>NW_023416311.1:84651089-86056358 GCF_014176215.1 Rousettus aegyptiacus | reverse complement strand
TCTTTCCCTCCCTCCCTCCCTTCCTCCCTCCCTCCTTCTTTCCTTCCTTCCTTCCTTCCTTCCTTCCTTCCTTCCTTCCTTCCTTCCTTCCTTCCTTCCTTCCTTCCTTCCTTTTTTCTTTTCTTTTCTTTCTTTCTTCTTTTCTTTTTCTTTTTTTAAATAACATCCCTTCTAGTCAGACAGGAACATAGAAGCATGGATGTTACCTAGGAGCTTATTAGAAGAGAATTTCAGGCTTCATCTCAGACCTATGAAATCAGAACCTGCATTTTAGAAAGATCCCTAGATGACTCATACACATTTAAGTCTGAGAAATACCTCAACATCTCAAATGCAAGTGGTCATGAGACAACGATGAAAAAATTAGTTAAAGCCCCCAAAGTTAGTTTTATTGTACAGATGATAAAATTGAGTACAAATAATATAGCAGGTAATAAAAGTAAAATAAGAGCCAGAGACACAGCCAACTCCAGGTGCCCCAAAGATTGAGCCCACAGGGAGCTCATGCTGGAGAAAGACCCTCGGGCCTCTGATGCTTGTCCGTTTTCTGTTTCTCTGCTGCACAGTGTCTTTTGCCTCTAAACAAAAGACTAATGTGAGTATAGTCTGTGGAGTCTGGTGAGTCCTGTCAAATATTCAAATTTGGGAAGACAATAAAACAGCTTCAAACAACAGGACCTCTACAGTTTGGACACTTACTGCATTGGTGAAAGTCCTTTCAGTGCTGGCCAAATAAAAGACTCATTTCTTCAGTACTAGTATGTGTCAAGTCATCTCTACTAATTTTTGTCAATAAACTGCTTGCCCAAACACTGCTTGGAGTGGTGAGAATCTTTAACCTTAACCAGAATATTAAGTTATAGATTTCTCAATTCTTTGTGTGCACTTTAGGGTTATGGAAGTAGCATTAAAATTTGTCAGTATTTTATTCATTTTGGGGAAAATCTGTGCCTATGAGCAAAGGCCTACTCATCTAGAGAAAAAATAATCTGCTCTATGTCTGTCTTTGAAATGCAGCTATCTTATTTTTATGGAAAGTCAGGGTTGGTTGAATCTATCTCTTTTTACTTACAAAAATCATTTAATCCTTTTTGACTTCAGATTACTAATCTACAATGAGGATATTACACCAAATGATCTTCCTTGTTCTCTCAGACAAAAGTTCTATAAATATCTCTTGTCAATTTTTCATTCTGAGTTAAACTTATTTTTTAAGCCTATAGTATGCCTCTAAACCATTCAATGACTCAGACTAATTATTGATCTAACAAATCTTAATCGATTGCAATGTGCCAATATGGCATAGTTGCCAAACACCAGTATTACCTGAGGACCCATTAGAAATGCACATTTGTAGTCTCCATCCTAGAATTAGAAACTCTGAATTAGAAATGCTAGCAGTCTGTGTTTTAACAGGCTCTCCACACACTAAAATATCAGAACCACTTCTATATGCCAAGTACTATGTTATCTTAGGACATAAGGAAGCACATTTGAGTGAGAGTCAGGGAAAGAAAAGAAATTCAGTTTTGACAAGTTAAGTTTAAGATGTCCATGGTACATCTTATATGTAGGTCAGCCACTCAGAAGAAAAAATATACACATAGTCAATGACAAGGGATCAGTGAGGGAGGATGTAATAAACAAGGAGGAAAAAAAAAAAGTAGAACTTAAATTTTAAAAACAGTTGAGTCATGGAAGTTGATCCAATTAAAAGAACTGGTATTAGCCAGTAAGATGTGATAGCAGAACCAGAAAAAAAAAAATTATTAGCAGAATCCGAAGAAGGATAAAGTTGCAAGTGGGGAGTGCTTAAAAGGAGTATATTCTAAGAAAAGAGGTACTGGAATGTGGCCAGTGAATTTGGAAATTAGGTATCAATCTTTGTTGCACTAAAAGAATAGATGGCCTTCAGGTATTCAGGCATCATTTTATACATTGAATATTCCTGGAAGATAGGGTTCAGAAATTATGCTTTTCAGTTTAAACTGCTACAAGAGCAAATTATATAAAAAATAAAAATTAGTAAGTTATTCATTATTACTCATCAAATCAAATGGACCTCTCAGTTTATGATTCTAACTCTAATCCTCAAATCTAGAAAACATTGCATATAAGTAAACTTTTTCCTGAAGTCTGTTTCTCAGGAACCATTGAATTGCTATACTGTGATGTTTTATGATATCTCAGGACATTTTTTTTTAATGTAGCCCAACAGCAGACGCTTCACCTGTGAGATGTCTATGTGTAACTTAAGACTGTCACGATAACTGCTTTTTCATCATTTTTTAAAGTTTTTATATAAGGAGACTCCAAATGATTTCAGAAATGATTATTACCGGTTATTGCTACCAAAACTCAGCCTCCTTGCCAGAGTGCAGCACAGTCTTTGGAGACAAAAGTAAATGCTCTCGGGTAGCCTAAGTCAGAAAAACTGAATTCCTACATTTATGTTTAGATCAATTTATTTATGCCTTGATTAAAACTTAAAATATCACAATACCTTGTTTAGCAATAACTCTACCAGTTTTATGACAGATGACTAAGAATATACATTTATGACAGATGACTAAGAATATACATTTCTTAAGTAGTATTAGCATACTAAACACTGAATTCCTCATTAGAAAATAAATTTAGTTTTACTTTAATAAAATGCTGAGCAAATAGCAGTACTTCAAATAATGAATTTATTATAAATAATTATCAACATAAATCTGTGGATATATATATTACTCTCATAACTTATAATGTTCATTTAATTTTTTATAAATAGGCAACAAATAAAAATATACATAGATTATTATACTAAATATAAACAATGTTAGATAGAGATTTAAAAACTTTTACTGAATATTTCACTTAGGTATTATGCATTTCCAGCATATGTCAAACATAATTTTTTAAGGTGAAAAACAAACGAAAAGAGGAAAACAAAGGTGTACTAAATAAACACCTTTTGCGTTGCCTTTTAGAGCTCAAAAATACATGACATCTCTCATTTGGACATCTCTCATTTCCGGACATTAGCACAGATTTGTCACAGAGATAGATGTTGTTATGAGAGTTTTAAAAAACTATATATTTATTGCGATTTTCAAGGTAACATGACAGTAATTCTTATTTCTAAAAACAAATTTTTATTGTCTTTATTTTTGGAATAGTTTTATTTAAAAAAAAATACAGGAAGACAACGCCTTTGTAAATGGCACTCAAAAAATAGAGGGCAATGAATAAAAAAATTGAATTATACTTTTAGTATAAATTATGCATAATTTACTTATGCTATTAAAACATTATTTTACTTAGAGGTAATTATGGGGAAAATTATCAAATAGCAAATAGTTACTAATTCAATTGAATTAAAATATATGTCTCATGATCAATATAAATAACATTGTAAAATTGGTGTTGGAAATGATATTTTTCCTATTGAATGAAGAATTGGTATAAATTTTATATTCTAATGATTACACGCTGTATATTTTAAATTAATTAAAAAATGATAATTAATAAAAAATTATTTAAAATTGCCCTTCAAAGACCAATAATCAATCATCAATTATTTTTACCTTTGTATTATTTAATGTTTAAGCCAATCATCATTGGATTTATGACTAAGCTATTTCATATTTTACAAAGATATTTTTCATGTTGCCATTTATTTACATGGTAACTGAAACCATGATTTTTATTTCAAACTACAATTAAAAATAAACTAGTCCTTTATATATACATATATGTATATGTATATATAACCATCTAGGTTATATGCAAATGAATTTAACAAATATTTCTAAAATGTTTAGTGTAGGATTAAATCATTTTTAAGAACTATGCTATAAATACAGCAAAATCTTTCATTCATCCTTACAGAAGACATAATTTTCTTTAAGTAAAAATAGCTTCTCAATTATTTTTACAAAATCTTTTAAGTAGCACAGTAATATCAGCATAAGTCATATTATAATAAGGTATCTTACTATACTTAAATTTGACTTCCAATATATTAAATGAAAAAAATATTAAGAATAAATCACACATGAAGAAAAACAGATGGCTGTAAAGTTTTTTTCTGCAGAAGTTTAAGTGAGATAATTCCATTTTATCTTCATTCTTCTTTATCTGTTTCAGAAAGTTAGGTAATAAAACATGGGTTTCTTCATAAGAGAGAGAATTCTTCAGCTTTTGAGATATGGGGAAGGCTTTTTGTGATAGTGAATAAGTATCTACTTAGACTGTAAAACTATAAAAATTAGAACTTATCAGATGATCTTAAAATCCTACAGAAAATATAACCAGATAAAAATTATTATTCTTCCATCCAGAATGATCACTTCCATTATAAACATACTTGCCCTCTCGTTTATGGAAACCAGCGCTATCCATTCAGATATTTTAAAGTGAATTATACTTGCATATATTTAAAAATAAAATAAAAATTTAAAAAAATTTGAAATTTGTACTACATAGTTCGTTCTTTCTTTTTATTTTAGTTTGTTTGAAAATGGCCAGCTTCCAAAAAGTTTTCCAAAAGCCAGTGTAACACTGTTTAAGACAACAAAGCCAGTAACTGAAAAAAAAATTGAGATTTCGGTGTATTTAGCAATTGGAAGAAAATGTTTAATTGCCAATTAAATAAATTGTTTATATATAAAACATTCTTAGAAAGTTAATTTTATAGTAATTGCAAAATAAAGTAGAGGAGATATTTTGCTAGAAATTGAAAAAGTCATTATTATCATTACAATAGAGTTAAAATCAATACTTGGATATTTAAAATATCCTTTAGCATGTTTTACTGCTCTAAATAGCTTTGATCTTTATTACTGTAGTTTTTCTTGGTGTGTGTGTGAAAATGATTTTGGCCTTAATTTAACAAGAGTACAGATTGTCATATCATGGTAAACTAATCATGCTCTCATTTTTCAATATGACTATTTAAAACATTTTATGCTATCTTCTATTCTACTTCCGCAACAATTTCTTTCACTCACAAATTTCAAAAAGAAATAGGTTTCACACAAGAACATCTACTAACTCATTTAGAAATAAACCTATTTTCTCCCTCTCTCTTTGCTTGTAACAATGGAAAATTGATTTTTCTCTCATTTGAAATTAATCTTTCAACCGTGTTTGAATATCTTCTCATCCTTCCTCAGAAACATTACCTTATCTGCTATAGGTTCTATACTTAGATAATTTGCAAAGATACTCTCACTTGGTATGTGAACATCACTGAACAGTACAAGCTGATGCTACTGATGTTCCATGCAACATTCCTATCCTTGCAGGATGTCCAGCCTCTGACCTCAACAGAGGTGATAGTCCTGTGGTGGATAGTCCATTTCAGGGTTTCTGCCTCAAGGATTTCTGAGAATCTTAGGAAAATTTCTTAGCTCAATCCACAGCTGCATGGAAGTTTGGGGATGGGGAGAGGTGTAGGTAACGTTACCCAGGGCAACATATAACAAATGAGTGACTCAAATCTACAGATTTATGTTATAGCCAACCATCCTTCAGAGAGAGGATTCTAAGGACCATTCTGCATGATTCCTCAAGGGTCTCAGTAGGACCAAGACTGACTTGCCCATATTGAAAACAACTCAATAAAATATGCTTCATTGGTTTCCCCCAGTCTTACTCTTCCTGTTTCCCCATTATGCTTCTTGGAATTACTCCTTAATATAAATTACTTACATCCAAATCCTTTTCTTAGGCTCTTGTGGCAGAATCCATACTAAGACAACGTAACCAATGATCCCTTCCTCCTAGAGACATCTTATCCATATACTCTACATCCATACACTTTTCTTGGGTTCTCCATCCATATACTTTTCTTAGTTCCTCTATCCTCACTGACTGCTCTTTGCAGTCTTATTTGCTGACATCTCTTTATATGATGGTATTCCCAAGGGCTATGCCCAATGCCTTTAAATTATTTTTCACCTCATGTATTTTCATTGAGCAACTTTACCATTCACCTGACTTTAGTAATGTAACAACAATTTCCTGGTCAAAGGCTCCAGCAGAGAACTAACTCCTGTTCTCCAGACTCACATGTAAATCTTCTTTTTAAGCATCTATCTTTAAAACATGTCTCAAAAGCATATCAAATACAACATACCCAAATTGAAGTCCCGTTCCTTCTCCCTCTTACCTTCTCTATCTAACCAGCAACTTAAACTACAGATCGGTTTAGGAGACAATCATCTCTCTGCTTCCAATATATTTTACCTTTATCCTCCATAAACTAACAGAATTGTTACCTGGAAGCTCATTTTTTAATGTTACTTTCTCTGAATATATTTCCCTAATACTTAACTCAAACTTTAATGTATACAAATAACACAGGGATCTTGCTCTCATCAAGATTCACATTCAATGTGGATGGAGTTGGAACTGAGACTTGCCATTTCTGACAATGCCCTAGATGATGCTTATGGTGCTTTTCAGAAAATCACAGGAGTAAAGATCTAGATTAGACTACATGGGTCGTTTATGCTCCCATCACACCAAGCCACACCCTGGCTCTTTTCTCACTACCATAATTGCTTATTAATTGTCTATATTCTCTGTTAGATCATAAGCTCCCTGAAGGTAGAAGTATTTTCTACTAGTCCATAAGTAACTTGAGCTGTCTTCTCACTGTTGTATCTCTGTTTTCTAATATAGTGACTCACGCGTAGTAGATGTTCAATATTTGCTGAATTGATTAGTTGTGCATGTTCTAAACATTCCGATTTGTAAACTATATTGGTTAGTCTTGATTGGGAACCAGATTTGAAGTACATGTTTGAAGTACTGGCAAAAATGCCATTTTTCTTTGTTAAATCCAAATATATGTAAAACATGTAAATGCTTACTTCTTTTTAAAATGTCTAGTTATACATTGAAGAGAAAAATCAAATACTTATTTATTGTGATAAAATGTCTTGTCTTTTTGTTTTTCTCCAAAGAGGACAATATGCCTTATTTGAAGTAATTGAAAAGATCCATAACTTAGTTCATTAACTTTAACTTTAAACAATGTGTCATTTAATTTTCAAATTTTAGACGGTGAAAGACGAATTATTTTCTAAACTATGAAGACTGTTAGTCATAAATCTACAGGTAATATTTCACACCAAGGTTAAACCTTACAGGCTAATCATGATTGCAGCTTTTAGACTAATAATTAGGATAGCATATAGTAATTTAAATGGTATGTATTTTTAAAAAATTGGGAGCACTGACTGTTGCCACATTATGTCCTGTGTGTGTATGATGTGTGTGTGACCTTTCAAAGGAAAAAATACAAGTTTAGTTATGTTAAACAAACCTCCATTGGGAAGATATATTTACTCTCTGTAATAAAGAGTTGGACATTTCTTTTAACAGTGTATTACCAATACCCTCTTTCTATCACCCTCAACCAATTTTTTAAGCTTCTAGTGATGAGTGATAAATCATTTACATAAACCTTATATAAGTACATTAAAAAGATGAATAGTTTGAAACTAAGTATATCATTTAAATATCACCGATAGTCTCCATTATTTTTGGTCAAAATATTTTTTAGTATTAGTAACAGCTTGATTTATTTTTGAAAATCTCTCATTTGTTTTTAATGAAACTATTTCTATTTCACTGTCCGTGGCTTTCCAAATTTAAGGCAACTGAATGTCTGAGGATACACAACACTTACTAAGAGTAAATATCATCTGGAGAATAATTAAAAGAAGACAATGAATTAATGAGTCACCAGCAAATTACCATGGAGAAACAACATATTTGATGTAAAAAGGAGCTTTTGCAATACTTAAAATTTATACCCCTTTGGATTAATTTGTTTTTCAAAAGTGAATAATTTTAATAAAGATTCATTTTTTCCTTCAAATTAAAAGGATATGTATTTTTTAAGTGCATACTATAAAACAAGATTAAAATGGATGTGATGACAGTACTTATCAAGTCTGGCATGATGTGGTAGCAAGGAGCAATGAAGCAGCACGAACATGCATAAAACACAGCCAGTCAAAATCAATGTGTCAGACCTTAATATTGATCAGTTGTCAGTCTCACCACGGAACAATTTAAAAATCCGTGTTAATCCACTGGAGGAAGCTACAGTATAGAATTACTACAACAACCTTAGGTAAATAATTACCAGAAAGTAAGAGCATGTTGTTAGAAGGAAGTGCTAAGTACAGCACTGCAGAATGAGAAAAGGCCCAAAGGTCTTGTTTACGCAAGGCCCAGACTTTAACAAAATGTATCGGTTGTTGGTTTCAAAAGAAAATACAGACACATACACCCACATACAAACATATGTGTTTCTACATATCAACATACAGAAGTATGGATTTCTGAATATGAGTTTATATATGCAAATTGAACAAGTAGTAGCTTGAACTAGAAATGATTTATTAATATCTATTGTTTTACATGCGACAGTGGGCCAGCATCATAAACATTATGATTAATAATACCAAGGGAAAAGAGACACTTTCAGAAAGTCAGTCATGAAATTAATAAAAGAAAAAGATCCAAACTTTATCAACTCAAACACTAAAAACTAATAGTCATTTGTTGATATAAATTTGTCTGGCTTTCCAAAACCAAGCCAATGTGGTAATTTCCAAAATATATTTCTTAAAGGGGTAAGAGAAGACAAAGACTTAAGATATAACATAAATTCAAAAGTGCCTTGTTAAAGTTAGAAACATTTAGCAAGACAATACAAGACAAAGCTTGCCAAGGAGATATCTTAGCAGAAGATGAGAGCAGCTGCTTACTAAAATACTAAGGACCAACCACAGACCAATGGTGTCAGACACGATATGAAGATGTGTCAAGATACATGTGTTGCCAGGCAGGTATTGAATTGGCTGTTATTTGACAAGCAAAGTGAAGAAGTGGATCTAGGAAATGAGCCAACTGGATATCTGTAGTCAAAGTCAGGTGAGCAGAGACAGCAAAACGGACAAGTTTCCAGTCTTATTCCACTCAATCATAAAGGGGCAGGGGTTTACACTTTTTCTAATAATCAGTAAGATTTTTTGTTAGTTTATTCTGGTAGGAACAGTTTAGATTCTGTTTCACTTGGTAAGTATTTATGCCCTTGAGTTACAATTTCTCAAAATAAACTGAGGCTCTAAGATGGTGACGCAAGTTTGATCTCTTTTTTCTTTTCTTAGGGCTGAATGATCTTAAGGAGGCACATTCTATTAATTGGCATTGCTAGTGAACATCTTTTTAGCAGGGTGTTTTTCCTACAGTTTAGCTGGGCAGCTGAGGTGGTTAATAGACATTTAAATAGAAATGATAAATGATGTAGGAGTTTGAAAATGATTCTAGCACTTCTCTTTTCTTTTGTATCAACATTCATCAACAGAGAATGTTGGATTCTAGTTTCCTGGCTTTAAATAGTAAATATAGACTGACAAGTCCTAAGTGTACAGCTTCTTTCAATCCAGATTCATATGTTCAATTGCTTAATTGGTATCTCCACTTGTATGTGTAATAAGCATCTCACATTTAATACATCCAAAGCCGAAATCCTCCCCCCAAAACTTATCTCTGCATATCCGATAATCATGACTTTCTAGCAGTAGCTTGGACCAAAACCACTGCAGTTGATTCAGCCATATTACTTTCTCTCATACACCACTTACACAAGTAAATTCTATTCAGTGTACTTTTTTTTTTCTTTATAGCTTTATTGAAGTCTAATATATATAGAATAAAATTTTCACTTCTAGTGTGTATTTCCATGAGCAATCACCATGATGTCCAAGTATTAGAACACTTTTGTCTCTCCTCACTTTCCCAACACTGGTCCCAGGAAAACTGATCTGTTTTCTGGCACTTGTTTTGCCTATTCTAGAATTTTATATAAATGAAATAATACAATATGTAATCTCTTACATTCAGTGTTTTTTTTTTCACTTAGCATAACATTTCTGAGATATATCCATGTTGTTGCATATATTAGCAGACTTTAAAAAATTATTTTTTATTGCTGAGTAATATTCCTGGATCTGCTTTTACAATATATTTAAATATTCATCTCTATTCCTACAAACTTGGTCAAAGTCATTGTCACCTCTTATATTAATGAATTCGAATTCTAACTGGTCTTTCTGCTTCACTTTTTGAGTGCTCATAATTTATTCTCAACCTAGTAGCCAGTGTTATTTTTCTAAAATATATCTGACCATGTTATGACTTTGTTTAAAATCTTCCCAGTATTCCAGTCTTAGAGTAAAGCTGAAGTCTTTCAATAATCTACAAAGGCATATGTGGACTAGTTTCCTGCTGCTTCTCCTATTATTAACCCACTTGCTCCTTGAGCTCCAATCTGATTGGTGTCTTAAGCCTGGAAATATGAGAAAGAGTTGTGGAAGAGTATCAGAGAAGACAAAAATTATATATATTTCCTTGGTGGTGAGAAATTTAAAGACTTGTAGCATTAAAATAAGATAAATTGTAGGATATACTGTAAATTTAGAACTTTTTAAATAAATTTTCATAGCAAGACAAGTGGCTTTAATCTACACCCCGAAACACTCCAGTGTATGTGTTTAAGCTTCTCTGCATTTTACTTGTACTTGGTAAAGAAGTGTGACAATCATTGATTTAATTGATCATTCTGGATCATGAGTATTAACGAAATTTAATAACAGCTCCAGCTAAGCCAAGACTGGTGTAGGAGAACCTTTAGGAATGTATAATTTTAGTTCTGTATTTTGTTAAATCAAGTTTTCACATTTGTAACAACGATGACAGCAACAAATACTCTGCTAGAGGACTCAAAATCTGACTAAAAATTTTCTTTCATTGGGTGGAATTCCAACGGATGCAGCTAATTTTTACTTGGAAAAAATGAAAATGGTATGAGATTATATTTCCTTTAAAAATATAGCACTGTGGCTCTAGTTCACTGTTAACAGGGTATATTAAAATACTACAATGTGAAAAACAAAAGCTTTTTGTTCTTCAAATAGATATAAGTTTATATGAAACAACCAATTTGTCAAACATTCGATTGAAAGCAAATATATTTCTCTAATATTCTCACATAAAATGACAGATAAGAATAAAATTCCTAGAAATGAAGATAAACTTGGGATCAGCAAACTACTATAAAATAAAGGTGTTAACTGAAAAACTTGACACATTTGACTACAAATTTTCCTATCTTAAAAATAGCATTCCAACACTTTAACATTTTTCTATACTAAAGCAGATTATTTTAGTGCTTCAGATAACAGTGAGCATTTATATCTCCAACATAATATTATAGTTAAGTTAGAAAAAGTGTTTATATATAAACTGTTTCACATCTTTTCTGCAATTTACCATCAAGTGTTTGAAGAAGAGGTAACTAAAAAGTTATTAAATGAATTTAAAAAATAAATCAAATGTTGAAATAGTAGAACTTACAATATTTTTCTTGGTATTTGAAGGTTTTTATAATTACAAGTTTTTCCCCCTACAGCTGACTAATATTTGTTATTCATTATGTTCATATGCCTCTTTATTTTTTTCCAAGTACTTTCTCTACAACTCTGTTATGTCACAGAAGATTGTTAGTGACAGAACAAAGACTAGAAAAATTTCCTCTTGATTACAGAATAGTGTTTTAGGCTAAACGCAAAACACATAAAGCTGCTAAAGATAAATGCTGGTTTATGTATATACAACATAAATGAAATCAATGGCAGTTGAGTGATGACTGAGCCAAATAGGACATTTAATAACTTGGATTCTGTTTTTTATCCTTTCTATTGATGCTCTTCAAATATGTGACTTCGTTGAGGCGTTCTATGATTATCTTATTTTAATTTAAATAAATAATGAAGAGGAAAATGATATCTCAAGGCTAGAAAAGTAAGAAAAGGCTGCAGAAGTTAAGGAATACATTGAATAAGCTAATATGTGGACAATAAGCATTATTAGAAAGAATTAATGTTTTAAAAATTTAACAGATGATAATAATAGTAATGATAACATTTTTATGAAGATGCACAGTTTATAAAGAACATTTGTTCTTCCTAAGTACCACGGGAGGCAAGGCAGGGCAGACATGATGGTATTTGTATCTTCATGAAGATATTGAGACTTAGTAGGACAATAATATGCCTAAGGCCAAATAGTAATTTTACTTTGAAGCTGAGATTCTGAACCATGTCCTTCACACACAGAACATACGCCTGTATTTTCCGTGGATTATGTATTACATATTATTAATGAAACAGTGAAAATCTGTAGCAACTTTCTTTATTATTATTTTTTAAAGGCTTCCAGGTGGTACATTGTTCTGCCCAGGCTGAGAACTTCTGGTCTAAAATAAGAAAGCAACCAAGAGTCTGTAGTATGAGGAACATATGTCATATGAGGACTTGTTAAGAAAAGCAGAAATGCTATCCTGGAAAAGAAAACAGTTGAGAGGGTTTGACTTAGTGTGTTCTGCTGTCCGAGGCAGAACTAGAGACAGTGCTAGGAGCTCTAGAGAGACAGATGCCAAATTAATAGAAGCCTTGATGTTCAAAACATTTCAAAATAAATGTGTACCCTGTGAAGTTGTAACCTCCTGTCAACAAAAGTGCTCAAGCAAAAACAGACAACTGTAAATGGTGGAAATGATTAAAGCAAAAAATGAATAAATTAAGAGAGATCAGAGATCACTAATTAGGGTTTTGAGGTTGTTTTTTACTTTCTCATATGTCTTGAACTTAACTTCTATTCTTCAGTTTATGATTAGTTGAAATTTTGTGCATTTGTTACTTATTAATAATGAAAACAAATGTGTTAATTTTAAAAATGACTCTGAATTTGTCTTGTAAAATTTAAGGAAGAAATGTATTTCCATAGACTGAAGATAATGCAAATATTCATGTCCTCCTACATGATTTTTTAGGAAGGAGACAACATATGTTGGAAAGAACTTTCCCTTTGGAGACAGATCTGAATTCAAATTTCAGCTCTGTTACTTTTGGGTTACATGGCCTTGAACTAATAACTGAACTCCCGTGATCTTCTGTTTCTCCAACTAATAAAGTGGTAAAACAGAAATAATAGAAATCAAATTTGAATATTAAATGTTATTTTGCTCACTCAACTTAACTAGTTACAATTTCCTGTACTGGCACAAAGAAAGACACTTGTGAAATATGGTCACGGAAGTTCAAATATGAAAGGGCACAAAATTAGAGTTTTTATATGAACATATTAAAATTTCAAATAAAAGAGGGCATGAGGATACTTCTTTGTTCCCCAGAGATCTCAAATTTGGAGATCTCAAATTTGGAGATCTCTGTACTCCATAACTCAAACATCTTAAAAATTCTGTGATTCTAAATCATTCTCAAAACCTGTAATTTATGGCCAGAGTATACTAAATATGCTCTGAAATATGCTCTGAATAGAGCATACTGAACATAATTTAAATTGTTCTTGATGATTCATGGTAATCATTATGAATAACACTTCCTATACTATACATAGTACAGTAGTTACTGCCTGGATTTTTCCATATTTCTGTACTGCTTTTTTCTAAGATTTCTGCTTAACTTCATTTCTCATTTAAGTGGCTCCTAAGATTATAGGGCTTCTGTCTTTCCACAATATTGTCCTTGCCTACTGCTGCTGGTGTTTCTCTAGCTCCTTTTTTTGCCATCTGATCTGTTTTGTTTTGTTTTGTTTTGTTTTGTTTTTAAGCTGTAACTTTCCAAATGCTTAGGGTTTGTTTTGCTCACAATCACCTGCAACCTAATCTCTACAGCTTTAGTTGTCGGACTACCTGCTCAAACTAACCTAGAACAAAATTAATGGCTTTTGGTAAAAGCAGTTAAAGATGTTAAATGTTTAAGAAGGCAATAAATGCAACTACTCCTTATATCTATATGTTGACACCTATTCCTTAGATTCGGGGGTGGGGGTGGGGGTTAGCTTAATTACGTTTTGCTTTGTGACTGACCTCCTTGAGATTGTTGAAAATCAAGTAGCTGTATGATTGGGTGTTACTATAAATATGTAATGCCATTACAAACTAGGTTGTAGCTATGAACTCAAAACTGGTGAAAGAAAATTCCCCAAGAGGGTTATGTAGACAGATGGTATTTAATATTAAAAATAATTGTTAGAATAAGCCCTGAAAGTCAATTATACAGAACAAATAGAGTCCGATAATTGTAAGAAAGATTTCTTTGCCCTGTATCCCCAACCGGTAGTATACATTAATGAGTTACATTTATAAGGATGACCCAAAAGACAATTAAAGTGCCTTTTGTTATTGTCCAAGGGAGATTATCATGTATATAGTATAGAAGGAGACAGTCAGACCTGGAGAGTACCACCGACATGATTGCATCCAATCCTTGTATTTGACAGATGGAGAAAAGAGGCCCAGAATTTACACAAATTTCACATCTAGTTAGTAAATGTCAGGAATAAAACCAGGTGTCTGAAGAGTTAACATGCTGAGTTTTCATTATCCTCAATGCCACCATACCTTTCAGCATGATTTAGTATTATTTGATACTTTGAAAAAGATTAATTCTTGAATTAAATTTTTATAACTCTTGCTATGGTTTTAAAATTTGTATCCCCTCCCCCTCAATTCATATGTTGAAACCTAATCC
Organism: Rousettus aegyptiacus; assembly: GCF_014176215.1. Taxonomy (NCBI): domain Eukaryota; kingdom Metazoa; phylum Chordata; class Mammalia; order Chiroptera; family Pteropodidae; genus Rousettus; species Rousettus aegyptiacus. Next base: position 86,041,731 of record NW_023416311.1, on the reverse strand, counting down.
CTAACATGATGGTATTGGAAGAGAGGCCTTGAGGAGATGATTTGATCTTGAGGACAGAGTCCTTATGAATGAGTGAAATTAATGTCCTTCTGTAGGTGGCCAAAGAAAGCTCCCTTGCACCTTTTGCTACATGAGATTTCAGCTAAGAACATGCCATCTACACCCAGAAAGCAGACCCTAAGAAGACACCACATCTGCCTGTGCTTCTCTTGTTCTTGGACTTCCTAGCTTCCAGAACTGTAAGAAACTAATTTCTGTTTTTTTTTATAAGCCACCATCTTATGGTATTTTGTTATAGCAGCCCAAACAGACTAAGACAGCTCTATTAACTATAATATTTAATAAATGACAACACCAATTTCCTTAACAACAGCACATAAAGAGACATTTAGAAAATGTTCCTAAAAGAAGAATTGTTCCCTTTTGGAGCAACAGCATATGTTTCCTTCTGAGCCTGAAGATGAGGATGAAGCCAGGCAACCTCAGAGCATGTTCTCCATCCCTCAGTGGTAGCTCGAGCACCTTTTTCTCCATGTGGAGCTCTATACATAATTGATGTCCGTCCATCCATCCATCCATCCATCCATCCATCCAACTATCCATTAATGTTGCAATGTTGGGTCACTGGCATCTGTTTTTTCTCTTATGTACACTTTTTAATGATATGCTTGCTCCTCTTAATCTGAAACATTACTTAGGAAAATATTCACTTAACATGACCCTTGAACTATGTATCTGAGAAGACTTTTTTTTTCCCAGAAGGTAGAACTGTAAAGATTTTACTTTCTCTGTGTTTGAAACCACATAAAAGAAATATTTCTATTTTCTCATTTGATTTTTTTCCAAGTATAAGTTAAACTTATTGAACCAGTTTAAAGGTTACTATTGTAAGAATAATAATTCATACATACAAAAGAAGAAGAAAATGATTTAATAAGAATAATAATAAGCAACAATCAGTTTGTTAAGAGTCTCGTTTAAAAAGAGATAAATCAATCTTGATTAAAGTTGAGATAAAAAAGAGAGTCTAAATTCATAATCTCAGTAGCCAAAGACGAATTATGTAGAAATCTGTTTAACTTTTATTTATTTAATTTAAGAAATATGTTAAGCACTAACTATGCAACAAAGTCATATTTCTTTGGTGCTCTAGAGATTAAATAAAATATAAAATCACTCTTTCTGGCCCCCATAGAACTTTCAATATAGTTGAAAATATTGTAAAGGCATAAAATGGCTGAGAGAAAAGAAGCCTTAACTGTAGTTAAGTCTGAAAAACAAATATTTTAAGTATAATATTAATTAATTATTTGAAATCAAATTAAATTTATTTAATTTGCTTTTTACCATGGCTCCCATGTCTCAAGTGAACTCATTCTCTAGTATAATAAGTGATCACATATTTCCAACAAACAATTGTCCAAAATAGATACAAGTAAGATTTTGTTTTATAACTATAGTTAATACCAAACAATCTATGAGACAATATTTGAAGACAGATTAATCAAAATAGCCTTACATTATGGTTTGGAAATAAAAGGAAATGGCCAGATTAAAAACATAAATGATACTATAACAAAAATAAATCAACTTTTTATAATTAACCTTAAACAACAAGGTATTTCTTGATTGTCATGAATGTCTTATGAATGATCCTATATTGTATTTGCGTTCTCAAGAAATGAATATAAATTAAAAAATCATGATTACCATAAATCCGAATGTGATCTAGGAGGAAAGCTTAAACTAACAAATATTTCCATGGAAAGCATAACAAATCTTTCCTCAAAGCATTATAAATAATCTTAAGTTCCATTTTTATTGCCATATTTGCTAATTTATTCAACTACTACTGAATAGCAGCAATATAACTCTATGTAAAATTTAATAATAAAAACAAATAGAAAAGATGGAAGTTATTTTTTGATGGGTATAGAGCTTCTGTTTGGGATAATAAAAAAGTTCCAGAAATGTATAGTGATGGTTGCATTCCATAACTTAAAAAAAGGAGTAAAATAGATTTATAAGAAACTCCTACAACTCAATAGTAAAATGAAATAAAACAACTTCTCCAAAAAAACTAATAATAATTAAAAAGCGGACTAAAGACTTGGACAGACATTTCTTCAAAGAAGAAATACAAATGGCCAAAAGGTATATGAGAAAATGATCAATGTCACTAATCGTTTGGGAAATGCAAATCAAAACCTCAATGAGATCTTACCTTGCAACTATTATCACACACACAAAACAAAACAAAGCAAAACAAAACAAAACAAAACAAAACCAGACAAACAAACAAACAAAAAAACAAGCAGTGAGGATGTGGTGAAATAGGAACTCTTGGACCCTGATGGTAGAAATGACGAATGGTGCATCTGCTATGGAAAACAGCACAGAGGTAGCTCAAAAAATTAAAAATAGAACTACTATATAACCCAACAATCCTACTTCTGGGTATTTATCCAAAAAAATTGAAACCAAGACCTTGAAGAGATATTAGCACTCCTATGTTATTGCAATACTATTTACAATAACTAAGATATAGAAATAGCCTAAATGACCATGAAAAAAAATGAATGAATTAAAAAAAGTGGTATACACGTACAATGGAATACTATGCAGCTTTAAAATAGAAGGAAATATTGTAATATGCAAGAACATGAATAAACCTTTACAGCATTATACTAAGTTAAATAATCTAGTCATAGGAAGATAAATATTGCATGATTCCAGTTAGATATCTAAAAGAATTAAGGTCATAGAAACACGGAAGAGACGAGTAGTGGCTAAGGACTGGAGAGGCATAAAGTTTCAGCTAAGCAAGATGAATAAGCGGAATAAGTTGTAGAGATCTGTTGTACAACACTGTACCTATGTCAACAATAATGTATACTCAAAAATTTATTGAAGGTAGATCTCATGTTATGTGTCCTATGCCAATAAAATAAAAATTTTAAAAAAGGACAAATAAAGAAATATATTTACGATATATTAAGTGAAAAAGCAAGAACTTGAAGAATGAATTGGAAGATTGCAAATTCATTATTTTCTGTATATATAATGGGTAGCTAGTGCATGCTAAGAAGATATTCTGGAATAATTTGTTATATTCAGGTGATGTTATGGGGACATTAATGTTCTAAACTGCTGAGTTCTGGGTTATTAAATATGTTTATAATGTGTAAAGAAAAATACAGTCAAAATGGTAAATTTTATGTTATGTATATGTATACCACCAAAAATAATAAGAAAAACTACAGAGCATAAGATTCGATGACTCTGACACCTAAGACATCTATGAAGTCCTTGTACATTGTGTGCACTTGTTAGACTTGTACCTCCTTCTACATACTATAGGTACAATAATGTTATATTTTGATGTCAGAGGATCCTAAGGAGATATTTTGTTACTTACATCACAGCAAATTTCCTGGGACTGAGATATTAAGACATCCTGCTGCTTGTTCAAAGTGAGGTTAATTCCCTTACTCTTTGTAAAACTCGAAAATATTAAATGTTATTTCCTTTTCTAGAGAAAATGGCACAGTCAAGATAAGTGTGCTGTGAGCACAGTAATTATTAGCAGCTATCTTCAGCTACACTGAATCATACAGTGTTTTCCATTAGAAGGAAGTTGTTATGATATCGCAAAGCTTTCTTCAAGGGAGCAAGGCTAGATTCCTTATGTAATTTCTTTAAATTAATTTATAGAAAAATCTTAGTAAGTATAGGATTAGCAGGTACAGAAATGAAGAACATAAACTATTAATCAGACACGTTCCCATAAAATTGTGCGCCTTTGAAGATAATTTAATATTTTTCTTAAAAAATCTCCCAGAAATTCTCAGAACTCACAGAAATTTAATCTGTGCTATAAGAACTTCAAATAAATGTCTATGGAAAACAGTAGATCCTAGCGTGTCCCTCCTATCATTGTAGAGACATCAGGACCAACATTATCTATCACTCAAATGTTCTGGTAATTGTTTAGAGATTACTATTCCGATATCTTTTGTATGTTTAATGCCACCAGCTCTTTCAAATTATTGCAACTTTTTGTACTAATTATCCTGAAAAAATAAGCAATTATAATTTTAACAGGAGTATAAATTTTAAAATTTACAACTCAGTTTAAATTCCACAAGGAACTAAGAAAACGATTAACTTTTATTCACTTAAAATAATTGGTTATTTACAGATAATGTCAAAAACCATATTTTTTCAAAAATATTTTAATATTAAAATATATATAGATTACTAACCAAAGAAGTATTTCCATATATTTCTACTCCAGAGAAAAGAATCCAATTTACACATCTGAGAAACATGTATAAAGTTGCTTGTAAAACCGATGGAATTGACCTATTTACATTCTAAAAAAGTGAATGCTCTGTATCCTGAGATAAGTTTTATAATCCATTTATACCATAGTTTCTCCAACTATTAAGTAGGAAAAATAACTCCTCTAAGAGTTCATTGGGAACTCCTGATAAATGGTTAACAGCCCCATTATGCACTCATGTTTCCCTTTAGATCTTTATGCAGTACTAGAGGTCTGCAAAGCTGCTTGCAATGACAAGCACATTTTCTTTCAGATAAATGTGAGGTTTGTGTATAAATTTGATTGATGAGTGGAATACAATATTAATAACTCTCTTAGGTACCTGAATGAAGTCTGTATTATATCAAATATAGCAAAAAAACCTGCACTTTGGAGCAATATGAAATCTGTGGGGTACTACTTTATGAAATCAATAAAAATCATGAAAATTGATTTTCTAAGGTGTAAATTCACTGTTTATAAAGCTGAAAGCGCCTAAAGTGCACTGGTAAAATACTTTTTTTAAATAAAAAGTTATTTATATTTGGAACAACGCCTGCATACAATCTAGTCCACTAAATACAAGGGCTCAACCACTAAGCAATGCCATTACCCTGCCTGTGAAAAGTTCGACCTGAGCATCACTGAGTTTTGCAAAAAAAGTGTTTATACAAATGCTACAATTTTGGAACCGTAATTTTAGCTTACAATGGGGTCTTCTGTGGATGTCATGGTCCATTTTGTAGGTTGGCAGAAAAATGCAAAGGCTGATCTGCAAAGTTCTTCTGAACATTTCATTCTTTTTAATTACCTATGCATCTCTACAAAGCATACTGGGTTGGAAAATAAGAAGGCTGTTTTGTATCTTTGCCACTCTGTTAATTAGATCTATGAAAGTAGAATATAATTTAATTTCTTTGGATCTCAGGCCTCTCACCTCAAAAATGTGAATTAATTGACAGCAAAATCATGACAAGGATAACTAAACAAAAAAAAATCTTCCTTCTTTCAACTACTGAAAACAACGACAAAATTTAACCAGCAGCTCTTAAGCTAAGAAAATGGTTACATCAACATTGTCTATATAGCATTAATTATCTGGATGATAATTTAACCATTTAATAAAGATATATTCTTAAAGATATGTTCTAATACTTGTGAGCACCATGGACACTTATTCTCAGATTACTATTTTTTAATTTTGATTCTCTAGAATCATGAAGATTCATCTTCTAATTATTAATATCTAAAACAGATGAAAAATGAGATGCTCTTTTATAATATTTTTGTAAAATAGGGTGGTCTAGAATTCTTTATGCCAGATTTTTTAGATTACTAATAGAAGGGATTATCACTGTGATTACATAAAAAATATTGGATTAATACTTTGAAGTCTACAATCTAGTCATCTGAATCATTTATAAAGAGAAAAGAGAATTGATTTGTAAGTTTAATGTCTTAAATTTTGTGATTTCTCCAACATACAACTTCCTGGAGCATGCATGACTAGGAGTCTATAATATTATTGCCAAGAAACAAGGAAGCATGAGTCATCCGATCAGTGCACAGTGTTCCAAAAAAGAAAGCTTCTAGATAATTAAAACTTTTACCCTTTCACCCTTTAAAAACATTTAAATATATTTCAAAATAATCATTCCTCAAGTCGATTATAAATTTTCCTGATATTTTAAGTAATATTTGCAATATTTTTAAAGGTGTCTTTCAGTATTTTTTAGGATTTGTGGTTTTTTTTTTTTTTTTTTGAAGTACTTAAAGTTTTGGATGAAAAATATGGAGGAATTAAATGACAAATGTAATTTTAAAAAAAAGTAAGTTTGGGTAAACTGGAAAACAATATTCCACAGTTATCATCTTTCAGAACTTTTATTTGGGCCCTATGTGCATGTTTGACAATGTTCACTGCTATAGCGGGAAGCGTGAACTGGGTATTCTCTTCTGGGCACTGCGATTGTCTGATTTGGAGCCTCCTCACCTCTTACTCACAAAATGCATTACTCCAAATTATCGTGTCTGTTGGATCATCTCAGCTTCACAGTCTGCTTGCCAGATGTCACTAACATAGAAGGAACGCTCATTGTAGTAAAAATACATTTTATAAACTGATCAAAATTTGGTGGAGACCAGACACAGGACAGGAGTCCTCCACTCACAACCCCATCTGAAAGCTACTTGTATAGATGAGATGCGGCCCAACACTGCCCTGTGCCATTTGGCTTGCTTTTTTTTTGCTGTGGAATGTGGTTTTTATCATTTTCTGTTTCCTGCTTGTAGATTTTTTTTTTTTCTGATTCCTTTCTATGCACCAACCTTTAACAGCAACACATTTGCTTCTAACATGTTGCTTTTCTGCTAAATTCAGGGGTGGAGCTTAATTAGGGAGTCATAAAAACTAGCAATCCAAACTCCAAGTAAGCAAGACATTTCTGTTAGTAACTAAAAATGTAATTCAGTACTTTCATGATCTACCTACCACTGGGAAATGAAAGAAAAAATCATAACATTAACATGAAATTCAGTATTTTATGTTCTCATTGGGGAAAAAGTTAAAATAATCTATTTTTTTTCGACTAATTTAACAGACATCTCGGATCGTCCCTAAATGTCACTTAATAAATGTCACTTCAAAATATTGAAGATGGGGATCATTTTTCATTTAATATGTTAATGCTAACTATTTAAATAGTGGCTTTTCCCTAAGTACTTAAATAACTTTCAAAATTTTAGTTCATTAATTTTAATCATGACTCGGTGAAGTAGGAGGACAGCAAGAACTCTTTTAAAATGAACCTACTAATCTACCATAATTTCACTTGGCAAAGCTTAAGCAGTAAATATAGAATATAATCATCTATCTTATATTATCATCTCAATATATGTTTGTACTCTTGAAGTAAAATAGTAGTGTAGTTAGAATAAAAAAATTGAAAAAATTTTACCTTAAAATGGTTTATACTTGCTTCATTTGTATAGCAAAAGTTCTTAAATTGTATTTCGCGTTCACATTATCAATATATTGAATTCAAAATTCTCAAGTTAGCTCATTTCATACATTATTCAGAGGGAAAATAGTCTGACTTCGCTAATCTTTATTTAAAGACACTACATTATTCCCGGTAGAGAAGACACAGTGCATAAGAAACATTATAGGTAATGGACTCCAAGTTTACCAACATATGGTTTAATGGTAGGCATGTGTTCTTTCCTCCATTTTATTCTTCTATCACATCTTGTTCTATAGATCTACCCATTCTCTAACATCTACTGTCTATAGAGTCAGACCATAATTGAAAGCCTCAATGGCTCTCCATTGCTTATCAAACCAAATACAAATGGCTTTAGGTCCTATATCTACTACTCTTTGCAAGCACTCCATGACCCATCTAAAGTGTATTGTATCCATGAAAATCCCAAGTATTTTCCTGCCTCCTCACTTTTGTTCTAGTATCTAAGGCAGAGGCCACCAGCTTCCCACCTAAATTTGTTCTCTGCCTCTTCCATATGTATAGAGTTGTTAACTGGTCTTAGAGCTGCCCAGCTAGGCTAAATCTCTCAGCTTCCTTGAGTAGTAACATTGACCAAGTTCTCATCAATGGAATGTGAGTAGAATTGATGTGGATGTCTCTCCATGTTCCTTACCTCTAGTCGTGTGCTAGAAGTCAGACAAGAACAATACTCTAGGGCAGTGGTTCTCAAAGGGTGGTCTCTAGACTGGCAGCAGAAGTACCTGAGATCTTGGAAATGCAAATTTTCAGGATCCGCCCCAGACCCAATGAATCAGAAACTCTGTAAGTGTGGCCCACGAATCTGTCTGTCGGAACAAACTCTCTAGGTGACAATGACATGTTAAAATTTAGAAGCAGTATCCTGGAGGATAGTGGAGGAACAACTTGGAAGAAACTGTTCTGAAAATGACCATCTGGATAGCATCCACTGACCTGGCCTCGCAAGAAATTTGTTTGTGAAATTATATAGTTCTTTAAGTAAGTAAGTTGTCAGATGTCTTTCTTATAGCAGCTCAGCAATTGTCCTAAAGTAGTATTTATTCAGTCTGGAGTGGCCTGTTTAATATTTCCATCTGCTAAAATTAAAATCCTACCTGGATCTTTGAGAGGTAGCACTGGCCCATCTTCCTAATGGCTAAGAATACTAGGACATTTTTTCTTTCTTTTAAATCTATTATACACATTACTGATGAACACTCTTCAAAAAACGCAAATCTAATTATGCCACTTTTCCATTTCAAGTTCTTATTAGACTCTCATAGGACTTATGCTAAAATACAACATGGTTAACTAAGCCTACGAGGTCCCATCTAGTACAACCCATGCCAATCTCTCCAGTGTTGTCCAGAGCCATTTCACTTTTCCCTCTACTCTAGTCACACTTTCCTTTTGTCTGATTAAATCACGGGAAGCATTTCCCCACCTCAGAGCTTCCTCCATGCTGCTCATTTCACTATCTTACTTCTACTCCTTCTTTAGGTCTCTTCTTAAATGTCATTTTTCTTATCCTCCACCTCCAAAGCATCTGTATAAATCAAGTCAAAGCCTTAAAATCTCCTATCAAGACTTTACATTTCCCTTCATAGCACTTACAATTTTTTTAAATAATAATTTATTGTTTCCTATGAATCTTATTAGTGGGTGTGATACCCCTTCCTCATGTCCCTACACCCACTGTAATATAAGAGGCTGGATGAGGCCAAGTACCATGTCTAGCATCCAGTATCCAGCCTGACACATACTAAGCATTCAATAATTATGCATTAAATAGATACAAATGGATTATTTGAAACTCAACTCAATGACATCTCATACCATAAGACTATTTGGGTCTTTCTTTCTTATAAAAGAATATCATTTCCAGTGGTTTTATTAACCAGAGCACCCTTATCTGCTTAAAAGGCCGTAGGTCTTGTTCCTATTTAATAAGTCTTGAGCTAATGACTCCACTTGTAAGCATTTATGAAGTGATCTATTTGATCTTGGAACCTTACAATCTAGGTTAGCAGTACATCACATCTCATGCACTGATGTGATTTATTTTCCTAAAATACACCTTCAATTATTATACCTCATTGCTAAATTTTTGCAAGGAATATCCTTTTCCTAATGTACAATCTCATCACTTCAGCATTTAAAACTATTCTTAGGTGGACTGACCATAACTTAGTCTTATTCTACACTTTCTCTAGCAAGATCTTGCTTCATTCAAACTGTGAAATTCAATATTTCCCACATATACCCACTTTCAAGCATTTGCACATTTGCTCCTGTCAGGAATCTTTTCAAAATTAGGGCTCTTTTCTGGGACATTTCTCCCATGGTGACTATCTCTGCCTGCTGGTTTTCTCTGTGTTCTTTGAGGCCCATTTCAAATAGATTCCAGTGATCCGACTAAGCAAATGCAAGTTACATACAATGATTCTTGTGGATTCTGGTCAGACTAGTGGATTCCTGATGACCAGCTTCTGCCCTGCGAATGTGCTGAATAGTATAGTTATATCTCATGACATAAGAGCGTAATTACAATACAGCAAAAACACTTGTAAAAGAACTTCAGAGAGTATATTCAAATGAAAATTCAAACACTTCTAAAAAATTAAATGTATATTAGCCAATAAGTAAAATAGTAGAAAAAAACAACTCTAGAGCCATTACAAGAAGCTGTCAGATGTGCTATAAAATGATCAATGTAAACTCTAAAGTCCTAAATGAAGGGTTGGTGAGTACAAATCTTAAGCACTTTGTACATTCCTGAAACCATGAATACCTACAATAAAGATGCAGGAAGTTTCAACATATGACAGAGAGCACTGGTACAGACAGATCACTGGATGAAAGGGGATACCATATCTCCCAGCGGGATGTATTAAAATATCAAGGCTGAAAATCAGTGATATAAGATATTTACAATTAGCAAAATGCTATTTTTTTCCTTAGTTAAATTACCAGCATCAAACCCCTCCCCCCTTTACGTGCACCTATCCTTATAACAGTACTTCCTTAATGTAAAAAACAATTTCCCAGCTGAGAATGTAAAGGATCATCATTCTGCCAGGATCCTGATATGTTAGTAGCCCAAGTGGCCACATGAAACTATCTCAGAGGCTCCACTTCGCTGTTTTCCTAGGAGAAATTCTCACAGATACTCGCTGTCCTAGGATCTCCCCGGCCTGAGAACATTTGGCAGTACTAGCACTTTGACATAACAGAGTGCATTAAATTAAGCTCCCAGGAAGAAAAAGTATATGGTTTTGCGGAATTGGAAAACTTTCCGACTAATTAAGGAACTATGTGGGAGTTGTGCTCATGACTTTCTCATTCGTAAAGGAAAAAAAAAAAGCCTTTACGAATAATGAAGAAAAGCAAGTGAAACATTTTACTGAATGCACATGGATGTAGAGCTATGTCTTCCCCTAAGAATGTTGCCAATGAAAATGAGGGTATCAAGCTATTTTTAATTTAAGCAGTGGGTCGATATGATTTTCCAAGGTCGAGATCAATATAACATCAAAGCCCCTTTGCTCTCTGAAGACAAATGCTATTATAGCCTACAAAATCAATAACCAAATTAGCAGCTCCACTGACTATATTTCTTGATATAATAAAGATAGGCTGTAAAATAAGATATAACTGTTTTTATTGTTGTTGTTGTTTTTATTTTTTCTTTTTAACTGAATAATAGTATTATTTATAAAACATGTGTCATCACTCCAGATTTTTCCTTTTTGCTCTGCCATTACTCTGGTCATAAAGATTTTTTGTTTTTGCTGTTGTTGAAGACTCAGAATTAAATGACAGCAGTGACAAAATCTTCCAACCATCTTTCTGAGACAGGGGGCTGCATCATGTCCTAAAGCAGAACATATTCCTGGTCAACCCAGTAACTAAGAAATCACTTTAACCCTGATGAAGGACACTTTGATAATATACCTTTTACTTACAGGAAAATCAATCTCAGCATTCCAGAAGGGAAAGTATATTGAAAATTCAGTTTCTAAAAAGTGATCTGTGTTTAAGCTATATACATATATACACATGCCATCACTTGTTATAATACCTGAAGCAACATGTTTATAATATTTATACAAGTAAATAAACAACATAATAAAAGTATTTAACTTAAAATTTTTAAAATTATTTTTTGAACCCAAACTGACTTTAAAGAGAATAAAACTTAAAAATAAATCTCTAGCAAAGGACGATGCAGGGGATAGAATCCAGGCACAGTCTAGCCTCTCCCTACAGCCTCCCTGCAGATCCCTCCAACCGTATCTACTCTGACTGAGCACCCTTTCCACAGACCTGGGCCAGCAGCTGTCAGTTCCTTTTGGAGGGATGACTTGAGGGATGACCTGGCCTCCCTAGGTCCCATTCCTGAGCCACTGCCATCTGTTCCATTTCTAGGACTAGGGATTGATCATATTTTCCTTGACTCCCCTGATCCATCTGGTCCCCCACTCTCACACAGGCCCTTCCAGACCTCTGTTTTTTCTAACAGGTTTCTTCGATCCCCAGTGCTACCTCCCCATGGTTCTCCTATCAGCTTTCCCAGCCCTGCCCTACTTCTCAATGTAGAACCTTCTGATTTGACTGCAGCCCTATCGGCCCCTGCTCTGGAAAGCACATAGTCCCAGCTCCCTGAGGCCCTGCTCTTTGGACCGGCTATATGGGCCACTACCAGTTGCAGCACCAGGTTTAGGGAAGGCCAGGCCCTGGGGCTTGGCAGTTGCGATGGGCTTTGTGGTCTGAAGGGGTGGCACAGCATAGTCATCAGTGGCAGGGTTGTTGGGGAGCTTATAGTCCTCTTTCTTCACCTGAACCTGGCCTCACCTCCTATCCTTGGGCTCTTGAGGCAGATCACAGAGGCCTCAGAGAGTGACTGAGGCCAGGCGCTCAGGTTCATCATAGATAGGATCCTCTTTGGGGTCCATCACGTTAGTCTTCAGCAACTCCTGCTGCACATGTTCATCATATAAGTCACAATAGAGAGGTTTCTTTAGTTATACTCCCTCTTCTGCCAGACCAAGGGTGGTGATACATATGTTTTAAAAGATGTTTCATGTATACTCAAGTGACAGTATCCAGAAAAGTTCAAATTATGACCTCTTATTCCTGTATATGTTATAATAAAGGCTGGACATCTATAAACATTCTTAATTCTCACTGTCCCGTCTGAGTACTGTTGTATCCTCAGCATCACAGTATTGACATCATTATGTATGGGGCTGCTGAAATACACATTAGCAGAGACACAGATTTTCCTTTCATGCTGCTTGCACTCCTCCTCAACAGAGAGGATATACACAATAAACAGATTACTATAGGTTGGGAGGATCAGGGAAGATGTCACAAAGGTAATGGCAGAACCTATGTAAACAGTGAAAGGGGTAAAAGTACATATTGGGGTAGGAAGAAAAGCATGGAATTTGGTTTGCTGAGAGGACAATAATTATCTGGCTGGAAATGAAGAGTTTAAAAGTTGATTTGGCACCAGTCCTCATCCACCCAAATTCTTCTTGGAGGATATTTAATCAAGAAAAAAAAAAAAAACATATTAACCATAATTACTTTATTTTAAATGACCTGAAATGTGCTTCATTGCAAATAGGATTTGAGTGCATTGAAAATGAGAGCAGACCTTGGCGCCTAGCCTTTTGTCTCTAGTTATGTCTTACACAAATTTGGAAGATTAGACTGATTAAAAAAGAAAACTGATTTCTATGGGATAAGCAATGTATGTGATTATAACCCTTCATTTACAAGGAAAAAATAAGGATCTATGATTAATTTAAACCAAGAAAAAACATTTGCCTGAATCGACTAGATTTAAAATATTCACATTTTTGATATGGTTACATAAAATTGCATAATTCAATATGGTTTCATAGTAGATATAAGTAATTTTACAGAGACTACTTATTCTAAGAGGCCTTTCATGGATAATCGTATCAACTCTTGCAGAGAAAGACAAAATTTTATTCATTTTGTTCTATTGGATAAATTTAGCATTTTAATTTCTTGTTATTAAACTGAGAATAATTAATTTAAAAAGTTTTACATAACATAAGCAAAATTTAAAGCCAAGAATAGCAATGGCTCACTGTCTTGTGTTCTACTGTTAGAAAGCACACAGTCTTTTAAAACAAATTATTCCTGCACATGCTTCGGTTTTATACACTTTGCTTCTTGGATTCAGGAAGCTATTCAGTGTACAAAGGTATTTTAGTTTGATAATTTCCGATACAATTAAAGTCATTCTTTGATCATATTCAGATTTCGCATTAAAGATCTTTCATATACATCAAGTACACCAAGGTGAGTTCAAAATCTCTTACTTTAAATTCATAATGCGTATTGTGTTAAAATTCTTGCTTAGTATAGAGGGGAAATTACACACCTAAAAGCTGCTATTATTATAATTAGTCGACAGGAAAGAGAGTGACAAGTCTAGAAATAATAGTAGGTTTCCCAGGGGTGTCCAAGGGTAAGAACTAAGATGTAGTAGTACAAAGACATAAGATAAACAAAAGTAGTTTCATTTTATGAAGACTAGATAAACTACAGATAGAGCTAGAAAATATATACATATATATATGTATGTGTATACACGTGACTTATTGGCATTGTCTATAGAGGAGGCTTTGAGAAGAGTTGAGATAAAGAAAGGTCTAAAAGTCTGCAAGATTGAGACTTATAAGAGGGTCTCTGATAAACGGGTTTACACTTGTTAATAGTGAGTTATTCAAGAATCAAGACGTGAGAGGTCTCAGTCTTATCAAAGTTCCATAGAAGTCAAAAGGTAGAGTGAGAATTTTTGTGAGGGGATTAGTGAGAGTGTTTCTTTGGAGGGAGTGATTGCTCTGCTCTGAGTCTGTTTCCCAACCCCTTCTGAGATAGGGATGTGGGAGGGCTACCTTCTGACACTTGACTTATGGAGAGAGTTTCAAAAAAAACACTTGGGGATCATTGAAATATGTTCACATAGTTGGGAGACATGGGCCTGGGCCCTGAATACTGTGTGAGAACACATAAATAGCCTGTGGACACTGGGTTCTGACTCCTGACAAGGAATTGAAGGCTAGATTCTGGCCCCTCATTGCTTTGGTAGAGGAGGTGGTGGATTGCTGAGAGATGTGTTGAGAGAGGGCAGGAGTACTTCTCTGTGGACTGGATCCAAGCCATCCAAGGGGCCAGTACTACATCATGGGTCCTATCCAAGTTCTCCCTGGCAGAACAAGGAGCCTCAGCAGAAATTAGTTATTAGGGCCTCATCTAGGGAAATGCAGGAGATGAGCTCAGAGGGGCTTACCTAAAGGGCCCCAAGGAAGTGTTGGATTTAATTATCTGCCAGACTCACCTAACTTAACATATCTAGCAGGCACATTAAAACTGCTTCTTCTCTTTCTTTTCCTTCCTCTTTCTGTCCTTTACCCTGATGATAAACAGTATCTCCTGGTAAGCTTATTACAGGGGAGAGAAGAGAGTGTATGGAGCCAGCCTACCTTTCTCGATCCTGGCTGCCAGCCCCCAAAAGCCCTAGGTAGGGTGGGAAAAGATTTAATTTGCTCAGAAAAATGACTCTCACAAAATAAAGTTAAAAGAAAAAAATTCAATTGTTTTTGGTTATTTCTGAAGTTGATCTTGATCACTATACCAGTTACAGAAACTATGCAGCTTGCTGGTAATCCAGAGCAAAGCATTGAAAGATGGACATTTTAAATGCCACACATTTCACGCCATAAATTCACTTACATCTGGGTAAAGGGGAAAATAAAGCTTTCTAAAATATAATAAAATGTAAAATATAATAGCCCATGAAATCAGCAGCATGCATTATGATTCAAGTCAAAGTATAATCTGCAATGTTGCAGTATGAAGACCATCACATATATTTTTTTTTTGGTCAAAAGAAAAAATAATAAAGGCAATGATGATGATGATGATGATAATGATGATGATGATGATAACATAGCCCTGTAAGATTATGAACATTAGTATATTATGTAGATAATAATTTCATAATTAGAGGATCTAATGCTATTGTTTGGGATGATAGAACTATTTAAGGTTGGAAGGCCCAGAGTAAACAGATTTTCCATAGGAAGGAAGAATTAAATGACTCTGAGCTTCCAAACTTATATAATGGCTTAGATGACTTTAAGTAGTCATCCAATATGGTCATTTGAGCCAAACAGTATAATAAGTGATGAACATTACAGTGTAATGTCTAGGAGTGAATTGTGGTGCCAGAGTAGGTGGGTTGAGTGTTAGTGCATTTTGAATGGTTACTATGAAAGGTTAAAGAAGTATAAATTAGTAGTTAAGAGATGGTCATGGGGATGGGGAACACAGCATAGGGAATGCGGTTAATGTAATGGCTAGGTGGAGAGCCAGAGCAATTAGGGGGATCATTTTATAAACTATATAAATATCTAACCAATGTAATGTATACTTGAAACTAATAAAATAAAATAAATAATAATAAAGAAAAAAGGTATTGAGTTTCTTTGACATCAAAAATATGGGTATATGACAGTGAAATTAATATGCACATTCATTTCTCAACATCCATGGCAGATAGTTTCAATATATCTAAAGATAAATATTAACTACAAAATAAGCAGTTCCTCAACAAGTTAAACTTATTATATGACCCCAAAATTTCACTTTTTAAGCACTTGTAAGCACTTGTAAGATCAAGAACTTCATGACTTAAATAATGACAAACATCATAACATCTTCACTTATAAATGTCTATGATTGCATTATTCGATGAATTAGATGTCTGAATTAAACTTGGCTTATATAGTAGATCTAAAATCATAGAAATGATGAATTCACTTAATATGGAATACAATGCTAATAAATAACAATCCTGGAAATTGGAGACTTGACTTTTTGTTTTCAAAAATATAGGTAGCAATGACACAGGCAAAAAGGAGGTAGAAAAAGAGCATTTTTTATAAAAAGCAATTTCAATTGAAAGGGAAAGAGACAGGATAAGAGAAACATATACTTTATTATAGCCTTATCATAAATTCCCATAAATTTAGTCCAAATTCCTTTGAGTTACAATTTTCAGTCAAAGTCACGATTGTATAAATTTTCTTCTCCATTTCTATGGGCTTTGTTCTTTACCATTTATCTGGGGGCTTTATTTTAAAATGAACCTCAAAGCAATTTGATAGTTCATCTTTTCATTACTTCGGTAATAAAATATCAACTTGCTCACTGTAAGAGTAGGTGGCAGTATAATTACCTTCAAGGGAAATAAAGTATCTTTCTCCTATTTTGTGATTACGGTGTTGAAAAATTTTGTAACTGAAATGATCTTTGGCTGTTTTGTAATTATAAGTGTAAGCTGTTATCACTCACCAGGAGAAATATTCTAGAATTGTCTGACCATTACGTTCAGAAATACTCTTTGGCAAGGTGTATACTATATACTATGTCAGGTTCGGAAGAGCCCCATACAGTAAATTATCCCTTCAGTTATGAATTATTCTTATTTATCTGTCAGAAATTTACTGAGGTTTGGTCATCAACATAAGTGTTGTCCTATTGTCCAAGGTTTAATCTCTGCCAAATTCCTTTGGCATATGGGGAAAAAATCCAATAAATAAATCATTGCATACATCTACTTTTATTCTCTTTTTAAAGAAAAGTTTAGAGCAGCGATCATTTTAATTAACAGATTGTGTAGAAGAATGCGTAATAGCAGCTGTTAATATGCATTTTTAAGACTGGAGAATGTGGTGATTTATCCAGATATAAGGGCAACATATGTTCAGCTAAGCATATGAATTGTAATATAAATTATGATTATAACCTGAGGAGAGACACAGAGGGACATGAGCAATGGCTGTTTGTCCCCATTTAATCATCTCATATCGTTTTTTAACTAAAGAAGGCTTTATACTATTTTAACTGAGAAATATGATAAAACATGAATCAAGATTCCTTAAATCAGCTTCAGACATTTTGAAACATGTAACTATTTTTTCCTGCAAATGCAAATTCAGAGTTTAAAAAAAATATTCAAGAGAGAAATTGAAAACAAATAAAAGCTATGAAGACCATCTTGAGGAAACCTCAAAATATCAAAACAGATTGTGTTTTCCAGCTTTAAACATTTCATCTCATTATATTTTCAATAGGGGAGATGGTTTAGTTATCTTGAACACTATTAATTTAGTTTACAAAATAGCTGATTGAAGATACTAGAGATAAAACAAATTACCTTTTCTTGATATTGCCGCCTTGAGGAATCCAAAGACTGGATTAAAGCTGTGGCATGGCCCACAAACATGGCGTAACAGGTGGCCCCGACAATCATGCTCAGCATAGTGATCCAGAGGTCAGACATGCTGACTGGGGCCTGGGCTCCATACCCGATGCACAGCATGTGGCTCATGGCTTTGAAGAGTGCATATGAATACTGCTTTCCCCAAGAATCATTCTGGAACAGGAGAGGAAAAAAATTGAGCCATTAAGATTGCAGAATATAAAATGAGTATGATCTGTACACAAAAGCATTATGGAACACTGAGTATGGACGAACAGCCTCGTGATGGAGCATTTACATAGGTGTTTCTCCCTAATTACTAATCAAATGACTTGATGTTTCTCAAAGCCTGCTTAGTCTACTGTTAACATATGCATTCCTAGTCAGTTTTAGGTTTGTTATTTTTAAAATGAAAATTACTTTGCAGACAATGGTGTGAGTATCACATAAAAATGCCAAGATGAATGCTGATGGGCTTATTTCAAAATTTCCTGGAAATCTGGTCATTCTCTAGTAATTCATTTGCAGGCTGAGATGAGTATTAAGCTAATGGGCCTAAGCATGGACATTTTTATCAAAACAATGATGTTTAGATTTTTAAAATCCAAATTGACATATTTGCATAGTCTTTCATTTTATATTTCTCAAGTAAAAAGACAAACACATTTTGAAATATAGGTCTGATAAATGGAAAGACTTCCCTGAAGCCCTATTTCAAGGTAATGTATATTGGAATTCAAACGTCAGAGTTGATGATGGATGAAGCTTTTTTTTTAAAAAAAAAAAATATTAAAAGTAAAATAAAATAAGCAAAATCATTTCTTGGCAAATTTTCCGGAGAAAGAAGCTGACTTCTGAGATAAGCTATTAGATGCAATTTCTGATGTCATTTCAAAACATTATTCTAAGCTCGATCATACAAAAATAAGGTGTTCAATGTATCTTATTTACCCTTTAGTAAGATTTAAAGAATTTTTTTGTTTAATTTGTACCAAACTCTCTAGCCCAAGACTTACATAATTTGTAAGGTCTAGTGAAAAATAAAAATTAGGGCATTTTATATCAAAACTTAGGAAAAAAAGGGTTAAAAATAATAATATTTAAACATTTTTCTTTCAAAAAGATTTTATTACTTATAAAACTTAATAGGATAATGGTGATAGATGAGTAACAATACCAAATGTACAAATTCCAAAAAATTATATTTTGAAATCATAATTATACATAATACAATAAACAATAATAGTATATTATTATATTATCTTGATTTACCATATAATTTTTATGGCTTAATTTTCTGCAAATTCATTTCTCAGGTCATCAAAATGTATACAATTAGCAAATTCATTTTTAATGATTAAATCAAAACTGACATCAGGTGCTTTTGGCTAATGCAAGATTACAAATAATTTTTGATACTTTTTCAGTTTTAAGAAAGATCTTTATGTTGATGCAACTGTTACTGGAGCTATTAAGAGTACTTTACAGGCTACAACATCATAGGAATAAATTTCTGATGCTATTTTAATATATAAATTTTAGAACATCTAGAGCTTATGATTCTCATGGAACAATTTTTCATTAATATATACCTTCATACAAATCAGTTTCATGTATGTGTGAACGTAATTTTTAATTAAACTTTTAAAATAATTGTAGATTAAAATGCAAATTGTAAGAAATAATAGAGAGATGTAGCCTTCACCCAGTTTCCCCCATGGTTACACCTTACAAACTATAGTACAATGTCACAAGTAGGAAACTGACCTGGATACAATACACTGATCTCATTCATATTTCACTAATTTGATGTACTCATTTTTGTATGTAGTTAGCTTTATGTAATTTTATTCCATGTATTCATTCTCAAGTCAAGATACAGTATCATAACAAAGACCCCTTGTATCACCTTTATATTGAATTTAATACAAAATGTAATGTATGCAATGGCATTTTAATATTTCCTCTGATATTTCCTATAACTTGCTGAGGTCATGGAATAAAACAAAAGTAGTTTCATGATTTGTATATAATTCAAAATGCCTGTTTATGTAATCTATTCCTTTATTTTCAATTATGAGGACAATTTAATTTAAAAATTGTCTTCCTTGTTAAAAATTAGCTCATTTAAAGATTCATATGAAAATAATGTTATTTTCCATCAAATGTGATGATCTTTAAATATAATCTGTATTCCTACGTTGGTGGATATTTGTTTTGCAATGTTGCGGCAGTTTTCAAAAGACATTTTAAACTATAAAGAATTCTAACTCCCTGATAGGCTTTATTGTAATGTCCCTGTGTATTCTCTATTTTGTAATAATTTACTGACAAAGTTTACTGTCTGAACTCTGCAGGCACTGTCTTGGAACTTAGGCAAGAGATATAATATTTGTGTAGATACTGCAGTGATGGGCTCTTGGGACTGAGAAGCAGCTGGCCTCTCACCATAGGTCCTACCCATCCCTGCTGGCATGGGCGAGCCCCTCCTATCTCCCTTGGTTGCCACAATTGCTTGGCTTCTCTGCTGACTCCTGTGCCTGCAGGCCTGAACCTGTGCATGCACAGCTGCCACCCTGCAGCTCAGCTGCTTGTGTTCATACTCCATTGCCCCGGTGGACATCGCTTATAAAACACAAATTCAAAAATAAAATTATTAAGAATTTCAAGATGGCAGTAGCGAAGCATTAAACCAAGCACAGAGTCCTGAAAGTGGGATCCTGCAACTCTTTGAGATCACACACCACACACCTGTGAAGTCATTCCTGCCTTTGCCAAATTAACTCTTACGCTATCTGAAAATGTTAAAGTTATTTAAAAAATATAGTAAATATATGTGGATATTTTTGTTCACATTTTAATAAAATTTTCCCAAATCCAATTTAAAGATGAAAAAATTGAACATGATAAGGTTTAAAAGCCCAACCTTATAAACTTTGTAACTGCATGTTGCTACTGAAAAATGAAAAATAACTAGTCCTATTTGGTTGAAAAAGTTTTCTTAAAGTGAAGTTCATGGTTATTTACTTATAAAATGAAGTTAGGCTGGCATATCTATATCTATCTATCTTTGTATCTATGTATCTATCATCTATCAGCTATCCATCTATCTATCTATCATCTATCTATCATCATCATCTACCTATCATCTATCTACCCACTCTTATATCTGAAGAGTTCCTCATAGATGAGCCAATCTAAATTACAAAGATATGTAAAAGAATTAGGAATATACTAGGAAAGAGCGGCGGCCAGAGTCAGATGGAACAGAACATATTTCAGCATAATATGGGAAGCTACTGAGTTTTCAAGCAGGGAATAATATAATCTGAACTATTCTTTAGAAAGATTGATCAGCAAGAAATGTTGAACAGTGGTTCTCAATCAAGGATGATTTTGACGAGACAAGACATAGTGACTTGCCCTGGTTTACCAAGGTTACAAGTTTGTAAGTGGAAGATTTAGGGGTTTGAACCCAGGCAGTCTGGCTCTAGAGACCATACATGATACTAGTCTTGTTTTTTAAACCTGAGATATTTATAATTTCAGGCAAAATATTAAGGTTGAGAAACTAACTGATAAGTCCAAATCTCACATTTAAATACTTATTTAATGGAGTAAATTAAAATAAGGCAAAGAGCAGGCCTAAAGAGAGAAAAGCTAGCATCTGAGAGGGTTTTATGAAAATCCAGGAACATTTCTATTCCCAGTACATCATATTTCTTTTATTGCATGGCTGTTCCCTTTTCATCTTTTAAAATGACTCTATTATTTTGCAGTCTACATCAATAATAACAACATAAATGGGAGACTGTATACTCAAAGTACTTTACCATATGTCTTAAATATTATCCACTTATGTATAATTTGAATCCTATTCAAAGTAAACAATAAGTTACCTGTGAGCTCTGATTTAATTAGGGTTATGATATTTTTTCATTTTAGGTAATGATTTACTAAAAAGTTGCTCCTTATAGATTTTTTTTTATTATTATTATTCGAACTGTTCACTCAATTTACCACTGCACTGGGGCATCATTAAAATTAATTATTTTTTGAGAAAAACATATTGAGCCAAATTAACAGAAACATATAAGTAAATTTGATTATTCCATGTGGGAACTTTTATATAGAAAATATATATTTTGAGCTTTCTCTAGGTTTAACCTAACTTTGTAGATATTTGTTGTGACACCTTGTTTGTATTGTTACTAAATTCGGATCAGGGTAAAGGAATATAGCAGATGGATAGATGATAGATGATAGATGATAGGTGAGTAGATAGATAGATAGATGATAGATAGATAGATAGATAGATTAGATAGGTAAATGATAGATAGATGAAAGATAGATGATAGATATAAATAAAACGTTTGTTCTAGAGTGTCCTAGACCTCCTGGTTTAAGACATTCAAAGTCAGATTAAATTGATTAGTAACCTACCATAAATACGAAAGTGCACCAATCCATCACCTTTCATACGAACTGAAATTTTAATTTAGGAGGTCAAAATATCCCATTATCGAATACATAAATTAATTATTTTTTATCACTTGAGAGCAAATATGAGTACAAAATACATTAAATATGCAAAATTTTAGCAAAATCTAAAATATAGAACAGAGACAGCATTCAAACATCAACTGCTAAATATTAAACAATCAGAAAGATAAAGTAGTAGAACTAGAAAGACAGGTAGAGAAGGAGTTCTGCAGAGCTAGGCCACCAAATTTTGATCACTGCATTGAATTTATTTCTTTAGCCATTGAATAAATTTATCACTTGTAGCAATTACAGCAATGTCAATCCTATAGAAAGTTGTATTAAGGAGTTCTCAAAAAAGGAATATAAAGGAGCATAATCTGTCTGAAGTCACAAGAAATGTAGTATAACAGGTTGCCAATCCCTAAGAATTTCATTTCATTGCATACACCATAATTTTATTTATCTGTATAGAAGAGAACGACATGTGGGTAGTAAGCAGTTGTTCTCCATCAATTTCACTGTGCTGAAGTATGATAACCATGAATATACTTTTGGAAGTAAGCTTTATACTGAAGAGTGATTGAAATAGAATTATCATTATCACTGTTTTTAAGTATTAATTTAAAATTTTTGCTCTTTAAAGTACAACCCTAGATTTTTGGATTCACATATTCATTGAAAGCATCCTTGAGGAGATTTCTATCTTAGTTGAATGAAACACTGTGACTTTTTGTTAAGTAATAATGTTTATGAGAAGAAACAGTGGGGATCAACTCAATGAGGCCATTTTAAACTAAATTGTTCGGTAGAAAAATTGTGCATGCCATTCCTAAGGAGACTTAAGAAAAACACAGCCAACTATGTTTGGTGTAAGGTCAAAATATAGATAGATAAAGGAAAAAATATTATATATAATGGTGCATCTCCCCATAGTATAGTACTGTGCAAGGCAAAGTGTGCAGGAAGAGAGCTTATAAACACTACACTTTTGTTGATTTTATGACCTGTTAAACCTGTTACATAACATTAGCCCTATATTTGGAAATATATTAGGAAGTAGTGAATTACTTTCTTTCAATTCGCATGATAGAAGCTTTAGGATTTTTGGAATATATATTTATATTCTTGACAGCAATATCTCTAAATAATTTAAATACCATGATTTCTAGCAGTAACACTTTTTAAAAAATCAGATATACATTTACATATATCTTTTTCAGTTTGAGAAATTTATTTTCCTTATTTATAGTGCTATGATCTGCTTACAAATATTTATACCACCGACATCAACCTTTTGCATTCTAGGAGGTTTCAATTTCAAACGATTTCTAGAAGTAAAATAATAAAGTTAGTGCATAACTAAATTGCTGTTGCCATATAAAGAATGATGTCTGGTCATTTTAAGAGCTTGGTCTAGACTGTTTTCTGGTCAGTTAATCTCTTGAGTTCTCAGTGTACTTTTTCCTGCTTCGATAATGATGATAAAATAGAAAATTTGCATTAAGTAGATTTTTAAATTAAAATTCAATGATGCTTGAGATCATGGATTTTTTTCTCATATTTCTTTGAATGTTGGTGCATTATTTTAAAATAAAAGTGAAACAAATCAATAAATTAAATGTTTTAAATTTGTGTATTGATCAATATTTTTACTAAGAGTTCATTAAAACTTCATATAGAGAGGCTCCAAATTAGACATTATTTCAGAATTTTAAGTTGATTTTTCAATTATAATTAGTATTTCAAGCAAAATGTTTTCATTGGGTATCTCTTTTCTTGTTTGTACAAGTAAATATAAGAAATATAATTTACATATTTTTGCATATATATTAGTAACCATGTTTAAATATATTCATAAATATAAAGGAACAATGGAAAATATTAACATACACTGAGCACTTAACTCCTTCCTTGCAAGATACTATTACATCATCTTATTACTTCTCATAACATTCTTGTAACCTGATATTGTTCTTAAAAGTAAGAAACTCAAAGCTTAGAAAAACTATGAAATTTGCTCAGTCACATACTTGTAGGTGCCAAAGTTGGAATTCAATCACAGTTCTGTCTGAACCACAGTATAAACCCTCTTCATTTATATCATAGCCATGTATTTCATAACCATTTATATCAGTAAAATTCACATAATTATAATGCAGGCTTTCGAGCATATTAAGAATGTAACCACAGAAAAGACATTCTTTAAAGTATATGTATTAATTTCAACTAGCAGAAGGGAACCTCTACTATGCCTTTAGGGAATTTAGAGGAAAAATGATATCAGGTTTTCATCAGAGAAACCTCTAAGGGGAAATTCCCTGGAGAGTTTGGGGTCACTAAGACGATTTGGTCATACAGTTGAATTTCACTTTTATATTTTCCTGTTAGGCAAGAGCTATCAAAGGGTTCTACTCTTTTCCTCTGCCTCCAAAGCCTGCGATGGAGCAACCTATCCTATTATCTAATCCGAACGGTCTTCTGGAAGGAAATCCTTGCCTTAGGCTTAATTCTCTAGAGACTATGGAAGGTACATGGGACACAGGGGGGCAGGTTCAATCTCGAACACTGATCAGTGCTGTGTGTTTTCACAGCCGAAGTAAACTAAGTAATGATGCAATAGTTTCTAAGTGTTATTATTTAATATGCACTTTTAAATTAATTTTGTAAATTTAGTAAAGCAGCTCTGTACTGATGAGCTATGAATTATAGATCATCTCTTTTGATAGCATTCTCAAATTGTTTAACTCTGCTAATCAACTCTAGAGTTTTAAACATATTGATAGTGTTAAAAACTACTAAAATTAAAGTAAAATTAAAGTGAAAACAAAGAATATTGTCCTTTTTGCTAGGCTCAAACTTCTGCTCTTAATAAAGGAAGTAGCCACCTGAGACATAAAAGAAGTAGAAAATTTAAGAGCATCTTCTCAGCCTGACTGAAGCCCTTAGATGGTAATCGTTAATTAATAGATAATAAAATTTATTAAATGTGCAATTTTTATTTATACAAATGTTTATGTTACCACATAAAAGACTAAGGCATTAGATTTTTTTCTAGATAATTTGCATATATGTGAATTGGTATGACAGATAGTATAATGTGGAAAATTCGTACTTTTTTGAAGATAAAATGAGAGGTTTATATAATAGGGTGACATATAAAGTGGCTGTATATAAAAAGGCTAATACATAATGAGATATTTAGGTGTTTTCCATCTAAAATAGTTCTGTACATAAAGGCCTAATTGTATTAATAGTGTGTGTGTGTGTGTGTGTGTGTGTGTGTGTGTTTTAATTTAACAAACATGTTTATAGCACTTTCTATTGCCAGGTACAATTCCAACTTCTTTACAAATATGTAAGTCATGAAGAATTTTATTAAAATCCAATGTTCAGAGTTAGGCATAACTAAAACACAGAAAAATTTAAACCATGGAAAAAAGAAATTATAAGCTGACAAGAAGCTTATCCTAAGTAGGAATTGGTTATTTATGTTGAGGTTAAAAAGAGCTTTTCCATTATCTTAAAGTCAGGCTCTCACCTGTTACAGATTCTGAAATCTCACCTTAGTAATGGTAGAATTTGCTCTTAACATTTAACATATCCATGCAATTCTGTTGGTATGCTTTTTCTTTTTCTTTTGGATTTGCCACTGTGTCTGGGTTTCCACTACCAGAAGTAGGGAGGAATAATGAAATAAAATGAAAGAGTCAACCCACTACCCACACTTTTTCCTATGGTAGATTGACTTTTACTCATAGATTCATAGAAAGTAGGGACTATATGAGATCTGAGCATTATTTTATGAGCAAGTTGAGTTCTAAAACCTTCCTGATTATAAGATGAAAATACATAAATACATAAGTAAATAAACACATACATAAACATATTCAGAGTATTCAACTTTATTTTAATCTAATAAGCAAAGTAAAGTCTTATCTGGTTTGCCTACAAATTGAAAAACAAAAATGTCTCCACATGCTTGCAAGTGTACCTTTCACTATATTTGCATAATCACAGTAATGACCATAACACTACCACCAACAAAAACACTGAGTTCAGTTTATATAGATCTCTTACATTAAGAATCTAATTTGATGTGGTAATTATCACAACCACCTTTTGGTAATTAGAAAAGCCATCATTATGTTCATTTTATGATAAGGATGAAGTTCAAAGTTTTATTAACTTGCCCAGGGTCTCGTGAGAAGAAGCAGTATTTCTCCATTGGATCATTGCAAATACAGTATGCTTTAGAGTGTACCTTCATAATTGCTATTCTGTACTCTCCTCACATATGAGTATATAAGAAGAAAAATCAACCAAGGTCTAGTTAAATGATCTCCATGTTGAAAGCAAGAGTGAAAATCAAATTATTACAATATATCTGGGAAAAATGATGAGAATATTCACTATGATCTATATTGTTCAACATTCTCATTGAATTATCTATTTCCAGCAAATATACTCTTATTAGATCAATAGCTAAATATGTAAAAACTATTACCCTATGTTAAAGTTATTTCAATCACAAGTTTTAAAGATAAATGAAACCACTTAAAATTATTGTGTTACATTAGAAAATATTTTTAAAATTCATCTTCTTATATAGAGTGAAGTAACAACCACAGAAATCAGCAACAGTACATGTTGCTTAATTCTAAAGGCATAGCCTTAAATCTCAGACAAACAAATAAAGCCTTCAATTACATGCTAGAACTTGGTGTATTGATTATGCAACGTAATAAGATAAGCCTAGGAAATCTTCTGCTGTGTAAGGCTGAATAAAAAGCCGAAAGTATTGAGCATTTACAGTTATTTTTAGAAGCCTAACATCTAACTTAAAGCTCTTTCCTATGATGTGTATTCAGTGTATTCTTAGTGTGTAAGGCTTCTGTGTCAGAGTTATTGTTCTGAGAGAATATTTTGCTTTGACTTCTAAATCCACATAAGCCTATACAAATGTAAGTTTTACAATGTGTGGATTACCTGATCTCAGGTACAACTTCAAAGAAAATTCCAATATCAAGTAGTAGTACTTAAGAGGTAAAATGCAACATCTTGATCAATAGAGTCAAATCAAATACCTTTTTCACTAGTACTTATACTTAAGAGTCTCAGTTGTCTCTGATAAATCAATTCTTCATTTGAGTATGTGGTGTGTGTTTGTGTGTCTATGTGAGAGAGAGAGAGAGAGAGAGAGAGAGAGAGAGAGAGAGAGAGAGAGAGAGAGAGAGAGAGAGAGAGAAAGAGAGAATTTCTTTTCAAGGCTCTTCTTTCAGCCATATCCATGAATTCATATACAGACTGATTTGGAAGCCTATAAGTAAACTATAACACAGGAAAAAAAAGAACTCAAAACAATCTTTTATTTTCTTTCTTTTTTCTTATCTTCCAGCTTTTGACCCTACTAGCTTACAAGAAGAATGGAAAAATGAAGATTCAGACATAATTTCAATTTCTGACAAGCTCCTTTCGATTCTCTAAAATTAGAACAAAAATACATGGACAGCTGTCTCATATTCGACTGACACATTACTATCCAAAGGAAATATTAATGTGGTAGGTTACCACTGAACTTCCATGAATCCCATTTGAAATCATGCTGAGAACGTTCTAGCTATCTTCTTATGTAATAGAGAATATTAAGTTTTTTTTTTTATTTTTACGAAAGAAGCAGTTTTTACTTGATTTCTGCAAGATAAAAAATATTTTTTAAAAAGAATGCAAATGCTACCAGAAATAGAGTGTACCTAAGTCCTTTGCCAGAAGTCTTATTTGTGTCCAGTTTTAATACTACCTAATGCCAATATCTCCCACAACTCTGACCACTTGGGTGTGAGGCATAATAACAAGTGTTTTCTGAGGGTAGCATACTGCTTAGTGCTATTCCTGTAGAACACTGATCAATATCAGGCAGAATGACAAGTTTGCTATAACCTGGCAGACTGACATCAAGGAACACATCCAGACAGGTCATAGATGTGAATTCCTTAACTTCCTCCAAACATGAAAGGAGGTAACACTATGGCTTACTGGCAAAACTAGAGAATGTCTTAACAATCAACAACATGCATTTCTCAGTCAACTGGGACTGTGCAGAAAAAGAAGTAAACATTCACAGCTTAATGATTTCTCTTGTGCATCACTTCTATGACTCATGGCAGATTTTCCCAAGTAAGTTCTAAAATGATTGATCTGCTGTAATGAGTCAATAGTCTTTTATCTTCATGTTTACTTAGGCATTAGTGATATAAGTTAACAAAATCATCTTTGTGTATCCTAGTGTGAATATGTGTATGTCCACCCAGGCTTGCCCAGAAAAGATATAGCATAATGGCCTCCCTTATGTACAACCAATGTGCTGTCCACGGTAGCACTGTGATACCTGATTCTCTAGACAGTGGAGACTGAAGAGCAGTAAACCTCAGTGAGACGACTTTGATCACACTGCAGATGCAGTCTGGATGGAGAGTACCCATTTCAACAATAGGAGAATCAAGATAAAAAATGGGCCACACGAAAATATCTCCCATATCTCCTGAGGCTAGAAATCTTTGTTTTATGTAGGAAAGTAAAGTCAATGACATTGTCTTTGGAAGGTCATGATTTAAACGCCTGTGCGTTACCCATAATTCAGTATTCAGCTATCCTCCTGCCATGCTTGTAGATTCCTTGGCTGGTCCCAACAGGATTCAGGGGTGACAACTAAGATGCTGGAACTGGATGAATGTAGGCTAGCACAGAGTGGAGAGAGCATGAGGAACATCTCAAGACAAATTCATTAAGGAAAGACAGGCTTGAATGTCATAAAATCGAAAGCAAATATCAGAGGTAGGACCTTCCAATAAAAAAGTAGGATTGAAGTCAGTGTGAATCAGGTATATAAGAGGGGTGCAGGGAGATTGCTGTTGCTTTGGTATGTGTATGGCTTGCCTTTGGTGATCATTGAAAATGTATTATGTGGTTAAAATGGAATAGTTCAAAGGACAATTTTTTATCCTCTGTTCTATTATAGTAAAGTGGCATGCTGGGTTAGTAGGAAATCACCCCAGGAGCTCGGCAAAGGATGAAAAATCAGATAGATATGTTTCCACATGAGGAACAGGAGAGCTTACAGAAACTTAAGAGTAGAAAAGGAATAACACACAAGAGGGTAAATCCCAGAACTGATTATTTATGATGAAAGTGGAATCTAAGCAAAGAGGTAGGGAGAAGTATCAAAAAAAGTTAAGAAGAAAAAATTAAAATCTTTACCTGACATCAAATGGTGTTGAAATACAGGGCAGCTTTACCAGAAGTAGTAAAATGTATTGACCTTTTTGTAAAGCAGTAGGCGCCGTGAAAGTATAAATGACAGTATTACTGTTATTACCATTATTGGTCAGCACTACACATTGACAATGGCATGGATGCCTGAGGATCTTGATTATGAGTGCCAATTTGAAGACATATTTAATTCTGGTTATATATTTTCTCCACAGTTTGTTAGCTTCACCATGCGGGAATAAATTACATAAAGATGGGTTAGTATTTTGACAGAGTTAGATAGAGAGCTTTCAAAGGTAGAAAAGGAGAATATTTAGTATTTGAAATAGTAATATGATCATAGGATAAGAAGAGGCAAGAAATTTGGGTTAAAGTAGTGATTTTGATTGCATTAGCCGTACAGGCAAAGAAATTATTTCAGAACACATTAAGACATTTCTAAAGACAAACTTGATAATGAAATAAGGTGTTTTCAAAGGCAATCAATAATCAATTGCTTGGATTAAATCTTCATAAGTGAGTTCATGGTAAAGTATCTTCTTAAGGAAAGTAAATGATAAAAGAAATATTGCCATGAACAAGAATACAAGGCATTAAAGCTAATCTCAAAGTCCAACAATTTGTCCCCAAAGTTTAAGAAAAACAGTCTTATAGTATGCTATGAATATTAAAACAGACCATTCGAAAAGGAAAGAAGTGCCAGAAAACAAACCTTCATACCCAAGCGACCACTATTATCCTATCAAAATATAAATCTGAAAACATCAAAGGGGTTCTGAGGCCATTCATTAGACTAAGCAGATATTCTTACTCATTGAGTAAATTGTGACAGGTTTCACTCAAATCGAGAATTTAGTTACTTGTTAATCTTGTCTCCTTCCTCCATATTGCCCCTTCCTATAAAACAAACAAGAAACCCAAAACAAACCTGATTTACTCTTAATTACTTAGGTGAACAGAATTGGATACAATTCATCAAAACAAGATGGACCACTCTCCTGACCTCTAGCCCTAACCATGTTACCTGGATGTCCTCTTAATGTCTTTAAAAAGACATCCCCAATCCTGCATGTCCAAACTGAACTCATCTATCCAGAGCCTACAATCAATGACATCTCTTGTCCCTGAAGCCCCCACCTCAGTTTTGTATCACTTGATTGATTCCATCTTGTACTTCCCTTTGCTCCACAGGGTAGAGAGATACGAGCAGCTAAGCAGTATAGTAATATCTGGTTCCACTTTACCACCCAAACAGCTTTAGGTTCCTCATAGCCTCATGAGTAAGTCCAGCTTACTGGAGGAATCACAAAGAGCTTGTGATTTAGTCCCTGCCTCTCTCTTCACAAACACTCCTTAACTTTCCTAACGCCTATACCAAAACCCGGACTGTGCTTCTGCTACCCTAAACTACTCGCAGCTCCCAAATAAGCCAATTTGCTCTTCTCCATGCCTTTACGAAGGTATTTTCCTCTACCTCAATATGCATTCTTGACTCCTTCTTCTTTGGCCACTTCTGCTAGCCTTTCAAGATGCAGCTCATTTGTAACATTCTCCCTCTCACTGAGCCTCCCAGCCAGGTTCAGCTTCTCCTGTCTCTCACCCTACCACTCATGCTTCAATTTATCATGTGACTGCATCACAATAACTATTTATTTATTTGACTTCACCAGCATAACCAAAGATTGTCAAGAGCAGGAACCATCCCCTAACCATCTTTGTATCTCAAACATCCAGCGGTGATTGATAATAATAAATCTTGCAAAAAATATTTAAATGACTTAATAACAGTGTTTGAGTATTATTCTGTTCTATCATGTTACCATAGCTACGTTGAATTGTGTTAGAAGTTGAAAAGCCAGATGCTTTCACCTGAAACACAAAAGAAACCAGCATCTCTCATTAAGATTCAGGGTACTTCCACTGTGATTGAAATGTGAACTTTAAATTAAATGAAACCAAACAGATGCCCCTAGCAGTTTGATCAACTATTCTCCCAATTGATATCTGTATAGCAGATGGCACAAACAACTCGGTACATATTTTAATACTGATATAAAATTGAAATAATAGAAAGCATTTCAAATTTATTAGGTGCTCCTTCCTTCATGGGTGATTTTTCAGGATATTGGCATTCCTGGCTAATATTCATATATATTTTCATATATTTCTCTCTGCTAGTTTTCTCCCAGGAGGACGGTAAATGCCCTTTCGCAATGATATATTTTTGCTTTGTCTGGGCTCAAAGTGTCAAGAGTTAAATTTGAAATACTACTCTCATAATGGAAATATCATCTTTTACATATTTTCTTCAGGAAACGAAGATGGAATACATAACTAATATACCTAAAGTGACAACTTAACGGAAGTTGTTTTTGGTTCCCTTAGATGAGCATGGTAAATCTAACTGACATTGAAGATAAAAAGTGTGGTCCACTATTCAAATGTGGAAATGTGACCAGCCTAGTGAAAACAGTTCTTACAAATCTTGTAAGATAAGCATAGGTGACACATATATAAATGTATGGTATTATTTATATGGTGGTATTTAGCTTCCGATGATTCTTGAGCATTTCAAAAATAAAACACAAAAATCACTATTTGCTTTCCAAAGTATAATTAAACAAAGATGATTGTTCTCAATCTGCTCCGATTTTTTCTTTAGGGTAGATTATAAAAGTGGCAGAGATTTATCCATATGAAATTAAGCCATGGGTCTTTAGTGAATAAGGGATACTGAATTACATCCTTTCCCTCACTATTTCTCACTACCCCCAGAAAATTAAGAAAAGATAAAAGCAATGTAAACATTCTGTGTTGCCAAATCTTAGAATTTCCTGGGCTTCTGGAAACATTCCCCACGCACATATGTATATATATATCACCATGAACAAAATAACAAAGAACACGTTTAAATACACTGAAGTTTAAATATGCTTTGCCAACAACCCTGCACTAGTTCGATGTGTTTTAGAACTCAAAACTCAAAAAGGAATGAGAACATTCAGGTGGTTTGTCTTAGCGTAGTGTTAGGCACATAGTGTTTGGCCATACTAGTGTACTGAGTGTTTTTGATGGATGGCCTGAGGTGTAAAGTGGCTACTGACAATTTAATATTAAACAAATTGGCATTAATAATTTGCTTTTCTGCCTATTATATGTATGTTTCTGTAAATATATTATTGTCTGAAAAAAAAAACCCAGAAATTATTAGGGGAGCCATTTTTTTACCAATATTTGGTACTAAATTAAGGTCAGATTTAGGGGCAGAATCTATATAGTTTGGGCTTACTGTGTCCTGTAGTATGTGGCTTTTATACTCCTCTTTTGTCGTGCCATAGCTATTGCAGAGAAAGTGATTTGTTATATCCAGTTTCATTACTAAAATAAAGACAAGGTCATTGAGCCTCCAAAAGGTGGCTGGATAGAATCTTAATCGTGACACCGAAAACAAAACTAATTTTTTTTCAAGGCCTTTTGAATGTACTCAAAATGCAAATACATAAAATAATATGTTACCTATAGTCAGCTATGATCCATTTAATTCGGCCAAGCAGACAGAAGCAGCTTCCTTAAATAAGAGCTACCCAGGGTCTCATTAGTACAGAGGAAAAAATATCAAGGTCATGCTAAAGGTGTATGACTTCATGGTGGAAAATTTCAATCCTCCAAACACCTCCCAGAAAAGAAACCAAAAGCAATAGAAATAACAACTGTCAGACAGATTTCAAAATCTCGTTTAGAACACTGGACAAAGGCTAAGAGAAAAAAAAGTAAAAATTCTAAATATACCGAGGTATATATTTTTACAAAGTAAAGTTGACAAGGTTGGAGATGGGCATGGAATGTCTCTGATTAGAATGGTATGTAGAAGTACCACCACACACGTTTGAATAAGGGAAAGCGGATAAGCTCAAAATTCTAAGGTGGCAGTTTCATGTGAATTACATCTTTGAAAAAAAAAGGTCTGTGAATTGATTTTATGAACAGACGAAAGTGCATTTTTCTATTTATTTTTTAACCCTGTCTTTTCATACTTACAATAGAAAAAAAGTGATTATAATACACTCTCTTGAAATGCAAGCAAAGGTGAGAAAACATAGTCATTAAACTATATTTATTAAATAACATATGCAAACATAAAGATTAAACATGTTTGCACCATTATACATGCTTCTACTTTAATACTTAATTAAATATGTTATATATTCATATATAAAATGAGGGCAATCACAGCATTCATCTGAGCTAAAAAAATAATGCTGCTAGCATTAATGGACTTCTAATCTGTTTAACATTGTTTGGCATGCAGCTTTTAAATCCAAGTAATCTGAGCTTGTCTAAATGACGTTATGGTAGGAAAAAGGTCATGTGTTTAGGCTGGGAAACCCATGAGGAAAATAACAGTGATTCTAGTTAGACCCTGATGCTGATAAATCAATATGTCAACAGCTGGGTTGCTATGATTAACACAGATGTGAGAAGAGAAATACAATTGTGGAAATGGAAGCAAACACTATGCTTAGGGACATCAGCCATCTGGAAGTTGCTTCTTTGAGCAGAAGGTATAAATTAAACCTGTTTGCCAGTAAGAAGTTCTAATACCTCTCTGTAAAAGTGTTTTATTTTAATTGGAGATTTATATGTAATTCTATATGTCATTGGCATAACCTGACCCAACAGTATTATGAAAGCAAAAATTACACATTTCTAGTGGAGTAACTTATCTTCACCACAGAATATTAGGAGAAAAATAGTGGTGTCCTTGGGCTACTTTTGCATATGTGTCCCTTTATGTCAGGAAGCCCTAATGATGAAGAACTCATGCTTTTGCCAGATATCTTCTTGAACACTTTTAAGAATTTAGGATAATCATCATATTGTGGCAGTTTGGGTTTGCTTAAAAGGATCAGATATCTTGTGTGTGTGTTTTTTTTTTTTTTGGCAGAGCTCAGAGTGTGCTACACTATGACACTATATAAATTTTCTGTGTTAAACAAACCTAAAGGAGTATAAGTTATTATTTCATATCCTGAAAGAAGTATGGCATAGTTACTAGGACAAGAAAGTCTCATGGAAACACTAGAACAGTTTACTAAGTGGCTGTTTACTCAGTACTTGCAAGTAGCTTCTGGGAGGTACCTTGGATTCAAGAAATCAGTATCCCATGGGAGAGGTTGATATCCTCAAATCATGAAAAATGAGAGAGGTAGAAGTGAACAGTAGAATACTAACCAGGAGCCCAAAGGGGTGCTGATAATGAGGATGTTCGAGCAATCAAGGCTCAGAAGTCCCCTAAGATACTGAAGCACATAAATGTTTCTTTTGGAAACCTCGGAATGTGCCGTTGTGCTAGAATTCTGTTTGCCCCTCTATATCTGTCCTTTGTCCCTCTCTACCCTGCTCTTTGCTCAGGAAACTGATCAATATGGACTGCTGCAATAGGTTTCCTTACCTCTGCCTTCAGTTGGTTTCGGTCAATGGGGAACCCTCACAGATGAACAGAGGGAAAAAGGAGTGTGTGGTATTTTGGGTTTCCACTTTGAAGGGTGTGAGTTTTCTGTTCTCCTGCCAATGCAATTCCATCTACGAGACTTCTTTTTCTAGTTTTTAGTGTTGGTAACAGTTCTGTGATTACTCTCCCAGGATACCCTGCTATTCCTTGTGGCCCCCCAACATAATACTCATGACTTGGTTAATGGTCTTCTTTTTAAAACTTCCCTCATCTTTGTAATTTGAGAATGCCATCTGTTCTCTGTAGGGACCCTGCCTGTGTAGTGCTTCCAGGAGAAAGGGAAGAATCCACACAGGGAAACAAAAATAAACTTGTCTGAGAGTCAAGAAATGTTAACTCAAGAGATCAGGCGCTAATCTATGAACTTAAAGTCATTTACCTTCCTAAGTAAACTTTTCATTTTAAAAGGCAAATATGGACTTCTGGAACCTAAGGTTTATTTTTGCCTCTAAATTATATATTTCTATTATTCTAAACATGAAACAATTCGATTGACAATTCTGCCACTCAAAAATTCCTTCAGGTACCTTTCAGCCTCTTTTGCCTTGCTGAGATGTTAACCGAAGAAACAAGAAGCTCAAATAGGGAATCAGGCATTGATTATTGCATGTGGTTTAAGGGTAAGAGACACAAAATCCTTCAATAAATTCTCTGTTTCCAAAATTCAACTTCCTTCAGGCCAGGCAGCATTCAAGGCCCCCTACAATGAGGCTTCAGCCTACTTTTCAACTTTGTCTACCTCATTCCTTCTCCGCAAACTCTCCACTGAACCAGAACTTTCTTTATTCCCTAAAATTCTTAGACTTGCCTGCTTCAGAGTTCCTCTCAAAGAATATTTTTGTTCTACATTTTATGTGTCTGGAAGGCTCTCCTTTCTTCAAATTTAAATTCTATCTCTCTTTCAAAATTCAGCTAAGCTATTATGTCTTCCTTGACCATATTTCTTTAGAACTGCTATAACAATTTGCATTTTTTAAACAAATCGCTTGCTAACATATCCACACTACATCACACCCTGCTCCTGTCTCACTTCCTCACTACCGTATGCCGGTACTTATCCCAGGGTTTGCATGTGCGTGAGAAGTTCAGTAAAGAGTTTCTAAATATCTGTACTTGAAAATATCATCAGCTATCTCTTGGGATTTTCTTTAAATCGCATATTTTTATTTTCCTCTTGTCTTCTCAGCTTTCTTTGAGAGAAAGAACTATGTTTAGTTATCACATATTTACTTCCCCTGACTTTGCCAAGTTCATCTCTTACAACAGGTACTGCTGACTTACCTTAAAATGATTAAAAAACATTAAAATTGTGATTAAGAATTAACTTGACGTATTAATTGCTTCACTTTAAAAAATATACCAGGATACAAACTGTTAAATGACTTTTGTAGAAATAAGGAAAATGATATTTATCTTTTGAGTAAAGTCACCTAAAAGTTAGGGGCGGGGGGACCTCTTTAAAAATAAATTTTCCAAAATGTTCCAAAATTTTAGGGAAAATATTACTTTCATTAGTAAAATGGTATGGAATGTCACTACTAAATTACAAATATTGTTAAATTATTTCCCAAACTGTATTTATTTGAGGATTTGTTTTCTTTAATAAACCTTAACATGAGCCCAGCATACATACTTTGTTTATTGCTCAAAATGTTAAAAATGTTTTCTAAAATACAGAAGTGTATTTTATATCTTCATTAATAAATACATTTATTTGGATTAAATAAATAACTCAGTAGCAGAATTTCTTTTGCTACTGTATATCCTGAAAAACTTCTTTTTTCTCATACTGTGTGTATGTGTGTGTGTGAGTGGCTTATGTATTACTCAGAGAAAATTATCTGTATCATCACTAATGATAAAATATGCTTTTAATCAAGGAGTCACCTCTTATAATTCTTATTAAGAGTATGTAGTTTGGGTGTTTGGTATATGAATATAAGAAATTAGAGAAGATTGCTTAGCATATAATGCTTAGCATATAGCAAGTAATTAACAACAGATGTATGCTGGTTTGTGATTTTCTTGACAAACCTTTAAATTGTTCCTTTCTTGCAGGGGACAGTATGAGATCATTATCTTAAATTCAATTGTAATGATGTATGCTCACAATTAACAGCTTGTACCTTCCTACCTTGTGTATCATACAATAACATGCTTATGTGATTTATAGGCACATAAGGGTAATTAACTCCATGTGGGACATTTCATTTAATACCGAGAAATGATGAGATCATTTGATAAACTCAAAATCATGCATTAAATTCTTGGAGATAAATGGCACAAATGCATGAAATAACTATAGGTTAACTCCTAGCAACTTATTAGTAATCATACCAAGATGGCAAACACTTTCAAGTACTATAAAATAATTTAGTACTGTTAGCAGAGAAGATTGCAGAAATATTTCATATGAAGACGGTAGTAATGAAAAGGGAGAATAAGAAGAATGAAGAGTTAGAGGAGAGAGTAATCTAATTCCATTAAGTGAGAGGAAAGAAAAAACCCACGTAAAGGGCTACATAAGGAACTAGTGAGAAATGACGTGTTTGAGACATTTGAGGAAGAGCTTTGAATTAATTCCAGGCTTATAGATTGAAATTCAATAGAATCATTGTTCTTCCGGACTAGAAAAGTAATGTGATTGATTTTTAGTGATTGATTCATAAACTGATTAAGAGATTCTGATAGGAGGCTGTGATGGGGAATTATGTCAGGAGAGAAGGGAGACTGGCAAATTAACTAGGGGATTTTAACTACAATTTAAATATGAAATAATGATCACCTAAAACAGATAGATGCTTGAGAATGGCAGAAGAAGGAACATACAAAGCATAAGACAAACTAAGATTTAGAACTTGATGCTGTGGAGGCAAAAATGAGTGAAGAGTGTTGCTGTAGTTCTGTGGGAATGAGAAAATAGATACTAGGTATTTACTTTGTGAACCTAGACAATCAATATTCTTCCATTCCTTCTCCTCATCCTAAGAGTGCCATCTCTCCCTGTAGTTAATTTTACGTAACTGTTTGATTAGGCAAAATGTGTGTAGATAAAGTGCGATGGATCTAATAGATGTAACTTTTACATTACAATACTTATATGTATCCTGAATTAAATGTCTTTTTGCTCTATCTTCTTCAAGAATCATTTATTTGGAACACTACGAATGTGTTATGGAGCTAATGTAAATAATCAGTCATAGAAAACTCTCCCTTCCCTTCTTGGGAACAAGAATAATAACAGGATCTGTCCCATATGAAGAGTTCAGAAGCATTTGTATCTCCTCACCATGTGAATTCTGGGAGAGTTTCGTGTATTTATGTATTTAACTATAGGGGGAAAAAAATTGTATTTTTTCTTCAATCACTTGATAAAGAAAAAGGAAAATTTTAAACTACAGTGCAGACAAAAGGAAAGCATAATCTGAATTTATAAACTAAAATAACTTAGCAGTTTATTATGCCTGTTATGAAAGGCATATTCAAGCAGTCTTGCCATGCTTCATAGTATATGTCTATAATTCATATTATATGTCTGTAATTATTATTATAATATATCATGTGAATTACATTTCATATATTCATTTTAATTCATGCAGTAGTATAATTCATATTATATGTCTATCATATGAAAGGCATGTTCAAATATTCTTGCTGTGCTTCAAATGAGATATGGTTAATTTGCTTTGGCAACCAGTGTTTTCTATCAGTCTATTCCTACACAACAAGCTGACACCCGTCGCCTCTATTTTTCTTAAAATGCTTTTCTTCCTAAGGTGCTCTTTACAGCTGCCTATTTCCAAGATACGAGCTGAATACATCTTGATTTTTCTACCATTAAGTGTCTAAAAACAAAACAAAACACACACCTATTGGCTATCTTCAGAAGGCAGTTAATTGGTATATATTTATTTTTTTTGTGACCAGTGGTCTCAAACCCAGCTTTTAGTTTGTGTACACACACACACACACACACACACCCTTCCACAATTTTCTGTGTTTGGGGTTAATCTTTAAGCCTTATAACTGCTCTGAGTAGAATCCTCTTGCCTTTTTCTAAAGTATCTAAATATTTGTGTGTTCTCTAAAATCTACTTAGCCTTTCCTTTTAGACAGTGCTAGTTGCTTCTGCAAATTAGTTTGCAAAAGGCCAAGTGTTTTGTTAGATTTGACCAAGTTGTAGATTTTGATGACATCATTTGCAAAAAAAACATACTGTCTTATCATTGCATTTATTCAATTATTAGTGTTGGAAAACTGTGATATTTCTAAATTGTCGATCTGTATATCGAATGTATGGCTCCATTAAATTGCTTCTATTTTTACATGTGCATATTGATTACAAATTATTTTTAAAATCTTTATAATTAAAACAAGATGTAAAAGGCTTGTAAAGAATATAGGTCATCTGGAAGTTTAATATATAAACTAGAAAAACACTATCAATTTAAGTGTTAATCCTTAAAGATTTTGATTAGTTGACATTTATGAAACTACCTCACTGAAATTATGGTACGCTTTGTAATGACATTGTTTCTAAGTCATTGACAGTACAAAGGAATATTTCATGTTCTTGCTACACTAATCCTTGGCTCTGAGAACAAATTCTACTTTCCTAAGATTGTACGGAGGTAGTTCTTGATTACTGTCCATTTTCAAAATTTCAGGGCATTTTGAGAACATTATGTTTTTGGCCTGTAAAATCTGAATTATGGTGAAAGAGTTCACACTTTGGAGTGAGACAGTTCTTAAGTAAAATCCTTGCTTGGTGTTTCACGAGTTGGTTTACATTGGAAAGCACACTTAATCTCTTTGATATTGTATTGCCCTTTATAAAAAATTTGTATAAAATTTGAAAAATCAATCTAAAGATTAAACGAGATAATGAATGCAAAGCCCTTGGCACATAGTAGAAACATATTTGGTGGATACTCGAACAACAAAACTATTCTACATATTCTCACAAAAATTAAGTAACATTGTACAATTTGATTTTAGAAGTAATTTTTGTCAGTTTCAAATATTCTGCTATGGGTTCATTTCTGCTGTTAGTGCTAATGAGTTTTGAATTTTCTCTTTGATTGTCTATGTCAAGAGTCATTTAGGATTTTTTTCCCCTTCCTTTCAGGTTGTCTGCCTTTTGATCATTGTAGTGCTAACTTAAAGCAATGAAGAACTACTCATTTTTTATTTTAAAAATATTTGAGTCACTCTAATCTAGGATGTATTCCTTAAAAATTTGTAAAAATTAATTGTATTAGTAAACTTTATGTACTTAAATGGATAACAGTTAATTTGTATATACAATTATTAATTTTAATTTACCAGTAATAAAGGTGATTGCACATTTTTATATTAAACATGTTGTATGGTTTGTAATAATTTAATATTTTTCATGTATTATTTAATTCATGCATTATTAATCACTCTGAAGCTTTTGAAAATCAAATTTTGCCTGGGGACAATATGGAAGAAAGATATAAAGGCAAGAATGAATAAAATAGTCCATTAAAATGAGAGAGAAAAGACTGAATTAAAACGAAAAGGATAGGAAAGATAAAAAAAAACCTTTAAAATATGTTATTATAGATATATATTATATACAAAATAATATAACATAGATTTTGTAAACAATCTGAAAAGAGAGAAGGAAAGAAATAGAGGATTGAGAGAAAAAATGAAAATAGAAGATTTCGTACTCAGGGGGCAAATACTTATTATATAGAACAATAATAATAGCCAGAAACTAATGAGAAATTATTATGGGCTACATAACCATTCTAAGAGCTTTAAACACATTATCTCATTTAACTTTCAAAATAACTTTAAGAATTAGAGATTATAATTATCTTTTTTTACAGATGATAAGACTGATACTTGAAGAGGTTTAATTGGCACGAGGATCACATAGTTTATAAGGAATGATGATAATTACATTATCCAGATTTTGTCCCTTATACACCAGTTATAGTTATGCATTATTTTATAACAAGTCACTCTCAAACTTATTGGTTTAAAATATAACAATCATTTACTCTTCCCAAGAATCTAAAATTGAGAAGGAATGAGCAAGAATGGCTCATCTCTGAGGCGTGCAGCTTCATATGAGGCTAGATAATCCACTTCCACCATGTCTCAGTCATAGAGCTGACAAGTTGGTGCTGGCTATCTATTGAAACTTCAGATGATGCTGATGGCTGGGGAAGGAATGCTCTTACTGTCCTGGAGAAAGTGTGAGGACATGAGCTGCTTGAAAAATAAGGAAAACAAAGTACAATCAATTAATTGATTAAAGATCCCAATGGGCTGTAAACATTGTTGGAATATTTTGAATAAGGAAATAGAGGAAGTGAGCCGGAAAGCTATGAGGTGGTGGTTAGAGAGCAGACTGTTTCGAGTTGAAATTCTGGAGCTGTAGATTGGTAATGAAAATGTCTGCATGCAGATCAGCTGTGGTAGAATGGAGGATAATATCATCGGAGGAAATGAGTTCAGATCCTGGAAGAGTCATATATTTGGATAATGAAATTCACAAGAAAAATAGTAGGAGTAGCAGTAGACACACAACAGTGAGCATAAAGCTCAGACCTTCAAAAAAAAGTAAAGTGCATGAGGAGGGGCAGTGGGGTAGACTGCAGTAAGGACTGGTAGGTAGTTAATGGCATGGTTAGGACATCAAAGCTGGATTTGGGGAAGAAGGGCAAGAGAATGTACAGCAATACAAATAAGAATAGAGTCAATTATAAGTCCAAAGTATATTTTTTAACCTCTAGACATAAACAAAAACAACACGCACACAAATCTTGATAATTACTTGAGTATAGAAGAACTCTAATATTCATCAAATTCTGTTTTACAGTTAGGGAAATTTTAATTACAAAAAGCATAGACAACAATGACATCACTTAGGCATATCAATTTGTTGATTTGTTCCCCAGTGATGAGACCAGAGTTTTAATCCATGCTTTCTGTCCAAGCACTAAGGTATAGATAGATGTTGTGCTTCTTTCTCTTCCTATCTCCTCTTTTGTGGTTAGCCTGGTAAAGTGTGCAATTTTGACCTACTTTGCTGAAGGTTAAAACGTTCAGGAAACACATATTTTTCAAACTATGTTTTCCTTTCTTGACGTGCAGCTGAAGTGGAAGACATGTCTTTCTTAATCGTGTCTGCAAGACCTAGGATATGCCTGGTGTGTAGTAGGTGCTCAATTAATGTCCATGGAATGAATTCAAATTGACAAAATATCAAACAGAGGAAAAAACTGTTGGTTTACCCTCAAACCTAAACAGTGTGATTTGAGGAGGAGAGTTAATCTAGACCTGATACATTATCTAATCAAATTGGAGTGGTGTCTTCATGTCAGAGAAACGTTAAGGTGAATGCCTCACTCCCTACAAGGTGTATTCAGTAGGGCTGATTTAACAGCAGGCATCAGGTCTCAACTCAGAGTGCTTTTCACCTCTCCGGAGGGAATGAAAAGATATACATTTTAAGTTGCTAATGAGGTATTTATACACTTAACATTTGAGTCTTGTGACAAAAGTAATGATTTATGGCGAAAGTGGTAAAATTTATCTTTTTCTAAAGGTGTACAAGTTTATGGTTTATCAGTAACATACCTGGAGACACACTTGGAGTCTGCGCTATATGCCATTGGGCCCAGCACTATTTCAACCCAAAGAGCTTACACAGTTCTGGAATGAACATTCCAAGGCAACCTTTTGAAATGAAACAAAGACTATTCTTTGCCTGTTGGAAAAACTTAGTAGGAATCAGAGGGAAAGTGAAACTGAAGAATTCCAAAAAATTAGAAATTAGATACAAGCAGGAGGGAGAGAGTTGAAATTTTCCTGAGAGTACATTAAATGAGAATTAGAATCATCAGCGTCCACAGTTGCAGGCTGCAAAGATATTTGGCTAAAGTCTGAAAAATGATGACGAATATGGATGAATTCAAAATAGGCAGTTTTGCCATATTTTGGCACTAGAGGATCATACTACCAATGGCTAATGTTTCTGAATGCTGACTATAATATGTCAGATGTCCTAAGTATTTTATAGATAGTATTTATAAATATTACAAAAATCCAATGAAGCGAGCATCGTTGGGTCTTCTACAATGTATAAAAGAAGAATAATAAAGTTTTATTTTCATAATATATAGTATCCCTATCGTAGGAGATAAATTCCAGGGCCTCCTCCCTCCTCGCCGTGGATGCTGGGAGCTACAGATAATACTGAGCTCTACATACACTTTGTTTTTTCAATACATACATACCTTTAATAAAGTTTAATTTATAAATTAGGCACAGTAGGAGATTAACAACAATAACTAATAAAAAATTGAACAATTATAACAACATACTGTAATAAAAGTTAGGTGAACGTGGCATTATTAAGTAAAATAAGAGTTACTTGAACACAAATAGTGTGACACCACGACAGTGGATCTGACAACCAAGACAGCTACCAAGTGACTAACCGCTGAGCAGTGTATACAGCTGGGTATACTGGACAAAGGGATAATTCACATCCTGGGCAGGACGAAGCAGG
Source organism: Rousettus aegyptiacus (assembly GCF_014176215.1). Lineage (NCBI taxonomy): Eukaryota > Metazoa > Chordata > Mammalia > Chiroptera > Pteropodidae > Rousettus > Rousettus aegyptiacus. The sequence continues at coordinate 85,998,279 of NW_023416311.1, read as the reverse complement.
ATAGCATGCAATTTTTCACTCTACTCAGAAACGGCACACAGTTTAAAACATGAATTGTTAATTTCTGGAATTTGATATCTTGATCTTGAACTCCCCTGTCTCCAGAACTGTAAGAAATAAATGTCCGTTATTTAAGTCGCCCAGTCTAAGGTATTTTTTATGGCATCCCCAGATGACTAAGACACAGAATAATTGATATGGTCCCAGATGCTGAGTTAAAGTAGCTGAGCCTTTAAAGAGCTTTGGAGGCTTGGTATTGGACATACCTGAATTAAATCTCAGCTATCTAATTTACAGTGGAGACATTAACATCTCAGAGCTCTAGTTCCTCGTTGTAAAATTGGGATTAACAATGTGCTCTCTAGAGTTGGTTAAGATTAAATGAAGTGATGTGCACACACATATGTTACTATATGTGTAACATATAGTAAGCACGATGATTAAGTAAAGGACCAAGTAGAGGAAGACTGCCATTAATCTGGTGTACTATAGTGACTAGTATGTTTCCTCTAGTCTTAGTCACAGGAAGAATGTACATTTAAATTATATCTCAAGCTCTGTGAAAATAATTATGCACACCTATCAAATGCCTAATAGGTTAGCAATCACATGAAAGAATTTTATAATGATCTGGATATTCCGCAGGTTTCATGAACATCTTTCTTTTGTCAGAAAATGTGTAATTCTTCTGCGGAACTAGAAGATATATTTCAATTGATAACCTATGTGCATTCTTACCTCATGATTACATTTTTTAATAAAGCACTATCTCCATTTAATAACTTGATTATTTTATGTGTTCAACTACCAGTAGTCCATTAAAATTTCACTGTAAAGTCTATGAAATATTTTCCTTATCAGTTTAAGTGCAGCTTTCTTTCTTCAGAAAAGTGGCGAGCAATGGAGCAAGGAGAGAAAAACAAAGCGTAGACCTAAATATAACTTTTCTCCTTAAATTGGATTATAGTACTCAAAATCAATCTCTCTCTTTCTCTCTCTCTCTCTGTCTGTTTCTAATACAATTCCATATACATATCACAGTGGCTATGGTGCACATTTGATAAAATCAAATTTCAGATAAGGAAAATTCATCATTATAGGGAAATGCAATGGGTCAAATGATACCTTAGCCTTCAAATTAAATATCTACAGTGATTTAATATTTTCTAGTAAGCTTTCTCTTTAAGCAAAAGAAAAAAGTATAAGTTAAAATGGGAACTAGTGTAAATATATTAACTTTTTTTTTTTTTTAGAGGTGAGTCAGATGCAAATCTCCCTTTGTATTTAAATCGAGTTCTGTTTTATTTCCATGAAGTTATTCCAGGTATCCTGAATCACTATATAAGTAGAGCAAGATAGAGAAAAAGTCTCATAGGGTCACAGAAGATCTTCTCCAGGATTAAAAGATGATGGTCAGGAAACCAACAAACTATTATTTTTATAATTGTAGCAGCATTTTAAAAGGAATTCCTAATGATTTCATTTGACATAAATGCAAGTATACAGAGTACTTTAACAGGGCTTCCTGGAAATAGTGATATTAAAATAGATTTAAAAAATGGTAAAAGGAAAAACCAAATATTAATATTTGATATCTTTATATATAGATAAAGAATCAGTTTTAATTGTGAATAAGTGTTCAGATTCTCAAATACTGATGATAGAAACATAAATTGAAGAACTCAAGCATCACTAAAGGTTCAAGACTGCCAGAAATTAAACATTTGTTTTGGTTTCTCTTCACTAAACATGATTCTTGAGGAAATCGAGCTTACCCTCAATTATTCCTTTTATAGTAACAAGTTCAATTAGAATGCAGAACTCCCAGGGCAGGAAAATAGTACCTACAACAGTTCTTGGTACAAAGCAGAAAATTAATAAATATTTGTTGACTGACTAGCATAATGAAAGAATGAATCTACCTAAATTATCTCTCCTTAGAATAGCATGAGGATAAGCTTGATTTCCTTAAGCATGAGGTCTACTTAATATTTATATCTAAATTAAGTACTTAGCTGCTCCCACCTTTGTGGCTAAAACTGTCTCCTCTCCTACCCGCAGAGCTAGTTAATATGTTACATGTGTTTTCAAATCAGCCTGACTTACTTATGTAGGCCACTGTGCCTCCTCGCCCTCCCAGGGGGAAGGTGGCTGCTGCCCCATTCCCAGACTTCACTAGTTCAGGTCAATGTCACATGGCTGCTGCGTGTTGCTCTGCCCACCTGCCTGGAGCTTTGATTACACAGAGCCCACCTCTGTGCTGCTCTGGACTCTGCTACTCTGCCCCAATCCCCTGCTTGTTGTTGGCTTATTCACACACTTGCACCTCAGTGCCTGGTGCTGTTGCTTTTTCTGTAAAATAGGAAAATAGGACTCCCTCTCGTGTGTTCTGCCCTAAAAGGGGTTCTCGCGGCTCAGGTAACTGGGTCTCATTTAAAGAGAATAAAACCCTAAATGTGTCCGTGGTTTACGAGACCCTTTGTAATCTAGCTCGCCCCTGGGTATTATTCTAATATTTTGGTACTTCTCCCTCACTTCACTTCGGCTACACCAGTCAGCTTTGCACATGCTGTCTCTTCCTCCTGGACTTCTTGTCTTCCAGATATTTATATAACTCATTCCTTCATTTCCTTGAGTCCTCAGCTCAAATGTCATCTTTTCAGAGATGGCATCTAAAAACCATTCTATCTTAAGTAGATCTGCTTCACTGTATTCTGTTCTCTTGCTTTAGTCTTAATAGGATTTGTACTGTCTGAAATTATTTTTATAGCTCTTTATTTTATTTACTTTCTATTTTCCTGGGAAAGGAAACATGACAATCATGAGGGCAAGACTTTCTCTTATTGTCCATCTCTTTTCCTGCTACATCAGCGGTTATAAGAAGAGTCACTGAAAAAATAAACAGGTAGGTAGGTAGGAAGGTAGGTAGATAGGTAGATAGGTAGATGATAGATGATAGATAGATGATGATAGATGAGAGATAGATAGATACTACTAATGCATCCTAATCTCATGCAAATAAGTGGATGCAAATTGATCCTGTGATATGGGGGTAGGGGTGTTATACCTAATTCATATACAACGCATTTCCAAATCTCTTTTGGTCTGGCCTAAATACTACCTACTTAAAACTGAAGAACATCCCCTTTGCCATAAATTTAAGATGCTGGATACATTCTTCAGTTTATGACTGACATAAGGGTGATGCTACATAACCGATATTAATAAAGTTATTTTTTAACTGTAATATTTAAAATCTAAAGCTTGAATTGCAGATTCTTTGAGTCATGAAACTGCTGTACGGCTCTGGCTGCAGTAAAATTCTAGATCTTGATTTTTAATTAATGGATTGCTCATCAAATATTTCTCAGCAATAGGCAATATGAGAAGTGAAGAAGACAATGCCTTTTAAGAAAATCTTTCTCAACACCTTCTGCATGGTAAATTTTTACTGTTTTTCAGTAACATCATAACTGCAAATGGATTATTTTTTCCCTTGTAACAACAAAGAATTCCCAAGGACAACTTTGAATTAACTTGTCTAATTTGTCTGTCTTGTCTTTTTATTTTATTTATTTTAGCTAAGCCAGTTTTTTTTTTAACCATAGCCGTTTGAAAATTTATCATGTTACTTAGAAAATTTGCCAAATAAGCTAAATTTATGTAAAAAGAAATTCAAATTAATGTAACCAGTGTGATGTAACCTGAGCCACTTACGTGGACAATTTCCCTTTCCCTTATTTTTCCCATGTAACTTTTACATTAATTGATCATTCCCTTTTAGATGGGGAAGATGGGAGGAATTCTGTTAGGGCCTGAGTCTAAAGGAAGAGACCAGTACTTGTAGTGACAAAACATGTATTCCTGTTTTCAATCCTATCAACGGTTTGATTAATTTCTGAAGTTGGAAACTAATGGGCTGCTGGCTCTCTAGGCATCACTGGGCATTAATTTCCACATAATTATCAGCTGTAATTGAGGAGCAGCTGTGTCCTTTAGACAGGGTAAGCTTTCCCTGGTTCACCAGCAACAAGCAGCAGCTTTTTGTCTTACACTTGGTCTAGTGCACATGTCTATGTTACTAGATTGGCTCTTGTAGGTATTTAAAGTTGCTATTTATTTTGAAGTCATTTTGGTTAGACCAAACAATGGGTAATAGTGTTTGATCAGATTGATTTCATTTTTAAAAATTTATTTTTAAAAGCTAGTTTAACTTGATAGCCTCAAGCTGTCATGTACTTTTTAAAGAATTTTCTATGTGCAGTCGAATTTATATATTAAATAGTATTTTTAGGGAACAAAGTTTTCTGATTATTCTTGTTGATTTAGTTGATCCTATTAGTTACAGGAAAGTTTTGGTTTCAAAAGTTGGTGAAAGATTTTTCTTTTCTGTCATATTAAATAGAATATTATAAACTGTATTAAATAATGATCTGATATTCAAGGCTTTTTTTTTTGGATCACCATTGTATATTCAATTGTAATATGTTACAAAGAAACGTACATAACATCAGGCACTGGATTGGGCTGAACCTGCATGAATTTTGTAGTAGAATTAATTTTTAGATTATCTCGAGTACTTTCCCCATTTCTCTTGCCATTTCTCTTCTGCACCAAGTTATTGAGGAATAGTGGGGAGAAAAAGCTACTTAAAGGCATTGATTAGTTGTGTTTTATTAATATTAATGGGACACGTTATAAATATTTGGTTGATTGGTTGTTTATTTCATATAGATTTAACATCTTTCTCACCAAGTTTTGCCCTGGGACCTTCTAAAAAAATGTAATTTCACAAGTGATAATTCTTAAAGAGATAATGAGTTTATTTATTTACTATCTCTTTTATCACTAAATAAAGAGGTAAGCATTTTAAGGAAGCTGTAGGCTCAATTTTCCATAACTTGACGACAATGAAAATAATCATCAATGAAACACATGAGCTGATGCATCACAATTACATTAGGAATGGCCTGATTTTTGGTGAAGTCCATTGTGAAATATGCAGCTTCCTACTTTCTTTCTGCAAATTAAACAATAAGTCTATCTTTTTCTCTGATTGTGCTCCAAATGGAAACTGGCAAATGATTAATTTAAATTAGAATGATGCTGTTATAATTTTAAAGCTTTTTTTATTACTAGTAGTAAATAAAAATAGGATAAATATTTCTAAGAAAAGATGTTCATGGTTTATGGAAGGAGAGCCACATATTTCTAAGTTTTTGAGTTTCTGTCATAATAAGTAATATATCACAATGTGATATAATTTTATGAACTAAATTCAGCTACACAGTAAGAGATATACTACAAAGAAAAACACATTGCAAAGCAATGAGCCTCTGTTTTCTGTTTATATAATTGAAAAGATTATTTGTAAAAATAATGAAATCTCTTTTGTTCAATTTGGCATAATTTCATTTTCTCTGCCACACTTTTCATAGGTTTTTATATGTGGGTGCACTTTAATACTTTCTTAATTCTTACATACTCTGTTAAATAATCAAGTGAATTATCTGAGGAAAGTGGTTTTTGAAAAACAAGTTGATTATTGATGTGTCACAATGTTCTTAATTTATCTTACATATTACTAAACTTGTAAATGGATCTAAATTAGCTTTAAAATCATCATTTCAGAAATAAGGGTGGATATCCAGTGAGCATTTACATTTAAAAGAGATAATTAGATACCTTTTGATCAGAAAATAATTGTTTATAGAATTAAAAGATCTTAGAATTAGATGTCCAAAATTAAACTAAATGTTTTTTCTTATAAAAATATAGTTAGAATTTTCTGTTAGTTAACTTGTACAGTATCTTAATTATTGATATATATTGAAATTACAGTCACCAAAACCCTATATTTATCATGTCCTTGCCTGAGCCATGTCTGATACTTTTACTTATCCCTTTTTTTTTCTTATCTTATTGTAAGACCTTCTGTTCTGCCACATAAAATATCTATTTTATTGTACTCAGTTCATCCTTCTATATGATAAGATCTTCTTGAACATGAATCTATAACCCAGCATATTAGCTATTTCTTTTTTGCTTTGTGTAAGGTGCATCTTTGGTGGCTTCAACCAGGTTCTAACTAATATGTTGTAAAGACTTCAGATCATGTTAATATGTTGAAAATATGTCATATCCTACATATGTCCACTAAATATCTTCTTCAATGTTGATATTAATCTATTAATCTGCACTTTGGGTTGTGGGAGCAGAAAACACTCAAAAATACTAGCTATTAACCCACTCAATCCTATTTTCTGTTAATCAAATATTTCATAGTAAGATACTATGAAGAACTTGTAGAAAGCATTGTATAAAATGCATGTACCAGTCTAATGTTTAGTTCAAAACAGAAATAGTGAACTATTATACATACTTAGAAAGATTTTCAACAATTTTTTTCATGACATGTTATGTATAAAAGAGAAAAAAAGGCTGATCTGTTACGACTTGCTTTCATTAAACCAGTACTTGTACTGACCAAACACTGACTTTTCTCAGTGCTCACAATAACTTCTTTTATAATTTCGTGTAGTGTCTTTCTTGGAATTAACATAAGACATATTAGGTTGCAATTTGCAACATTTCTTCATTTTCTTTTTTTAAATTCATACATTATTTACCTATCCCAGAGACAACCAGTTCTTCCTTCATTTTCATAGTTTGTGAAAGATCCTATGTTATCAGTCCACCATTTTTTCCTTCAAGATATCACCATTTTAATATGCAATTCACATGGGCCAGGAGGCTGAGCTCATTTGGAGTACCAAAGTGTTGATTTGGAGTTTGATTTCCCTAGAGTTTATTCAAGTTTATTCAGTTTAAAATATTTCATCTTCACAGAAGACATTATTATACAAGACTGAAAGTATTCCACTTACATTCCGTCATTTGTTATCATTCCATGGATCCCAAGTGGAGGGTCTAGTCACTTCCTGGTATTTCATTCAACTATTACTAGATACCTCATTCTAATGTTTCTCTAGTTCTGTAACTGACTTTCTGCTTGAACTTCGACAGCTCTTTTGAATATCTCTTAATTCATAATGTATTCATGATATTGCATATTACATATAAACGTACCTTTTAAAAGTAAAGAAGCATTGCAAAATATGACACTACAATTAATCAGTTCTTTATTCATCATTTAATATAGACAATTTGGTGAGCATGGTTGTGAACAGATGTTGCAAAACTGCCAGATGCATACGGAACCAAATAATAATAATACCTGATTATACATATTAAATATTAAATACATGGTAGAAGTTATAAGTGTTACAGGAATTATCGTTATAGGTTATTACTAAAAAGGGTAGACATATACCCACAAACTTATATTGTTAACTTATTAGATAAGAAAGATCTTAATGAAAACATAGCTTAGCAAAAGAAGCAGTATTAAGATCTCAATCAATACAGGATTAAGATAAAGAATGTAAATTTTGGAAGAAACAATGCTGGCTTCGAAGTCATCTCCTGACAATATTAAATTGCCTCAATGGTAGAAACAGCCTGAAGGAGAAAAGGCAATCTGCTTTTACTATATTAGTTATTTGGCTCCTATCTCCTACTTCTTTTATTTTCATTCTTCTATAAAATAATGTTTATCCTTCTTTTTATATCTTTTTCAAATTTTGTTGTGATTTAATTCCTGTAGAACACTAAACTATTATGATAGTCTGTCTGTTCACTTAATGCATTAGGATACAAACTGAATGACAAGACATTACAATATATCATTCTCATAAATTTTCATATATGAACTGCACCCAGCTCTATCATTTATAAGGTTTCCATGTTTATATGTTTCATTGTATAAAAATCTATTTTTCTGAATCTTTTTCATACTTTCTAAAGAGTTATTTTTAAAAGTTCTAATTTCCTGGTAAAATAATTTTTAAAAAATTATAGATAAATAATTACATTGATGAATGAAATAGAAAGTTACCTTCAGGACAATAATTTTCATAAATATCATAGATTAATAAAAACTTTAATTTGATTTGCTAATATTTACTGATTACTGACTTGTGCCAATTTTCATGTTTTTCTTTTTCCTTAAGAATTTGAGAACGGAATTACAAAAGTGCTAGACAGAATGTAATCATCATTTAATGGAGCATTAATGCCTTAGTTTTAGTTTGGGAGCAGTGGGGAGCTAGCAATGGGTACCAAATGAAATGATATTTTCTCTAACCATCTTATAGTTCCATTTAACTAAATAACTTTTAAAAGTATAAACCAATAGCTGGACTTTGAACACAATATAATTTTTAAAGCATATAAAAGGCAAAAATATAGTTTATGGCAAAATGAGATGGCCAAACTGAATTATGTCCTTATTTTAATACAATTGAAATAAAGATTTTTCTACTGGAAGCTCTCCCTTAACTTGCAGGAACAAGGATCTTAGGTCACCACATTAATCACAATGGCAAAGGTTAGCACAGATGCTCTGTATATATACAATTGCTTCGGTTGACATTATAAATAGATATTATAATTAATATTTATTTCTATCTCTAGAATGTATTTAGAGTAAAAACTTATTGACTTAATGGTATGCCCTGGAAAATGTTATTGTAGTTCATTGTTATATATCATTTTATGAATTACAAAAATATGGTGGTGAATTTTCAAATTTTTCTAAGTAATTCTTCCTCATTATTATGCTTATACTATGAAAATAAATGGTGATAGCCCACAGATGGAAGTGCTCATAACTCTATACATGGTGTATGAGACAGCAGGCTGTACAGCAGAGCCAGGTGTTAATTAACTCTTGCTTAAGTGGAGCCATGTTTCTGAGGCACCTGGCTGGTAATACTAGAAGAGTGTTTAAAATGCTGGTCACACTGGACCTATTTCTATATCGTCAAAGAATGGAGAAAACCAGCCAATGATTCTAACACATATTCTTAAGATCTTATCTGATAAATTGCCTATGTTAGTGGAGTGAATGATGTTTCTTCTAGCTATTTGTTGCTTAAAACTTGAGCTAGCATATATAAGAAAAAAAATATGTTTGGGACATTGATTGGTCTTGGTACTGTTAAGGCAACTTAATGCAGTCATAGCCAATATGAAATTTAAGTAATATCCTTTATCCTTCTCTATATCAGAATATAATTCACATTAAAGCTTTTATGTAAGATACATTTTACTTGAAAACGAAATACCAGACTAGAATTTATTTCCATATGTTCATTTCCATAAAAGAATACACATCTGAGAAAGAAGAACACAGTGTGTGAATTGTTTCTTTTGTGATGTGGTCGTGTTTCTATCCAACAGAGAGCAGTCACCAGGCTGGTTTTCCTATTAGGCAGAAACTGGATGGCAAAGGAGAATTACAATACTCAGCATGCTGCTGACCTACTTTGTTGCTATAATTCATAGGACCTGTGAATGCATTTTTTTCTGTAAAGCTAAATAGTGACTTGTCAGCAAATTAGTTACCTTCTGTCAGGCAGGACTTAAAAAATTGTTAAGCAATACATTCTATTTAGAAAGAAATTGACAATATAATAATACAACTTCTAATTTGTAGAATTTCAAACCTAAAACACATTGCTAGACCTCAAGAGAGAAGAAACATATTTTAATTAAGATATTTTAGCTTCACTTTTTAGTTATATTATCTTAGTTATATTATTTCAATCAATCATTATCTAAGTAGTTAATTGGGCTTTGTAAAAGAAAAAGTGAACCTATTTTAATTTTGTCTTTATATATTTGCTGGACTATCAATAGATATTATAATCATCCTAGTTTTCAATATTCTACTTATGTATGAAAATTTGCGAATGAATAATTTATATTCCTTTTTTGTTCCAAATCACTCACTTAAAATAGGAGTTATTTAAGCTCTTTCTACTCTAACCCGCAGCATACATTTATTGTGACTATTACAGTTTTTGAGCTAGATGTGACTGACATATCTTAATCCACACTCTTTGTTGAAGGTTCCTGATCCAAAGCAGCTGATAGCACCTGAAATAAATGTCTACCTATTTTGTGTCTCCAAGCCTTTAGTTTATACTCCTCATAGATTTTATCTCAATCCATATGAGGCTGCCGCTAGCCTACCATTGTTTCAGTTGGAGAAAGGTAGTACTCTCTGTGTGGCTAAATTAGGGGTGTAGGAAAGAGGCTTGGATGAATGGTTGCATTTTCAAGTGTAGATGACTTAGCAAGCAGAAAGAGGGCAGTATTTCACTAGCATTTGTCCCCTGTCTCAGGATTCTTTGGGCAGTGCATCCATTCTGGAGGCCTCGATTCAAATTCATATTAATGTCTTTTACGCATAATTTTCTCTCTTATGGAATTATTAATTCCTTCAGAGTACAGTTTACATCTTGATAATCTCTTAGTTTTCAGCAGTTAGAAAGAAGTGGTATGAATGAAACCTTGTTAGAATGTAAGTACGATGAGGGCAGAGACTTTGTCTTATTCTCTATTGTGTGTTCAGTGCCTAAGATAATGCCTGGCACAAAGTAGGTACTCAGTTAAGATTATCAAAATAAAAGAATAAAAATATACACTTGTTTCATGGTTGCAGTAGAGGAAAATTAAATGATTTGCCTAAAACACAAAATTTTAATGGTAGAGGCAATTTTGGAATTACATGGATTCCTTCAAATCACAACAAAATAAAACATAATAAATGACCCTTGAGTTGGCTTAAAATATTTTGATTATTATATTACTCAAATAAATAAAAGTACAACACTAGAAATAAGTTTATTATCCCTATAGGCCTCATAACATTAAAATAAACAAAAATTTACAAGTCAAATACTAATAAAATAATAAACATATCTTAATGTCAATTTATTTTGATGGATGACATTGTTTTGCTAAAATAAATAGTTGCATACTATGCAAATATAGTGCTGTCATTGTACTAGTTATTATAAGTTGTGTAGTTTAACACAATACTGTACAATTGTGTTCTATGTAACAAGTGATTATGTTTCCCAACCCATTTCTCCTTTTGACTATGGTGAAAGTTTTATACCACATTTAATATGATATCATTTTGCTTTCATTTAGTATAAATGGATCACTAACTTATTAACCTATAAGCCAGAATTATTTAAAATAACACCTCATGACACAACACACTTTAACTACAAAAGTAGCTCTAGATTTCAAATTTAGGTCATTCAAATGACCCTAGATTCAAAATATGCTTTCATACTACTGTCAAATTTTATAGGATTGTGGAAAGAAAATTTGGGCTCCCTGAAAATAAACTTGCAAACTTGAATTGGAGAAACATGACTCTAAGAATGTATTATTTAGTTACAAATTCAAACTACTCTGTAAAGTCATTCCCTAAGTTACATCAAAATTAATATGCAAGTTCAAATGCATCTTTGTTTCATTTTCTTAGTTATGTTCTTAAAATCGATTTTTTATAATATTCATAATTTAAACAAAAAACATTATATCTTATCTCTTTAATAATAAACTAAGACAATTTCAGTGTGATATACCTAAATCACAGTCACAAAGTATCATGGGAATGACAAGATTTTCAAAATTAATTTTATTAGTCATTAATTATCTGACTAATCCAAGATTTTCATTTAGACAAAATTCTATAATTCAAACATTTCTTGAATAAAACAAAAGCAAATATTACAAATGCAAAATAAGATTAATCCCTGTTCAAGCTGCATTTTGAAAGTCAGTATCTCCTCCCTCATCAATTCAAGTAACCCATCATGGTTAGTATTAAGTTTTTAAACAAAACATTTAAATAATTATCTTTTAATGAGGAATTTATAAAGATTGAAAAGGAAATAACTGAAAGGAATTGAACCTACTTTTATGGAATCAAATGCAGATTAGAAACAGTTAGTATAATAATAAATATATTGGACAAATTACCTGTTAAAGTATAGTTATAGCATTAAGTCTGAATTTCTCATCATAAGAAATATATCGATAACTAGTTAGTGATATATAGGTATAGATAAGGATACAAGAATAAATACAAATGTAGTTAAGAGGATTTAAAAATATATGTAGATAAAGATATACATATAAACACAAATGTATTCAAGGAGGATTTAATATATAGAGAGATAAGGATATGGATATAAATGCAAATATGGTTAAGGAAAATTGAAAATAATATGTAAGAATATAAATCACTTAAAATGCAAGATAGAAAAAACAAGGAAGGCATGAGGAATTCACTAAACACCCTAATCTGTATAAAAAATTATTTAATATCAATATTAAGTTGACATTGCATAATTTTTAATCCCATAACCAAGGATGACTAGTATCGTGACCTACATCCATCCTTGTCTGGCTTCTAAAATTTCGCCTTCCCAATTTGCTTTTGTTTGTCCACATCTACATCTCATATCAGTCTTGTTACTTTTTAGTGTCAGAGTTCAAATGCTGATATTTTAGTGACTGTCAACTGCAACAGGCGTGCTGTGACTACAGACTTCAGCTTTTATAATTACTTTTTTTAAACTGTTTTTTTTATAGTCTATGCAATGCAAGATAATCTAATATGATTTAGAACACAGAAATTTTGGAGTCAAAGAGCTATTTATTCAAGTCTTGGTACTTTAATCAATGCTACCTGTATGACATTGGATAATTAGTTTAATTGCTAAAATGTGCAGTTTTCTGAACTCCAAAATGAAGGTAATAGTGCTAACCTCTTCCAGTTGCTGTGAGGATCAATAATATAGCATATTTCAAAGCACAGGGCTTTTATATAATAAATATGATATATAAATGTAGAATTATTTTTTCATATATTAGATTTTCACTTCTTTATAATTCTCTTTGTGTGTAAATACTCTTTGTTTTGATATGATAGAAAGTTTTATAGCACTCAGTAGCTTTAGGACAGACAATAATATTTTCAATATGACATCATTAAGATTCTTTATTGATACAAACATGTCTTTTTCATGGATTTTTATCTCCTGCACATTGCTAATATTCACAATTTAAAATATTTTTTGGTATTTATAATTGGATATAGACTTAACTGTTTCCAGTTCTTTATGTTAGAGTTAACCATGGAAATAATGTTAAAATAAGAGCCAATTTCATAAGTAAACCTGAAGTCAAAAAAAAAAAAAAAAGACCCAAGAAGCAAATTGTAAATTCAGGAAAGGTATTTTGTATAACATCAGGTTATAATAAAGATTTGATGATGTTAGCTTAAACATAAACACATGTACAAATAAGCACCTGCAGGTAAATTTCAAAAAAAAAAATGATAAAGACATTAAAATTTTTCTTCATTAAGTGTGCTTATCACTAGATATATTAAGTAGTATACTGCCCTACATTATAATTGTATAATTATATGCACTTCATAGATACCCAAAAATAGTCCTTTCACTCTCTCAGTAATGACAAATTCTATTTTTAAGATACCTAGGGAAAATTTTCAATAGTAATTATTTGCAAACAAATATAAGTTAGTACCAATGATAAATCATCTTTTGGCAGTGGTTTTAATGTTTTTAAGTTATTCACTCAGTCTTACAGAGCTGTTGCTTTTTCTTCCTGTCCATTAAAATATTCTAATACCATTTTTATACTTTGCTTCTTCGGTGATAAAATAAAAGTGACAAATCAATAATCAAACAGACATCACATATTTGAAAAGTGAGCTAATCAAACTCCTTGCTTTGTTTTTTAGATACAGAAACTTCCATATAGAAACTTTTCTCAAATAAACTTCCGATGATGAGTGACTAAATTACAACAAATTATGGTCTCACTGTTCTAGTCATTGGAAATAAAGTACAAAAACGACAGACAAATTTTTTGACCTAATGGAACTTACATTTTGGCATGAGAGAAAAAATATATAAACGCCAAACGTGTGTGTGTGCGTGTGTGCGTGTGTGCATGTGTGCGTGTGTGTGTGTGTCTGCCTCTATGCATGAACACTGTACTGCTAAATTTTTTAAGGATAAAATATAAAACAGGTCAGTGATTTATTAGACAGGGTGGCCAGAAAAGACTTCTGTGAGGCAGTGACATTTCAGCAGGAATGAATAAAATGAAAGAGAGATCTGGGTGAATACCAGTTCTCAGAGAAAGGAGTGAAAGGAATAAAGAAAAATAAGAGAGAGGAAGGAAGGAAAGGAAAGGTGAGGAAATTGGTGGGAAGGAAGAGAGAAAGAAAAAAAGATCATATTTCTTAACGGGTACTGTAAACCTCAATTTCTCTCAAATATAAAGCCTAAGCTATAGTTATTAAGAGAAAAAATGTATATTCTTAAGATGTCTGTGTCATTTCTATAACAATAACCCAAGATATTAATAGCAGAATAGTCTGGGGGGGAAAAGAGGGTATTGGATTTATGCCAAAGTTAGATTTTTGTGAAAGTTTCATAAACTTTATTTCCCATAAGGTGTCATACGTAAGAAAAGGATATTCTAATGAATAGTTAACTTAAACATTTTATTAAATGTAGAAGTTCTTTGACTAATGATTGGATAAAATAATTCAAAATAATTCAGCCACGAAAAAAGATGAAACATTACCATTTGAAACAACATGGATGGTCTTGAGAGTATCATACTAAATGAAATAGGTGAGATGGAAAAGGATAAGAACCATATGATTTCACTCATATGTGAGATATAAAAAAAAAAAACAACAAATGAATGAACCAAACAAACAAATAAATAAAAACCAAACTCGTGGATACAGACAACAGAATGGTGGTTACCAGAGGGTAAGGGCAGTAAGGGGAAAAATGAAGAGGACAAAGGTGTTCAAATGTATGGTGAGGGACGAAGATAAGACATTGAGTGCTGAGCACACAGATGATGTATTATAAAATTGTACACCTGAAACTTACATAATATTATTAACCAATGTTACCCCAATAAATTTAATTTTTAAAAAAGAAAGAAAATGTAATGCAAGAAAAAAATATTAGAACTTACATAAAAAGAACAAATATTTGTGAACATATATGTATGATATTCACTATTGTTTCAATTCCTTAGCGAGTGTTGCACTATGTAGATCAAAACATATGCTCTTAAATTTAATATGAACATGGATATATTTGGGTATGTAAATCAAATTTACATTTCACAGTTTTTTTATATTTACATATCTTTTAGAGAAAAGTTTAAAGGGTAACTTTTCCTTAAAGTTTTCCCTAAAAAGAAGTACTATCTGAAATGTTGTTGCACGTTATGCATATCTCACTTGCATTTATATTGTTGTACATGTCTCTGTATGTTTAACAATGCCTGGAATTGCATGTCGTGAAATGCTAAGTAAATGCTAAGATCACGTTGAAAGAAAGAAGTTATTCTAAGCAGTAGACATTTGTAAAAAAAATGTTGTATTATAATTATATGTGTGCATGTTTGTACATGTACCTTTGGAAAAAAATGTCTGAATATACACATCTAAAAAGATGTTATAACATATACCTCCCCAGAAACATTTCATGTAAATTGAATTTCATTGTAGAAGAGAAACATAATATCTATTAAAATATAACATAAAAAGAAATCTGATTTTATAAAGATGGAAGCAAAATTAAGTTTTCTGTAAATATCTATGGAGGAAAAATTACATCATTGTAACATAAACACTTAAAACTTTTTGGGAAAATACTGAAAACGCAGAGTGTAAAATAATACGAATTACTTACCACCATTTCATTTAGAGACACCCAGCAGTCCGGTGGGAAATCCTGCAGAAGTGGTACTAAGAACTGGAGGCAGCCGTCCCAGTGACACAGAAGCAGCATCATGCCGATGAGGTTAAAAATTCTCACCACCGCACTGGCGAGGTCATAGGTCATGTGGAAAATCTGTCGACCAAATATAAAATCAATTCTTATACTCAGTTTTTAAAAAAAGTCAAGAATACTACTAGTGTTAGTAGGCATTGACATTAGGTAGTGTATCGATTTAATAAAAATATGAGAACTGTTACAAATAGAAACAGATTACATTTCTTTGTCTTTACGCTGAGACCTGGCACTCTGCTTTATGACACTGTGGGTTCTCCACAAGGGACAGAAATAAAATGAATATATTAAATATACAGAACATGTCTTAAAGAACATTGGTTTTGCCAGTAGTTTTCATCTACTGTTCTTCTGGGCATTTTAGCAAAGCTGCTTTGAAAGAGGGTGATGGGCCCCACTTCTTCTCTTCTTCCTGTCCCTTAAGTAAATGGACTTATTGAAGGAACAAAAAAAAAAAAATAAGCTAAGAACTGAAACCCATTAACAAAAAGAGATTAATTGCAAAATGTAAAGTAAGATTAAGAATTAATCACGGTTACCTTTTAGCTGTATGAGTAGAGGTACTTCTTTAATTGTATATATTGAACACAAATAGTGGACTTTGAGGTGACAGTTCCTTGAATTTAATTAAAAAAAACAGTTGTGCAACACTTTTTAAAAACTGAAATTATTTCAACCTGTATCATGTGTATGGTACAAGCTTTTCTTTCCTGTGAACTTTTCTTACTAATATCTTCCTGAAATTAATAAATACAGCTAAATATGAAAAGACACACCTTGAGAACTTAGAATCATATTTTGTATAGTTCACCAAAAGAATTCTATTTTAGAAGAAAGGAGGACAACATGTATTGAGAAACTATTGGAGAAATACCACAAAATTTATATTTTAATTTAGAAAATCACATCTTTAAGGAAGCTTCTATAATTCTTAAGCAATACATACTGAGGTATATAGAGGTAAAATGACAGGACTGCTGGGGTTTAACTTATAAAATCACCAAATCTGTCTTCAATTAAATGCTTTTCACTTTGATACATTTCTATTACCATTAATTCTTGCTTGGAACAATCTTCCTTTTGACATAATGATTAGAGTGAGCAAAAAAATCTTTCTTTGTGGAAGTGTACACACTGTTCTGAATCCCTTTTAAAAGTAAGTTTGAGATTCTAGATTTAAAAGCAACAGTTCATGTATTTTGATATTCAAACATCCATACACACAATTTATCTAAGGTAATAATAATTTTATTTTCCTCTAAGTTATTTTTTAATTGGTTTTGTATTTGGCAAACCCACAGAAAAATCTTTTTGATGTTATTCCCTGCTATATTTCTTGGCCACTAAATTTGTAAATAGAAATTGTATCAATATTTGCATAAATAATTTTTCATTAAATTGATAGAATAAAAATAATAAAAAAGCTTTCTACTATTAAAGTAGAAAAAATAACCATGGATTAAAAATTTTTTTGTTTATTAATAGAAGTCTATCTACCTAAGTATTTCTGAAAAAATAGTTCAACATATCTTTTGAGTAAGTGTTGCATTGTTGGGAAATAGAATAAAGTTACAATAAACTTCTGGATCGAACAAGAAATTAATTACCTTTTGACCTAATTCTTTGAAGTAAACAATAACTATCTAAAACTCTTTGCCAAAGTCTGTAAATTATAGGTATGCAGGCAGCAATCATCATTCAATTATCAGACTGTAGTGTGGGATTTGGGATGTTACAGACAACTAGAGCCATTCTTAGTGAAGCTGACATTTATGGATTTTCTACATTATTTTTGTGGAATTATATTTTTGGGTAAAATCTTAAAAGATTTTAGTGAATTAAGATAACATTGGTAATAGTTATACACCAATCCCTTTAAGAAAACCATATTATTTCTGAAATGTTTTCTAGAGAAACATAATCACTATTTTCATAAAGAAAGTTAATAGGGATATAAGGCCTTTTATAAGATATTAGAAGCACATTTTTCCTTTCCTTTTTCTCCCACTTCTCTATAATTACTGAATTCCTATTATAACAGGACAATCCCCAGAATTAAATCTGTTCTCTACCCTATTTCCATTTCCAATCTCACAATGTTACTATACAATGCTAGTGCAAGATTTATATACTAACTCTACTATTTAGAGAGTACTCAGTAAAAGGGCACATAATTAAATTTTATAAATAGTCTCCCCTTTTGGCCTTTAACATTCTGCGTTCGAAAGTGATTTCACTTTTTGGAGCGAACCCAAAATCTAACTCTAGAAGATGCAGAAGCAAGTTGGAAATTTTGACACTGGTTAATATCAGAGGCTAATTTAAAATATCAGATTCATACATTTCCATTCTGAATTACCTACTTGACAAAAGAACAGCATAACATACGTACTGTTAACTTGGGCACAAACAGACACAAATGTGTGCAGTGCCTGGGCCCAACCTGACTGTCACTTGAGCTCTTTTATTAATTTAAATCTGGCAGGTTGCTGATATTATTAATGGCTCTGTTAAAACCTTGCTCACAGAAGATTTGGATTGAGAAGACTATTTTCTTAGGAGCATATACATCTGTAGATAGTTACATTAACCAAAGATGTAAACATCTGATCTAATTTATGCATAACCAGTTCTTATTGTCTAAGGGAGGCTTGTAGCATAAATCTAAGTGCAACTTTACTCAGCTTCCTGGTCAAGAAGACAATACCATTGATTAATATTTTTAGTTTTTTCCATCTATGAGGTGAATATCATCTGTGAGGTGATAAATTCCTTTTTAAATCAATTATCCTAACACACTTCTTGCAAACTTGACTATATACAAAACTGACAATATAGATGATGCTCAGTAAATTCCGGTTAAATGAATGAATGAGAATGTTGCAGGAGTTTAACAATAATAGCATAAGTAACCTCTTATGATCTTAAGAGTGTGAAGCTTTTGCTTTTGTGTTTAAAACCAGGGAACTACAAAAAATAATCTTCATAATTTTCTACCTTTCTCGTACTCTGACTTGAAACCTCATTTGAGTGCTCAGGATGTGGGTAGCAGAAAGACAGGCTGTTCCAATCACTAGCAATACACTATCAAGTGGAACTTACAAGAGTCAACTGAAAAAAAAATTAAAGTAAGTTTTTAAAGCAATACTTTAATTTTATTTTTATCAAGAACGAGACTACAAAATACGTCACTGGAAGGCCCTGTGTTTTATATTTGTCCAGCTCAGAACATTGTGTTGTTCTTCAGTGAGAGGAAAGATCTGGTCATAAATTCCCCCTCAATACTTTTTATAACACTACAATTCTAGAATTCTGTCCATTGGAGTCCAATGATTACAGATAAGATAGCTAATTAACTTTCCAAAACTGAAGAATGCTCTAAGATAATTTGGTTCAGAATTCCCAGTCTTCTCCTAATATCTGCAGAATTGCTTACCATATGTATAATTTTTTGCAATATTGTTCCCAGGAGCAATGTATATTACATCCTGTTTCTAAAAGGCCAGATTCCAAATTGTATTGTATGGCAGATATCCATAAATTAACAGTCCTTTCAAAATGCTTCTGCATTCTTTCCTGATAAACACTGGATTCAGGAATCTCTCAATCTAATAAACCACCTATGAAATCAGTTGGCCTTAATGGATCCTTAACTATTTGATCTGTGTTTTACCTAACCACAAAAATTGTCAAGAGCAATTTAACACTTTTTATAGCATGCAATGAAATGTCCTTAGTCTTTGACTTCACAAATGGGAGTCATTTATAGGCTAGATTGTTTCTATGACTGCGATATTTATTTAAGTCTTAGAACATACCTTCAGAATTCTTATCAAAGTAACACTATGAAAATCAAATGGAGCAGAATTGGCTCTCTTGGCAGAGGACATTCTTATTGTTAGGTTTAATACAAGTTGGGTTCTTTTTTTCCTCTTTATAAATCTCCACTTATATAGCTTGATATATCTTTTAGATAGAGTGTCTGTACGCCATGTGGTTGACAACACAACACAAGAAAACATTAAGCTACTCAGTTTGTTTCACAGCTAATGTACATCTAGGATTTTACATGTACTTGCCCTATTCAATGGTAAAATCAGTGTCTTAGGAGCTCTACTTCACTTTCTGCAATTCTTATCTTAAAAATGACCCAGGTTATCTTACTGGGTTTTAGGTACAAAGTATGGATAGCAACCTTACTGAAAGGTTTTCCTTAGTATATGAGAGAATAATAGTCTCACAGTAATCTCTTTGAACACACTGACCAGTGACTGCAGTGATTGGACTTATGTTATTAGTCCCCTACAACGGGGGTCCCCAATCCCTGGACCATGGACTGGTACCAGTCCGTGGCCTATTAGGAACCAGACCACACAGCAGGAGGTTAGTAGCAGGCCAGCAAGCCAAGCTTCATCTGTATTTGCAGCCACTCCCCAGCGCTAGCATCATTACCTCAGCTCCACCTCATATCATCAGGCATTAAATTCTCATAGGAGCATTGATCCCTGGTGCCAAAAAGTCTGGGAACCACTACCCTACATTATCTAAGATCTCATTAGGAATGGCCAGACCATACCCTCAGAAAAAGACAACCATCTGGGCCTTTCGTCTCTATAAGCCTCCATAGTCACCTCGTATACCTATTGTCAGAGCCTCATGTTATTGAGTGCTTTTTTTCCAGGACTCTTCTTTCTATTGTCCCTTCTCAAACTCCCTCTACATTACCTATTAACTTTCTATGTCCTCAGCCTTGTTATTAAATTCTTCTTCTCTTTCTATGCTTTTCCTGAGACTTATGAGTCCCCCCTAACTATCTCCTCAAAGGTTCAGCTTCTCTGATACTTTCTCAAACAGAGTCGGTTCGATTCTTTCATACTTCATAAGTTTTAGGTTCTGATGGCAGTACTCTCATATTCCCGTCTCCCCTTGGTCACTTTAAGACAATTATTTGTCTATCTGTATTTAAAAAAAAAAAAACAAAACTCATTTTCTTTAGCGTTCATTCTATTTCACTGTTCCATCAATAATTTTACCTCATTTCTGGCATTTAAAAAGCTCTCAGTCTGCAACCACAATACATCTCCATTTATTAAAAACTCTGTGTTTTTCCATTGCCTTTTCTCTACAAAATGTGAACATTTGATATACCAAAACAGCCCTCGTTTATACCTGAGCTACTAAAGATTACTGGAGAGGAAACTGTAGATTGCTGCTACTAAAAATTTTTAAAGGATAGCAAACCTGTTTGAGACCCTTGGCTGTGGTCTATTCCTAATGCTATTATATATATATATATATATATATATTCCTCTTTCTTATTCCTTCAAATCCATGACTATTTTGCTCAGTTTCAGCTTAAAGTTTTACCTTTTCTGGAGGAAAGTAACATTCTTATGTTTAAATTTCCTGAACTATGTTTAAATTTCCTTCCATATCTTCAAACAAACATACATTTGTAGCTTTACTTATTGTTTTTCTTCCTAGTCTCAAAAGAATATGTATCTTTTATTCAAAACAAATTCCTACCAGTCTTTTGATGTTAACCTGATCTTTTTCTCCTCCAAGAACCCAAACAATTAGTTCAGAGCTCTTCAATCCATCGTGAAAACCAGTTCTCTCTCCTATCAGTTGTAGACAGACACTTTTGTAAAATACAGTACAACTGAATGAGCATATAATTAAATTTTTAAAAAGGCACATGCAATACAAGCCTACTGCTTATACTCTTGGATTTGGTGGCAATATCAAATTGCTCTAATTACTTGATTACTTTTTCTTCAGAATTATTAACTTTTTACACACTAGCTTTACCACATATATTTAGAATCAGTAAAATCTCTCAATTCCTCAAAAATGTTTTAAGTTGAAGGAGAATCTTCATTTCATATGTACTTTCTTAATTTTTTTTTCCCTTTATGATTTTCTCAGTTTAGCTTCTCAGAAAAACTCTTCTCACTCAGAGAGAGAAAGAGTTGGCCTGCCTTACAGCATAAAGTGTTTATCTTTTCAAAGTTATATGTTCAAATTAATATCTGATGTAAATCCAATTTCCTGAAAGTCATACTGTCATAGCTACTCTGTGTCTCTGTTCCTCTCCCCCTTTCCCATATAAGTGGGGAATGTAAAGCTACTTAAGGCTGACTTCACTTCCCCAAAGAGGGAATTGAAACAAGAAAAAATATACATCTGTTCGAACACTCTTTTTGAAGTGGCACAGATATCTTATCATTGGAACTATAGGAAAAGATATGTCTGATCACATGACTCTGCAGTAAACTAAACAGTACTTATATATAGTCATAACAATTATAGAACCAAATGTACAAGTCATCAATCATGACTGTTAAAAAATAATGTACAGCTGATTGAGCATGTATCATTTTGATCATGTCCACATATTTATTTAACAAACATATATATATATGTATAAAATAAAAAAGCAATTTTAGATATTTTAGTTGTAAAAAAGTTTGTCAGGTATCTAAACTTTTATCTTTACATTGGTATCTATGAATTTGTTTTGTTACTTTGCTACTGTATGATGTATCAGCAATTTTTAATCATATGTATTATATTTAACGTAGGATTTAAATTCCATATACCTAAACATTTAGGTAAAGTGTGTCTGTTTTGCAAGATTGCTCTTTATTTAGCTTTACTAGTCTGAGAAAAAACAAAGATCATGAGTTACTAAGGAAATAGAAACATGAGAAAATATTACAATATGAATTGTTTAAACATTTTTGGTAGGAAACAGTGATAGGGAGCAGTTATAAAAATACAAACCATAAATATTGGGAAGCACATTGGATGCCTGGTGGTACAGAGCTGATGCTAAACAAATATTATTATTTTTTTTTTGCCAACAGTGGTTATTTAACTAACAATGAATTTCCATAAGTGGGTCAGTACTAAAGAATACCTGAGATGAAATATTTCTACTAGTCTTACTCATTTTACCTTGAATTTCAAGTCAGTGTCAACTGACAACTGGGAATAGGTCAGAAACAAATGTGCTTATGATAGCTTGCATTTTGTTAACTGAATATACCCAAATCTTCACATTAAGTACCTTAGAAAAAAGAAGTATATCTTTTTAACTTTTATGAGGATTATGTGGTATAAGAGAACACCTATTTATTGGAGAGTGCCCTAGAAAAGTGAAAGAGCAAGTATAATCCCTATGTGTATAATTTACTTTAAGAAGTAGCATACACACTGGGAAAATCAAATTACGAATGAATATTGAAAATGATCTTACTAAGAAGAGAGTTTGATGGATAAGTACTCTGGAAAAATTAAATTAATTAAAATTAAACTATTTAAGTTTACTGTATATTCTATTACACATTTTAAAGGACTATAAGTGTAGACAATATATACAAATTGTATGACTACTAAAATATTTAAATAAGGAATATAAAAATTTAAGATGCATGTTTAAACCTTTAATGATGGTTATGTGAAGGCTATTCAATGTTTTTACAAAACACACTTAATTTTAGGATGAATCCGGCATTATAATATCGATTTAATAAACTATAATTAATATTTTCTGAAACTTTTTCTCCAAATCTTGTTTCGAAAACTCAAAATAAAAATTTAATTAAAAAATGATAATCAAAAAAACAATGGGTACAGAAGTGACAGAAGTGCATGTGAATGTGTGCCTGTGTGTGTGTGTGTGTGTAAAGAAATGGTTAAAATCAAATAACTACATTAGCAATATTCTATGAATTCTGCATAGCTCTAGTGAATGAATTTCAAATATTTCTAAAAAGTATTTTTGGAGAAGAGTGGGGAATAATTCATCTTAGACAACATGTTGCTAATAATAATCTCATTTGTATTTTTATAGTTTCATGTAAATCTTTTACTTGCTCTTTCTTTTAACTGCTCTCTCATCAGATTTATAATGTTATATGCACCAGTAAGTACAAATTTAGTTATCTCTGCATTTTTAGCTACAAATAGTATAATCACTTTAGTTTTTGTTGCTAGTTCATTTCTTCAGCTTACAAAACTAGTTGCATGAATTTATAGTTTTTGAAAGGCAAAAATACACCATACAACAAAATAGAGAAATGTACTTAACCTTGGTAAGAACAGATATTTTACTTTTGAGACTTTATCTTAATAACTTGTATTTTAAAATCCATATAAATAATAAATGCTCTTAAAACAAATAGATCACTTCAGTGTACAAGCTCTGATGACTAAACCATCAAAGTAAGCAAAGCAGAGGATGTTTAAACTCATTTTATATTCTCTGTAATTGTTTTCTTGTAGACAATATCTTACAGATATTATATAGCCAATAAATAGCTATCAAATTGCTTTGAAATGACCAAGTAAGAATTTGACATATTTTCCACTCCATTCAGATATAATTCAGAAAGAATTTTTGTACTAATCCTCAGTTAATCAAGTTCTATTAAACTGTCCTCAAGATATGTATAAAATATATATTTTGATGGCCACTTGATAATATATTTTGAAGTATATCCCAAATATTGTTATATCTTCTATTTTCTATAAATTCTGTGAGAAAAAATTTGCTCCAATATTTTTGGTCTCACATTCATAAAATTTATTGAATTCATAAGTGATGATAAATGTTTGGTATCTCAACTAATTTTTTCAGCTTAAGATATGGAAAATTATACTGTTTATAAGGTTGTAAATGTTTAAATTTAGTCATATGTATTTTCATGGAATATGAAATCGCTACCTACATATACCTTTTTAAATCTTCGAGCAATTATCTTAGAGATAAAGTTAACATAAAATAAAAAGACATTAAATAAAAAGTCATGTTAGGACTTACAAAAAAATTTTCTACTGAAGAAATATATAACTTGAAACCAGAGACTAGAGTTCTAGTCCTGATTCCGTATTAGTCACTTTCCAAAAATTTTCTGTAGCTTTTTAACTAAAAGAAAGGACATAGAGCAACTGACCCCTGAAGTACATTCTACCTGTAAAATTCCATAAAACCCTTTATTTTAGAAGTTAAAAAGTACAATTTTAAAAAAGTAAAACACAGGGAAGTCAACACCACACACACACACACACTCCAAACCTTAAAAAATAAACCCAAGGTAGAATACTATTTTATACAAATAATTTCCCTAAACCTTTGTTGATAAAACAAATTAAATAAAAACATAAAAATAAAGATAATTGTAATATAAATATATGGTAAAATAAAATGCAGTAGAGATAATTATATTTGGATAAGTTACACAATGTCTTTTTCAATATCAACAGCCTCCTCTCATCAATTATAGTCTAGAAAGGTTGTATGCAAATCAGCACATTGCATCATTTTCCAGAAGTTAATAAGTGAGGCGAGAGAAGGAAAGCTAGCTTCTGAAAGAAAACAAAGATGAAAACAATGTTTCTTCATAATCTTTTAGTTGTGGTCATCGAGAATTACATCATGCACTGGAATGCCATCTTGCTATTCTGGCCAGATGGGCCAGTCAAGTTTGAAACACTAATTTATTTGAGTGGATTTGAGTCAGAGGTGCTCTGGAAGAAAAAGTGGTGCTGGTTCACTGTCTTGGCAAATGCCTCCTGAAAGAAATCACTAAGTACG
The DNA here is from genome assembly GCF_014176215.1 of Rousettus aegyptiacus. Taxonomy (NCBI): domain Eukaryota; kingdom Metazoa; phylum Chordata; class Mammalia; order Chiroptera; family Pteropodidae; genus Rousettus; species Rousettus aegyptiacus. The sequence continues at coordinate 85,972,890 of NW_023416311.1, read as the reverse complement.
TTTTTTTGGGTAATGAAGCCAATAAAATAGAACTATGAATCTTAGTGAATCAAGCACACATTTTTACATTTGATAAAACCCAATAAGTGAAAAATCATATTATTACAACCTCCCAAAAAGAAACCAACACAAAAAATAAATGAGTATTGGCAAAGTTGTCAGCAACCCAAGACATATTTGAATAAGATTTGATCTATTGGAAAATGGTGTGACTTCAGATTCACTAATTGGACACTTCTGAAACTAAATATGCATTATAATGCTTCAATAATTCAAATAAAAGTATATCTGTGTATTTGCCAGACCACCTGAAGTGTCGAAAATACTTAACTATCGGAATTGTTATAAGAATTACAGACACTGATACATGTGGAAGGACCCTGAAAAGTAATAAGCCTGTTTTGTATATTCGATTTTTCTTATGGCCCCAAAAATAGGGGCTCTAAATGGCATACAGGGTTAGGCACTTGGCTTTTCAATGTTCGTGGCATCTCTCCCACGAACTGTTTTAAGCAGGACCCAATTTCTCTAGACCTGTTGCAGAGCTATCACAGTTGTTTCCTTTAATACATCTTGTCGTGACCACACTTAGTCTCACTTTATAGCTTTATTTGGGGTGGGGTGTGATAGGACAGTGGGGACGTGCGTGAAACTCTCTTAGTCTTCTAATAATAATCCGGGTATGGAATTCTAGATCAAAAACCATTTTCTTACAGATACTTGAATACTTGACTTCTTTTCTCTCACCATCTAGTGAAAATGTATCTTCCCCAGAAAATAGGTTTGATTTATTTAGCAAAAAATATTAGGACTTTTATATGCGGTTCAGTGAATATTGCCCACATTCTGTGAGTGTGCAGGGGGGTGAGAAGTGGGTTGTGGTTAATAACTTGTGGAGTTGTCTTATTGACCTTAAATTGAGCTCCATTCCTGGGTTCAGACCTATTACTCAAAAATGCTCTGCATTATGCCTTCAGACTCCAACTCTAAATGTTTCAGTAATTTCACTGGACTGGCTCTTCCTTCTTTTGCAGACCCTTTTGTAGCATATTCTAGGATGCGATTTTCTCTCTCAAGTCATAAAGCTCCCTTTGGTTTTCAAACTTAAAAATTTTGAGGATTTTCTAGTCTCAATAAGAGCCCTCTATCATAAAAGGGTTCCAACTCAAATTATAACTCAAATCCATAATTGCACATTCTTTCTTGACTGATTTGTTCTAATGAGCTGTTGATCTATTCAAATGCCAAAAGTTACTGCTTAAATTAGTTTATCTTTGCAGCATTTTTCTAACCTCTAAGTTACTCTCCCCCAATAATTCTCCTTGCAAATAGATTGCATTTCACACACTTATATTTCAAAATACATTTAGAATCACTTTGTCAAGTCCTCCTCCCACTCATAAAATTATGTTGTAGTTTGCTATAATAAATTTACTTCACAACTTAAACTGTGTCTGTCATTACTCTTTGACATTATTATTGATCTCACATTTCCAACTTGCAATCTCATCTTCCTTAAAAACATAGTCTACTTGGCATCCAGAATTATCATTTTATGATTCAAACCTGATCATATACGTTCCCTGCTTGGATTGTTAGAAATTGAGAGGATCTTCATGGTGTCCAAATTCCTCGGCCTAATATTAAAAGACCCTTTGTGATCTGCCCTCTATCTAATATTTCACCATCATCTCTCACCCCTCCTCTATATGTATTCCATGCTTGGGGCAGATCACACTTGCTATAGTACCTTTTATTCACCATGATTGGTCAGGGCTTGCATCTGTTTAAATGTTATTCTCTCCTGGTGTAATGTCTTCTGTCCTATCCCTTTGCCGAATGATGACCTAATGCATACTATAAAACTTGGCTCAAATGTTGCTTCCTCAGGAAAGATTTATTTGGCCTCTCCAGGGAGAGAATTAAGAGCTTCCTCCCATAAGGCCTAGTCCATAACTCTAAAACATTTTAATATTTGGCTATAATGCGTGTTTGTATGTATATGTCCTCACTAGATTGTGAGCCTCTAGAGGTCAAAGACTATTTGCAAAGCAGGTACTTAACACATTTGCAAAATAGAAATTAATGAGAGGAAAAAAGGAAGGAAAGGAGGTAGGAAGAAAGAAAAGAAGGAAATGTGTAGTTTAGAAACAAGTAGTGCATCTTCTTAAATGGGGACCTTGGGTGTTCTTATAAATTCTTAAAGTATTCTTTGTGATAACAGAATGGAGACTGATTTGAAAAGAATCCTTATATTGTATTTGTAATGAAGTAAATTTATATACAAATTTTGTTTGTAATTTTAGCACTCATTAAGTCCAGAATATCTTCATCTGTCACACCCTGATGATAGGACCAATATTCATGTAGACATTTTCATCATCGTAGGCTTATCTTTATTTAGGCTTTTTATCACCAAAACTTACTTCTCTGATCACATCTTTGTGTGTGTGTGTGTGTAGTTTTTATTTTTCACTGTCTTACTCTCACTGAACTTTTTGTTTGTTTGTTTGTTTGTTTGTTTGTTTGTGATGGCTAGTCTTTGAAAAGTTCTATTTTCTTCCAATCTCGTCATTTCCTTCCTTATCCAGGCTAACCCCAGAATCTATTATTTCAACCAATATCTTATCAAAATTGTCAATTTTCTGCTGCATTCTCATGTTAATAATCTATTCCAAGATTAACTGTCCACATTTTCACTCTTATATATGAGTTTTTCCATATTGCTCAAGGGTATCTCATAACTGCATAACTAGCTCACGGTTTTAAAATCAACTAGGTTTTCAACACTATTTAGTGAGATTGGCATGCTCCTAGAGAGCATGGATCTGATTCTCCAGTTCAAACTTTCCCAAGTCTCCTAAAGGCTACCATATCTTGACTGCTCGCCTCCATCATAAGAACATAGGTAACTTCCAATTTTATTGAGAAAACACTGTCATTTACAAACATGGACATCCATCCTTCCTCCTTCTTACTTTGGAGATATGTCTCTTTTTCTCTCTGACATCTGTTTTTTTCTTTTCTTTATCTTTTCTTTATCTTGCAATGATCTTTCTTCATTAATCATTTCCACTCTTCCTCAGATTCTTCTCTGTTTTTCCTCATCACCATTTATGAATGTTTAAATCTCTCCTATACTAAAAAAAAAAAAAATGTACATTGAACCTATATACCTACCCATTCACTTTAATGCTATCTTCTCTTTTTAAATGTACTAAAACATTGTTTACACATTCTTTACTTTTTTACTTTATATTTGACTTGAACATCCTGTAACCTGGTGTCTCCTAAATGGTAAATGAAAACATCCATAAAAAAATTGGCATATATCTCTACTGTTAAATATGATGAGCAATATGCAAGTCTTGTCGGCTCGGTCTCCCTTGAATATTCACAGGTTATATGTACTCCTCTTGATAGTCCATTTTCTGTTTCCGAGATGCAATTTTCCTTACTGCTCTTTGTCTACTCCTATTTCTCTGGTCAATTATACACGGTGTCCTAAAGATATATATCTTCTATTCTCTCAGGCTCCACTCTCTCTACGCACGCTCTTTGAGAGATCTTTCCGCAGCCATAACTTCAATTATTACTTGTAATGAAGGGACTCCATTACCTTGACCTTTATTAAAGACACCCCTCTTGATTTTAAAATGTACAATCAGGTTACTCTGAAGATGTCCAGAACTATAGTAAACACTCCACCCTCAACATCTAGTTGAATTTTGTATAGAGACTAATATATATTGAGCCTCAAAGTAGCCTCTCATCAGGGTAATAATGCTAGACTTACTCTGTTTCCTCGCCCTCCACAGTCAATTAATAACTGCATTCTATACATCTTCTTCTGTAAAAGTCCTTGAACTGCAAATTCCTTCATTCAGACTGACTATACTCTTCTTTCACTGTGGTTATTTCAAAACTTCCTAAATTATCCATCTCTCTAGCTTTCCCTCCCTCCACCCTGCATGTAAAGTATTCTTTCTGAAACACAAATATGATGATGCTACTTTCCTGGTTAAAAATCTTCAGTAATACACCATTACATTTGAGATACAGGCCAAAATTCTAAGTGTAACATATATGACCTTTCATAATCTGATCACTGCTTATTTTTCAAGTCTTATCTATATTTTTTTCTCTTAGCCTTCACATTATTTACTTAGAATCATCATAGTTGAAAACTTTATGATTCTCTCTTCCTACTGTCTCCATTAAAACATAAACCTGATGGAGAGGATCATGTCTTATTGTCTCTAGTATCTCAAGGTCTTTAGTACAATATTTAAAATAAACACACGTTGAATGATTGAAGAATAGATGAGTGAAATCTACCACCTGTTAATATTAATTCAGTTTCATGTTTATATAAAATAAATAGTACTCAGAGATTGAAATCCAGGTGTCACTTACTAAAAAATAACTTGTATACTTTTAAATATCTGAATTTCAATGAGATTTATTTTCTTGTTGATTCTAGCAGAAACTAATTTTTTGGTGTTTGAGTATCAATAATAGTGACTTACATAATAAGTATGTAAAATAAACTAGTGATCTATTAAATTTTGATTACACATAATATACGTATGAAAACAATTTAATTACTTTCATGGTCATTGTCATGTGTTCTATAACCATAAAATTGTTATTAAACAGAAAAACTTGGATTCTATATTCTGAATGCATGCTATGCTTGCAGAATTTTTTAAATATTGCAGGATTGGCAATATTCTTTTTATAGTAGTACAGACTATTTTGAGTTTTTGAGAATATTTTAAATTAACCAAAATATTGGTCTCCTCTGATACTGGATCCGACAACATAAACCCAACATAAACCCCACTGTGTTTTATGGAGTCCCAAATCCATCATCAATTTGAGCTAACAGGCTAACCCTGTAACTAACACGTAGACTGAGCCAAAACACACACTAAAAAACTAGAGTTTTGGACTCATTCCTATTGTGTTGGCACCAATTAAACTCAAAGAATTCAGTATTTATGACAAGTTCTAAATGGAGGAGGCCAAAAGGTTACTATCATTATTATCTGGGCTTTCACCCAGCATTCAAACTCACAAATCACTGTCACACTTCCTGTTCAATTCAGCATTGATTCTAGCCTCCACATTATTTTATTCCTTTGGTATTTATTTAGCACGAGAGTTAATAGAAAGGGATATTTTGTATTATGCTTAGTAGTTTATTTAGAAAGAGAAACACACATTTTTATTTAAGAATAACAAGGATGAAACATTTTGTCTACCTCCATAATTATACTTTTATGACACCCTTTTCTAACTCTCTTTAAAAAGAATCAGCATCTACAGGAACTTGGTATATTCAAGGGTGCAATTTCTGGTTGCATATGCAGAAGGAGAGAAATTCTGAAACTTTTACAAATAAATTTTAAATAAAAATATTTTTGAAGCATTTTTTAAGAGTAGCAGGTGAGAATAGCTACAGGACAACATTTTCACCAGTAGAAAGAAAAGTTTTCTCAAGATTCCTATACATGTAGCCAATGCCACAAAGTTCTAAGAACTTTACAACCTTTAAACACATCAAACACATTTATAGATAAATATCACTTAAAATGGGAATGCTAGGGATTGGATTGTGTTGCGAAAAAAATTTATGTTAAAGCCCCAAACCTCAGTGTGATGGTATTTGGAGGTAGGGTCTTTGGGAGGTAATTAGGTCATGAGGGTAGAGTCCTCATGATAGGATTAGGGCTCTTATAACAACAGACCAGGGAGTTTGCAGGGTGCTCATACTCAAGCTCTTCCTCTCCCCCTCTCCTCTCCCCGCTGTCTCTTTCTGTCTGTCTGTCTCTGCCCTGTAAGGATACAGCAATAACGTGTCCATCTATAAATAGGAAGAGGGACCTCACCAGACATCAAATCTGTTAGCACTTTGATCTTGAACTTTCCAGCCTCTAAAACTCTGAGAAATAAATGTCTTGTTTAAGTCATTCAGTTTGTGGTATTTTGTTATAGTAGCTTGAGCTACTAGCTAGGAGAGGGAGGTATTAATTTTACCTTTAATTTTCAAATCAGAATAAGCATATTTAGTTAGCAAATTTAAATAAACTATTTAGTTAAATATGTGAAAAAAAATAAATGATGTCCCTTTAAATATTTACCATGTTGTCAATAAGAATTTATAGTGAAACCACTATTTAGTGGTATATAATAAAAACCAGTATTAAGTGAACGGTATGTATTAGTGTGGACTATGTGTGTTTTTAAATATGCATGAAAATATTTGGATTTTATGGTCAAATAGACTTGTCTCCTAGGTCATGTCAGAGCATGGAGAGCAAGTTCAGATCCAAAATCTGATCTAGAGAAGTCTACAACCAAGCCAGTTGGGATTGCTAGATCAGAAATTAACACAGAATAACATTGTCATTGCTGGAATATTAGACACTGAGAACTGAAGGGTGAAACAGATGAGCAGCAGATAAGTTTGAAAGGGGAAGACAAGGTCTAGACTCTTACAGATGTACTGGAACCAATGATTAGGTAGCTTTCTAGATTCAGGGAGATATACTATTTGGTACAACTGTCCAAAACTAAGTGTTTAGAGATTCGTGATCATTTAATTAGTAAGTAACTATTTTTTTTTTTAAATCTGGATTTCCTCTCATTTCCCTTTCTTTCCGCTTAATTCATATTTAGACTTATTAATTCTTGCCTGGGCTAGGGTAACTGACTCCTAAATGGCATCCCTGTCTTTGGGTTAGCTTTTTTTCTTTTTCTTTTTTCTTCTTTCTTCTTTCTTTTCTTCTTTCTTCTTTCTTTCTTCTTTCTTCTTTCTTCTTTCTTTTCTTTTCTCCTTTCTCCTTTCTCCTTTCTCCTTTCCTTTCTCCTTTCCTTTCCCAGTGAAGCCCTCTTGGGGGTAATGTGTAAAGTTTTTGACCTTATACTTTTTTCCTTACAATCTACCTCACACCTTTAGTTTGTCTATTCTTTAGTCGATTGGTGTGTGCCAAGAGTTCAATTTTTATGCTGCTTAAGCCAAGAGCAATAAATAAATAAATGGCTAATTTAATCACATGTATCGTTTCATTCTACTTTTCCTCTTAATTTGAATATTTTTTACATCATAGGCTATAAACCTATTTGTCTCAATCATCCTTTAAAAATAAAAATATAAATAAAAACAACAACAAAATAAAAGTAGATAGCCTTCTCTTTTTTTCCCTCAGATAAAACTATAAAAATATGGCTAATTTTAACTATCTACACTTCCTCATTTTCTGCTCATATCTTAGCCCACAGTCTAGTGTTTATTTCCATTGCCTCTTCTTCTCAAAGTTCACATCAGTATCCTCTGTCATAACCAACTGATGCTTTGCAGTCTATATTTCCTTTTAACTTCTTTAATGCTTTTGAACTTTTGATTACTGACTTTCTGAAACTTTTTATTCCCTATGTTTTCATTCATCTCTCAGACAACTTCTTTTAGAATCACTCACAAATTTTATTGTTATTTTTGTAGACTTTTACTGAAAATTCACTTTCCCTAGATGACTTTTCTCATCCTGCTCCTGCAAAAGATCTTCTTGTAGTATACGTCTTCCCTATTTTATCCATCCATCCATCTGTCTGTCCATTCATCTGTCCGTCCATCCATCCATCCATCCATCCATCCGTCCATCCATCCATCCATCCATATATTTGTTCATTTATTTATTATACTGTGAGTCTTAGATTCATAGAAAATTCAATGTGCCTCAAAGTAAACCTAAATTTACATTCACCAAGGATTCTCTACTTTGGGTTATTTTAGTTAGAGGCAAAGACATTTATCCTGACAGCTAAGAAATTTGGAATTCAGTCTTAATCATTTTTTTTCTTCACCTTATATTCTTGTTAATTTTATCTACTAAATTTTTTGTTTCTCTCCCTTTATGTTTCTTGACTACGAATAATTCATACAGTCATTATTTTTAACATGGTCTTTTGTAATGGCTTACAGTTACTTAGGGACTATATTCATTAATGAAAACCCACAAAAATTAGGGACAAAAAAGCAAAGAACAAAAAAGCAAATAAGAATTATATTTAATCCTACCACTGACTTAACTGTTGTTAATATTTTGTTATAGTTCCTTATAGATATTTCCATATTAACATATTTTGATACAATTTTATATATGTAAATATATATATATATATTTTAATGGAGAAATCAATACTTACATTTTTATAACCAGTCTTTCATTCAATAGTACATAATAGGTTTTTTCCCATATAAGTAGATGTATTGTTTATGGTTATTTGTTGTACATCTTTTCTACACATATGAGTAATTTAAAATTTCTATATTAGAATACGGTAAGTTGGGCTCTAATTGCTAATATATCTAAAATCTCTGCCTCTTTTTAAAAATAATTTATTATTAGTTTCAGGTAAATAGTACATCGGTTAGATATTTATATAGTTTATAAAATGATCCTAATTGCTCTTTCTCTTCTCTGGCTCTTCACCCAGCCATTACATTAATGCTGACTGCATCCCCTATGCTGTGCTCCCCATCCCTGTGACCATCAACTACTAATTTGTACTTCTTTAACCCCTCACCCTTTTCTCTCGGCCTCTCAACCTTCCTTCTCTCTGGCTGTCACCAGATTGTCCTCAATAGTTGTGAGTCTGTTTTTGATTAGTTTGTTCTTTTTGTTCCTTAGATTCCATATGTAAGTGAAATCATATGGTATTTATATTTCTCTGTCTGACTGATTTCACCTCTAGGTCCATCTGTGTCATTGCAAATGGTAGAATTTCATTTTTTTAATGGCTGAGTAATATTCTATTGTATATATGAACCATAACTTCTTTATCCAATCATCTTTTGATGGGCATTTAGTTTGCTTCCATACCTTCACTATTGTAAATTGTGCTGCCATGAACATAGGGGTGCATAGATCTTTATGAATTATTGCTTTGGTTTTCTTTGGATAAATACCCTGAAGTGCAATTACTAGATCAAAAGGTAGATCTATTTTTAATTTTTTGAGAAACCTCCAGACTGTTTTCCATAGTGGCTGTATGAATTTGCAATCCCACCAACAGTGTAAAAAGAGCTCATACAAGTCAACAACAAAAAAGACAAATAATCCAGTAAAAAAATGGACAGGAGACCTGAACAGATATTTCTCCAGGGAGGAAACACTGATGGTCAATAGACACACCTCTCAGAATGGCCATCTTCAATAAATCAAAGAACAACAAGCGTTGGCGAGGAAGTGGAGAAAAGAGAACTCTCATAAAATCCTTGCCTTTTAATTCATTGTATAAATGAGCTAAAGTCTATTCAACCATCTGCTATGACTGAACATTTAGTAAACCATTTTAAACATTGCTTAGAATTTTGTAATTCAATTCCATCTACAAAAAGAGAAAACAATAAATGCCTTCAGCATAGCATGTGTGACTGAATTGTCTAACCATCTCCTCTATTTCCAATTTCATTTCTTAACTTTCTAGAATTCAAACATCTATAGAAACTGCCAAAGTTGCTTAATTCATAATATAATCATTTTCTGAGATCATCTGAATCTGTAAACAAAGATAATTTCAATGCTAATGGACTTGTTACATGTTTCAAAGAAGGGATTCAAAGGTCACTTACTCACCCATTTGTACCTATAGGCCAAATATTTTACTAAGTATTGATGAATCACACGTGATCAAGGTCAGCACAATCCCTAGAACATTTATTCTCATGTAAGAAAAGCAGTTGTTCTGTTTTGTTAATCTGGTTTAAGTAAGGGAATGTTAAAATGTAAATAACCCTATGAAAATTACACATTATATTCTCATCTGCTGGGAAAGAAAAAGAAACAACTAAGAGGAAAATACAGGGGCTGTGGGGCAGATAAGAAGCATGGAACACCATCACAGTGACACGCTACAGTTTCTCGAGTATAGAGGACAGCTGGGAGGTAGCTGCACACTTGGATTGCCTGCAGGTCAGAGGACCAAGGAGCAGAAACACAGGGGAAGTATGTTAGCAAAAGCAAACATAAGGACTATGTTTCCTCAGTCATATGAACCTATTTGTAAAACGCTGTGTACTGGGTATAGTATTTTACTATTTAAAGTAATGCGATAGTTAAGTGTGTCAATGTTTAAAAGGTTTAATATTTAAATGAACATTTTAAATTTTTTAAGTATATTTACATAAGATAATTTTTAGAACGATTATCTGTAGTATGGTATTAAAGCTTTCTCTTAAGTGTAGATAAAATACCTATCCCTCGAAATCATATGCAGCTTTCACAAAAATCAAAGAATATAAATTCCCTGAGAAATGGCAAATTTGGGAGAATGTTCCATCCTTCAACTGATAGGGAACTCCAAGGCTGTTCTTTATGAGTCAAACATCATATAAGTGCTCTCAGGAGCATTGGTAACCCCTGGGGAGGAACATGGCGCAGCTACAGTGAAAAGGCCTGTAACACTCAGTTCATAACATCGATCATAGTCACAAAGAACAAGCTCAGAAACTGGCAACCTATCAAGGTTTCATAGGATTGAAGGCTCGAATGAGATGGAATGTGTTTACTACAGAGGTAAGTGTTCACCGAAAGGTAGCTCTCATTATTCATCATCAATAGTCCCAGGCAAAATGCTGAATGAGTGAGCATCTCTAAAACCATAAGATTTCCTAACTGCAACAGCCGTCCAAAAAGATGTCAAACAACTTGTTCTTTTTTTACAGGTAGAAAGAATGGAAACCAAAGAAAATAAATGCCTTGACCATTGCAATTATAAAACCAAAGGGCTGGTATTCTTCACTCCCTTGAGTGCTTTTCCCATTCACAGTGATGAATTTCTCTAACTTGGCAATTGACTTCTACTTTTAAAACCCTCTGAGGGGTGTGTGTTTCTATTCTTTTCTCACAATTGTAATATACTTCTTTATTTTGGACAGCCTTGATCTTCTTGAATACAAAAAAAAAATTAGTGTATATTTATATTTTGCTGAAACAAGTTTAAATTAATCTAAGATCTGTCAGTTAAATCTCTCATGATGCCTTTACCCTGAGTCAAGGCAATGAAGTATATAGGTGAAAAAAGCACATTAACACATTTTGGCTTCTGTATACTTTTGAGTTGAAACCTAGTTTTAAAAATATGTTATTCATTTTTTGAAGTATCACAATTAAAATGCACAACCCTAACAATTGTCAAATTATTCATCTAAACTTATTAAAAAACATAAAAAATCTTTTCATTGAAGTTAATAAAAAAAGCCTTAGCTACTTTGCAATTCAAGTGAATAATGTATTTTCAATAGAGAATTCGTGTCCTACTTGCCACAATAAAAGATCAAAAACAAATGTGTCTTTCACTGTGACATAATTGCCATGTAAAATACACCAATATTTACTTCAAGGCATGATTCCATTTAATTCTAAATCGTATTAACATTCCTCTAGGAAAAGATAATATAATTTTGCATTTAAAAATAACTTCCTGCCCTTTAATAATTACATCTTAATTTATAGCTATTTAAATTTATTATGAAAACTTGTCCTTAAATCTATTTTGTGAACTAAAACTAAGACATAATAATAGAAATGTAGGATATAATAATAGAAATGGTTTGTGAAGCATCCCATGTATTCTACTGTAAAGATTAAATATATATACATATATTTATATTATATATATATTAGGTATATGTATAATATATATTTCCCTAAAGACAAAAGATAACAGCTATAAACTAGAATGTACAAAAGCCTTAATTATATTTTTCAGAAAAACATTTTTTTTCTTTGTTCAGCAGGAAAGTACTTTAAACTTACATAAAAAATATAAGCTGGAAAACAAAGTAGCTTTTTATTACATTTAATAATATAGAGTTTTATTCTTTCTAATAGATCATTTAATTAACAATGTGAAAAGGGGGCTAAGCTGTAATATTCACAAACAAAAATGCAATTTTCAAATGACATATCTATGCATATAGAACAAGCTAAAAAATAAAAAATAAATAGTGCTCACAATGAGTCATATTTGCACCAAGTTTTTTTTTAACTACTTTAAAATATCTCATCATTTTATCATTAAAAAAAAAAAAACCTTTAAAGTGGCAACAGTTGCTTATGATCATTTTTCATCTTTATAATTTCATCTGATTCCTTTACAAATTTAGGTCTCTGTACCCTTTACTTCCTCTAGAAGATTTTCACTGTACCCCTGGGAGTTATATTGAAAATCCCCCTTATGTGTTCCCATAGCATGCTGTGCGTTAATTTAGCACTTCTCATTCTGAGGCCTAACTGCCTAATGGTCAGTCCTCTTCATTGGACCATATGCTTTGTGTATATAAGGACCATGGTTTGCATTTCATTATATGCCTAGCACTTTACATGTATTGTTAGCTTTTCATAAAACTCAATAAATATCTGTTGAATTAAAAATAAGAATGTAAATAAATTTTAAAGATAGTAAATCTGATTTAGCTCCATACTATTTCCAGGATACATTTATAACCACCTGAAGGCATACTCAAATGAGCCATTATAAACACATCAGGACATGACATCCAATCTAATTTCAAAGTGCTACCACCTGGTATAAATCAGCACTGTGTCAATGACAGCACTGTGTATTATTCTCTAGTTTCTCAAAGCAAATTAAAGCATTCTTCCCCAAAACAGAAAACCTCTATGTTTTATCACTTCACTGAGAACATTTGAAATTCAACCAAAGAGAGAAGTGTAAGTAGGCTATTGCATCATACTAATATTCGTCAAGGTTATGGGCACAAGCACACTGTTCATGGAGTTAATCTTTAGGAAAATAATATAATCACGCAGAATGATGGTATTAACGTGGCTTATAGGGAAAACATAACAAAAAAAGTACCTAAAACGTACTTTGAGAAATAATAGGCAAAGCCAAGAGTAATTCTTTTAAAGTCAAAAGTAGGTTTCGTACAAAAGAGCAGAAAGGAGAAAAGGTCAAGAAAAAATATAGGCCTTAGTTTCCTTGGTAAGAAGGTTAATAAACTAGGTAGTAAGTGTTTATAAAGCTAGCATAAGCAATAAACAGAGGAAGGTAGAAGAGAAATTATTAGAAAAGTAGCAATAACATTTTAGTCAGATATTCTTAAAGAGATAGTGTAATTAGTGTGAAAAAATGTTTTACAAATATACAATGAAAACACCAACATCCAAATAGAAAATTATGCAAAGAAAAAATACATTTTGCTGATAAAAATATAAATAATATTAAATCTCTGAGTAATACAAAATTATAAACAATTTTTAAATGAGATCATTTATCACCAATAATATTGGTTAATTTGGAGTATTTTTTTTCTACTGAGGACATGGGAGAAATGGGCTCACTCACTATTGCTTGGAATATAAATTGGTACAACATTTACATAGAAAATTGACAACAATGCATTTATATTTCAAAATATTCCATATACTTTGAAATAATAAATTAATACATAAAAACTAACTCTGTAAAAAATACTCAGAGCTCTGGTCAAATGTGTACAGGTATACCTCGTTTTATTGCACCTTGCTTTATTGCGCTTACCGATATTGCTTTTTTTTTTTTTCTTTTACAAATTGAAGACTGTCCACCAGCAGAAAGATCACAATTCACTGAAGGCTCAAATGATGGTTAGCATTTTTTAGCAATAAAGTATTTTTTTTACTAAGGTATGTACATTGCTTTTTAGACATAATGCATATTTAATAGACATATTTAATAGACTACAGTATAGTGTAAATGAACTTTTATATGCAATGGGAAACCAAAAAATCTATGTGACTTGCTTTATGGCAGTGGTCTAAAACTGAGCCTACAATATCCTTCAGGTATGCCTGTATACAGTCATCCCTTGGTATCAAGAGGGAGGAGGAGGCAGATTGGTACTATTTCTCTCCAAGGAATATGAAAATTCATGGATGCTCAAGTCTCTTACATAAAATGATACAGTATTTTCATGTTATCTATGCACATTCTCTGGTAAACTTTTTCGTCTCTAGGTCACTTAAAATTCCTAATACAATGTAAATTCTCTGTAAACCTTTTTAATAGTGTATTGTTTAGAAATAATGACAAGAAATAAAAAGTATATGTTCCCCTGAGACACAATTATTGTAGGCATAACTGCATTGTACATGTTAGCAACGAAGTGATTTTTTTATGAATATATTTGATCCACAGTTGGTTGAATCTGTGGATGCAGAACCTGTAACTATAGTTCTCAGGATACATCGGGGAACAAAAGGAATTCCACTTTCAAAAATATACAATTCTTATGGCAAGGGAGGGAGTTTGCAAACAATACAGAAAAAACAGACACGTAAATCGCATAGTGTGTTAGAAAGAAAATGATGTTTTGTAACTGAAAAAATGGAAAAGAAGAGGGATGTCAGATCAGTAAGTGCAAGTGGCTTGGCTAGAGCAGGGCAAGGGTCTGCGCTTAAAGTGCAAACTGCTCTTCCCCGAGCAAGATTTGTGTATTCTTGTCCCTTTTCCTACTCCTCTTTCCATTCCTTCTGTCTGACACCTCATCACATTATTCATAAACCACAAACTCATCACCTGATGACTTGTTAATAATAATTTAAAAAATCTTTAGGATACACTATATATATTGAAGTTCCTTGTATAAAATGCCTATTAAAATAGATTTAGAGACCAGCGATCTCATTCTGTGAAAAAGTTTGCTAAAATGTATTTCAACCTCCAAGTCATCTCATTCTACTTATTCCCACTATATAACTGTAGTTAGCATGATGAATCACTAATAGGTTGAACTTAAGTTAAAAAAAAAAAAAAATTCCAAACTACTATTCTCAGTTTTGGTTAACACAGAAAGTATCCCTGACTTGTGGACTTACACAATTCAAGTCGCCCTCATGTTTGTTGGACGAAAGAATTTTTAAACATTTTGTAAAGTGTGGTCAGCAGAACACTTATATTAGGATCATCAAGTCTTCTGGTTAAAGTGGATACTGATGTGACTCATATAGCAACACTTTATCAAAGTCTCTGGGAATCTATCCTGGGCATTTGCAGGTCAAATAGCTTCTCTCTTGCATATTAAAGTTTGAAAATCTCCATATATGTTTATTTATTAATTTATGACTGCTTTCATTCTAACAAAACTAAAATAGTTTACAGCACAAGGTAAACAATGATGAAAGTGTTAAGTTTAAGAGCTCAGGGGAAGGAGAAAGAAGAGTAAGAAAAATAAGAAAAGTGATGAAGGCAGTATGTAACACATCACATTTCTTGAGGGAAGCACTTTTCTAGAAGATAAATCACATATATGGCTACATATTTTTAATCACCAGACTCAAAAGGAAATGAGGAAGTATAATGTAATATCTTTCAAGGTAATTTTAAAAGTTAGCTGTGTAATAAATGAAATTTTCATGGCTACCTGTGATTTGCTAAGTCAGTCTCGTAACCCACTCCTTCAAATACCCATTCATGATTATTAAAGATGACATCTCATTTATATTTATGATAATTTTGTGGCACCTCTAAAGCAAGTACTGGGTTAAAATTCATTGAGATCATTGTGAAATATTTCTTTTTGGTTTGTTTTGTTTTTGTTTATTTTGTTAATAATATCTGCTAAACTTTGTAAATGTTTATATATAATACACAAACACATTCTCTTTATAAATTTTCAAACTATACAGAAACATGAAGAATAAAAAGCAAAAGTCCTTTGTGCTTAATGGATATTTTTAATTAGTTCATATTCCCATCCTTTGGTCCCAATATATTCTAGAAATCAATGACAGAATCAATGACAGATTAAACTTCTGAAAACACATATCTGGTCAAATCCCCTGAATTCCTGACTGAGCATTTTCTCCTGGGTCAAGTGAGTCATTCTAGCCCATCATTTAAGGGGCTTGTGTCTCCAATGTCAAAGTGTCAAAATAAAGTCTTACATGTACTTTTTGCTTATTAATCGAGTTATATGTATTCTTACAAAACTATTTACACCTTCCCACATGTTTATGCCTTCCCACAGTTTATACCTTTGTACATGTGGTTCTTAAGTGGAAATCCACATCATTGAACCCTACTTATCAAAAACCTGCTCATTTTTCTAGGTCCAGCACCTCTTCCATACAGTCAATTATAATGCAAAAAGCCATCAGTGCTTTCTCTGTTGGCCCTTTAAACTTTCATTCTGTAGTTTTCATATGCTGGATTGTATTCTAATTTTTTAAACAAGCATTAATGTCCCTAAATTTTAATCACTTGGCATATCTCTAGTTCTTAATACATATTTGTTAGACAATGAATTACAAAAATGAATAAAGCTTAATAGTCACTGAAAATTCTGACAAGTTCAAGCATGCAAGAGCCAGATGGGAAAGAAAGTATTTTCGTGAAGGTCTGTCAACCTTCGGAAAGAGAAAGGATGAACATGTTAGAACTGGTGGGCTGTTCTGGGACCAAAATTTTCAAATGATGAGGGACAGAGATTACGTCTTAACTCTCTTGGAAAGTCAAGAATAAAGGTCCAGGGACAAAGGATAGTATGTTTTTAAGCTTGACTGTGATTCTATTCAGTGTCATTTACATCACGTTTCCTAACTTAGTCTTGAGGGATCTTGCCCAGTTTTTTTTTTTTTTTCCATAGTTGGTAGACTGGAAGAAACTTAGAAAGGAAGGCAATTAAAAGAGATCTGCGATATTAGGAATGCTGGATTAAATACCACTTTTGGAAAGATCTTAATAAAATTACAAAGTTGGCATGGGGATAGTTCTTAAAATATAGCTAGCATCTTTTGAACACTGACAGATGGGTTTTGAAAATTATCTTTCTACATATTTAGAAAACTCCAATCAATCTGGTAGTTTTAATATTCTAATGTTTAAAGATAAGGTTTAGAGTTTAAATAATATCTATGAATTCATGCAGTTGGTTAACAAAAAAAGGAGAGTTGAATAATCATGATATACTGCCTTACTAGGACTAGGGTCTAATGATTTAGTAAGAGCTATATGAAAGCCTAGGTAAACAAAGAATAAAGATAAGAGAAATTATGTCAATAGAGTAGCAAAACAGAGCATGGTATTGATCCATCCCATTAGGAGATCAACAGAACAATTTAGTGGCAGAAGAGAAACTAGCATCTGGCTGCTGACATCTACCATGAACACCAACAAGGATATACACACCACTTTTTATTCCTGTCTGCAAAATGAAAGATTTGAACAATTTAGATTTCTGTGATTCATCCAGCACCAGTTTAGATCTAGATTTTAAATCTAGTTACATGCCACTTATTTGTATTTTTTTATGTTTCAGTCAGAAAAAAAAAAAAAAGTAGGACAGCACTGGATACACAATGATGAAATAAAGTAGGATCGAACTTGGAAGGGGTTAGTGGGAAGGTGAAGAGTTTGGAGAGGAATGACTGATTTCTGCTGTGACTGACAATTGTGCTTGGGCTGGTGCCTGGAGGACTTAGGAATGGGAAGGAATGTAACCTCTGATGCAGCAGCTGAAGTTAAGAACAAGTGATCTGGGGCGTTAAGGGAAAATCTGGAGTGAAGAGTGCGATGAGAACTCTCTTGAGGAGGCAGGTCTATGACAGTTTTTCTTATCATGCTCCCCGCCATCTGCACCTATTCCATTTGCCTTTTGCAAGCTCCTTCTTTCCATCACGCCAATTAATTGAGAAGTGCACATATTATGATTGAGGTAGGGAGAAGAGGATTATTGTTTCTAATTCTGTCTCCCCCCACCTCCCGTAGAAGAATGATCACGGCAGAGTCACAGGAACACGGCTTTGAAGTCAGATCCAGGTGTATATATACCTTTGTCTATTACTACCTGTAATTTTAAGTAGTTAGTTTACTTTCATAGTCTCTGTGTCCTCATTTATAAAATGGAGATAATAAAATATCTATTTTGAAGTGTTATATAGAGGATTGAGATCCTCAAAAAATGAAAATAAACTGTGGATAGTAAATGATCTTGGCTAGGTTTGTTATTGTTTCCATTTTCCTTTCAATTGTCCCAGCAGCCTCTTTCTTGTCTTACTATCATGCATCCAATAAATTAAACTCTGAATCCACTAGTATCAAGAACCTAGGAAAAATGAAAAAGAGGACAAAGGCTGAGTTTGAAGCATTTCAGAGACTTGCCGATCTTCACTTTGCTGCAGTGTCACGAATTAGTAGTTCAGTGGGTTCTCAGAGAGCAGTAGCAGCAAATGTCAGGGAAAGGGGCTTCAGGCTCCTCACCCACAATCTGCCCAGTTCTTTTATGTGGGTGAGAGGCATGCCCTCAGAGTTATGTAAAAGACTTTGCTTCTACGGCTGTCCACACGCCATGTGCCTCCTGCCCCCTTCAAGAGATCTACACCTGTAGACTCCACTAGAAATTCTGAATGTGGCACTGCTAAAAAAAACATCAAAAGAAGAAATATCAAAAAGAAGACGTTCCACAGCAACAGAACTTTGGGTGGTGCAGGGGGTGGGATTCAATAACTCTAAGATGGTTCAGGGACTTCCAAAGAGATTTCTGAGTCTCACCAGCCCTATGGACCAGAATCTTTAAAAGCTGTATTTTATACAACCCCCCTACCACTATGCTCTTATAAAACTAAACTTTGAACATTACTGGTGTTTGTCCCTAAGCAAAGGCACAGTTATATAGAAGCTACTAGCTCTACTTGTTTGCTGAAACATTTTATAAATAATTGATCCAGTTTAAACATAAAAGAGTACGATAGAAATTCACAGTTGCCTATCCAATACCCCCTTAACCCTTTCTTCCTTAAAGAAACATTATTTTGATGATGTCAAAAATGTTCATAGCTGTAAGTCACACTTTTCCTCATAGATAGGAGTAGGTAATAAAATATAAGCAGCAGTACTTATTTCAGGTTTCCAGGAAAGCTCTTGAAGGGAAAGGGAGTGACTCAAAGATGGGATCACCTTTTGCCCATCCCCTTCTTCCTTTTGAAATGAGAACATGAAGATTAGAGCTCTAGAAGTTACGTTGTGACTATAAAGTTACCTTAAAAATGGAAACCAAGGGCTAAGGCTGGTGGAGCAGACAGAAAGAACAGGCCTGCATCCCTGATGACAATGGAGCCGTCATGTAGCCTCTGGACTCTACCTACTTTAGGTCTCTAATACTAACAGCTGAATCTAGCCTAACCGATACAGAGCTACACTTTTATTGTGCCATTTCAATCAAAAAAGAAATTAGAATTTGTTCATAGTCAAAGTGAAAGTTAATGTTTGGTCCAAAAGTGACTATCAAGTCGGTGGACGAGCTCACACTGGATGTGCTGAAGCGCAGCTGACCCAGAAATTATTAGGAAGAAAAGCTGCTCTGAAGGTCTGAATACCTTTGGTATATAGGGCACAGGTGGCAATTTGGCATCTATAAGCCTGGACTTTTGAGTCACGGCCAAATGCAATCGGGGTAGACTCATTATCCATACATATGCCCTAATTTCCTGCTAGATTTCACTTAGATAAAGCGTTTTCTACTTAGCTTCCTTATGTTATCACTTATTACATTTGCTAATGGGTGGTGGGGGGTGGGGGGGAAGAACTGTTCTAGGAAAATATCTAAAAGCAATTTTTCTGTGCAGGCTGCAAAAGAATTAGTTTATTTCAAATAAGTGATGACTTGATGTCATGTGAATATCTCCATGCACACATTATTTCAGTTCTTTTTACTTAGGCGGATGATTATCAAAACTGTTAAACACTGAATGGAAACCATGTTCCTCTCCTCTACATCACCTCTTCCCCAGTTTTCCGATTTGTCTTCTCTTTTTGGACACACAACTAAAAAGCTTGGGAGATTACTAAGAAAAATAGTGAGAGTATGTTAGCAAAAACTCAGACATAGACAACAGTTTAGTGATTACCACAGGGAAAGGAGAAAGAGGGGTAGATAATGGAAAGGGGTCAAATATATGGTGACAGAGGAGATTTGATCTTGGATGTTGAACACACAATGCAATATAGAGATGATGTATTATTGAATTGTACACTTAAAACCTATGTAATTTTATTAAACAATGTCACCTCGATAAATTTAACAAAAAATAGTTTAAGTATAAAAAATAACGAAGTGAACTTTTTTTCTTATTAAAAATTATGACTAAGCAATAAAACTATTTTCATCTTGTTTGATTCATTACAAAAAAATTGTTTTTTAAATTCCCAACATTTTATGTAATAAGTAAGTACTTATGTATTCAGAAATAGGTTTGGATTATACATTTAACCCTCAAAAAACCCTCAAGATTGGTATTATCCAATTACCTCCATTTGACAGGTAAGCAAGCAGTGAGTCATAAAAATTTTACTAAGCTAGATGAAATAAAGTATTTTAAATACATTCTGTTGTTGCCAAAACCTTAATTTTTATGCAACATAGCAGGGATAGAAGACTATACTTCTGCTAAGAATCTTATAAAAATAAATATTACATGTGATGTTAAATAAAAGATATAACCGTCAGGAATGTACCAGAATTATCCACCATTAATTCTTGTTGCACTAGTTTTATCTCCACCCTTTACATAGGAGTCATTCATTTGCTGTCAATGACATGACGCATAAAGAAATTTTGAGGTTAATTTTTAAGCTATACAATAGAATAAACAACAAATCTGTTTAAAAATAAAATAAAGCGCTAACAAGTAAACGATGAAGAATTATCTTTGATCTGTAATTTATGTGAAATATTTTAAGAATATTGTGAGGTATGGTATTATAAGAAATGATAAAAGAATATATATGTATTTTAAAATCTTCATGAGGCTTTAATATTAAGGGATAATTCATATAAATCTTCTAATGTGAAGACAATAATAGTAACCATCTATTTTAGTTGATAAAGCAGATATTCACAATATCTTAGTCATCCAAAAATTGGTCTCTACTGCCTAATTTTAATAAGTATTTCTTCTATGCTTCCATACTGGTCTATAATTCATCAAGAGTTTTGCATCTCTTTACCAATAATTATCTCTTGCTCTCTTAGGCTGTACAACTGTAAAAGATACATTAAAACTTTGAACATTCCTAATGCCAAAATAAGTTGAAATAATAATGTTGCTACATTAACTTTAGATCCTTGTCCACAACATATTCAACAATAATTTGGGATACTGAAAAATGTTTCTGATTAATACACTTAAACTGAAAATCAAATACATAAAATCAATAGGTATTTAAGAATTTGAAAATGAGGAGCACTTATTTTTTGTCATGTTCTACACTTGATGAGTTTATACAGAAAAAAAAGTTTTATGTGGTGACTCATGCTCAGGCTTTCTTAAAAATATTTCTTGTTCAATATTAAATACATTTTTGAGGACAGCATTGTGCATTTAAAAGGTTAACAAGATTATGGAAATTGTGCAGAATCAGCTTTCTATATTACTTTGGTTAGAGCAATGTGTTGTGGCCTAATCATTGTTTTTGATATAGCTAGGCCATTTCAAAATTAAAATGCATATACTATCAGAGTTTGGCCTTAATGCAAGCTTCACGAACATTAAAAATCCATTGTCATAAGTGACTTTTCAAAGATATGTGCATATACAAGGGCGTTTTCTGATTTTTTATTACTCCTGAGAAAACAGGCAAAAAGATGTGTTTTTGTTCCAATTTCTGTGACTTAAACTTTGTTTATATTTTCAAATAATCCAAGAACGTTATTACTATGAAGTAGTACGTTACATCAAGATTTGAAGAAAAATGCAGAAAAAACTTAGTAGAATTACTTCTTTCAGATGAATATATCTGGATAGGTAAATAAAACTAAATTAATATATTCAGGCCAAGTTCTTAGAAAATGCAAGATCGACATGTGTACTGTGTGGGTAAATTAAACTTGAAAACCTGGATTCGATAAAGTTACAGCCAGATCCCATTTGGCTGGGTGATAGAGAAGAAACATAGGTCTTGAACTGGAAATATATTTTTAAATTATACAAGTAATTTTAATACTTATGAAAAGTTTGACTACATTGTTAATATAGTAATCTTAACTAGAGAGTATGGGACGTGTGTTAAGTAAGAATTATCTAAATTTGGATGAATGTGTAAAGGACTTACTACCAAAATCTGCCATTATTCCCTGTTCAGCTGTTGGCTCAAATTTTACACTTCACTCAGGCTTTCACCGACCACATGGTTTATTACTAAACATTGTCTTCCCTCAGCAATTCCCAAAACCACTGCTTCTACACTTCTGATCC
Source organism: Rousettus aegyptiacus (assembly GCF_014176215.1). Taxonomy (NCBI): domain Eukaryota; kingdom Metazoa; phylum Chordata; class Mammalia; order Chiroptera; family Pteropodidae; genus Rousettus; species Rousettus aegyptiacus. Next base: position 85,950,625 of record NW_023416311.1, on the reverse strand, counting down.
TCTTATCCTGCTTTCAATATTTTTTTTCCACAAAATTTGATTTCATAATACCACCATTATGTTTATTTCTATATGCCTTTCTGTTAACATAGAAACTTCATAATGGGAAATTTTTTTCCATTGTTTTCACAGACAGATTCCAAGCACTTAAACAGTAAAAGACACTTAATCAAAGCTCAATAAATATTTGTTAAAAGATTAATACTACTTTACATTGGACGAAAATATTTAGTTTTCCCATGCTACGGCAATTCATAACAATCAAAGGGCAGAGACTGATTATATTCTCTTGTAATACAAATATAATAGCACAAGTCAGTTTTTTTCATTGGTTTCTGAAGACTATTGCTTTAAAATATGTAAGGCATTTCCATATTATCATAAAATATAAAAAATAAAATGCTCTCAATGGTTATCACAGTTCATAAAACCAATCTTTGAAAGTTGTAATAATCATCATACTGGGGAAGATGGTAGCAATTCTAAAATTCCAAAAGTCGCAGTCCTATTGTGCTTGAAAAGGATACGCTAAGTCAGAGAATATTGGGGAACATACCCAAACCATATAACTATATAAATAATATCACAGCTACTACTATTCCTCCATCCATTCCTGTGCTTGATGTTTATTTTTATTTATTCTATGATTTGATACTCAATGTTGTGACCACAATTTTGTCAAGAAATTAAGGAACCACAAGCCTTCAAATCTCACCTCAAAGGTCTCAAGTTCTGTACTATGAGATGTTATAGCTCTAACACCTTGATTGTACAATTCATTGAGCAAAAATGTTACTGAATGCTTTCCACAAAACCAAATCATACCACATCTTTGCCCCAAAATATTTCATGATGTATAGGAAAAGCTGGACATGTACCTAATTGAATCTGACACAATTAAGGCCTCAAGAAATTCCTGAATAGGGAGTAGTTAACCCTGAGTTCAGAAGAGTGAGCAATGCTGGGAACATGCTTCACACAAGATATATGATTTGAGTGGCAGTTTGCAATGGGATTTTCAAGACAGAGAAGAAAGGAGAGGTACAGCAGAAAGTCATGAGATGTGAAGTTTCATTGAATTTTGAGGGAGAATAAATAACAGTTTCATGTGATGGGAAGTGGGGGCAGGTAGGAAAAATATCATCATTACAGGTGAAAAGAGATGTTGAGGTAAAGAGCCACAAAACTCATGGAATAACATTTAGATTTTATTCTGGAGGCAACAGTGAGAGATTCCTAAAGGAATTAACATGAAAATATTTGCAGCAATTATAGGGAAAAAAAGTATTTTTTTTCCTTTTCCAACACTTAGTGATTAAAGATGTGGTTATAAACTGGACTCTTGCTGCTTTTTAGACAGGTCCATAGCCCTAAGGCAACCAGTTTAGATTTTTCCAATGAAGGCACAAAACGATTTACCATAAGCCTGCGGTGAATCAACCTATGATATGTCAGCTATTGTCTATGTGATGAGTCCACCAAGATGTGGTTCCAAGTCTCAAGAAATTTCACAATTTAATAAGAGAGACAGCCAGTCAAGACACAGAGTAGCAGGCAGTATAATATGGGCTACAGTAGTGAATGCTAAGATGTAACATTAGAAAATAACTAACCTAATCTATCTGGGACTATAGACTAAGGTTGCCAAGGTTAGCAAGTACACACACTGACTACCCAATTAAATTTTAGTTTCAGATTAAGAATATTTTTTTTAGTATAAGTATGTCCCATATATTAATATTTAACCAGGGATCCTCTATTGTACCTGGCAACCCTGATAATACTCCTTGAAGAGGATGTTGCTAGAGCAGTATCTTGATGTATAGGAACAATGAAAATTTGAAACAGAGGGAGCAACACATTAACACATGGAAGCCTGAGTGAGAATTGCTCATCTGGAAAACTGCGAGGAAATTCAAATTGACTAGGTCACGGAATTCCAACAGTGCAGTGCCAAGGAGATAAATTTATAAGGGCTGCGAAGAGTCAGATCATGTTGGGATTGGCCTTGCTGATAGATTAAGTAGGAACTCATGCTTTCCAGAATTAATTGGTCCCTTGGTAATGCCTAACAAATTTTTCAGTCACAGCTACTTGACTTAATATATCTAAAAATATTACTTATTCTTTCTAAAGAATTATTTCAAAATTTTGCATTCTCGTCTAGCCTCCTTGTGCCTTCCTCCTCTTCAACATTCTAACCAAAGGACTTTGCTTTCTTCTTCCCAGAAATAAACTGTGATGTTACAATCCCAGTCTGATTCTACCAACTATCCCTCTCCCCAAATTCACCTCTGCCGAAGTGGCCACTGCTGCTGCTGACATAACCATCATTATTTAATTCTTTGACTAACTTTCCTTATTATTCTTACTCTTCTCTCAGTGGAAAAATAATCTCTCTTTTCATTCAATTTATACACATACGCACACACACACATGCACACATATCTCCAACTTATATACTGCCATTTGCTGTGTCATATACCTCTACCTTTCCTCTAAAACAGATCCATCTTTTCCTAAGTACACCTGACTCTCTCCATCAATCAGCCTTTGCCCAGCCTGTTATACCAACCACTCAGGTGGCTCTCTATTCCACATATGAGCTTGCTCAAAGCTCTTCCATCTTAAACAGAAGACCCTGCGGTGAATCGACCTATGATATGTCAGCTATCGTCTATGTGATGAGTCAACCAAGATGTGGTTCCACTGGCTTTCTTGCCTTTACAAATCTATCTTTCCTGTAAAAACTGATTCTTATCTGAACTCACTGAGAATTAACTTTTTCCACTTCTTTTTCACTAAGCCATCTTTCAGCAAGGTAACAGTGAACAACACTCAGAATCTGCATATAAAAATTAAAAATTAGCATGCACTGCCCCAGAGCTCTAAAATATTGTTTGATATACATATTTTGGAAATAACTTTTTTTTTCTAGAAAGTTATATACAAGCTAACTCATATTTGGTAAGCCTTGTCATGTTAAACCTTATCCAAAATCATCATCCGATTTACTCCTTAATCTCACACAATGTTTGCACAAAGTGGTATCCCTGTTCCAAAGAATATGTAATGTTTCTGGGAGCACATTCTCATTTTATTCAATCCTTTGAAACATCAAGCCGAATTTGGGATTTCTTCAGGGTCCTTTAACCCACCCTCTCTGTGCCCGTGTCTTCACAACATCTAAACCTTGACCATTTGTTCACCTTTTCTCCAGTCACTCAGGAAGTCACCCGGTAAGTTGCTTGAACCTCACTGAAATTTTTGGCTTCCCGTATGTTCATTCATTCATTCATTCATTCATTCATTTATTCTGCCAATATTTAATGGCAGAATAAATAAATGAACGAATGAATGATTGTAACAAGATATGTGCTATGCTGTGGATTATTTTAAGTTAAATAAAATAGCCCTGGCTCCCTGGAACTCTCATTTTAGCTGGAAAAAGTCAAAGAAGTATTATGAGGACCAAATGAGAAAAATAATACATGTAAATAAATGCTTTATGAAATAAAATTGTATTTATTACAGAAATGATACACAGCCTCTCTAAGAAGTGAAGAAAGTGTTAAAGCTTGGTTCAGATTTTTAATTTTTCATGAATTCAATATCTGACATGGGCCTATTAGATGACTAATAATAAGTATTATCTACATATAATGCAATATTTTGCCATGTTGACACTAAGGAAATTTGTCAGAACATGGAAATATATAACCAAATACAACAAACCAAGAAAAACATTTCGATTGATCACAGTTCACTTGAAATTTTAGATAATCACTGAATTTCTGGGTACTGGTATTATGATACACAAGCAACAAATTACTCTAACATCGATCATTGTGTCATTATGATTGTCAGACCAACTACTCCCACAGTGCATACTTAGTCACTATGTGTAGCATTTAACCCAAAGTGAACCAAAAAAATATTTCTTAGAAGAATCCCCTAAGTATAGGGAGTATAAACACTGGAGATAGTGAGACGGTTTTACCTTTCAAATTAAAATAAGAGAATAAGTAAGTAAACTAAAATAAACAGAGAACCCTGTCTTTAGTGAATTTTACAATAAGCTCAGCCAAGGTTTCAGAGATTCTTCAACTTCTTTGAATAAAAGAATGTGTATTTTTAAGTAAAACCCTCTTGATCTGTACATGCCAAATCCTTTGCTAAAACTGTGTGAGACTCTGGAGTTGCCAGTAATCATTATCTATTTTTAAAATAATAATATTACATTATATTTCAATATATTTCCCTCTAGGTTATAAGTACTTACCATAATCCTCTTATTTTGGTTTTTATTCTCAAAACAACTCTTTGAGGTATTAGAAGGAACTAGAGGATGGACAGTTCCTGAAAGTCAATGGACTGGCCAAGCTGGGACTTTCATATAATGTAATGTAATTTTTAATCCTGGATAAGTCCTAAATGTTCTACTTTATGTTGTAGAACAAAATAATTATAGGCTACTTTTCATAAAGGTTTTTGTAAAACTTTTTCTAGCCACACTCTGTAAATATATTGAGGCTAAACATGGAGTTTGTATAGTTTCGCTGACTTTTTTTTTTAAATATTAAATTTTTTTTGTAATTAAACAAATCTGCAATGACAGTTTGTCATATATATATTAATTTCAGTAATCAAGAAGAAATAATAAAGCTTCATGATCACCCAGACTTTTAAAAAGTTATTTTTTTAAAAAATGGTAAAATATTACAGTCTGTAATTTTTTTTACTCTAACAAAGATAAATCTATTTTGTTTCTAAAATTTATATTCTAATATCCACAATAATGATTATTCCCTGTTAATATAGTAGTTTTATACATTCTTTTCATATAGGTAAAATTTCAAAATGTATAAAATTTTATAAGTTTCAATATTGTTTACCTTTAACATTTCTCCTTATAATCTAGTGTGTTAATAATTTTTACTCAGCTCTACACACACAAGTGTTAGCATATGCCCAGACATACACATAAAAACACAAATTCACACTGCACTGGTCATTTAGAATTTTGAAACCTATTAAAGATTTGGCAATTATATTATTATAATTTTGACACACATATAGAATATTATGTTACTAAACATCTTCTTTTGAAACAATCCTATCCCTATTGGTAAAATAGACTATGGATGTTTATACAAACAAAGATACAGATGACATCTTCATCTGGTAAAATATAAAGAATTGGGGCAATTTCAAAGGATGCAGATTTTGTTATTTTAAAATTAACTTGTTGTAGCTAAGATACTCAGTCTAAATCCAGCTCTAGTCAGATTAAAGAGTTTAAGATAAGAAGATTATGCCATTTTTCTGGTGGATTTTGACCAAGTCAAAACTTACCAATTAATTTACTTTGAATGACTTTCCAACATTTTGTATATCAAGTTAAAATTTTAAAAATGTAAAGAAAATATGCTTATAAACAATACTTAGTTTACTTGTCACAGACACAAATGAGTGTCAAAAATGCCTAAAATCAAATGAAAGACTTTTGGATTAGGTATATGAATATTGGATGTTGTAGAACTAACTGGTAAATTATTGATTTGTTTTACAATGTAGTTTCAATAATCTACAATTATTGTTTAAAATTGTATTTGTGTAATAATTTATTGGATCTTAGCACATAATTTAACCATTATCAGCACCATGGTGATACAGGTTATAAGGTAAATATATTCATAAATAAATCTAAAAATTAATTGCTTGGACATATTACTTTTTATCCAATCTGTTAGTAGATTTAAATCACTTCACTTGAGAAAAAATAATATCTGTCCTATGTACTAACTCACATTTTTGCTTAGTAATTTTTAACAAGGGATAGCATAATTTTATCTCCAATTTATTAAAATTCCAAATGACATTTTTTCTAGGATCTAAAATATTCATATCACTACATGTATCACTCCTTCTCTTTTGATGATTTTTTCCCTACTTACCTCACTCTCTATCCTAATAATTATTTTAAAATAAAATCAAATGCTATCAGAGAGAGTAAAATATCACAGATTGATGTCATTACACAAGGCTTCTTATGTAGGCTCAAACTTTTAAGTCACAGTTCAAAACAGTGGCTGAGTGGAGAGCAGAAACAAATGATGGTTGATTTTGTCTTCCCAGGGGCAATCTCTACTTTTAGAGAGAAAGAAGCTAAAGAATCCTTATTCCTCCATATTATAACTAATTCTCTTTAGCAATGTAAAGCCAGCTGGAGTCAAATCACATTGGTTCTCTGGGTGTGTGTGTGTGTGTTGCATGGGTGTGAAGTGACAGCAATTGAATTGCCCCCACCCTCTTTTTCTGTCACAATTTCCTAAAATATGAAATTCTGCCAGATTTTTATTTTCATGAAAATCATTGCCTTCTCTCACTGGATCTTCTCCATGGAAAGAATGGTGACTTGCCTTTTTGGTGAGATATTCTCTATTGAGTGAATTTGAGCTATGGCTTCTTAACTCTGTGATTGGGAAGGCAGGCCAGCATCTCCCAAACAGTAGTTCTGACATTTACTAATATTTTAAATGCTCCTATTTTCTTATGCATCCACTGTGTTGTCTAGCATATGCCTTGGAATGCATAAATTTCCAAATGGAAATCACGAATCTAGAAATAAGAACTATTCCTTGTTTAGATTTAAATTCGTATGAACAAAAATCCTGGAGTCCAATTTTATTCTACTCTTTTCTCTCTCACTGCATATCTAAGTCAGCTGAAGGCTCTGACTTTGAATTATGTCCAGAGTCCATCCTCTTTCACCAGGTCTACTAACACCCTGGCCCCAACCATCCTTACCTCTCACCTGTACCACTACAACAAGGCAGGTATCTGCTCTGCTTTATGCCATTATCAAGACAGCAGCCAAAGGAGACTCTTAAATCCTAAGTCATTTCATACTATTCCTCTGCTCAAAATCTTCAACTGACATCCCAACTCAAATTAGAAGCCAGTCTTCACAATGGTTTCCAAGGTACTAGAGCTACACTGTCCACATGTGGTTACTGAGCACTTGAAATATGACTAGGCAGAACTGATATATTCTGTAAATGTGAAATACACACTGAACTTCAAAGACTTAGGATGAAAACAGAATGTAAGATGCTCTGTTTGTAATTTTGTTAATTACAACTGAAAATAACATTTTGTATATTTGGGGGTAAATAAAATACAAAAATTAATTTTAATTTTGTCTATTTGTTTTTATTATAACTACTAAAAAATTATTTTTCTCCTGGGAAGCACAGTATGAGAGGGGCTTGCCAGTTACTTCTCTGACCTAATTCCCACCCCATCTGAACAGTGGTCACACTGGCTTACTCGTTCTTCTTTCATTCAATATGGCAGGGTCTCACCTGCCTTAGGGCTTCTGTCAATCCAAGAATAATATCAAAATTTAAGACCTTAATGTTGGTGAACTGTGGGTCAATCAGCTAACAAATTTCTATTAAGCATCAATAACGTTAGACATTCTCCTAGCCTGGAATTTTTATGGTTAATACAATAGAAAAATGCTCTGTACCCAAGGAGTCTGAATTCTATTAGGGATCCATTATAATGTCTATAAAATGCAAATCTATTGAGGAAAAAATGTAGAGAATTTTGCTCATAAAAATATCATTGCCATAGAAGCGACGATGAACAATTCAGAGAGACGGCAAAAATCAGCCTCTCTCAGTCTCTCTCTCTCTCTCTCTCTCTCTCTGTCTCTCTCTCTCTCCAAAAATGTCTTGGAACATTTTTGAGGAAAATGGACATATGAAAGAATGCTTTCGCTACATTTGAAATAGAAAAAAATGTTATGTGTTAATTTTATTAAAAATTTAGATTTTTTCCCCCTAAACATTGAAACATCTAGTGTCATCTAGGGGTTTTTGGATACCTTTTGTAATTTATATTATTACAAAATAATCTAACAGTATGCTTTATCTTTTCAGTAACTTGAATTGTTATGCTCGGTCAAATATACTGAACTATCATTGCTAATTCTTATTCTAAAAGCAAAATAATTATGAATTTATTTTCGAAAATATTACTAACTAGCAAACAAAGCTTATACATAATGCTTTGAGATTTTTAATAATTATGAATGTCAATGAAACGCCCAAGAAGGTGGAAAACTGAAAGGACACTTTGATCATTTTATCTTTCACAAACACGCTTAGTGTAGAACTTTGGTATTTTATTTTTCATGGTTCATAAAGAAATCTGTGTATATTCCCATTAAGACATCACTAATAATTATTGCTTATAGACAATAATTATTAAAATAGTTTATATTAGCTCCAAGATTATCTTTGTCTCTGTCAATAGCATGTTTTAAATATCTTGAATTCCTGTTTATTAATGATATATTTTTATGATGCATACAGCTGATAGTACATGATTCAAAATGTATGAGCAGTTCAAAAGTTTATCTATTTTAAATGATTAAGCCAAAGCTTCTTCCTAGAGGCAACCACTGTCAATAGTTTCTTAAATTGGTTTTATACAAACTTACACACACACACACACACACACATACACACTTAGGCACTTACACATCCTTTCTAAATAAACACAAACAAGAATATGTATACATGCTGGTATTTACTATGCTTTTCTCTATTACTGTATCTTGAGAAGTTTTCTTTATTAACACAGAAAATTCCTTTAATCAAGTATTTTAAAATACTATTTTAATATGTAGATGAACTAATATCCATTTCACAAATACACTGCAAATGAATACTTTTTTCTTTTAGTTTAAAATAATGTAGGATCATAAATGACATTTTGAAAACATGAATATAATCAAAGGAGAAAGTAAAAAACCAAACCACACATTTCCATCTTCAAAGATCTACTCACTGTTAATATGTAACCTTACAATATTTTTATAGTAAAAGGGTAATTAGCATGAACTGAGATTATGAGCGCCTTATTAAAATCAGTTCTTTTTCATTTTCTTTGTTTTACTAGATAGTGAACTACTTGAGAGATCATATCCTATTTATCACTATCTCTCTAGGGTTTAGGATAGAAGTAATATTCATAAAATAATATTGCAATAGCTTTACTTTAAATAGATAAGAGCTAATTCGTTTCTAAATTTTTATCACGTTTATTTTCCTAAGAAGATTTTAAAATATCTTAAAATTCTTTTGAAACACAAAATTTTTAGCTTCGAATTATAGTATGCCCAACATTACCTAGACTGTGATTACATGCTCCTTCAAATCTCTCTTTAATTTCGCTTGTGTTGGGATTACCTCTTCAACCATACTGTGAATTTCAGGATGAAAATAATTTATTAGCCTATTCTCTTTCCAACATTGTTTGACACAGTGGTGAACAGGAAGTTAGTTTAGACTTATTAGAAGCTTAAAAATTATAATATGTTACTTGCATTATATTAAAGATAATGTCACTCTCAGGACTATGAAACAAAAGCTACAATATCGTTTAGTGTCTACCAGTCACGGTCGAGGTATATTTGAATACCCTCTTTGTAATTCAGAATATGGCTACACAAATTAAAATCCAAATATACAAAAAAGATTTTACTATATCTACATTTTTATTCAATAATTACCCTTAAAAATGACAAAATTAGGACTTCTGGTAAACAGACTGAGGTTGATACTCGACTAAAGTTAATGTATAAATAAAGAACATAATCTAGGAAAGGGAAAAAAAGGTAAAGGATATGAACAGGAAAAGTACTAAAGAAGAAATCAGAATGGCCCATAAATATATGAAACAAGGTTCACTATGACCACTAATTAAAGAATGCAAATTCAAACAATAATGGGATCCACTACTACTTAATGATTAAGATAATCTCGGGTCAAATAATCCCGAGGTTATAAGACTCTGTACCTTACTAGCTATGTACCATTTAATGTTTTTGTGTCTTCATTTGCCCATTTGTATTCTCAGAATGATAATAGTATCTATCTAATAAAATTGCTATATTAAAATTATGTTAGGAAAATATGCAAGAGAAGGCCTGAGTTTGATAATCACTTAACAAATGTTAGCTAATAATCATGATAAATCATTCCACACCCATGGGATAAACAAAAATAATAATAATGAATATCTAATAAAAAATAAAGACAAAAGAATGTTGGGTCATTTGGAATATTTAATTCCAGAATGTGAGAAAAGTTTGGCAATACTGAAGTAGAAGCATTTATACTGTAGTGTTATTTATATCTATAAAAATGGAAACAATGCAAATGATGATATATATATGTGCTAGAATACAACACAATAGTTAAAATAAACTAACAAGTAAATTAATGGAAAGAATCAAGCATTTATCTCTCCTTTCTGATATGAGCCTTATCATGGATTAACAAAATATTTAATGAAATGTTAGGTATTCAGCAAATAAATGGAGTATGTGAATTAGAATTATGGTTTTGCAGCCTTTAATGAAATAATGGATTTAGGCATTGGCTTCTAAAAATCACAAAGAGAGAGACATTATGTTCCTTCTGATTTAAGTACATACTACCACCTGTGATAGTTTTAGGGAAAAAAAAAATCAAACCTGAATCTCATTACAAATTTAAAGGAAATAAAGGATAAGAACATTTTGAAATTAGCAAACTCCAGACCTTGGGAAACTCTAAAGGAAAATGAGTAGGTTTCTCCGATAAACAACAAAGAAAGGAGAGAGATAGAGAAAGAGATTGATTTTAGAACTAGATTTAGAATAAAAATATTTAGGAGACATCTTTATTTGGATTCTGATTTTTAAAATGTTTTAAACAAAAAAAGGGAAGATAATGTGGAAAATGTAAGCACTAAGTATTTGATGAAAATTAAGAAATATTGTTTATTTTAGGCATCATAATATTTTATATTCAAATATTTATAAACCAAATAGTATTCTATCAGGCATTTTCTTCATAATCATATTGGGAGGAGAGTTTGCATATAAATTAAAGAAGACTGTCCAAATAGTGAAAATTGTTGGAACTGGCAGGTGGGTAAATTAAATTTAATTATATCATTCTCTCTATTTTGAACACATTATAAATTTTCATAATAAAAAGTTATTAAAAATTGATACACATTTACATAGTAAAAAAATATTAAAACACCAACTAGAAGAGTGCACACAGGAAAAATATTAAAACACCAACTAGAAAAATAATATACAAAAGTATATTATTCTCTGCATTTTTCATAAAAATGTGTATTAATATGTATATAACATTAATTTTATATATATCAAAGGCAATTCATAATTATAATTTACCACTTTCAAATGTTACTTAGATTTTTCATCAGTATAAGACTATTACTGAGCATCTATTAGATATAAGGAATACTGGCTAGTTGAGCTTGCATTAATCAACATGTCATTATCCTGACTAATAAAGATGTCTTTAAATCTAACTTACTCAAAGTGTAAATCTACTTGTCCTCTCTTTGATGAAATAGAAGTATAGTTATATGCACTAGAATGAAATAAAACAGATTTCTTAATTGTGTGAAATAATCGTAATTCACAGTCTACATAATAAAAATTTTTTGTAGATTACACTTATTTACCTGCTAAAATATAGTTCAAACTTAGTAAGCTTGCATTTCTCAAGTGAAAACTAAAAACTTATTTTGAAAGAACTCACATATTTTACTTCAAGGAAACAATATATAAACCATTCCATTTTCATATATGTCAACTAAATCGGAGGTGCCAGGTACCAACTGACAGACAGCCGCCACTTGGGAAACAAAATTCATCTCAAGTCTGATCTTCAATTTAAAACTTATTAGAGAAATCATTACGTATCACTGAAATATTAAATAATAATTGACCAAATGTGTTTGTACCTCTTATCTCTATGTTTTTTAAATTTTAATAAATTAAGACAAAAGGTAAAGAGCACAAATGGAAGTTGTTTTATCACTAAATGAGGAAATTACGACTCAAATACAATTTTAAAAAGTGTTTTGTTTTATTTTTATTTTTTTTCCATCTTTTTGGGTTGGAAAGACATTAAAACCTCTCACCAAGAACAAATTGCTTAAAATCAGCTCTTTATGGATATCTGTGTTTTATTACTAAATCAATTGTTACTCTTCTTTTCCATTTATTTCATATAAATCTTGATTATTATACCATAAAAGCTCATTGAGAATAGAAAATCTTTCTTTACTATAAAGAAATACCATTTATAGTGTTTATAACAAAAAATTTTATACATTTAGCAGCTACATACTGCAAACTAATGGTGACATTTCTTTATTTTTTTTAATTATAGTTGGCATACAATATTATATTAGCTTTATGTGTACAACCTAGTGATTTTAAATTTATGTATCTTTGAATGTGATCTAATGGTAACGTTTCATAGTAAAACAATTCCAACTGTCCCTATCAATAATAAAGAATATATTGCTAATAAGAATTCAGGAGACCATTAGTTGTGAGGCTAGGGAGATAAGACAAAAATTAATTTGCAGAGAAAATTTTTCATAGAGAGTCTAATCTAACGGAGTTTGTCAGAACAAAAATTATACATGAAACTTGTGTGTGTGTGTGTGTGTGTGTGTTTTTAATAGAGCACAGGCATTAGCATGTTTATATTAAAAAAAAAAAAAACTAAGCAAGAAATCTCAATTTCACATTAACATGGACCACACTCAAGTGAACAATTGCTCAGCTTATGTGATGCTCTATGGTTTCTGCCCTTTTCCTTCTTTCTCCATCTTGCCTATTTATTGGAGAGGAACACAGCCAAGTTCAATTCATCACTGCTACACACAGCTTCCCCGAGATGCTGCCACTGTCACCCACTCCCTCCATCTGGCCTTAGTCTGAGCATGGTTTCCTCTACAACTGTTGCCAGTCTGTTGCCATAGCAGCAGCTAAGAGAGCTATGACAGGACAGGAAAGAAGGGAAAGCACATTCCATTTCTATGCTTCTTGTTGAGATTTTGAAGTGGTTCCAAGGTCCCACTGAAATGTGATGGAAAAAAAACAATTTAACCTAAGATATCTAGGATAGAGAAACACCTTTTCCAAAGGGAAGTAAATGTGTATTAGTGAGAAACATTTCAACCCTACAAACTGAGAATTAAGGCGCACTCTCCCATGGTCAGAAGGAGACACACTGGTTATACGATGAAGAAGTAAAAGTAAAGAAGGAGAGTTTTTAGGCCTTTATTGATGGGAGAGTAGAAAGACAAGCTATAACCAAAACTGTTGGATCAATGTTTGGAAATTCTTTTTAACTGAAAATCATGCACTGAGTCCTCACATTACCATATCAATATCTGAATAAATATAAAGTGAGCATTTTCTAGCTACTATATTGTAATTCCATGTTAAAAATCATTACCTATATTTAATTTCTTATTTAAAAAATACAGTACACATTAATGTTTCCAGAAAAAAAAATTCTATCAGAATTTCACCAAAAACTTAAATTTTATAGGTTCCGATGGTAACCAGGAGTATATACAAACATTGTATGCAGAAAGGCAAAATACTATAAGCAAAAGCACTGAAAATCAGACACTAGAAATCAATGAATTCTAATATTAGCTTTAAAAAAGCCTACTGTAAAAGCTTTTGGCAAGTAGGAGTATTACTCTCAAGGTTCATGTTATAATCACTGAGTTGGAAATATGTCTTAAAAGGTCATCTTGTCTTTCTCCTATCTCCAAGTGGGACTACATAAAAAAAAAAAAAAAAAAAAAACAGACAAGGGCTGTTGTGTCCTACTTTGGAAAGCCACAGGGAATCAGATTATGCCACCTGTTTTAAAATCCTAATTATTCTCCGTGTTCATAAGTTTCGCCTTTTTTAATTTAAATACAGAAGATAGATGAACAACTTTTCTTCAAATTTCAGCATTATCCCTGTTTCTATAACCAAATGTTCTGTATTGTCTTTTCTGGAAAAATAACAAAAACAAAAAACAAAAAAAAGGAAAAAAATAAAAAGAACAGGCTTGTTGTACTAATAATCATAACACTGAAAAGCTTCAAAACGAAGGGCAGTCTCAATGAAAAGACTGATATTTTCAAGCATTCTCATTAAAGGTCAGACTTTATATTGAATATCTGTGATTTACTATTAACCAATAACATAACTTTACTAATTAAAGAAAAGGTGGTTATAGAGGATGATGGGTAAATTTGACATTCAGAGAATACCAGTGGGCTGTTTTGCAGTAACAGTTTGAGAAACTAATAGATAAAACCACAAAGCCTGTCCCCAAGGCCAAAGGTTTTGCTTCCAGATTGAAGCCTTTCAGAAGGCAAAACATCTTTGGCTGGTGAACAAATGGTTTTTATCATCATCTCATTTGCTATAATTTTATCTGAGTGTTCAGCCTCCTTTTGAAAATACCACTATTATATTTCGTCAATCCTACAAATATTTACTAAGTGCCCACCCTGCCCAAGGCATATTTTTCTTACTTTGAATGTCTTAAAACATGATCAACACCCGACATGATCAATATCCACATGCTTCTCTTAGCCTTACAAAATATTACTATTAATACTAGTATTTAATATGTACTCAGCATTGTATCATTGTCTGCTAAATTGATCTTTTACATTTATTACTATGAGGGTGCCTCTACCCAAACAAGAACAGTGAGATAACCACACAATAAATCTAACATTTCAGAGATTAAAGTAACCCAAGAGCTTTGGTTGCAGGTGAATTAGACATATTTAGGCTATTTGGGTTACACAGAGCTAGCTGTATGATAGTGTATATATTACATGTATATTAAACTTACAAATTCAACTATACATATTCAAAAGCTGGGAAAGAAAGATAAAGAACATGAAGGAAGCAAGGGAGAGAGGGAGGGAAAAAGGATATGGGAGGGGAAGTGGGAGGAAGAAAGGAAGAGAGAGAGAAAGCCAGCCGGCAGCCAGCCAGCCAGCCAGCAAGCATTTGAACAGTTTAGAAGATCCCACTCTTTGCCACACTGCAGGCTACTATGCTGCAGTGTGAGCGTGAACTATACTCAGAAACGCTCAGGTTCCCTCTCAGTTTGCATGTGCCTCTCATGGTGGGAGCATCTCAGCAGGTCAAGAGTGATTCTAATGTTTAAAGATGAATCTTATTCCTCTAATATGCAAGCCAATTATTTTAACTCATGTTCAACTAAAATACAGTGATATATTTTGAGTGTGAAAACTGGCTATGTTAAAGCTATTGACAGGCTAAATTAAACTTCTTAACATTTCTCCTCCTAAACATCTTAGTTAAAATAAAACATAATTACTTATATATTCATATATCTTGTGACTGCTGCTTAAAAATCTTTTTATTATTTAATATCCTTAGGAATCAGTAGTTTGTTTTATTTTTTAATTAATTATTTTTTATTCATGTTTCTTTTTTATTTATTTATTTTTATGGTGACATTGGTTAACAAAATCCAGTAAGTTTCAGTTGTATACTTTAACAGTTAGGCATATATATGCTTATACTGTGTTCATCTCCCATAGTCAGATTTCTTTCCATCACCACATAGTAGTCTGTGTTTTAAAAGTCTACCTTAAATATCTTGTGCTATCTTTCCTTTTATTTCCTTACTACCTCCTTATCATTCTATTTCAATCGCAAAAATAGTCTCCTAACCATTCTCTTCACTTCCAGTATTTTATACTTCAATCAAAATCACTTGCTATAGTTATGATCTTAATAAGCACTAACTTTATCACATAATTCAAAACTTTCAAGGACTATTCTTCAAATAACAATTAAGACTAAATTTATCTCTGACTTCAAGAGTAGATATAAGTTGATTCTATTTTTCAAGGATTATTCTCCCTTAACATTTAATCATATTTTTTATCAGGACACTACTCTTCCTCAAATTCTTTCTTTCTTGTTAATCTGAGTACTTGAAATACCCTTTGCCTCATTTCACATTAGCTTCTGAGTTTCTACCCATCTTTCTAATGACAGAGAAAATGTTTTTAACAAGCACTTGAATAGTATGCACATTCAATGAGTGTTTACAGAATTGATTTGAAATCTACTTTCCATATTTAGGTAAGAAACTCCTGGCAAAAACACCAGCCTCTACTTGAATATTTGAAAATAATGCATTGCTTCATGAGGCAATTCATTATAAACATTTTTAAAATTTAATTTAAATTTGTCTTCTTGAAACTTTCATTCAGTTATCCTAAAAATTCTGCTTAAATTGGAGTGTTTTAAGATATTCTGTGTTAAATTTCACTGGTAATAAGGTTCCTTATTTATTTTCTGTTTATACAATGATAGTTTAAAGAACTAGACAACTAGACGTATGCCCACCAAACCTCATTATGGTATAGAGAGCATATGTGCAAAATTTTCATTTGAACATATGGAGGACAGAAGTCAAATCATAGCTGATGTCAAAACACATAACTTCCGCTACTCCACATTCTGTGAAGTCCATCAATGCTGTATTCGTTTTTTAACTTATAGAGAACCTCGTCGCTTGACCAAAGACATTCTAATTATCAATAATGGGAGCTAATTAGTTGTACGGTATCAAACTAAGGGACTTCAAAAACCCATCATGTTTGCCTAAAACCACCAGTAGAGTCACTGTCAAAACTGCTGTAGTCAGTCGTATATGCATTTCACAATACTCACTGAATATCCATTGATGTCTTAGAGAAACATGAACAAAATTATATAGCAATAAGAAACATTCCATTTGATTTGAGAAAAATGTATTAAACTTGCACTCTGTATAAACCATTGACTTTATTAAAAAAAGGTACCACTCTTGTCTCCATGGGCATTATCACATACTAGGAATGCCAAGCATTTAAGCTATTATAACAATTAGGATTGCATAACATATATGACATAGTATTTGTTCAATGATACCATAGTCAGAACACAATTCTACTAAAGTCTCATGTAAAGTTGATACAGAGAAAGAGCTCACCTGTCCTGCCAGCTGTTCCACAGCCAACCTACAACCACATTATGAAAGATCCTATACTTTTAGATTCTAAGAATATGTGCTACTGGTTTCAAATAGTAAACATACAAACTTTGGCATGTAACTTTAAAAAGTAATGTTGAAATGTATGCCACAGGAGAAAACAAAATATAAACACAACAAACTACTTTATTAAATTTGCCACCAAATACTGCTTTTTATTCTTTTAAGAAAAATACAAAACATTATCTATTAACACAGAAAATGACTCTCTATGATATGTAAATGCGAGTCAGTTTTTAATTCATGAATCTATGTTGGGGAACCCCACTTAATTTTTTAATATCCCAGCCCTTTTCTTATTTTATATTACTATCCATCGCATATACCTCATCCAATGAGAGTGTTTACTTTACCATTACACAAACTCATATATCAATCCCATGTCTGTGCCTCTGTAAGATGTCCTCTCACTAAGGTTGACTTCTCTAAATCTGACTAATTATTGTAGGCACAGTTCATGTCTTCTTTCCTGAACCCAGCCCTTCCTGGCCTTTTCAACAACGAACAATTTTTCTCTCCTTAAACTAGAAGACTACTTGTAGTTTGGGAAAAAACAGTTGGCATTTGATGAAATATAGTATACCATCCATATCTGCAGAAGAATGGCTCATGAAAAGTAACATACATATTATAAAACTCATTTTTTAAACAAAAATGTGAGAAGTGATCTTGTTTTCTTCTGTTTCTTTCTCTTCTAGTCCTTTCAACATTTCTTGAGATGCAACGATAAGATGGCCAGAATTCATAAATAAAATCTGCCCCAACTGTAGTAAGTCATAATTTTAAATTAGTGTGTGAGAGTGATTTTTTTTGTAATTTGTCCCATGTTATAGATTCATTAACTTATAATTATGTCATCTAAGACATAGACAAATTTCCTCTTGCAAAGTTTGTCAGTACAATATTCAAGATTAGAAGTGCAGTCTTTAGACATAGTACTTGCATATTTGACTACTTCTAAAGAAAACATTAGGTCTTTGTGGAAAACTGTTAGAAAAAAAAGTTAAGATTTCTTGAAGTTTTTATTGAAATATTCTGAGGCTTTGATTTCAGGAAAAAGAATAAACCATGGGCCTAAGTTGAGTGACTTCAATGTAAACTCTTATATATTAATGGTTAATAAGAACTTGTACTGTAAGTCAACTATGATAATCAGAATCAACAGAAATAGCTTCTAATCAGAGGTAATTTCTACTGGGGTAAAAATGATGATGTATTCTGATTACTTGTTTCTTTTTCCTTCTATACTGATAAGTTGATATCACTGTTGGATGAGATGGTTGCATTCATTTCTCCTAATCATTACCCTACCTCCACTCATCACTCACAGACAAAATTACATGTACATATTCACATATATTTGTATTGTGGAAAACGAAGAGATTTTTTTTTCCTACACATAGATTATTACATCGTCTTAGGAGTTATTTAATCTTCTATGGCAGAGATTGTATTCTCAAGTGTTCCCTTCTTTAAAAATAGAACCATGACTTTTGTTGGGGTCAGCATGTTGCTTGGGTAAAAAAACTATATTTTCCACTAATTTTTATAAATAGAAGTGTTTGTGCGATGAAAGGCAAAGCATTAGCATTGAGATTCCAAAGGGACTGACTCACATGGTCTGTACCCCACGACCCCTGGCTCTTTATATTTCCTTCCTTTTACAAAAGAAAGGGGGGTGCACAATGGCTTGAGTTGCAGAAACCATCTTATAAGCATGAGAATAAGAACCGCTCCCTGGAGAAATTGGCTCAGAAATCTAAAAGAAAATTATTTCATCCCTGATGAAATTGTGTTTTTACCATACCAGCTTTTTGGTGACTATCTTTGGACTTCTCTCAATGCCAACAAACAAACAAACGAAGTAATCTTTAGCTATTATAATCTAAAGCAGGGGTCCCCCCTCCCCAGACCACACAGCAGGAGGTGAGGGGAGGGAGCGAAGCTTCATCTGTATTTGCAGCCGCTCCCCAGCGTTAGCATCACCGCCTCAGCTCTACCTCAGATCATCAGGCATTAGAGTCTCATAGATAGGAGCACTTCTCCCTGGTGCCAATAAGGTTGGGGACTCCTGATCTGGAGTATTTGCTATACATAGTCTAATGCAATCCCTACTGATACACCCTCCTAAATATTGCCAGTAATAAGAACTTCAGATAAATTCATCTTAAATAGAGGAAAGCAGTTTTGGTTGGTGACACTAGACATTTAATTGACTCATAGCTAAAAGGCTCCTAACTCAAATTAAGTTATTCACTTGTCCAGAGTGATGATTTAAGACAAATGTATCTTAAAGGATTTACCAAGAAAGTATATCTCTTTAAATTAGAGACTTCCTGGGTAATTTGTGAACATTTCCTTGGATTACTAGTACATTTGGTAATAACTCTTTAATTTTTTTCAGGGTAATATTATTGACAATGTAATCTATAATATAAAACATTTGGCACCTCAATCATTTATTTGTTGCATTAAAGCAGACCTTAAATTGTGAGCAAAATCTCAACTCAGTTTGTAGGGATCATATTTACCCATATCTATAGAGCAACTGAATAGCCTTCTCTTCAAGCTCATATCCAAAACAGTCACTTCACATAATATTTATGACACAGATATTATGGGCATGATTCATAACCTTATCAAAACTATGGGCAGTTCATATAGTCTGGGTCCTGTGAATGTATGCTTAGATTAACCCATTCCAGCAGAGCACCTGATCAACATTGCTTTGCTTAGCCTGCTTCATTGTAATAGTTTTTACTGAACATTATTTGGGAATTATACCATTGGCCACAAGAGAGTTTGAGGAAAAAACATCCTTATGAAAATCACTTTTTAATTATCTGTAAGAGCATATTGAAGACATTGTTCATAAATGACATGCTCGCCTGTTCATAAGGATTCACTAGAGACTAATATTTGCATCTGGTCTTGGTTTTTGAAATATGTATGCATCGTCTAAGTAATTAGTTTGTAATTAACTTATAGACTCCATGATTCATGTAACTGACCTTCCTTTGCCTTCACATTATCTGTTAGAAAGCACAGAAACATATTTGTTATCCATCCCTTGCAAGTACATAGAATGTTATGATCTTATTATGCAAATATTTTAAAAATAAGTATTCATCTATGCACCCTTCAATAAGTATATTTTGAGGAATTACATTATGCCAGAACCTGTGTAAGGTGTTGGCTTTACAATAGAGAATAAGTAGGTTTAAGGAATTTCTCTTATAGATGGAAAGACTCACTCAAGCAAATCATTAGAATACACTGTGGTAAGTGCTATGACATGTACACCGTCCAGCAGTAGTATAAAGTAGAGGATAATCAATTCTCTTTAGGTAGAGTGATGCTGTATCAGTCAGGGTCCTATCAAGAAAAAAGATATCACACACACAAAACAGATACTTTCATAAGAAGGGTTTAATAAAGGAGTTATTTTAAAAAGTATGGACAAGATTTAGATGACAGACATGTAAGAGATGATGCATGTGCCTGAGCCTTACAGCAGCAAACAGCCCTTTGAACACCTGGACCTGAAGAAGCAAGGAGAGAGAGTGGTTTCAGAAATCCCGAGGGATTGCATGCAGAGGGCACACTAAAGGAGAGTAAAGCCAGAACAAATGCCCCAGTCTTTCTTGCTTCATTGTCTCCTCTCATCTTCTGGTGCTCCCCATTGGCCAAACTTAACAGGAAGCCAGAGGGTAAGTTTATTAAGTTCCAGCAGCTGTAGTAACAAAGTACTGCAAAGTAGGTGGTCTAAAACAACGGAAATTTATTTTCTCACAGTAGTTCTGGAAGCTAGGAGTCCAAAATAGAGGTATTAGTATGGCTGGTTCCTTCTGAGGACTGTGAGGAGGAGTCTGTTCCAGGCCCTTCTCCTAGGTTCTATTAGCCTCAGGCAGGCTTTTGCTTGTAGATAATACTATTTCTTCACATTGTCTTCTTGCTGTGCATGTCTTTCTCTGTGACCAAATTACCCCTTTTTATAAGAACATCAGTCATATAGGGTTAGAGCTCACGTTAATGACTTTACCATAACTTGATTACCTATGTAATGACCCAATTTCCAAAAAGGGTCACATCCTGAGTTTCTAGGGGTAAGGACTTCAATGTTTTTTGAGGAGACACTGTTCAATCCATAATGGCAAGAAATGTCATTAATATGGTCTAGATATTAAATTTTTTTTTCATTTACAGTTGACATACAATATTACATTAGTTTCAGGTCTACAACATAGTGATTAGACATTTATATGATTTATGAATTAACGGCTCCAATAAGTCTAGTATCCTTCTGACACCATATATACTTATTATAATATTATTGACTACATTCTCTATGCCATACTTTACATTCCCATGACTATTTTTATAACTTGGGTGATATGGTAGTTCTATTTTTAATTTTTGAGAAACCTTCATACTGTTTCCCATAATGGCTGTATCAATTTGCAATCCTACCAACAGTGTACAAGGGTTCCCTTTTCTCCACATCCTCATTAAAATTTGTTGTTTGTTGATTTATTTATGATTGCCATTCTGACAAGTATAAAGTGATATCTCATTGTGGTTTGAATTTTCACTTCTCTGAGGATTAGTGAAATTGAACATCTTTTCATGCCTATTAACCACCTACACGTCCTCTTTAGAGAAATGTCTGTTCAGATGTTCTGCCCATTTGAAAGCAAATTTTTTTTGGGGGGGGGTGTATAAATTATATTAGTTTCTTATGTATTTCGGATTTTTCATAATTTTACTTACTCATGTCAGCAAAGATACAGCCCAGTAGTTTTAAATAAACTTGAATCAACTATATTATTAATGAAGGGAATCATTACCTTTGGAAGAGTATCAGACTTTTAATTTTTTAAAAATTTTACAGAGTATTAGAGAATTTTCCACATAACTAAAACTCAGATGATTTTAAGAATATTCTAGAGTTTAACTGTTAATAATGAGATTGATATACTCAGTTTAAATTAATCCCAAATTTTAAGAGACTATAAATTAAATGACTGAAATTCCTTCAACTGTATTTTCCTATCTTACTCAATAGTCATACAGCTAAAAGGTTTAATTTGTTTCATTATTTTAAAAAATAGAAATTTACTTTTTTTAACAGTCTTTCTAATTTGATTCTTTTAAATTATTACAAAGGACATCTATCCAGAATTAGTTTTGCTTTTAGTAACTTTAGCTTCATTTTAGAACACATATTTCACCTTAATGTATAAATAATTAAATATGTGTGACAATTTTAACAAATTACAGAAGTTATCTTTAAAATCTTTGGGTAAAGTCTCTACTTTCTTAAAAATTAATGTTAGATTTACCAATTTTAATTAAATCATGCACTGATTTTCAAACCTGTGTACAATGAACCATAGAAAGAAACGTAATTTGAAAGGACAATTAATTTTGCTTACACTGACAACAGTTTTACCCAGAAGATTCTTTGATTTTGGAGAAATTCTTAAAATGTAAGCCTCTTTTCTTTAGCAAACTGAAAATAAAATTTTAAAATGCAAGCACTTACTATCCTAACCTTAATTAAAGTTATCTTTTTCCTAACTTAAAAAGAAAAAATAAAGTTCAACATTTTTTCATAGTAAATTAAATTTGTAAAAAACATTGGACTTGTCTGCAATGAATATACAAAAAAACTGGGCAACATTTTATTTTGTTTCTAAGTTAGAGATAGTTGAAAATCTGCCTCAAGTAACTATAATGATGATGATAAAGATAAAGTATTATTTTACATAGTAGTCAAAATAAGTCTTGTACAAACTCTTTAGATCCTATTTTAAATATGGTTAGGATGAATATTAACAAATAAATTTAAAAAAGCAAATTAAGAACATTTAAAAAAATCACTATTAAGGCCCCCATACCAAGTTAAAATGCAGATGAAGAATATGGAAATGAGAAAGGGTAACTGATTTACCCAAGGCCACAGAACTGGTCACCTGCACAAGGCAAGATTTAGAATCCACCACTGCTGTGCTTTGCTCCTAGATGCTCTATAGTATTTAGTCTTGGTCTTCTTGTTGGCTAACTTTCAGTGACTGAAGGAATTTACAATAAAACAACAGATTCTAATTCCCAGTTTTTGCCAACTAGTTCTCCCACTGTTGTAGTCACTTAAGCCCCTCCTTCAGACTTTGTCTGACCTAAATTTCTAGATTAGTGCTTACTTTAAACAAGAAGGATAAGGGCGCTTTGGCTAAATTCTCAAAGATATAGCAGCAGGTACACACTATCTGATATCGAACATGAGTCCCAGTGTCTGGAACTGGCCTTCAGGCTTCATGCACTATGTCAGACTTTTCATCCTGATAATCTCTCTCCTGTCTTCTAGGTCCTTGACTCCACCTTTCTCTTGTCAATTCCAATCCCACCATTCCTTCTGTTCAAAGGTTAGACTACTGTCTTTATTCAGGCTGGTGACTCGGGCTTTGCCAACCAGCTCTTCTGTGGATACCTATTTATTTGGATCCCCTGGTCTTAGAAAAATTCTGTCTCGTAGAGATATCCCTTCTCTAGGGGTTTTTTTGTTGCCCATCTTTCAGGTATCATTCATCTAATGGCCTAGATATCTTCTTTCCTGGGACTCAGAGCTGGGGATTTTTGTGTCAGCGTTTCCTGGACTGCCGTTTCATGCAAGCCTTCCTTCCCAGTTCCTTACACTCTTGTTGTTGGCATTGTTTAGGGTTCTAGCCTGCTCCAAACCAACCTGTAATGTTCAGTCACAAAGGCCCTTGGTATATTATCATATGTAACCCTCCTGCCCTCTGGAAGTTCCCTCAGTGCTGTTTCCTTTAAACCGTGGACCATGGGAGGAAAGCTAAGTAAGATGACTGAGGCTCAACTTGAGTTTCAGTTCTCTATCAAAAAATGTTCCTTCCCTGCCCACCACACACCAACACACACGCACAGACACACACAGACACAGACACACACACATGGACATGGACATTTACATCCTTTTATAGAGACGGATACCAGAAAATCCTTTCACATCATCATCATCATTTCTTTTTGTATTTATCTCCCTGAAGAGAGTGTGCAAAGACTGAGGACAGAGACTGTGTCATATTATTTTTTTATATTTTCATTGTATGACATACAGTACACATTAAATAAATATTTAGTAACTTAAATTGCTGAAAGCGACCTGGCCCATAATGGTGTACATAGGATCTAAACCAAACTACATTTGATTTCAAAGTCAGGGCTGATTATTTTTTTTTAATCCAAGAACACATTATAATTCTAGAAAAATAATAAATTTTAAACTAAAAGTAAAATCAATAAGTTTGCTTTTGTTTCATTTGTTTCTTTACTAATATGTAGGTGGATTATCTTGGTGTTTTAATCTTATAAATAAATTTAGATTACGCAGTGAACATCATCACCTATACGCCAGTGGGTTCTCAAACATGGTAAACAGGTTGATTAACTACTTAAGCAATCTGATGTAATACATTCTGAAACAACACTTTTCCTTCAAGTATCTACCTTTCCTAATCCTATTGTAATTGATTTGTACTTATAAATAAAGGTTTTCTGTTCTGAGAGTCGTTTATTAATATTTCTGTGAAAATATTACTAACAGCTTATATTTCAAACATATAGAATTAAGATTATAGCAAGTGTTTTGAATCAGTTCTGACTTTTAGCCTATATGCACCAGTACTGTAGATCAGCTGGCTTTCATTACTGTGTTTTATGGATTAATAAATATTTTTATTAATACTCTTAATGTGGAATTTTTAATTTTGATTTTTGGTTCTTTGAACAAGTTTAAGAGGAGAAGAAAGCAAGTGTTATTATTTAAGTTTTATCAATGTGGAATCCAAATCAAGGGGGTTAAGTAACCTTCCAAAAATTTATACGGCTTAATAAATGCTAAAAATAAGCAAAAGTCTCCAGAAGGAGAAAATGGAAAGACACCAAAGAAAACATTGTCTCTTAAAATTTTGCCTTAGGGCCTACACTGTCTTCAAGATCTGTGAACTATGACAAGATAATTCTTCCAAAATGTCTCTGCTTGTGATTTTGAGTCTCAAGATAAGAAAAGTATAGACCATGTCATTAAAATTAAAAGCACAGGTTCTGAAGGCAATTTTGATTGTTGTAATTAACGATCACAGATACGATTATAAAAGTAAAGACAGGTAAAATTTTAGGTAAGGTGCCATGAGCTTTATCGAATCTAAAAGTTTAATAGAGACAAATGGAGCAAAAAATATCTTATTCTTAAATGAATTCAAGCACAGTAAAGACTGACATATACTTTTAAGTTTTTAAATTTAAAAAATATCATTTATAGGTCCTCTATTCTCTCCTTTATTCCAGTTGAACTAATGTTTCTTAAAGTTCCTAAAGTCTTTTCTTCACTCAGCATAAAGGAAAGAAAATAAGTTCATTATGATGCATTAATATATTACCTTTTTCTAGATGAATGAATTCTAGAACCCCTTTCCCAAAGATAATCTTTCACTATGCACTAACTCTAAAGAAAGCAGAACACTCTCTATCAACCAACTTAAAGTAAAAAACATTATTTAGTTCATATGTATGAACTAATTAGTCACTAATTAGGTAGACGATAAATAATAAGAGCAAGCCAGAGCCAAGATAAAGCCAATTTTCATGGTTTCGTCAGAGCATTGAGAGGTGGAGATAAGTACAGAGGTCTCTGTGGAGGTTTATTCTAATGGTGAGGCTGTCCAATTTATTTTATTTTAGACACAGACTCTTGTTCACTTAATAAATGTCAAAGTAATAAAGGAATTACTATGTAGTTTGTTGGGAGGAACCAAGTAATTAATGATGACTGCGGAAAAATCCAGAAATGAGGAGTGTATTGAAATTAAGTCATTTTGATCAGATCCAAATGTTGTTTTGGGCAGAATACCAAATCAAATAGACAAAATCAAAAGTACTCATTTGAATTTAAAAACAACTGAAGATAAACATTTTCTCATGAGATAAGCTCTTAAAGAAATCTAATATTCTCCATAGTTGTTAAATCACTTTTTGTTTTATCATAAAGATTTAGTTTGCAATTTTACAGCTCTATTAATTTCAACAAACCAATTTTAAATATTTCCATTTTTTAAATTGGGATAATCTTTAACATTCTCTACAAATTTGCTAAATCTTTCCAAATCGAGGTGACAAATTATAGATGTGACCATTTTTATAGATTTCTTTAAAAAAAGACATGTGGCATATGATAAGGCAAATTTCTGGATTTTCTTGTCTCTTCACATACTTATGTTTTTATTATCTGTATTGCTATGTCCGTTATACAAGCAGACATTATAATAGCAATGAATTGAGAAAAGGATACCGCAGACAAAGCAACATTGACCTAGAAGTCAGAAAGTCAGAGAATATGAATTGGTTTTGATCCCAGTGTTTCCCGAATATGTAAACTCAGGTAAGGCACTGCCTCTCAGCTCACTATTATGAATATCAAGAAAAATCAGGTCCCACTCCTAAATCACTGGCTTAACTCATGATTGAAAATACTTTGTAAAACACAGTATTAGATGCACTAAGAAAATCAACAAAAGCCTGCCTCAAATCGTTGTGTTACTTAAAAACAAACAAACGAAACCATATTCACTTTCACAGTAAACTTACAATGTACAGATACATTTTTAAATATGCCATTTTGTGGCTTTGGGGCAATGATAGTGTTCTACATTTAACATTCTAAATGCTTTGGAGCATTTGCAGATGACTTAAATGGAAAAAAATAATGTCATATTTATTTGAAAGAACAAGTAAATATTTCTGAGCAGAAAAGAGGTGGTCTCTAGCTAAAGGGAGTAGTATCCATAATTTTAACCAACTGTCCTTCAATTAGTGACAATATTAACTTAATTTAAAAAATAAATTGTACTTTCTGGAGTGGTAAAAACTATTGGCATGTAATTAATAAGGACTATATGCACTGTGTAATATTTCATAATTATGTACCCCTGTTGTGGATTCTATGAATAAATAAATTTGGGGTTAAAAAAATATATATATATATGCACATACATATATATACAGCCAAAGAACATCTTAGGCTCTTGGCTTTCTAGATAACTGTGATCTAAAGAGTAATCCTCTCTCTCCCAAAGGATATGCCAAATAATAAAGTTAACGTTAATTAAATTGTTTTCCAAAACAATAAACGAAGAAATTAATGTGTATTAACTAATTTAAACCTTGCATTGACTCTGTGATATAGGTTTCTCTAATTTGTTCTGTTCTCTCCTCATATCCCCTCCTTCCACCACTTCTACTCTAATCGATCTTGTTCTGGGCTTTAAAATAGCTTCTCCACTAAAATAAGTCTTCCTGTAAGCCACGAATCTGATCCTGGCACTCTGCTGGTTCCATTTCTTACAAAGATAATCATGGAGGGGAGGAGGCAGTCTGGAGACTGATCAACGGTGACAAAGGTATTTGAAGCGAGGAAGAATTTTTTTCAAATTTGATTCCAGTATGACAACTCTGAGATGCTCTCTCAGGTCACAGTCGATCTTCTTCCTCTATGTAACACATGGTTCATATGATCTTTAGCACTCACCTCACTTTATTTGTTAAAATCACTTCTTTTGACTAGACTGAGGACTTCCAAAGCAGAGGCCACAGATTTTAACACAATATTAGAGACTAAAACATTTGTGGTCATGCTTAATAGTAAAAGAAATTTGTAGCTTCAATATTTTATTCGCTTTTATGTTAGCACAGACAGAAATGTTTGAAGAATATATTGATCATTCTGGCAGTCTTCTGTTTGGGTATTTTTATTTATTAATTATTCCATTTTTATAAGAGAATGTAATTTCCAACTTTTAATACCCAGCTATTAAAAGTTGGTACAAAGTAGAGCCACTTGAGTACAATCTATGAATCATTTACACTGAATTTTGTTTAAAATAAAACTAGATTGAGATAAATTATATTTACAAATCATGGCTTTAGGTATATTCATTCTATCCATCATTTATTCTTGGTATGAGAGAAAATCTACCTTTGAATTAAAACAAATAATCAGAGTGTTACATATGTTTTATTTTTATAATAACATATAGTACTAAGGCACTTCTAAACTGAGTATTAAGAGATTTTCCTACACTCTTTGTTGTCCTTCGGCCAAGGTGGTCAGAATCTCTCTACTATGTTTGTTTGGACCACTATATAATATTCTAAGTGTTATATAGAAAGGATATTTTTATTATGTGCCATTTACTTTATTTAGATAGTGCTTAACCTGCACTTTTCCTTGCAAATGGAACTTTATAAAGAAAAAAAAATACGTAATTCCTTGAGATATAATGCATTTCAAAGCATAGGCTCTCTTTTTTTCTTGAAAACTGGCCTTATTCAAAGTGGCTGTGAGACAAAGCAGCCTGGCATGAACTGGCTCTTGGGAACACGTCATTGACAGAGACAAATGAGTCCTAATGAGTTTAGGGGAAGTTTGACACTAAGATTTTGAGCTCTAAGGGAAGAGCATACTGCACTGAGGACACGATTCTAAATTGTGTCAGGTTCAGCATAAGCTTTGGAGAATCAATGCAATTGGTGTGTGTCATGTACATTTTTTCCATAAAGTCTTTTTTCTTTTCTATAAACATTGCCCATTTATTAAATGACCATTTATTAAATGAGAAATGATTAGAAAAACAAAAATCTTCACTTGTTCAGTGTAATTCGTAAACACAAGCAATAAATTAATAAATAAATAAAAGCAAAATCACCTCACTAAAGTCTAATACTCCAAGTCAGTTATTTGATACATCTCCCAAATTTAGGCTCATTTCAGGTAACTGCCTTATTAAAATGTCATTTCAAGTTTCTCTAAGTTGAGCAACATGATAAAGCCCAGTTCCTCCTTTCTTTGTCAAGGATTCTGGAGAGACAACCTCACATGTACTTTGCAAGGTGGGAGATGACCCATTGGTTCATATTCTCATTAATGTATCCAATATTGTAAGGAATAGGAAGTATTTTCATTATATTAGAACATACGTACCCTCCGATAGGCACACAGCTAAATTATACAGGGGTATGGCAAGAAGTAGAGAAAGGCTCCTCCTCTGGCTCAATAAAATATAGGGGAAAAAAGCATTCACTTTGGGTAGCTTGCCAAGAGAATAAAACTTGAGGAGCAGAGCCTGAGCTGGAATTCAGCCCTCCTCACCAGAGAAGGGCCTTTGTGTGTTGTGCAAACTACACCATCCCTCAGAAGATAAAAAGTGCTGACAATAGGGTCATTAGTGGAGTATGGTGGGGCACAATTCTGTGGGCTTGAAGCCATCTGCTAAGTGGCTAGTGGAGGGGCAAAGAGAAAACAAAAAGTGACATAGTGCTGGCATTGAGATGCAGTAGCTAAAAGAAAATCCAGTTCTACTCGGCACAAACTTCTGCTCTCCTACCTACCGATTACTACCCTATGTCCACATCATACGCTCCAAAATGTTGATTTAAATAAGGAAAGTAATAAATCAATGGCTGTGGATGGGGACTGGTGTGCTTTCCAGGGGTTTGGCTTAAGACCACATCAGCTTGAAATTTTAAAGCAATCCCAAAACACTCCAGAAAATGAGAAAGTCGTAACTAATTTCTGCAATATGAAATTGATAAAAGTTTATGGGGAAAGATGGAGATATGGGTCTAGCTTAACATAGCCTTTAGGGTGAGTCTAAGGGGGGAAAAAGTAATAATCAGGCTCACTACGCATCAATCGGTTCAACAAAATTAGTAAGGAGGAATGATTTTGGAAATAAAAGAGCTAATTTAATGCTAAACTCCGTTTACTAAATAACCTATTCTAATTGGTTAAAAGCATATGGTTTATTTTCAGAGCAAAGGGGGAAAAAATATTGGTCCGAATGCAACATTCTTACAAAGTGTAAAATTCAAAATGTGAAAAACCATTTTAAGCATATTGAAATACACATATATTATATATGTGTATTTGACCTGAAAGCTGTTGAAACAATAAGACCTAGTAATCTTATCCTTTCAAAATAAAATATTAACATTCTGCTCAGTCTCAAAACTTACAGGCTGTGAAACTACAGCAGGCACTATAAAACTGAAAACGGCAGTATTATGTCTTATTGTAAAAGAACACAAATTATACAACAATGTGAATAAGGGAAATGATCTTTACATAAAACAAGATGAATGATATTTTGACTCATATATTGAAATATACACTGGAGACTATCTTAGAGCACAAACATAAGAAACTTGTTTGGCTCTGGTCTATACAATTAATGAAAATGTCTTAATATATTCCTTAATGATATCCTCCCATATGAAAAAAAAGAGAAACTGAACTCATCATTCAAAACTGTTGAAATTCAATGTCTCATTGTTTTGCATCAAATAATTAATTTTACTATTAATGCATTTTCCATCATTGTCTTCTTGGTGTTAAAGTTGAAAAACTACAGATTACAATATCTACATATGTACATATTGATTTCACATATTAGAAATATAAATTTTTAAAAACTTTTCCAGAAATTTTATTCTGTCTTGTAGGTCTGAGTTTCTATCTGGTGCTATTTCCCTTCAGACTTAAGAACTTCCTTTTCAATATCTTGTGGTACAGGTCTCATAATGATATTTCTCAGTTGTTTATCAAAAACTTTTATTTCATATTCATTTTCAAAGAACAAGGTTTCTATATAAAGGATTCTGGTTGACAGTTATTCCCGATTTTTAGTTCCTCCCCTACTCTCTATGCAATTTCAAGATTTTCTTCTTAATTTTCAATTTCAGTAGTTTTACTGTGACATGTCTAGATGTGGTTTTCTTACTTTGTATTTATTCCTGGGGTTCATTTAAATTCTTAGATCTATAAATCAATGTTTTTGGAAAGTCTTCAGCCAGTATTTCTTTAATTTTTCTGCCTTAATTCTTCTCTCATTTTATTCAGGAATTCCAACTACACTATTTTAGATTACTTGAATTGTCTATGAGACTTTGTTAGTTTTCCTTTAATATTTTTTTCCTCTATTTTCAGATTGGATAAGTTCCACCTTCAAGTTAACTATTTGTTTTCTGCCACCTTCAATCTTCTGTTAAACCTACTCTGTAATTTTTTTTTTTTTTTAAATTTCGGTAACTGTATTTTCAGCTTTAGAATTTCCATTTCATTTTTTTTATAGTTTCTGCTTATCTGTTGAAATCCTACCCTGTGTCCATTCATCATATGCTTATTTTTATTTAAGTTCTAAAAAACATATGAGCTGGTCTGAAATTCCTAACTGCTAATCAAAATGATTTAATTATGCTATTGTTATATTCTATCACTATCTGTTTTCTTGAGTATACATCACAATTTCCTGTTTCTTCACATGCTTACTGATTTTTTATTAGATACTGGATGTTAGTGTTAAGTAGTCAGACATGAACAATGAGGGAACAAAGGAAAAAAGGCCCATCCCAGAGACAACCCAGAGGCCACCCAAAATACACCCCATTTGTAGTTAAAGAATCACTCCTGCATCCTGAGAGACAAAGGACTGGAGTGCCATAAACCTATAGCTAGTTTAGTCTAGCCATAGACCTTTGCATGAAAAGTGCTACTTTAAATTGTCCACGACCTCAACCTCATATACCATCATTATAGTATCATGCTTATGCCAAGAAGTTCATGAATCTAATTATAACAGACTGAATTCTGGGTAAGCGCATGTGTACTAGGCAAAGTATTATATAGCAGCCAGCTGTCAAAGTAACTTCACGTACGGATCATCTAGGACCTACCATCATGACCCAAATATAAACAGACCTTTCTACTTCAACATTGTTTTAGCCCTCTTTGCTGAGAAACTGCTCCCTTGGAGCATACTCTATCTTTATCTTTTTGCCTCTCAAATTCCACAGGGCTACAGCTTTCCTTAGCAAGATCCATCTCCTTCTAAAATATATTGTTAATAAATCTTACCTCTCATATAACTGTTGCTGTGTTGGAATTCATTTCTTTGTCAGTGAAAAGAACTGAGAATCTCCAGTGTTACTAGGGTAGCATCAGAGTTCAGATTGCCCCATACAGTAATGTTAGGAATGATAAAATGAAGAGAATTTGGATTTTGTTATATTTCTCTGAAAGTCCATTTTTTTCTAAGAGGCAGTTAACTTATGTGAACTTAAGCTCCAAACTCAGCCTTCCCTGAGGTTGGCATCAGCTAAAATCTCTAGCCAATTCTTTTAGCTACTAAGTGTTGCTGTTTCACTGGTCCCCTGCTATCTATCCGACACACAATTTCTCAACCGACATGTACAATTTATAGGTCAGACCAAGTTGTAAGCGGATTTTACACTAAGATTGGGTATATCATCTCTTCGGAAAATCCTTCCCATTCAAGATTTCCCTGTAGCTTTTCTTTTAGTCCCAAATTCCATCCTCTGACAGTCCAAGGCAGCAAAGTCGTAGCTTTCTGTTTTCAAAGCTATGGAAGGGTTGGAGAGTGCCCTGGGCATAAAAACCACAATAAAAAATCCCATGATGTGCAATTCCTATCTTTTTAGGTTATATCTAATCTCCTACTAATCTCTAGTACTCTCATATAATCTTTAAAAAATATATTGTCCAGATTTTATACTTGTTATCTACTGACGTTTTACCAAATGACGAAAGATTTACCATCGAGTTTTTTAAATTGTTATTTAAGTCACTATGTGGAAAATCTTAACTTAACTATATTATCTGTGAGTTACATGAACAGTACCCCTGTCTGAATATATTTGCTAATATATTAGATCTTGATTCTCTTGCAAAACATTGTTATTTTATTGTTGTGAGTCTTTTGAATTAAAGAACCATTAGATCCTTTAGTAGTCTCTCTGTACTTTAGTTCTTCCCTTGCTACTTGAATATTTGGTTTGGTCTTTCCGGTTCTTAACTTTTCCTCACTTACCTTTTGTGCTATTGGTCATTTGAAGAATGTAAAGAATGTACTTAGAATCACCTAGGAAATTGGAAATGTCAGCTTTAAAGCATAGCACTTGCTTTGCATTAGACTCTAGGTTAATAGATCTTTGAAAAGAGAAATAGTCAAGGCACCTTCTCTAGCTGTGATATGAGAGAAGAATTACTACTGTTGAGTAATCAATGGCCTAACTATAGGCTATATTTCTCTTCTTCTAAGCAATATTAGTAAAAATAAATTTACAAAGTTAATTTAATGGTTGCCAGAGATGGGTGTAAAATTACTGCGAGAGCCTCTAGGTACATAGGGCGTTTGTGTTGTGTGTGTGTGTGTGTGTGAGAGAGAGAGAGAGAGAGAGAGAGAGAGGAACCTATCGAGAGCAAAGCAAGAGCATAAGTAACACCTAGCATAGAGGCTACCTCTGGAAGGCTGGAGAAGGTTACATCTGCAGCAAGTCTTCAAAGGCGATGACATTCTATTTCTTAAGCTCTGTGGTGCACAGAAAGCTGTTTATCAGCATTCTTAAAGAGTACACACATAGTATATAATGTAAAAACTACATATAATTTAAAAACTACATTACAAAAATAATAATACATTTAAATGGATTTTCAAAGAGGTTTAAAATGAAGATTTTCTGGTAAAGAGCCAGATAAGTCAGAAAAAAACAAAATTACTTTCCTGAGTATTACAGCTTCGTTATCCTAGACACAAATATTGAGAAGCATGAGAAAATGTTAATGAAAGTTTTATTGTTTGATATACAGTTATTTTTTTTCTTACTTTAGGACATACGTAGTCTTAATTGATGAAATATATATATATATACACATATATATATATATATAATGTTTTGCTTATAGGATACAGTTTTGTCTTTTCCTCCCTAACTATTCACATGACAACTAAAACTTTTTTTTCTTTTTTCTTCCTATCTATTCACATCAGATTGGAATTACACACAGGCAGTGTAAAAATAACCAGTTACTATGCAATAAAATATAGACAGTTTTGTTTAATAGTGTTCATAATGCTCTAAACTCATTTTGCTAATTAATTTCCCAGTAAACTAATTAATGCTTTTTCTTTGTATTTTGGACTGATATCCATATCACATCCTGGTATCTGCCTCTGCTGTGTGTCAGAATTTTTTTTAGTGCACATCTTTTCTTCTTACAGTAGCTGTTAACATAGTTTCAGTGCTTTTTTTAGCCAAGAAAAAAAGTTTAAAACAAAAAGTTCTTTTGGGAAATCGAAGTGCTTTCTTTCTGAGGTGTTATTTTGATGAATACTACAGTGGTGACAACAGCTCTGTTAGCAACAGTTCTGTTAAAGGACTAAATGCCCTCTAAGAAACTTAGCTAAGAAATGTGACAAGTAACAGGCAAGTGGAAGTCACCTGAAAGGTCTGAGTTGTTCTATGTATTTTCCAGTGACAGGATTTCTGCTGTTTTTGTTAGGTTTGTGTTTCCAATAGAGCTTAGCTGAAATCAGCTCTTGATGAGATTGGAAGCTATTACACTGAGATATTGAACAGTATCACTTAAAAGAAAATGTTCTAGACATTTTAAAGTAGAGCGGATGTTCAGGCAACTAGAAACAGGTTCCATACAGAAGAGTTGAGCTGTTTTTAGGGCATATTTGAATATTAATAGTACAATCAAAAGTACAAAGGTACTTATGTCTTACATTATAATTATTATTTTGACCCCAACCTACATGAAAGTAAAATTACTCCGGTCAAACTGGTTTTTTTTTTTTTTTTGGTGTGTGTGTGACTGTGGAACAAATTTACTTGATTCTAAAACATAGAGTTTTTAACAAAACAAAATATTATTACATTTTTAATAGAAGATGGTCCCCAAAGTTGTTACCTGACATCTTTCTCTTTCTCTCTGAAGAATAATATCATTCTTCTAATTTAGATTTTTCTTATCACTATAAGGTAGAACACTTTGAGTGTAGATGTTATGGTTTCCATTAAGTAGGGTAAATTAATAAGGAGCCATTTCAAAATCAAAATGGCAATCAAAACCAATATATTCTAAAGCCAAAGGTTTACTTTAAAAGTTATCGTGACTCTATAATACAATTTTAAAAAGGTAATCTTAGTAGAAAATCCAATGGAATTGTGTTATTTTTCTAACTATTGATAACCTAATCACTTGCTTTAGAAATAATTTCTTTTATATATCTATTAAAAGATAGATATATAAGATATATACTTATATACTTAAAAGATATATACTTACATATCTATTTTAGGAATTAAAATGTCTACTTTATATTCTAATTCTGTCACAAATTTTTATCTCCTTATTGGGATATATACCTTTGAAAACACAATCTTTTATTTTGTATTAAATACATTTTTTAAATTATTAGATGAAAGAATAAATGAGTAAACAAATGAATAAACATTGCTGTTTTTGCTTACAATCCATCTCTAAATTACTCCAACTATATTGACAGAATAAATATGACACATTGATTAATTATGTGAAAAGAGTGAAGATGTTGAGGCTGCAGTTCATGTTTCTTGATTGAGCAATGGAGGAAAAAGGAGGTGTGAGAACAGTAAAAATAGAAGAATAAAAAATTTAGGATGGTGAATTTCTGTTTCCTACTATGCCGTGTATAAGTTAGCTATTGATATTGAGAAAAATATAAGCTATTGAATAGATAATTTACTAGCAGAGATAGTATTCATTCTATCAGCTTTGTGAGGCCAAATTAGCAGTTTCTCTACTCATATCAGATGGGATATTCAAGCGGAATTTACTGCCTACTGGGTCTTCTTCATATTCCTTCATATTCATATTCATATATATGAATATATGAGTATTGTTTATTCATATTCATACATATATGAATATTGTTTATATTTTAATGTTGAGTGTATTTTGAAACCAAGTGCAGAATATACATCAATGTTTATTAAAATCTACTAGCTTCGAATGATGCATATTTTTGGTTGCCGTAATAGTTTATGTCTTAATTCTGTGTGTCAAGACATTTTTTACTTTGTCAAGAATCTGTTTCATCTACAAATTTTATAAATAAATATTCAATGTCTTCATCTAAGAAATATATAAAATATTTAAATGCTGTGATGGCTAAGTCAGAGAAAAGAGTTCCACCATTAGAAACTGCCTTTCAGGAAGATAATTCTTTTAATTAGGGACTGGGCTATGTCAATCCATATTTACTTGTGAATATATTACCAAGCATCTACCCATGTCTACCTTGCCATAATAAGTTTGTCAAATACCTAAATGTATTCCAGATTTAATACATCTTCTGTATTTTTTTGTTCAGTCAGAATAAAAGTTTTATCAAAGAAGAAACTCTGATTATTTGAATGTGACATGTTCAAGTATATAATAACATAAGCATCTACTACCATCTTTCTTTCTTCTATCATTCAAAAATCACGAATATAATAACTGCCTAGGGTCCATCATCAATCTATTGCTAAACATTTCTTATCTCTCCAATAATCACCCTGCATCACGTGATGATATGGGAGTTCCTTATTTGTGTAAATAAATAAAAAATTCAAAGACCTCTTGTTTTTAAAAAAATTGGTAAATATTCATTTTAATGGAACACTAATGCTTGTATTGTTAAAACGTATACTTCTCCATTCCATAAAGATGGCATTTATTTAAATGTGACCTTACACTTGAAAAAAATGTGACCATCATCTTCAAAATATATATCTAATGTATTTTAGGTAGCAGCAATGAAAACTCACAAACCTCCCATCTGTACATCCTTAGAAGAGCGATATAAAACTCATTTGTGGATTGAAGTTTCCTTCAATGTAGTTTCCAGGAAACCATTCATAAAATCACAGCTGCAGCTAATTTTCATTTGTATGGATTTTGCATTTGTTAGAAAAAGAGAAGAGGGATCATACTATTTTTGAAAGCCATGCACAGAAACTAAATTGCATCATCTCAAGCATATGGATCTTAATAATTCACCGAATAGCAACTCATTATCCCTATTCTTAAGTAAAATTCTGTTACATACTAGCATTTGATAATGGTTCATTACATATATATCTACTTCACTGGCCTAAATTTTGGAGTTACTTCATATTCTGAGATATTCGTGTCTGACAGGATTTTCTGCCGAATTTCTTGGTTGGGTATTGCAGTGGGGAATTGGTCAGGGAACAAGAATGAAAAACTAATCCATAAACAAAGGGTGAAAAATATATTATGCTCTTATTAATTAAACATCAAATTTTAGACCAGACACATAAAAAAAGGAAACCACATAAGGATTTTAGTAAAATCTGCCTTTTTTTGTTTCCATAAAGGAATTTATCCATAAGTAAGATAAAAATGGATGATGTCTCAGCATACTAATAGAATTCACCAATGTCACTATGAAAATGATATCTTTGAATAAGCATAGAGAATTAGAAAGTGGTAGAAAGTTGAAGATGGGTAAAAGTTACCCTCATTTTCAAAACGAAGGTAAAATACTGCTTCAAAAAAAAAAAAAAAAAGAAAAGAAAACACTGTTGATTTACAGTTAACATCATGATATGACATTTCATTGCTTAAGGACAATCATTTTCATATATGGTGTTCTCAGCAGTGATACCTATTTCTGGTAATTACCTATTTGCCTTTTTCCTATATAATTTAGTAACTGTGGAAGATGACTCTGAGCAACTCTCTTAAAAATTTATAATAATACATCTCCATTAATAACCAAATGATGATCGGGGAAAAAACAGAATTTATAATAATAATTTGGAGACAAACTTTCAACAAATGACTATTTTGTATAAAGTACAAAAGTGTCTGGCTATTCTTAAAAAGTACGTTTACTTATTATTCCTAAGTAGCCAAAAAGGTAACAGATTAATGAGCATAAAGTCATCATTTTATATTAGCATACATGCACATCCCAAAATAAATTTAAAATACACACACACTGACCAATGATTTACTCTCTGTTTGACATTTTGTCAAAATATTAACTACACCTCAAGATCATCCTATAATTTTCAAAAGAAATCCATGAACAAGATAGTGGTTAACAGATACAGATTCATCCTCAAACTTTGCATCTGAGCTTCAGCTATGGGAAAGGCGGGTCTATAAATAACTTCTTTAGTGAAATCTATCACATTTCTCCAAAGAACTGCAAAGGCTTCATTAAATCTGACTTCTCCATTAACTTCAGCAGCAGTACATTCCCTCTTTAATGTTTGAGCAGTACTCCCATCTCTCAAACTGTGAATTTATAATACTGATTTTGTTGATACGGTTTAGCTTTAAAAAAAAAATCAGCAATGAACTCAATACGGTAGTCAATAAATTTAACAGCATTTATTTCAACTGGCTATTGAAGTGTTCCTTTGTAAAATAGCAATATCTTACAACAATACAACCGAAAAGCTGTTATGTTCATAATATTATTTCATATTACTTAAGTACTTCTATCCATAAGCATAATCAAGTAAAAGCCTTGAAATATACACTTTGAAGAAACAGAGCAGATTTCTGTGCCAAAGATATCATCATTGCATTTAATTTTGTATTGGAAATGTCATGTCTAAAACAATTTTTATTTATCAGCTCTTTGCTTTAAAGGGGGAATTGATGGTAAGACACTAAGCAGGGTCTGATAAGTCTTAACTAGGCCCTGACTTTTGGGCACCCATATTCATCTTCTCATTGTTCAGTTTTAGCAAACACCCTGCTAAATCAGTTTTGCCAAAATTCCCCACCCTCAATATCTGATCACCTCAGTAGCTGACCAAAGTCTTCATCTTCAATCATCTCCTGGGTAACGTCTGATCACTCCGGCCTGCTTTGGCAAGAATTCTGTTAGGTTGGTTTAGCCAGAATCACCCCAGGCCTGATGCTTCCTCTTGGTAATTTTCCATCAACTGACCACCATCCTGCTCTTTGGCTATATATCCCCACTTTTCTTTGTTGTATTAGTTGTTGAGCCTCATCTCTCTCTCTCCTATAGCAGGACCTCATTTTGGCAGTCCTTGTGCCTATGGTGATAGCCCGGCTGAATAAAGTCTACCTTAATACTTTAATAAGTGTCATAAATATTTTTTCTTTAATACTAACTGAAAATTGTTATGTCTATCCTCAAAATTAGTTCCTATGAATAATAGATACAATTAGATACAATAGATTTTGGTACAAAACGAGGATAAATATATTCTGTGTGATGTAATGCATACGAACAATGACAGATTCTCTTAATGCAGATAGAAAAACATATAGTGAAATATGATTTTAAAAGATCAGATGAGAGTGATAAAATTAATCACAATCAATGATATACCTCGAACTACCCTAATTTTAAGAGTGGCAAGAGTAAAATATGCTGTCATTCATATTCATCCATTGTGTTTGACATCTCTGTTTTTTTATGTACCTCAAATTCTTACTGAACCCCAACATTCAAGTTACAATGCCTGGCCTTGCTTCAGCCTCAGACCTAGACTCCTGGCCTACCCCTGATTTTACTTTTCCTACTGTATCTGACTCATAGCTCATAGCAACCGTAATCAGGAGAGCCCAGAGAGGGCAAAAATAAGTTTGCCATTTTGAAGGACTAAATAAGTAGTTATTGTCAGCAACAGAAAGGTCCACTGAAATATGGAATCGGCATCCTCATGAAATTGTGACTCTCGGGCAGTAAGTGTACAAAATGAGTAATTAGGGTCAGAGATTTTATAAAGGAGGTTCTCAAGTTAGAAGGGAAGTTGAACTGGAAGACTCCTAAGTTTCCTTCCAATTCTAATCTGTTTTTCATGAATCTGATAAAATATAATATATAAGGCTCTTATTAATCTAATACGATGCTGTCTTGTTCACAGTCCTTGAACTTAATGAAATTCAGGCTCTATCTGAGAGGAAGAGTCTCAGCTCAGGGTTGCCAAATTGCTTTTTCTTGTAGAGACAGAATCTAGCAGATCTCAAAGCCTGGCTAAAACAATAAAGAAAAGCTACTTAGCTGGACACTATTTAGCTGGACACCCTATAATCTAATCCATCCTGTGGGGATTCAGAACAATCCTTAGGCAACCAGCAGGAAACCAAAAGACCAGTAATATTGGGCAAGGAGTTGTTAAATTACCCATGAATAATCAGTGCACAATTCGTTAAGGGCGATTTGACCTTAAAATGTGGTCCCTCTGGTTCTACAAACTGTTTAACTTTCTTCTGTTTTATTTCTTAATAATATGTGCATGAGCATATCATCCTATCCATAACACTTAGCCTTTCTCTGAGTCTAATAGAGACTCAGAGATGAGGATAGAGCACAGGTATAAAATGTAAAGAAGAGATTTTTTTTATTAAAAAAGCTAGTTTTTTTTTTTTTTTTACAATTTTAAGCTAGTTTGATGAGACTGCTTTCAAATGTTCCTAAAACAAAACACCCACATCAAAAAGCTCTGCGAAATAAACATATTCACAATCACTTTCCTTTAAAATCTTGTAAAATGTTCACCTATGTCATTTAAGAAATTTTGAGATTCTCATTTTTTCTTAAAGACACAATAGAAAATTTCAGAAACATTTCTGTAACCATGTAACTTATTTGACTCAGACTTTTTCTTTTTTCCTACATCCAGCAATTCAATATAGTAAGCAATATTATCTTTCTTTAATTACAATCGAAAATCTACAAATAACTTTTGACTCTCAAAAACTTAACTATGACTAGGCTACTGTTGACTGGAAACTTTATCGATAACAATCGATTAACATATTTTTTTATGTTATATAATTGTGTAACATATTCTTGCAATAGAGTAAGCTAGAAAAAATGGAAAGGTATTCATAAAATCATAAAGAAGAGAAAATACACTTCCAGTAGTTATTGAAAACAAATCTACATTTAAGGGGATCTCATGTAGTCCAAACCTGTGTTGTTCAAGGGTCGATTGTGCTAAAAATGGACTGACTGCTATAAAAATCCAAAAAGTCAAGCTCCTATGTCTGTCTGCTAAAACCCTAACTCAAATCTTTATTTGAATGCACTTCTTTATTAACATTACTTCCAAGAAAGCTTGGCTGTCAGCATAGGAAGTAAGAACCCTTGATAATGTCTCTTCGTTTCTCATACTGAAATGAGCGTGACAAGGCTATTGTTCTCTGTCTACAGCTCAATATCCTTTTCTAATTCCTTCATTGTATTAGTCATATCTCACCATGACTATATGCAAATTTCTACAGAAGCTTTAGTTTTTCTAGTCCAAAATCCCTTAAGTAACACTATTCGTTCTTTACTCTCCTAGTTTCCCACCCCAATCTCCTCCTGATTGCAAACTAGCAGATAAAGTTTATCTTTGGAGGTCTCATCTATCTCTCAAAAAATCACATGTCTAAAGCTGGAGTCATCCCTTAAGCACTTTTTCTAACCACTCCTGACTTATATCTTCCTAAAAATATCATTTTCCAATCTCTTCCCAACCCTGTCAGTTCGGTCTGCTCTGCCACTGGTCTATCACTCCTCTTCCCATAGACTTACCCAACCTCCAATATCACTGAAAGTTAAGAGCTGTATTTTAACCACCAGTAAGGTAGAAATATCAAGTTTTCCCAATGTCTCCCAATGTCCTCTGACGTTCATGCCCAGGATTTGTATTTCTGTTCTTATTTTGCCTTTTCCTTCTTATTCTGTCTTCTTCAATACGATACACATTGATCTGAAAACCTCAAATTCTCCAAGGTCCTCATCATTAAACTACTTAAATGTTTACTAGGAAAGAATTACAACTTTTACATTTTTTTTACTGTCAACTGCTTTTTCAGTGCTGTGGACTTTCTCTTATTTTATCATTAATAAGCAGACAAATCTCAAAAAAAATGATTTTAGTCTATCCCATACGTCTTCCAAATTGCTTGAAATGCTTTATTATTGCTACCAAGTCAGAAATATAGGGGTTTCCATATATTGTTATTTGTTAATATGTTCATTTCTTAGTAATATACCGATATTTTACATCTATGATTTTATGTATATATACATAGTTAGAAGTGATGACAGAAAAACCTTCCATTTTAATATCATTTATAAAAATTACCACATGGATGAAATGTTATTGGTAATATAAATAACACTGGTTATAATTTTTAATTAAGTATTGAACCCGAACTTATAAGAATTGATTCTTTTCAGTATATGTAGACATTAAGACCACAATCTCTGGTGACTGACTGCCTAGAATTCAAATCCCAGCTCCTTCAATTACTAGCTATGTGACCTTAACCTTCCTGTGCCTTGGGTTCTGCCTCAGTAAAATGGAGATAATTGTGCCTATCTTAAATGGTTGTTATAAGGCTAGTTTCGATGACACATATTATGTGTTGAACTATGCATCTCAAAATTCCTATGTTGAAATTCTTACCCCAGTACCTCGGAATGTGACGGTATTTAGAGATTTGGAGATAGGGTCTTTAAAGAAGTAATTAAGTTAAAACGAGGTCATTAGAGGGGGCCCTAATCCAAAATCACTGGTATCCTTATATGAACAGGAGATGAGAACACAGAGGGACGATTATGCAATGACGAAGAGAAAAGATTGTCATCTTTAAGACAAGAAGAGTCTAAGGCCTCAAGAAACCAATTCCAGTCTCCAAAAATGTGAGAAAATTCATTTCTATTGTGTAAGTCATCCTGACTGTGGTATTTGTTACAGCAGCCCGAGCAAACTAATAAAATATACATGAAACTCTTAGTAATTGTTATATAACTCATGCTCTTATTCCAGAATTTATATTTCCACATGTTCAGTGCTTAATATCCACTTAGTAAATGCTCTCAACTAAAACTACTATGGACATAAGAATGTGTTCATTGCACTCCTTCTATTCAAATTTAGGAAACGGGGCACCTGGAAAATTCTGACTTTGAAAAGACTATCTGGATTTGTTTGAGACACACCCCAATGCAGCAGGTCTTCAGAATATTGGCCCTGAATTTGAAAGTAGGCTCAGCACAATCACTACAGACCCTTTCAAAAGTGCCCTTGCCACAGTTTAGTCAGTCTAAGGCTGCTGAGAGGCTGATGTAATTCCAAAAAAATGAGTGGGCTCTCTTTCCAGTGGCCTCCATTTCTTTCTAAGGAAAGCAATTAAGTAATGTACTTTTAAACCAAGCACAACAAAATAATCTTTATTCTTGCCTTTCTGACTGAAAAAATCAAGCAAGACACAATGCCATCACAGCAGCAGTGATAATCTGACACTTGTAGGAAAGCCTTTTTCAGAAATGAAGTGTCGAATATCTACCGGGAGATCATTCCCAAAGTATGCTGTTTCGGTGATCGCTAAAATGAAAGATAAATAAAGTATCTGGAAGATCAAGTGTGATATAAACAAAAGGTAAAAGACATTTTCTTTCAGAATGCACTCTTCTTCTAAATGGACTATAATAATACAGGTAAACAGTTATTAAAACTACTTATTCTGTTTGAGGGATAGGGCTAAATCATTTCAACGAAAAGTTTATAACCTTAATAACCATACCACAAGAAACACTGAGATATTAAATTTTGGGGGGTAATTTGTTGAAGTATGACTGCTTATAATTTCTAAATGGTCATATTTCATAGCTAACCATAATGCAGGTAATTGCAAATATACCTTTATAAGTGGGTGGGGGGCATTACATCTTTTGTCCAAACTAAGACAATTTTGAAAAATGAAAGTGAGCCCCCAAAATAATGAAAATCATTGATTTTAAAAATATTTATATACTGATAATAAATGGTTTTATTGCATTGACAGAACTAAAATAGTACCAAATTTTTAAAAATAAAATTATTTATAATAAATAAAAATAATAAATGTTTATATTAATTAAAAATTAAAGTCTAACATTAAAAAACTAAGAATAATTTTTAGTACATATCTCTATATTTTAATCAATTTCTGTATCTGA
Source organism: Rousettus aegyptiacus (assembly GCF_014176215.1). Taxonomy (NCBI): domain Eukaryota; kingdom Metazoa; phylum Chordata; class Mammalia; order Chiroptera; family Pteropodidae; genus Rousettus; species Rousettus aegyptiacus. The sequence continues at coordinate 85,906,716 of NW_023416311.1, read as the reverse complement.
GTCTAATATTATATATCTAGTATTAATCTGAAGACTTTTTTAATACAGTCATTTTGTTTTTATAAATATTTTCTTCAATGGTTCATTTTATGGTTAGTAGATATGACACTCCTTGGAATTTTTTGAAATTTTTCTCAATAGATTACAAGTTTTTTAATTAAGAAAAAATCTCTTTGCAGATGCTACGGTATCTGCTAAGTTCATATTGCATTCTGATAACTTCAAAAAATTCTGAATAAGAAAATATGTCAAGCTAGTTGTCTACTAATGACCTTTTAGAGTGTTTCACCAAATTTATATTATGAAAAATTTTAGTCTGCATTTGTATTCCCTCTGGTACATATAAAAAGAAAACAACTTTAAGTAAACATAGAGAATCCATCCAGTTATTCATACAAGGCAAGATACTCCAAGCTTTTGAACTATTAGCATTTAATTTGTTTAGTTATCCTTGATTTTATTGGAAATCTTAATGTATTCTGCTTCACAAGTTTTATTTTTGATATTTTATCAATTAAAAAGCTTCCCAATGTGACTTCCGACATATCATTTGTTGAATAATTTAATTAAAATTTCCAATTTCAAACAAAATGTGAACAAATTTAGAGGCCTTACATTAACAGAATGTTCGATACCATTATAAAACACAGGTTGATTTCTAAAGTTATTCTTCAAAGCCTAACATATTTCGTAAACCATACTTCTAGTGGGAGGCAAAAACAGAAAATGCGTATTAGCAAGATGAAATATATATTTTTATATTTAATTTTTAATTCATCACAATTGTATTAAAAATAATTTGACTGGTCTTTGCCCCTGGTTCCTGAGAGGGAACCTGAGCAACAGGAGTTTCTTTGTTATTTACGAGCCCCTTGCATCACAACTGAATTTATACTAAAGAGATTACTTAGGAAGAGGGCTGGTCATCAGAAAGAGCAACCAGGTGATTAGCTAGCCTGACCTCCACAGAGGGTCAGGAGGCTGAAAACTGAGTTGATGCCGCCAGTGATTCAGCGCTTCAATCATTCATGCTTACATAACGAAACCTCAGTAAAAATTCTGGACACCAAAACTTCCTGGTTGGTAAGCACATCGAGGTACCTGGAGGGTGTTGCTCCCTGATTTCATAGGAAAGGGGCATGGAAGTTCTATGTTTGGGATTCACCATACCTTCTCCTATGGGTTTCTTCATTTAGCCGATCCTGATTTGCATCCTTTGCAATAAAACTGTAATCATGCTTTCTTGAGTTCTCTGAGTCATTCTAATGAATTATCTATCAAACCTGATGTGGTCGTGAGACCCCAGGATTTGTGTTTAGTTGGTGAGAATCACAGGTGGTCTAGGGACCCCCAAAATTGTAGCTGGCATCTCAAGTGGCAGCAGTCTTGTTGGGTTTCATGTCCTTAAACCTACAGCATCTAACGCCACTCCAGGTGGTTAGCATCACAATCATAAGCAGCACACCCGATCACACACATTTAGTGATTTTCTTATTCTGTTATTCTCTGTATTTATATACATGTCATAGCCTCCTAATCTACAAGACTGTGTTTCCCAAGCCTCTTTCTCTTTTTCTGGATATCCATAACAGAATGATATCAGGAAAAGGTCCCAGGAAAGCATGTTGACTTAAAATTTAGGTAAATTTTATACACACATACACACACTCACTCTGAAATAGAAGCTATGAATGAACATCTGGGTTAAAAATAATAGCCACAAAGGTAATTCCTTGAAATGAATCCTGTGATTTAGAAAATTAAGAAAGTGAGACTTGTCAGAGTGAAAGTGATAAAAAGACCAAAAGAGAAGTGCTATGTTTCCTTTCTACAGATCACTTCTGAATAAAAATAGCTTAATAAATGAAAAATCCTCTTGTATAGGTCATACATCATACAAATTAATAATTTCCTAAAACGAAAGCTGACCATTTTGTTTTCTGAATAGATAAATAATAAATGGCAACATTAATTTGATTAAACAAATTATATGAGATATGTGATGGACCATGTAAAACTAGAACTTGAAGGAAGAATATATTGCCTAATAGCATAATATTACATAGAAAAATACTGTACTATAACATAGTTTTACTCACAGAGACAAATTAATGGAATAAATTTTAGGCATTTTAATAGCTTTTCTTTAAACAATCTCTTAATCAACCTAGAGTAAATAATTTAGTATTTGATATACCTAGTTTTTTTTTTATATGGTGAATTTATATAGTGAATTTCTAATATATCATGAAATCCCTATATCACTTATCAGTCGAACATATGTTGAAAGTAATAAAAGATTCACATTGGAGTTCCTACATTTAGAGGAGCCAATCTTAAGCAGTCTCAAATCAGAAAATTAAGAGAATATAAAATATTTCTGCAAAAATTCCAATAACGTTTTATATCAATTCCTAAGCAAAATTTTGAAATGTTAATAAGCACATTTTAGTTCACTTATAAGTACTGTTTATTAACACTCATCTTGCACCATATACTTTTTATAAAATGTCTTAAAGAATTTTTAATCCTACCAATAATCTTGCAGGTAAGCATTTTAATCTCTATTTTGCAGGGGAAAAACACTGAGTGATATAACAAAGAACATATACCTCTGAAGGGGGTGGGAAGGGACTTTAAACCAGATCCAATACCTTCAAAACCTAAGTCCTTTAACTTAATTGTATAGATGCTCTTCCTATTTCCTATGAGTTTTGTTCCACTTTCCATTCAAGTTAGTTTAATTTTTATTTGGTACTAGGTGTTCTCCCAACTACATCCATGGGTTAGAATAACTTTTGAGTTGTGACTGTACAAAGACATATGACACCTGGCTTCATATGTATTGGCCTCACCATTGTGTATTTGACTCGCTATATCTCTGGACCCAATCATATACATAGCAAAATTCTTATCTGACAAAAGGTAATTTATTGATTGATCAAAACACAAATACTCAGTTAATTTAACTTCATTTTGATCCACAAAGATATTTTAAATACCTAATCTCATTCTGGTACCTCAGAAATGCATCTCTCACTTAGCGTTAAGTAATTTGAACATGGAAGTTAAGTGCAGATGAACTCTCAGGAAACTTGTACTTTCAAGTTCAAACGTCTATCCAATGTTTATCATGTCCACAGAAAAAAAGTCCATATGTTTTCTTAGCTGTTTTATGAGTGAACTCTTAAAATAGCAACTAATTATGTTGTGACTACATTTCTTTAAGCAAGTCCCATTTATAAGAGCAAATATGGCAAGCATTATCTTTAGTCTTTATAAAGGATCATATCCTGAATTTAAAATAAGCTTTGCATAATTATCAGTAGTAAAGTACATGAGATGATAAAAAAAAAAAAAGGAATAATCTCAAATAAACAAGGGACAGGTGGCAGCCTGAATTACATCTGTTATTAATCTGTATCAGAAGGGAAAGAAAGAAAAGATAGAAGAAAAACAAAGGAATTTGTGAAGCACACTGGAGCTACACATTTGTATTTGTTAAAAGCTTCCTTTCTTTCTCTGTCCTGTAAACTAAAAATACCTTACAAAATAGCCCAGAGTAATTATCTTGTCAGAAGAATCTTCTGTGTATTGTAGTCAAATTGAATTGAACTGAAATTCATCATAGGAAGATGGTATCAGAGAAAAGGCAATGAAAAGGTAAATTAAAAATAAACTGTCAGATTTAAAGATTCATCCAACGAAAGTGACCAATAAACTCATGAGTTATGATACACAGAGTGGGTATTTTCTCTTCTTATCCCTTGAATCCTCTGCTATAGTCCCTAATGTACTATCCAGGGAATGATATCAACTTCATTATAGAATTTTTTATATGTGGAAACCATGGGAGCAATGAATGGAAGTGTCATCATTAAGCTGACAACGACTTTCACAGAACACAGCAGAATCTGCTCATTATATACCCTTGGATGGCCTCAAAAAATTAATCCACTCAAGACAAATGATTTTCTATATAGAATATATTTGTGTGTAAAATGATGCCTGTTCTACCATCACCAAACAATGTTGTAATGCAGAAGACCATTTCCTTGAGGAGTAATACTTTACAAGGTACAGCAATTGACTTATTGCAAGACCGTTAAAGAGTTATAAAAATAATAAATAAGCATTCTATTCATTAAGATCACTTGGATTAAGAATTATCTTCAGTGAATATGATTTAAGGCCCTGGAATAAAATTACTTTCAGGGATATTCTCATTCTGGCAACAAAATAAAACTAAATTGCATTCTCAGTATAACTTGATATGATGGCATAATGAGACATGTATATACAGGAGAACCTCAGTGGCTTTATTTCATTGTGTTTCTATTAAATTGAATAGCTCCCTCACAACAGGTCAATATTATTCTCCCCCACAGAAGCCTGAATTTATTCTATCATCTTAACAAGGGAATTACTAATTTTTCCTCATCCCCCCTAATCTGAGATTCTATGAGCACTGACAAAGTAATACCACCTTGATTATATACATATATGATCTCCTTTTTAAGCTTTATACCTTTTTGTCTCTTTTTAAAAAATGAAATAGGTCTAATAACAATCTTAAGAAGGTAATTTCATTTTACCTAATAATAATCTCATTATTCTCTCACATTTAGGAAGTTAATACTCAAATACTTGATTTTCACTACTTAACACTTTCTGCTACTAGATAGTTCAGTATTTCAGTATAGAATTTTCTGCTTAAATTATACAATAAAGTCACAAGTATATTACCATACATCTTAAATTAAGATATGAAATTTTACAATAAGACTAATAGCCTTGTGTCAAAAGACAACTATAGATTTATAAACCAAAATCCAAAATACCAAAAAGATATACTGGCACAATACAAACCAATAATCACAAAGTAGAAATTGATAGTAATTTTTCCCAAAGAGAAAAAAGAAAAGAAAAGAAAAATAAGACTAAAAGGAGGAGAATAATGAAATAGACTGAAATAAAAGACTCTCGACTACAGGTCCCATGCCTGTGTGTTAGGCCATCATTACAGCTTTCTCTAAGATCAGGCCTCTGTACTCTGAACTATGGAATGACTTTTCTCCCCATGAGGGAAAAATACATGAGCAAAAAATTTCAGGTTGTTTCTTGTTCAATGAATACGAGCTTTACAAAAGAAGAAAGCCTTTAAATAAATAAAAAAAAAAATCAACATTAGGTGAGCTATGCACACATAATTAACATGTCCATGTGTCTCTCTCATTGTCGTTTTCTCTCTGATACGGACTGAGAACAACAAAGAACTCAGGCCTGTATTCCCTAGGAACTAAGTTTCTGAATATCTGACCACTTTCGCTCATGAGTCGTTTCAGGATTTAATAATATTGTCCCTAATTCATAGGGGTGTGTTTCACTCAATTGCTTTTAAAGCTATGTGTAGTGTACAATAGAATTAAGGCAATAGAGAAAAGCTAATTGCATTAAAAAGGAACTAAGTTCTATTGCATTGAAATGTACTCCACTGCCTGCCTCACATGATGTTCTTCCTCTCCTTTGGTCTTTTTCTCTCGGTACCTCTCTTTCCCTTCTTTCTTCAAAATTATTCAACACCTAATATGTGCCAGGAACCATTCTTGGTTCTGTGAATACAAAGTCAAATCAAGAATGCTCCTTTCTCAAATAAAAGAGTGGAGAAGATCAGTAATAAAACAATGTCTTGCTGGGTGATGTGCTGTGATGGATATGCATAGAAAGGAAGAAAGTGAGTGAGCAGACAGCAGGATAGCTCTGAGCTCTCTTCAGAACTAAGTGTTGACATACAGAACTGAATCTTAAGGATTAACAGACTAAACACAGAGAGTGGAGACAGACGAGGGTATTTATTTTAGGCAAAAAAAAAAAAAAAAATCATAAAAAGCATGATGGACACAAAAGAATACAGTTTATCAGAAGATCAAATTGATAAAAAAATAATGTTTTATGACAAATATTGATTGAACAAGAGTCCTCACCTTGCACAGTGCCTGTCAACCAAACAAGGGTAAAACTGAGTTCTGACTCTGAACTCCATTGAAACTGTCATTTTTATTGACCTTGCATGTTTTAAAAACAAACCTGGACACTGGATTCAGTCTTCCTGGCATAATTTTTAAAAGCCTGTTCCACTTGCTTGCATTTCAATATAACTATGTGTTTAAATTGACACCATCTCTACCCCTTACTTTCATATGTAAAGTAACCAAAAAAAAAAAATTATTATAGTATGTAAAATGTTCACTAACAAGCCCAAAATTGTATTGTCAATTTTTGTAAAACTTTTGTAAAACTTAAAACCAGTATTAACCTCATATATGATAGATCTTTCTTTCTACTACTCGTGTAGCCAGGGTTTTTATTTTTGCTTTTACTATCTCTACTATTTTACTTATCATTGTCAGTTGTAATTGCGCATTGAGAAAATCATAGAGCCTTTTCTCCTTCTTGAGTTATTTGTATAACAGATTTTTAAAAATTGCTCTTAACATCAATAAACAGGATTATTTCATGAACACAACCTATTCTTTACTGCACGGTTTAGTAAAGGTACAAGGCAACATTGTAAAAAGCATGGTAAATTGGACTGAAATAGTACTGGTCCCAAAATGACCCTCCATGCCTCAGTTCCTTCATCATTTAATAGGCACACTAATAGTGTCTAACTCAGTGATTATAAAGATTATTTAATATGTGTGGTCTAGATTTCCTAGCACAGAATAAGCCCTTATTAAATATTAATAATTGTTTTATTATTATTAGTTTTTAAAACTAATTATATTCCACCATCCAGTAAATTGGTAGACCAAAAAATAAAACTTTTTAAAAATGCCATTGAATTTTAAAGTATGTTTTAAAATCTTAGATGCCTCATGACAACCAAAGAATTTTTTATTCAAAACATTAAGTTCATTTTTTTAAAGTAGCTTTATTTTTAAATTATGTAATTCTGAAGCTTTTGCCCATGTGGAAAGATGGATTTATGTTTTGGAAATTCATTTTGGAAATTCAGAGATGTTGCTAAGATTGTTACATATGGCTGAAAGTCTGTTTGATGTGTGAAACGTCAAGACTTCTGTGAGTTCACTCTTTGAAACTTTAGTGCATAACATTTAACCATATTTAGCATTATATTTAATATATTTATTTGATTAAATTTCATATTTTGTTCTGGTTGTTAACATTTTACAACAGAACTAAAAACTCCTTATTATAAAGTTCTTTAGTAATAGGAGATTTATCTAATTTTCAGTCTCTGCCTATTACCATAAAATTCAGTTTTTGAATTGATATAACTTTATATCTAATGTCTTAATATTGTTAGTGGAAGCTTATTATTACTACTACTTGTTATGGGGCCAAGATTATAACATATCTTATGCTAGCATATTTTAACATACAGGGAATGACTGATTTCATATAATTTGATGGGAAAACCAGACTTAACTATCACATATTCCAGAGACATCTGACTAGTGGCAAATCACTGAATGAAGTAAGAAATTTGCAGGTACTTGTCAAATAAATTATCTAAAATTGTGCTATGTAATATTAGTGCCAATTGAAGAAGTTCTATCACTGTTTTTAATTACTAAAATTATACTTTATTTTTAATTATGTGACTGTAAACATATTTCACCCGTATTTAATTCAATCTAATATGTCTCTTCTCCCTCTCCTCTTTCTCTATTTTCCCCACCCCAAGAATATTTTTCTTGCATCTTTAAAGCTGACTTAGATTCTTCTGTTGTCTCTGCTTGTTTTTCATTTATTTTACATTTTCCTAGATTCCACGTCCTCTGGAGCATAGAATCCATGGACACATTCATTTTTCATCTAATGTCTCCATGTTTAGCAGGAAAGCCAATCTATTATTAAAAGACTTTTGGCAAAAGTCCTTGCACCAGCACACTAGCTTAGCAGTTGGGAAAGAAACTTTAGTGAAGCAATAATTAAAATAGAGATAGGCAATTTATTTTTTTATCATGGTTTACACAGGATATATGGTAACCAGCAGGTCAAATATCTTCCATACTAAATGTCTAAAGCATTATTTAGATCATTTAACTAACATTATCCCTATAGCCTATGTACCCAAAACTGTAAACTGGATAGTTAGACTGGCCTAGCTATAAACAAAACAGAAAAAATCTGACATCGTTTTTGTTTTATTTTTTAAAAGGTTAAAACTTTGAGTAATAAATTTTCAAAGATCAAAATCAAATTGGAGACTAACTCTTTAAGTTTTTATTACTTTTATCCTAGACTTATTTAATGTTTATAAGCACAATATACAAAGCAATTTAATGTATAAAAAAATCACTAAGGGGTTTTAAATTCTCATGTGACAATTCTTCCTTGTGGCGAGTATTTTTTTTTTTTCCTATCATGCTCACATACTCTTGGTATTAGCACTGGTGAGAATTATGGGCAATCTGGCTCACTTGGTAATCAAAATATTTGATGTATTTGTATTGTTGAATAAAATAGTGCAGAGAGTGATTTGCGTATTTCACATCTTTGACTTCTTTCATATTGTCATTGATTTAATTAAGCAGTTCTGATTTCTAACCTTTTTGCTCCCTAAGGAGGTATAATTGGTTGTCCAATTATGGTTTACTTCCTCAGTCTTTCTTAATGGCACAGAGAAACTGTTTTTGTTGACATGTCAACTAGTCCTTATATAATTCATATAAATCCAGATTAGTAAAAAAAACCTGCTAATCCCATTGTCCCTGACAATAATTGGTTTAAAATTGGGCATATGGCGGAGGTTTCTTGGGTGCTTCTTGAAAATATTTCTACCATCTCCTGAATACTAAAAGGGAAACCAGAGAAGCTATTTTATACTACCTGGAATTTCTGCGCCATATTGTGACCCAAGGCAAGCTGGATTTGAGACCAAAGCAGACACACTAAGAATGGTAGGGTCCAAAAGGACATAAAAGAACCTGGATGTTTGATGGGAATTTTGAATTATCTAATTAATCAACTCTATACCTGCCTTACCTCAGGATATCTATTATCAATTATAATAAAAATCCTAATTTTAAAGTTAGTAAGAGTTTATGGCCATTTGCATATTATTTATAAATGCAGTTGAAAGCACGCATGCCCTTTCTTATTAGGTGTTATCGAATCAGAACAGAGAAGCCTTTTGATTCCTAAGAAGTGACTTACCTTCCACTCTCCCCTCCATTCTCTTGTAGGAATGATATCTAGTGTTACCTTTCCCATGGGCGTTCATCACTGTAGAAATTGCTTTAAAACTAATTAATGTTGAAGGATAAGTAATAAATACACATCCTTCAAGAGGCACTTCCATTCTAACAGGATATTTTAAATCAGATCTTAACCCAAAAGAATGAAATATCCAATCAGAGAATTACAGGGACTGGGAAAGACATGGGAGGACTTCTCGATGTCCTTTAATATCCTCCCTATGGTACTTACATATTTAGTACATTCCTTGGCCTTAAAACTTCATTCTGTCAGAAGTGTTCAAAATATATTAAAGATAATGAACTTGGATATCTTGGAGTCTACTCAGGGCTAATATACTAAAGATTCATTCATTTGGAAAATATCTACAAATATTTCTCACAAGAAAACAGTTTGTATGTGTGGATGTTTCAGCTTATATAGAGCCAAGATTGAATATGATATAATCATATTACTTTTTAAAATCAAAGTAACATGTTTGTTCTCTTTTGATAGTAAAATAGTCTCAACGTATATAAAAGATTGTTGATAAATAATTTCAAGGACTAACAATTGATTCTGTATTCGCTGATTCAGTCAACAAAATTATGAGCACCTGATATGTGCCTGGCACAAATTTAGCTGTTGGGAATATAGCATTCAAGTCCTTGCCTTGATAGAGTGACTTTTAGTGAGGTGGGTGAGAGTAAGACATAAAAATTAAGTTCAATATGCAAAATGTCAAATGGTGATATGGAAAAAAAATGAAGACAATGTAGAATAGAGAGTGTGGAGGTCAGTGGGAGAGCTACTTTTTTATTTTTTTTTTTTAATTATAGGTAGTCATGAAAGGCCTTATTGAAAAAATAACACTTGGGCATTCACCTGCACTAGCAATTGCTATGGCATGTTGTGCAAAATATTTTTGACGCACAGAAATTCATGCCTGGAGGGTTGAAGAAAGAAGCTTATTAGCTTTAAGAAATTTCCATGTACATAATAGTCTCTATGTACATAAAGGTCTCTATTCAAATTTCCCCAAAGAACTTCAGCTTCAAAACATTTAAAATTAAAGTCAACTCTATTTCTTCTTTCCTTCCTCTTATAGCTGAGTAAGGAGCACAACCGCCCATGCGGTGCAGCTCGAAAATTTGAACATCATTAAGAAAGCCTTCCTCTAACTCAACTCCCAAGCTAGCTAAGGTATCATCTCATCAGGGAAGGTGCATTTTCTACTCCCAAAATCCCATTGCTAATATTGTCGTAGTGCAAATGTAGCTACCTGTGAATTCTCTTTATTTTTGTCTTTATAAGTTTGGTCATTTTGTCAGAAAACTAAAACCAACAGAAGAGTGGAAAAATAGTTTTGTGCGCCACTAACAGAAATAGTGCTTTCCAGAAATAGACTTGCAAATCTCTCCCTTAGTGCCATCCCATTCACTATATTCTCTTTCAGGGGAAGGGGGGAAAAAAACTATGTGGATTAAAAATGTTAAGATAATTGATTTAAGATATCTATTTGGCCTTGGGAAATTACATTCTAAGGCATGTTTTAAAAACTTATTAAGTGAGGTTTCTGGGGGAAAAAGGTATTTACATTATAAGAAATGATTTAGGATTTGCATTTTTAAAACTCATTAAATGAGGTTTCTGAATAAAAAATAAGTATTTATAAGAATATTTTTAATATTTGCTCTTATTTGTATTATATAAATTTAAGATAAGTAGATGCTCAATAACACATACACGATGAAGCAGTTTATAACTGATCATTAAATGTAATACTCCACTTGACAATGCCATTAAGCAATAAAAATTGAGTTTTGCTACTTATGATGCCATGAGGATACATAGCTATTACATTTGGAAAATTTATATAAATTCTCCCCAATTAGTCCATCTTCCAGATTCTTGAATCATCCTAAATCCAATCCTTCACCTTTCCCACCCCTAAGGAAAGAGTCTAAGGCTATTATTTTTCTAATTAAAGTATTCTCAATGTTACAAATCATCTTTTTACATGTTTTTCTACAGATGAATGTCTGACATTACCCACATCTACAATATTCTCTCTCCTAATCTATACCATTATTTTGGCTGGACTAGACTATTAATTAACACACTGTTTACTGGAAGTTATTCTCACTACAGATACTTAGTTGACAAATATTATTAATATCCTAGTACAATCAGAGTCTTTTGAAAGAATATAACATTATTCTTCTTTTCATTGTTATTACACTCTAATATATATTAAAATACACATGGAAATTATAGAAACATGAATGGTATATGCAAAAATTGCCAGAGGTCAGAGGGAGATAAAATTCTTCTGGAAAAGATGATCCAGAAGTTTGATACAGGAGGTGACATCTGTACTGGTCCTTGGTGGTTAGGTATAATTTTAAAATGTCAAGATGGGGAATTAGTTGTGCTATGTCATATTGCATTTGGTTAAATGTACATAAAACAAGTTTCACAAATTATCATATATTCAATTTGTAAAGCATCTTGTGACTTAAGTGTATTCACATCAGAATGTAGCAAGTATAAAATTATAGGCCTAGCAGATATACTGTAATGATTATTTATATAATTTACAATTAAAAAAAAAAGATTTTCCTTTTAGTCTCTAAGTAACAAATCTTTATATGAAGAAAAAATAATTTAATATGTAATTAACATAACTTTCTAGTTATATTAACTCTTATTAAAAATTAATATGCAAATATAAAATGAACTTCACACAATACTTTCTGACGTTATAAACCTTATCTCTTGAAATATTTTTCTTATGTCTGAGATCTAGTGTTCTTAAATGTCCTTAAAAATATAAACTAATCTATTTGCCCTATGAACTGAATTTGAAAAAAAAACCCTAAAAATTCAGAAAACAATATTGTTGTCTGGACTGATATTAAATATCAGAAATTCTCAGTCGCATCATTTAAGGATCATGCTGAATGGAAGTAGTTTAACTGCTCTTTTGTATCTCATTTCTATACTCATGGTATTTGGACATACGCTTATAACTCACTGAAGCGAGAAGACTCACTAACATTGTATGCCATGATTGATCACAGTAAAGTTAAGCAGATTTAAACCCCTAGAAGGAAAGATTCTTCTCTTACAAGTATGGTGAGAAAAGATTTGGTTGTATTCATTACTACCGTTTTCCCTTTTTGAATGACCCACCTTTGGGTCCTGAGAAGTCAAATGGCATAAACAGGCACTAATGGAAGCCCAAATTAGTAAGATAAAAGGCCTGTCCTACAGGTTTCGCGTGAGTATGTCACAGATGTCATCACCAGGCTTGGAGCACATTCCGGGCAGTGATTAGGTGTTCTCTTCCTGGCAATGAATATAAATTGACTTTAGATTCAGGCTTGACAGTAAAATATCTGAAGCCTTTTGACCAAACATGCAGCACATACTGTTCCTTCCTTGTTGCCATAGAGAGGGCGGGGGGAGGGGGGAGAAGAAAATGCACCGAGTCAACCCCTCTTCAGTGTGTTCACGACTTTATTCCAGTGTTTCTAAGAAGCATTAGATAAGAGTGGGAGGTAGTGAGGCAAACATCTTCAGTGTCACTCTGTCTCTATAGTGTCACACTGTCTCTAAGCCAATTTTGGAGACTGCAGGAGTACGAAAACATAACAGCTCATCAGCACTGAGTATTTACTTTTCTCAGGCGCTGTTCTAAATGCTTTACATGCACTAACTCCTTAACTCTCCCAACATTCTATAAGATAGGTGCTTTTAATATCCCCATTTTATAGCTGAGAATACGGAGAAACAAAGGACCTGGGTAACTAGGCCAAAGCCACATAGCTAAAACAACAGGATTTGTCTCTAGAAAAAGAGCCAAAAAAAAAAAAAAAAGTAGGATATTTTTGTTATTCTGAAATGAGAGAAAGACATACAAAGCAAAAATAATATGGTAAGTTAAAAGTGACATCTGATACATGTCCATTATACTCTACTGGCGTTCACTCACCAGGGTGGGACTAATCAGAATGTGCAATTAATTTTTTGCAGATGTCATCCCACTTATTTCATGATTTCAAGCTTCCTAAGGTAGCCTATCATATCAAAAGGGATGTTTTTAAAGCAAACTTTATTATTTGTGTTTACAATTGTAGATATCCTAAAAACTTAGTCCAATCCTCAAAGTTGACAGATGAAAAATAGAAATCTAATGTTATTGATGGTTAAATAAATTCTTAAGAGCTGATCTGGGTCAGTACTTTCTCCCTTACAGCAAGTTGTGGGGTACAAAGCCATTTTATTTCTACAGTCATCATCAAGTTATAAGTTGTAAACTACCTCATAAGTACGGGCTCACTCAAACCAATTCAGTCAGTCTCCCATGTCCTATCTCAAGGGATACACAGGAAGTGAGCTTTTCTCCCTTTGGTAATGTTTCTATCCCCTATGAATGTCTACCAAGGCCTCACAAAGAAACAACAGAATGAAATCGACAAGGGGAGAATTTAGCAGTAGATACAACTCAATAAAAACAAAAAAGAGAACACACACAAAAAAGTTAAATGAGTGCTCAATTTACAGCTGAGTTTTTGACTGTAATGTTACCATTGCAATCCAATGCTTAGATACTAGGTACAGAAAGGAAAACAAAATATTTTCATATTTTGGAGAGAAGGAAGGTATATCATATCATACTGAATGATAAATTAAAAGTAATCTTTGAGTTGCATATCTACAGAAAAAGTTGGGGGAAAGAAAATATGTTTTTTTGCTTTTTGTTTTTGTTTTTAAACAGTACAGCCATGAAGTAGAATGAGTGAAATAATTTTTCATGTTGGTAAAAGATAAATTTATATGAGATAATATACCTCTATAGGTTAACAGTTTAACTCCTTTGTATAGCTAAATTTAAATAAGCTAGCAGTTTAGAAGATATAAATACCCCTTTGACCATGTTCCTCTGGAATATTACTTGAAACATACAGACTGGGGCATCCTACTCAGAGCCACAATTCTGCTAACAGTTTCGAGAATGCAATACATACAACAATGAAGAAGTTATATGAAGCCAAATAGCATCTGTGCAAATATTTCTACATTCAAATCACTGACCTGCGAATATTTCGGTAACTTAATATATGGTGTTAAAGGGGAATGAAGGTTGTAGATGGACTAATGGTTCTTAATCAATCAACAGACCTTAAAATAGGGAGGCTATCCTAGACTACCTGGGTGGATATGATCAAAGGGACCTTAAGAGCGGAAGAGGGAGGATGAAGAGGACAGAGAAAGAGATGTGACTACAGAGTTAAGTTGGAGTGATTCAAAATGAGAAGGACACAACACTTCATTGCTGGCTTGGCAGATGCAAGTGAGCCATAAACCAAGAAATGCAGCAGCCTCTAGAAAGTGGAAAAGGCAAACCAAAACAAAACAAAACAAAACAAAACAAAACAAAAACATAATTCTCCCCTAGAGCTTACAGAAAAAAATACAGTCTGTCAAAACTTTGATGTGAGCCCAGCAATTCCATGTCAGACTTCTAAACTATAGAACTGAAATAGTTGTTGATTATGTAAGTCCTAAATTTGTGGTAATCTGTTATACCAACAACAAAAAAAAAACCTTATACACAGGCCAAGCAGAGTAACCAAAAAATAAATTAATAAACATTTCTGATCTCCCAAGCTTATATGGTTTTTCTATTTGTAAAAGAATATCTTTGTAAACTTTTTGAAATATTCTTATGTTTTAAAATCAATTCTAGAATCAAAAAATATCTTAATTCGACTGGCCAAGTATAGCCAAGTTACCTATAGTCATTCTGTTATATCTTCAAGACCATGTAGCTCAGTGGTTTTCCAACCTATGAAATCAATGCTTCTATCTGTAAAACAATTATCACTGTTTATTAATTAAAACTGAAAAGAATATCTATCTATATAGAATAACCTATTTATACTTATAAATTCAAAAAAATATATAATCCTCTATAGGTAATACGTAGAACAAGTAATAGGAAAGTAAGAATAATAAAACAATGTGCATTTATGCTCAGGCAAGGCTATGCTCTAAGACCTGATGAAGTAGTTACATGCTTGCCATACAGATAGAATCACCAAAAATGCAACTGTAGACATAGTGAGACAGGTATGTTGCACTGGCCACTCAAATACTAAGAGTGGAGTGATTTTGTGTGGTACTGAACAATCCTTGTTTAAGTTGCAAACAAAATACTATGTAATTGTTTCTTGATTTGCACAGCAAGTCCTTTACTGGAAAACACAGTGCATGTTAACTCCAGGATAATCCTTAGCCATGCAATGTTGCCTGATAAATTGAAGGATGGCTAGAAACTTCGGTCTATCTTCTAAATATCAGTACCCCTTCCCAGTCTCCATTTGCCACTACAATCACAAGAAAAGGCCCAGAATTCCCCTTCTACACACTTTATCTTTTGACTGCTTCCCACTCATCCTTACAGATCCAAATCA
This sequence comes from Rousettus aegyptiacus, assembly GCF_014176215.1. NCBI lineage: Eukaryota > Metazoa > Chordata > Mammalia > Chiroptera > Pteropodidae > Rousettus > Rousettus aegyptiacus. The sequence goes on along the minus strand of NW_023416311.1, from coordinate 85,891,027 downwards.
AGGGTCACTCCCTCCAGGAAGACCTCACTGACTGCCCAAGTGGCTAGATTAGGCCCTTATACCTCTCTGCATCTAAAAACCTGAGTTTTTTCTATTACTGCTAACAGTGACAAATATGAAGACAATGGAAACAATTGTTAACATCACTCCAAATGTTTACTATCTGATAGGCTTGCTGAGTTATCTCATGAGTTATCTCATTTACCTCATATCTAATAAAAATACTTTGATATAACACTGAGATATAAACGTGTTTAAAGAAATATAGTTAATTTTAATGTAACTATAAATTCAAGCAATAAATTATTTTAATGTTTTTGATGAATCTGTATTTGCATAAACATAGTCATAGAATAAGGCCTTATAAGCCATCTTAAGTAGTGTCTAATTCAATGTAGGTTCAAGAGAAAAACTATTGAAAATTCAGATTCTCTAGATACCTTCCCTAAGGCATTGCCAGAAAATTCTAGTTACTTCTTTTTTAATAATATCATGGATGAAACGATTTCCATTTTAAAAATTTTAAGAAAATAAAATAGGCCTTTATATACTCTACTGCTCTTATTTTAAAATTTTGTTTAATAAATTCACTACTTATTTCATTTTCAGAAAAGAAAATTAATTTGGAAATAATACCTTTTTCCCTCAAATTCTTTGGATCACCACACAGAAATGTTTTTTTTTTTTTAAATATATACTCTATACGTACTTTTACTCATTTTCAGAATAATGACTTTATTAGTCCCTACGCGCGCACACACACATACACAGAGACAGCTAGCTGAAAAAAGACAAAGGCACACACAGCACACACACAATGACATGGGACCTGGTGTGCTATGTTCTAATCAGCAAACTACGAGTTCAGTTTTCTCATGGCAATCTCATCTATCCCTGACAGTGAGCCATATTTAGCAAGACAGCAAAGCTAGTAAATCTCTGTAACACCTGGGCAGAGTTCCAATGGGAATACCCAGATATTTAAAAGACAGGCAAGAAACCTCATTTAACCTTGCTACTGCCAACACAAAGATACAGAGGAGCAAAGGAAATGTGTTCCGGGCTTTCTAAATGGCTACAAGAGGATAGCAATTTTTTTTTTTTTTATTCACTAATTTTCCCTAAATTTAGAATGTCACTGCTCTTCCTTGGGACTGGGCCAGACACTTTGGGAGGAATATTAGCACTTACAGACTTCTTAGGGGTTTCTAAAAGTATTCAGTGTCAATTTACTAAATGGTTTCCCTTAGTGAAATGAAAGTGCTATTATGCCTGTCTCCCTAAGTTTCTCAGTCTTGGGACTCAGAGGAAAAATGTGTTCTCTTCTTTAATGTATCTTCTTTTCTTTAAGGTGACCAGTATTGTATCAAGGCATGATGATATAATGATCTGCTATTTTGAATTCAGATAAATTTCTGCTCCTGGCATCCTCTCTTTGAGAAGAAAGATGAGACATCGGTTTTGCTGAATCAGTCAATAGGAAATGAAATTTAATGAAACTAGCCATGGAGGCATCCCTGACTTGTCTACTGACCACAAGGAGCCCTCGAACGTAGTCCTAGCTCAAAATATTGGCCAAGTTGCTTAACTTTTCTGGATCCTAGTTTTCTCAACAGAAAAGTAAAAACATTAGACTAAATGATTGTTACGCAAAATTCTAGCTGTAGCAGACTTTTAGGTGATTACACCTCATTCTTAGCAATGACAGAGGGAGAAGGCGGGGGAGACTGAAAAAGAGAGAGAAAAGAGAAGGCAGGGGAAGAGAGGAAGGAAAAGAAGGAAGTCAAAGGAAGGTATAGATAAAATATAAACAGATGCATGTTCCACACACAGATTCAGTATTTCTCTAAACTACAACTCGAGTACATCCAGCTCTTCACACCAAGGGCACATTAGAAATGTCTCCTCACACTAATCAGATTCATCGACTCCCTCACCCCCAGCAACGTCCCCTTGCTACTTTCTCTCATTTGAATCATGATGAAAGAGCAGAAACCACATAAGTGTGAGTACAGAGAATGAAATTAACTAGCCACAAGGAAAATTCTAGAATGTCTGAGTTAGAACATCTAAGAGCAGTCAGGAATCTGAGCTCAGGGCAGAACCAGGGGTGAAATATGTATGTGGATGTCTTTATCATGGGAAGTTATAGATATAGAATGAATTTACCCAAGGAGAGAAATTCAAATAATAAAACAGGTAACAGGAAAAAAAAGGAGGATTTTTTTTTTCAATGAATAGAGACCAATCAATAGGCATTGAAATGTAAATATGAAGCTAAAGGTCAGAAGCCTTCTAACAGCCAAGCCATCACAAAGAGAAATTCATCTCTTGGGGTCTGCATTACCAAAACTGGTTACTTCCCTTTTTCAAACTAAGTTGGTAGGTCCAAGAATAACTAAAGTGATATATAATCAAAGTTAAGAAATAGATGTTCAAACACCCTATAATTTTGTTAAATAAGTTTACCTCTTGATTATTTCATAATTAAATACCAACAAATCATTGTATAACTCTAGAGATATATTTAAAGTACGACTTAGTGAAATGAGCATAAACTTTGAAATTTTTTAGTCCAGCGTCTTATTTTGACTCTGCCACTTAAAAAGATAAATGACTTAACAGTTTTTATTTTACTCTATTATGAAACAAATAACCAAACAACCAAAAGGCATTCTGTGTCTCAATGTCTTATGGATAATAATGGCATTTGTCTAACTGAGGTTACTGAGAATTAAATAAGGCAGTGCATGAACAGGTAGGTGATAAAAATATTAGGTCTTCTAAATTGCCCTATCACAGTAACTACATATAATGGCAATGCCTTGCACAAAGGCTGTAATCAATAACAACTCACTTAATCTGACTCCCCATTCAAGAGAAATTCAGCTGAACAAATAGGAGTAAATAGTTTATGTACACAATTATGCGTAGGTTAACAGTACACATGGAGACAGGCATGAAACACAAAAGTGGCAAAGAGCAAAACTCCAGCTGCTGCCTTTTCAGAACAGGGAATTAGGACACGGGCCAGCTGGGCAAAGGTGTGAGTTCTCCCTATTAAATAGCCATTTAATGACAGTTTTTAGACAAGGACTCTTAGGTGGGGTTGAGGTTGCCCATAAGTCTCATGAAATAATGTGTACAGCTCTATGCACATTTTTTTCATGGGACTCTTTAGCATTACATACTGAAGAGAAGTACAGTCTGAATAAACTAAATTAGAATAGCTCCAGAACTCTTCCATTTTACAAAATAAAATTAGAAGAATATCTGAAGCAAGACAAGAAAAAGCTAGAAAAAGAATGGGTGTTAATATTTCCTTCACAGCAAATGATACTTTTATCTTCTTGGCTGTTCATCTATTTGTTTACCTTAAATGAGAAAGTTACTTCTTCAAAAGTTCAGATATTCAGGATACTGTCGATATTCCATTTAAAAAGAAAAAAAAAAAAGACAGGCACTATATTTTGGAGTTTAGAACAGTTTGAATTTCCTCCCATATCTAATAGTTCTTAGAAAATCAGTCAGTGAGTTGCTTTTTATCTGTTAGGAAAAAAAGTTTTGTGACGTTTTACACTCTGGTGATGGTTGCTACGGGTAACTGGCTGTGTTACAGGTTAAGCAGTCTCTGTAGGGAGGTTACACAGTATTATTTTCTATTTTTTTAAACCTTTTTGTTTCTATGCTATTTCACTGAAACAAATGTGAGAATAAATTCACTGCAGATCTTAACATGAAACTCTTTCCACTATCATCAAGGGCATACCGAGACGCGAGTTTATAAAAAAAAAACAACATAATTTTATCTTTACTATTTGTCCAGGTGTGCTCACAACTCATCACTTACTGGCTTCTAGAAGATAAACACAAAAAGCATCACCAAGCTAATAAGAGTAATTACCATAATTTGTCTAAATGTGTGGCGATGTCGTTTTATGAGGATAGATTAAATACCTTGATTTGTTATATAAAAAGTTACAGTTTTAAGCATAATTTCCCACTGTGAAATTTCTATTTCTCTCTCTCTTTCTACCCCCATTCCCACCCTGCCCCGTGCTTCTCTCTCTCTCTCTCTCTCTCAAAAATGATATTTTAACAGCAACAAGAAGGCGAGCTCTGAATAAAATTTTTTGATTAATTGAATCAAAATGCTTTTCCTACTATCTCCTCCCTCACTTTTCCCAGAAATCCTATACCCCTCAGATAAAAATAAGTTAAATTACTCACATTCTGAAAATCCTATTATATTTCCAGTATTTAACAATGAATGTAGCATCATTGGAATTCTCATTTGTGATAAAATATTTTAGTAGCTATAAGAATTTCAGAGCCTATGAAAAAGTTCTTTTCCATGTAAAATTAGACTAAGAATGACATCACCCATTACAAGATCTCGCCAGGAATTTACAGGCCAGTTCACCTGGAAGGAGAGGTCAAAGCAGCATTTTACTTTGAAGCTATCAGACCAGAAACAGTTGGAGGAGACAGAAATGTACTTTCTTGGCAATCCCTGACCTGAGAACCAGTGAATTCATAGAGATACTGAACAAACCTTTGGCTGCCAAGAGGTCTGCAATTCATTTAAGGAATAGGGCACAACCACCCAAGATGAATGCCAAGTGAGCATACCAGCTAGTGAGTATTATTGGAGACTCCAGAAAAGAGCTCTGTGGGTTAGGGAAGTTAGGAAACACTTCCTGTGGGGGGAGGGGGGTGGCATTTAAATGTACTTTAGCCCAAAGTTTGTCAAAAAAAATAAAATAAAATTGGGAAGCAGGATGGGAAGAATCTAAAAAAGTGAAGCTGAAGTACTTCTCCCTATTGTTAGGTAAATAAGACTGAAACAATATAGCTTATGGGAGATGGGTAGAGGGTTGAGTAGAAGAAAACTTTTTTCTATTTTTGTTTTTCTACTCTCTAGCCAACTATCAGAAAAGGTAAAAATAGATAATGCTTCTGCAGATTAGAGAGTAGGGGAGGAATCACACTGATGCCCATTTTGGGTGGCGAGTGGGCATATCTAGCCTGTGTCATGTACCTTTAGGCCATTCGACTTATTTTATCAAGTAGATTTTTCTTCTATGGTTTGAAATAACAACAACAACAACAACAAAATCTAATGATTTTTTTTTGCCCCACTGTGGGTAGGTAATCTCAGCAGCCTTTTCCAATAAGGAATAACTTCCATGGAACCTAAACCGCTGGAATCCAATGACAAATTGGCAAGCAGCTCATCTGAGAGCTCTGGATATCTGGCCAGCAAGACAGCTTTTAGTGTAAATTCTGCCATTTACCTTCAGGGTCTGTGTTTCTCACCTATAAAATCAAGAACTGGGAGATGACAGCTAAAATCAACTTCCTTCTAACCCTAATCCCTTTCTAATGTTACAATCGGATTGTCTTTTGTTACAAATATGTATAAATTAAAAATAAATAAGATCCCAGTGAAGGACGAAAATGTGTTCCTGTGAATAAAGCATATGATTTTTTGCACAAGACTTCACGATATCTATTTTGGAGCTCAGAATCCTTTAAAAAATAGTGGTAGAGGTCCAGTTATTTAATTAGCTATAATATCTAGGGATTCTAACTATTGCATAATATTTTTGTTTAAAATGTCCAAACATCAAATTTTTACATGTCCTGATAATGTATCTATATTTTCCATATAAAAAGAGAAAGAATGGGATGTGTGCCATTATGCGCCGAATTGTGTCCACCCAAAATTTATATGTTGAAGTCCTAACTGCAAGCATATCGAAATGTAACTATATTTGGAAATAAGGTCTTTTCAAAGGTAATTAAGTTAAAATGAGGCCATGAACGTGAGCCTTAATCCAATATGACTGGTATCCTCACAAAAGGAGGAAATTTGGACACAAAGAGACACTGGACATGCACACACAGAGAGGAGGGACCATGTGTGGAAACAGCAAGAAGGCGGTCATCTACAAGCTAAGGAGAGATGCCTCAGAAGAAACCAAACCTACCCATCCCTTGATCTTGGATTTCCAGCCTCCAGAATCGTGAGAAAATAAATTTCTGTGGTTTAAGCCACCCAGTCTATGGTCTTTCGTTACAGCAGCCCTGGTAAACTAACACATGCGCTTAGTTAAGATTTGGCTGCTTTTTATAGAATATTTTTGTGATTGCTGACTGTGAAAGCAGTGCCAGAGTTTCTCTTTATTTCTCTGTGATTAAGATAGAACATGTATTTATAGTTTTGCAATCCTTTCTTCAGATTCAATTATCTGAGAAGCACCATCTCCAAGTGCCCATTAAATTACGAGCAAATACATATGCATGCAGCTTTAGCACTGTGGCACAAAAAGCCTGGATTTTTGTGTTTGGATGTCACTTCTATTCTTATTAACAATTAGTGAAAGTAGATGTGTATTAAAGTTTTTTTTTTCTATTGTTTAAAAAAAATCTGTGCTCACATAATATCAATAGTAAAACATCTGTCCAAGTCAATGAGGGAAATAGTCAATGTGGATATACAGAAAAGTGTGGTATACAGAAAACATGGTTGGGTGTATCTCAACTAATTATTTTTTCATAGATCAATATGAGTGGCATAATGTTCTCTACTTCTAATCTGTTTAAATTTTAAGAAGGCACGTAGATGACCTATAATATCATAGGTGATAACTCAAATGTATATTGTCATAGTATCTGATGCGATGAATCCAATCTGGTTTAGTATTGTCAAAAGAAATTTCCCAGCCAATTCTCTTTTGTTTTCAAACATCCCTTCAAGAATACACTTTAAGATTTATATGAAAAAACAAACAAACAAACAACAAACAAAAAGATTTATATGGATCACAGATATTACTAATAGCGAGACTGCCAATTTTTTCCAGCACTTTTCTTAATAAAGCATGTAAAAAAAAATCATAAAATGTTATGCTGTCATAAATATGAATGAGACAATTAGGACTAGAAAAACTGTTAAAACATGATGCCATCTTGCTTCTTACAGATGAATTCTTACAGATAAATATTGGATGAAAATATCTTCTGGGTAGCTTTTTAAATTTAATAATTATTTCATGCTCTATGTTTAAAATGGACTCTAAGTATAGCATTAAATGACTGGATCTGTTATAAGAGAAAAACAGATATATGGCTTCCTTTATGCAATATGTAGCTGAAAGCCCTGCCCACAAAGTCTGTACTGCTAGGAAAACCATTAAAGTGGTAATCAATTGAGGAGGGTCATGCCCAAAGGAATAACAAAAAGCAAAATGAAACCTTGCCAGTTACTGCAAAGACTGCCAATATGGAATTTAAAATATGACTAGTGGTATGACAAATTTTCCATATTAGTTACCACTTAAAGCTATAATGCCAAGTATTTTTGAAGAAAAGAAATGGTTATTGGTTTTCTCTTTGATCACTGCAATAAAATATTATGTTTGCTATTTAATAGATTTTCCTTCATTTTTTAAAATCACTTTTGGACTGTTTTCACACATTCAAAGGATAGTGAATCTTTAAGATTGCTAATATGATAATAAAAATGAGACATTTAATTCGTCATTTCTGGATAATTGCTGATAAAAGCTTTCAGAGACAGCACTGTCATAGTGACCAATGTCTATCACACAGATCCTTATTTAGTCTGTGGGCAGTAATGACTGTGGGGAAACAGAAGGATCCCATCTAGACACAGTTTTAAAAAATAAGTAATGAAGAAATCTTACATCATGAATTTTTTCGAAAGAAGGAGGCTGTATTTTAACACAGATAGGGATTTTTTGCATGTAATGATCCTACTTCGACTTAAGTTTAAGTACTATAATGGGTGTTTCTTTGATGTCAGTTATTTTTGTGTTCATATTTTGTATCAATAGTATGTATTCGAAGCCAATTGCAATATGATGATGGCCCCTCCACCCTGATAGTACACACAGTCTGCGATTATTACATACTTCACCTTTATTAAAAGGCTATTACATTCCAGCCACCTGTAAATGCTATACATTGCTGATATAAAATAGGCCCCGGATCACTCCGAGTATTAAGTACAGCGTGTTTTTTATTCTTCAATTTTTTTAAAAGACAAATTTATTTCTTGGACTCTTAAAGTCCAATATTTTAAGTCAAATATTTTAAGCGATTTCCCTTCCTCTTTGCTACTTCCCGTATAGTAATTTTTCTATTACAACAAGTTCGAAAACTACTGCATACTTGAAAACCAAGCAATGCCAGCTTTAACATTCTAAAAAATATGTGTGTCAGAGGCAACTTTTAATTCTAGATGCATAGTGATAAAGCTTAACCATTATTAAAGAGGAGGTAACTAAATGACAGGTTTTTTCTAAAATGTATTCAAATTTCTTTCATGACATAAATATGATACTTTAATCACAATTATATTAGATTTGTTTGTTTGTTGACATCTCAGATAATTTAGATTATTGTTAACTAAACATTTTTATGTTTCTGAATATATATACATAGTCAACATAATAAAGAAGAAAGCAAACTAAGTATATATATATATATATATATATATATATATATAACAATTAAGGCATTTTTGCTTTTCTCAAATTTATTTAACTTATTAACAGTTATCAAGTCCTTATAGAAGATAATACATGACAAAACTTTGATTTTGAATGGGAACCACTTAGCCACTTAAAACTTTATAAGCAATGAAGTCTAAAATAATTATTCATAATGTTATTGAAATGAATTCGAAAGTCAAATGGAGTGATTTTTGGTATATAATTTATATACAGAATCAAAGGAATGATAAGTAGAATTTCACAAGCAACCCAAGGGCCAGTACATTTCTAACTGGTTTAACTAAACTTCCTTCCTCCTTCCTTAATCTTCATAACGACAGAATGAGGAAGATAAGATTTTGCTCCCATTTTATAGCTGTGGTTACTCAAAGAAGATAAGCAAGTTGTCCTTGTCTGAAGTGGTATGGTTAGTGAATGGCAGCCTCTAAGACAGGCAGTCTGGTTGGTAATTACACACCCTTAAGGACTCTGCTCATAATGACATTATTCAATTTTTGAGGTAGGAACATTAGAAAAAGTTTGTGTTTTCAACATGCTAAAAAGGTCCTATCAATAAATGGTGGCACTATAAGAAATTAGGGAGCCAGTTACATAGGTGACAAAATATCTATTAACTACTGTTCTGTGTCTGCTGATAAATGATCCTTCAAAATGTATTAATAATAAAGAGAGAGAAATTACATGTCATACAGTCACAGAGCTAAATATATCATACTTTCAAAAAATGACACTATCGAGCTAATGAATGCTTTAATGTTACGAACTGGACAACCATCTCGGATAAGACGTTTACAGAATAACTGAAAGAACAATAACAACAAAACTAAAGGCACAACTGCAATATACCGGACAATGATTTTCATACCTAATTCACAAATATGGACAAAGGAAGTTGTAGCTTTATAACTGGCAAGTTACCAAATGTCTGCACTAAACAGTAATTTACTTTAATTACAGTTTATCAAACAATACTATTTTACTGGTTGAATTGGGGAGTTAGCCACACATTAGCAAATTTACAAATCTTGATTTTGCTTTACAATATTTTCTGATATATTTTCTGCTATATTTTCAGGGAAATAAAATGTGAACATTAACACTGCAACTTTTTATATTTACTGCTTATCAAAAGCTATTGAAAATGAAACAAACATGCTATCTTATTGTGTAAGCAAATAATCTAGATCAAATAGGACATAGAAAAAGGCAAATATTTGCCTATTAGTGGAATATATTTGAGACAGGTGTTTGAAATGTGCAGATGCTCAAAAGTAATTGGGTACTTCTATTTATTTGCAACTACAACAAAATATTTAATGATTACAATATTTCATTTTAACGGTGTCTCTACAAAATAAAAACATTCATGTCTTACACTCAGTAATTATTTTCCTACAATTTACTCTACAAAAATAATCATAAAAATTATCAATGAGCTACATTTGAGATTACCTTTTGTAGCATCATTTCTAATACCATTGAATTGGAATCAATCCACATGCCCATTAGTCTGAAGAATAATTATATTATGTAGAAACACAGAAGAAAATTCTGTGCCATTATTTAAAATATTAAGGTAGCTCTAGAACTAATATGAAAAGATATTTGTAATATATTTTTGAAGAAAACTAATTTCAGAATAATACAGGTAGCATAATCAAAGGTTTTAAAATGTACACATTTTATAAAGCTTTTATATATTGCAAATGATTGCATAAACAAGAATCTGGAAGTATATGCCTTAAACAATTAACAATTGTTATCTAGTGATTGAAACTGATGAAATGTTATATGAAGACTAATTTTTTGCTTATTAGAACATTTGTTTATAGAGTTTTTTTAAATAAGATAGCTGCATTACTCTTGTAATATTACTTAAAAAATAAATACAACAAAATTAACTCACCTGTGAAGATTACAGGATGTTTTAAAAAGAATTTTTAAAAATATCAATAAAACTATGGAAATTGCATAGTTCACATTATGATTTAAGTGTAAACAATGAAAATTATAAGAAGCAAAGTCAAATTTCACAGAAAAAATCACTACTGGAAAATATTAGCTTCATGTCCTTTAATTTTTTTAACTTAAAACTTTTACCTCAAGCTTTATCTCACATTCTTATTTAGGCAGGTTTGAAAATGCTAAGCCCACCAATCCTTCCAGTTACAAGACTACAATCAAATACACCATGACTCTTCCATTATTTAAACAGCCATGACATCCCAATAGATGCAGAAGAAAGAGCATTCAATAAAACCCAACAACTGATACATGGTGAAAACTCAGCAAACTAATAATGAAAGAATACTTTGTTAACTTTAATAAAGAATATTGACAAAAGCAGTAGAGTTTTTTATTTTTTAATGAAAATTTAAAAGCATTCTCTTTAAAACAATGAATACTGCTGTCACCTTTCCTACTCAATATTGCATGTTAGGTCCTAGTCCATGCAATAGCTGTTAAAAGCTATTGCTATTCAGGAAGAAACAAAATTCTTATTAGCCATGAATCTGACTGTCTATATAGGAAACCCGAAAGAATATAGAAACACATTACTAGAATTAATAAAGGAGTTTAGGAATATTGCAGCATTTAAAGCTGGTTTGCAAAATTCATTGCCTTTCTACATATTAGCAACAAACTTTAAGAAATGAAAGTTAAAAATAAAGTACTATTTAAAATAACAACTAAAGTATTAAATGTTTAGGGATATATCTAACAAAACATGTGCAAGACCTAAATTAATAGAAAACATATCATGTTCATGACTAAGATAATATTGTAAGGACATCAATTTCCTCCCAATACACTTGTAGATTCATTACAGTTTTAATCAACATTCAAGAAGGGTGTGTGTGTGTGTGTGTGTGTGTGTGTGTGTGTGTGTGTGTAAATTTATGAAGATCTGCTTTCTTGTATGGCAAAGAATTTCCAAATTAAAAATAACACTTGGTATTGAATTATGTTCAGTTTTTATTGCAAAATGAAGAATAATAGTCCATTTTAAAATTGTCCAACTCTATTTCAAGATATATATATACTACATAATATGTTATATATAACATATTACATATTAATTCATAATTGTTAATCTGCTTGTATATTATATATAATATTATAAACATAATATGCACACAGAATATATGTATATTCTGACTCTAAACTTCTTAAAATTAAAATATTTTCTTAAGGTTTTCACATTATTAGATTTAATGATATAATTTTCATTCATTAAGATATTAACTTGTACTTTTATATATCATAATTAGCTTAATAACAGAGAATGAAGAGAATACTAGATTAAATAGGGAACAACTTAAAATATTCTTTAAATTGCACATTTTGTCTTATAATAATTAAATTACTTCTGCATGGATAAAAGGAATGTGTTCATAATACAGTTTCTATAAAATTAAGAATAAATGAAATATTCTTTAAGACTACTGTTATCTAGAACAACCTAAATGAGAAGAACTGCTTTCCAAAAAACTGTCTCTATTTTGGATTTGTTTAATAATAAAATATAACTTGTAAAAGATTAAAATTACAAAAGAAAATCATTTTGAACTATTTTACCTTTATTTTATCACTGAAATTTAAGTCCTACCCATTAAATTCCCAATAATATTTAATAAATATGACAAATTTCATTCATTCCAACTTTACTTATTTTTAAAAATAGGAACTATAAATAACCCTAGATTTATATATTACACTATTCCAGTATGATATCATAGAGAAGATATTCAAATATGATTCTTTCTTTTAAAAATTCAGTTAACTGGTAGATTAGGAAGACCAGCTTTGTCAAGTTTAAATAGATTAACAATTATGAAAAAGTAAGTATCTGTGGGATTATCTGGACATAGGGTAAGGAAAGTTCGATCCCTTTATGAAGTTGGTAAAAATTATGGACCTGAAGTAATTCCTATAAATATTTATGTTGCCCATAAACATAAATGTTTGCAAACAAATTTTCCAGAGTTTATACTTGCAACCTATTCCCAGATTTAAAATCTTTGACACACAGGAAACAAACTCTGTCACACTCACAAGAGTAGTGATTACTCTTCTGATAGTTAGGTAACACTATATTACTTCTGGTGACTTAATTTATTTTTCTTGGTCTCCTGCTTCTTACCTAAATAGTATTTCCATTTTCAAGTACTAGATCAAGCCCTAACTCCTCCAGGAAATCAATCATCTTTGATTGCCAGTAACCTACAATCTTTAATGGCAACTGTTATCTTTACCATTCATATACTTTGAGTCTGTAAAAGATACTATTCTAAATTTTTCTGTATCAATGTATTGTAAGCCTCTTGAAGGTAGGCCGTGTCCACTTCTAGTGCATAAAGAAAAGGATAGCACAGTCATAACTGGAGTCAATACATATTTAAATCATTTTAATTATCTAATTTTGAAAGATAATTGCATTTTTAATTTAATCTCAACTATTGATGTAATCCAAAATAAATATCTGTTCCTGGAGACTTAAGTGTGTAAAGTATGCACTCTACTGATCTGTATCAGATCATGTTATTCTGTGTGTTCTTATACTTCTAGTTTGTGTATGTTTATTCAATCCAACTACATTGATAAACCCTGAAAGCAAAGAGTGTATGTTTCAAACCCAATGTGTACAAGTTAAAAGCCATTTCTCTTGATTGTATCACCTATGTCCCATTCTGTTTTCAAAAGCTAAATGAAAACAACCTTGGAAGACAAAAGCGGTAGTTAGCTATATGCACTGGGCATGTTCTAGAAAAACAAAGGGAAATAAATATTGAGAGATGCACATTTTTATTTTAGGTTACTTCCAATTGCCAGCTATCCCTAATGATTATTTTCAAATAGTTAATTATTTAGAAAGACAAATAATGTTCAATGAAAAAAAAAAACATTATTCGATGTAATTTAATTTCAATTTAAAATTCCTTAAGAAAATAAAAGAGAAAAACTTTTGTTATATCAATAGTCACCACCAAATCAGTATGTTTTTACCCTGTGGTAGAAATGTTTGTTCTCAAGTATAATCCAGGACATTGGTGATAATCTACAGTCTTATAGGGCCTCCAAATTCAAGTGCAGAAAAATAAAAACAAAAAACAAAAAACCAGTTACTGTGATAAAAAGTTCGGTAATACATTTTTAAATTTAGCTGTTTGGAATCGGGTTTAATCTTGTCAAGTACAGTAGGCAGGGAAACAAGATTTAGTAATGGCACCCCACATATTTTTTCCCCCTATGGCTAAGTCAGTAGCAATTGGCCTTTGTCATTCCTGTGATGCTGACTCATCATTGATAACTGGAAATCCTCTATTAACCCAAACTACAGTTTCTAAGTGTCTCTCTCTCAGTATTTTACTTTGCAGATCAAAAGAAACTCTATATTCTCCTTTCTACTCTAGGAGATGATGTATTTCCTTCATTTATTTATTCATGTTATATATAACTATGCATCCATCCACCTATATCCTAGTTTGCTATGAAAATATAAATCTATTATTTTAGTAAAATCAGTGATAAATATTCCTGAAAAATAGAGATATATTTGTAACATACATATTTTAAAACAAACTATGGTTCTCTTGCATTTTTTATCCTGAAAGCACACCATAATATTCATTCACAAGAGCTGCCAAAGTGGATAAAGAAGAGTAAATGGAAACCTGAAATACTAGATCACTTTTCCCTGCTCACAAAGGTCAGACGTTTAAGGTTACCTAAGTGTTTCTCGTTATCGATAAGCTTTTCAAATCTAATCATCTCTCAATTATTTAGGAACTGATTATCCAATCTGTGAATCATCCCTTGGGCCTCTTTTTCTCTCCTGATTTTTTCACTTTGGCTATCTTCTTAAACAATGGCCATTTTAATACTAAATTAGCTATGCAAAAATAGACGAAAAACCAAATTAGTAAAACTTGGTTCAAATAAACAGGACTGTGCAGGAATTTCAGTTGCGGCCATTATTCCATTTCCACATGACACACTCCAAATAATTTCACCCCACACTCCACCCCCAATAATTATCTTCACATAGAATGTGTAAAAATTCATTAATATCAAGGTATTTTCATGTTTCTTTTGGTCTTTTTATTCATAATAATTAACAGAAAATATTCATGATCTTTGTTGGAAGCAGTACTTATCTATATTCTAAAATAGAATCAAAATTATCTTTAAACCGTAAGTTAACCCTTTATATACAATAGAAGCTTTCAGCTAGAATAAGTTACAACATGTGGGATTTCTGTACTAAAAGTAAATTAGTATAGCTATAATTTGGAAAACAGTATTGAGATTCCTCAAAAACTTAAAAATAGAACTACCAATACAATCCAGCAATTCCACTTCTGGGTGTATATCCAAAGGAAACAAAATTACTTTGTCAAAGAGATATTTGCATCCCTATGTTCATTACAGTATTACAATAGTCAAGACCTAAAATATATATTCATACACACACACACACAAACACACAATTAAATGTATAAAATCTAAAGAACAAAATAAACAACAATAACAAAAGTGCTAATAAACTCAGATACAGAGAATATTTAGTGGGCTACTAGATGGGAGGGTGGGGGTATAGGAAAAAAAGGCAAAGGGATTAAGAGGTACAAGTGGATAGCTGCACAATAGACATGGATATGTAGAGTGCAGCATAGGGAAGATGCTTAATAATGTAATAAATATGCAAGGGGAAGAGGGGTACTAGATTTAGTGGGCTGATCGCTTTGCGAATTATGTAGATCTCTGATTACCAGGTTGTACAACCGAAACTGGTATATTATTGTATGCCAACTATAATTGAAAAACTCATTGAATTGTACAATGTATACACAAATGACTAACTGTCTATTATATTTCAATAAAGCTGGGGAAAATAAATTCATTAAAGCGGGGATAATATATTAATCTTTTAAAAAAAAGAAGGAAATCCTGCTATTTTCGACAATGTGGTTGAATCTTAAGAGCATTATGCTAAGTAAAATAAGTCGACAGAGAAAGACAAATACTGTATAATCTCATTTAAGTGTGAAATTTAAAAAAATTAATAGAAAAAAGAGATCAGATCAGTGGTGGGAGTCAGGGGGTGGGGACTGGATAAAGGTGGTCAGAAGGTACAAATTGCAGTTATCAGATACATAAGTACTGGGGATGCGATGTATAGCATGGTGACTAGAGTTAACACAGCAGTATGGTATACTGGAAAGCTGTTAAGAGAGTAAATCTTAAAAGATCTCATCACAAAGAAATAAACTTTATTTTTTTGTGTGTGTAATTATAGGAGATCGAGGTTAACTAAATTTATCTGGTGATCATTTTGTAAAGAAAGTCTGATTGGAAACACAGTGTAAGTTCATAGACATGCTAACATTGGTAGAGAATGCAGCATTTATTGCAAGCCTTCAGAATAGAGAAGTCATTTGAAACCATTCCAGCCTTTTCTCACAATTCTCAGCCAAAGCCCCTTGATGTAAGTTCTAATGTACTTAAGGAAACTGTATTAATATTTGTCTAAGTATACTCTAATTAAAAAGTTAAAAAAAAAAACATCAAACTCATTTTAAAGCCGAATATAAGTGGCTTGGGGCTATCCGCTCTTTCTTATCATCTATGTCCTGGTTGTCCTCTGATCACGTGAATGACCGAGGATGAATATGATGCACTGGTCTCATCCCTCTCCTCAAAAAATTCTGAGTGCAAATGATCCTCTTATGGTGATGACTTGTAAAATTGGTCGAAATACAATACCTATTCTATTCAGAACATTGAAATTATTTTTCAAAAAAATGATTTGGGAAAACAGACAAACTAAAAGATTATAAAGACATTTGTAAAGTATTATTCCAAATAATTGTACATACCTATGAAGTATACAGATGATAATGCCTAAAAGACATATTTGATATAATAATATATTTTTTAAAAAGATGAGACTTTCCTTCCAAAGACTTATATAGCTAAATATTTAGCTTATATAGCTAAATATTATTTATATATAAATAATATTAACAAGAAAGAATAAGCTGTAAGAATGTCTTTCAGACAAATCCTTACAAAGCAATGACCAGAGCTACAGAATACAAAATGTGATATAGTACATGGAATATTCATAACTATAAAATTGTGTTTATTTGTATACAGAAATGTTTAGTATATAATTACATTGAATGAAAAAAAAAAAAAAAACAGGAAACTACATTAGATAACCAATACAAAGTTAGAGAGCAGTTCAGGTTATTCTAAATGTTTAGACTATGCCCAAGTGGGTAAAAAATTAAAATAAGAGTAATAATGATAATAAACACTGATACCACTTATTAATTTGGCTCCCATGTGATAGGTTCTATGCCTAGTTTACCTAATTTATTCCTCACATTAATCCTATGAGTAAAATTTTATTATTTTCATTTTGCAGATGAGACTTTCCTCAGATGTTTAAAGAACACTTTAAAAGTGGTATATTCAATTATGTTGGAACTATGGCACAAAATTCAAGTCTTTTACATTAATAAAATAATGATCTTTACTGTACATTACACTAAAAATCCATAAAATGAAGAGAGAGAGGTTAATGAAAAGACATTCTTTGGCTCCCTCAGTAAGTTAAAAAGAAACTTGGTTGCTTCAAATATATCAGCTAGTTCCATTTTTCCTTCAGCTTTTAACCAAAATGAAGTAACTGTATCACAATAAACTGTATTTCAAATATATAATCAAAAATCTAGAATGTCACTGACTCTAATCAGTCACCAACCATGCCCTACATACCACAGCGATTACCTTAATCTTGAAGATGCCTACGATGAAGACACCACTGTGCAAAGCTGGTGTTATATATAATGGCAAGACTTTTACTAGGAGCTAAATGTGGAAGCAGTGATAAGAAAAATATTTGTCAAACTCTAAAGAAAATTTTGGAAAACAGAAAAATGTATATTCACACTTAGTAAAGAGTGCCATATTAGGTAAAAGAACATAAACTACAAAGTCAGATCAAACCAGCTTTTAATTGCTTGTACGTATTATAAAAATGTGTGACTTATGACAAGTTAAATAATCAGTGTTTATGCCTACATTAGTTAGGGTGATGATAACAATTTTAACCATTAAATTAAAAATCCCAGGTTTTTAACAATGCAAACGTAATCATGCTCGTTTCAAGTCCAAAAGGTGTTGTTCCTTGTGAACAAGTTAGAAATCCCATGACTAAGGCTCCAAGTTAGAAATCCCATGACTAAGGCTCTTTCCATCTGTGGTTCCACAGTCTTCCACAAATATTGACCATGGCTCACACCAGAGAAAAGTCAGGAGAATGGAGGAAAAAGTGTGGGAAATTTGTATAGGCCAGGCACAAAAATGAAGCATATTATTTTTATTCACATTCCACTGGTGAGCCCTAGAAAAAGCTCAAATAAACTCTGCTATAGCCTTAATTTTCTCATTTGTAAAATTAGAAAGAAAATCTACTTCGTAGTGCTTTCGTGAAGGTTGAGAAAATGCATGGAACAAACTTGGAAGTGTTTCTGCATTTTAAATATTCACTAAGGAATAACTGGTGTTAGTTGTTGTATTAGTTCTCATCCATACCACCTTAGAAGCAAACATGATAAATTTCTGGGTAGAGAAACTGAATTCAAAAAAGGACAATCTGAGAAGACTATAATTGTCCTCCCCTCACACCAGCCTGCTCCGAGTTTGCTCATCTATTCCCTACAAAATATATTATGGACCTACTATCCACCAGAAACTGCTTGTCACAGGTGATACAACAAAAGGGAAGGTACATTCTCCAGGAGCTCGCTGTACTAGAGAAGACAGAAACACAGAGATGATGATAAAGTAACTTCAGAAAGATGAGAAAGAAAGCAGGTAACAAACTTAGCATGTTATAAGCAGTCAATAATTATAATAGTGACATAAGTGCAGATAGTCATGGCTGCACCAAAAGTCTACTAAACCAACCTATGAGATGAAGGTCTAGGAAGGGAGAAGAGGGGTGTGTGTGTGTGTGTGTGTGTGTGTGTGTGTGTGTGTGTGTTGTGGTGAGGGATAGGGAGTGTGTGGAAGCAAGAGACAGGGAGGCATCCTTCCTGCTAAAAGCATGGAATGAGCAGAAGCATAAAGGCACTAAGAAACACAGCGTATAGCTGAACCACAAGCATTCAGTCATTGTGAAAACATGGAGATTTAGAACACTTTGTACTATATTTTAAGGAATTGCATTTATATCAGTAAATAATGGGACTCATGAGAGGATTTAAGCAGAGAAGTAACACGGCAAGATTTTTTACTTGAGCAATGAGAAGAATGGATTTGGGGGCACGGGGTGGAAGGCAGTTGGAGGCCATGAAAACGAGACCAGTTAGGAAATGAGTGCAATTCACCCACTGAAAGGCAATAAATTTCTAAGCTAGAAAAAGTCTAGAAGGAAAAGAAAGAACCTCCATTATATTTAGAAAATAAAATCAATAAGACTTAGTCATTGATTGGATGGGTGAGCTGATGAAGACTCTAACTTACATGGCTGGGTGGGTGTTGTTGCTGTTAAGATATATAAAAGCAGAAGGATTTGTTTGTTTGTTTGTTTATCTATAGAAAAAGTAAGATTTATTGAAAGTATATTTTAGGAGATGGGCCACTCTAAGGAAGGCTGCAGCCCTTGGAATTTAGGAGGTGAAAAGATAAGATAGTACATCCCAAAGGGAGGGGCTAGAGGATCCATTTATAGGGTATGCAGAGTGCACGTTTAACATATTGAACTTGAAATACCACTCACATTTTCAAGTAGGAAGATTCATCAAGGAGTTGGACATATAAGTCTGAAACTCTGAAAAATGATTTAGAGTGTCATTTTGGGAGTCATAATTTAGGTAGCTGTGAAATCTTATTCCTTGCTGATATTTCCTTTAAAAATTATTTTTAACATTTCATTGGTAGAAAAAGTGGGGAATCTATAACCAGTGACAAAAGTAATGACAAAAGTAATGAGAAAAAGTGGCAATTGAGCTTCTTAAGAAGTGTTTTCATACATTACCTGGATTAAAACTGCCCCATTTTCTGTCTGCAAAGAGGGCCTAAAGCAGTGACACTTCAGTAACGGTGAGTACACCTGGTGCTCAAATTTTAATTTCTAAACACCATTACAATAAGAATAGCTAGAGCTCCCTGGAGAAATTGTAAATTCAAGGGCTACAGAAAGGAAAATACAAGATGAATCGGGAGCATGACGAAGTGTCAGAAAATAATGCTGGAAAAAATAAAGTTAGGTACATGTCAAAAAGGACACGAATCAACCCAAAGAAGAGTTGACTATAGCTGGAACAATACGAGCAATACAAGAAAAAATAGTGGTATTGTATTAAAATCCAAAGATTAATAAAATATTCATGATGTAAACAAATGGTTAAATAAATAAGTAGAGGAGAAGGAGATATTTTTCCTTACAGAAGAATTTCAAATAATAAATGTAGAAGAATATGAGAGCAATAAAAAAATCACCATTAGAATATCACAGTAATACTCGCTACTGTCAAGCACTGCTAGAGACTAAAAGGAGTGGACCAGATTCAAAGGGTAAACAGAATAGTTACAGAGCCTAAAAGCATCTCCTTGAAAATACTTATTGATTAATGTGGTGACTTTAACTCACGTCCACAGATTTTTTGATACTCCTCCCTCAAGGTGGTAGAGATTAATTTTGTTCCTCTTGAATGTGGGCTGTACTTAGTGATTTCTTCTAATGATTAGAGTACGCAAAGGGAAAAATACTAAATTTACAGTGGAGAACTCTGGCAAACACCACCTTAATCAACTGATCAAGGTAAAGGTCACCAATGACAAGTCATGTTGACATATGTGGTGAAAAGAACACTTCACTTTGGTAATAGCCTTCCTTAAAAAAAAGAAAAAGAAAAAGAAAAAAGGAAGGAAGAATAAAAGCCATAATTCTAGCCTAATCATGAGAAAAACTTCAGAAAAAAAATTCTACAAAATACCTGACCATTACTTGGCAAAGACTTATGGTCATAAACATGGTCACAAACACGGTCACAAACACAAAAACAAGAAAAACTGCATAATGTCACATATTTCTAAGAAGACATAATGACTAAATGTGAAGTGGCTCCCTGGAATGCTAGAATATGAAAAGGACATGAGTGGAAAAATGGTGAAATCTAAACAAAGTCTGTAGTTTATAGTATCATACCAATGTACAATGTACTATAAATACTTTTGAAAAGTGTATCATCACAGTTATGTAAAATGTTAACAGGGGAATCTGGGTGAAAGGTATATAGGAAAGTTATGTAAATCAAAAATTGTTTCAAAATAAAAAGTTTTAAAAAATACCACACTGGCATCAGAAGACAACTATATAAAGAGCATCCAGGGACTAAATTATGTAAGAAAATCAAACCAAACCTACCTGCATGATTGTTAAACCAAGGCCAGTTCTGTGCTAGGTAAATCACAATTTTGCAGTCAAAAGAGGGTGGTGATCATAAAATCAAATCCACACAACAGATGACCAAGTAAATTTTAGCAAATTTCTCCAGAATTCCATTAATTTCATTCAAATATTCCCTCCATAGTACTGTTCTCTCACAGGGATCCCTGTAGTTTCTCTACCTGACACATCTACAGCACTTCATGAAATACAGGAAATGAAGGAAAAGAAAGTAGTGTAATAAAAACCCATTCTTTCATTCATTCAACTTATTATTGATTGAACATATGTATTATGTGTCAAGCATTATTCTAGGAGACTTGAACATACTTATGTTATTTAAAGTTGAAATAGACAACAAAGACCACCTAATCCAATCTCTCATTATTCGGATGAGGAAATAGAGGTCTTATAGAGTTAAAATAACTTAACCAAGGTCACACGGTAAGTTAATGATAGAAGTAGACTAGAAATTAGTCTCCTTTTCAGCAACTTTCTTCTCAACCCAAACAGCGATTCTGGTTGAGGAGAGAAATTGGGAGAGGTATAAAATGTGTTTGCTTCCTTTTTAACTAGGAAAAACATCTACAGACTTTAAGGGTGATTTGAGATCATCATATTTATTTAAAGAGCTCTTACTTCTAGCAAACTTTATTCCAGGAACTTGACGCACACTGTTTAATCATCAGAAAACCCTTGTTAGATAAATCTCATAATTGTTCTACTTTTTTTCCCTCCAGAAGTAGAAACTCAGGCTTCAAAAGGCTAAATGCTTTTCTGAGCTCATTTAATGAGAAAGTGACAAAGCTGAAAATAGAAGTCCCCAATTCCTCGTGTTTGCCTTATTTCACCTCATGTTATCACACTGAATTAAATTCTATTTTTCTGTAGTACTCTCACTACAGAAAAGGTGTTCTGAATCACTGAGGCATGGGAGATGAAGACACCAATGGAGCATTATTATATACTTATGAAACTCACAACATATACATCATTGACCATTTCTCCTTTCTTCTATGATGATCACCTTCCTTAGTTTCTCTGAATGTGTGTTTCCTCATCTGTAAAATAAATAATACCTATCTTCATAGTTATTGTGTGGGTTATCTGATATAATGCATGTGGCCCGATACCACAATATCTGTATATGCTAAATTAAGTTTTCCTTCGATTTCCTTCAATTTCCCCATCAATTTTAGCTACAAAAGTAAAATTTAAAATATAAGATAATTGAGCAGAGTTACTTGTAAAGCTAGGTCAATATGAATACAACAAAGGGAGAAATTAAATAGTTTTCTGGAAACATTTTGAATATCACATAAGTGCAGATGCTAGACCCATAAAACATAATGTACCAAATGATCTGAATCTTTGATTTGATCTACATGAGTCAAAATATATAATCTGAGACAATATAAGTGAAATTTTTCTGAACAGGTTAAACTAATATAAATATTTGAACATTAATAGTTGAATAAACTGAACATAAAAAATATTTAATAAATAACTCACTAATTAGAATACCAATAGAGTATATTAAAGTCAATTCTGTTTCTTACTTTAAAGTACATGGAACAAAATATCTCAGAAACTTTACATGTGTTAATTTAATATTTTTTCTCAACATTCATCTAAAGACTTCCATATGGTAGGACTTAAAAGTTGTTTTTTAAATTAGATTAATCATCACCCTTTCTACTTTTAAACAATAAATTTATTTGGAAATCTAGTTTTGCATGGATTATTAATTTCAAAACTTCCAAATTTTAGTCATATTTTTATTTCAAACCACACTTCCTCTGAAAAACACTGTGATTCAATTTTGAAATGATCTAATATTTTTAAAAGAAAAAAGGAAATAAGGAACAAATAAAAACCATGTGAAAGGAATATTTTTAAAAGTATTTTTCAGTAACTGCTATGGGTCAGCCTATGATAGGATGATTCAAAACATATTACTCACCATGATTAAAGGTGAAATATGCTAATCATCTTTTTTATCTTCAGAATTCACCACTAAAATCTAACTGCATCCATATTTAGGCACACATATTTTCCTAATTTTAAAAAATGCACCTGTAGCAGAATTTTTTCTCCAAAAAGACAGAGCCAGCTGGAGAGAGAGAGACAATTAAGCCTGATTGGATGATTCAGCAATAAAAATAGGAAGTTAGCTGGATGAGAAAGGATGAGCTACAAAGAACTAGATTGTCAGGAGAAGGCTCTTTGAAAGAAAGAATAATAAAGTGAAAGTAAGTCCATTAACACAAACAAGAGGTTGAACTTTTCAGCTAATGGCAGATACATTCCTGAAATTAAAAGAGGGGGCAAAAGAACATTTTATTCACAGTTAAATCACATATGAGTTTAGATAGCTCTCTAAGTCTATTATGCTTTAATAAGTAGTCAATATAGCAATAATTACAATAGTGAAGCAGGAGTCTAGCATTATCAAGGTCACCTGAGCCTTCCTTAAGTCAGGTGATGGCAGTGCTCCTTCCTGCTCCTACCAGGTATAAATGGCTAGTCTTTTTGTCAGCATGTATTCTCTTCCTCTTCTTCATGCTAATTCCTCCTCAGCACTCAAAACTCTATTAACTTCATGATTACATTTATCTAGAAAAGACTTACATTACCCTTCAGAATGGGTCAGTCTCCTTTCACATTGCTTTTTAAATGATGTTTCTTCCTTCAGAGCATGTAGCCTTAGAAGGTATGTATGTATTTAAATATTTTTAACCTGTATCTCCTATGCTACTACTGTAAGATTCATCAGAGAAGATCTTGTGTCTCTCTCCTTGACCACAGCAAACCCTTAGTAGACACTCAGTACATATTCATTGTTGAATGAATAAAACCTGAATGAAGAATGGCTGAGATACAACCTTGCCTGACACAGAATAGTTCCATTAATTGAAACAAATTCACTTTGCCTCTTTGTATGTCAGTTTCCCCTAGGATCGCCTCTATCTCTAAAATGCTAAGCTTTAATAAATAAGTTATATAATGCCCTTTTATTGACATTAACGTGAAATCCCCAAGAAACTTTAATCTTAACTACTCTTATATTATTAACCCACATTCACTTCCTCCCCACCCTCTGAAGCTCGGTAAAGGTAGTTTTTTGTAGATAGGAGAAATATCTCCTTGTGATTAAAGCAAAGAATCCATTCTATTCTAACTTTAAAGAGTGATGAGACAATTTAAACAAATATAAATCTACCGAATTCTAGAAAATATTTAGGTGAAGAGGACGTTTCTCATAGAGCTTTCATTCTGAGAAAGTGGAGAAAATAAATATATAATATGCAAAATTGTGATAAGTGTTACGAGGAAAAACTAAAGCAGAGCAGGATGGATGGAGAACACGAGGGGAGAAGGCTGCTATTTTATATAGGGTCATCAAAGAAGATCTCACTTATAACCTGATCTTTGAGTAGAGATCTGAAAGAAGCGAAAGATGAGAGGATATCTAGTGAAAGAACATTCCAGATAGAGAACATAACTGCTAAAAAAACCCAGCATGAGACAGGGTGTTCATGGCAAAGTTCTAGGTATAGCAGGGAAACAGTGTGGCTAGAAGAAAGTAAATAAGGATTGTGCAGTAGAATAGGGGTCACCAACCCCCAGGATGTGGATCGGTACCACCAGTCTGTGGCCTGTGAGGAGCCAGGCCGCACAGCAGGAGGTGAGCAGCGGGTGAGTGAGCGAAGCTTCATCTGTATTTGCAAGCCGCTCCCCAGCACTAGCATCACCGCCTCAGCTCCACTTCCGATCATCGATCATCGGGCATTTGATTCTCATAGGAGCACCTGTCCCTGGTGCTAAAATGATTGAGGATGGCTGCATAGAAGAGGAAAGTACAGAGGTAGTTAGGGAGTCAGATAATGTAGGACTTGAGGGAACTGACTGTTCTTGGGGTCAGAAGCCACTGGATGGTCTGGAGTCATGAAGTTCATGATTTGAGTTAAATTTTCAAATGCCCCGACAGCTACATAAATATAAGCCCAAAGGGTAGAGTAAAAATAATCACTTAGGAAGTTTTACAATAACCCAGGTTGGAAATAAAGATAGCTTAAAAAAGAATGGTAAAGGTGGAACTGGTTTGAAATGGTCAAATTGCAGATCTATTTTGAAATAACGGCCAATGAATTGGATATGGAGATGGTGGGAAAGAGGAGTCAGGTAAGCAATATGCCAGAGGGAGAGGAGTTAACTGCCAATGAGGATCAAAACACCAATCTTGCTTGCAGGTTCCTGAGGTAAGCAGAGTAAGAAAGAATGTCACACTTGCGTGGCTGCAGGAGAAGCCGTATTCTGAAGGAATAACTAGGTTTCAGTCTGAGAGGAAAACAAAAAAAGAGAGAGAGAGAGAGAAAGAAAAGTGAATTGGATGTTTAAAGAAGAATTGGAGACAGACACATTTTGTTGCTATAAGACCTCTAGCTCCACAGGGCCTAGTGGAAAGCGTCAGGGATAGAGCTGATGAGGGGCATGAGAAGAAGTCAGAATAGTGGATGTATGGAAACAAAAGGGGATAGGAAACACGTGGTAGTCTGAGGCTTCCTGCATTTAGAGAGGCAAACTGGGATGTAGGATGTACTGGCATTAGTCTGGATGACATCTCAGGCAGACTGTGGTCACAAGGCTGTGAGTCAGCTCTAGAGGAAGTAGACCACCTCTTGCCAGGAACCTGTGGGGTTATGAAATAATGAGGATGCACACATTCTCTCCTCTGCCCTCGGGTTCCTGGTCAAAATACCATCTTTGGTTTTCCTCATGAAAATGCTTGATTGAATAGTAATGGAGCAATGTGAGGTACTGGGTTATACGTTAGTATTAGAACATTTACTTGCCTTTACAATTAGAGGGTTTACTTTCTCCCACAGCAAGTATAAAAATGAGGTAGGCCATTCCAGTTCCTGCAGGCTTGCCTTAAGCCTATAGTTTCCTAACACCTTACACCACTACCCTCTACAAACTTATTATACATATATTATAGGGCAGTACATATTTAATTCATGATGCTTCTGTTCTTATTTAGGGATAAAATGGGAAAATATATGGAGCTATAACTTAAAAATTAAAAAAATTACCTCTAAAATAGTCTCAGCTATGAAGAAGAAATTTTAAAAAAAAAAGCTATAACTACAGATTTTTGGAAGCCTAAAAGAGTATGGAAAAACATATATAATAATATGTTCATAAAATATATCAATACGATGCAAATAAAGAAAATTGAGAAATTACATTGAGCTAAGCCTGACTTCGGTATACTTAGTAAAATGTGTTACTTTATTAAAAACACCTAAACATGATAAATAAATATTTTAATACATTATTAGGTCACTATTTTGATTCATCTGTATAATTATCTTTCTGGCTTTGTAAATATACAAGGTATATTTATAGCAAAAAGAAAATATTGTGGATGATATATGCAAAAAATTTGCATTAATGATTCATAAAATTCCTTCTATGTGCCACACACTGTATTCAGGCCTTGTCCTGAGCTCTTTAATTCATTCAATACTTATTGCCATGAGTTATCTATTACCCATATTATATAGACATACCAGGAAATGGAGGCTTAGCAAGGTTACAGAGCTCAAAGGAAGTAGAAACAAAATTTTAATCCAATAATCTGTACCTTGACCACATAACATCCTGTCACTTATCAATTTTATAATTGTGAAAGACTAGACTATCCATGTCAGTGGCACATAAACATCTAACCATGCTTCTTTGTTAAAGATAATTCCATGACTATGTAGACCAACAGTTCTGAATATTGATGTGGAAATCTCTGAAATACCACAATCAGCAGTGTCCCCCAGGAAACATCCTTCAACAATCACTACTGAGTGTTCACCATGTGCCAGGTACTATTTAAATATTGGATATTTGATACTAATATAAAAAAGGTGAGGCCTTTTTTGTTGTTTTGTTTTGTTTTTTTACTATAAACCAGCTAACATCCAAGTAGAGACACAGAGCAAAATGAACCAGAAAACACATAAGCAAAACCATTCTAAATGACAAGAAGCAAAGACCCATCATAATGTGAAGGCAATTGTAGAGGAGTAGAACTTTAGCTAAAGGTGTTCAAGAAATATCTCTCTGAGAAGGTAAAATCTGAGCTAAGATCGGGGAGGCAAAGAATACAACCATATAAAAATTCCTAACAAAGGACTGAGCTTCAAGGAACAGAAATAAATCCGATGAAGCTAATGAATGGTCTGCAGAAGGGGAGAGTGATACAAGCTGATTTTGGAGGGATAAGCAGGCACCAGACCATTCAGAGTCTGGTGGTCACGCTATGGCATTTAGATTTTATTGTAAGTCATTGGAAGGTTTTAATCAGAGGACTCTGAGGAGTTTCTAGATCCAATTTGGAAAAGAAAGACAAAAGTATATCACAGGAAAGACTATATATCTCCATCTGTTTTTGGCAAACTGGTCCATTCATTTGCCTACACTTCTACTCCAAATATATTTCTCAAAATCAAACACTTAAGAGCTGATGCTGAATAAGATGACTATGCCTTTAGGCAAGAAGGAACACAATTCTGTAATTCTGGTAATTCTGATTTCCTCTTGTTCTTCCTCTCTAGATGACAGGTTTCTTTTTGGTAACTGACATTGAAATGTAAAAGCTGCAAAATCAGCCGTCTATCATTCCAAATTGCTAGAAAGCTCCATATCTGAATAACAGCAATGTCTTCTCTTACTAAGTTACACATGTGTCATTTCCCAGAATAATTGGGATATGAATGCATGTGATACGTTTGCATCATGAAAAATGGACGTATAATGATCTCTTTCATCATCTTGATTTTCTTTAGAGTGAGCCAACAGTGCAAATGCTTCTCTGTGGACTCGCACAGCCATGGTGGGTTTTTTCACTGATCTGGGGAAGCAAGAGAGTTTTTCATTGACTGTTCCTTGTGGCCTCTTATCTTTCTAGTGTCGCACAAAATTGTAGTGGTAACACATGGTAACTATTTTTAAGTCATTTATTAAATAAAGAGCTAACATGACTACTTTGTGCCACGCATATGTTTTAAGAAGAAAATTAATTCCTTGTCTATGAAATAAAATCTAAGAACCACTGATTTAGGTAGGGCACACAGTCACAGTAGATACGGCCTATCATGTGTATTTCTAAGTACTAATATAAGGTTTAACTTTAGGTAAAATGGGCATGATGGGGAATAAACATACATGGAGTGGCAAGGAAAGTATTAGAGTTTATTGACTACCATTATCCATAAATTTGTGTACTAGAGTAATGTCATGAAATAACCCCAAATATGGTATTTTAAGACATAATTATCACTCCATGTTTTTGTAAACTACTAACAAGCAAAGTATTAGCAATATTCTCATCTTATCTGTGAAATTTTAGATACCATTATTTAAATATATCACATCTTATTTATGGAGCTTATTCAAGTATAGAGGCAAAAATGAAGAATATATGGACTGCCACACCAGAATAGAGAACTGGCAAACGAGCAGCTTCTTGGACACTGTAATCTATAAGAAGCACTAGAACGCTGTTCACATATATATGCAATAAAATGCCAGTTAACATGTGTTTTCAAACTTGGTTCTTTACTCATCCTGGTGAAATAAATGTTGGTCCTATGATGTCAAGGTAGAGACTAACCAGAGATGAACTTAAAAAGCAATGAGCAAAAGGAAAACCCCCCAAAATTAGAGTCTCCCTAATGGTATTGAGTATTTTCCATGGCACATATGTCCTCATAGACCATTAAAAGCCTGATGCATTGGGAAGGGAAGAATGAGTATCAGGGAAAGCCTGGAAAATCTATTTGAGTTCACTCAATTCAAACCCTTCTTTATAGAGGTGAAGGAACCAAGACCAGAGGAAGGAGGCTTACGCTATTTTCAAATATAAAGATAGTTTCACTTATTTGATCTTAAAAATGAATAAAGATTTAAAAGCCAGACTTATTAAAAGAGAAGTATCGTCACTGAATAAACATAATCATGATGGAACCATTGTCACTAAAAAGTGTTTTACAATTTCTCAAGACTACTTAATGCTCATAATTTTTATATTATCTAATACTTTTTATTCTTGTTATGCTGTAAAACTATGTTATAGCAAAGGAAATCTTTGCACGTCATGGTATATGTATAATATGGAAGCTTAAATATTAAGCATTTGATGCATGGTAAAATATTTGAAGAAAGACTAGTCAATAGCTTTCTTGGAAATGCATAGAAGAAAAAATTTGATAGGTGACTGGAAAGACAGCAAATTGAGTAGAAAGTTAATCTAGTGAGTGCATATATATGTTCGAATTCTTTCAACATTTCTCTTTTTTTCATTTTTTAATTTTAAGTTTATTGGGGTAACATTGGTTAATACAATTATATAATTTTCAGGTGTACATTATCATTTGACACCTGTATATTCTATTGTGTGTTTACCACCCAAAGCCCAGTTTCCTCCAGCTATCATATATTTGATCCCTTTACCCACTTCACTCTCCCCCTAAACCCTATATTTGACCCCTTTTACCCCGTCTACCTCCCTCCTCCCTCACCCCACTAGTAATCACTTGTCTATAGTCCTCTTGTAACCACTAGCCTATAGTCTATGTCCGTGAGTCTCTGTTTGTTTGTCCTGCTCATTTGTTGCTTTTAGGTTTATATCCCACATATAAGTGATATCATGTGATTTTCAACATTTGCTGTCTGGCTTATTTTGCTTAGCATGATTATCTCGAGGTCTGTCCATGTCATCGCAAATGGCAGTATTTCATCTCTTCTTATGGCTGAGTAATATTCCATTGTATATATGTGCCACAGCTTCTTTAGCCAATCATCTATTGTAGGACATTTCAGTTTCAACATTTCTGTATGTTTGAAAATTTTCACAATACTTTTCTGGGAAAAGATCGATGTTAAAAAAAGAGCTACTATTCTAAAAGAGTGTAACCAAGCTAT
Source organism: Rousettus aegyptiacus (assembly GCF_014176215.1). Classification (NCBI taxonomy): domain Eukaryota; kingdom Metazoa; phylum Chordata; class Mammalia; order Chiroptera; family Pteropodidae; genus Rousettus; species Rousettus aegyptiacus. The sequence goes on along the minus strand of NW_023416311.1, from coordinate 85,861,036 downwards.
GGTTAATGAATAAATCCACTCCAACTGCAAAGGTGAAATCTCATACATTTTAACTCTTCAGAGAGCTTCGTCATTTGTTTTTCTACAAAGGGGCATAAAAAAGTGTAGGTACATTTCAATGTACATCCATAAAAACATTTCCTGATTATTCCATTTTTTAAATTTCACTATACAACTTTAAAACATACTCACTATTTTCACTGAATACATTTTATCCTGAAGTATTCTCATATTGGCAGATCCATTTTATTGAAATTAGATCAACTTCCCCTGGTACCGGGGAATGAGATTAAGAATTAGCTGGAACCTTATATGTTTTGAAAATGGTTGCTGGTAGCAGAAATAAAAACACAGTAAAAAATTATGGGGCTTTAAAAGTATCAATTAAAAAAATGGAATGAAAAAATTTTAACCTGGACTGCCACATTATCTCATACTATCTCCTTCTAAAAGTGATGTCTAAGGGAGAGCTAACTAAAATGCATTGTTAGATAGTTGAACTAATAAAATAAATAAAACTGTTAGATATTTGAATTTATAAGAGGCCCTAGGCTACTTGCCTATGTTTTATATTCTTGGGCAAAATAGGGCTGACCTTTCATGTACTTCTTCCAGTATATCCAAGATGACATATTGAATCCAGGTGTTACTTGTATTATACAGAGCTCAGCAATCTGGCAGAGCTGAGAGACAGGGAAGGCTGTGCTGGCAATGATTTATAATGCAAACCATCATAGCTGAGAGGGCCTCAGAGAGAGAAAGCTCAAAGATAGGCAGAGGAATCTCTTTGACTCTTTGGCAGAATAATGATCATCACATGCATGTGAAGTCACTACACAAGCCAAACCATCAAAAAGAACCATCAAAAAGAAGGAGATAAAAAAGAAAATATATGAATGAATAATGGACAGAGTTTTTACAAATTTTACGAAAAATGTAAAACACAGATCCAAGGCACTCAACAAACTCTAAGAGGAGAAACATGAAGGAAACCATACTAAGGCACATAAAAAATCACTGAAAAGCAATGATAAAAAGGAAATCTTAAAAGCAACTAGAGAAAAAAGTCATTACATACAGTGGAAAGAATAACATCAGACTCCTCATCAGAAGCAACGCAAGCAGAAAAAAATCGAGTGATATCTTTATAGTTCTAAAGGAAAGAAGTCTTCCTAGAATCTTTTTTTACAATTTTTTTGAATTAAATTTATTGGAGTGACATTGGATAATAAAATTAAATAGGTTTCAATTGCACAATTCTATAATATGTCATCTGTATATTGTATTGCCTATTTACCACCCATCCAAAGTTAAATCTCCTCTTCCTAGGATCTTATATGCAGCAAAAATACATTTCAAAAAACAGGACAAAATAATGACAGTCAGACATAGAAAAGCTCAAAGTAGTCATCAAAAGTAGACAAGCACTACAAAAAATGTTAAAGGAAGTTTTTCAGATAGAAAGAAAATGATACCAGATGGAAATTATGATCTATGTAAAGGGACAAAAAGTAATGGCAACAATAAATATAAAAATTCTTTTTTAATACTTTCAAAAAAAACTTAAAAAACAATTACTTGTTTAAAGCAAAAATAATTACACTATATTTTGGCATTTAGAATAAACATAATAAATTGTATGATAAAAATAGCACAAAGGCCAGCAAGGAGACAATAGAAACACAGTATTTTAAATTTCTTGTACTATATGTGAAATGGTACATTATTTGTAAGTAAACTGTGATAAGCTAAAAGAGCATTTGGTAAACCTCAGAGCAAGCACTGGAAAATACTTGAGATGTAGTTACTAATTCAATAGTGAAAATAAAATAGATTCATAAAAAATATTAATATAAAAGAAGATAGGAAAGCAATAACAAAATACACATGAAATAAAAAGAGAACAATAACAAGATAGTAGATTTCAACGCAACTATAGCAATCAAAACATTAAATATAAATGCTTTAAACTAGAGATTGTCAGATGTGATAAACAAATAACAGCAAGGTTCAACTATATGCTGTCTACAAGATATCTTCTTTAAAATAAAAACACTGGTTGAAAATAAAACATGGAAAAATATTTGCCATACAAATATTAACTAAATAGAGTGGCTATAGTAATATCAAAGTATATAGAGAGATAATAAAAAAGGTCATTTATGGTGATAGAGAGACTCATCAAGATGATATAACAATCCTAACTTTGTAGGAAATTAATAGCACAGCTTCAAAGGACACATAGTAAAAAGTGATTAAAATGAAAGAATGGACAAATTCAAAGTTATATTGCATATTTTAATATTCCTCTCTCAAGAATTGCTAGAACAAGCAGTTATATATGGGTAGAGACAGACAATTTGAATAACTGTTAGTCGACCCAGCTGACAATTATAAAACACTTCAAACAATAACAGCAGAAAACACATTTGTTTGTGTTTATATAGAACATTTACTATGACAGGCTTACTCTGGGCCATAAAACAAATCTCAATAAATTGGAACAAAATATAGGATCAAAAAATAATTAAAGATATGACAGTAGTTGTAATATTTACCAATAGTCTAAGAATTGTATTTGATTTTTAAGTACTTTTAATGTCTGAATTGTTCGAAAAAGGAAATCCAAACAAAAGCAATACATTCTAAGGAAAATGGATATATTATGAATTATACTTAAGATCCAGTTGTTTAATTCTTGCATTTCAAGTGTACTCAAGATTTCAAGTGCAATAAATTTTCCTTATATAAAAATTACTCTGATTATATCATATATTCATAATACTTATTGTTCTCTATTTGATTGGGCCAAGGTCTAAAAATTAAGCACTACAATTCTTTTTGGTATGGAGGATAGGAAGTTAAATTATGCAAAAATCGACCCACATTTAAGACCCATTATTAAACTCACACTAAATCTAATATTTTGAGGTTTAGATCAGTACTTCCATTAATAGAATGATTTAAATTCCTATTAAAGTTGAGTTCACCTACAAAAACTAAGTGAAATAAAGATCGCTTTATAATTGACACACCCAAGAAGCATCTCTGAGGTAGTTACCCAGGATTAGTGCCAGTTGTCTAAAGGCACATCCATCGGGTTTCTAAGCACTTCGTAAGCTTAGAGGGATGCCATGTGGTAGCACTTCTATTATTTGTCAAAGACCAAAACTATTCCAGAGAAAAAAAACAATAGGATGATCAAGCAAGTCCATAGTTTTATTGTGAATAGATCCAAATATAATGCAAGTTAGCTACAGGCCAACTTATTGATTCAAGACACACCCTGTCTCCATCTCTCATCTATATTAACTACTGAAGTAGGGTTATTAAGCAAATTGTTCCAGCTCTTTGCTTCCCAGGTGGAATTACTCTTCTTGACTTTCTTGTGGTTAAGTGAGGTCATGTGACAAATTTTGGTCAAAGAGCTATAAAAAGTAACATATATCGCTTTGGGTCAGATCATTTAAATGCCCATCAAAACCCTATCTCCCTGTGAAAATGACTGGTATTGGTCAAAATGGAAGCTGCTTGGACAGTCTGCATCCAGGTGTGAGGTAACAGGAGCAAGACCACCAGGCCAGCTATGATGGATCTGTAGTAGGAGCAATGTATAGACCTTCCCTGCAAAAAGTTACAAAGATATGTTGGGCCCATGATAACACTTTAAACACTGAAAAACAAAAATGAAAATTTTGTCTCCATGAAACCATTAACAACTCACAGACCACAAACTGAGGAATGTTAAACAAGATTTCTAAAATCTCTCAGAGCACAAGGGAAACACTCTAAGAAAACCCTCTCCCGAATTTAATTTTAAATTTGTTTTGCAGACCCAAGTCTGTAACTTAACATGCTTTCATGATTGAACTTTGAGGAAATGATTTTGATTGTTTTCTTTAGGGAAAAAGTGTTTGTGTTCAAATTATTTTTTTCTTTTAGGAACATTTTAATAGTATAGTTTGGAAAATGTTTATAGAAGTGAAAAATTTTATTACTTTAAATTGTATTTTTTAACCTGAAGCATTTACTTCCCATGTCAAGATAATTTAAAAATATAAACTAGCATCTGGATATTTATATTAGGTAGAAAGGAAAATAATGGTGTTTGGTTTTGCAAATCTAGTAAGTTATTTTGCCAATTTAGAAGCATTCTACTTTAAATTTAGTCATCTCATTAATCAGTTTTATTTTTTCATATAAAATTTTTTCCTGTTTTGGAAGGGAGAAATGAAATGATATAGCAATTAATGAATAGATAAGATCAATGGTTCTTCAACTAAGAATGGATTACACTGGCTTATTCACCCTCAAGACTCCACTCGTCAGTGAAAAGAATAATATACAGTACAGACATGTTGGCCCAATTCTAAGACTCCATAGTGTATGTGTTTGCTTGCATCTCCTGATAAGAAAATTATATGTCACTTTTCACAGTTATAAAAAGTGACTAATAGATATTTTTCTTACACTCTTTTTTAGCAAATCTCTTGGCAAATGGGACAGAAAAGGAGGACAGAAACAAATTTCTACTTCCATAAAGGTAAAAGTAACACAAGAAACTCATAGTAATAGCAAGACCTTGCTTTCTCAGGAAGCAGGGAAAGGAGTTGATTTCCTGAGGGCTATGATTAAAGCTAGGGATATCTGACCTCTCACCTCTTTGAAGACTAGATATTGTTATGCAACCCAAGATTCTCAATAACTTCGCTGCCAGCTACTTCTCTCAAAAACAAAGTAAAAATGATGAAAACAACATTAATAAATAGTCCTATCATTAAAAGGACATTTGAAAACAGCTTTTGGTGGAAAGTGCATTGCTTTGCAAAGTGAAGCTATCATCATATGGGTTTCTCAGGGAAAACTACAGCAATACTGCAACACCCACCCACCATGTTAAAAGTGGCGAGAAGCGGGAGGCACAAGAAAATGAGTGATATGTGTGAAATGTGGAGAAAATTCAAGCATTTTGTATGGAAGTGGTGTTTCCATAACTACAGAAGAATTTGCTGTTAGGTATTCATGTTCTTAAATGCAACTCAGTTTCTCGCTATCCGTTAGGGACTGTTCATTTAGTAATTGTGACAACACCTTTTCTGGTTAAGAGTCTCAGTCTTGTGCAAGAGTACTATAGAAGAGTGAGAGAACAGGTAAGATAAACTAGGTTCCTATTTGCTAAATTCTCTCACTAATTAAAGAAGTTTGTAATATTTCCTAACAAATTTAAATCTACTGCTCTTTCTTTTTCCTAAAATAATTTTCAACATTTAAGAATCATTCATACATTTGTATGATGTTAGTGAAATGAAAATGTTTCATATACTAGTATGAGGAAGTCATTATGTAATCTGAACACAGTATCAATATTATTTTAAATACAATTATTTTTTCTGTTTGTAAAACTCAGCAAAATTCACATTTTTAGTAAAGCATGGTATTTGATAGCCCTTTCTGTTTCAAATGACTAATCCAAGGATGGTAAACATCTGGCCCAGACACCACCACTCCCGCACCTGCTCCTTCTGCAGACTTTATGAATTGATTGTGAGGCTCTTTCCTACTGAGCTGAGATGTAGTCCTAGAATCATTCTTGAAATCTTCCATTCGAGGATTTCCCAAAGAAAGGAACTTATACATTCTGTTATGATTGTTGATTTCCTTTCTAATTCTTCCACTGTATTACAAATTCTCTTAGCAGTGACTGTTGAATATTCATCTTTGTATTCCTATATGTAGCACAGGGCTCGTTGTGTGTGGCCAATTAAAATATATTAACTACTATATTTGATAATAATATAAAGATATGAAGTTTGCAAATAAAAAGTCAGGAAAATATTTAACTACTTAGTCTCCTATTTTTATTTAGAATAGTTAGTATATAATTACATATACAATGTTCAACTGAGCATACAGAATCATATATTTAAGAAATGTGCTACCAAACATAATTATTTCAAAAACAATAGCATTTTGTTGAAGATATGCTAACTGGGAAATTTTTTCACTTAGAGCCATAGAGCAATTTTCTAATTTCAAGATACCGGAGATTTTTGGAACAGCTGAAATAACATTCAACTAAATGCAAAGAGGGAGGGGTGACTGTTGGTAAAATTCCCACCAATAACACTTAAAAACATTAAAACATTATTCACTGACATTAGGCAAATACTGGTAATTTTCAATAGGAAAGAGAAGAACTCCAGGAAATTATATATATGTATATGTGTGTGTGTGTGTGTATACATACATATATATATATGTATGTATATATATATATATATATATATCACTGATGGTGATTAGTTTATATATTTTAATCACTTGTTGGTGTTCTTCTGCCTCTTCTGAAGACCAACTAAACTTCTCATACCCTGGTGGAACCTCTCTCTGCCCACTACCCCAGCAAAAATGCACCTCTCACTCAAGTTTGGACACACATACCCATGTTTTTTCCATAGAGAATTACTTTCAACTATTTGAGAATTACTCTCAGAACCTGTCAGCTAATAGCCTGCTAATATGTTTTTTAGTAATGGCTTAAAGTATATTTTAAGTTCTATAAGACACTTCTGGAGGAAAAAGCCATAAAACACAAATGAATCATTCCCCAGTGGTGAAACTTTAATCATTAATGCTACAATTCCCAAGAAGGGTCCAAGAGCAGAAAACTAGTCGGTCACTTAGAATTTTTAGAGTCCATTACTCAGAACTCAGCCTTGCAAGTCAGGACAGTGAATATATATATTGCTTCTAGAATCCATACATGTTCTAATATTATTCTATAGTCAATAATTTATGTGAACTCTAACTATCATAAATCTAAAATTTCTTCAGTAATTATTTTCTGACAAATTTATTAGCATTTGGGGGTAATTTTTATCATTATAACATTATTTGTGCTTCTACAAGATACATATGCTAGGGGAAGAGGGAAGGCAATCCTCCACTGGCTTAGAAACTATCTAAGGATGCATTTCTCTGAATTTCAGATTAGATAAAGATGGTGAAGCATTCTTAATTGTAAAACACTAAAATCTGTGAACTTGAATGCTTGTAATCCATTGCTGGTCAACTGGAAGGAATTATTCTGGACACCTGTCCTTCTCTTCAGTATCATAGAAATGAATATTTTCACACACAATGGAGAACTGATTCCCATACTAAAACACTGTAACTTCCACAGAGTTAGGCAATGCTCCAACTATTACTGCTAGATATCGTTAAGTAGTTATTGTTCTTGGAGTCTAATTTCAAAGTCCATATTACCACAGTCCAAATTCTACCTTTTACTCTCTAGTATGATCTAGAATATTGAGGAAGATAGAGATTTCATCTTATAAGTGAAAAAAAAAAAATCAGTGAAATAATTTGACTGGCTAATTATATCTTACATTAATATGTTCTCTGGATTTTCGATTTTAGAGTTTACAATGCACCTTAACTGAGTTTTTTATTTTATATTTTATATATATATATATATATATATATATATATATATATATATATATATATACACCAAGTAGAAGCCATTTCCTCACTTTTTAAATAAGAGAAAAGTGTCTGGAAATGACTTGCAGAAAGTACTCCTAACTTTCCTTTATTTTATATGTTCATCCAACTCATTGCCACAGTAGTAACAACAAAAAAGTAGAATACTGAGATAAATAGCATTATTACAAATATTCCCATCGATGAATGACCAGTGTTAATGGGAAAATCTTTTCAGTTTCACCACTACTGACGAATAAGAGTATCTCAAAATAGGTACTGTTCTCTTACTTCATGACTGCTTTAAATTATATGGAATGAAGGGACTAGTTTCCAGAATCTTTCTCCTGTTTACTTTCACTTTAAGATGTTAACGAGAAGAAAATTTAACTCTCTTTAAAAAAAAATGGCCTAAATGGTAGACTTAACTCAAAATAGCCACAAGAATTATGTAACCAAGCAAATATATTTCCTTTTCACACTAATAAGACAAGAATCCTCACATATAAAATATAAAGTGCATACATCAGCAAGGCAAAAAGAGAAGTCGAAGTAGGTCTCTCTCAGTCATTATCCACTGCAACTGAAGGGTTCTAATTTTATTTATTCTTGAGCTTTCATAGCTGTTATAATATCTTATAAAACTCACTTTCTGTGACAACTTCTGTTATATTTCAATGAGCTGCTACTTTTGACATAATGCAAGCATAATTTTGTTTCTTAAAATAGTTTAAATTAATAAAAATACTTTTGACATTGTATCTAGTAAAGTGAAACACTGGTGCTTTTTAGAAACTGACAATTAATAAAGCGCTCATTTTCCCTCCATGATTAGTTAAACATAGTCAACTAATTTCCTTTAGAGATGAGATTAATTTCACTTCATTGTTTGTAACAACAATATTCTTGGGCGACACTATACCACTTTCAATTTGTGTCATGTCTCATCACACCTCTCTTGTTTGTGGGCAGCTGCCCACAATATATAAGACCAACCAAAGTAACCTATTTAACTGAGATAATTATCTAGATGATTAAAGTAACACGTGTTTATTATAAAACATTCTGGCAGCTGAACCAGAAATCAAGTTTAAACCAGAATCACATCGGAAATTCTGTGCCCAATATTCACAAACTGATGGCATTCCCAATTTTCACACTAATAGCACATAGATGGCTCTAAAATAGAAGTAGCCATAATATATGTTGTATCTGTGTGCAATAAAAGAAAAAAAAAATGAGAAATTTATCCAGAAACTTCAAATAAATGTAAGGCTAAATGCATTTTATGCTAAATTAGCCTGATTCATTTGTTGCTTCAATTCCAGAATTGATATATTTTGTGTGGAAATAATGCATAACAGCATTTGTAACACTTCCAATATTTGAAAGGTAGTAAGCACACTATAGAGTGAAGAGTTGAGCTCTGTTGAGATTTTTCATATTTTAAACTAGTAGAAACTTTTATGATAACATAATTTACATTTCTATAAATTTTATAGTTTCAAAATATATATTACAATAATATCTCATTAAGCCTCAAAACAATTCTGTGAGATTGAGCAGAAAATTATCATCATCCCCATCTATAAATGAGGACCCAGATTGATTTTGTCCATGATTTCTAAATTCCCTTGGAATATTTCCCAGGCTTATCCACTTGCAAGGACATATACTTTCAACTAGTTTTCAAAGTGGCCATGTTCACTATGTCTTCTTTAGAAACTCTCTTCTACCCTCTATCACACTCTCATAATAATCTTCTCTCTTTTTGTTTTCTACACCATAAATACTTCTAAGATTCTTGAATTCAAGACACTCTGCTGTTTGCTTATATGTTTCTTTACATGTTTGCTTTTCCTATTGAATTGAAATTCCCTTGAAGGCATAATTTAGTTCATTTAGCAAATAGTCCCATGCCCCATTATTTTCCAGATATCACGATAGGAGCTGAAGATATAAGCGTTCTATGATTGCTGCTATTCTGGAGTTTAACATATAGTTGGAAAGACATAGTTTAAAGATACATTACAGAAATGATGAATGTTACAAAGCAAAAGCTCATGGGGCTATGCCAGCATATTACAGATGGAAATAAGATTACCTGAGAGATTAGTTAATCCTACCCTGAGGAAGTTGAAGTTAAAGTCAAAGTCAAAGGGACAAAATGTGATGGACAAACTGGGGTAGGTCGAAAGAACAAAGTTCTAGGAAAATGAACAACACATGTAAAGACCTCAAAACAGCATATATAACAAACAAAGAGGTTTGGCATAGTTAAAAAAATTATTATTAATAATAATAATCATAACAAAAAAACAAAGTAGGAAAGACTTCAATTTCAAAGGAATTTGTCCTAATAGAAATTAAGTCACAGAAATATTTGCAACAAGTAAATGACATGGTAATATTTGTTCTTCAAAAGTATCACTTTTGAGGCCCTGGGAAGACAACCAAGGGTGAGTTTCAAAATCTAGTAATGAGTTTCTTATATAATGTAAATGAAAAATTACTGATGTTGCCTTGGACTAGGATACTGGTAGAGAGGTTTGAGTGAAGGAGTACTAGAATTTAAACCACATTCACAAAGTAGAGCCAGTAGGACTTGGTTACTGCTAGCTATAAAGACTGAAAGAGAAGTCAAGGATATCTTTTAAATTTCTGACTCTAGCAATAGATATAAGAAAGAAAGATTTGAGGGGGAAATGGACATACTGAGCTTTAGGAGTTCAAGAGATATCTTTATAGAGATATCACATCATCATGCATATTTTGAGAAATGGGAAACCTAATTTTGAAACTTTGGATATGAGTCTACTTGTTTTCAACTTTCCATAGCTACGAGGATGTATAAAAACATGCAAAACAGGAACACAGATTGGACCAGTGACAGGGCATTAAGAAAACCTAATACTTTAATCTTAGAATGGGGGCCTGATCATTTAAAATTAGATTTTATTTTATCATTAAACTGAGATTTCTATGTGGAAGGCTTTGGGATTGTACAGATGTTCTACAGCGCGCTGGCAAAGAGCATTCATAAAGTTATATATCTTACCTCTAACACACACAGACATACCCCCACCCCACACTTTAATAATCTCTCCTTAATGGTTTCGACTTAACATTTCATATCCAAATAGAATTCATCACATTGTACTTTAGAACTTCGGGGTATCTGTTAAAACAGCATCTTAAAAAATACATAGTACTGATCTCCAGTTGTGCCCTTGGCGAGATCTTGCAACTTGCTGAGCAAGCTCCAAGACCCACCCTCAGCTTTGGGCATGGTTTCTTGAAGAAACTATAAGCATAGCATCTGTGGACTGCTTGCTGAATCTTAACAGGTGGCCCTGGAGGGACACAGGCTGGGGCTAAAACTGGCTTGCTGCTGAATATGTCTCAGGACTGTGTCTTTGGACACCTACTACACAAAGACTGGGAGACTTAGGAACTTTGCTTAGTACATAGAAACAGAAATGAAAAGGCAGCCAAAATGGGAAGATAAAGAAGCAGAAACCATATGAGAGAAGAGAACAGAGATCCAGAAATAACGGAGTCAAGCAATCTAACAAATGCAGCATTCAAAACACTGGTTATAAAGATGAACTTAGTGGAAGAGTAGATGAACTCAGTGAGAACTTAAACAAAGAGATAAAAAACACAAAAATGGAACTGGAAATTATAAAAGGGGCCAGTCAGAAATGAAGAATACATGATCGGAGCTCAAGAATATATTAGAGGGAATTAACAGAGTGCATGAATAAGAGGATTGAACTATCAATATAGAGGATAGAGAAGCCAAGGTCGCTCAATCAGAATGGCAAGAAAAAAGAAGTCAAGAATATAATAATAATTCAGGGAGTCCTTGGGAAAAAATTAAGTGTAAAATCCATGTAATAGGAATACCAAAAGGAGGAGAGGGAGAACAAGTGGAAAAGCTATTTGAAGACATAATGATGGAAAACTTCTCTAACCTGGTGAAAGAAATAGACATACAACCCCAGGATGCTCAGAGAGTCCCAAGAAAAAGGAATCCAAAGAGGCCCACACCAAGACATATCATAATTAAAATGCCAATGGTTAAATACAAAGAGAGAATCTTAAAAGCAGCAAGAGAAAAGCAGTTAGTTACCTACAAGGGAGCACCCATAAGACTGGAAGCTGATTTCTCAAAAGAAACTTTGCAGGACAGAAAGGGTTGGTACAAAACATTTAAAGTGATGAAAACCCAAAATCTACAACCAGGAATACTTTATCCAGTGAAGTTATCATTTAGAGTTGAAGAACAGATAAAAAGCTTCTAAAGAGCTTCTCAGACAAAAATAAGTTAAAGGAATTCATTAACACCAAACCACTATTACAGAAAACATTGGAGAGACTTCTTTAAGAAGAAAAACTATGTATCAAAATAATGAATAAAAAATGGTAGTAACTACATATCTATCAATGACTACCTTAAATGGAAAAGAATTACGTGCTCCAACCGATGGATAGAGTGGCTGAATGGACAAGGAAATAAGACCTCTTCATATGCTGTCTACAAGAGACTCACTTCAGATTAAAGATTAAAAGAAAGAAGATGGTAAAAGATATTGCCTTGATGGATCTAGAGGGTATTGTGCTAAATGAAGTAAGTCACATAGAGAAAGACAAATACTACATGATTTCATGCACATGTGGAATCTAAAGAATGAAATAAACAATAACAACAAAAATAGAAACAAACTCATAGATACAGAGAATATTTTGAAGGCTACTAGATGGGAGAGTGGGGTTGGAGAGAATGGTGAAAATAGGCAAAGGGATTGAGAAGTACAAATGGATAGATATAAAATTGTCATTGAGATATAAAGTGTAGCATAAGGAAAACAGTCAACAATGTTGTAACAAATATGTAAGGGTGAAGAGGGGTATTAGATTTAGTGGCGTGATCACGAGCTCTAATCACTATGCTGTACAACTGAAACTAATATATTCTTGCATGCCGACTATAATTTTAAAAAACTCATTGAATTGTACAATGTAAATATGAGCAACTAATTGTCTATTATAGTTCAATAAAACTGGGGAAAAATAAATAAAAACTTAAAAGTGCATAGTATAATATTAAAAATAATTCAGACTAAAAATAATTCTTTAGAAACTTAAACTCTTTGTTTAACCTGAGAAGTATGGGTAAAAAGAAATAATTTTTACATATATAAACATCCATAGTCATTTATTTTATCTAGACATAGCTAGCTAAGCAATTGGGTAATTATGAGAATAAAAATAAATAATTTTAAAGAAGACAGTTTTGGTATTTTAAAACCCAAAAGTAATATAACCAATAGAGGACACCTAGTGGTCTTTAGCAGAATAAATATTTGCCTGCCGAAAATATTAAACAATATATACACACACACACTCCAAATAACTTCAGAAGGTGTGCTAATCTGAATAAGATGACTTCTTGAATCTCATATGTATAAACATAAGCATATATCAATTTAAATATTTCAAATAATTTCCATGTATCTCATTTCATTTAAACTTCACAACTGTTCTATTAAGTTTTATGCATAAATAAGTTACTTTAAGTGCTTCTCCTTAGATTAAATAGAAAATAAAAGGCACAATTTTAATAAGCACCTATAAATACAAATTTCTAGTATAAGATCCAATTCTCATTATAGGATACAAATCTCAAATATCAATAATACTATAATTATCAATATTATAGTAATATAATATTAATTATGTAAAATATAATTGATATTTAAATTATAAAGTATTACAAAATAGATTTCATATGAGGCCTAGTCATATTTTATTATTTGATACAAACATTTCAAGGGCAAGAGCACCTGGCAAAGATAAACCTCCCTTTAGATATCTAAAAATTTGTCCTTCTTAACACTAGCTGTACATGAAAACAAAAATGAGTGATAAGTCTCTCTCCTAACCAGTATCATTAGCTACATCCTCAGTAGTCTCCAATCTTCTTCACTCTGTCACATCCTAAAATGTAAATCCCCTACCTAAAATGCTTCAACCACACCTTATTAAGTCCATTGTCGGCACAATTTCCTGTCTACACCTCCAAACTCGCTCCCTTACGACCTAGGTTCTGGAGACTCAGAACTACTGTGCTAGGTTGCTTGTACCTCATGTCTTACTGGAATGCACTCTTCTGCTCCCATTTTGTTCAGCTTGGTAATCTAGATTCCAACTTTGAAATTCATTCAAGTGTCTCTGACGCATTCTTCTTGTGCAAAACAAATAAACAAACAAACAAAAACCCTGTTGTTCACTCCCTCCTTTATGTCGTCATTTACCACACACCACCTGTGAGTATTTGCTTGCATGTCTGTTTTTGCTACAAAGCTAAGGTCTGCTATGTCTTCTCATTTGCAGTATTTGCAAATAGAAGCTACTCAGTAAATGCTCAGTAGTGAAGAATCGATATTCCTTTGCAATTATTTAATGGATTTAGAACATGGAGGATTGCCATGTATTTAGTGGATAGGTATGTTTTGATAACCTATTGTATTTAGAACTCTGTACCATGGTATAAGAAAATTCAATGGCAAAAGGTGACAGACTCTTCTCTATAGACATTTATGTCCATCAAAAGAAAAGAAAAATGAATATAAACAAGCATTAGCAACCAAGCTACTAGCAAGAACAAATGTAAGCAGAGCCAGTCGAATTGTTCAAAGTAAAGGTAATGACCATTATAGCACAGACAACTAATGTAGAATGTTTTCTGGAGATAAGTTTAAGCCTAATTTTTAAAGGAGTAATAGAAAAAGAAAGGCTTTCTAAATCTGAGGTGTGGCACATGTAAAATTATAGAAGAATCATTCTCTGCAAATGCACTGTAAACCTAGAAAACAAACAGAAAAGAGTTGTTGGGTGCAAATATGAAGTGACAATGGTGAGACAGGGGAATGGTTTGCTGGGGAGCCTTGAAGGCACAGCAAAGAAACACAGATTTGATGTGATAGGCAATAGGGAGCCTCTCTACATCCTAGCAGACGGCAGGTTTAGAAAAACACTGGTGTTTGCTTATGGCAAGTCTTAGAATTCTGTTTTCTAAAAAATGAAAGTAGTTACAATATGTATTATGTAATTATAGATAAACAATTTATACCAAGAATTAGTTTCTAATCTAAACCAATTAGAATGTTAAAATTAACCAAAGACAGAAACTGTAATTTCCATTAGCTCCCTTAGCATAAATTTTCTTATTAATGCTCTGTTGCTAAACATAATTTGTTTATAAATCCGTCTAATATTGATTGCTAGAAGAGTATTGCAATGTTCCAGGACACATTATTCATCTGAAATTACTATAGACATATACGAAGATCAGATACATAAGCCCTCTTTCTTGCCGCAAAATGAATTTAGTTAATTACGATAGGTCTAAAATCTACATAAGGAAGGATGAGGAAATAGTAAATGAGAAATAAAAATAAAATATTATAGGTCTGTATTCCAAAGCCATAGTTATTAAACAATCGTCCATTTCTCATACTTTTTTTACGTTGCCTATGACAATGAGTTCTAGAAATAGATAACCATTACAGAGTTGTATTTCTTTTTTCAATTATTATTTCCTAAATATCTAATAATTTCAAAGATCATCCCCCCCCCACACCACCTTTGATGAAATGACTAGGATTGGCAGCATTCAAGGCTCCTAGGACTATTCACCTTTACTAACTAAATAATTTCTCATTTCCTAAGCTCTTAATCTTCCCCTTATCTCTTCAGTGGCTTATGATTGTCAAAAATTGTTAATAATATTCCATTTAATTTCCAAGGATTTCCTCACCATATGTCCATTTTAGGAGGATCACAGAGAATTGGTTCCCTCTGTGAAAGGTTATAAAACAGCACTGGCTTGGGTCACTGACTTTATACGAATACAACAATAACAACAGTGCTGAATTAACAAAGTCCAAAGTCCTAGAGTGGGAAAGATTCACCTCAGTTTTCTGGAGATTACGGAAAAAGGAACTTTCTGTCCTGATTTACCTAAATAATTGCCCCAGATTTTAACTATATATATATCTATCTATATCTATATCTATCTATATCTATATCTATATCTATATATCTATATATATATATATATTTCAGTACAGCATCATAGAGCTCTATTTTTACATCTTAAAGCCATTGATCTTATACTTGCCTTGTGAAAACAACTTCCTTCCTGACTCCTTAAAACCATGTGTTTCATAAATTAGTTGGCCAAATCAGCTCTTTCCTTCTATATTAGCCACAACATTCAACTTTAGTAACGATAGTAACAAAAGGGCTAAATTTTAAAGTTTCTCTGTTTCATTCACAATATTTCTCTAATTTATCTGGCTTTGGCGCTTCTTGTTGTTTTTCAGTTGAACTAATTCAGACCGGAGGAAAAAAATGTATCACTGAAGATGAAAGCAGTTTCCTACAGAAGGCAGCTGCTGTCCTTGGAAATGATTCTTTTAGAACAGTAGCAGCTTCCAGACTTCACACATTACTTCCCCAAATTTGCTGAATTTAGCATTAGCCAGCTTGGTATTAAAACACTCAGAACTCAGAGACATGTGGGTGAACTCACATCTTCCTGTGCAGTCTTATTCTAAATGCTCATAGAGCAACTTCTGAATCATTTGTTGTATTTCTACTTGTAAATATATCCTTATGGCATTTATAAAAATCAGGTAGAGATTTTCCAGTTTTGAACCATTCAAGTTCCTTTGCAATTTTGGTGTGAATCATGTAGGTGATGAAATAATGAATTAATATTAAGTTCTGGATTATTACTACTTCATCCCTGTTTAACAGTATTACTAACAGACATTAAATATCTATGATATATGTGATATTATATGGGAGTATCGTTATCAAGAAAACATTCTTCAGTTAAATGAGCTTATGGTTCATTTATTATCAAGGTCATTTATTTATAAGAAAGATCTTGCCAACTCACAACTCTGGCCTGAGTGTGCTTGGTTACCAAATGTCCATAAGTGCATATCAAATTGCATTTTATAGTAATGGTGGCAGTGAGCTGATGCTCCTGAGATATATCATGCTATCTTTAAAACCCCATCCTGTTACAAAGATCTAGGAGCCTGTGACCGCTGCGAGAAACCAGAGGACATCAGTTTTAAGGAGTGCCTGCCCTCTTCTATGTCCACATGGCCTGTCATTTTATCTGATAGGATGCCATCTGTTCATCCTGCTGCCATTCTCTAGGGTAATTGGGTTAAAACTACAAGACACAAAACAATCGCATCGTCCACTGTATTTCTAATTGACTGGGAATTTATAACAGTGACTTCTTCATTTCACAGGCTATTAATTAATTTTTTGTGTGTGACTATGTTTTAATCTTAGTTTAGAGGTTTCCTATAATTTTTATTAACTATATAGAAGAATTGAATATTAAAGTATTTGTCATTAAAAGAATATATGTTATAGCGAGAAGCTATATAATTTTGTGGTTAAGAGCATTGCCTCTGGATTCAAAATGCCAAGGTTAGAATCCCAGCTCCACCTATTACTATAAATCTGGGCAAGTTATCAGTTATTAGGAAGATTTAATGAACTAATCCAAATAAAGAATAACATATATTACTTGACACATAATAAACCCTCTATAAACATTAGCTATTATTACCAATAATCATCTTGATTTGACATTAATCTCAAATTGGTACAATAAGTTTGAGAACCAAACATTTATTATATTTTAGATGGAATGTGCTATATAGAAACACATTACAAGATGAATCCAAATTCTTAAATGTGTTGCATTTGATTTTAAATATACTCTATATCCATATTTTAAGAATAATCCATTTTAAGCCTTTTCAGTAGTGTCTTACGCAGTGTTGTATTATTGTATGTCATTTCTTGAAATCCTGTGAACCAAAATGTCATTGACAAGCAAACACTAAACACTGTTACAGCCTTAAAGAAAGCAGAGCTAATGTTTGCAGAAGATCCATTTTATTACTTGTTTAAACCTAAATTTCAAATCATACTTCATCCTAAAAATGCTAAGAAATAATTTCTGCAACGTGTAAAGTGACAATTAAACCACAGCTAGTATATTGTTTTCTTTAGTGCAGGTTTAGGCACTCTCAGAGCCTCTTCAATCATCATTTTTTGCAGTCAATAAAATTCAAGTTCTAATTAATTTAAAAAGAAAAGGTAGATTTAGAAGGAAAAGAAAGTCACAAAGGTTAAAACTCAGACTCTGGAATTAGGAGCATAAACTCTTTTGCTTGGTAATGGTACATTTATCTCAGATCATTGGAAACTCCAGCTGGCTGAGTCCTTTCAAGGTCCCATCAACTGCCTAAGAACAGCAGATGCCCTATTCAGCAAAACATTGGCCAGATTCATTATATTTATTCACCATATTATTTTGTTTTCTATATAATAATTTCCCTCCTGGACATGCTGTTTTTCAGTATTATGAAATGAATTAATAGGGAGAAACTATCATAAATAATTATGTGTGAAGCATAACAAGGAGCAAAATTATTATGCTAAAATCAGTCTTGACACATACAACTTGGAAGCATTCAAAAAACCTATTTTTCTTCAAACACAAGTTCTCTAAAATTTCAATATTAGAGGAACCATATACCAGATTATCTCACAGAGCTAATTACACAAATTAGGTTAGCAAAGAGACCCTACACATCTTTGTCAAAGATGGTACTAATGTATTTATATTAAATAATAATGATTTTTTTAAAAACTGACCATAGTGAAGGAGACATTGCATTGGTTAGGGTAAACATCTTTTGATTAAATTGGATTTGTTAGGAAAAAAAGAAGAAGACTGAAATAGTGTAAAACAATTGTTTTCTAATTTTTTTCAGTTGACTCAGATCTAGTATTTGACCATACCTTTTGAAGATACAAATATATGACTTATGGACCCTAAAAGGATAATGAATATAATTTTTCTCCTAGAATTTTATAAAACTCATTATGTATAGCACAGTTGTTCATTTTAAAACAGTATAGTCAATAACATCATGATATATAGTAGCTTTAAAAAAGAAAAAGATATGTCTTACCTCTTCCCACTGATGTATGTATCTGATTAACCTTGATAGTCGTAATAAACGCAACAGACTGAGAATTTTTGTAAACCTCACAATTCGAAGTGCCCTGGCTGTCTTGTAAACTTCTGAATCCATTCCTTTTTCTACAATGAGAAAGATATAATCCACTGGGATTGATGAAATGAAGTCAACCACAAACCAGCTTTTTAAATAATTCATCTTGATCACTTTAGGGTCCAGGATGATTTCAGAACTGTCTTCATTTACAGTCCCAGTCCTAAAATTCATGATCAAGTCCAAAAGGAAAACTGTATCTGAAGCCACGTTGAAAATAATCCATGGAGTTGTTGTTTGTTCTGTAAAGAATGTGATTCCAACTGGTATGATGACCAGATTTCCAACCATCATTATAAGCATTATCAAATCCCAATAAAACCTACAACAAATAAAAAAATCACATTTTAAGATATAAACAATATCCAGACCATTTACCTCCTCCCCATAAAAAAAAAAAAAATTATTACCAATTTATGGTTAAATAAATGAGTAAAAGAATAAAAGTGTTGATTTTATAAATACCAACCCCAGGATTACATAAAACTCTTTCAATGGCTATAAATTTATATCTTAGCAAAATTAATATATTCTTAAAGCAAGGTATTGTGATTATAGAATTCTACAAATTATTTGATATGCGGTATTAGAGAAATAAATTCAAGAACAGCCATAACCCCATTTATCTGGTAAGGAAACAAAAACACCCTCCCCTCGTAGCTTACATAGAAACAAGACAGAAGTATAAGATCAGACGATTTACCTCAAAAAACTGTTTTAAGGGAAGACTCTTTGGAGGTGATTTGAAGCATTTTATATTTCATAGATTAGAATAAATGGTAATAATTAAGGTACACAAAAAATACTGGCACTACAAATTTATCACTGGGAGATTAAGTAAATCATGGATTCTAGATTCACAGTACTCCAAATATTTATGCTTTATTCTTCTTTAGTTTGAAATAGGAAAAGTAATTTTATTCTGAGGCCAAAAATAATTGAACAGACTCTAGAGTTGAAACTAGAATCTATGATTATTAACTATCCTTTGAAACATTCTTATTTCACCTTATATTAAATTTGGAGAAAATCAGGAACTTTCAGGTTATTCCAGGTTAATATAGTGTAACTAAATTCATCGGAGATGATTGTTATTTTCGTTTGGATTCTTTCAAAGTCTATTGAATCTGTAGTTAACAGACTAGCTAACAGACTATTTATACTTGTGTATATGTTCATAAAAATGAAGAAAAAATCAACTAATACAACTCTATAATAATGAAATAGTCTGGAAACATGAGTTACTTCATCCTGGTCATCTGTGTCCTTTTTTGGCAGTTCTTTTGCATAAATAACATGACAGAAATTTCTGTTAACTGAGATATTTTTATTTTACATTAATTCTCCTACTTAGACTATTTGGGCCACATTTTGGTAAAACATATTTGCATAAACCTTTCAAAGTTACTATCATCCCTGATTATGAATGACTCCTGGGATGAAAGTAGTAGTATAAGAAAGAACTACAAAAGGTACTCTCTCCTCTTGTCTCTACCCATCCCCAGGATTAGATAAAAGACAAATGTTTGTAATTTTGCAGATTTCACCAGTCTCTGTGTCCAAACTTATCTATACATTTATGGAGAGGTATTAAAACAGTCATGTCGATCAGACATCATGCACTGGCAATTTCAATGAAGTCGTTCCTGTTTTCCTTCTCCTCTCTTAACAACAATTTGCAGAATGTGCCAATTGATACACTAAGGACAGAGGAGAGATGGAGAGGAGATGCAATATTGTAATAGCTATTTCACAAGGAAGTGACATCACTGAACTCTAAAATGAAATTGTGTGTTCTCTGAGGATTTGCACTTTTCTGGATATTCTTATCAGTCTTTTCTGTGGACCCCTCTCTGCCCTTCCCATGAAGGCTGCTATTCCCCTGAGTGTCACACATACCCTTTTCTCTTCTATTCTACACATGCTCTTTGGGAAATTTTATACACTTACTCATGTCTTTAATGATTAATTCGTAACTGATGACTCTGAAAGCTTTATCTCCAGTCTATTCCTGTCTTTAAGCCTCCTAATCCTCATAATCAGCAGCCTATTAAATCTATCCCCTTGCATATCTCATACTCTTGTCAAACATCGTGCCTTGGCTCAAGCTCATCATCTCATCTCCCACATATATTCCTAATATGTTCCCTGAGTCAGGAAATGGAACTCTTCCCGATGTGCAAGACAAAATTCTTCGAGCCATCCTAGGTAACTCCTGGCCCTAAATCTACTCAATCTCCAATCAGTCACCAAAGCTGTTGGGGTCTAATACCTAAATATAAATTGTATTCATCCATTTGCTCTCTTTGATTCCCACTGCAGCTCTCTTCAACCAAAAATTCTTACCATCTGTTTAATTTGGAGACAAGTTACTTAAATTCTCTACTACTAAATTTTCTCATCTGTAAAATGAAGAATACAATAAAAACAAATGTATAGAGTTTTACCGATTAAATGAAATCATACATACGAATCACAGATCCTAGCATGTAACAAACTATGGACACAATGCTGATGACCTACTGGGTGCTCATTTACTTTTCCTTACTAAAAAAAAAAAAAAAAATCCACTTTTGTGAGGACCACCCAAAAGCCCATTGAAAAATACTCACTTTTATAGACATCTTTGTATTTCTTTCATTAAGATAGAATATGATTTTTTTAAGAAAATAAAATCATATTCTATCTATCTTAGTCAAAAGTAATGAAAAGTATAAAATATGATCCATTCCTTATTTTTGCTATAATGTTTATAATGTTAATAATAGCTTTTTATTACTGTTATTTAATATGATCTGAATCTATTAGAATCTATCTGAATCTATGTCAATATCAATAGGAAGCTCCATTAAACCTTATAATTTCCTTTTTAAGTATCATTGACTCTACAGACATAAACACAGATCTTGTTCTAGACTGCATATTACGATACTTTGGTTAACATAGAGTTGCTCCTTAGCTAGCTGAGGAAAATACAGTTATCACCAACTCTAGAAATGTGATATAATTTCTGTTTTTTAAACAATGCATTTATTCCTGAAAACAGACCTCACGAGGTTCTCTCGCTTACCTGCCTACAAGTTTCTCTTCTTGGCTCTTTGGTCTGAAAACTTCTCTTGGGACACTCTGGCTCTCCCTCTTCCCTAACTCCCAATTTGTACGTCACGTACATTTTATTACAGAATTGTTTTTGTTACATAGTCCTTCTTTCCATTCCTACTGCTGTCTCTCTATCCAGCCAGAGCTCCCTCTTGCTTACAGCACCTCAAGAGTCCCCTATCTATGGTCATCTTATTAATTCAATCCCCCAGTCCCAGGGCGACCTATCTAACATGTAATCTGCCCAGTCAAAAACCATTGATGACTCTCGGTTAAGTAAAAACAAGTCTCTTCTTTAATACTTTATGGCAAGCACCTAATATTGCAAGCAAGAGAATATTTGCTCTTACTTTGCCATGCACATCCAGGTGCACGGATGGGAGATGCAGTTACTTCCATTCTATGTATGCTTTTTCCTACTAGCATTCTACCTATCCTTCAGATCCCATTCTGGTAATGAGTTTCTTAATTTTTTTTTACAGCCCCCAGAACAATATATATTTTCAGTATCTTTCTTATTTTATTTTTGCTTTCATTACTAATTATTTGTCTTTGTTTCCTCTATCATTACTGGATTTAAGTTCATTGAAATTCAAAACCATATCTTGTCTTCTGTTTAACTTCTGTAGACAGTATCTAAAATAGCTAATGCCAAAAAGATAAATTAATTGAATTTTTAATGGAAACTTACACATCAGTGGGGATATTAAAAGGAATTCTTTTTAATAAGTCAAAAAGCCATTAATGCAGTAAATAATTTCTTCACTTATCTTTTATATAACACTGAATTCTTACTCACTGAAGATGTTTATGACATAGAATACATTAAAATAAATTAAATAGAAAATGAAGAGATTAAGACTATGTTCTTAGTTTAGATGACCTGCAAAGAAAACAGTTTTGAATTTGACATCTAGTTTGGTATATTACAAAAAATCCCCCTCCTTTTCATCCTGCTCTAGAGAGACAGTATCTATAAAAGATCTTGATTGGATTTCGAAGGCAGACTAGGGTTCACTTCCAAGTTCTACTAGCTGAATGGTTTGGAGCAAAGTATTTAACTATCATGAACTTCATTTTTCTTATACTACTTTTTCTGCAGGAGGACTGCACACATGGTGTATGCAAAGTGTATCATATAGAAACTGTTATATAAAGTTTCTTTCTTTGTAAAATCAGCAAAACAGAGAGTACTCACTGAGAAAGGGGTAGTCTTGGCAATCATTTTTACCTTATATTGAGTAGACAGACAAAATAAAATAGTATTTCAATTATAATTAATATATCGCTAATAACTATGATAATTTTAATTACTAATAAAATACTTTTCATAGACAAATTATTTTTTGTATTAAGAATCTATTTTCTCTCAATAAGTTTAGAGCAGAAAAAATGGCACTTTACAGTGTAGTCCATGATATTAAACTATGAATAATTCAAAATTTAGTTATGTTTCTTTCTTTCTACCCACTTGCAAAAGCTTGTGGTAAATGAAGACAATCCCTGGTTCCCTAACAAGAATTCCCACTGTCTCCCAGGTTTCCTTGCCATCTTATGACATCTGCTCTATTTGAAATAATCTCATGTCTGACATTTCTAAAGGAAAGCCTTAACTAGCTTTAAACAATTGCCATATTTCTCTACTGGAGGTGTTGCCTTTCAATTTTCTCTCTAAATCTTGACTAAAAGGTTCTATTTTTCCCTCTATCTGACAAAATAAATATTTGTAATTAAATAGAATGGAGGAAAGGACTTCTGGTTAAAGCCTGAAATGGTACCAGGTTTATACAAAGCTACTGTTTCAACTATGGCTAAAGTCAAAGGATGTGACAAACCTGTCCATTACTGACACTTAGGACTCACTCCTAAAAATTATATTTTTAGATATTAACCATAAATTGAGCATAGGTTTTGATCTAAAAGTAAATAACTAAACGTCCAACTGGTTTTGCTTTTTATAAAAGACATAGTCCTTGCAATTATGTTTTAAAAATTATATAAAACAAACTCATTTTTTGGAAGTTCAATTAAGAGTCCAGTTACTAGGCATGTATCTCTTGAAAAATAACATGAAATCCTTTCTTTTAAATGCTATGTCCTCATCCTAGTACCACCGGTGGCAATTCACCTTGCCAGTTCTCGGTAACTAATATCTGGACTTTGATCTGATGGGTTCTCAGACATTCTTCATCACCTTATAAACTTTTTACACACAGAATACTCACACTGGGGTTGAAGTGTTATAGGATATATGCCTTTTTCCTAAGCATTAAATGAAGTTTCCTCAGTCAGATCTGTTACTTAGTCTAATGCCTTGGCATCTCATAAGGACAAATTCATTGTTTATGGAGGGTGGGGAGTGAAGATACCAGCAAACATAGGCAATTTGAAGTGAAAATAAGCTAGATTTCATAATACATTATAATCTTGCTAAGATTTCAATCGTGGGAAAGTTTAACCTAACATAGATAAAACTAGGTTAAACCATATTTGAAAACATTTAGATGCTTTCCTGTAAATATAGCAATTTACCCAATGAGAATATGAGATGGGTAACAGATACATTCTGTTATAGCTAATCTTATTTATTAAAATGAGTTAATGGGATAGAAATTTAATCCATATGAAGGTATTAAGATCTGTACCAATCCAGGCAAAAGTAAACATGTTTTTCTCTTCCCCCATCGTCTGTAACTGCATTTCTCATCATGTATTAATCTTCCAACTACCAATACCAATGGCCTTATATTGCTCCATATATTCTTGTTTGTGGCGTTTCATAACTTTAACTGTTTACTCCTCCTACTTGAAACTCCAAAATCTTTGGTTTCCATGATTTTGTGTTTTTGTAGTTCCTCACTCACATTTATATGTTAGCAGAAATTTATCTTCCTCAACTTTTACCTGATTCCTCTTTTTCACCATTAAAATAGGTATTCTATGTGACCACTTCGACCAACTTTTCATGCCTCTTTTAACTCTCTCCTTCGGTCTCACCAACCTCCACAGGCTTAACTAACATGTTAATGTAAATGGTTCTCAAATCTATCACTGATCTTAATCTATGAGATGGAGTTATGAATTTCTAATGACATCCTGCATAGTTAGTGGCCTCTGAATGCCCCAGTGGAGCAGCCATCTCAAAAGGCAGAAATTCAAACCAAGTAACCTTACAACCTCAAAATATTTCTTGTGACATTTTTATTTCTGTTGATTACAGCCTGGCTGCTGCTTTTTTCTTTTTTTTTCTTTTGGTCAGCTACTAGACATAAAACTTTAAAATTAGCCCTGACTCCTCTGTTGGCCCAGCTCTGGTGTTCATCTGATTACTTGCCCAGCCTTACATTTCTTCTAATATAATAATTTCCATATTTGACTTTTCATATGTATTCCATTGTCATCATCTTCTACAAAGTTCCTATTATATCATTATTTTTCTTATTAATTTTCCCGTTTCTACTTGCCTCAGTAAATTATTTCCTATTTATATCCACCCTTCTTTCCTATGGCTTGAAAAAGGAAATGTAGTCATTCAAAATCCTCTACAGTATCCCAATTCTTATCTTTTTGCACATACATAGTCCTCGGCTAAATTTTAAAAAAGCTCTGTTTGTCAGACTCCTTGTCTTTGCTATTGCCCAACAAATGTCTGAGATTTACTTCTCTTAAAACTCAAACTCGGACTCTACATTTCTGAATATTACTTCAATGATCAACTGCAACGCCAGTTCCTCTTTCATCCCATCGCCAGCCCTGTTGGAGTTTATCTCCTCCCTGCCCTAAACTCCTACTCAGTTTCTCTATGTGATTTCTAGCATTTGCCGGCACCCACTAGTGAAAAACAAATACGTTACCATAACTTAGTGTCAATAATAATGTGTTAAATAAAGACTGGTTAATAAACAATGTCTATAAATACTGCTTTTGTGCTTATTCCTCACCAAACTAGATGCCAGTTTTCTTTATACTTACATTGCTTAGCAAATACAGTACAAATACTGCCAATTTCCCAATGATCAAATCTCAAATCAGTCATATTTATGTTAATGAAGGTGTATTACGGTATTATAAGATTTTAATTAAAATACATATGATCATTTGTTCTTTTGAATGGTTTCAAAATTAAATAGGTACAAGCCTTTTTTATTTCTCCTTGATGATAGTATATGAGGCAAACTTTTAAACTATTCTAATTTTCTTTCTGTGGATGGCAGGAAGAAAGATGTCATTCAAGAGTACTTTCATTATCATCATTTAAATTTACTTCAAATGAAGGCCACAACTTTCATTCCACTGAATCAAAACATGTTTATCCAAATTATCATGCTTAAAATATATTTCCATACAGCTACAGCTTTAATCAAAAGATATAGAATGAAGCAGAACTCCAAGGATTAAGTAAATCTATGCTATAGTATTCTACCTTTATGATGACATATAGATTTTTCACAAAAACAAAAATCCTTAATTTATCAAAGGTGAGTAGAAAATATATAAAATAGCTCCTACTGTTCAAATTTAGACTTAAAGATTGGACTCAAAAAAATCCAGTCTAAAACTACTTCTTAGCTTCTCCATATTTTTATTTGGTTTACCACTGAGTAATTGTCAAAAATTTAAACGCAATTGGTTTCACAATGGAAGGTCCAATCTCTGAAGGGGAGTAGACTATAGGGCAGCAGGTATCCTTCAATGGCTACTCTTTAATCTCTGACTTTCAATATGGGAGGTATTGAGAGGTTTCTTACTTTCCCAGAGCATCAATATGATAGCTCATCTGTCCCAGTGCCGATGAAGTAGCACACATTTCTAAATAGAACTAGGCTATGGGACTGCCTAGTTCAAAGAGGATTTCTGAATTCTTTCTGCCTTGCCATGAAAAGATATCTCACTAGTATATAAACCAAAATAAGTTCGTATGTGCTAAAGGCAGAAAGCACTTAGAATGTAAGAATTAAAGTTAATACCAAGCATTTTCTCCAAATAGTTAAATTATAATAATTCCAACAAATGAGTATTGATTATTTTCTACATATCAAGTATTGTTCTAAGCACTTGAAGACATGTACATATAAATTGTATACAAATTCTGCCCTTGAGAATTTCCAACTTACCAGGAAAGTGAAGACTTGTACTGCAGTGAGTTGACCGTTCACCTACACAACTACAAAAACTTGTTTTGGCGTACACAACACTACTGCAAACATTCACTGATCACTAAAACTTGCTAGTTTCCAGGCTGCTGCTAGGCATCCACTAGGGCTGCCACTAGGAATACTAAGAGAACAGACATCAGGTAGCAAGAGAAAGATATCAAACATCGTAAAAAGTTAAAAGGTTTGGTGGTGTGTTTATACTTGTTTAGTTAATACATTAGCTGTTATGATATTTAAGAAACCCAAGGTTACATCAAGTTTTTTCTCTGCACGTATTTTAAACCCTTGTCTTCCCATTTAAAGTAATGGATCATGATAAAGAACAGACAAGAACGAGTTCAAATAAAATCTCAATTAAAAGAAGTTCTGCTTATAGTTATAAAGTTTTTAGTACCATGTTTTTTCTTTACAATACTTTTTTAAAATAATCAATATCTACTTTTTAATTTTAACAGTAGACTTTTGAAGTTAAAGATTATTCATTTCCATAGATTTTAGGGTATACATTGATAAATCGAAATACCATTTCCATTTAGTTCATGTTTATTTTTCCCTAAAACAAAAATACTTAAAGCTGTTACTTCATTCTTGAATTACACTGAGGTTTTCATGCACTAGTAGCTACATGTTATCTGAGGAGCAGAATGGGTGATGTGTCAAGAAAGAAAATGCTTCTACCAGCAGCAGAAGTTCCTAGGTCTGTAACAAGTGTCGAGGGTATGCGGGCAAAGTTACATTTGCTGTGGAATATTGAAGAATTGAGAATCAAGTTTCTTTAATTGCTTGAGAATTCACACAAACACTAGGGGATATTTTAAGCAGAACTGCCAGTACAATGAGAATTTTTCAGTCACCTACAAATGAATCAAATGAATACACATTTCGATTCACTTCGGTCCCCAAGAACTTTTACACACACACACACACACACACACACACACACACAAATACATAGTTCAAACATATATAAATATATATACATGTTTCTGCTTAGCTGTAATGAAAATATATAGTTCAAACATACATACCATACATACATATATATATATATATGTTTCTGCTTTGCTGTAATTAAAAATATGTTTGACCTTTCTTCTTTCATCCTTTCTTATTTTATTCAGTGGCATTTATTAAACATTTTTTTTTGCTTCAAGAGAAAACATATTCACAATAAGATGCTGCTCAGAAGATAACTGAATTCTATTAATAGGTGGAAGTTACATGTGCTTTTCTATGTAGCCTAGTGACTTGCAGAAAAATTTTAAACTAATCATACATTTACTAAGTTCTGTAAGAGTATTTTGTGATTTGTACACTTCAGTTCATTTTTAAGAAATATAGCTTCCACCTTCATGTAAGTGACACATTGTGGGATTGGTTTCTTTAACAGCTAAAAAACCAAATTAAAAAAAAAAAAACAGACTACTTATAAAGAAATAAAATCTCAGAATTTTCTTGGTACCAAAGAGATAATTGAAAAAAAAAAGGACTCATATATGATCTTATATATGTCTCAAAAGACAGTACTTCTTGAAATAATTATTTTGTTATGTTTTGAGATTACTAACTCAAACATCATTATTTCAAAAGCCATATGGTGTTACATAACATAAAAGATTAAAAGATAGTATCAACCTGCAGAATATGTTTATGAGAATGAAATCATGCCAAAACTGTTGGCAATGTAAAATTGATGTAAATGTCTTAATTTACATTCTTACCCAATCCCTCTGACCTTTTCTCTCACTAATCCTCAACCTGATCACAGAGCTTTAGACAGGATAATCTAATTATGTCCACTGCACACATCCTTTTCTTAATTTCTTCTGTACAACCGCTCCTTGACACTGTTTGAAATACATTTCACCCCATTCTTCTCTTCTTTACCTTCTCCATCCTCAAGTGGATAAGCAGTTCTGGCATAGTCCCAAGGTCTCTAATCTTTATCTTAATACATTCTAAAGTCTGTGTGCCACATAGGTTCTGTAGAAAAACAAGTGTGTGATTAGAATGTATTAAGCCTAATCCAGGTATATGCAGTGGTATCTTCAACATGTTTTTTTGGGTGGGACTGAGGGGGTGGCAAACTGGCAGTGGGAAAAGGATTTAGGAAGATTTGAAGTAAAACTATTTCCTTTGCCAGCACACTGCTTTTACTTAGAGTTTTGATTTTTGGTCAATAAAAAAAAAAATGTCTACGTATCCTAAAGATACTTATTCACACTTCATACGAGATTACGAAAAACATTTGGGCATGCATAACTCTCAGAAGCCATCCATTGGTATTTCAGAAGGGCGATGACCATGTCTCGCTCTACTGCATTCCAAGGAGACCTGCAACAACACCGTGCACATGGAAGTATTCACAGTCTGAATGAAGAAATGACTTCTAGCCATATAGTCCGTTAAGTACTTTGGCTTTTCCTTCATACACGAAAATAATGTTTTGTATTTTAAATGTACATTAACAATTTTTAAGGTCTACGTCTCCAACTACAGTGGATGTATTATAGTCAGAAACCACATCTACTTCTGCTTTCCATTATATCCTCATTGTCAATTACAGTGCCTACAGCTGGAGTGAACTCTCTAAATATCTACTGAATAAATAAATGCATGAATACTCAGGGCTTTGAAGAGTAAAGGCACTGTATTATAATCTCAGTCTACAAGTATCTGTCACTTGAATATTTTATGAAAATGTAGACAAGTTGGAAGATGCCTAGAAAAGAAAAGGGGTAACGGGGAGAGGATTAAAGAAATGGAAAGCTTAACTTGTGAGGAAAGACTTAAAAAGCTGAATACATAAAACTTGTCTAGATTAAAGCTCTGAACAAATGTAAGCAGATTCCACACATTGTTAAAAGTAAACAGGGACTTAGTTTAACTAACATAGTAAGAAGGTAGAGGAAAAGCCAACTAGCTGGTCCTACAAATCCCAATGGCTTTCAAGAACCAAGCCTCAGACGGGGCAGTACAAATACTTGGAGGGATATTGTTGAAATGTCATGGCCCCTCATGTGACCTAGTAGTTTGTCTTAATGTCAGAGCCCAAGGATTGTTCGGCCTACAACCTGCCCAGAAACCCGAGCTGGTCCTGGTTGGGTAGAAAGTGCCATTCTCATATTCCTGCAAAACAGGCATCCAAGGGAAGACTATTTGTTTCATACACGTTTGTCTTATACTACTCCTCCTTTGAGTGAAAATTATGTCAGACTTTAAAAGAAATAATTATAGAACATAATAGATATTAGATACAAATAGATAATAAAATAGAATAGATACAAATAGATGTTACTGTAGAATAACAAACTCTTTCACAATGAAAACTATTGGGTTTTCAAAAGATTGCAAGAAAAATAATGAGTTGATATATTTTATATACTAGTACAGTATCAAGCATACTATGGGTTCTGGAAAAGTATTATCAGAGACTGATGCCATTAACAAATTTATATCACATTAAATTGCAAAATATGCACTGAAAAAAAATCATACCTAGGATCAATATGAAAAGTTCTGTAAGTTATCAACCTAAACATTCTAAGAGACTCTAAAATATAACTTGAGTAAATTCTAGAAATAAATACAACTAATAGTTGTAAAGTGAATTGACTTTACAGCTCTATTTTGTTACTACTCAATTTAGTCGTCCAACTACTATGATGCTGTAGTTGGTCAGACAATAGCTATTTCCCAATCTCTATAAAACAACCTAGTATTCATAAAGTATTCTCACAGTAATCATGTTTATTGTATTTTCTTAACCGTTCTGTGAGACTTTAGTTCTATGTTTACATATGGGAAATCTGAAACAAAATGGCATGTGACTTAGCCAAGATTACTTGCCTTGTTAGTGGTATATAAGACTTGAAACCAGACTGTCTAGTAACTAACCCAAGTTTCTTTCCATTCTAATGTCACGCATTGTATTTATTTTGATTTGTATTTATTTGTATTTTACACACACATACACATACACACACACACTTTTTTATGCCATAGCCATAAGCACAATTTTCCTTATGTGCATAGGAGTGATTGATAGAAAATAATTAGTATTAATTGTCAAAATAGAAAGTCACAAATGCAAAATTCCATATTTATCTCTGGTTCTACTCTAAATATTTACTGTTGCATAATGCATAAATATTTTAACTAGTAGATCCATAATTTGGTCTTAGATGAAAACCCAACTGTTTTTTTATTAACCATTATGGGTATTAGCAGGTATGCAAGCATTTTACTAAGTAGCAGGAGTCTTATTTAATAAGCATAATGCTGGCATTTTGTTTAATT
Organism: Rousettus aegyptiacus; assembly: GCF_014176215.1. Classification (NCBI taxonomy): domain Eukaryota; kingdom Metazoa; phylum Chordata; class Mammalia; order Chiroptera; family Pteropodidae; genus Rousettus; species Rousettus aegyptiacus. Next base: position 85,829,808 of record NW_023416311.1, on the reverse strand, counting down.
AATTTTCTAACTTAATTGCTTTTCCTTTTAAAACAATTTTAGAGAAAAATAATAGTTATGTATTTAAGCCAAAACAGTGGTCTGCTGTTATTATGTTTTTAGACATATTTGTGTTTCTCACTGACGAAAACTAATTTCCTAATTTTAAAAAAGCTTCTTAAGAATAATCAGCATGACATAATTGAAAGACGACTAGATCAAATGCAGAAATGCTAAACTTCTAACATTTAGTATTATCTACACCTTACACTCATGAGAAAAATCACCTCCCTCTGAATCTCTATCCTTTCCTTGCAGAAAATGAACCTAGGAAGACTCCAACAACCTTCTTAAATTGAAGAGTTTTACTTTGTAGAAACTATTTGTGTATCAGAGCAAAAAGCTAATAGAATAAAGTAATTTTTAAGAAATTTAATATGAAACTAATGTGGGGAAGGCAGAGAAGAGAATACAGAGTAAAGAACTTTGTGAGAGGGAACACTAGTTAAGATGCGGGAGAAGGAAGTCGAAGGAGTCAGATGAAGCGCCTGCGCCTTATGGAAGAAAAACTAGAAACTAAAAATGTGAAAGTCTGGGGAGTAAACGTAGAGAAGATTATAAATTTAATTTTGGATATAATGTTTTACATGTTTCACATTCATGACAGAAGGCAGTTAGAACTGTAATAGTCTAGAACTTAAAAGTGATGCCAGTGCTTAGGAAAACTACTACAGAAGGCTTTGTACAGGTTTAAAAACTAAAACTGTGGGGAAACATGAGTCCTCCAAGAGAGAAATTATAGACAGAAAGTTGGAAAGAGTCAAAGTGAAAGTCATTAGCCAAGTCTACTCTTGGGCAACAAGAATATGAACTAGGAACTGTGGCTGAGACGGAAATTTCTCAGAGAAAAGATAGTGGTGTGGCAGTGTCATAGTTTAGTTTTTCTAATATGAAAATTGAATATTTCATAAGATTCACTTTAGAAAGAAATATATATTTGCATAAGTCTGTCATTAGGCTTGATTTCAATAACCTGAGCCAAAGAAGGACTAGTCATCACACAATTATATGGGTCAGTGCAAAATGTTGTTTGAACAATGTATCTAAATATAGTATTGGTGTGGCATGTTTTATAATTCAATCCAATGAAACTATATTTCAATTCGATAACATTTTTGATCTTTTTTACTTTGCAAGACATCAAGACAAGTGCAAGATGTATGAGAATGATGAAAATACGAGGAACAACATGGTCAATTTGGATGGTAACTAACAGAACATAAACAAAGAAATCCAGGAGAGGGAAACTAGTTAGCTTGCGAGACTGGAAGAAGCTTCAGAGAAGTGACACTTAACTGGTCCATGGATTTTAATAGATGATGATGCTGTGGCTAAAGAGAACATTTAAGACGAAAAAAAAAGGATTTGGAAAGGCTCAGAGGGAGTAGAAACAGAGACTATATCTTCAGCATCTGACTTATTCCTGGCAGATAACAGGTGCTCTAAATATATTTGTTATATTGATGAATGATTAAATGAATTAATTAGCATGCAGGCCTTGGAAAAATCACATGATTCACTTAGAATGTTGAATGCTTCAAGGTGAATAGAGAGTTTTGGTTATTGATGATGCTACTGTTTTCTGCCTAGCCCAAGAGTTATCTAGAATCGATGTATTCACTGAAAAACATGAGCTCAAACTGCAGAAGCTTGACTTAAAAAAGTAACTCAATTTTTAAAAATTATGGATAAACATTTGGACTGAAAATATAATTTCTTACATGTGTTACTATAGATACTTCAATAGCTATTGCATCAGCCAAATCTCGAAAATGTGCATATTGATTATCTAAATTTTCTAAAAGCTTTAATATTGTTTTCACATAAAATGCATATAAAAACTAAATTCATTTTTATGTGCATGGTTTAGTTCTTTACCCAACAAGAAGATCATAAGCAGTGATGCTAGTTTAAGAATAAGATGCGTAGAAGTAAAACGAGTGATGAAATGGGTGTGAATGCCTAACCTTCCCCACATCTACTCCCAAAACTTTCACATTTTCAGTTTCTAGTTTCTCTTCCATAAGACATAGCCGGTTAATTTTCCTAGACCAGCCAATAATTACTACCAAGTTTTGTGATAATTTCCTAAATATTCAGCTGAAGGCAAAAAAGGAAGCATGACTGCCTGGAAGGGAGAGAGAAGGAGGGGCTGATGAAGCTAGATCTTACAGGTGAAATTTGAACAGGCAAAATGAAAGAGGCAAAGGAATACAATATACCAATATGTGAAGAAGTATGGAAATATTTGAAAGGCCAGGCAGAAATCAATCCTTGCAGAGCAAAGAGTGAATTCTGGAGAGAAACTAGAAATGGGGAGGAACAGGTACAATGGAGTTCCATTACAAAGTAATTTAAAAGTAGGCAAAAGATTTTTGGAGTCAATATGGAATACAATAGGAAGGTTTGGAAATTCTTGAATAACTGAGTGGCATAATGAAATACGACTCTTTTCTTTTGTAAAATTGTTTTGAAATCAGTGTAAATGGCAAATTAAAATGGAAAGTGAGTACAGCTAAAAGAAGGTTACAGTAGGATTAAGCGGATGATGAGGGTCTGACTTGGAGACATTGGGAATAAAGAAGAAAAAGGGGGAAAGTTCTACTTTGTGACAATATCTAATGCAGAAATAGAAAGAAGGATGAAAAGGGAAAATGATTATTCTATGATTTCCAACCTAAAAATAGAAACGAAAGGTGTTAAGGGTGATGCCCAGTACAGAAATGGGTAATTAAGAATATCTGGTTTTATGGTAAGATTTGATTCACTTTCAGACATGTTCATTTTGAGGAGGCTGGAAGAACACAGAGGTGAAACTGTTCTGCTTCAGTTGGAAAAAAAAAAAAAGTAGTCTAAAGAATAAAAGGACTAGGGGTCAGGAGTGTAGGTGTTGGTTTAGGAATTGTGAGTAGAGATGATGAGTAGTGAGTATAGAAGGAATAAAGATTAATGACAGAGAGCAGAAAGTTCAGGGTTAGAGAAGCACGGATAAAAGCAGGAAATAGGTATAAGAAATGATGCTCAAGATTTGAGAAATGGTGGTGGGAAATAAATTTTTTAATTGATCGTGCAAAGATAGGTTACCATTACAAAAATGATGGTAGTATAGCTGTACGAAGAAAAATTGCAAGTTGTTTATTCTTTTATTTATTTAGATAACTTTGTAGTGTTCCCCATCTCCCTCTGTGATTAGGGTGAGGAAAGGTATATATTAGTTTCCTATTTTCAAGAATAGGAGAAATCTGATTACATTTTTAAAGCTGATTATATAGAAACTGTTAATCACAAGTTAATATAAAGAATAAAAACATGGGAAATATAATTGTAGATGAGGAAGGGGAAATGGGACATTTCCAAAGTAGAGACCAAAGCAGAGAAATTTGCTTTGAATCATAAGTGTGATGTATTCAGTCCACACAAACTAAAGAAAAAGTAAGAAAGGCAAATTTAGAAACTTGAAGAAAAAAGAAAAACACCCTTAATCTTCAAATTATGCTTACTGGAACTGTTTTTTTTTTTTTCCTTGAAAAAAAGTTAATTGATACATTCTAAATCCATCACCTTCCATATATTTTTTAGTTAAATCATGGAAACTAGGAGAGAATTTTAATTCCTAAGTTAGGCCCTGGGCTGCTTCTAGACGTTATTCCCAAAGCTTATAAACACAACAGTACATTTTCCTTAAGAAACATAAGCATTAGTTCTCAAGATGGAGACTGCTATCAGGAAACCATTTTCCATTCGATTATGATATAATTGTGGACATGTATTTTAGTAGGAAAAGTTTGTTTAATCATCGGGCCCCTACACTACTGAAATCCAAGGAAGCCTCCATTTACTATATTGTAACTAAAGAGCATGAACTTCTCTAAAGTTTGACCTACATAGAACATAAGCTCTATCACCTCAGGATTTATCTACCAGGAAAATTGTCTCATTTTTTTTTCCAGAAAATGATTAAATCCTTCTTTTAATGCATGCTTTTCTGAGGGATATAAGCAACACATATACTCAGACAATTCTACAATGCTACAAATTACAATGTATTTATCCATAATAAGATCTTCAAAATAATTTTTTATTAAAAATGCTAAGTAAACAGCACAAAATAAAATAGATTCAAACAAATATTCCCAAATCTCACTTGCTTTACAATAGTAACTGATATATATATATATATATATATATATATATATATATATACATGGATGATACAAGGAACTTAATAACCCTATTCGAAGCCATACAAGCGAATTATTTTTAATATAATACTAGATGCTTTAATTCCTTGAAAAGTGGCAATACATATATTTAATCATCAAATAAATGCATTCTCAATTAGAAAACCCAACCCATTCCTCAGTCATTTTTGAGAAAACAAATTTATTTTCCAAACACTGTCCTTAATATCTCCTACTACCATTTCCTACTGTTCTGTTATCACTTGTATTGTACTCTTGTGCTTGAAACTCCTGTTTTTTCCTCTTAACCTCTACCACCCAAATCCTACCTCTCATGAGAGTCTAGCTTAAATGCTACCGCCTACCCTTAACTCTTCGGAACTTACTAGCTTGAAGTATTCACTCTTTCCATTAACCCTAATGTTTGTTATGAGAAAATCATTTTCAATATACATTAGACTATTAGACATTGTGTATGATAATTTATTATTAATAAAGCACCTTACATAAATGCTTCATCCCTCAACACTCTTACCTCCACTAGACTGTAAGGTTCTTGAGAGTAAGATTCAAGTCCAAGATTCAAGATTCTCCTTTGAGCCTATCTTAGCACCTAGTACATGGTTGCATATAATTACAACTCAATACTTACACGTTGAGTAAGTTTTTATTAGTGTAATATTTTATGATGACTTACACACAGAAAAACATTTATGAAGACAGAATCAATTCCAGTTGTCATATAATTAGTCAAGTCAATATACATATTCACTTTGAAAGGTAAAACTTTGAATGAAATGTTCCACTACATACTACAGTTAAATATATGAAGACTATCTTTGAGATTGGCATTGGTTCTGTGCTGTTATCATTCATATAAATGAGTCAGTGGTAGCCAAGAACCTGCTATTGTTACACTCAAAGATTTTCTTTTTGCAAAGTTACTATGATTTAACACTTAACACATTTTTTTCCCCTAGCTGGTTTAATATTTATAATCCATATAAAAAAGATGTTTGTGCCAAGTAACTATTAAAATACCTCAGTTAAAGCCTATATTTAAAAGTATTTTCTCTTCTGAATTTCAAAAATGTCACAGGGAGATGGGAAGAGGTAAAGAAAGAGATAGAGAGAGATCATTGTGGAATATATGTTTTTCAATACTGCCTCTATTGATATAAATTGGTTTGACTACTGGAATGCACTTATGGCAGTTATAAAATGCCATAAAAATATGAATCACTAGGTTTGTGCCTCAAACTAAATGTGAGCATCCTATCGAGCCACATATCTACTGTGCACAAAGATTACCCTACTTATTTGTATATTTGTACAAAAATGATGTAAGTTATTTTATACTCACCTATAGAATTTAGGGTTTTTAAATGTTATTATTAACATCATGATCATGAACTTCAAAAGCTAGAAATGACAGTAAAATCTTCCTTAGGCCTCAGTGAGCCTAACTAGTCAGTGTGTTTTCAGAGGACACTGCTCTACATTAAGTGTGTTGCTGGTATTCACAGGTGTGTCACTGACATACATTCACAGATACAGTAAATATATTATCAACTCAGTTTAGAATAAAAGAACTGAATTAAAAGTAATTAAAAATGGTTAAAGACTTAAGTCAAAATATCTGACTCAAGTAAATAGATTTATTTGGTTTGAAAGTACCTGCTTTTGGTCTAATTGTATGGAACAGAAGGTTGGCATATTAAATAATTCAGAGATAAAACTGTCAAAAGAATAAAGAAAAAATTATACAAAACGCTAGGTTATTTCATTGTAGAGGCTTACAGCTTTTGCTATGTACAGTCTCTGAGTCTCTAGTTGATAAAAGCTTATTTTGTTTTTTAAATAAACCTTGATTCCGAATTATTTTAAATTTACAGAAAATTAAAAAGGTAGTACAGAGCTCTCTTTACCCCAAATCCAGTTTCCCCTATTTTTATACCTTACATTAGTCATAAGTATTGAACCAATATTGACCTATACTTTATTCATATGTCCCTACTTTTTACCTAATGTCCTTTTCCTGTTCCGAGATCCTCTCCAGGATACCACATCACCATTTAGTTGTCATGTCTCGGCTCCTCTTGGTTGTGACAGTATTTCATACAATTCTTGATTTTAATAATCTTGACATTTGCAGAGTATGAGTCAGGTATTTTATAAAATAGCCCTCAAAATTTAGATTTGTCTAATGTTTTCCTTCTGATTAGATGGGCTATGCACTTGGGGAGGAAGATCACAGAGACAGAGATGACATCATGTCAAGAGTTCATAGCAAGCAACATGACATCACAGCTGATCTTGGTCATCTGGGCAGAGTAGCATTGGTCGGATTTCTCAACCCTAAAGTTATTCCTATTTTTACTCTTTCCTTGAAAAATCCCACTAATGACACCCCAGAGTTAAAGAATGGAGATTTACAGTGTACTTCCTTCAGAGTTGAGTAGTTTATTTAGAATTCTTTGGCAGAGAGATTTATCTCTTTCCCATTTATTTATTGATTTGGTTATTTACTTACATCATCATGGACTCGTGGATACTTACTTTATACTTTGGGTTATAATTCAATACTACTTTATTTATTTGTTGCTCAACTCATTCTGTCATGGTCATTTGGAGCTCTTTAGGTTATCTTTGCAAATTCCACCCAAGCATCCCCTAGTCATTAGTAGCTTTTTTAAGTAGCACAATTCTTTGCTTATATCAGCATCACAAGTGGAAGGTTAGAGGTGATAGTGAAATGTGTTTGTCTTCAAATAAAGTTTTCTATAGCTACAACCAACTGATAAGACGTTCTAAAATAGACCCTTAGGCAACCGCCACAAACTTGACCTTATGCTCTCTACCAAGAGAAAGACACAGCAGAATCAGTTTAGTAACTTTTATTTCATACAACTTCAGATACTAACATTGATATTCCCTCAAATTATTTTCCATTATTTACTTTCATATTTTCAGTGATTTTTTCTTTTAGTGTTTAGCGAAAAATCATGTTTTTCTCTTTGATGAAACAACCAAGATATTTAAATAATAAATAAAAACCTTTAGGTATAGTACTAAGCTCTCCATAAGATAGCTATGCTTTAAATTTTAATATTAAAATGCTAATTTTCATTGAATTTTAGTTTATACATATATACAAGTTTGCCTTAAATGAAGGTGCTTGTTATGAGTTACATAAATTAGCTTTTTGAGATAAATACTAAAAAATTAAAAATATCTCCAGTTAGAATTTGGTCATTTAAAACTATTTTATGAGGAGAACTTAGAGATCTGTAATTTTTAAGTGTCACAGAATTCTGAGTAGGAAATTATTAAAACCGTTCAATAAAAGAATAATGGATAAAAAAGAGGAAAACATACATTCTATAAAGAATTCACTTCTTCACTGAGTATTTCCATCTACATTATTTATAATATATGTTCATGATTTTATGTTAGGTTTACCTTATGAACTCAAAGTTTTGCAAAACTGAAATAGTGAACATTTTGTGCCTTATAGCAGAACTAATAGCAATGCATTTTTATTAGATATGATTTAATTTTTGTGTCCTCTTCCACTTCTTAGAATTAATTTAACATTAAGTGTATTTTAGTATTACACATAAATCAGAAAATGATGTTACAAATTGACAAGATTTTTCACTATGGAAACTGAATGTCTTCTTAATATATTTTAAAGTATGATTAAAAATATTTAAGGGATTGAAAATCAGAAACTACAGAATGAATACACTTTCAGTAAGAGATGTGTAGACATAATAGGCACTATATGTAGCATGTAGGTGGCACAGAACTCCAAAATTCTCAAATAATTATCACTACTCAGAAAATATAAAGAGATGGCAATATAATGTCCTGAAAAATATGATTAGGTAACCTTTCTGAAATCAGTAGTCTCACAACTACTCTAAATTTTATAACATATATCCACATACTTCCACATATTTTCATATAATTTGCAGCGCCCTTATAATACGAAGTCTGATGCTAGCTTTGCTCCTGATCCAGATGTGGCATTAAATCAACTTTTGTCTCAAGATATCTTAGGCCAGCCATGTCCTCTCTCTCACTTTATTTGCTTAGTGACACTATATCTAATACCCATTCATTCAAACCATTTTTGTCTATTCTTTTCCCAAACACACTAAATCTCAGTGTGGAACACCTAGAGCATTCACTCTCTAGTCTACTGTGTCACTAGTGAGCCTTCATTTAAACACATCTACCAAGCAGGCCTAAATATGGGTCTAGGCTACAAACTGAATTTTCTCTGTATACACAGAGATGCTGAACAGTTAGAGAAAAATCATACAACCACGCCAAGGATGGCACTACAAATTTATATTCCTCAACCTTGGCCTCATTTGTCATATTCAACTGTAGCTTTTGACCTTTCCCTAGATCATTCCAAAGTATTAAATCAGCTTTCCCTTCAGGAAGAGCCACATAAGCCTAATATGATTTAAGGGTCATCTCTGTACAGCTCCCATCAGCTACGTATATCAGAGAAATTTGCTCACTTCTCTCCATTGTGAACAATTCTTTTTTTCTATCATTAGATATGAAAACATAAGTACAAAAATAAGATGAAGTCACTTCAGTGTACATATATTTAAATCTGAATACTATTAATAATGGTTGATGTCAGACGCTTTCCTGTTTTAATGGGAAATAGGCTCATGAATGAAAAGAGAAAATACTGTATAAAAAGGCTAGCAAGCAGACTAGATTATTCAGACTTCACGATTGTTCCTACACTCAGCCCTGCTGGCCATGACCTGGGCACTCTTCTCTGCAGTTGTGTGTACGCCTCCCTGTTCACATGACTTATAAAGTATGTGTGTACATGTGTGAATATTTTAACACGGTTGGACTCTATACGCATAACCTTTATTCTAGGATTCGTTTCTTGAGGTATGACTTTATTTCAAAATTTATATATACTTTATCACTTAGCTTTTCCAGTACGATCTGTATTGTTAATAGTATTAGTCAGATTGTCTATGAAATCTGCAGGAAAACAACCAGATTTTTAAAATGTTTCATATTATTACATAAAGAATAATACAAGTATAACTTGTTCTAAAAAAATACTCACACACGCACGAATCTGTCTCTCTATATAGATAAATATATATAATATATAAATATAATTTATTTAGCAATAATATATATTAAAAGTCATATAAAAATAAAGTGAAACTATAACTGCGCTATTAAAATAATTCTTTTGATTTGTTTTTCTACATAAAAAAGTCAGAAGAAAAATTCTACCATGTTTAGAGTAAGTTATGTTTGAACATATCTTACAACAGGATATTCAGGCCTCTCAGATAATAGTAGGGGAGGGAACAAAACCAAAATGAGGTAGAAGACATAAACACTCTGGAAAAAATTTGAAAAAAAAATAGAGGGAAGGACAGAATAGCTAAAATAACCAAAAAAAAAAAAAAAAAAGTATACTGTCTCAAGATAATGGATTATGAATTATAAATAAATCCCAAGGGAATGCAAAGTAAAGGAATGGCCATTTATGTATTGAAAGATTTATGGGAAATCTGAGAATATATTCAAATACAATCATGCCAGAGGGAAAACAGGCAAAGGCTGTGATGGTATATTATAGGAGAAATAAACATGCAGGATGATCCTTGAGAGGTACTTAGCTATTATCTGTCTGCCTGTCTGTCTATCAGTCTATCTATCTTATCTATCCAACTAATACTTGAGGGAAATAACTCAAAATGTTACCAGGAATTGCTTCTTTGCAAGTGTCATTTGTCAGGTTTTTAGTTTATCCTCACCCACACCTTAAACTACTGGTTTACTTAGTTAATTATTATTTGTCTTTGAATTCTAAATCCAATTGTCACATTTTTACAGAGGGTTTTCTTAATCCTCTGAATTAAATCCCTAGCTCTATCCTTCCCTATATTACCCGGTAGTTTTCCTTTGTTAACAGTGATCATTACTGGTTTAATTCATTTCTTTCATATAAGATTGTAAGCTCAGAACAATCGGGAGTGATGTCTGCCTTCTTCAATGCTCCATCCTGGGTCTAGCTTAGTGGCTAGCACATATTAAGTGATTCATAAATCAGTATTAAATTATATTACATAGCTGAGAAGTCTCAGAGAATTTCTCAGAGCCCTTCCTTTTGAATTACATTACAAATCGTCTGGCTCTGGATTATTATCTCTAGTTTAACTCTGTAACCCAGCCCTCTTTCTCTGCCTAACTCCAAAGAATAGAAAACTAGATAAAGCTATTTCTCTTTTAATTTGGTTTTGTCCTTAAACACATATTTAATAGTTGGAAAATGTGAAAAAAATAGAGATACACAAAAGACCACTGTATGTATGTTGACAAGCAAAGTGTAGTAGGAACAACATGGTGTTAGTTTGGAAGACAAAAGTGGAGTCATTTTAGAAGTCAACAGATGAGATATAATAGAAGAATAAGAGAGGAAGAGGAGCTGATTGATGGTAGTGATGATGGACAAAAGGAGACTGATTCAGGAGATATTTAGGAAGTGTGCTTGTGTGTGTGTGTACATGCACCAGACTGAGAGCCAGAGAAGAAGGAGTCTAGGATAATAATGAAATTTAGGGTTAAGTACCATTGTTAATCACTCAGTCCTTAGAGAAACATAAGCTGGAGTATATATTTGGCCATCAGGTAAGGTCAAAATTGACATAATAAATCAAAGGGGTAGTTGAACATGTAGTCGGGTGCAAAAGAGTATGGCTTGAGCTGAAACAGATCAGGGAATCATGAGCATGGTGGTAGTGACAGTTCAAGACATGGTAATAAATAACATTTCCCAAGGAGAATATGTACAGTGAGGAGAGAAGAGGTCTTAAAGCTAGACCTTGAAAACCAAGACCATTTTAGCTAAGGGGTATTGATAGGGACTTAAAGAAGCAGTGGGCAAGATATAAGAAGATAATCAGAGGTGAGAAGGGTCAGAGAAGTCAAGAAGCAGATTCAAGTGCCACTTAGTGTTCAAGTTAAATAAGGTCTAGAAAGTGTTTACTAGATTTAGAAACAGGACATTAAAAGACATTTGCAAGATTTCTTGGTTAGTAGGTTGGTTAGTTCATTGTTTGACAGGTTGGTTGGTTGGTTGGTTGGTTGTTTTTTTCATAATACTGCTCAAATGAAAAATCAGGTAATGTAGGGTTTAGGAGTAATAAGCAAGAAAGAGAGTGTAAATATAAATTTCTCTTTTGAAAAGTCTGTAAAGTTAAAAGATAGACTATAGAAGTAGCAAAAATAACTGAGAGCCAAGGGTTTGTTTCATTTCATGTTGTTTAAAGTGTTTTGAGCATGTTTCTTACAGAGACAGAAGTTAAATTTACCTAAATTAAAGAGAAAAAAATGATATAATGCATTTTTGCATTATCTGTTATTACAAGAAGTTCTGATATTGAAGATTGGTGATGACATCATCTACCTCATTTTCCTAAGAATTTAAAATTAGCTCTATTTTTAAAAATCTAAGTTTCAACATGAATTTCCCTAATTCTCAAGTATGGTTTTTTTTTAATTCTAGTTCATTTGGAATTTAGTTTCCTCAAGCTATTTCTATAGGTATACACTCCCAATAAGTAATGATAAGTTATGAAATAATTGTTTCTAAATGCAGTGATACAGTGATACCATATCAGATCTCAAGAAACCAGACAGGGTGATCTCAGAGGTACAACAGAACTGTAGTTTGGGGAAAATTTCTTGGGCATCTGCCACATAACACCTTATATGTTGTTTCATGCCTTTCTTACTTAGCTGCCTAACATAAGTCTAACATAACCCTCTTAAATTTTCCCAAGCAACTGTAATCCATTATTATTAACAAACACAAATTATAAAATATGTAATATGTAACATTTATACGGTAGTAGAGCGTAACCTAATGACAAACATTGACGATTTTGAAAAATAGCTATATCTCCTTCAATAATATCTGCAGCCAAAGTTTTACAGCTTTTTTATTTACACACACCTTCCAATGCTTTTATTATAAGTACACCTCTTCATTACTATTTTCACTTAATAGTCTGTTTATTTTGGTAAGTAAGCACCATCATTTAAAAGAATACGGAAAAAATATAATGAAAAAAAGTTTAAAGTGTTTTTAGGAAATAGAATTGTTTTCACTGGTTCTTACATTTTCTAGAGTATTAAACATAGGTAGAGTTAAAAGAAATCTTTGTAGTTTTATCTTCATTTTATTTGTCTGCTTAGACAAGAACAATTCAATTATTACTCCTAACTCTTTACTGTCCAATATTTAGCTTCCAATATTTGGTTAATGGGGCACCACTACCAACTCAAGACTATGAGCTAAATAACTAAAATTCTTATAGACAGGAAAATAATATATAAATTCTATCGGTATATATATATTTTTTAAGTCAGAGAAAAAGACTGAGTTGCTGGATCAGTATATAACTGAACACCTTCGAACAAAGGATATTGTGGTTAAAATCATGGGCCCTGAGCCAGATCCCTGAGTTCAAATCCCAGCTTCTCCACTTAGAAGCTGTCTGACAATTTAAGCTCTCCATAATCTGTTTTTCTAAGCTATAGCATGACACAAAAAGTACCCATTATAGTGTTGCTGTAAGGACAATATAAATAAGGTGAGACAATATAAGTAAAGACCCTCAGAACAGTGTCCGGCATATAGTTCAAACTTATCAGGTAATATTGCATCCAATCACCTTTTGTAGAATAAACCACTGACTGCTGCTTTTCCCATGGTGACCACTTAGAACATTTCAACAGTAATTCTTTTCTACTCCATTAAAGTAAAAATAACTGTGACAGATAAAATTTTGATTGATTGTGGACGTTTAAGTCAACATAATAGCATGCTTTTCAAACAAACAATGAATGGTATGGCTAGGCATACAGATTGCATATTTTGTGAACTTTATTCAAGCTTAGATAAAGTTATTATGAAAAGAATTTGAGACTGTGTGGGTATGCAGCTTGTTTTAATACTTGATAAGAGAATTAAAAAGGGAAAATTTCAAAAAGTATAAATTTTAAAAATCACAGTAGTAAGGTAACAGGAAGAAATCCTATTTTCAAACATCGCTAGCTTCCAAGTGTTACCTTATCCGGTTGTGTTTCCTAGTTATTAGTTTACAGCGATGTGCTTGTATATCGTATCCGTGGCACTGATTTAAGAACACATTTTGGTCATTCTTTTCTCTTGCTGTTTGCCTGAAGTGAGCTCTCACATAATTAGGGCTGAATACACTGCACTTTTAAAATTAAACCAAGCCTCTGGGAAAGAATCATGGAAATAGATGGTTAAAGGACACCCAGGCAATTAACAAGCATGATAAAGTTAAAAACTGAAGACAAAAGTAGGTTAAGAGCTTTTCTCTCTCTTTCCAACATGATTTGTTGATACAGAAGGAATATAAATTAGCTTCATTTTAGATAGGAAAGAGATACAGACAGTCCATATTTCAGTCAATAAGTAAATTTCTTTGCTATTTTCCAATGGAGTTTTCTCTCTTTTAAGTACACAGTTCTGAGATAATTATCAACTTGAATGACTTTTGCAACAAGCCTGAAAATACTTTTTGCTTTCTGGAGTCACAACAGTGTAATGATAGACTATTAAGATTAAAATGTTAAAATTTAGAAATAATTTTACCCCAGTAATTTTTTTTTTTGCAAAAACAAATAAACAAAATAACACCAAAGAACAAAACACACACACACACACACACACACACGATGTAAAAGTTTATTTATGGTAGTTTAAAAAAAGTCTGAGGCATAAATAGTAAAAAAAAAAAAAATCAAAATTTAGCTGATGATTAAATTTTATCAAATTAATGCATCATAACTCTCTATAGCAGTATATCATTTTGTACTATTTCCTTATTGGCATTCTTTCTCTCCTATGTATCTGTCTTCTGCAATAGACAAGAAGTCACTGAAAGGCTATGACTTGGTTTCATTCTCTTTTGTATCTAAAGCATCAAACATCCCCTGAAACCATACTCAGCACTTAGTAAATATTTACTGAATGAGTGAATTCATGTGTATGATCCCATGTCTTTTAGATACTTTTTTATACTTATATGTTAACCATTAACAGAAAATTTTTTTTAAAAAGGAAATTTAATATTTATTAAATATTGGCTATGAGTCTAGTATCTTTCATGTCTTATATTATTGTCACCATATTGTTTTTTGTTTGTTTGTTTGTTTTTTTAGGCGAAGCAACACTTGGTTGACCTCACAGATTGCAAGGACCTTGTCAGTTTACAATCTCTTATTTTACTTTTTATTTTTTTTATTTTTGAAATTTTTGTTACACCTACAGCACCTGGTCTTCCTAGGTGGACTCCTATTCAAGTACTAACCAGGCTCGACCCTGCTTAGCTTCTGAGATCAGACGGGATCGGGCTTGTTCAGGGTGGCATGGCCGTACACTTGTCAAAATATTCTTAATGATACAGATATTATTTTCTCAATTTTCATAGATTAGCATCAAGGAGCTTGAACATTTCTTCAAGTCAAGTAAAATCAGTTAAGGTTCTGACTTTTCTAAGAGATTACCTGGGTGATTTTCCTGCCATAAAGTTGCCATTACATTGCTTTACCTTAGCATTATTAGGGTTTTGCTGCAAATACAAATCAGATCTGTGAGTAGAGAGACACACAGTAATACTGTACTTCTTTTTCATTATAGCCTCAACTTTCATCTTGGAAATTAAGATCTCTTCCCTTTTTCCTCTCACTTTTTATTGTAAAATAATACAGATACAGAAGTTCACAGAAAACAGTGGTTTATTATAAATCGAACACCTTTGAAAGCATCACCCAGGATAAGAAAGAACTGCGTCATCTACCCAAAAAGCCTGTCCATGTGCACAGTCCCAATCACTACCTCCTCCCACCCTCTAAAAAAGTTCTGCTGAATTTCATAATAGTTGCTTTCTTGAATTTCTCGACAGTTTCATCACAATTGTTCATCCCATATTGTATAGTTTGATCTGCTCCAAATCTCCACATTCAGTTTAGATTGTCTTTTAATCTACAAATTCCCTTCCACCCCATTCTTTTCCTCGCTATTTTTCTGTTGAAGAGCCGGGGTAGCACTCCCGTCAGTTCTCCAAGACTGGATTTTGCTGATTACATGCTCCAGGGGCAAGTTCAGCATGTTCCTTCACCCTTTGTATTCTCTGCAGTTTGTTACTTGGAGCCTGAGGCCTGATTAGACCCAGATTTCAATCCTTTGGCAAAACTATGGGTGACTGGTGTTTTTTCATCAAGAAGATGCAACATTTGGTTTTGTTATTTTTTTATTGTTAGTGACCACTGATGCTCAATGTCTAGATGCATTAATCAAATAGGTGTAGTAAAATCATCATTTTCTAATTATATCATTACCTTTCCATGTATTTGCTTTAATAACTTTATAAGGACACTCTCTTCTCCCTCTACTATTTGCTTACACATCAGGGTAAATGCTTAATTCTGTCCCTTTTTTAACAAGGTTTCAAGGTAAAGAATTGGGTCCCTATGAGTTTTGTAGGTAACCATTTTTTATATCATTATAACCTCAAATTAAAGTATCTGATGAGTTTAAATTCATTGAAATTCTTATCCACTTTGAAGATCATCTTGCTTTTTCAATTTGGCTCCTGATTATTTTTTACATTACTGTGGAAGTAAGTCTTTAATAACTTCTTTACTATCTGGTATATCAAGTTGTTCTGGGCCCCTAACATATATTTCCTGCCCTAGACCTGGGATCAGCCATTTCTCTTCAAATTACAACAGACCTCTTGCTATTGGATTGTGTGAATTTCATTCCCGTTTCAGCCACACTTTCAGAAATATCTGTTGGTTATGTGGGAGGTTCTCGGGTCTAGCTGATGACCTTGCTTCCCAGTACTGCCCACCTCCACCCTCCAGGGAGGTTCAAAAACAAAGGTCCTGCAGTTTTTGTAGGTCCGTCCCACCTTACTCATCTTTTAGGTTCATGAGAACAATTTTGCCGTAAAGGTTGTCCATGGTGTTTTTGATTTTGCTACCTTATTTGCTCTGTTTTTCATGTGCAAAAACTAAGCTACCACTATCTTCTCAGATTCACAGGACTTCTCCTTTGGAAATTTATACCAACTTCAACTTTCTTAGATCAAGGTCTCTGATATCTTTTCATTAACTTAATACAAGGACCAATTTAATAGTGCTCACTCAGAGAAATTTTGGTTGAAATTTTTTTCCTAACTTTATGTTTGGTGAACACAATAAAAGAACCTACTCATCACAGAGTTAAAATTCAAAATTAATCCCCTTTCGAAACACTGACTCAGTAGTTTAATAATTGTACCATTATATCAAGCAGCACAATTTGGCAAAAAAAAAAGAAAAGAAAAGAAAAAGAAAGAAAGAAAAAGAAAAAGATTATACCTGCAAGAAAGTAATGTTACTCTTTCTTAAATGTCATTGCCCAAAGAGATATATTTTCAACTCTATTTTGATAAAGATAGCATTGATTCTAAAGACAATAGCATTTAAATACCTTTTATAGGACTGTGAAACAAGAACCATCCAAGATATCCATAATATATATATCCAAATTATTTTTAAAACTACATTAAAAATAAGCATTATAGTAAATATAATTAATATAAGTATATATGTATATTATTTTAATTGTCTTCAAATCTTATTTCCAGATAATTGTATTGGGTTAGGTTGTCTACACTAAATTAAAATATTCAGTTTTTTGCAGGAAATATAGAGAAAAAGACCAACTGGTTGTTGGAAATTGTATATAAAAACATTGAAGTATAATGCTGCCAAAATTTGTTCATCTGTGCATGCCTCTAGTCCTGGGACTACAGTGGTTAAAACAATTAAAAAACAAAACAAAACAAAACGAAAACCTCACCTTAAGTAAGGTTTAAATTATAGATGAGGGGACATAAAATAAAATTAGATAAAACATTTAGTATAACACATTGTAATAAGTTCTATGAAGTAAAGGCAAGGCACAGATATGCGGAACAGCTGATAACCAGGGTTTAGTACAGGATTGAATTTTACTCAGGTTACGTTTATTTATAATTTTCTATTATGAAAAATGTTAAAATTATCATCCTTGCATCCATCTATTTGCAAAATGTCATTTTTTTGTAAGATAATGTATTATCCTCTATATTTTCAAGAACTTTTTATATCGAGCCAACTTGAACTTTAGAAAGGTTGCAACACTGTTTTTGGAGTCAGAGTGATACATCAATGCTTTTCTAGGACCACTGATCTCAGTTATTTTTACCTGTTATAAATCTAAACCTATTGGATTTAAATTTTTACAAACTCATAAGAATAGATTTTACTCAATTATTTTAGTTAAATAATACTAGTAATTATATAACATCTTTTTTATATTAATTTGAAATTTTCAGTTTTCAAATTTGGGTATATAATTTATATTTTTGGTTTTACATTTAGTAATTTTTTTCTATTATATATTCTCATAGTTGGCAATGTGTAGTTAAGTTACTGATACATTTTATTTATCTTATAATCAGCTGTCTTACTGAATTTTATACTTAATTTTATCACTTCTCAGTTGATTCATTTAGCATTTTAAGGTAGAAAACATCATCTGCAAGCAAAAAAAAAAAAATTTAGCTTCCTCTCATCCCAAATATATTTCTAGCTATAATTTTGTGCTTTACTGCCCTGACCGACCCATCCAGAACAAATCTCCAGTCGATGTCCGCTAACCAGGTATCATCTAGCCTCAAAACTAAACTACTTTATTGATTGTGTGAAATTTTCTCTCTCAAGGTGTCTTTCTAGCTACAGATCTAATTTTTAAATGGTTTGTCCAAGCAAAATTCTCTCATTGTATCTTCCATACGTTGTTTTTAGTATCACATTTCTATGTACAAATATTAGATAGTTCAGGAAGTCTTAACTTGGGGTCCAGGAATAAATGTGTTTGAAGGGAATCACAAACTCCTGAAATCACAAAATTCTGTGAATACATGCACTTTATCAGGGTGGAGGGTCCACTGCCTTCCTTTGATTCTTAAAGTAGCCTACGAGCCTAGAAACCTTAGCTAATATAAATGGAATGGTTATGAATGATTAATATAATCAATAGTTGCAGCTAATCAAATTCTGGGGTTATTTATAATATTTAATACATATACAACCATAACTAGGTGTTTTTATCATATATTTCTGCTATGATAGATAGATTAAAAATTCTAACTCATAGACACAATATCTATCTCTAATTCATCCTAATTCACTTACATGATTATTCAACGCAAATACCAAATTTGCTGCTCAGAACAAAGACTTTTTAAAAATAATTTAAACAATCAATGACTTCTACAGATAAAATAATACTCAGTCTACCTACAAATAGTACTCATATAATTTTCAATATTTATTTTCTCAGCTTCTGATCATGTCTCTCAAACATCTATAATTGTATAATTTTAAATAAGGTATATTCCCTTTTTAAAAAAAAAAATAAGGTTAACACATCCTGCAAGGGCAATAAGTGACATCTACTCTTAAACGATGTAAAAAATATTTTTAACTCATTGTTTAAAATATGCAATCTTTCTTAAATATTTCTAAATAATCATCTTATGACTATTAAATTGAACGATAAAAAAGAAAATGAAAGAATTTAGCAAGTTATGAATCATCTTATTTGACTCATATATAACACTTAACCGATTTGAAATAAGATCCCAAATGGTTCAACTATGCCATTTTTTGATGGAAATAAAGATTAACAGAAAGGAGTACATGCAACTCAATTCCATTAGAATTTTCCCTAAAAGCTATTTCTAAATATTCGATACCGTAGCATTTTATAAACACTTAGAAGATAATACAGGTATATCTAGAAAATTTTTCAGATAGAGGATGTATTAGAAATGTCCAATGCTAATTGTCTCATGAGTGAACCTATTTCACATAGAACACACAGAAACTGCCATTGCACATCAGGTCTTCTGTTGTCCAGACTTCCGTGAAGAGAAAAATGACAACAACAACAATAACAATAGCTTATCACTTACGTGGTTTTGCCTTCATAGTACATTTGCTTAAGGAGTTCTGCAGACTGTTAACTGTGTACATGGAGAGTAGTTGCTTTTCTCAAATAGTTTACACACCTTAATTCTATTTCAAAACTACTTTCATAATAATAGCTACAACACAGCATTAAGTGCAGAGAATAATTTCTGAGCACCACATATCTAGACATTATATAAATATATACAATATAAATAAAAAATACATATCTTCTTACAAAAACCTGATAAGAGATATATATTATTTTAAGGAAGAAAATGAGGAAACTTTTTTCTAAAAGTTTGAAAACTGAGGCCTAGATACTAAGGTGGTATTCTAACTCAAATATCCTGGCTCTGGAGTCTGTGTTCCAGGAAAACTCTATGCTACCTCAAAATATATCTATAGTCTTTTTTAAAAAGTAAAATAGTATCTAAGAATTATAAGAAGAACATGTAAATCCTGCCTTATTCCTCTCACTCTATATACCCACTTTCCTAATTCAAACACTCTAATTGTTTCTTTTGACATTCAATTCATATTTCGAAAAGAAACTGACATATCAACTTTAAATCCTGCTAATTTCCAATAATGGCAGATGAGGATTTGGCTTTCTTAAAACACTCATTTTCATTTACCTTTCTCTTGCCCTCTCAGAATAACTGGACCATAATTATAGCTTAAATCGGTAAACCTCATTACAATATTATGACCAGGCAAGTGTTATTCACTGCTGAGCCAAGCAAAGCAATACATTGCAATTTTTTTTCCTTTTTTATTCACCTTCAAATCATGCAGGACTCCATAAAGGTCTTTTGTTTATTTGCTTGTATTTAATGTACCCTACAGGTATTTACATGAAAGTCAAAGAGTTCTCATTATACACTTTTCAAAGGCTGATATTCAGCCAGTTTTTCCCTTAAAGGCCTTTTTCCAGCCCTCTGCTTTACTACTCCTCTCTAGAATGGTTTCCTTCAAATCCAGCTACTTGGGAGCACTCCTGGGACTTTCTTTCAAGGTTTTTCTGTGTTAAATCTCACATTGTCTTCCTTGGTTTCATGTTACATGATATAATTCTTTGTTTTGCTGGAGTACATCATCCAGTAACTTTCTAAGACATCATGCATGGGTAGTTAAGATTAGAATTCTTGAATTCTGAATGTCTTTATTTAATTTCATATAGTGGCAGGGTATTAATTCTTTTAGAAATCACTCTCAGAACTTTGTAGACTTTGTTACACTGCATTTAACAGTATAGTACTTTTCCTATTTCTTAATATGTAACTTTCTCTTTGAAAAGTGTTAGTATTTTTTAGTGGAGCCCTCAAGTTTCTGTAGGATGACCCTTCATGAGGTCTTTTACTTACACAGTGCTGAACATTCTGAGTTTCTCAGAAAAGATATTTCACTCAGCGAAAAATATTGTTTAAAAAGTCTCTGTTAATTCCATCTGTCCATTTTACGTTTGTTTTCTCATTCTGGAAATGCTTTAATAGACTGTTACCTTATGAATTATCTTTAATTTTGCTTATATTTTCTATACTTTTTTCTTTTTTCCCTAATTCTGAGAGGCTTTCTAAACTTTATGTGACAATTTATTACATCCAAGTGCTCTTTTTTATTCTGAGTGCTCTTTTTATTGTATATTATTCTTATTATATAGATAAAATATCTTCCTGAAGATAGCGCTTATAGAGTATTTTTTTAATAATGTAATTTATATTTATCCCAAGTGTCTGTCTGTTCTCTGGACTTTCTTTTGCTATTTGATTAGGCTTTCTCTTTTATGATGGAAACTTTTCTCAAAAGTCTCATAATCTTTTGCTTTCAGATCATATTAGATGATAGAATTCTAAAATATAATTACAGTCTCTATGTACATATGGGAGGCTTTGTGCAAGGTCATTAGGTAATAAATAAGAATTTTTGCTGGAAATTTTGAAACGTCTCCCATTGGAGGCATTTCCTCCAGTTTCCTGTCTGAGTAGAAATGACCTGGCTCTAAGCATTCTAATGTTACAACTGAGAGTACTATATTCACTAAGGAGATCTTTATTTAATCCTCCTGGTTTCAGCCTTGCTTTCCTGGAAGCTGCTTCTTAACTAGTACCTGCATGTCCTGAGCACTTCTGGGGATCAATGAATTGTGTAAAGAGAACAGTTTTGCGTTCTATTTTCTGAAATGTTTCTGAGATCTCTTGTTCTCTGTTTTCTTCTCTGTCTTCTATTTATCTATGTATCAGTGTTTTGTTTTGTTTCGTTTTCATATTCTTTTGGAATAATTTCAAGAGGGAGGAAGAATAAATAATTAGGTTTATTCCATCATGCTTTTTTTTTTTTTTCAGGTTTGGGGAATTATTTATACTGGCAGCCTTGTTTCTTTTTAGGTAAAAGAGCTGGAGTATCAAAATTAAGATTCAGAGAGGCTGAATTCCTGGCCCACTTTTACACTCTATCTATGTCACTGTGTTCATGCTACTCAATCTCCTGGCAGTTTCATTTAGTCATCTGTATATTGTGCAGGGAATGTAATAGTTGGGACACAAGCTTACAGGTGGCAGTAGGGAGGGCATACTAGGTATTACTACAGGGGGAAAAAAAATTTTCATTATCTGGATTTATTAATTCTAAGATCAAAGGTATGCACTTCCTGGTTGGAGACTAATTCTTGTCCTTCTATTCAATAATATTTATTAAAATCTGGTATATTGACCCCTTGATTTCATATCTAAGAAAAATATAAATATATCTGCATTAAAAAAATGTACAAGAAGGTTCATATGAGCAGTATTCATAAAGGCCGAAAGGTAGAAACAATCCAGATTTCCATCAATTGATAGATAAATGAAAGTCGGTATAACCATATGGTGGAATAGTATTCAGCCAAAAAAAAAAAAAAAAAAGAGGTACTGAAACATGCTACAACATGGATGGAACTTGAAAACATTATGCTAAGTGGAGGAAGCCAATAATGAAGACAACATAGTGTATGATTCCAGTGATATAAACTATCTGGAGTAAAAAAAAAAATCTATAGAGGCATAAGGTAGTTGAATAGTTTCAGAGAGCTTCGTGGGAAAGGGGAAAGTTAGAAATGAGTACAAATGGGTATGGGATCTTTCGTGGTATAATAAAATCTTCTATAATTGACTGTGGTAATGATTGCACAACTCTGTGAAGATACTAAAAAACATTTAATCATACATGTTAAATGACTGAATTGTATGGTGTGTAAATTATATCACCAAAAAAAGCTGTTAAAAACAAAGCGTTTGAGAAAGCTCAGCAGGAAAAACGTCTATGTGCATTTCTGTGGCATTCGGAATATAAAATTGAATAATATTGATGAGATCATGGAGCTTAAATTCTAGTAGAAAGACATACATAAAACACAATTATAAATTCTGATGAGACAAGAGTCCCAGCCAGAAAACGAAATGGAGAAGGAAGTTGTTGAGGGTGATCACAAGGACTAAGCCGAAATCCAAATGACGAAGAGAAACTAGCTCTGATGTAGAATGATGAAACATGAAAAGGGAACTTCAGTCAGTGGGGCTAAATGTCACAAAATCTCTGTGGCAGGAGAGACCTCAGCTTGTTCTAGGAGCTGAAAATTTACCCAGGTGGCTGTAAAAAAGTGAGGGAGGCAGCGGTATGTGATGAAGTTGCATAGACAGTTGAAATTATTTAAGGTATTGTAGCTCATGGGTGGTCTGTCAAATGTATTCGAAGCCTCTAAAGCGTTTTAAGCAGAGTGACATTATTAGACATTAGTTAACATTATTTGCTTTTTAAGATCACTCTTGCCACTCTATGATGAACAGAATGGAGGATAGTTTTGACTTTCTATCATAAAACTGCCTATGCATATCTAAACAGGAATATCGACATTGGTAAACCTACATCGCTCATAATTTTAAGAAGTGTCTCAACCAGTGGCAGTATTAACTGGTAAAATCCATATGTACAGAATCTCTAAAATGTTTGCAGCCAGTAATTCCATTCCTTGAACTCTGCCCAGAATACAGTGAAGAGTAATGCACAAAGATGTCTGCTGCAGCACTATTTATAATACTGAAAGCAAGCATGAATGTACAAAATTTGTAAATAGCTGCTAATTCCGTGTATGTCTAATTAAACTAACTTATTTAGAGTTACAGCTAATGTCTTGAAAATAACATGTCTACATAAGTAAGATTGTCAATTGTAAATTCAGGACATGCATAATTCTACTACTTTGCTGTAACTTAGTGGTCAGTTATTAGGCGAAATAGTTGAACAATATTAGGAAATGAACTAACAAATGTGCAAAAAAGACATGAAATCAATTTTTGTCACTCAAACTTTGGCGAAATGTTTCAGATAAATGCTCAACTCAACAATAATCAACAACTTATGTGTACATAATCATACATAGACATCCCTTGAATAGTTTGTCAGACATGCACAAGAGAGAGAGAGAGAGAGAGAGAGAGAGAGAGAGAGAGAGAGACGAGCGTGAGTGCCAGGAAAGTTTATTTTGCAAAACAAAAAAAAATTTCAGGATCTTCAGAGAACATCACGATTTTCCAATTACTTTTTTTTTCTGGAAAAATAATGTTAAGTTGTACATCAAGATGCCTTCACAAAGAAAATATTTTTAGAAGTACTTAGTGTAAGAGAAAACAGTCTTTTTTCCTAGTGCATGCAGATTTTCTCTTCATTACCACTACCTCTGCTCCTAAAATATATGGTGTCAGCCTAATTCATAGTTTGCTACTTCTTTACACAGGATGATAAAATGAAAATTGGTCACAGACCCTGAAAATGTTTAGTACTTTTCACACGGTGCTAATGGTCTGCCATAATTTATATTGTACTGACAAGAAAGTCCTCATTCTAAGCCCAGTTCTTTCTCTAAATAAGTGAATTATCTGCTAAACACAGAAGTTACACTCAGTATAGCAAAATGCTCATGTGAAAATCATATCAGATACATTTTTCTTTGCTTCATACTCACTTTGGGACATAGGTTCATTGCTCGGGATAATGCTGATTTACAAATACTATTTAAATTGCTTTTTGGTGTTGGTGTTGTTTTGGTTTATGGATTTTGATCAAGCAGATATAGTTTAATTAGGTCTTGTTAAATTAGTCTATGATAACAACATGTCATTCTGAGGTATTCTGTTTCAACTAACAGAGAAAAAAATAAATTCTTATGGTTAATTTTGTCTAGGTTGATATGGAAAGCAAATAAAAGGAGCATTGCTGGGAGGATAGAGAGTGCATTCAGCACAAAGATAACACAACAGTAGGCTAATTAGTCCTTAAACCCCAGAGGGTTGAATTGTTTCCTTGTGAGAAGCTCCTGGAAACAAAAGGTCTCCCTCTACTAACTGTGTTCTATGGGTGACGTCTCCCCTCACTAATGAACACATCAGTGACCTCTAACATCAGTACAGTAGTGGATGAAACAGGAGGCAGAGATGGAAGCCCAGAAAGTCACTTTTCCAGGAAGTGACTCCACGTTTCTACAGTCCTTGTGTACTTTATGACACTATCAGCTTTTCACAGTTATTCAGACTAATTGATGAAAAGCGGTGGAAGAAATAACAAGTCAAGATATAAAATTCCTCCCTTGACAGAGTCAAGACGTAATATATATGGAATAGGAGCATTATTTAAAAACAAACAAACAAAATCCCATCATGTACGGGCAATCCAACAAACTAATGTCAAAATCCACAAAATGGCAAATAGTCTGGTGATAAATTATTCCAAGATAAATTACTTACATAATAAAAATCATCCACAAAAGTATTCTAAATATTCTTTTAATGCATTTGAGTGATTTATATCATAACTATAGATTGGCTATGAAAACACACACTTGGCTAGTGTCACTTTTTTATTAAATAAGTAAAAAGTAAAATTTTAGCTAAAAAATATATAATCACTGTTAGTAATCTCCACAAAAATATTTAACCTCCAAAAATTGTGTGTGTGTCTGTGTGTGTTTGTGTTGTTCACAGGACTCAATAAGATTGAGATCAAATCCTCACTATGCAAAAGATCAGTGCAATTTAATTTTCAAGTAACTATATTTTCCCTACTTTGGGTGCTTAGAGGCCATGGCATAAACAAAAACATAAGACTATTTAACTAAATTCTCTAGCTCCCACCGTTTTTCTAACAGTATTGATAATATTTGACTCCTTCAAGATTTCTAACATCATCCTCTCCTGGGAAAGAAGGGAAATGCAGCGCCTCTGCCCTACTTACACCAGAGGCGGAAAACTGCCTGCCAGACACAGAATAGCACCCGGGCGCTGGCTGGCGTGAGAGGCACCTAGCTAGCTCTCAGGAAGTCTCAGTGGGAGCACAGCCCTGCCGCCTTGGGAAAGGAGAAAGGAACCAGCCTTAGAAATCCTCCTAAGAGGGGATACTAGACCATTAGCCACAGTGTCAATGTCCTGAGTGCCCTGGAGTAGCAGACTCATGCTGCAATCAGTAGCTGACCAAAGATGAGAAGGAGTAAACTTGCCTGGCCAGGCAAGGGTTTATGAAAGTGTCAAGGGGGAATAAAACCCTTTGGGAATCCCTATCTCCATAACCTTGTCCCTCTCCATAGAATTTGTTTAATTGTCCCTTTCTCATAGTTTGGCATTGCAGGAATCATAGCAAAGCGCTTCCCTGAAAATGTCTTCTTCAGAAAAGGGGTTTGAGGTGAACAGATCATGTGTTGAAGATTACTCACATCTTGCTTTTCCTTTAGAAAAAAATACTGTCAGAATTTCGTCATCATCTTCTTTTTCATTACATTTTTCTGACATGTTATAAGTTTTTAGAAATCTTATATTGGTATCTGAAACCATATAAAAACATTAATAAATAATAAGACGTAAATGTCTTCCATTTGCAAATAAGTATTTATATGATTACTTCCTTAGTTTATTGTTTGAAAAATATTGTCATTATGATTTTTAGAATCTATTTTTTCAGATATCTTCCAGTTAAAAATCTAAATCATAATAATTATTTAATTTATGTCTATCGTTTTCTTTTTCTAATTATGCAAATATTCAAATGTTCCAAACTACTTTGCACTGCGATTTGTTTAGAGTATTATCTCACTTTTTAATCATTTCCCATTTCTTTAAGATATATGATAAAATTAAACCATCACTTAATTTTAATTTCTTCCTTTATTTAGTAAGCTTTTTGTTTGTTTTTAAAGAGATATTTCGTGTCGTACAACATACTTGGAAAGATGTGGAGAATTTTTTACTTCATGAATTTCATTCATTCAAAGATTTTGGCATACTATTCCAATTCCTGAAAGGTAGCCTTATGTTTTTATCCAGTGAGTAATAAAAGTTTAATTATTTGATATATAAGATGTAACACCATTTTGAAAAGTGTAGTTTTTTCACATTGTTCAAAAAACAAAAGTATCATATGTAATCCTTTAATTGAGTGTTAAAGTTTAGCATTTTATTTGCATGTGAATACTAAACCAAAGATATTTCTGAAAAAAAAAATGTTTACTTTTGTTATTAAGGCTGAAGGCTGTTACCATATGAAGTTTTTTAATGGATAAAAATATAATACTGTGTTGCAACATATTTCCATTGAGGACTTAGAGAATGATAGTATTCTACACTTAGTTTCAACTTTTAAAATTCTAAAGAATAGGACAATCTTATATACTTTAGACCAAGGTCATTTATCAGTTTTTTCTATAAGTATATTCTTAGTGGAGGAAATATGTTAGGTTATTTAGTAGGTCCTTTTGATATGAACATTTTTTTCAAGCAAACTCCTAATTTTCTATGGACCGTAAAAATCATTAGGTTTCATAAGTCCTCCTTTGAACTTTGCTGTGTGTTTTTTCAAATAAGAATCTTAAAATTATACACTTCCTAAAGTTTATTCACTTTATGCATAGATAATAGAGACTACTGATTTACGAGACTGTATATATCTCAGAAAAGGTGGAGTGACAGTCAGTCACTCCAAAGCTTTATGTGGCCGGAGTATGGGTTTTCCACAGTAAATGTCTTTCAGTACTCTGGACAGCTCCCATTAAGGCCTGAAATTGATGGCAATTCCCCTTAGTTTCTAAACATAACTCAAAGTAATCTGCTTTTTATTGCTATACTTGTTTGCTGTCTAATAGACACCTATTAAAACTGCTTAGTTTGCACACATACTCCTTTCGCTGATTCCTTTTCGAGGAGTTCAGTTAAATAAATAAATAATGCCACCGAGTTACTAGTTTTTTAATGGAAAGCCAAGACTTCTTCAGGAGCTCCTATAACATGGTTGCAGGGTGTGCGCACGCTAATAAGAGGATCTACTTCACGACCTTCATTTGATAATCTCTAAACATGTTTATAACCGAATGAATACTTGGGCGACAAAAAAGACCAGGAAACATCTTAATTTTAAGTGTCCGAAGCAATTTCCCTGACAGCGGACAGCTCTCCTGCCCTTTTTCCTGAGCTAGAAAACAAGGAAAGAGATTTCTGAAATAGACTTGTAGTCAAGGTCAAGAAAGGGTGTCTCGGTTTCAGGAAAGGGGCTCTGGGAACGCCCCCTGTCTCTGTTTCAGGAACTGGAGGCTTCCTGTCACGCTCTTGCCCAACCTGGCAGTACCGGCTCCACTGAAATCTGAAGTCAAGGACTATCCAAGCGCAAATTACCCTTAGCCTGCCAGCCACTATTTTGAAGACATGCATTGAGGATACCCGGTGCCTATAAGCAGATGAAAAGCAGATTAACGCTCCCCGGGGGTGAGAGCGGCTGGAACACTAGGACTCGTGAGTGCCTGTCTCCGGTTGTCCCAACCTCTTCTCGACCCCAGGAGCGC
The DNA here is from genome assembly GCF_014176215.1 of Rousettus aegyptiacus. Classification (NCBI taxonomy): domain Eukaryota; kingdom Metazoa; phylum Chordata; class Mammalia; order Chiroptera; family Pteropodidae; genus Rousettus; species Rousettus aegyptiacus. The sequence goes on along the minus strand of NW_023416311.1, from coordinate 85,801,626 downwards.
CTTTTTCCCCTTTTGGGAGGACCCACTTCTTGGGAGAGCATCACCAGCAAGGGTGGCACTCCCAGGATGACTTTCTGGCCGCTCCCTTACACGCTTACATCCAAAGTAAAAGTTTCCCTGGCCCAATTTAGCATCCTCCTGTCCGAGGGTAACGGTGGCCTTCTTCCCCGATCTGCCCGCAAAGTTCACGAAGCAAGGAAAGGAGAGTCTCCCCGGGACTCCCAGGCCACAGGAACTCATCAGTCAACCCCCTCTTGGGTGGAAACTAGTTGAAGAAGAGTAGAGCCTGTTCAGCCCCAGTAGGAGACGCCGGCAGCGCCACCCCCGCCGGCCCGGCACCCCCTCCCTCGGAGTCCCCTGGCGCCCCCTCCCAGAGCCGGGAAGCGAGTTTGCGGGCTCGCGAGGAAGAAAGGGTGGGGCGACGATAGGGAGTCCTCACCTGAAATCGCTGTAAGGGTGGATAATCCAGAAGCCTGCAGTTTTAACCCTTTCCTGCTCCTTCTCCACCGCCTTCTGGCTCCCGAACATGCGGAGGGAGAATTTGTTGACCCCGGGCTGCAGCATGGAGGTGAACTGCCTCTGCATGAAGCCGTACTGCCGCCGGGGCCCCTCGGCGTCCTCGAAGCCCCCGGCCGGCTCCTCGCCGCCGCCGCTGCCGCCGTCCACTTTAAAGCACACGGAGTTGCCGTGCTCCTTGGCGCCGGCCCCGCCGCCCCCCGGCGGGGTGCCCAGGCGCTTCTCGCCCGCGGCCGGCCCCGCGCCCGTCGCGGGCGCCTTGGCGGGGAAGACGCTGTTGCCATCGTCCCGGCTGTTGGACGAGGAGTTGGGCTTGCCGCCGCCTTCCATGCCCGGAGGACGCGGCCGGCGACGGCACGGGCTCCAGACTCGCCGGCCGCCCGGCGCCGGCAGCACAAAGCTGAGCGGGCAGAGGCCGGATGCAGCTGCCAGCGAGCCCGACTGCCCGTCGCGGCGGCGGCGGCGGCGGCGGTGGCTGCTCCTTCCCGCCCGCGCCGCTGCTCGCTGCGCGCCTCGCTCCCGCCGCCGCCGCTGCCCTTAGTGGCTGCGCTCTCGGCTCCGCCGCGGCTGGTGCTGAGGCTGAAGCTGCCCGAGCAACGCGAGGCTCGGCTCAGCCCTCGCGCGCCAGCGCCTCCCCTCGGCTGCCCTCTGCTGGCCGGAAAGGGTCTCCGCCCGCCGGCACGCCGCACACTGTCCCTCCACTCTTGCTCCACTTCTGCCCAGCGTGACATTGAACTCAGGAGCCCTGGGAGACATTTACGTTTGAGAGACTCGGAGTATATTTGTACGAAAGAGGAGAGAGACAGCGAAATAGAGAGAGACAGACTGAGCTGGTGAATGTATGTTTGTCCAAAAGAAACAAAACATCCTCAAACTTATTCAGACGTTGTCACATCTTCGGAACGCCTGTTTGAATGATGTTACAGATGGGGAAAAGGAGAGACGATGGCTGGTTCCACATGCAGAAAATTCACGTGTACAGCTAGTAGTACACAAGAAAGTAAGATCTGACAATGAATAATAAATTTTACGAGTAGAAAGGCAATGCGTGTGTGGGGGGGGGGGGCGGTATGGGCAAGCGCTAGAGGGATGCAGGCCGACAGCAAAAGCTACTAGGTCCAGGTAACCTAGAGTAATCAGCTGCTTGGGGGCTTTTCAGATGAAGCTCTGCACCCAGAGACAATTGACCTCCTTACACTTATCCTTGTTTATTCTCTCAGAGCTCCTTAAGCAGGGGATGGGATTTCTTTCTTCCCAAGGCCACTCATATCAACACACATGCAAACAGGACTTCCAGCGGCCAATACTGAGAGAAAAATGTGTTAGGGAGACCTCGCCAGACCTGACCTATCTTTTAGATAAGTTATGTAATCAAGAAAACACACTAAGAGGCATGCGTTTTGGTCAGTGTTCACCTACACCTCACCAAGAAGCGAAGATGTCTTGGTATCTAGGCAGAGTATAATCACCATTTCAGATGGGGGGGAGTAATTTCAAATTTACAGCATGCTACTAATGCTAAGGAAAGCATTCTGAGACTCTTTTTATTCCCTGCGTGTCTCCCAAACCTACTGGATTAGCTAAAGGAAACAAGATGTGCAGCAAAACTCACCAATCAGCAGGGCAGCCCTGGAGTCTGAAGAGCTTCAAGACTCCCAAGTGTCCCAAAACATCTGCTTCCCATACAAGCACTGCCTTCCTGCCCACAGCCTCTTCAAAGGCAATCCTGCCCCACCAAGAGCCCCTGGTCTCATGGGTTCCTATCAGCCATGGCTGTATTTGGAGGGAAGAGGAGTGGGCAGCTCAGGGAGGGAAACTATGACAGGGTGGCAACCAATTGCCCACCACGAAAAAATGAGTGGGGACAATCAAGGTGCTTTCCTGATAAATTCAACAGTGATGAAGCCATTTAATAATGGGAGAGGCAAGAATAAAGACAAAGAAAGACTACTGGATGCTCTCATGAGAGGTTAGCAGAGGCTGCGAAAGGGACCAGAGAACAGAGAAAAAAAAAAAAATAGAGGCAGAAACAAGAAGCCATTAGGCCTATGTTCCAATTCTGTAAGATTTTCCTTATCATTTTACTTACCATAGCCTATGCTAAATCTCTTTCAGTGAGCCCCATCCTGACTCAGACACCATCTGTTTTCAACTAATCAAAAACCAGAACCCTGAGAAATTTGTATAGGTGGCCAAATTTCAATAGTAAGAAATAGGGAAAAATATGAATAATATAGTGTTCTGATGTATCAAAGTAGGGACTTTGGAAATTAAGAGGTCAGATGAGGATAGCAGGTGCCAAGGGCAGAAGGAAGCAAAAGGGATGGGCAAAACAAACATTGGCTAAAGCACAGCTCCTCCTAAGAAAGGCCTAATTACTCAGGCAGCATTTCTTTATTAGACTAAGGATGTTCCCTACTTTTCTCCCATTCTGTATGCTTCTCCAATCCCTCTATTTTCAGTTATGAGTGTGAAAATGTATATTTTAACATAAATTTTAAATTTTATAATAATTTAAAAATACACCATCTAAAATGTTATGCTGAGTTTAAGTCAGTTTCTTCTTTTTTTTTCTAAGCAATCCTGCTATTTTTTTTTCTATTTCAACTTAATCATGACCAGGCAATTATTTTAGTCAGAATTTTTCTCAGTTTCAATGTCTATCCTAAACAAATATGATAGAGCTATTAAAAAACAAGTTTTCAAAACAGAACAAAGATATACCTAAATAAGGTCACAGTCATTGGTTGCTCCCAGTACAGCTTCAGGTCATTTTTGATTCATTTGAATTCTCAGTAAATACATTATTTTAAAAATTTTGAGACTGTGTATACTATATTCATTTATTAAAGTTGTCAGCAAAAAAAGTGAAGTTTCTTTACTTTTAGATTATTGATTTAAAGTTATTTAGAATGTGAACTTAAGTGAATAACTTCTTTAGGAAAAAAGAAGAGAGAACTTGCAAGAAAATTAGGACTGAGTGAAAGCTACAAAAGAATGAAAATAAGAATCAGCAAATATATTCTAAAATGTGACTTAACTCAAAACTAGGCTTCAGTGTCTAGAAGAGATAAATTTATTTCATTGTTAAATTGTTCTATTCCCGAGATCATTGCATAAATTAGAAAAGCTTTTTGACCAACTAAGAAGTTAGGAACTGATTATTTGCTTAGTGGTATTAGGGAGATAAGAATCACAGATAAGAGCAATTTAGGCTCTCCTCATCTTCTTGTTCCTACTTTCAAGTCCCAGACCTAAATTTTGATTTCCTATTGTCATTTCCTTCTCTCCATTACCCTATTCCTTCCCCAACCCACTCTAGACACACATGGACTATGTCCCAGGACAGGCCTGAACTTTGAGGATATCCTCTTCTTAGCATGCTTCCTTGTCTGTCATTCATAAACTATCTCAGGCCAAAATCCACCAAGTTAAATTAGAGTGCTTCTTCAGTCATCTTAGAAATAGGACTACCACCATGTTTGACACTTTGTCATTAGATGTCCATGATATTGAATGAAGTGCCTTATATTGCTGAGGAATCTGATTTCTGAGGACTCATCAGAGAAAACCAATTATAAATTTATTTCATGAGACCGTCCCAACAGAAGTTGTAATATGTGCTGTTCAGTGCATACAAAGACTATGCATCTTCTAAATCGTTCCCTGTTTCCTTCAGTACTCTGCTTAAAATCAAATTGCAGACAGCAGCAGAAGATTAATAATGAAACTAAAAGAAAGTCTTGCAACAGATGCAAGCACATGTTAGATGAGATAAAAATGATAGATGGGCAAATTGAAGTTTGACAGCTTATTGGAAAATTCTCAGTGAAACTTAAAGGTTTAAGAACTAAAACATTTTAGTCCTCTTACAAAGATAAGCAAATGTATTAAACACGTATTTCACACATAAGGAAATAAAGTCGAATCTGTCGGTATTAAAGAAGGCAATGATAAGGAACAATAAAAAGAATGGTTCACCAAAGGCACCCTCATAGCCTTGCCGTGTCTTATGCACAGGCAAACGCAATTATCTACCTGGAAAGCAACCGGCAATATCATCCTTAATGTGAAACACTAGAGCTTTTAAAGTCAGAACAAGACACTCATACCCAGCATGTCTGCAACATATAATACTTGTAGCTGATAATATCACTGACCTGAAAACTCAAAAGAATCAACTGCAGAAGAATCAACTGCATAACCATCATAATTAATAACAATTTAGAAAGTCAAAGTCAACAAGGAAAGATATTAAAAGTGAAAGGATGGGAAAAGATATTTCAAATAATAGTAACAAAGGAAGAGCAGGAGTAGTTATACTAATATCAGAAAAAAAAGAGACCTTAAATCAAAAAGCTATGAGACAAAAAAGGATATTATATAGTAATAAAAGTTTCAATACAGCAAGAAGATATAACAATTATAAACATTTGGATCCTAATGGCAGACAATCAATATATATGAAGCAAAAACTAACAACCAATGGGAGAAATGGACAGTTTCACAATAATAGTTGAAAACTTCAATACCCTACTTTCAATAATGGATGGAACAACCAGACAGAAGATAAGTAAGGAAACAGAGGACTTAAACAATGCAATTAACCAACTAGATCTAACAGAACAATTCTATACAACAACAGCATATTCATTCTTCTCAAGTGCAAATGGGACATTTTCTAATATAATTATATGTTAAGCCACAAACTAAATCTCAATGGGTTTTAAAAGATAGATATCATACAAGGTATCTTTTCTGATACCTTGTGGAAATTCAGCAACACACTCTTAAACTGCCAAAAGATCAAAGAAGAAATCACAAAGTAAATTAGAAAATACATAAGATAAATGAAAACAAAACCACAAAATGCCAAAACTTATGGGACATAGTGAAAACAGTGCTAAGGGAGAAATTTTTAGTGGTAAACGCCTACATTCAAAAAAATAATAATAATATTTTAAAAACAATGAACTTTACAGGGTAAGGAACTAGAAAAAAGAAGAAGAAACAAAACCCGAATTTATATAAAAGGAGAAAATAATTATTAGAGGGGAGATAAATGAAATAAGAAATGGCAAAACAATAGGGAAAATTAATAAAGTCAAGTTAGTTCTTTAAAAACATCAACAAAATTGATAAACCTTTAACTAGATGGACTAAGAAAAAAATAGAAAAAATTTAAATTGCTAAAATCAGAAATTAAATGAGGACATTACTAATTCTACAGACATAAAAAGGATTGTAAGAGAATACTATGAACAATTGTCTGCCAACAAATTAAATAACCTGAATGAAATAGACGAAGTCTTAGAAATACAAAGCCTACCAAGACTAAATCATGAGGAAACACAAAATCTGAGTGGACCTGCTACTACTGAGAAGATTGAATCAGTAATCAAAAATCTCCAAGAAAGAAAAGCCTTACACCTGATGGCTTCACTGGTGTGGTGAATTCTACCAAACATTTAAAGAAAAACAATTACCATTATTTTTTTAAACTTTTCCAAAAAATTGAAAAAGACAGAATACTTCCTAACTCTTCAATGAGACTGTAATTATCCTAATACCAGAGCCAAATGAATATACCACATGAAAATAGGAATACAGACCAATATCCCTTATGAAAATTGATGCAGAAGTCCTCAACAAAGTAATAGCAAACCAAATTCAATGGTATTTTAAAAGAATTATATATCATGGCCAAGTGGGATTTATTCTTGAATGCAAGGATGTTTCAACACACAAAAATCACTTAATGTAATATACTACAGTAACAAAATCAAAGAAAAAAAGCCACTTGGTCATTTCAATTGATGAAAAAAATCATTTGACAGAATCTAACACCTTTTCATGATAAAAACATTGAAGTAGGATAGAAGGGAATTACCTCAACATAATAAAAGCCATTTATAAAAAACTAAAAGCTTTTCTTCTAAGATCAAGAATAAGACTAGGATGTTTGCTTTTACCACTTTATTCAACACAGTACTGGAAGTTTCGTTTTGTCTGTTTGGATAAATTTTTGTCGATTAACTCCCTTTGTAGATCATGATGCATTTCACTACTATATGGATGACTGCAGTGTATTATAGTTATTGATTTGCATATTTTACTCTTTTACATGAGCAATATTAATTCTACAACTTTTAGTGATAATGCCAGCTGGGCCATTTAAGTTTGTAAGGCAACTATTATCTTCGTTTTACATGCTAGTATTGAAGAGCTTATTAACATAAAAATTTGACAAGTCTTATGTAGTGGAGCTACCTCTTGACTATATGATTCCAATGATGCCTGTGTTCCTGACTGAAATTATGTACTTGTTATTTTAGTAAGAATGTATATTATTTTCAAACTCAATTATTTTCAAATAATTTTGAAAATTATTAAATGATTAATCACCAGATGAATGAATGAATGAATGAATGGATGGATGAATGAATGAGTGAACAAGTTGAAATGGGGTTAATAATTTGCTAATACTGAACTGGTTAATAGTTTTCTTCTTAAAGCTGTATTCCCCTTTGACCTTTCACTTCTAAGCCCAAATCTCATGATTCATTGTCTGAGAGAGAGGAGGTGGGTACTGTCACTGACAAAGAGGCCATTGATCAACTTTGAGTCTCAGAGCTGACTTTATCCACCTCTTAGCAAGAATTTCTGAGAAAAGTCTGTAAATAAAGTTGCATACTATTATAAATAAAATCATTATTGCTTTTGCCTCTAAATCAATTATGATGCATAAATTAGGTTAACGGAGGTTAATTTTTGTGATTCTTGTTGTCCATAACAAAAGGCAAAACCTTACATTTCAAGATTTTGTTTATTTATTTTGTTACCCCATCCCACCTCAACAATGGCAATTACGTTACACTAAGCCATCTCCTCTTCTTAAGATTTTTGTAAACAAAGAATTTAATTTTAAGATGAATGACATAGAATTGAGATAAAATTAAAGCTGGAAAAAATATAGTAAAGAATCCCACAAAAATAAACAAACAAATAAACAACAACAAAGCTTTGACCTCACTGAACTGAGAAATGAATTAAATGGCATTTGCGTATTCTGAAATATTGGGTGTCCGTTTAGAAAAACTTACTTTCCCTTATGGTATATAAATATTTTTTGGATTGCAGGCAGAAGCCTTATGGCAATTTTCTTTGTCTATAATCCTTTTCTCGTGTTAGAGTCCTTTCCTAACTCCACATGGTTAGGACTGGGCTCCAATCACAGGACCCTGTTATCCCTTCCTCCCAAGTCAAATGTGGGTGCTTAACTCAAGCCTGGTCACAAAAATTATTCTCCGGAAACTGAGAAAGTAGGCAGTGGAGCCGAGTTTCCCACAACAATGCAGAGATGCAATCCCTCGTTTCTGCTACAGGAATTCCAGAGATTTGCCCACATTTGTGCCTTGGTGTTCAGAACTTCCTTAATTACATTAAATTCTGTGCTGTATTTTCTTTATTTGTCCCTCCAGATTCGATCACAGCCTCTCCCTTCCCTGTGTCCCAGGGCTGACACATCCATGGACTGCATCAACAGGTAGCCTATATATTCTGACCTCTCAAGGGCAGTAGAAGGGCAGGAGTTAAAAAATAGGCTGTTTATTGCCCTTGTCTCCTTCCCTCCCTTCTTCATCATGGTTATTTCTTAGGCTGCTTTCTTCTATGGTCTCACCTCCTATAGCCTTCTTAGTGGCTACAGCTCGTGGCCTGTTCAGTAATAATTTTCTTCCTCTTGCCACTTTTTCCTCCTTTGCCTAGTTCTTATGTGGGAGCTTGACCATTTTTGTGTGTCTTGTTAACTCTGCTCATACCTCTGTATGTCTTATCTTCTTCCGTTAAAATTTCTTCAATGAAATCTGCTCAGTGTGCCACCTTTTTCTTGCCAGGATCTTGACTAGTAAAACTTCCTAATGTGTGACTAATAAATTTCTTTATAAAAATTGACATCTGTTTCCACACAAAAAGACTCATAGACCCATTGATTTTTTTTTTCTATCAGTAGTCATCCACAATTATTTAGTTTTCATTATAGGTATATGTGAAAATATTAATCAAATGTATATATGTATTTTAATATGCATTTTCTAAGAACATTAGTCAGCACACTTGTTTTAAGAAGTTTCTTAACCCATTTCTTTTTTTAACGATCTTTATGAAACATCAAGTATAAATCAAATATACATTCTACCTATTCAGATAAAAAAAACATGATTTTATCTTTCATTTGTTTTACTTCCACCTTACATCTAATCTGTCAACAATTCCTATTTTTTCTCCATTCTGAATTTGACCCCTTCTCACTACTTTGCATCCTTATAATTTAAACTCAAACTCTACAACCAGAGTGAGTCTTTTATAGCAGAAGCCAGGTCAGGACATTCCTCTAACTACAGTCCTCTCAGGAGACAACTTTCTCAGTAAAAGCCAAGATCTAGACTGTGGCTTCCTAAACCCCTATTACTTTTCTGATCCTATTGCTTACCTCTCCATCACCCCAAACTTCGTCCAGCCACACAGACCTTCTTAAACTTTTTAAACTCACCAGGCACACTCCTACTTCAGGACTGGCAAATGTCGCTCCTTCTCCCCTCAAAGTTTCGCTCGCACTTCAAGCAGAAAAGCCTTTACTGATCATTTTATATAGAAAGCAACCCCTATTTCTCCCTACCCCTTGTCCCTGCTTTATTGGGATACCAAGTGACACGCTCAATATTTTACTTCTTTATTTGTTGATTATCTGTCTCCTCCACTAGAATATAAGTCCAAAAGGCTTTATTCACTGCTGTGTCTCCAGCACTTAGAAAAATGACTGGCACCTAGCCTTATTCAATAAATTGTTGTGGAATAAATGAAACAACAGACACGTTTTCTACTTCGAGACATATTTCTACTTGTATAAAGAAATTTATGACAAAAGATAAATGATGATATATTTGTAATTATATAATTATTTCAATTCTTATTTTTTAATACAACCAACTAAAAGCTTAGAAAGATCTTCTTCACAGGTAAAAAAAAAAATTCATAGAACACATCTCTTCTATCTTCATCTATATTTTCTATAGAAGTATTATATAATTGAACCATGGCCATGTCATGCCCAATTATGTAATAGCAATAAAATTATTGAATTAATATTAAAATTGAAAATGATTTAGGTGACAATAAAAAAGAGAAATGACCCTGAATTTTAGATGTGATCATTTTTTTTCTAGGACAAAAAGAGATATTGGTATGTTATTACATGAACACCAACTAGAATTTGAATAAGGAAAGTCCTACTTACAAGTAGTATCTTAAAAAAGTGTAACTTTTCAGTAGAAATAGAGTGGCAGTTTATTATGGTATGTATGTTGATGAAATTAATAGATTCTATTAATGAAATTAATAGATTTATGAAGTCGATGGGATTAACAGTGGATTATATTTGGGTCTTTAATAAATGAATGAAAGGTCCTTATTAATCAGAAGCACTGGAAATAGTTAAAGGGTACAAAGGTTATTCGTTCAGGCCCATTACTTGACCAAATTGTTCAGGAATACCAAAACTTATAAACTAGGCAAATTCGCTCTCTCAAGGGCAGTCCAAAGAGCCAGAAACTCACCATTTCACAAATTACCAGATGTAGAAGTAGTCTTAAGCAAGTAGAGTACTGGTCCTGGAGTTCAGTTGAAATAACTGGAACTATGGTCGTGAATTAAAGGAAAACTTTGTTATTTATGTGGGGGTGGGTTGACTTTGGATGGCCTAACAGATTGGGAGTGTTAACAAACAGGACTGGCAAATTGGTGAAAAAGTCATCAGAAGCTCATTTGTATAAAGACTGAGAAGCTTCTTAGGAAACTCATACTAAGGGCAGAAGTCAGGCACCATGAACCTGAACTACTAAAACAGCCTTAAGATAAAGAAGGATGAGGTGATTTTGAGACGGCATTAGTACCTGTCACTCAGCCTCACCCCTGCCCACCCTCATGGAATATCCAGAAGAGGGGAAAAAAGAACTACCGTGTATGAAACGTAAGAGAAATGGATCGTTGGGACCTTTACAACAAAGTGTAACGCTAAAGGAGAGAGGACCACCCTTTGTAGTCTACACCGATTCACATATGCTCATATATATACTTGCCACACACACAGTACCAGGCAGCTTTGACAACATATGGCTCCAAGCATCAGGGCTGCACCTCCTGAGAAGTAGAGGGCATAGAGTACAAATGAAGAAGTCCTGTGTGCCACGCAGAGGCAGCTCACTTCACTGTAAGGTCTTCCACGCTACATGTGGCAGGAGCACTATGAAGAGTGGACTTGTTTGAAAGCATAAAGGCAAGGGCCCTGGGGGACTCCCAGAGAAATGAACTCAGGATGGAAGCGGATAAGAACAAAGAAAGTCTGAGTTATTTCTACAGCTGCTAAATAGTGTGAAATTTGGGTTCAATAAAGAGTGGCTTTCCCTCCTCTCAAACTCAGGCCTTTCATGGAAATGTTTCTCTTTGTAAAGATCCGCAAAATTTGTTATTATTGTTAACACCATTGAATACATAGGTATCTTCTATCAAATGTGAATATGTATAGGAGTGTGAGCCAAACCTGGGACCACAAAACAGCATAGCAATTCTACCCTTCAATTATTTTAATTAAGAAGATAGTCATAACTCTGTCAAGCGTGCACATAAAAGTTTAAAATCCAATATTTAACATCAAGTCAATTTGAGTCTTTTTGGACTAATAGAAGACTGCAGTTAAGTGGTGGAGGTGACTTTAGTGATTTTTTTTTTTTTATTGGCATGCACTTCTCACACCTAACAACCTTCCAATTTCATTTTGAGAACCTCCTCAGTGATGAGGTGTCTTGGTGGCACACTGCATTAAGCTTCTCAGTCCTCCCCTGCGAATTCTGAAATAAGGCTTTTAAGAAATAAATTTCTCTTCTCACTATTCCAGGAGAGCCAAGGGAGGAACACACGAGTTCTTTCTCTGCTCAGATTTTGAATCCTGAGTAAAGTACCATAAGGACAGAAAAAAAATACATATGATTTTGCTTATATATTCCATCAACGGCACATGAATGAGACTTTTAAGCTCTTCCTGCCTCAAAATATCTTTGATATACTTGGTTTCTGCTCTCTCCAAGCTACTTTCTTCAGCTCTCTGTTCAATCTTGTGGATTTTCTTTTTGCTAAAGTTAGTTTCAGCGGCTTGTAACCAAATATCTTGATACAGATACTGGTGCCAGAAGTGGTGTGAAAAAATACACTGTTGCAGCTCATATGCTTGCATTCCCCCAACTTTATGCTTTGAAACCCTAACCCCTAAGGTAATGGAATTAGAAAGCGGCCTATGGGAGGTGACGATTTCATGTGGGTAAAGCCCTCGTAAATGGAATTCATGTCTTATAAGAGAGACCCAATGGTACTCCCTAGCTCTTCTACCATGTGAAGAATTTATTCCCAAATACTGAGAAGTCGGCAGCAGTCTGCGCCTGGAAGAGAGCCTTTGCCAGAACCTGACTGTGTTACCCACTAGTCTTGGACTCCCAGCTTCTAACTGTGAGAAAGAAATATCTGTTGTTTATAAACTCCAAATTTGTGGTATTTTGTCACAGCAGCCTAAACAGACTAAGACATAGACCATCAGGGAGATATTGGGTATTTGAAAATGACTAGTTGCTGAGGTAGAATTAAAAGCAACAAAACTCCCATTCATATCCTTGTAATGAAATCTAGATACTCACAGTACCCGGTGACGTGGCAAAACAGCTAATTAAGTGCTTACCTGTGGCCACTAAGAACCAAATGCCCATTGAGAGCAAAACTCTGGAGAACCAGGTAACAATTGTTATGAAACAATATAAATAGCATAAGAAATCTCTCTTTGATTGTTTTCACAGCACTTATCATTATCTAAAATGTTCTTTTTATTTGTTAAAATTGCTGTTTTTGGTTTTTCCCCCAGCAGAATGTAAACTCCATGAAGGCAGAGACTTGGTCCATTTTGTTCATCAATATCTAGATCTCCTAGTATATGGTAGGTACGATAAGAAAATATGTGGTAGGAAGAAATTACTTCTGGAACAATGAAATAGTATGTTTCCTATTAACAGTGTGCTCAATATTAAGCCATTGTTTCTCAGCTATAAACTGGCCTCCTGTTTCGGGATCTGGAACTCCACAAGCCAGGTTTCTCTTTTGCCTGCCAAGTTATTGTTAGGCTTTTCCAACAGGGAAGACTAGAAGGGACTGGAAAGCTGAAAAGAGGAAAAGAAACATTTCTCTTATTTTTTTCCTGTCTCTGTCAGCATTGCACACCAATATCACTGACGGTGTTTCTAGTAACAGCAGTGTGTACTAGTTTGCCGATTTTCAGTGCCCCATGACCTCCCAGCATTTCCTCTCAGAGATACCAGCACCAGTTGATGAGGGCCTCTTCCTCAGAGGTCAGAGTCCTAGCGTCACAGGAAGGAACTTCAGCTCTTTCTTTGCACAATTCCGATATGCATGAATCATTTTTTAATTTGATTTTTTAAATAAAATGTATTGGGATGACATTGGTTAATAAAATTATATAGGTTTTAAAGTGAACAATTCAATAATACGTCACATTTATATTGCATTGTGTATTCACCACCCAAAGTCAAATCTTCTATAACCTTATATATGACCCCATTTATACTTATCTGCTTCCCCCTTCTCCTTTTTCCCTCTGGTAACCACTGTACTGTTGTCTGTGCCTACGAGTTTTTGTTCATTTGTTTTTCTTGTTCATTTGTTGCTTTTAGTTTTATATACTATATATGAGTAAAATCATATGGTTCTTAACTTTTTCTGTCTGACTTATTTCACTTATAATGGTATTCTCAAGACCCATCCATGTTGTTGCAAATGGCAGTAATATTTCATTGTGTATATGAACCACATCTTTATCCATTCTTTACCATCTTCTTTATCCATTTCAGTTTTTTCCATGTCTTGGACACCATCAATAATGATGTAATGTTTATCGCAATGCTCATCAACATCCCAATGGCATTTTTTAAAGAAATAGAACCAAAAAAAATCAGCAGGTTTCTATGGAATCACAAAAGATCCCAATTAGCCAAAGCAATCCTGAGGAAAAAGAACAGGGCCCAAGGTATCATACTGCTTGACTTCAAATTATACTATGAAGTGACAATGATAAAAACAGGATGGTATTGGCAGAAGAACAGACATACAGACCGATGGAACAGAATTGAGAGCCCAGAAATAAATCTACATATATGTAGGCAGATAATTTTTGATAAAAGAGCCAAAAATATACAATTGAATAAAGAAAACCTCTTCAATAAATGGTGCTAGGAAAATTGGAAAGCCATATGTAAAAGAATGAAACTAGATTGCTATCTGTCACCTTACACCGCAATTAACTCAAAGTGTATCAAAGACCTACATATAAGATGAAACAATAAGCTGCATAGAAGAAAATAAAGATAATAAACTCATGCACCTTGGTTTTAGAGAGGATCTTATGAATTTGACCTCAAAAGCAAAGGAAGTTAAAGCAAAAATAAATGAATGAGACTATATCAAACTAAAAAGCTAAAAAGCTTCTGCCCATAGAAGAAACCATCAACAACAAAAAAAAGAGGCATGAATCTTAGTTAAAATAGCAAATACAGATATGATAAACAGAGAACTGACTTGAGCCAACACAATAGAGTCTAAGCCTCTCATGCAATTCTCAGACAGAGCCAAGTCACAGTCCCTGAGTAACTTGAATAAAAGGGGTAATACATACATTTTAGGAAAGAATAAATTATAGAACTAATTAGATAGTTTGAGGGTTGATCCCCCTAGATTTTTCAACTAGTTCACCCATAAAATGGTTCTTCTCTTATTCGTCCACTTTGTCCTTTACCGATCCCTTCTCTTGTGCCTACCATTTCCAAACAAGCCAAATTCCTGGGGATTCTGACAACTCTTATTGTCAGCTGGTCAACATTGCAGATTTACTATGATCTTGACAAACTTCAGGTCCTTTGTCCCGGCTGGGAGGAACTCAGCTATATGTCATTATTATTACTTTTTTTAAAATTTGCAAACATAAAGTATTTTTATCTTATTTTTCTTAAAGAGGCCCTTCTCCAGATTGAATAAGCTTCAGGTCCCATCAAACATGTATCTATCTCTAAAGATGAAGATGAAAGCTGGAGGTTTAAAATAAACTCAAATAACAGTAGGCTCAATGAAACCGTGAACATGATTATTTAACCAGTTCCTAGCTGTTGCTGAACATCCTTATTTGCCCAAGACAGTGGCTCACACTTATTGCCCTAGTGTGCTCTTAGACTCAGAATTTGTACTGAACTTTTCATTTTTAATAAAATATAGAACATATTATTAATATTTGCAGTAGAATAAATCAGGAAGTGTTTAGTAGACCTGCATCATCTAGCAGTATGTGAAACATGTTGTGCAGTAAATTGAGTCCTTACTCTAATGTATGATTAAATCTGCCAGATGACCAAAAACACGTGCGTCCTTTCTTCCAGCATGTTTTCAGAAATGAAGCACCGAACACCTCCTTTTCAAGAAGAGCGTGAAGGCATTCACTGATGAAACATGTTTGCCTGGCCTCGAGAGGCTAGGAACACTAAACACCCTCAAGCCTCCAGTGAGAGGCAATGACGCTGCTACTAACCGCCACTGGCATCCCGGTCAGTGACCCATGGCCCACACTGGAACCTGCAAGATGCACAAAACGACCAAGCTGCACTTTGTGAAGTCAGAGTAGCGACATGCAAAATTTGTGTTATGAATGTGGTGTTGAAAACAAATGAAACTACATTGAGTTGTTCTATGATGCTGTATCACCTAAAATTTGACAAAATAGTAAGAACATAAAAAAAATCATAAAAATCATAAAGTGTTAGTCATAAATAGGGACAACAATGATGAGTTTTAACTCGTAAAATATTAATTTAAAACGGTACCTTGGTATGGTTGAAAATATTTAGGCAGAAATAATTACATATCGAATTGATAAAATCCTCCAAAATAATTATTATTCTACTTAATTTTTTAGATTAATATAATCAACATAAGAATGTTGTACTATATAGAGAGATGTTTTTAATTTTTACAAATAATTATATTTTTAAGAAAGTTTTCTGAAAATAACCATAAGTCCAGAAATATAAGTGAATAATTTTAAAAGTAAGTAATTTTATTATTTTTTATTTCTTGGTGCCCTTTTTCTCTGTCAAAAATATGCAGTTTGTATTTTGATCACATGGTTGGCTAGAACCAGACTTCCTATGCAAGAGGCAAGAGCACCTCAGCAGACTCCTGACTTACGGAAGCACAAGCTATTCTGGTAGGAAGGTATCAAGTCTAGGCCCTAGAATTCCCTCTCCTAATCAAAAATTTAAATCAAAAGGTGCTATATTCTTTGTTGAGTCATAGGAATCTATGCCACTATTAAGACTTGAAACATTCAGGACTCTTGATTCCTAGAATATCTCCATTTATTTCTCTAGTTTGTCCAGTGCAGAAAAAGAACAGTTCTTGGAAAACATCAGGTAGTTATTGTAAACTGAACCAGGTGTGGTGTTTCTAATCACAGCTGCTATTCCAGTCATGGTCCCTCTCCTGTAGTATGCTCTCCTCCTCCCAACTCTCAGCATATGGCAAACTACTGTTAGCATAGTGAATATTTTGTTTCTTAGGCCCAATTTAAAGAAGTCATCATACCTCCAAAGTAATTTGTTAGACTTTGTGTTCTGACATAACCTTTGTTACATAGAGGCATTTTCAACACTCACTTGTATCATGAACTAAGAAAAACATTAGAGATATTATCTTAGTATGCCTACAATATTAGATACATCTATGATTTATTTGACAGCCACCCATCCTAATATTTTCTCATAGTACTAATTTGAATCCTTCAACATTTAACATGTTTAAAACATGTTTTATGCTACTTTTAGCTAAATCAATTTTCTGGATCTTAGCAGACTGAAGACCTTCTGATTACAATTATCATCATTACAGTTGTCATATCTTCCAAGTCTTTATCTTGTTCTTTTTTTTAATGAAACAATATGTGACAAGCATTTCTTTTATGCTTTTAATTAGAATCAACACAAAAGTAGGAATAGCTGATCTAGAGATTTATCTTGTGAGATTGATTTATGCTTTCATGAAATCATAGTGTGCTAGATGAAGACGGGTGTCCTAACTCAACAGGAATGATAGTGGTATTTGTCTTTCCAAGTGGCATCATTTACAAAGAAAAGAAAGGCAGCCTTCCAAAGCATAGTGGCTGCCAGTAACCCGAAGTGCACTTCTGAGGCGCAGCTTCCTGCTGAGTATTTGCCGATAAACTTGGAACTGATATACTGCATGCATCAATTCAAATTTAGCTGCTTCAAAGATGAGAACATTTTAAAATAACAGCGTTCAGAAAGTAAGAAGGACCAAAAAAGATGAGGAGGGTAGGGGACAGAGAGTAAAAGGGGAGAAATTTCAGAGGATGAGTAAGATAGATGATTTTTTCCCTCTATCAAGACACTCTTGGTTTTCTCATTTCAGCATTCTACTGCATAACCAAAACATAGTCTTTAGACAGCATGAGAATTAGTAGTTAGCAATATAACAAGACATTCTAAAAATTGAACTTCTCCAAGCCCTGTATTTGTATGACTTAGAAAGCTCCTAATAATAAATACTGATTGTCCCATGAGATTTTCAACATTGATTAAATACTAGCAATGTTCTAGGTCAGTAGTGGCAAATACTTAGGAAAAAAACACTGTTTTCACCCATGACTTTGGACATTACTACCGGATTGTGGCATTATGCTTCACTGGACTCAGATGAGACTTCGAATCCTTTTTTAAAAAAATAACACATTAAGAAGACTACCACCTGGTAATAGATACCAAATAATATAATACTTATTTATCCTTTATTTTTTCACATGAAATAGTGAATGCAGAATGAAAGTATCTCTTTCTACCTACACTCTCATCTTCTGACCATCTTCAATAAGTTCGTCATGAATGCATAGAGGGAATAATGAGGTACATATAAAAAGGAAAGAGGATTTTTAACAAAGTTCATTGAACACTCATAATATTGAGCTCATTTCTGTTCTTTAGAAATCAAGCTACTTTATGGTATATATGGTATATATTTACTATAGGATACTACTCCTACATTATAGAAAACTAACCATTTCCATTTCTCACTTCCTATTAATTTTTAAAAAATAATGTTTTAGATGATTTGAGCTTCCTATAACAATAACAAAGGAACTAGGTCATTCCAAATCAGAATTCTATATTTATTTATGAAATTTTCTCCAGAACTTCCTTCTACTGCAGAAGTCTGCCTTTGTCATGGTATCTGTTGTTTCTGGCATTTCTTGAATTGATATCTCTAAAATTACAAAGCATTCTATTCATTCCCTTTGTATTTAATAAATTACAGACCTGGAATAACTAGAGGTTCCAAAGAATGAAAATGATGGGGAATGATGAGAAACAACAACAATCTATTTTTCTCATTCCTGGCAAGTACAGTCTAGAAAATGGAAATCCCATGCAAACTATAAAAATTAATTTTAACACATTATGTACATTATATATACAAACCTGACTGACTTATTAAAGGTAGCTAATCTTTTTCATTGTGTGTTGACAAGGGAAACATGTTTAATAAATTATAGGCCATGAGAAGATACTGCTACAGGCCACTTAGCCACTTCCCAAAGAAACAAAATTCAGATATTAAATTATTTTTTACATTTACAATTCTTCTAATGTAGGATTATCTGTGCCAAATTGATATTCTGTGGGAAATTTCTCTCATATACCCCAGAGACCTTAGAGTAGATATATGATTTCTGAGATTTTTTGAATAACAGAAAAATCTACTATTTTAGAAATTATTTTTGGTTTTATTATATTAAAAAATACCTTGACATTACCTATGAAATTTATTCTAAAAGCCAATCGCCCAGTGTGTAATTTAATTATTTTAATAAATAATCAATACAAAGAAAAATAAACTCTATCTGTACATTTTTGGGAATACTTGATCCCTAAGTCATGGCATATATTTCATTACAGATATTCAAACAGTTGGAATTTTGCAGAAATACACCATTGTGAAGAATATAAGATGGTACTGAGGTAAAATCTGATAGCAAAATATAGTTAAAAATAAACTTTTACCCTGTTTCTTACTTTTAAGACTATTTTCACTTAAATGTCAACAGTGTAATTAATTCATTTGTAGTAATACTAATTAAAAGCATTTTTCCCCTCAATATAATAAAATATACAGGATTATTTCCCCATGGGGAGATGATCAACATTGAAATGTTGTAGATTTAGTCATCTCTGAAAGATAATGGCACTTAATTGACATGTTTCATATGGTACATTTTTTTTTGTCCCATGACCTATTAGATCATTCAAATGTTTGAATTCTGAGGTTGTTTTTGATGAAATTAAATGATTTCTTCACACAAAGTATTACCATAACGCTATGTATTCCTATTTTTTGTTCTTCTATTCTACTTTTCCTTTCTCTTTCTATTCTCCTTTTTTCTCCACACTCATCCCCAAATAATAGGTAAAAAGCAAAAACAACAACTATCACTATGGAATGCCTACCATATCCCAACCACTGAGCATTTATGTTATCTCATTTACTATTCAATCATCTGATGTTAAAGATAAAGTTCAGAGTCTATTTAATATCCCAAACTCCACAAAGTAGTAGATACAGGATTAAAATCTTTCGACTTCTCCAAGAACAGAGTTGGTTTGGAACAGGTGTCTCTAGGTGTTTACTGACTTCAACCCAAGCTCATAATGTGCTCAAATTCATATTTAGAAATGCTTATGTTCCAAAAGTTTGTTGGTCAAGACATTAGTTTAGAACTTATGAAATAAAATAATGTTATGCATGTAATGCCAAAAATAAATACCAAGTAGGTCAGTCTTTTAAACTTACAATGTAATGGAAGAATGGTGTCTGCAATGGCATCATTCTATTCTCCTAAATGATTTATCCACTATTTTTCTTCTGTGGAAAAGTGCTTTTTGAATTAAAAAAATTTTTTTTCCTTGCTTAATTTTAGGCCATGAATAAATATGTTGATGCCAATGACTAAGAGGCATATATACTAATATGAAGTGATTTTTAAAATATCTGCACATGATAAATGTGGAAGCTCTTAGTCTTTACGTTTTATTATAGTTGAGGTTAATCTTGTGTACCGCTTTATTTCTCCCACTCATTTTCTGAAGCTTGGAATCCTTCTTAGTCACGCCACACATTAAGAACTCTGCTCTTTGTCTGCACTCCCACAGTACATTCTTGCTTTCTCTCCTCCCCAAAACACTCACCAAACAACTGCTTCCTTGTAGTATGCGTGTTGCTTCTAAGCCAAATTTAGTAGAATTTTGTAAATGTCGACCAAGCATGGGAAGGCTGGCAATCTAAACATGATGACCACGTTCTCCGTTTCATACAATGAGGCTTTCAGAACCTAGTACAGAGAAATGAATTATATTCTTTTGAGATATTGTAGGAAATTATGTAAAGACAGTTCATTCGAAGTCAGACAACATGGATTAGATTTCCCTCCCCTCAGCTTACACCTCAGTGACTCTATTTATTTGTAAAATTGGGAAAATGATATTTTCCAGAATGGTGGTAATGATTAAATTAGAATATATTTAATGCATATAAATATTATATGTGCCAACAAATAAGAGTTTCATTTCCACTTTTCCACTTACCTTTCCTTCCTGATTGGATACACATATTTTTAACCTTATTTTTCTAGACATTTACATATAATTATACATAATGATTCTGAATTAACCAAAATAAATAAGGTGCTGGTATAAAATTTTTCATAGGAAATCTGGTATATGTTTTTTGATTATTATGTGTATTGGCAAATATATTGTATATTTGGTGGTGAATGGAGTCAGAGGGATATTTTTATCGAAAAGTTGGGTATCAAGTAATTTCTTGCAGAATAATAAGATAATAACTTGAAGCATACCTCATAATATGGATATTCTATCTTTGACTAAGGCAGGGCTTGATGTCACTTGTCAGTTTTCTTACTCCCATTTTCTTTTGCTTCTATATCTGTCTACTGTTCTTTGTTGAGTTTGTCTTTCTTCAGAAATGTCCAAAAAAATAAAATGACCTCTTTCTTTTCTCCTCCCAAAACTCTTTTCCTTCTTCATTTTCTTTCTCATTTCCTGATGCAATGTTACAGTTCAGCATGCAGACAAATTTATCTTCAATAGCCTGAAGCTCCATAATATTTAACATATAATTAATGATTTTCCACCTTCTTGGGAAATGATTTAAAATTGTATCTGTTGACTATTGTACTGAAAATAGTCATGCTTAGATCTCTATGAAGTTTTACCCCCAAACAGTTTACACTGATGACAACATAAATTTCACTGTTTGCAAAATCCCATGGGAATGCTCTCTGACCAAAATTTAAAAAAATAAAATAAAATTAGTACAGCCTAGAGAAGAAAATCACCTCTGATTTTAGCAAATATTTATAATTACCGTATCAGGTCATCTAAGCCAAAAATGTGAAATCAATCTCAACTGCTCTCTTTCCCTTATTCTCTTAGTACAATTGATAGACAAGCCCTATTATTAATTCTACTTTTAAATTTTCTCACTCAATAAATGTTTATTGTGCCAAATATTGTCCTTAACACTGGAGAACTAGCCATGAGCAAACAGATAAAAACTGGTACCATCACAGAGCTTGCATTCTAGAGTGTGTGTGTTGCTAGAGGGGTTAGGGGAACCATTAGGGAGCAAGACAATCAAATAAGTAAAATATATAGCATGTCTTAATACTGTGAGAAAAAATTAATTTGGGGTAATATGTATAAGATATACCAGAAGGAAAAGGAGTATCTCACTGCCCAAAAAGCCATATGGGGTTTAGAATCTGGGGATGAAGAATGACCTGGGAGTACCTGGGCTTCTTGTGTGACTGATGTAAATGGGGATAAAGGGTATAATGGGATTTTAACTGATAGTGTCAACACAAATAATGATGGTAAGTCTGGGAGTGCTGGGGAGTGGAAAGGGGAGGGAGAGTTTCTTGTCAGGAGCAAGAGAAAGTCTAAGGCCTCTAATTCATTCTTTCCAGTATGATATAGAGGCAAGAGAAGGGTGTCGATGAGAGCCTGCTGAACCCCTTTCTGAATGTCTACCAATAAAACGTCTTCCTCAAAACTATCTCCTCCTTTCCATCTCTCCTTGGCCCTGTCCTGGTTCAGGCCCATAACAGCCTGTGCCAGGACTTAGGCTTGCTTCCTGGAGTCTGTTTTTCACAATCAGAGAAAATTACCTAAAAAACATGTCAGATCATGTTACTCTCCTCTTCAGAAGTCACAAGCACATAACCTGTCCACTTATTCCTGGTCCATATTCAAATAAACAAAGCTGATCTTAGTTACTGGCCTAGAGCACTCTACTTTAATCCAACATGCCTTTTCTTGCCATTCACTCCATGAGAAAAACGTCCTTTCGCCTTTTGAAATCTGACTAAATCTTTCTTATCTGTTAAGACAAAGTTAGTGTCCTTACATCAGTGGGCTTTTCATGAAACTGAGTTAAAGCACTGCTTCTCAGAGCTGCCATTTCTACTCAGGGCACACCTTTTATGTGGTATCTAAAGTATCATGGACTGTTAGATCCACAGGGACAGGGATCATGCATTATTTGTCTAACACTCCTGGAGCACAGCAAGGCATCTGCTACTTAAACAAACAAATAAAAATCAATAGGCTACGTACAATGAACTCCTGTTTGCTAATCCTGCTAAATCCTGCTTTCTGACCTGGAATGCAGTCTCTTTGGGTGGCCTCTGATATGGCAAGAATTACTTTAAAACATAAATCTTTATTATTTTATTTTCTCCATCAGTACCACCTACATTGCTCCAAAGAGAGGTAGGATTATCACAAATGAATGAAAATAATAAATAAAACAAGGAAGGACTCAAGTTCAGTTTTTTAACTTCCAAATCGGGCATTGAAGAGTCAAACAAAACATCCAAAAAAAGTTAGGCACAGAGTTGGGGCCACACTGACAGAATATAAAAGCAAATTGAGGACAAATATCTCCTTCCCTTTTCTCCTGCCACCCAAAAGAGTATCAGCCTAGGTTGTAGGCAGAGATTCCGGATGATGGCTATCTTAGGGAAGAATGAGAGTTGGAGAAGAGGGTTCTAATAGGTGAGGATTCAGTAAAAAGAATTAAGGCCAGCTTTTGGGGACTGCCAAGCAGTTTAAGAAGACAAAAAAAGGCAGTGGTACAGTCTAACCTTAGCCTATGATGGAAATCCATAGCACACCCAGGCTGAGGCCATGCTAGTTCCTCGCTGTGAGAGCCATGGACGACTTCATGTATGATCCAGAAATAGGATAACTTCCTGCTCTTGAGATCATGTGACAGACCTGGCTTGCATGACCACCTTCATCCTACTGTCATTTATCTCACCACCCCCAGTTCTTCCCAGGTAATCATAAGCTCAACTTTTGCAAATAGAAGGTAAGTGTCTTTGACACTCATAATATCAGAGGCAACGTTGAAAGGTGAAGTCCGCTACCTTTCTGAGAACATCTTTGTAGCTCTTATATGTTGCCTTAGCAACTTAGCTCTCAGTTTGTAGACAGTCTGATTGGTCCTTCTTAAAAATTACTCACATGTGGAGACTTTGTACTGACACTAAAAGTGAACATAACTCAGAATTAGAATTTTAGTTAAGAATAAAGCCTTACTTTGAATTTTAATACTGCCTTTTAAATTTATATTATAGTAAATTTCAAACATATTCGAAGATATTCGAAGGTATAAAAAATTGTGTAATATATCACCAGCTTCAACAATTATTAATTTATGGGCAATTGTATTTTATTCATGCTCCTAATTCATTCCCCTAACCAAGATTATTTGAATAAAATTCCAGAGGTCAAATATTATCATTCATAAATGTTTCATTACATATCTTGTAAAGATTCTTCTTAACATAATTACAATACTTCTTTCTCACCAAAAATTTTTAACACTTTTTAATATCCCAAAATATTCAGTCAGAATTCAAATTTCCTCAATTGTCCCTTAATATTATTTGAATCATGATTGAAATAAGGTTGATATGTTTTAAGTAGTTGATATGTGTTTTGACTCTTGATATATATACTTCCTCTCCTTCTTTCTCTTTACGATACTTTACAATTATTATATAGTTACCTATAGTCTGAAGTTTGCTGATTAAATATCCATATGTCATTTATTGTGTTTCTCTACCCTCTGTGTTTCCTGTAAATTTTTAGCTAGATTTGAGAGCTTGTATAGAAAACTGATTTATATTCAGTTTTCTGGAAAGATTGTTGTATGCTTCCATCAGGAGTCTATAATATCTGGCTGTTTCATTTTTCTTTCTTTCTTTCTTTCTTTCTTTCTTTCTTTCTTTCTTTCTTTCTTTCTTTTTTTCTTTTCTTTTCTTTTCTTTTCTTTTCTTTTCTTTTCTCTTCTTCTTCTTCTTCTTCTTCTTCTTCTTCTTCTTCTTCTTCTTCTTCTTCTTCTTCTTCTTCTTCTTCTTCTTCTTCTTCTTCTTCTTTTTTGAGATTGTTAGCAACCACTGATGACCACTGCCTTGATCCATTGAAAATTATGATATTCTAATTTTATAACTTCTTATTTTATTAACAGGCTGGAGTATTTTAGAAATAATAAACTTTTCTTCAACAACTATTATTACACCTAAGGGTAGTCCTATGGGAAGGGGAGAATAAGTCGTTTATTTTCCCTTTATTTAACTGACATCGAATAATAAATTGGTTCACTAGTATCTTCTAAAACTGAACAATGAAGGGCCTATTGGAGGGGGATATGATTATGAGTTCATAGATTTAAAAAAGTATTTGATGTATCTCAATCCATTGCAGATAGTATTATTATTTGTTGTTCAAGTTGTTCCACCACAGGCCAGTAAATGCTTTTTCAGAATGGCTCTGAAGTCTTTTTGTCATATCTCCAACAATCTTTGACAGTTTGCTTGCTTACTTTCTGGTGTGACAGGATATTTCAGGTTAAACTTGTATACCTCCTGCGCCCTGAATCCAATATATATATATATATATTTTAATGAAAGCTTATCTTAAAGAGAAAGTAGCCTAAAAATGAAAGTAGCCTAAAAATGAAAGTAGACTAAAAATGAAAATAAGATAAAGGCATGTAAATTATCTGGTCCTAATTCTGCTCATTGCTAAAATAAACCATTACAGCTTTTTTTGTTACCAAAAACAAACAAATCTACCTTAGTTTTACAATTCTAAATGTACCAGAGAAAATCTTGACTCTTTGTTCTGATACAAGAATTTCATTTTTTTGACCTACCACTAGCTCCCTCTGCAATCTTTGGCAAATAAGATAACCACAGAGTAGAGCAGAACCAGAATCTTGTACGTGGTTTTATAACTTTGCTTTTTAAAAGTAGAATCTATATTTAAAGTAAATTTTATATAAAGTCCTGATTTATAACTAGACAAAATTAAGATTGCTTTGATTATAGAAGGAAACCCAAAGCCCCAGTGTCCCAAGGCAGTCCTGGTATGTCTCTGTGAAATTTAGGGTTCCAGATGCTATGACTTGAATATTATTGATCCGGGGCAACTTTTCTATTTTATGGAGGAGACTGGGTTACGATAAATTTGTGTAACTTTTTCTAGAGTAAGAGAACTCTGTCTGGATTCATGATATCTAGGGCTGTATCCTAGATCTTTCTTATTGTTAGCTCAGGTATTGGGTCATTTAACTCATATATCTCACAGACATCTGCTCTAACTTAGAAGTAAATACACATGCACCTCTTTGCTTTAGAGATTTTTGAGAAGTCACAATCAATTAATAAATGTAAGAAATTTTGGAAAGGTAAATACTATACAACACATCAATATCTCTTTTGCAGCTTCTGTACAAGTCATAAAATGTCAAATTGCCCCAGTCTTAAAGAGGAGCTAAGGCTGTATACTTCATCACTATTAAGGAATCATATATCAACCAGATGATGATAGCACTGAATTCATGATAATTAATCGAGATTTATGCTACATTATTATCTACAAAAATAGCTTACTATTGCCTTTTTAATGTAAACTAAAATACTCTCTGTCTCTTGTAAAAAACTCAGCATGACACTTGGGACATTGCCTTATAAATCATGAAATGCACATTAACAGACTTTGGTTAAGCAGTAAGTTAAATAACCTATTTGGCTCAAATTCTCTTCCCCTTCCATTGTGTTATATGTTTATTCATCATAGATAACAGATTAATGGGAGGAAAAGCTTATAAACAAATGACTCAGATATTTTATCTAAAGTTGAATCCCATAAGATGACTCTTTGAATATAACTAGGAAGTAACTCTCTCTGATAATTCTCTAACGTGCTCTTTCTTGCATGTGCTGAGAACAAATTCAAACACTGAAATAGGCAGTTTTATGGAAATTAAAACAATGTATGGCAACTCACTCACTTAGAATGATAAATATAAGGACAGGATTTATTTTAAAGCTACATTAAAGAAGTTTCCAAATAGTATATCCATAAATATAAAATAATGTTAAAGTTTTTCCTGGTAATGTTCATCTTACCTAAATGTACAATGAAATGTCAAAACTCCCTCCCAGTCATTCTGAGATTTAAAAAATTAATCCTAATGTGACCTAGGCAACAAATGCTTGTCCCACATAAAATTACAGAAACAAATTTTTACTGGACACCTTGGCAAAGCATTCTTGTCCCTAAATAGATTTTCTGAGGATAGACTACAGTCACCTTAATAAGAATTGTCATTTAATAAAATTTCCTCAGGGTATGGGGAAGAATTATATGGCTTGGCAGAAGATATGGATTTTAGAGTGGAAAAACCTAAAAATTTAAGGCCTAAAAATGATTACATCTACTATTTAAAAACAGTGCTAGAAAGGATACTTCAGTGTATAGTCTGTTGTATAGTTAACTCTAAAATACCAGGGCTATGACTAATTTTGTTTTAAGCCCATGATGTACCGAAATTATATTCCAGTATGTTTATCTACACACTAGATAACAGGTTTGTTTATTTATTTCAACCTACTAATGAAGTCTAATATGGACTTTATTACTTAATATGGACTAGCATTACTTAAAACAGCTTCAAGTAAAATAGAAGGGATTCTGAAAGGGGAAAAAAAGGGAATTAAGTGAATGTCTTAATGTTCTCAAAACTGTACTAGACAATTAATATCTTTAATACCATTCAATATTTGTAGCAATTCTAAAGGGTAAAATTAACATTCTTATTTGTAGGAGAAAACAACCAAATTTCAGAAAGATGAGTAAGCTGTCCAATTTTATACAATCAGGAATCAATCACGAATCTTTGATCCTAAATTCCATGTTCTTTTTCTCACACTGCCTTCAAGGAGAGAGATAAGAGAGTAAAAAGAGGATTAAAGGAAAGCAAAAATGAAGTAAACTTCCTTCGCAATTTTGTTCTAACAATTTGCCTATGTTCTAATTATCTTCACCTGTCCTAATCATTCATTATCTCATTCAATTAATAATTACTGAGTATCTGCTATATGTTGCCTATATCTCGAATCCAACCCTTTCTAGGTCCTAAGAATTGAGAACTGAATAAAACTAGCAAAGTTCTGCTCTTTTAAATTCACATTTTCTAGTGGAAGGAAGCAGATAATGAACAAGTAAATAAATAAAATATATATGTTAGATGTTGATGAATAGATGATCAGGGTAGACTTCACTGACATAAAGTTAACTGAGCAAAATTGAGGAAGATTTTCAGTGAGAAGGTATAGACTACAGCAACTACAAAGTTCCTGAAGCCAGAAGATTTTTGGTATGATTGAGAAAATGCTAAATGGAGTGAACAAGAGGAAAGGGAAGAATGGCAGCCGTTGAGTTCAGAAAGATAGCTGTGATGTGGCTGCAGATGGTGCAGGTAGAAAAGTCGAAGAGATAGGAGCCATAGGAACATCTTTGATTTTCACTCTGAGATGGAACTCCACATATTTTTTTTTAAGCAAAAGAGTGGCATGATGTTTTTAAAAGACTGTCTCCTGCTGCTTCACTGAGACGTTGACTGATGGGTGGCAGGGACAGAAGCATGAAACCAGTGAGTAAGCTAAAAAAAGCAAAACTCCAGGCACATAATGATAGTAGTTTTTACCGGAGTGATATTAGTAGAAATGATAGGATTCTAGATACTTGCTTTGAGTGTCGATTAAACAGAATTAGCCGATGTGGGATGTAAGAGAAAGAGAGGAGACAAGGCTGATCCCAAGGTTTTCCAACTGTACAACTGGAAGAATGAGGTGGTTGATTACTGAGATAATAAATTCCAAGAAGAGAAGTTATGGGAGAGGGAATGAGGTGTATAAGGCCAAGGACAGGTAATTTTGTTACTAATTATTTGTGACATAGCTTTACATTTCTTTAGAGAGAAAAGAAAACCCTTGATGAGTACTAAATAAATAAGTAAAATTACTTCACTGTATTTTCTTCCTATTCCATTCTTAGGCTTTTATTTTGTGCTTCCCATCCACCTTCTCTCTCTCTCTCAATCTTTCTCTTCTCTCTCAACACTAAACCACGTTTGAAATTTGCTTTTAAGTCTGACATTAATCATTGCATTTATTTCTATTTATTTCTATTTCTCCCTCTCTCTGCTCTTCTTTCTTTCCCTCCTACCTTCCTCATTCTTTCCTTCTGTTCCTCCATACGACTTCTCTACATTTTTAGACATTACTGTGATCATGATTGTAGAGGCCAGAGGGTTAGGATAGCATTCAGGTATAATGTCATTATTAGGGAAATGTTCTGGGAGCCTCCCCTCAATATCAGGAACATGAGTAGAGACATTTTCTGAAGCTTTCATTCATAATTTGTTATCTTTTTAAACTCAGTCAATTTTCTTACTTTTGTTAAACAGATAGTAAGAATTTCAAAGACAAAGATCTTTCTACACCTGTTTTCATATATATCACCTCATTTGTTTAGAATACCAAGCTGCCCAAATTATAAAGCTAATTAGGTGGAAGCTGTTTCCAGAAAGAAACAATGGGATGCAAATTCAGTTCTGAATCTGTTTTACTTGTCTTACTCCTAATTATTAACGATGAACATTAATGTATTCTATTTTCAGTATGAAAATTATAGCTAAAGGATATTTTTCCAATATACATTTTCATACTTTTTTACATTTTAAGTCCTTTTTGGAAACTGTTAATTTGCTTTGCTACATTGCTACACTTATACTGCTCCCTAAATTTAAAAATGTAAAAAAAGTAAACATAGCTAAAAATAATGGGTCTCATGGAAACATATAAAAGTAGAATCTTTGAAAGTCTTTTTATTATTATTATTTTAGAGTCAGAATAGAACTCTCATTTGGGCTGATTTGATTATCCAAGGTCAGAAGCAATGTTGGCTCCCTTCCAAGCTGTCCACCCCTACCCTTGGAGCCCTTTGGGTATCCAGTAGGTCAGGGTTTATGACTCCCAATGAGTAATGCAGGGGTACTCGAGCTGATGCAGATGGGATGGGAATAGCAAAAATCCACGCCTCTCTAATTACATGTATTAGCCCTCTAGCATTAGGATGCATTCTAACATTTGAGGATGGGGGGAGCCAGCTGAATAATCACACAGAAAACACAAATCTGCAGGAGCTGCCATAGCTGTCCCAGATTCTAGCTGCCAGACGGTCTTTGCACTATTCTGATATAGTATTGACAGCCTGCCTACCTCCTGTGGATGTCAAAGCCAAGGTCAAGGCCAAGGGACATGAACAAGCTGTCAACCTAGCATAAGAAAACAGGTAAGCACATTATTAATACCATAGGGAAGTCTCCATCACTGGCAGAAATGTTGGGCAGAAGCTATAGGTCATGACATTAGTGGAAATCTATGAGATCACTACCTCTTCAATGGCCCCACAGGAAAGCAGAAAAATCAGTACTTGATGAAAGGCCAGCATTTTATGGACTGACTTCCTTTAACCTATACCTTTCAAATGCCTTTCTTTTTTTAGACTTTACAACCTCTTTAAGATCAGCTGTTTATTAGATATACCTGAAGAATAATTAATCTGAAGTCAGAATTACCTGATTAATAATTATGAATGAAGCAATTCTGAAACTATTTCAGATGTGTTATAGGATTGAGTACATATGTTAATATTGTTGGGAGCCAGGGTTTTCATTGTGGAAGAAAAGACACACCAGATATGAAATGGAGAAAAAGAGAAAAAAACCCCTGGGTATAGGTTAGAAGTTTAGGTTCCTGTACAAGCCCCTTCTTTCCAAAATGTGTGTGTGTGTGTGTATGATGCATATGCATGTGCATATGGATATATATGTATGTCAGTATATGTAGCTATGAGAATGTTTATGTGCGTGTGTGCATGCGTGCATGTGCATTTTTGCTCTGGCTGCTAAAAGGGCCTAAAAGTAAAGACATCACAATAAAAATAAGCATACAGTGACCAGAAATTACATCTTTAATACTACTTCCCAAAAAAATAATTCTGGGTTTCTTGGAGTCTAGGGCTGGAGCAGGATTGATAGATGAGCCTGGAATATCTTGTTATACTAGAAAGTAAGAACATGTTCAAAAAAATTATATAGGCCTGCCACAAGGATATAGGAGCCAGTTTGAATGGTCTCCCACTGGTAAAATATGAGTCATGCCGAGCATCAAAATAATTAAGGATAATAATAAATTACAAATTTAAAGAAGGATAAATAAGCAAACAGATCAGTGGGAAGGTAGGGAGGAAGACCTCTTACTTATAGGAAACTAGCATAGAGTAAGAATTGGTAAGCTATTATTTTCCAATCATCATAGTAAAGACTGGTAGAGGTAAGAATCATCAATGGATGCTAAATCCAGAGGAAAACTTGATGACGAGTAGCATATTTGCATGATCTTAATGTGTCTCCCTACAGAGTACTTACTACTTTGAAGAAAGTGTAGTAACCATAGTATAGAGAAATCAGATAACTCCTCCATCCAGTGATCAAAACTGTTATCACTAATGAGGGACGGATACACCTGTGTGGCTCCAGAGGTGATTCCCTGAGCAAGATACATCAGTTAGGTATCAGTCTAGTCAAGAATGCACAATCTGAATCTAATCAGGAGGAGATACATCAGTCAAACCCAAAGGAAGAATAGCGCTTAAAAAAATCTTCAAAAATTCTGATATCGAAAGACTGTAAAAATGTTTCAGATGAAAAGTTTAACCCATAAAACTAAATGCAAAAGCTGATTGATTTTATAAGGAAGAAAACACAATTTTATAATGAACACTTAGGGCCTTTTAACAAAATTGGAATACTTGTGGTGGATAAAAGTATTCTATCATGTTAAATATACTGAAATTGATAACTGTTAAGAGAATATCTATATTTTTAGTAAGTACACACTGAAATATTTAAAGCTAAAGTACCATGTATTCTATATCATTTGATATAGAATATATATACATAACACATATACACACAGAGGTATATATCTATATGCGTGTGTGCATGTGTGCGTGCGTGTGTGTGTGTGTGTGGAGAGAGAGATGATGATGAGACAAAATGTTAAAAAGAGAAGTCTGAAGAAAAAAAGGAGATAAGTCTGAGTTAAGGGTATGTAGGTGTTCTTTGTACTAATCTTATTTTTGCAACATTTCTATGAGTTTGAAATTTAATTTTAAGTTTGACATTAATCATTGAATTTATTTTTAATTTTAAACTTTTATTTTAATCAACCAATTAAGTAACTTTTAAATTATGATCATATGTGTGGGTTTGTGTGTATACACATACACACACATAAAATATGCACATATATACATACTCATAAATTGTTCTTGGATCATTTATCTAAATTGTCAAATCCAATATGACAACATGCTAAAGTTTTTTAAAATATCAAGTAAGAACCTGTAAAGTGTTGACAATTTTATTGAGGAAAAATGTGCTTTTTATTTTTCAAGTAAAAAAGACACAGAATGATTTTAAGCCATGGGAAAATAATTAGAAAGTGATGACAAATTTTAAAAATAGTGGAAAGTGAACAATATTCTACAGATAACTTTAAATGTAACTAATGTGTGGTAGACTGGCAAGTGGGTACTCCTTACTAGGGAGCTTCATGAAGTTTAAATTATGAAGACATAATAAAAACATAAATGGCTTATATTTAGATCTCCACACTATTTTGAGTTCATTTTGGTGTATGGTGACAGACAGCAGTCTATTTTCATTTTTTTGCATGTGGCTTTCCAATTTTCCCAGCATCATTTATTGAAGAGAATTCTTTTCTTCATTATATGTTTTGGCTCTTTTGTCAAAAATTATTTGTGTGTGTGTGTATATATATACATATACATATACATATATATATATATATATATATATATATATATATATATATATATATATATAGCTTATTTCTGGGCTCTCAATTCTGTTCCACTGGTCTGTGTTTTTCTGCCGATATCTGTTTTGATTACTGACACTTTGTAGTAAAATTTAAAGTCAGACAGTATAATATCTCTGGCCTTGTTCTTTTTTCTCAGAATTGCTTTGGCTATTCAGTCTTTTGCAATTCTATACAAATCTGCTTATTTTTTTGTTCTATTTCTTTTTTAAAAAATGCCATTGGGATGTTTATGGGGATTACATTAAATCTGTACATCGCTTTGGATAATATGGCCATTTTAACTATGTTGATTCTGCCAATCCATGAACACGAAATACCTTTCCATTTTTTGTGTGTCTTCAATTTCTATTAATAATGTCTTGTAGTTTTCAGTGTATAGATACTTCACATCCTTTGTTAAGCCTACTCCTAGGTATTTTATCTTTTTGTTTCATTTGCAAAAGAAATCACTTTTTCCAGTTCCTTTTCTGAAATTTTATTGTTAGTTTATAAAAACACAATGGATTTTTGTACATTGATTTTGTACAAAATCAATGCAACTTTACTGTATTTGTTTCTTCTCATAGTTTTTTTGTGGAGTCTTTAGGGTTTCTATATAAAGAATCATGTCATCAGCAAAAATTGACGATTTGACTTCATTCTAAATTTGGATGCCTTTTATATCTCTTTCCTGATTGCTCAGCTAAGACTTTCAATACTATATTGAATAAGAGTAGTGAGAGTAGGCATCCTTCTGTTGCCTCTAATCTTAGTGGAAAAGCTTTCTAAAACAATAAATTACATAGAAGAAAACATAGGTACTAAACTCATGAACCTTGGTTTTAGAGAAGATTTTATAAATTCGACCCCAAAAGCAAGGAAAGTAAAAGCAAAAATAAATGCATGGGACTATATCAAACTAAAAAGCCTCTACAGCAAAAGAAATCAACAACAAAACAAAGAGACCATCTTCTGAATGGGAGAACATATCTGCAAATAACGCCTCCAGTAAGGGGTTAATATCCAAAGTTTATAAAGAACTCGTACAGCTCAACAACAACAACAACAAAACCATCCACTTAAAAAACAGGCAGAGGACCCACATAGACACTACTCCCAACAAAACGGCCAACAGTCGTATGAGAAAATGCTCAACTTCACTTGCTGTTAGGGAAATGCAAATCAAACCCACAATGAGACACCAACTCACACCTGTTAGAATGGGTATCATCAACAATACAAATAATAACAAGTGTTGGAGAAGTTGTGGGAAAAAAGGTGGGAATGTAAATTGGTACAGCCACTATGAAAAACAGTGTGGAGATTCCTTAAAGAATTAATAATAGAATTACCATATGACCCAGCAATCCCTCTTCTGGATATCTACCTCAAAAATTTGAAAACATTTATCTTTAAAGATATATGCACCCTGATGTTCACTGAAGCATTATTCACAATGGCCAAGACACAGAAACAACTGAAGTGTCCTTCAATGGATGATTGGATAAAGAAGATGTGGTACATACATACAATAAAACATTAGCCATAAGAAAGGATGAAATACTGACATTTGTGATAACATAAATGGATCTTGAGATAATCATACTAAGTGAAATAAGTCACACAGAAAAAGTTAAGAACCATACAATTTCATTTTATGTGGAACATAAATCGAAAGCAACAAATGAACAAAACCTCATAGACCCAGACAACAGCTGAGTGATTGCCAGAGGGAAAGAGAGAGGAGTGGAGGTAGATAAGGATAAAAGGGGTCAAATATATGGTGATGGAAGATGTGAAATTGGGTGGTAAACACACCATGCAATATACATATGATGTATTATTAAATTGTACATTTGAAACCTATATAATTTTATTATCCAGTGTCACCCAATAACTCAAATTTTTAAAAAGTGGGAGGAAAAAAAACACAAGTGGCTTGCATACCTATAATAAAAAAAAAATGGCAAGCAATCAAAGAGTCTACTGGTATTTCTTAGATAATAAGAAAATAGTAACTTTCATCTTGTGTCAAGTGGCATATGACATCAAATAATGTGATAACAATGACCCTTGAAATGAATACAATGAGAACATGTGGTAAGGTAAAATCTGTTTCTTGTTTTGATGGCTAAAAATTTTCTTCATTTCCCAAGAGACTGATCGTAATTCAGATTTTTAACATAAGATCAAAGATCTTTGGAGGGAAAAAATTAGAACATTTTGCTCATCTCCTAAGAATTTTAGGTAAAGCAAAGCATAGTAAGAAGAATATGGGTGATATTTATAATTAACCAGTTCTCAAAATCTATACACATAAGAATCTCTTAGACTTTGTAAAATAATGCGGATTTCATGGTATCACACTCAGAGATTTCTGATCCATTGTTTCTGGTGCTGACTGTGGGTGGACAACATTTTGAGGAGCACTTCTATCAATTAAAGAAATGTGGCTGTCACATCATAATGGTGGACAAATCTCTTGAGTTTTTAAGTTTTTAGATTTTAATATCTATCTTTTGTTTTACATCTCCACTCTTCATGGTTGTGCCAGTCTCCAAACCTGTGTGTACTCAGTTGAGAATGGAGCCCTAGCAGTTGGGAATGAGAGTTAAAAACAGAGAATGGGGTGAAGGGTTAAAAAGTACAAATTAGTATTTGATATATGGTCATGAGGATGAAGAGCATGGCTTAGGGAATGCAGTTAGCAGTAATGTAATGGCTAGGTGGAGAACCAGAGGAGAGAAAGAGCAATTAGGGGGATCATTTTATAAACTATATAAATGTCTAACCAATGTATTGTATACCTGAAATTAATAACAAAATAAAATTTAAAAAGAAAAGTCTATATAATAGTTGCTCATACCTTTGGACATCACCATCAGCATCATTCTTAGATATGTAGGGTGTTTTGCTATTTGAAAACAAAGAATACTGGAAAAATTAACATTTAAATTGAGTATTCAAGTAAACAATTTTTAAAATAGTTTCATTTGGATTTTAGTTTTAAAATAAAAGTAAAACTTTTAAATTATTTTGTATTTAGCAAAATAAGTTATTACAAAAATGAACTTAATATTTGAATAAAGAATAAATAAAATATTTACTCGTCTTTATTGAGGAATAATTTTCCTGACAAATTAAGAGCTTGAACATTGCGTTTGACTTTCAATTCTAAATTATCTCTCAAAAATCATATTTTCATGCATAATAAAAATTTATCAGCATTTTTATCAGATATTTTAATTCTTTAATGGTCAAAATATTCTCTTTTGAAACATCTAGTGATCTCTCATACAACTTTTTTCAAAAATTTACCTGGTAAACACACACACACACACACACACACACACACACACACACACATGATCATGCACACACACTACAATTTATTTTCTTTGTTTAAGGATTAGTGATTTTTTTTTTTTTTTAGCATATGTGTCTATTCTAACTCCACTATACCTTTACAGAGTACTAGGTTAGCACCGGATTCTAGCAGTTGGTTTCGTGCAATCTTGACATTGTCAATTATACTTTTTCATTGATTTACTCTGTACTGTGTTATATAGTGTTACAAGCATCGAACATTTCACAAATACCAACTATATAAACACTAGGGAGAAGGGAAATTTGAATTCAGACTTTTACTTCTGTAAATGGTCTACTCACTAAAGAATTATGCTGTCATGTAATTATTTCGCTTCTCAATTTCCCTTGTAACCATGGGGACACTGAAAACAAATACTGGGAAATTAAAGCCACTTGTATATGGTTCCTGGCATACACTACTATGCCTAGCTATTTTCCTAAAGATTTTGATTCTCTTTCAGGATTCCTTTATCCAACAATTACAGCATAGCTCATGTAAGGCTCTGCTGCACTAGATCAGAACCTGGATGAAGACGAGTATCCCACCTAATTTGCATATGGACATCTAGTTGAAATGGTTGTATTAGCCTAGGAAAGCCTCACTGTAGTTCCAGTCTTATGCAAAGGATCAGAATTAAGTCCCTCAAAAATAATGAACAGAATGACATTGAATTATCAACTTAAACATTGTTACATTTCCTCTTTAAAAGAAAAAGCTGTTGGCAGAGAAATATTCTCTGTTAGGATTCATTTATTCAGTCAAGAAATAATTAGTAAATATTTTCCAGGTACCACTTTGTTGTATTCTACTAGTCAAAGGTGGTAAAGAGAGAGTCCATACAATTAAAAGACAAGTGGGAGAAAATGTATTGTTTACCTGATGTTCTATCTTTATAAGATTCTAGGGAATTCTAATAATCCTGAACAGATATTTGATGTACAGTGAAAATAATTTGATTTACAGTGAAAATAAGGTTTAAATAAATGCGATCTAATAAAATAAGAATGAGTTGGATTGTTTGAACATGCCGCTAATAAGTCCTTTGTTTAATGGAAATTGATGTTTTATTTAATACCATATAATACTTAAGAAGACATAGCCAACTGTTAAATTGTCCTCTCGAAGAAAAGACTGACCTAACAGTACTCCAGTGTGAACTGAGGATAAACAGTTTAATTGCACAGACCCAAGATAAGCTGAATATGTATGTAATTTTGAAACCTAACTTCAGTGTACAGCCCTCAGTCCTACAAATATGAGGTAGGAGCCTTTATATAAAACCTCACACAGTAGCTAGAATACAATGGCCCAAACATCAACTCCCACATGTCACATGAAGAGTTTAATGGTTTCAAAACAAGCAGTAAAATTACATCTTACAAAGAATACCGCAGCCACTGGAAAATGTTTTGACTCTAAGTTTTGAAGCCTTTTTATCACAACAAAAACTTAATTGTTTTATCTGTTCTTATAACCTTCAGATCTTTGTAGAATCTACAAATTGAAAACTATGCTTATAATGCCAGTGCTTCTTTTGCAGTTTTCAATGGATTGTTTCTCCATTTTTGTTATAGTATTCATATGTATTTGGATTATATAACAGAACCATGTTCACTCAATTATTTTTACAGTGTCTGGATAATTTTATGAAATTGTCAATTGGACTCCTTGGGTATGACCTACTTAAGATTATTAACCTTTCGTTTGTTAACAGTACGTGTACAGCATTATTATAGGACAAGAGGATACTGAAATTACATTGGTGTCTGCCTTGAAGGTGACAATCTGATGGGGAAAATGACTAAATCAAAATAAGGCAGTATATTGATTGTAAACAAAGCAGAGTGTTTCTTGCAGAAATACAATATAAAGGGGAAAAATGATATAATTACATCCACAAAAAAACTGTTCATAAAATGACAATACTGAGATTCCATGAGCTTGATTTCTCTATTTATTGGCCAGAACTGGATGATCCCTGCAATGCCAGGCACATTTTTTTTTTTTTTTTTTGTGAGCTTCCCTCACATAGAGCTGGGGGTGATGCCAGACTAAGGAGGTTATTAGCACAGTAGGTCAAGAGTTCTTTCTCTTCTTCTTTTGTCTTTTTCTCTTTGACAGTCAAAAATTTAGGATAAATTAGAAACTATGAAGCCAACTGCCGCCATGAGTCTCCCGCTAGCAAATGTCCCTGGCTCTGGGTGAGAGGCACTTTTTGAGATATCTGGTCCCCCTCCCCTGCAGGGCAGAGAGCTTGGTGTCTGCAGCCTGGGATTTCTCTTTGAGCCAAAGGTTTACTTGGCTCTTTACTGAACTAAATAATAATAATAATAATAATAATAATAATAATAAAGTGCACATACATGTAATATACGGTTATGTATTATACGTAGCACTTACCAAGTATAAACCTTGTATTAATTGCTTTACAAAACATAGCCCTATAGAACAAAAAAAACCTCACCTACCTCAATTCTTGCCTGAGAAATGCCCTAAAACTAGCCTACTCCTATTTAGAAAACAGTTTGGCTAATATAATCTCTGTCCCATTTATGGGATCCATAATTTATTTACAACAATATTATTTAATAATACTTTGCTTATTTATATTAAAATAAATTTCAGTTCTAGAAAATCAACTGTCATCAGCTGAAAACAGAGATTTAGCCAGAACCAAAATATTTTCCCTGTAAAATGTAATGTCTCATCTAAAAGAGAAAACATCATGTGATTGAAAAGCACTCAATTTGGAATCTAACAACTTAGAGTTCCAATGCCAGTCCCCTATTTTACTAACTTGTGAAAGCAATCAAGTCACTTCCTTATCTATAATGTGATTACTAATCTAAGATGGCTGTCTTTCTTTCAGGATGTTTATGACAATGTCATAAAGAAAAGGTTTTTGAGAATTTTATATTTACAATTTTGTGTTATACTATAATAATTTATATATTTATCTTAGTATAGTCTCCTTAGTATCAAGAACTATTGTCCCAATCTTTGGATTTCCTAATAGCAATCAACAGTATGCTTTATCCTAAATGGGAACTCTAAATACATTTATTGATTGGATTCAACTTTTCAATAAATCCAAAGTTAGCACATGTGTTAACACACCATCTTTAAATGAAAACAATATATCAGACACAGTAAGAAATACGTTAGATTTTTTAAAATGTTATTATCATTATTATACCTATTATTATTTTTCAAGATGGTTGTTTTACCCATCTCCACCTAAATTCTCCCAGTGTTGGCACATACAATGGTCCAGTCTGTGTTCTTAAAATAAATAAAGTCTAATTATCCTAAATGAGAATTCGATTAATAATAACTGTTCTATGGTTTAATAATATGTTTTACCCACTAAGCAACTATTATCTATTTATGTTTAAACTTAGATTAACTTAAGAAGTCTTTTGATATACAGTAGAATATAGAGTACATTTTTTCAATAAAAACTTTTTGACATAAATTATAACCATATTTTGTAAAACATCTTGAGAGTACATTATTTATGACATCCAATGTTTCTGAAGTGACCTCTAAGTATTCAAACTGACATATATGAGAGTGGTATCGGTTGTTTTTATTGCTAAAAACATTATCAGAAAAGAAATATCATTATTAAAATATTATATAGTTTTTTACAAAGGCCAAAGTCAGTGAACCCTTGAGAACTGAGTGATTCTTCAGATAATTGACATAACTTGGCTTATTGTTTTTGCTCTCAGACCTGAGCAAGAGGGACCTTTGCACTGGACCCCAAGTCTGAGAGGATCCCACATATTACAAATAATGATACACAAAGATGTTATAGTTTATTTTGGGTCACCTAAGAAAAGCTTTGGAATGTTTGCTAATAATTTAGACTATGATGAAAATCACAAGAGATCAATACTTGAGTTGAACTAAGCCACTCCGGCCAGAAGAGGGGGTGGGGTGGAGTGGGGTGTGTGTGTGTGTGTGTGTGTGTGTGTGTGTGTGTGTGTGGTGTGTTTGTAGCAAGATGAGATGAGAAAATTATAACCTTTGTCTAGGAAAAACAGGAAAAGAGTGACTGCTTTTGTTCGTTTCATTGTCTCGAATCTCTAAATGTGGGTGGCATAGCTCTTAGAACCGCCTAGAAATTCTGAGTCAGAAAAGTGATATGTAGGGGGAAGAAAACTGCTCTTTCTGGCTCTTTGGGGGAATTTGACTTGGCCAGTCTCCATTATATGTTCAGGAAGGTCCTGTCACCACCAAGGCCCTGCCTCTACTGTGCCTTGTCATATCAGGTCTCCAAAACCATTTAAATTTCAGGACAGCAGAGCTGGCTGACAAAAAGTGCTTCCCCTTCAGACTCCAGATCCCAAAGGTCTACACCCAGGGAAGTTTGGATGAGGATGAAAGAACTGAGAGGAACTGGTCTGGGCCATGAAAACAGTTTGATGTATAAGTTGTACATATTTAGAAACATATTTGTGGGCCTCTTGCCCTGGTCTCTGCAAATGTTGGGAGGATGCCTGTAGCCTTTCACATTATCTCACTTACACTCCTCCTCTCAATCTGAAAAGAAACCTGTTTCAAAAGTGTTGTTCATCTCAAAGAGAACATTAGTATTGCGAAAATGCTGGGGGAAGAACATCAATCCACTGAGAAGCTTCCAAAAAATGTGATTATTGAGTATGCTAAAATAATGGCACTAAACCAAACTAAATCTGACAAACATACTTTCATTATGAACATGGGTATTTATAGGTTCTTAGAAATCAATTTAACTCTTTCTTATTTTTAGACGAGAAATTTGAAGTCAAAAGGATTGAGTGAATTTCCCCATTCATTATTTTATTCAACACCTCTACAGTGAGCCAGGTAATAAGTGCCAAGAGGATTATTTAAACAAAATAAGAGGATATAAAGTGAATGAGGATCTGGGTTCAGTGACAATGGTCATTAGAAAAGGTGGTACCATTTGAAAGGAGATGTGAATAAAGGAGAAAAAGGGAGCCACATGAGTATGTGGAGGAAGAAGATGAAACACAGAGAGGACAGGAAGAGCAAATCCCTGAGGTGGAAGGGACCGTGTTCCTTGTAGTGAGACAGTGGCCGAAGGTAAAAGAGCAGTAAGAAACAGGGTCCGAGAGGTAGCCAGGACCAGTATGTGCAGGGATTTGTGCACACGGTCAGATTTCACATTCTATCCTGAGTGAGACGGGTAGAAATGGAAGGCTGAAACCAGGAGAACGACATGCTCTGATGTATGAGGACAGAGGATTCCTGTGGCTGATGTGTGGCAGAGACTGGAGGAGGCAAGCGGGAAGCAGGGAGAACACTTAGAACACAGAACACTAAAGGCGACCTGGCCACCCAGTGTCCTCTCTGCACACCTTGCTTCCTACTGGGAGAGCCGACATTCTTTGAAAATGGTAACTTTTTACCATCTTTAAATTTGTTTGATTTTATTTCATCAAATTTATTGTTATTTCTCTTATAGGACAGGATAAGATATTATTTCTTTTGCCCCCTTTTTCCTTCTCTTTATTCCTAGTGAAGAAAGCAAATCTATTAAGATGGTGTAACAATACAGTGTTTTCTGTTGCTGTTGTTATTTTCATTATATAAAATGTAGCAAAATTAAATTGAATGTGAAAATAATAGTTTTTTATTCTCCTGAGTAGCCTTGATAATATACCGCTCTGTTAAACAAATTAAACCTGCAACATATGTCCATTTATTCAATTATACTTAATTGTATTTTATATACTACTATCTATATTCATGTATGTTACAATATAGAGCATACTTTGCAAAAACTGAATACAGATAGAATTGTTAAAATTATGTTCCTGAGCTCTGATAGGTCACTCCATGTACCCCTGGGGTCACACATTCCACCTCAGACACACCACCCAAATTCTAGAGGCTTCACTCAAAATTACGTGAAAGAGACCTCCATTGAAACTGCAAGGACTTAGTGCAACCCTTCCTGGAAGCACAAATTATGTGCACGATTTTTGAGATTTTGAGGTCAGAAGGATAGAAGCATGGAAAAACCGAGCAAATGAGACTCCTTGCAAAGAGGGAGGGAGACAGCAGAGAAAGAATTTTGAGGTTCATCCAGGGCAGTGCTGTGTGAACTGAAAGGTGACTTGAAAAGTACAGAAATATTCTGCTCCGCCTTCCAGGC
The DNA here is from genome assembly GCF_014176215.1 of Rousettus aegyptiacus. Lineage (NCBI taxonomy): Eukaryota > Metazoa > Chordata > Mammalia > Chiroptera > Pteropodidae > Rousettus > Rousettus aegyptiacus. Next base: position 85,760,022 of record NW_023416311.1, on the reverse strand, counting down.
TGCACGTATTTCTGACTACCTAGTTATGATGTTGCTTTCTTCCTGTGTTAATAACTGTATGCCTTTTTATATACTGAGGGTGTTATTCATGTATTTTTCTCCCTAAATAACTCTATCTCCATACATCTCTATATATTCATTTCTACATCTATATCCATCTCCATGTCTATATCCTGCATTTCTGTATGTAGATATATGTAAACATGTCTATTATCTATCTATATGTATCTATCTACTTATCTAGCTAGCTATCTCTATATATATTTGTGGAATCCTCAATGGAGTACTTCACTTAGATAGACGTATCAAGATTTGTGTAGCATGCTCTGAGAATGGCTTTTTGAGAATGAAGTGGACACATATTCAACTGCTCAGTTCAGGGTTATCTCTTCTGCATTCATTTTCCACTCCTGACTTGAAAATGAATAGGGATGTGTAATAGATGTTTAATTTGAAAGGTGCCCCAAATGTACATGAAAAAATATTAGATTTCATAATGCCTTCAATAGGCAAAATGATTGAAATTTATCATTATTATATGCACAAACTAAATGAAATTCTGAATACCCTTAAGATTCTGGGTGAATCAGGCAGAAAATGCATAATTGGAGCAAGTCATCTCAATCTCTTTTTTCTCAAGTCATTAAACAGTTTACTCTTGAGATAATAAACTTCATCAACGCAGACAAATAGTGACTTTGTCCTCAAAAGGTTTCCCACGCTAAGGAAGTAGATAAAATCTCAGATTGAGCCTAGTAAATGCTAGGTTCCTCATAACTATTCTCAGTATTTGCCACTTCTTAAAATGTGACTGCGCCTCGTTCTAATTTGTTTTCTATTTTTTCGCTAAGATGGTCTCTCTAGGTTCAAATTTATCACATAGTAGGCAACAAAGGGAAAAGGAGAGTGTATGTGTTGAAAGGCTTTTTCCCAGGAAGTATGTGGCTACATCTACATAGTTAGGATTATATTTTATTTAAAAATTATGGATTCTATTAAACTTCATTAAAAAATGAAAAAAAAATAACAAATATCCCTGAATCAATCACTGTGCTTTATCAAATATTAAAATGATGACATATTTGTTTAGCTTTTGTTTATATAGTTTAACATTGCAGATACTTTTGAGAGCCTAGTATATATCCTTCCTCAAACCCATTCTCCTCCCTTCTCTCCCAAGAATTAAGCATGTTTTTTGTGCTCCTCACCTCCTTGCAAATTTTTATGATTTGGCTCAATCTCTATACATGCTATAGAGAATATGTACTATGATTTTATAGGAATGTAATATCATTTGTTATAACATTATAATACTGTAACATTACATGTAGAATTTTGGATAATGGTAACGCATTGTATATATCATTCTGCAACTTGCTTATTTTTTGCTTCTTTTCTTTTGAAAAGAAAATATGCTGATAAAATATTTTTACAGCCCAGATGTTTCTCTCTCTTATTTCACTAAAATGTTTTCTTTACTGTTTTTCTCCTCACCATTTTTCTATTCTCTTTTCTTTTAAATCTCTTATTGGTTAAATGCTGGGCTTGATTATCTACATTTCTAACATTTTACACTGTTTCTATGTTTCTATGTTGCTTTGTTCTGTATTTTAAATTTCTTCCTCTATGTCTTTTAGTAATGCTATTAATTTTTTTAGTAGGGGGGTGGAATTACTGTTTTTTGGAAACAACTTTTTCTTGCTCTCTCACAACTCTTTTAAAGCAATTCATTCTTGTTTAATAGATTTACTTTTTACTCACACCAATCTGATTATGGAAATTAGTTTTATTGTTTACTCTGTCAAATTGACATTTGTTCCCTTTAATATTAATTGTTCTATTTGTTCATTTAGGCTATTCTCTCTTATGCTGTTGATTTTCTTCAAGTGTCTTATGACACTTGGTTGTCAGTTCATGTTTATGAACAAAAGATGTAGTCAACTGACATAGGTAACTGGTGTTGGAATATTCTGCCATTGAGTAGGGTTCTTTTCTAATAGATCTTTCTTTGGTAGTACTGAGTTTTTCTGTATATATGTGTAGACTATGTCAGTGACCAACTTCATCTTAGGTCACAGAGGTAAGGATTGGCCCTACCCCTAACCTCCAACACTACAGTAAGCCCAGCTTTAGTTAACTGTGTCTAGGCTCACAATTAGAACCTCAGCCTTTTCTAATTATGTTATTTATTTATTTTTTTAGGAAATATCTCTCTCCTTTTAACATGGGGCAAATAAATTCAGTATCAAGACACCCATTTGCTTCATAATCATGAGGATGGATTTGCAGAAGTTAATGAAGCTGACTAACTGTGCCCACAGATCATCCAAAACTAAATATCATGAATTAAATACTATGAATTCTGTCCAATAAGCCTGCTCTTGGGACAATATGGCAGAGTCTTCTGATTTGTAAATAGAATACTCCTATTCTCAAATTCAGAGTCTTTGGGGACACACAGATTTATGGTCTGCCAGATGCTTTTGCTAATAGGCGTTTCCTTATTTTAAACAATTTTGTTTCAATGACATAAAAAGCAAAACAAAATTTAAAAAAGCAAACAAAATTCTATTGCTTGTGGAGCTTTTAATGCCCGAAATCTATTATATAAGGCTCTGAGCATTTTAAGCAATAAATTATTATGCTCATAAGGAGGTTTTACTATCCAAACTGCTCAGAATCACCCGCTTTCAATCAGCTTTACATCTAAGAGCCACATGGGCTTCCTGGGAGCTAACTTCCATGCTGATAGATTGGCTGTGTTCCAGTCTCCTAGAGATGAAGACTCTGCCAAATTATCTCAGGCAAAGAATGCTTTGTAGGTGACACTGATGAGACAACTCGAGAAGCCAGCTGTGATGTGGGAGGAAAACCCATGCTTCACCATCATGTGGAAGGTTGGATTTTGCTGGCTCTCGGCTGCCCTTAAATTTGGAATGGAGCACCGGTTTCTCATTGCCAGCTCTCAGAAGGCACGAGGACCTACTTAGGTTTTCTACTTATTTTGAAGCAGTTCTCACAGATCCTGCTGCCTGGAAACAGAATAAATCAGATCCTAGTTCCTGAAAACATAACTGAATGGGCACTCTTTGACCTATGAAACATGAACAAACAAACATTATTTGTTCCTAGTTGTATGGAACTTAAATGACATAGGCACAGATGTCACCTTTCTAGACCAGTTCATAAAAACCCAAGTTTACTCATAATCTAGAAGAATTAGAAATAAAAGGAGTCACCGTTCCATACTTAAATGATGAGTTTAGAGATATTTTATAAATCAAATCCCTCTCATCCCCAAAGGCAGGAGAATTGGACCAGTTAAGTGATGGAGAGGGGGCTTAATGATTTCCTTAGTAACATAGTGACTATCCTCTGAACTGTATCACTGCTCGTTCCAATTCATCCTAAATTTGTTTGATTAATTTATTTTTAAAAATTAAATTTGATTTATATCTTCCTTGCTTTAAAAAAATCATGAATTTACACTGTTTTCTTTGACTAATATGCCCTTCCAAACCCTTTTAAACTCATTTTATTTCCAGAACTTTCACTTTCTCTATGAGGCCATAACTCCTTGGCAAAGTCAATTACTCTCTCCCTCTCTGAAAACATACAAATTTTATTAGTAGTATTTACTATATCTTCATAATTGCAATGGTTCACCATGAGAGATTTTCACGTCTCCTACTCAAGTGGGCACTGTGTCTTATTTATCTTTGTATTTCCAGAACTCAGGGATACAAAGTTTTTCTTCAAATTCATAACTACATTGCTCCAGTATTCCTTCATAGGAGCACTGAGGAAAAAAATAAAAAGCTTTTCATGGATAAAATAATTAGAAAATATTATGCTTTTCTTTGCTACAGAATTTTCAGTATCTGTGAACAGAAATGTATACATTGAGATGTAAACTCACTTCACACGTTACAACTTTTTTGTCTATCTACTTACATACCCTGAAATAGTATTCAGCAAAATACATCTAGAAATAATTAATCTACACCATAATTCTAGCTAGAAAAGAGCATAAGAATTTTTATATTATATATAATTTTAAAAACACATAAAATTAGAAAACATCATCTCTTTATTGATTTTACAGAATAGAAATTCTAGATTCTGTCGGAAAGTATTTTTTTTAACTAAATTATTGGATCTGCTTCCACTCTCTTCTATTTAGCTTGCCAGGAATTGCTACACAATTCAATTGTAAAAAGGCTTGTTTTGACTAATTAATGAAAGGATTAATTATGAACACCCATTCTATAACTTCTGAGTGCCAATACAACTGGAAAAAGATTGATTTTTATTGAGTTCAAAGTATACTCATGGATGGTAGTGGATTCACTAAGTACAATAATTATGTCTGACTTTCTCACTCACTCAGAAAATATCTTTAAAAACTATCTAGGTATATATCATATTTTTTTTTTCTCCTCCGCCCTCTCCTTCTTTTTCTTCATTTTTGAGAACTGGTTTCCTCAGGGTATTTTTTTCCCCCCTTAAGGTGTTATTCACTTTTTTTAGTCACACCTGACTGGTGACAGGATGTCTGCCTGATTTAATCTACAGGGAACCAGAAAGGACTTGGAGATTAGTCCTCCCCAGTATACAGATGCCTCTCTGGAGAAATGTGAATTCTCCCAGAGCTGATGTGTTCTTTCTTAGGTTCCTCTCAGTGTCTGAGCAGCCTGGACAATGCGCCAAGGGAACTGTTGTTTATAGCCTCACACAGACACTTTCCTAAATGATGACTCCAATAGCTCACAGAAGGATGACTGACCATCTCCACTCCCTACCCATATACCAAAACAACTAGGACCTCTGCAGCCAACACCTATTTTCATCACTTGAAGCCAAATAAATTATTTAACACTGTTTAGATCACATGCATATTTATTGTATTCTGTGCGGAAAATAAATAAAATTCTATAAATCAAACAGACTTTGGGTTAAAGGGTGTCTTTGAAATATCTATTTATTATTTGAAACTAAATCTTGAAAACTATTAATACTACGTCCTAGTTATCCAGGACTTGAGGACAAAGAAGAAATATATCCCAGACTGGAGCCACCATATTTAGCTATGTAGTCAAAAGTATATAATAATTATTTTGATGAAAGTGATAATTGCATCATGATGATTCAAGAAGTAGTCATTATAGAGGCAAACTTTAGAAGGAAAAAAATCAAACTACTTTTCTATTTTTTATAAAACTTCACTGGAACACAACTTCTGTTAACATTTGAGTTTTCTTATATATTACTGTGGCTGATGCAAATATCTCTAGGAATAATAAATAGTAACTCTACATTGAACACCTGCTATATGTCAGGTAGCATGCTCAATACTCTATAAACATAATATAGCAATCCTGGAGGTAATTTTTATTTTCATTAGTTCCAATGTATCTTAAATATGATTCCTCCATGGAAAATGATATCTATTAACACCACTTTTTCAGACTAGAAGCATAGTCTAGCTCTTCTTCATTCCCCAAAGAAAATCAATTGTATTAGAAATTAGAAATAAGCAAATCGTTTGCTGAATAATTAATAAAGGAGACAGAACAGAATTAAATACATGTTATACAGTAAAATACAGCAAAATCTTAATTTAAAAATGTTTCCCCACAGTTATTCCTCACTTAGCTAAGTCATCTCCCTCCAGATATATATGCCAAGAAATTTCTCCATCTTCAAAATTTCCATCACCCCTTTTTCTACCCCAACAACTCTGTAGCTTTCTGTAGGCTTTTTTGTTCTTCTCGGTCACGAATATGATAATCTGTGTCACAGATAGATAAGAAAACTGAAACCAAAGACTCTAAATGATTTGCCCACAGTCCCATAAGTTGTAAGTAATAAAGCTTGAATTCAAATCCAGGTCTGTCTTAAGACAAGGCCAACCATCATTCTGTTTCATGCGGCCAAAACGAATGAACAAACAAACGAATAAAAAATCTCTTTTCTTTTGGTATTCTAATCACAATATTTGAAAATAATTAAAGGATAATTGGGAAAGTAATGGAAGATCCAAATCTAGACAGATCATAGCACTCCAAAAAGCGCAAGTGTATATACAGCATATATAGGTGGAACACATTCCCAGGCTTTTGTACCCATTTAGTGGTATGTGAAATCTAATGGCCTATTTTCCATTTGATCTTTTTAATAATGGAAAATTTTAACTATTTGAAAATATTGTTTAACCTGGAAACTCAAATTTTGGTTTTATTAGACTTCGTTCAGTATACTGATTTTTATTTCTACTAAGTTCTAAAGGTCTATCTTCAGTGATGTCTCCTCTGTGAGACCCTCTCAGAATCCTCCACTTCAAGTTTTCTGTCCATTGTCTAGCATCTAATGTCTCTGAAATTTGGTATTCATTCATAGGCTGTCTTACCATGAGTGTAAGAACTCTACTATGTCTAAACATTTTTAAAAATTATATTTGATTCTGGTATCATGCCATGCATTAGCAGATATTCAGTAAATGCTCTTTGGAGGAACACTAACACAAAATCACATGGGGCAGTTTTATGCATGGAAAGGAGCAAGAGCTTGCCTAGGCCTCAGCAGATGTCTTAAGACAAGGCTAATGTGCCAACTCACTCACAGAGCTGAGATGCAAATTTTTCTGTTGAGTCCAAAATGAGGAAGAGGAATGTAGAGCCAGAAACTGCACATTCACTCTTCAAATAAAAAAAAAAAAATGTGAGTATTCCATGACAAACTAGAGCTGATTTCCTTTAAATATTATGTACAGGAAGATGATTTATTTTCTAGTGGTGCATTAATTACCAAAGTAGATGACAAATCCATTTGTTGATTCCATCCATTTATATTTAGTCTTAGATACACATATTGCATCGTTTGGACATAAAGAGTTAATTACCATATCAGTCTAAGACTACATGACCCAGAGTGGCCATAATTTTATAAAGAGCACTTCATTACAGGTCGTAGTTTGGCCTCTGTTTGAGAGGAGATAACATATACTGCCAGCAGCCAGCATTCACTGAAAGTAGAGAGAATTATGAATATTGTGGCAGGTTAAAGGCAAATGATAATGGTCTTACTCCTTTAAATTTATAGTTTCAAACTATGGCAGAATCATTTTATCATTTGTTCTTTTGAATAATCAAACGAGCAAAGAAACCCATATTCAAATGTCTTATTAAAAACATTTCAAGGCCCAACATGAGCACACTCAGATTATTTAGTCCTTTGTATTCTTTCTCTTTTCTAGCATGAAAAATCTAAAGAAACCTCAGCAACTGTCCACCAGTTTTCCAAAAAGATTTGGATATGTATATAATAATTTCTTTGAAACCAGGCAGAAGTAGAGTGCTATCTCTATTCCACACATAAGGGGACATGTATTGTTTGTAACATCCTGAATTTAAAGAACAAAATAAGACTGTTCATTGTTTACCTAAGATAGTAAGCCTTAGCTTTGCAGTCAGGTGAAATTCATTTTGTTTTGCTATATTTGCATCAAGAAAGAATTCCAATAGTACCTAATTTTATGGTGGCTATTTTTTCATTAAAAGCTAATATTTCTGTACGTAGATATAATACTGCACTGTGGCCTAAAAGTAATTGATGATATACAAAATCGTCATAGGTTTCTTATCAAAGGCATAAATGCAATTAGTTTTGAATGGTCCTGTGTCAGCTTTCCTCAAAGGGATTTACATTAATAACTCTTCATTTAAGAAAATTTGGAACCCATTAGATTTAAAGTGTTTTGGGGGTAAGACACTTTGAGGAAAGTTTTATGAGCAAAATGCCATACTGAAGGTAAACCTTGATTCGGGCATGGTTCATTTCCTCCATGCCTTCTCCATCGAATTAAAGACTCCTGGAAAAAAAGAAGAAAACAGGGAGTATTGTCTCCAGTATAAAATCATGATTTTACATTTGAAATCTGCACAGGAATCTCAAAATTTATCTTCATGCATTTCACTTTTCTTTTCTGGGATGGTGGAAGTGGAAGCTCTTTTCCCCTTTCCTTTTCTTCTCTCTCTCTTTTATAAAATTATGGTTGATATTCAATATTATATTAGTTTAAGGTAGACAACATAAAAGTTAGACTTTTATATAACTTATGAAGTGAGTACCCCGATAAGTCTAGTACCCATCTGACAGCATACATAGTTATTATAATATTGACTATATTCTCTATAATGTACTTTACATCTCCATGACTGTTCTGTAGCTACCAATTTGTACTTCTTAATCCTTTCACTTTTTTCACTGAGCCCCTCAATGCTCCTTCTCATCAATCATCAGCTTGTTCTCTGTACCTATAAATTTGTTTCTGTTTTGTTTATTTCGTTTTTAGATTCCACACAGTGAGATCATGTAGTATTTGTCTTTCTGTCTGACTTATTTCACTTACCATAATACCCTCTAGGTCCATCCATGTTATCACAAATGGTAAGATTTCTTTCTTTTTTATGGCTGAGTAATATTTCATTGAATATATGTACCTCTTCTTTTTATCCAATTGTTTATTGATGGGCATTTAGGGTGCTTCTATATCTTGGCTATTATAAATAACACTGCAATAAACACAGGGATGCATACATCTTTTCTAATTGGTGTTTTGAATTTCTTCAGATAAATACCCATACCTGAATCCTCCCAATGTATCTGTGTTTTAAAGAATTGCCTCTGTCCTGGGCTTAATGTTCTCCTTGTCTCTTTTTAAGTACCCTACATCATTCTTCTCTCCTCAGAGTTATCTTTCCAGAATGCTCACTTCTTGCTTCAGGGCTCTAATTATTAACTCATTCATCCAACGAACATTTATTGAAACTCTGTACTGTGTAAGGCCTTGTTCTAAGCACAGCAGATATAATAATTAACCAGGGAATTACAGTTTCATGAAGAAAGGTACTAAAACACAAGAAAATAAATAATTATATAACACCACTTTCTATAATTTTTAGAGGTTTTTTTTTCTTAATAGTTTTTCATAGTACTGTATGTAGCTTCGAATTTTTAATCTGAAAATTTTGTGTTCTTTGGATGCTAGGATGAGGATGGTGGATTATCTTTCTTAGAGATTCAACAAGAAACCTCTTTAATTTCATAAATCCCTAAGTCTTCCCAGGCAATCTCATTAATTTCCCTCAGCCACAGTATCCCAGAGCAGTACTGTGTAAGAACATCAATCACAGTTTTAAACAGGTTATATAAGATAACAAGGAATAGAAGCAACAAATGAATGTTTTTCAACAAGACTGGCTTGACTTGCCCTAAAATATTGATTAGGTGACCCTAAGAAAGGAAAGGAATCATAGCACCTGTTGGCCTGTACAGCATTCCTCTGTAGAAGCTAATTCTTTCTGTTCATGGGGTGAGGTGGGTTAACTGGTTGTCTCTGCATTCTTTCCTCAAAATATAAAAATTTTGGTTACAATATTTTATAGTTTTTGTAGCCAGAGAGGAAGATGGTTGCTTTCACTTTTCACCTCTAATGAGTCCTCAAGAGAGAGGTTGAAAGAATTAAATGAGTTAGGTCTAATATAAATTTGTTTAAATTTTCTGCTATTTTCTATCACTAATGGAGGTCTGGCTTTAAAGGAAAGGCCAAATTAGCCACTGAATGTTCCAACTCCTTAATCATGAGTCACTCAGATGACTGACATCATTTAGTGTTAGAAATATGCTGTGAATTAACCACAGATGTGGGGGAAAGTACCACAAAATATATATAATCTACTCTAATTTTGTCTATTAAAAATCATAAATGCAAAGTTAGGTATCAGTTTTACACATGTAAAGGTAAGACCATATCCCATATGCAACTCAGTTTTCTAAGGTTTTACTGAAGGTGTTGACCTCAAAGGGTTACAAGGAAGCCTTCAAAGACTATTACATGAACTTGGTAAACACATACATAGCATTGAAAAAAAGAGTCAGAGTATTTAGTGGTACTTTACTTAATTCAGAAAGAGAGAATGAGGGTAGCTTTGTGATGGGGAAGTCATGATCCTGAATACCTGGTAAAATTTCTTATACTCACTGGCCCCAAAATTAAAAGGATAAGAATTTCAGAACATAATAAAATGTATTTCCATGTATCCAAAAATACTTTCAGTGCAGGGAGTGTTTCAAATGTTTGAAAATATAACTTCATCAATTCTAAGATGTCTAAAATCATATTTGCTGGCAAATATAGTATTTAAATTGCCTGATTCGAAGGGAGAAAAGAGTCCTTAAAACTATTTAATTCATGACATGATATCTATCAAAATAGTCATAGAATGCTTATGAACGTTATGGCCTCCAGCTCATCTCTTTTGTAAAATTTTTAAGCCAGAATCTTGGCTAAATATGTGAAATCATTGAACTGTATCTGAGTTTCGCACACTGATGCTTGCATTTCTTTACATTACAAAAAGACTCGGAGAAATGGAAAGGATTAATAAAGTCGATTATATTTAAATTAAACATGATTTATAGCTCTGAATGTGTACGTTCATGGTCTCCACTTTAGAAACAAAGAAGATGCTTAAAATTTTCATTTTATTCACATGAAATAATTTTATAACCAAATTAGCAATTTCTCACCTCTACATACATATTACTATTATGTCCATGGTGTTTTCTTCCTGGATTTCCAAAGCAATATTTTGGGCTTTCCCTGGGAGTTTAAGTCAAGGGTAACACAATAGAGCTTCACCCAAGCAGCAAATTGCCAGAATGGTTCCAGTCAAAGCTAACAACCCTCAAGCTTAAAATATTTAAAGATGTTGCTGTGATTGTTGCTATTTTAAATTTGGATTGAATTTTTTTTGTCCATCACTACATAAATGAACATATTTCTCATGCATTAGGTTTTTGGAGAGATGAAAGGGAAAGGAGAGAGAGATGGTGAAAAATAATTATGGGGTTAAAAAAATGAGTATTTCTTTTCTTTTCAGAAGGTATGAACATATACTCTCATACACACACACACACACACACACTCATACAGATAAACCCATACACAAAATTATACATATACATCACATGCACATTGCTTTATTTGATACCCTTCTAATGATATTTACAGTATGGGGGTGGGAGGGCAAAAAATGACTCACAGCGAATGCTCTTATTTTCTCTCTTGAACTCATCTTCTCAATGCACTGTGCTTCCTTACCCAACTTACGTTTTCAAGTCCACCCTGTGAAACCCTCAATTCATTGAGAAGTTATTTTAAAACCCAATCGAATATTACTCAGCCATAAGAAAAGATGAAATACGGCCATTTGCAACAACATGGATGGACCTCGAGATAATCATGCTAAGCGAAATAAGCCAGATAGAAAAAGTTGAAAACCACATGATATCACTTATATGTGGGATATAAACCTAAAAGTAACAAAAAAGGACAAACAGAGACTCACGGATATGGACAATAGACTAGTGGATACCAGAGGGGAGGGGGGATGGGGGAGGTAGACAGGGTAAAAGGAGTCAACTATGTGGTGACAAAAAGAAATCTAACTATGAAGGTGAACATACAATGTAAATATGTGTGTGTGTGTGTGTGTGTGTGTGTGTGTGTGTACCTTACTGTTAAAATGTACAGCTGAAATTTACTGGATTTCATTAATCAATGTCACCATAAAAAAATTTTAAAATACATTTTTAAAAAACCTGAATATGTTGAATACTCTTTCTACCTCATAACACTTTTGTCTCCATAACAGAAATCTCTTAAAACATGACAGAAAGGCTCATAAGATGAAAAATAATTTCATATCAGCCAGATATGTAAATTGGAAGAGAAAATATTAGTTATGTCACATTATACAAACCCACAATTTCTAAGTGATACTACACTATAATATAATGTAATACCACATATAATAGCTTCAAATTTTTGAGGATGACTTTTGTCAGGCACTTCATTATCACTCACCACTGCTCTGCCGGAAAAATGTGATTATTCACATTGTACAAACAGAAATACTGAAACACAGAAGGTTAATTATTTGATCCTCACCCTGATCCAAACTCTAACCCTCATGCCAGGGTAAGGAAATCTATCACAGAGCTGAGAGTCAAATTTGCTCGAGTCTTACTCCACAGCCCTTACCTTTCCACTACTGCATGTCTCACACTTTTGATGAATCAGCCACAGGCTTTTAATTAATTGCTGGGTACATTTCTGAGGAGGATAACGACACTGAGAGAAAAAGACACAAAAATCCTAATACAGAACACTTTGTGAGTAAAGTAGAAAGAGCACACGTATGCCTGAACTCTCTCCTCCAACTGAATTATAACTGAAATATTTAAGGTAGAGGTGCTGCACACTTTTTCCTTCTGCCTCCCAGTCACCAGATCCTTTATACTTTTCTACAATTAAAAAACAAAAGTTGTAGTTAATTTGCCATGCAGTAGTGACTGATAGCAAATGCTATAAGATCTAGCTTATGCCTGATTTCAATAATGAGTCAGGAACTATAAAATGCCATTTTTCTTCACAGCCCACTTATTTTATTTATGTTGAAGATTCCCAGAGTTTTCTTTTTTCTTTTCTTTTCTTTTCTTTTTTCTTTTCTTTTCTTTTCTTTTCTTTTCTTTTCTTTTCTTTTCACAAATGTTCTTATTACAAGAAGAATCTCAAATGACACTTAACATCCTATATTTAAATTTTGAGATAAATTTGCTGGTGGACCAATGACAATGACACATTGACAGCTCCAGTGACTGAAAATGACTGAAAATCTCGAACAATGTATAGATGCAAATGTTTCAGCAGTATGAACTTCATGAAGCAGCAATCCTCTCACATCTAGGTTAAATCCATTTTTGTAATTCCAGAAATTATTTACCAGGATTTCTATGTAAGTTTGAGAAGATATACTATCTCTCTTAATTCTATAAGTTCACATTTTTGCCTAAGGTTTCTGGCCCTAAAACCAAGGCAAAAAGAGTTTAGATCTATTTTCTGTGTTATGTTTTTTTCTTCATTCTCATTATAAAATTATATCCATGGCGCTAATGCTTCGAAGGGAGGATGGGATAAGGAGATAGAAAATAAAGTTTACAAATATTTAACTTCTCTGAAATAGAAGGAAATAAAGGGTCCATAGATAAAATGTTTATTTTGTTTTAGCATAATAGAGCAAAAAGAAAGTAATTTGGATTTCCCCATACTGTTTCTATCATTATATATTCTTACATCTAGTCTCCATGTACTAGTGCTTACTACATCTAAGATATTCTACACATTATTAATAAATTTGCAACCCTATAAAGTAGGTTTTATTATCTTTATTTACAGATTAAGAAATCAATGATTATACCAGTTGCCCAAGTTCATTCTGCTAAGTGTCAGAATAAGTTTTAGGATTCCACAACAATCAGTGTTATCTTCACTATACAACAGTACATTTCAGGTAGAATAAGGAAATAATTACTAGGAAAGATTCATTTCTCCTCATTTCAGTGGCAAGACCTTATTTTTCCTGCCACACTCTACTTCTGGGCTATAGCATATCAGTTCTATGAGGACACATTGTGAAAGAGATACATTAAAAAAATAGTATTTTTATCAGCATACCATGTTGTTTATGATATTTAATGGTAGCTGTATAGCATTTATTTGAAATTATCAGAATCGTAGGGTAATTCAAAGATGACAAAGACAATATGATTTACAGTAACTTGGAAGATATTACTTCATAAAGCTAGAGAGTCACAAGAAAGATAATCAAAATGATCATCAAGGCTGACTCCAAAGTTTACCAATACTTATACAATCACAAGAAATGCTCAATGCCAAGTTTAATATTTTTCCTGGTTTCAATCTGTAATATCAAGCAAAATATGCACCAGTTGCTTGAGCAAACACACTTCCCTCTATTTAAGAGTGGTCTTTTTTTTTTTTTTTCTTATCTTTTATTCGTTGGTCAGCGGTACCCTGGACTATCTAGTCTCAAACTTTGGTAATACTAGAGAACTCGATAATTGGATCCCACTGCAAAAATTGATACAAATAGGTCATATAAAATAAATACCTTGGATCCTTCTTATGACAAAATGGACTTAAATTTTGTACAAAAAGAAAACAAATTAAGCTTAAAATTAGATAACTAAATTTAATTGATAAAGAAATTCTGTCTAAATAGCAATAACATAGCTTAATCCTGGAGAAGCTATGACTTTAGACCCTATATTTTTAAGTTAGGAACTGGAAATACTCACCCAAAGTGAAAGGGAAGCCCTTCTACTATATAGACAGAAAAAGAAAAAAATCTTTGCCACTCTCAAACATAATAAATAAAACAAAGTGGCTGAGTCTTGAAAAAAATCACATGACAGAAGTTATTTTAAATCTTTATGGAATCAGCTACTTGAGCATCATATCCATCGCCATTGACATCTTCCATTACAGTGGCTAGAAATAATCATCCTTTCAGATTGCCTTGCAACCATATTCTAATATTTGAGTAATTTTGGCTAATTAGATAAAGTGTTGAAGTCCTTCAGTAAAGCTTTCTTAAAAAAAAAAAGACAAAGCTTCAGGCTTCAAGAAGAGAAGATATTTAATATTTCCTACATTCTTATGACCCAAAATAAAGATGTCTTGCATGAAAGAAAAGTGTCTATCCTACTATATAAAACCTATATACTACAAAACATTGAGGACATAAATTTAAGGAGACTTAAACAGAGTGATATATTCATGGATAAAGAGTCCAATTTTTTAAGATCTCTGTTATCCCAAATTCATCTATAGATGCAATGCAATCCCAATCAAAATCTCAGAAATTTTTTTTAGAAGTAAACAAATTGATTTTAAAATTCATGTGAGAATGCAAAGCTCAGAATACCAAAACAACTTTGAAAAAGAACAAAGTTGAACTAACACTACTTGATTTTAAGCAATACCAATCAATACAGCATGGTATTGGTAAAAAAAAAAAAAAAATCAATGGAAAAGAAGCAATTCTACATATTGACTCACACACATATGATTAGTAGGTTTCAATGAAGGATGAAGGTAATTCCGTTGAGAAAGGATAGTCTTTTCAACAAATGATACTGGAATGATTTTGTTATCTACATTTTAAAAATGAACATCAGCATATAACTCTTATCACATTTTTAAAAATCAACATAAATCATACACATAAACGTAAAACCTAAAATTCAAAATTTCTTAAAGAAAATACAGGAGAGAATCTGTATGACCTTGGGTTAGGCAAAGATTTATATATATATACATATATATATAAGACCAAAGGCACAATATATGAATTAAATTGATAAAGCTGAACTTTATTAAAGTTAAAAATTTCTAATCTGCAAAAACCATTGTTAAGAGAATGAAAAAAACAGACCATACACTGAAAGAAAATATCTGAAAATCATGTATCTGATTAAAGGCTTGTATTCAGGATACAAAGCTCAATATTAAGAAAACAGATAACTCAATAAAAATGGGCAAAAAAGATTTTAACAGACACTTCACCAAAGATAAAGATGGGAAACAAGCATGTGGAAAGATGCTCAACTTGGCTAGTCATTATCTAAGTGCAAATTAAAATCACAATGATATACAACTACATAAAAGTTTAAAAAGATTGACCATGTCACATGGTGAGGATGTAGTCACCTTGAGTTCTCATATACTGCTGGTGAAAATGTATAATCACACTGGTAAACAGATCAAAAGTTTCATAAAACATTAATATTTATAATAAATATATCATGTTTCATAATATAATACGCAATGTAATACATAAAGTAGTATATGTAACATAATATATATTTAAAAATTAAAATAATTTAATAAAGCATGTATGTATCATATGACCCAGCCATCTCAAGAGAAAAAAAAATATGTCCATAAAAGCCTTTTACACAAATGTAATAAACCAAACTGAAAGCAATCCGAAAATCTATCAATAAGTGACTAGATAAACAAATATTGGTATATTCTCACAACAGACTATTACTCAGCAATAAAAAGCAATTTATTATTGATGCACATGACCTCATGAGTGAATATTAAAATAATTATGCTGAGTGAAAGAAGCCTTAGGAAAACAGAGTACAATAGTGCATGATTCCATTTTTATAAAGTTCTATAAAATGGAAACAAATTTTTAGTGACAGAAAGCACTTCAGTGGCTCCCTTCACATGGAGGGGGTCAGGAGAACTGGAACACAAAGGGACACAAGGGAACTTCAAGGGTAATGTTAAATTATTTTGATTGAAGTGAAGATTCTGTGTGTGCATACATAGGTCTGAATTTATCAGATTGTTACTTTAAATACATCATACCTGAATAAAGTTGTTTTTTTTTTAAATTCACAGGCACAAGGGGTATATTTCATTAAAGAGAGAAGAGGATAAAGAATGGTAAAAGCAATAGAAGCCATCATACCACCAAAAGGACAAAAATAACAGAGTTACCTGAGAAAGCTGAAAAGATAAAAATTTGATTCCTACTGATAGTATTCAGCTGCTATACCGACTCTTCAGACTTCCTGTGTGGAGGAAAAATAAATGACAAGTGACTAATTATTTAAGCAACTGTTAGCTGGTTTTTCTGCTCTATGCAGCTGGATGCAATCGTGACTGATAAAAACATTAAAGTATAATAGATGGAGCTCTGCTTAGAAATGACAAGATAAAATCAATTTGTTTCAGAAATATGAGCTGATAAACAGAAACAAATTGGAAAAATAAATACAGCAGAGCAGCACAAGAGAAAGATAAATGATACCAGGAACCAAAGACAATTAATAGTTTATATTCTGAGATGGTACCTTGAAAATTCTAGATATTCGGGTTCAGCAAGTGATGAATGGGAAGGAAGGAGCTAGAATTGGAAAAGTTATAATCAGGCAGGATATAGAAAGTAGAGAATGGCACTGAATGTGAATTACACTCAGCTAGAACCCAGAATCTGGTCATCAAGGTAAAGTGAGGGTTCTGCATAAGAACTGACCTTAAGAACATCATCAATTCTTAACGAAGATGGTTAAGCCACAGTAAAGGGCATAAACAGAAAGCAAGAAACAGAAATGATGTAGGAAGAAACAAATGTCAGGAGACTGAGTCCAGGTAAACATCAGAACCTGGAAGGAACAATTCAGACCAAAGTTAAATGTGTCAGAGCAAAGAACAAGACAACTGTGCCAGGAAACTTCATTTCAAAGCAAAATGCATCCAAAATGTTGATTAAGTTTTAAGAAAAGTTAACTTTAATTACCTGGACATATCAGAGACACCATCTTATCCAATGAGATCAAAATTAATCTATCATTGGTTAATCAAAAAAAGTTAAATCAAGTGAGAAATAATAAAATAAAGTTTACTATATTCTGGAGTTATTATCAATCAATAAATGAATTCATTGCTTCGGTAAGATTTTGAGTATCAGGTTGATAAAGGGATTCCTCTTCTCTGCGGCTTAATGCCATGATTTTTTTCCTCCCAGTTTTCAAACCAGCTAATAAATGCTGTGCTAATAACCTTCTGATGTAGAGCCAACATCTTTTCTTTAATCATTTATCTGCTGATAATGAAGTAACCTACTGTTTTTCTTATGCTCTCCACACCCATAAAGGGCTATCTACAATTGATTTAAAGTTTTGCTTTCTTTAAAGTGAAATGAAAACCTAACCTAAAACCACTGAAAAGGAATCCAACTGTAAAGCCTTTTATAGAGTTTAATAATTTTTATACTTACACCTAATTTCATAATATTTTAAAAGCAACTCAACTTCATCAAATTTTTTCAAACTATTGAACAAAGTGTTCAAAGAAATAACTTTCTCTTTTGTTTATTTAATTTTCATGGGTTTACATAATATTTGTTTAAGTTATGTAATTGGGTAAGTACCACCGACATAAACTGTTCTGGTAAAAAAAAAAAAAAAAATCTTATAGCTAATAAACATCACAGATGTCTTTGTGGCCATGAAAAAATATTAAACATTCTTCCAGAATTTGGAGAATTTCTCACATACTGAGTTAGCCTTCCCTGAAGCAGAAGTTAGAAATTTTCTCATCCAAGCTCCCCTATAAGTTAAGATGTGGGCACATTAGAAAGGAGGTAAATTGCCTAGATTCTCTTTTAGTGGAGAAACAGTGGCTAGAAGGATTGATTTTCTAGTGGGAATGGTGAAGACTGCCAGCAGCAGTGACAGAGATTCTAAGAGGAGGTTGCTAATTATTAACGATGGCTGTAGACAGCTCCAGTGCCTGACTACATTAGCTCCAAGCAATGCCACTTTTAGACCCAAACAATCAGTGCATTGTTTTGGCCATGCTCCTCTCCAAGAAATGAGGTGTCCTCAGGCCCAAAAGAAGTACCCACCTAAAGCATGTGCTTCTAGAACATATTCTGACATCTCCAAACCCCAACATTTCCTAGCCAAAGGAGCTTTTTTTTTATTATTATTAGTTCTTTTCAACTATCCTGCTAGTTCAGTCCTCCTGAAGGCTGACTGTACCATAGCTATGTATCTCTAGGCCACAAGAGGCTTAAAGTGTGGACCAGGGGTATCCACGCCAAAGTTCATGAGGCCCCTCTTGGATGAAATGGAATTAGATATGGGAAAAGAATGGAGGCATGGCCAGAGTTGTAGTTCCGTTGCATTTCTCCAGCTCCTCCAATGTTGGGGCACCCTGCCTCGAAGGCTATGATTCTAGCTTTCCTGGAGTTTCTGTGGGTTATCTCATATTTTACATAAATAATCTTGCTGCTTAAACTATCTGGAGGATGTTCTACTATAGGAAACTAACAACTCTGAATGATATACTAGATAAGTTATGAACAACAAATAGTAGAAATATGCAGGTCTACTGGTGGGCAAACTCTTTGTTTTGAATGTTCAATGTGTAAGAAACAGCAGGCTGTTTTGTTTGCAAGGGGAAAAGAAAGAGACACTAGATGAACTAGTGAGGTAAGTTATGTGATGGTTGGTTAAGAGAGCTTCTACTCTATATTTGGTTATCGAACGTTTGAGTTTTCATCATTTGAATTTACATACAGGAAGTGACCTGGAGAGCTAAGAAGACACGTTCTAGTACTTTCATGTGCAGATTTGCATAATGAGAAGAGAAATCTTCAGATTACAATACAAAATTATAATATTCTTTGTTCTTTGAGCTAGTAGGCGCCAAAAGATGTATAACTATATAGCAAGAAATAACATTTCAGAGTCCCTTTCTGAAAGATTGATTCGTTACAAATGTCATGGAGTTCGCATATTTTGATAATAACAAGTACAAGATAAATATTCACAATAGAAATACAATGCCAAAAAAAATACAATACCTATTGCATGTAATGTTGAAACTTATAATTAATAAATATTACTTTTTAGATTTTCTAAAAGGGCAACTCGGTTTCCATGAAAAAGAATTTTGAAATACCATTTTAGGCACTCTGATATTTCCTAACCATGGCTGGTGTTAAGATATTCCCTCTTTTTGTTAATCAAGAATCACATGCATTTTTTTCTTATTTATTTTCTTCCTTTTTTTCCTGGGAGGTGGTTTATCATGATAAAATTAGAAAGTCTTGATAAGTAAATTAATAATCTATTTTAAGACTTCATTTCAATTAAAGGCTATATGTGTCAAATAATAAATTACTTGTATTCGATGAGTTAATTTTGTGATTTTTATGGTATAATTCATGAATTATGATTTTATAAGTGTTTATTATAAACACTATTACTGAATTATAGCTAACTACTGAGAAATAAGTGAATTAAAATTCAACATTACTCGAAACTTAAACCCAATTTTTTTGAGCAGAAAGTTTTTTGAAATATCTAAAACCAGCAAAAATTCAAAGTATTTGACATTTTAAAGGCATTAAACTTTACAGAAAAAACATGCTTTGAAGTTAATGTCCACATTAATAAAGCTTGAAATAGCATGTTATAAATAGAAAATTGATTTACTGTGGTGAGTCTCCAATATTTCTGTACAGTATAAATTTTTAGTAATATACTTTAATAACATCAACAATTTAATGGATATTAAAAGAAACTGTATGCAGAGCAATGTTTCCACTGAGATATATGCAGGCCTATAAATTAGTTTTTTATATTGGATGCTATTTTCTAACTCAGGCATATAATCATAACTATTTTTGTTACTAAACTATTCTCAAGTTGAACATAAATATGACTTCTTCTTACTGAGAAAGTGATGAAGATAGCAAAATATTCGAGTATTCAGCATTATCCATATTTTCCTCAGTGGAAAACACAGGCCTCCTAGCACGGCATGGATGGCATTGGTTTGCTTGTCTTGATTAGTTTTTGCTCTTCACCAATTTGTCCATAGTTATTAATTATCTATTTTAACACAAATTTGATGCAAATAATAAAAAATACTATGATTAACTTCAGGTAATACGAATTTTTAGTTCATAACTTTACACACAATACATGTGCTACCTCCCAGTGGTTACTGATAGGAACTGCTCTATTAATTGCAAAATAGAGGTTGACTCCAGTAAGCTTTATTTTGCACTCTTAAAAATAGTTATTGAAAAGGGAACCTTTTAAAAACCTTTATGATAAATTACAGTTGATATAATAAACTTTGGAGGGGGTTAGAAAATGGGATTAGAAATAATTATTGAAGTAAACTGACATTTATATTCCCCAATAACTGTCGTTTTCTAAATGTATTATGACAAATGTTCCTATTTTTAATAGAGCATTAAAGTTTTATTGATTATATCTTTGTTTCCAGTACAAAATTACTTTTATGATATATAATACTACAAAGTAGATTACAGCAGAAAAGAGAAGATGAAAAAGACATGGAAGAGGCTGAGAAATTTAGCGAGAACAGAGAAAAATTTCCCTGATGTTTTATTGGAAGAAAAAAAATGTTCTCAATTATTTAAGATCTTTATCTGCCTTCATATATTATGTAATAAATTTTTAGAAAAAGTGCTTTTTTTAGCATTATAAAAATATTAACTGCTATGAATAAAAACACATTAATATGTAACATTATCATAAGGGTCTATAACCCAGTCAAGATTTGTAATTTAGACGAGGAAGGGAATGGCTTGAAATACACACACACACACACACACACACACACACACACACACACAATTAACCAGACTATGAAGCAAAAGACTAAGTCCATAGCAAAACAAAATAGTCACCCTTGGAAATACAGACATTCTCAAGTATCAGCCCAAGCAGCTGACACTTGGTCTAGAGAATCTAGAGGGAACTAGGAAGTTTCTTCAGCCCTACAGGAGCAAACATCACAAAAGAGTGAGGGTACTTTATGAGGCTGAATTCCAACTTGAAAAAAATGCCCAAGATTAGTAAGTGAAGCCTGCAGGACAAATTCCAACTTTGAGTAACTTCTTCAGAAAATATTCTACTCTGCCTAAAAATCTTCTCCAATACATTAGACTGGCTCTCTTCATGCCATCCTAGTTTTGACTTTGAATTTACTCTTTTGATTTGAGCTATCTGTTTACCAACCATCTGTCTTGATCCATAAGATAGTAATGTCTTAACTTCTCCTAAGACTTTCGCTTAAATTACTTCAAGTCCTTCCTCTATTTCAACTCTTAAATTAGTTGCTTGCTCTGACCTATTTTTATCATTTTGACCCCTGTCTAAATAGAGTTTCTCAAATTTTCTTCACAAAAGAATCACCTGGGCTGCTTATTTTATAATGTAGTTTCCTGATTGCTACCAGGAAACTCTACCCTCTTGAGGAATTATTCCATAAATATGTTTTAGTGTTTCTGAGATCTACCATATAACCTATTAATTGGTCTGGTCTTTATATTTGCCTAACCTGCAGATTCAGAACTTCCCATTTTTATTTTTGAGAAGATTGGGTGAGTTCTCTGGCAGAAGAAAATCTTAAAAGCATTCTTGTTCAAACAGCCATTAGCTCTGTATGAAATTGTACTTACTTACTCAAATTAATTACAGTATGAATTCCTATCATCCAACTTCTTTTTAGACTGGTTCCATGATTCTTTGTTGTCTTATTTAACTTGTTCACCTTTTTCTTTTTCCCAGCATCCTAAATTTGATCAATTGCCTGCCAGGACGTATGCTATTTCCATTATTCTCTGGCTTAATTGCCCCACTGGAGTGGTCCACTTAATCTATAATAATTGCTATTTCTCCACTGTACAGATGAATTCCAAGTCTTGGCTCATGCCAACTTTTCCAATTCAGTTGCTGCCAAAGTTCTAGTTTACCATTAAACAATCTTCTTATCATAAACAATCATGACATTCATTGCCTTCCAGCCCTGCTTCCTGAGAAAAATGTCCTTCGGATAGAGAAAAATTTCTAGAAATACAAGAGAGGCTTTGGTTTTCCCCAGTATCCCTCAGCCTTAATCATTGACCTCTTAAATGACATTGCCAGTAGTTATTTGGTAGGCTTCTTATGTAGTTCTACAACCTGTACTACTTAACCCTACCTGGGTACTCAGCCTACCAAGATCCCTCGATCAATACTGTTCCACCTCTAAAGGGTGGATATAGCATTCTGAACCATCTGTGATTCAAACTGAAGGCCTAGGATCTCCAACAGTATTTATTAAATAACCTAAATAATACCAAAATATTTTATGAGCCAAGGGTTAGCCAATGCCTAAGTGAGGTTGGAACTGTGAGAGTGACTTCTAGGCCAAGAAGAACTTCCCTAAAATCAACAAAAAGAAAATATGTCTGCATTTAAATTAAGATCCTGTCATTGACTAAGTATATTACAAGCAGCTATAATGAAATTTTAGATCACTGGAATGAAATACTATTAGAAACGAAGTTAGAGATTATAAAGCTAAAAAAAATTACCACTGGCAAGATCATAAAATAAACTGCATATCAGTTATTAAACTTCCAATTTTTTTCCTTAATAGTAAGTCTATTAAAAAATTCAGGCAATTAAAAACATGATAAAAACTATGTTTCATACAGATTGTTCTGCCAAAGTTGAGGAAAATGGATAAAGAGAGAAAGACCAGTTCTGAGGAGTATGTGTATTCAATAAATCAAAGGGTGATTCTTTCAATAAAGAGGACTTCCTTCTCATTAGAAACTTTATGTGTTAAGGATATGAGAATCATAGACATGGAAAATATGTTTCCCCATCTTCAAATAGGAGAATGGTAACTGACCAACAAATTCAAATTATTTTCTTCTTTTAAATATCCCCAGAGAGAGATTATGTATTAATATTCTTCTTACTAAGCATCGTATCCCCAGTAACTCATTTAAATGTGCAAATTTTACTGGTCTATAAATTCATTCTAGAACATTTAACTTACATCTCTTGTGCTACCATTTTAGGTTACTTCTCAATTAATTTTATTGTTTTGTGATGTGATTATTAAGCTACTATCTCTTAACTCTGTATCCACTCTTACATTTTGCTTTGTGATACTGACCTGGGACTTTGTAAATTTACATTTCTCCTTTACCAGTACTGGCTTCCTTTTAAATTCAGCCAATATAAGACATTAGGTAAATTGGTCAATAGGCAATATTAGATTGGAAGGCAAGAAGAGAAAGAAGAATTTTCTCCTATCTCTGTGCTGTTCTCATCAGCATCACCACATCAGCAACTCTTACCTTAGTGATGTCAATAGGCTCCATCCTCCAGCTCCTTTTGACACTCTCACCCACATCACTCTCACTGTACCTTCTCAGAGATACCCTACAGAGATCATGCCATGCCCTAGCTCTGAGAGGCCCCTTCTTAGAAACTTAAAGACTGTTCATTCTGACCTTGTCCCTCTATTTTTCTAGCTCTAAGAGTGGTAGCTGTTTTGTGAGGTTTTTGTGTTACCTTAGTGTTGAAGTTTTTGTTGTTGTTGTTGTTTTAAATTTCACTTACACCTGTTTAACCAAACCCCTACATTAAAGACTCCCTGGCAAAATGCCTATCATGGTTTCCGTTTTCTTGAGTGGACCCAAAATGACACACATGGGTTCATCTAAAATTGGTTATAATTATTTCTATTTCCCAGGCCACCATTCTTGTATAAGAATTAATATTTTCATGTTTGGTTGAATCAATTTAAAATGTTAAATTGAGTCATTTTCTTTCCATTTTCTTTTTATCATTTCCATCTTTCCACAAACCTTATAGAAGCCTATCACATCCAGTTTCTGTATCATCCTGGATTTCAAAGCCTTCTATACACAGGCCTCAACACTATTTAGCCACAAACATGATGCAATCACTTTTTTCAATGTTCCACTATGGATAATTTAAAATCCTAAATGTAATTTACTTATGCAAGTCTGACTCTCAGTTACAATTTTTCGGCAGGAACAATTAAAAATAAACTCAATAAATAAATGAGTAAATTACTATTGTATATGTCAACCCTACCTGGAAAATATACTAATTTCTCTACACTTCTTTTCACACACACACACTATAATTGTGTCCCTCTTTTTTAAAAGGTGGACAATAAGCCCACCTTCTTATGAAAGTTGTTAGTTGCTAGTAATTGCTACTACTTGTCGCCTGCTTCACACAGGCTAAACCAGCACCACAGGGAAAAAGGAAAGGTTTTGTCATTTAAGTCAAATATGAGATTTTTTAAAAGAAAGAAAAAAATAAAGATTTTTTTATCATAAAAGTTTTTGTCATAGAGATGACATGTAATTCTGAACTTTACATGACATAATCCATGCTCTTTCTTTGATTTATCAGTTCAATAGGTTTGACGCATCATAGAGCACACTGCTATAAAAGAAATGTATATACTAATTTATTTATTAAGCATTGTTTATATTTAAAGGAAAACTTTCCAGTTATGTGCTGTAATGTCAAATATACACAGATATTTCATTAAAAGGACAATTTTTTATAAACTACACATCAGTAGTGCATTATCATATTTAAATAACTAAATTTATGTGCTAATAATATTTCTTTTATTGATTCATATTAAAAGGTGGCATGTGGATAGATAACCTGATCTTCAAGAAATAAATTTTATATACTCCTCTTAATTTTTAAACACATCATTTAATGAAAATAATTATTTTTACGATACATAACTTAGAAGAATGATTCAATTTAAATGTTCTAAAACAAATGAAAAATTGAGAATCTTGAACTAGAATATTTTAATGTTTTATGAATAGTACATTAAATATGTTTTTATAAAAAACCTCTATTGTTTATCATGTAGTTTTTTTAAGTATTTAATCAATACCTTTATTTAAAAAATCTCTACATTAAAAATAGTTTCTTGTAAAAAGTTAATATATTGTTTTTATATGTAAACAATTGTACATATAATTGATAGCATAATAGAAAATAAATTACACTGAAGATGTAGTTCGGCTAAAGCTTATTGCAGCATTTGAAATACTTTGTAAATAAAGAGATCTCACAGTTTTATTATATAAAATATATTAATACATATGCAATACATAAGCATTTAATAAATAAGATACACACAATCACATGCGGGAGATAGTATCTTAGTACATCCAACCACTTCCAGGTAGCCAAGCACAAC
Organism: Rousettus aegyptiacus; assembly: GCF_014176215.1. Classification (NCBI taxonomy): domain Eukaryota; kingdom Metazoa; phylum Chordata; class Mammalia; order Chiroptera; family Pteropodidae; genus Rousettus; species Rousettus aegyptiacus. The sequence goes on along the minus strand of NW_023416311.1, from coordinate 85,734,485 downwards.
TCGTTCACATTGATCGAGGGATAGAAAAAGTGGGACGAGCGAAGCATGACGAGTAGGAAAGCTTGAGGCCTTGCCATTACCTGAGGATGGAGGGATCACCAGAAAGGGCAGTGAGCTTTGTAAAATAAAGTGAGCACATCACTTTAGATGGTACCTGGAGAAGAATGAACCACCAATTTAAACCAAGAAGAATGAAGAGAAAGGGTGCTGCACAGAGTACAATTATAAAAAAGCCTAGTGATTGTACCATTCATGAGCTGGTATTTCAAAGCATTCTTCTCAGTAATATTATGTATTATACTCTTAATCTCCCTTTTCCCTATCTTGGTATTAACTTAAGCAAAGGACCACTTCCTTCACCATGCATTTCTCAGAGATGTTTTCCCTGCTTCCCAAGTTTATCTGGCTCACTTTCTGGAATTGCTCCTCCTTGGATCATTCTCTGATAAGCATCCACACTCTATTTCTAATCTTTAGTCTTTCCTTCTCCTCTCATTCCTTTACCCTAGCCTACAAATTGTCTGTCTCAACTCTTTGACCTAAACAACCCCTTCTTTTGATGCGATCTTACCATCAGAAGCTAATTTACCTTCCCACCTTCACTTCTAAACTCATTACCATATTTGTTATACTCCTGCACTCATCTTGCAAATCTATGTACTTATATTTTATTGTTATATGGACAAGATCTTCTATAAAACTTGATACTCTTGAACATTTCCTACCTACGATTCTTTAATTCACGACCGTCTTCACAGCCTTTGCTTCTGTTTTTAAACTCCTTTGTGGGTTTCAGTCGTACCCCATTAATCATTACTGTTGTCTGGGGTTTTGCCCTCCAATTATTTTCTCACCCTTCAGCTTCCTTATGTATTGCATTGCTTCTCTTTGTATTGCTTTAGCAAACGACTTTTTTGCTGAAGATAGATGATAGATATAGATAGAGGGACAGACGGACAGGTGATAGATAAACAGACAGACAGATAAATAGATAGAAAGCATTAGTCCAGGGCTCCTGTAACAGAATACCACAGATTTGCTAGCTTAAACAACAGAAATACATTTCCTCACAATTCTGGAGTCTGGAACTACAAGATCAAAGCGTTGGCAGAATTGGTTTCTGGTGAAACCTCTCTTTCTGACTTATTCCCTCTGCTGAGTCCTCATGTGGCCTTCTCTCCATAAACGCACCCTCCTAGTGTTCCTTTTATAAGAGCAACAGTTCTATTTGATTAGGGCTCCACTCTATGACCTCATTCAACCTTAATTACCTCTTTATAAGTCCTTGCTCCAAATACAGTCAGACTGGGAGTCAGAGCTGACTTGGGAAAGCTATTTCAGAAAAATTTAATATCTACAAAGAAAATTAATGTCACTATACTTGTAAGAGGACTTGAAAGTAAAAAATCTTTGAATATATGCATTGAACTAGCCACTTAAAGATGAAATTGAAAATAATAGAAGTGGTTATTCAGGACATATGTTTACTTACTCTGCACTATTTAGAATGGTGATAAGGGCTCAAACTGTGCTCATAGAAACTGCCTGTATTATTAAATTTTTGATTCCTTTCAAAATAGTCTTTTCTATTTTGTTTCATCTGAAAAGCAATAAACATGACTTAGATAAATGGAATATTTAAAAGGATCAAAGTTGCATTTAGTCAACTATAGATCATGGAAAATCAGTCCTCTATAACAACCTTAGAATTATCAGCTATGATTCCTGCCTCTCTTGAATGACTTTCAGGCTATTGCTCATAGGCAACTTGAGAATTTGGGGGTAGCTCTGTCATATATGCAAGCAATAATACTATGCTTGTCCATACAAAGGTGTTTAGCGATGCTAGATTTGAAACACATGAAATAAGATTACAAGAATGACAAGAGTTAAGATTGGAGCAGACGAAAAGGAGACTGGAGAGAGAGGTGGAAACAGCTTATTGGAGTTGAAGAAGCTAAAGGGTTTTTCGACCCCGGAGGCAGAGCTGCTAATGCCGCTATCAAACATTCTAGAGGCAGCTGCCCCAGAGCGGCTTTAAAGGAGAGGCAGTATTTCTGCATTAATTTATGAAGAACCTTCTCCTACTTCACTGCTAAACCTGAAAAAAGAAAAAAGAAAAGAAAAGAAAAGAAAACCCACAACCATAAACCACTACCATATATCTAGCATCACATTAAGTGAAAAAAAAAAAAAAACTTACAGCAAAAGTAGATTGGTGGAACTCTGAGTTAGACTGGGGAAAATGTAGACTCTTTTCAAAATAAGCTATTTTAATCTATATAATTATTATTTTTCTAAATGAAGGCCAGGGAAGATCTAGCGCATATCTCCTGTAGAGGATTTCAAACTCAGGCTTTCATTCAAGATGTCAATGTTGGATGTTCCTCAACTTACCTCCTCTCATGGACACACCGAATCTATAGCTACATATGGAGCAATTTCCTCCCTCAGTGTGTGTGTGTTGAGGGGAACCTGGCCTCCTACACATCAGGTAAATAAGAAAAAACCCACATTGAGAAGATAGGAAAGGCTGAGACACACTCTTACTATAAATCCCACCCCTGAGCACTGCAACCCACTATGGGAAGGCAATTCAAGACCCCACGCTTCTCTCTGAGGAGAGAAAAATGTAAACACTACATTGGGCATTCCATCTTTTAAGGCCTATACCTGAGAGACAAGCCCCCAAAACATCTAGTTTTGATAGCCATTAGGGTTCACGTCCATGACACTCATAAGGTGATAGTGATCTGAGAAACAGTTCTTAAAGTGTTTGTGCATGTTGACTCACCTGCCCAGAGCCTAGAGCAGAGGCAGCTGACTGAAAAGCATCAGATTTTCTGTGAATGGGGCTTACTGGCCTGAGGGGCAGGCATCTAATTTAACAGACATCGTATAGAAAAACTCTCCGGAGGCAATGGGCATCATCTTTGGACATTCTCTGCCTCACTACAGCTTGCCAGTATCTCCCAGAAAACGAATTTACAGATGACAAATAAATGTATAAAAATATATTCAACATGGTTGTCATTAAGGAATTTCAAAATAAAACAATTATGTTTTACATCATTGCATGCAAACTAAAATGACAACAATCCAAAAATTTGATAATGCTAACTGCTGACAAGGATGCAGAGCAACAGAAACTCATTCGTTGCTGATAGGAAGGCCAAATGAAACAGTTAATTTGGAAGCCTGTAGGTTCTTACAAAACTAAACATAGTTTTACCATATACTGCTAAGTATTTATTCAAATGATTGAAATATTTATCTCCACACAAAAACCTATACAAGTATGAATGAAGAGCAGCTTTATTCATAATCACTAGAAATTGAGAGCATCCAACATGTTCTTCAATAGGTAAATGGATAAACAAAATATGATACATCCATAAAATCAACTACTATTTAACAATAAAAGTAAATGAGTTATTAAACCACAAAAAGACATGAATGAATCTCATATACATATTGCTAAGTGAAAGAAATCAGTCGAAAAGCTACATAATATATGATTTCAATTACATGACCTTCTGGAAAAGGAAAACCTATAGGGATGGTAAAAAGAATATGCTTGTAACAATTCAGAGAAAGAATCGAATGTGTAAAACAAAAGGTATTTTTTAGGGTTTAAAGATTTTATATGATTATATAACGTTGGATACAGGACACCATTAATTTGCCAAAACCCGCAGAAGTTTATAGCACAAAGGATGAATCTTAACTATTCAAACTTTAAGAAAGATATTCAGGATGTTGGGAGGTCACAGGATGGAATGCCAAATGTAAAAAAAATCTAACTATATTACAAATATATGAAACAACATCACCTAAGAGACTAGGGGTAGAGGCAGAAAGGTGATGATTTTGGAAATGAATTAAATATGTAAGACTAAGGCAAGATAAACTAACTGTATGTAAGACCTGTACTTCAGTTTATAAAGTGTGCCATAAGACAATGGGTTAACAATTCTGATATAACTATGTATGTTTACTAAAATTAAACAATCAAATGAATGGCAACCTGAAAAATATATAAAATAATACTGAATATTAATTCTAACTGAAAAATAAAAATTAAAAAAAAAAAAGAATTGGCAGATCGAGAGATCTAGATTTCCCACTGTTGGAGTGAGACTCTGAAGATAAACAAGTGGAGAATGGATTAGAGATATCAATGTAAACCTATATTTATTTATACATAGACCAATGTGGTTATGCATAGAAATACAGATATGTGTACATACAGGGATTGGTACATACACATATATTTTTTTGCTCCGTCAGCTTAGCTTAGAAACAATAATGCCCTACTAGCCCTGAGCACACCTAGTACCCAGTTTTTGGTTTCTAATATCGTTAGCAATAAAAGGAACTAGCGTCCTTTGAAGGAACTGTTGATTCTTAGACTTGAAAGGAAACACATAAGATAAGCCTAGAATATGTTCTAGTATCAGTAAATAAGAAAAAGTTCAAAAGATAATATGCGCCAGGATAAAGTACGTAAGTGACACTGGAGTCAACTGAAAGAACTTCCAATGGCAAACAGTAAAAAAATTTGAGCAATAAAATAAATATCAAATTGCACACAAAGTATAAAATAAATATCCCTGATAATTAGTCCACAATAGTCTAAATAAAAAATTGAATCAATACATTGAATAAATAAATACATGTGAGAAAAGAAACAAATCTCCCTTGTAGATGTATTCAAACAATTTACATCAATACTCTTCTCCCAAGTAGGGGAAACAACTCTCTACTCCTTAGATGTGCATAATGACTTCCTTCCAAAGAGCACAGTGTGGAAAAGGTTAAAAAAAAAATTTTTAAAGCAGAGAGACCTAAAACACAGCACTTCACCTACCTCAACAATGATGTCAATATTGTTATGAACCTTTGATATGATTTAATTAAAACAGCACTTTACCTCTGTGGTCTTCCTCCAAAAAAAAAACAAACAGTAATTCTGGTCTGTCTAATCATGAGAAAAACATCAGACAAATCCTAATTGAGGGACAGTTTACAAAATACCTAAACAGAACTCCTCAAACTGTCAGTCATCAAAAACAAGGAATGTCTTAGAAACTGTGATGGCTAAGAGGAGCCTCAGGAGACATAACTACCAAATGTAATAGGTATCCGGATCAGATTCTGAAACAGAAAATGGCATTTTGTAAACAACAACGATATTAAAAAACACAGAATTTAGTTAATAATCATGTATTAATATTGATTCATTAGTTTTAACAAATATACCATATTAATATAAAATGTTAGTAATAGAGGAACTGTGGTATATGTAGAAACACTCTGGACTAGTCTCAAACATTTTCTGTAAATATAAAACAGGTTTAGAATAGTTTATTTTTTAAGTAATAAAAATCTACTCTCCATTATACCATAGTGAAATTTGAGAATGTTTGGAACAAATAATGACCCCGAGATCTTCCAGACAGAAAAAAAAAGAATCAATTTATTTAGAAATAATGAAGAAGCAGAATGGTATTGGATTCCTCTAAGTGAAACAGAAATTAGAAGTCAATGAAACAACACTTTCACAGTTCCTAAAGGATTCCCAAAATAGAATTATAAAAATAATCATACTGTCATTTATTCATAAGCAGCGAATGAGTATTTTATTAGACATGCAAGATCTCAAAAAGCCATTTCCCCTGAATCCTTTGTCAGGAATTGCCATCACTCCATCAAAACAAGGAAAAAACTAAATGAAGTGGAAGGCACTGGCTCCAGGATACATGGGCTCTCGCCCATGAGACAGATGAAGGAAATTCCATGATGACATTTGTGTAGCAGACACAAAGATTATCCTTACTAGACCAAATCGGGAGGACAGAAGGCTTCTGGAGGAATATCTTTAAGAAAAAAAAAAAGTTTTATTAAATTCCAAATTTATTAGCACACATTAAGAGGTGATATACATTATTGCAGAGAGTTCGATAATGAGTTAATGATAGAGAGAATTAAGCAAAGAAAAAAAATGAGGCAATTATTAACTCTTGGAATACCAAAGTAGTATAAGAAAGAAAATGAAATTATTATACACTATTGGTTCAGTTGTGAACAATATTTACATAACCTTAATAGACTAAACAGAATTGTGATCTAACCAAAATTATAATATAGAACTCCCTGGGAAGTTTTTTAACAATAAAAAAGTAACTGTTTGAGGTCTTGGTATAAAAGAACTATATCCCCATCTTCCGCACTAGGAAATAAATAGATACTTCTAAAAGTGAAAAAATAACATCAAGATATCATTGTAAGCAAGATATTTAGAAATACAGAGGTATATATTTAAGGGAACAGCTAGACAGGTGGGAAGTATTTTCTGATGAAGAGTAAAACTCAAATGCAAGGGCTATAGGAAGGATTTGCATTTAGGGCTCCAACCCCTACAGAGAATTTAATTTTTTATACTAGGAACATACAAAGTTTTCATCAAGAAATCTAAATAAAGTTAAACATATTGAGGTTCAATGACCTAAGATTGTGTCAATTGTTAGAGAACAGATTAAATTTAGAAAGGAGACTTTAATGTAATTAGAAAATAAGTTCCATATTCATTTTCACCAAGATATACAAAAAAAAAATGAAAATAATGATATATGTTCATGACTTTCTATCACTAGAAGAAAAGATGGTGGGAGATTTCTTTATTGGGTAACCAGTAAATGATTACTTAAGACACAAGAACACTGTTTAACATCAGCTCTTAGTGAAAGAGATTGTGAGAAAAAAAAAAAAAAAACTCCTATAATATAGGAGGAGATTATAGAGCACAAGATTTGCAGCATATAATTCTAAATTGTTATAAGTGATTTTTCTTTTTTGAAAAGATTAAAACAATAGAGGGGAAGTAAAAGTAAAACAAGAACTGAAAAGTATTTTAAAATTGCTTTCATTACTAAATAGTTCACCTCTGGGTGAGAGAAAAAGTTCTGACCTCAAAATGTAACAAAATCATATTTTAAAAGTTCCTTTTGTCCCTAAAACCTCATACAGAAATTTCAGCCTACTTGCATTTTCATTATCCTCCAACACAGTATGTACAACAACCAGAAATAAATGCTGTATAAGATCATTATTTTTGAAAGCTAAGGAGGAGGCAGAAGTAATTAATCACAGCTTCAAGGAACCCTGAATATATGTGAGCCAGCAAAATATCCAGAGAGAGAGATGTTTAACTGATTAATATGTAACCTATGCACATGTAGGTATATTATTATTTATGAAACTATATATATTCTGTATACTCCTTTTTTAAACATGAAACTACTTCTTATGAAAGAATATCCATGCATATTCCAATACTATAAAATTTGTCACACTGCTTCTTTTTTAATAATTAAACATAAATTATATAAACATAAATACATTATAAGTTTATAAACATAATTATAACAATGTAATTGTTATGTAAATAATTCCTTTATTGTATAATAGGTAAATATAGACACTTTTTTTGCCCAAAAAATCTCCAAAATCCAAATTAGTTTTGGAAAATATCACAAAACAGATGCAAATTTTATGATGCATTGTCAAACTATAGAGTAGTTTTACTGTTTTAAAGTTTATGGTACAATTATGGCTCGTGACTTGTATTCTGAATTCTGAACTGTCTCAAATATCACTTTTCAAAAATCCAACCCTTCTAATATCTGTATTATAAGGTTTTGTTACAAATGGAAATTAAGATTTAGATGTACAATATGCCTTCTTTTTATAACTAGGTTTCTCTTCTCATCTATAGATATCCAGAGGCAGAGAGGGAGACAGAGAGAGTAAAAATCTAATGCAATTGACTACTTATAGTCGTGTCAGAGGACATTCACATGCACTAAAAAGAGTGTGTTTCAATATGCTGCTCTGTTACCTGGAATATCCTTCTCATTCACCCACTTTCCAGTTACTGACCACTTCATTCCTTAAAACTTTTTATGACCCCTCCCCCACACCCCAGATCATTCTCTGCTTTTCTCAATGGTTTATTGACGTCTTTGTATTTTAAGTTCTATATTTACACTTCCGTCTCTAACAAAGTGACTAACAAGCAACAAGAATAAGAAATCCCTCATGGTCACCTCCACATCCACAGGGCTTAGCCACAAACCTGGTAAATTCTAATTTTTCAATTAAATATTTGTCAATAGAATAAAAAATTAAGTTAAAGATTACAAACCTGTCCATTCATATCATTTTCCCACTTTACCTGTTAGGTTATTGGCAGTGGTGTTATTGTTTGTGTGAGCTCATACTAGAGTGCTTTCTTAATTAGTAGAATTTGTTACAAATATTTCCCAAGGAGTAGCATAGTAATTCTGTTCATGAAGTTTTGATGTACATTTATAATTTATAAGAGTTTAATTTTAAGTACCAAAATTAATAGTATTTGTTTCCTGGGTCACTAATGCTGCTACCTAGGACTGGTACCTAGATCATGGCATCTAGCGAGTGAACTCTCCTAACCGTACTACTGTTTTCTCCACTCCAATCTTCACGTCTTCCCTGTTCAGTCTTTCCTCTCCTGCATTTCTTCCTCTTTCTCTGCTTCGTATCAGTGGTGTCTGTTGTCATTGCTTATCTATATTTTTGGTTGTCATGGTTAACTCCACTGTGTACACTTAAAAAGCAACCCAAGTTTCATAAAGTAGTATGAGAGTGTCTTGTAGAAAGATTTAATGAGCTATAGCAAGAATATAGTACAGTCGAAGCACCTAGTGGTAAACCCTGTCTTGACACATTCAGTTTTATATGAAGTTCAAGGTAGTTCTGTGTTTATTTCATAGAACTTACATTTTGTAAGAACTTAAGAATAAAACAATTATCCACTGGTTATCTTCTTTTCCGACATGAAAATAAAAACCCACAGTGAAATGGTGCCTTCAATTTTATTTCACATTTATAGAAGGAACTATTTTAAATAAAGCTGCAACAATTTTGACCCCTTCTACATAAGAAAAACCAATCAGATCGTATGCAAATATAATCCAACTTTCATCCCCTATTTCATTTCAACTTCCTGTAGAGATTCAATGAGCTGTAAATAAAGCAAACAAATGAGGGTAGAATATGTGCTCCCTCTAGTAAATGAATGCTTTTCTGATGCAATTCAGTGTATTTACTAGCTCCACTGTTACCCTGGGCTGTGCTTTATAGTGTTTTTTATATAGCCCAGTGCTGCCTGGAGTTCATCACAATTTCTTATTTTGATGTACATCTATATTAACTCAGAGTTCAAAGATATTAAAATCCTCTATGTCATTATCACTGAAAAGAGACTGCCATCTCAGCTTATTCTTCAGAGCCTGACTTCTTCGTCAACTCTAATAGCAGGGAAATTTAAGTAGACATTTGATACAGAGGAGTGGAAGCCATTCCTCACTGGGCCACTAACTGGGCCTCTCACTAGCTGTTTGGTTCTATTTCAAGGTCAACTACTACTGAAAATTGAGGATTATTTCAAACCAAGAGACCAAGAAATGTATCTTTTCTCTCTTACACAGCCACCAATTGATCATTTTCCTTTCCATTTGCATTGCGAAGCTAACAGGCTCTGTAGGCATCAAGGCATTTATTCCTCACAGCCAATATGCTGTGACTTTAAAATGTCCCTTACTTACAGGCTACCTTTTGGTTGTTCCATGCTGCTTTACTCTTCAAATCTTAGCGCAGGGACAGGATAGAATTTGAGACTGACCTTCTCATTTAGAGCACCAATTCAGAACACTAGGACTGGCCATTTCCATACTTAGCTCACACTCAGTACTTCCTTTCACAACACTGCCTTGTCCATAATTTGTGCACACAAGTATAATGCCCTCCTCCCCATTATATTATAAGCTCCCTTAAAGACAGAGTTCATGTCTAATTCATCTTTGTGTTTGCTTTGGAAAATCATTCTTATAGAGTATGTATTGAATATGTATGTTTTCAATATATATACGTATATATTCTGAGCAGTCCTAGATTGGTCCTACATGCCCCAAAGTAATCAACTCTACTAAAATATTCCCTCACTTAATTCTATACTTCCCTTAGCATATCTTTGCTTTGAACACTGTGTCACAATTATGCTTTTTAAAGTGCTGTTAATATGCCTTGTATTAATTCTGTCTTGTTAGCTATGCTGGCAAGAGCTGCCTGTTTTCCTTGTGATGCTTTTAAATGAGCCCAGAGGCTAAAATGTAATTGGCAGATCCAATAAAAGGTTTGAGCATTGTTAAGTTGCATTTCCATGACACAGAGAGAGGCTTTCATTTGGGACTTCCTAGCTTACATACCCTCTTCACATGTGATTTCTTGTTTCAAAATGGTAATGCATCCCTAAAGTGAAATCGATTTGTAAATTGAATTCATATTAAAAATACCAGGAAGTGAAAGCCAAGGCACAGAATTAGTGAGGCAGATGTAATACAAATATAAAATATAAGTAATTTTGTTCTTGTCATCCCGATCTTCACATTTTTTATCTATCTTTATCCTCCTTATTCCAGTTAAGAACATTTGAAAATAATTTAAGCAACAGAGAAGGATTTTATGCTAAGCGATAATAAAGACAAGAAGAAGATCCAAAGGAAATAAGAAGACTAAGTGTAATATGATTTTCTAGATAAGATCCTGGAACAGGAAAAGGACATTAGGTAAAAACTAAGGAAACTGAATAACACGTGGACTAGAAAATTTTTAAAAATGAAGTCAAGACATTTCTAAATCAAACATTATACCCTGTTTTTAAAATCTGCATTATAGAGCACTAGGAGGTTGTGAAATGCCACTTTAGTTTTTAGCAAAAACTAGTCCAATGATTTTATGAAAAAGAAAGCTCTGCTTTCAGTTATAAATGATAAAAACTTTTATAAAAATATGTATCCCTACATAATATTTTACACTTTCATAAACATTAACCTATCTTTCCAGTAACAATGTGGATTTTATAGTACAAATAATTTCATTGCTTATTATTTATAATCAGTTTAGAAAGTAAGACAATGTTTTAATACCTGCCAAAGCCCCGCCATGTATGGAATATGCATTCCCCATCCAAGAGCAATGCCAACCAAGTAACACATTTTATTTGTCTTAGTCTCACCACTCTTACGATACGCTCTTTTTCACTTTTTAAAAAAAAATATTTGGCTTGTCCACTCAACACTAAATCTATAAAAACTGTAATTACAGTTCCTCTAGATTTCAGATTTTCAGTCTACGAAAAGATTAGACACATACTTCCAGGGCGGAAAAAGGAACCTCTTATTACTATGACGTAGCTCTATCAGAATCTCTGCTTTTAGAATCTGCCCTGATCATACTTTATATTAAGAAACCAGGCAGGACTGTAGATTTATTCATATCAGCGATGAAATATTTACTCTCTCACTCTTTTCTTCATTCTTCTGAGGTTAGATAGTTCCAGGAAAAAAAAAAAAAAAAAGAGTATGTGAGCAACGTGAACTCTGGTCTGGGAGGCAAAAAAATCTGGCTTCTAAACAAAACTAAACCCAAATTGGCTGTTTATCCTTTGGCCAATTCTGTTCCTTGGGCATCACTCTTATCACTGATCCCTTGAATGAAGTCCCTTCTAAGCTTAACAATCTATGGATCTGGGGTGCAAAAAGCAAATAGAAACACAATTAGAGGAGAACCAGAGTAAAAAGTTGGTCTCAGCAGAGGCAGAAAAATATAGATAACTTGGTTTGTCTCTACTGATGCTCAGGTAAGTCAGAGAAATCTTAAAAATCCTCTGACAGCACACTCTTCATCACAGCTACCCCGAAAGCCTTCCCTCATGTCTCCCACAAGAAGTAAACTCTCGCTTTCTGATCTCTCTTAATGTGATGTTCCCTTTGTAATCACTTAATGGTTTCTGCCTTTGATTATAATTTTTTATGCATACCTCATCATAAAGTACTTATTGAATAAGTGAAAAAATAAATCAATATGTGAAAAAGTATTATGTTAATCTTATTTGGGTATGGTAGGTAAATCAAAATTAGAATGCATCTGGCTATGTCTTCTATGCCTGAGAAAATTAAAAGGTTCAACAAATTGGTTGAAAAGCATTACAAAGTCTTTTCATAAAGCACAGAAGAAAACATTAGTATCCAAGCAACCCAGATTAAATGCTTTTTAGTTTGGCAAGCTTAAAGCAAAAAAGGATGAGATATATGCTTTAAGAGAAAAATTACTGGTAATTATACCTCACTTTAATATACGGAAAGCTAAATTCTCTGATCCCTCAGTCTATCAAACATGTATTGAGGTGCCAGGAAGGAGTCAAAACTGCATAAAACACAGCCTCTCTATTTGAGGCACCTCTCAACTGGTAAAGAAGAAAAAAATGAAGACAAATAATTCTTTAAATAAGGAAGGCAGGTCAAGTTCCGGGGAGTGGCTTGGCTCAAAGGATTATGACTTTTCGAGGAAAAAGAACTGCTTTGGATTTTGCATAGTTAGGTCACCGGAAAAGCCTTCATAAAGAGGAGCAACTTGAATTCTACCTTGAGTAGGGTATGGTGCACTTGAGAGAGAGAGAGAGAGAGAGAGAGAGAGAGAGAGAGAGAGAGAGAGAGAGAGAGAGAGAGAGTGTGTGTGTGTGTGTGTGTGTGTGTGTACATGACTTCTTGGTTTCTTTGCTAGATATATTCGGTTTGCCCTTTAAATCCAGGCTTAACTTGCTTTCCATTGGGAGAATGATACGATTTAACTATAGCAGAGAATTCTCCCATGCTTTGTGCTGGGATTGGCTGCACAATGGGAGCCCATGAAGAAAATCAGAGGGTCTGGGAGGAGGAGGTCAGAGTACTTATTCCCTTGGATCCTGTACTGAGTGATTATCTCAGACTGACAATGTCCCTGAGCTATTTTTAAGACAATCTTCTTCACACAACCCTTCCTTCCAAGTGCTAAGTAATTACTCCACCCTCCCTCAAGGCCTACAGTTGGTTAGTAATAGCCCTATTGTTACTAACTCTAGGATACTGCATTATTCTTTATAGATTCTCTGCCAAAATCTTTGTAAACATATCCTTAATTAAATAATTCTTGAACTATCCTAATACAAGCATATCATTGGTTTTCTACTGAATGCCGACTAATAACTATGGCCCTAGTGATGAGTAGGAGAGGGACAAAGAAGTATGTACACATGGTAGGACGGTCAGAATATAGAGAATCTACATTTTAGGGAAATCAGAAGATGTTAACTCAGAGAAAGTAGAAGATAGTTACAAGTTCATACCAAACATCGAATGACAGTAGATTCAGGAACATCCTCGGACACAGATGAACATGAAAATGAAGTTCCGGTAATTCCTTATCATTTTCTTCACCTCCTTTTGCCTTTCCAAGTTTCTCACATGTAGACCATGTGGTTGTGCCTCCTCAGCTAGTTATTTGTCTCCCACTCATTCTGCTCTAAGAAGTTCATATTTGAAGACCTAAGACAAGGTTATTAATCTTGGGGCTCAGATGTAATAAAATTAATTGAATTTGTATGCGAAAAATGTATGTATTTGTGATTTTTTCTTGGGAAAGAGAATTATTGGCTTTCATCAAATTTTTGACTGGGCCTAAAGCTCCCCCCTACACACACACACACACACACACACACACACACAACTCGCATACTGTTTCACTGTAAATGGTTTGTTAGTTTCTGACACAAGGCACATGAAAGTATCTAGTGGCACACTGAACACAGAAAAGTCATAGTGCACACATTTTTATTTTCAATGGGCTTCTTGCCTTTTTCCCAGATAGTTAATCTCTAGTCACTGTTGGTTTGTATATTTCAGTAAATTATTTCACATCATGACAAAAAGTTATTGTTCATGTAAACCGATACTTAAATGTCTTCTAAAATTCTTCTCATGACAATTTCTACACAATTAACTGTAGTGACCTTATATTATTTTATTTGAAAGTGTTAAAAAAAATTGGATTTGATGTCTCTAAAAATATTTTTTGTCAAGAATATGTATTATGTCATATATTATCACTTTCTCGCCTGTTTTATGAGTGTATGAGTCATTTATTTAAAAACCATATTTATTTTAGTACCTTAAATCTATTCATTGTTGTGAATCTGAAATACCATTATCATTGTGAAGAACTTAAAGTTATTCCATCTCTGACCTTTATCATTGTGTGATTTCAAATAATTGGCTAAACTTCTTTCAGTTTCTTCAGTTATCTTAGATATAAATTTTAGATAATAATGTTCAGCTCATAACAGTGATAGTTCTATGGATCCTCCTTACACTTTCTCTGCACCCCTCCTCCAACTGTGGAGAACTGCCCATGGGGCTGCTTTGCCAAAGTAAAGGTGTGGAAAGCCTGGGAGTTTACACTCTCCTCAACAAGATCTTCAAACAATGGCTGACTGGTGCCAGCTCTCTCTCCTAAAACTAGGATTCACCCTGAGACATAACTTTCTCTCCAGACTTCTTCTACAGGATTAGGCTAATGCTAGCCTCCATAAAGCTTTGCCTAAATTGCATCCACATAGCCTTCTTTCCAATTTTCTCCCCTGCCTACCCCACACCCTCAGTGGATTCGCCTAGGAACCCTTTCTCAATAAATCATTGGCACAAGGAACCTCTTCTCAGGGTCACTTCCAGAGGATCTGACCTAAGACATACAATATCTAAAACACTGTACACAATTGATGAACAAAGACTTCTATAACAATACTAATTTAATCAGTTCTAAAAATAAAGCAACTTCGACATGTGCATACTTTATGTTCATCAAATAATTCTTAGAAAACCCAGATTACTATATTTTAGGATCAATTAACTGCATTAACCCAAGGCTAGATACATTTTTAATGAAAATATAAACTCTTGGATGGGATATGTAGAACAGTATCTTGATCAGATAGATTCTAAATGCCACATCTTTGATAATCCTTATCAAAACTCTCTAGCATCTGGTGAAATTCAAGTGTTTCTTCCTCCCTAAATTAATATGATCTTCTTTGTAGCTTTGTCTACAGATTAATCAGATAATCAAACTGTGGGCTACATTTTTATACAGAAAACAAAACCACAAAGAATCTTTATGTAGTTAAAGATATAATGCAAAATATTATTTGAGACTTGAGTAAATGACCTACATATCAGGACTCCTCAGTCCTGTTCCCACTGCTGACTTCATAAGTTCTTGAAGCTATTACCTAATTTGCCTATTTTATAAGATAAACTCTGCCCTTAATTTCAAAGATAAACACATTTCAAATAATAATAAATTAAGTTTCTCTGCTAGCAGGAGTCACATTAAGCTTTAGTATGAATCATTATGGGTAATTAAATACATTTATAGTTTACATTATTTTTAAAAACTCGCTTATTTCATCTGACGTACTGCATTGATTCTGATAAGGCAGAGACTTGGCTTGGTCAGGGGTGACCATGGGTTATGTGTTAAGCTACAAGGATCTTGTGCTTTATTTTATATTTTCCTATGTAGTTTTTGGCAGTAGGAACATCTGGGAACCTTTTTTATCCATCATTTTCTTATCAAATAAGGCCACTCGGTTATAATTTGCACTCTAGTTGTCTTAGATATTGTGCTTTTTCTTTCTACCTTACTGATATTTATCTGGCCTACTGATACTGGACATGGGAAGATAGACCAAACGACCTCCGTGTCAAGCAACTGAGGAAAAGTGTTTCGTAAACCTGAAAGTGCTCAAGAGCTCCATGCTTCTGTAACAAGAAAATGCTGAGAACTCGGAGAATGAAAAGGAAGCCTTCAAGGCAGAAGCCATACCAATCACAGGACCCCCCTTCTTAACCCTATTGTTTGTCATGGGAGTTTAGGTTGTTATAATAATGAGTAAAAGCAATTCTGGATTTATTTTGCATCAGCCACTATGTTAAACACCTTCCCAGAAATACCTTATTTAGCCTTTATGAGGTAGATACATTTATGATTCATATAATAGAGTGGCAAACTGAGTTAAACGGGCCTCTTAGGAATTAAGTAGTAGAGGAGGGATTTAAATCTTGAGGTCTGAATCTACAATATGCTCTTATCTATTATGATATTCTGGTATGAGAAGAAACAAGAGAAAATGTTATAATGGAAGAAGGAGTTTTTGACTTATATAAACATTGGTCAAAGTCTGGAAGCATTCATCACTTTGTTTTCATAATTTAAATATGGATCATGACATTGATTAAGTAATTTTATAAGCCTCAACTTTTCTCTCTTCCTTATGTTATACGAACTCCACAGGAGGCACGTGGCGAGAGTGGGGGTTCCTGAAACTTAAAACAGATTTCACATATTCTCCTTCATTTTAGAATGTGATTTATTCTTCTTTCATGGACACATGGTCAAAATTTCAACTGTTCTATAACCTGGACATTTTTGCTGATTAATTTAATTTTTTAAAAACCACATACATTCTTACCAGATTCCCCAAAGAAATTGCAATTTCAATTACTGTATTTCCATGGCAGTGTATGCTTATGCACAGACAGTTTCAATATTTTATTTTTCCTTATGCTGTTTTTGTTTTTTTATTTTTTATATTCATATTTCTATGAAGAAAACTACTAAAAGATTACTAAGAGATATAAAAAGATTTATAGAGGAAATCAAGAAGTGGCTTGGGAGAAAAGGAAGAAACTGTTAACATAGACTATTGTATCTTGAAACAGACTATGGAATATCTCTGATAAATTGAAATGACCTAATCTGAGGTCACAGGCAGAAAAATCTCTAGGAGCTGTAGAAGGTAAATTCTTCATGAGTAAGGATATTCTAAACAACTGACTCAGACACATACCAGGGCCTCTACCATTTGTCACTAGAGAAAGCTGGTTTACACACAATATAAATCCCTCCTGTTCCAGCACCCTGGCCCTATGGGAATATCGCTTGTGTGTGTAAATGAAAAGAGTCGTTTCAGGAAAGAGCTCAGAATCAATGAGTCCCCAGGCCTCTAGTGTCAGAGGGGCAGAAAAAATGGGAGCTGAGCATAACAGTAGAAAGATCTTTCCTTTTCTCATGAATCCTATGATGAAGTTGCATCAGCAATTAAAACATGAATTTGTCACTAAGTCACACTTTTTAGAAGACAGTGACAGCACCAGACTACCTAATTGATGAAGATGAAAGAAGAAAGATATTTTAGAAAAGGTGAGTTGGAGAATGCAAGAGTTGATTAATTTAACTATTTAGATGTGATTTAATAAATACTCCAAGATAATAAAGGAGACATGTACATTACATTAGTAAGGAACAACATATACTTTATGTCACAGGTGAGGCATTGGACCAGGATGTCTTAGCTTTGAGTCTGAGTCCTATACTGAGAGGCCGGTCATGCCATAGGCCAGATGCCTACAACTCCTAAAAGCAACAATGAGGTCTGCTCCAACCAGCATGAAACTTTTGCCAGGACAGGATTGTCAAATGAAAATTAAAGAAGATTAAAATATTACACCACCTCACATAGAAAGGAAAGAAAAATCCTTACCATAAAATCTTAGCTAATGCATATTAAAATGCCTATAATGTTTTTTTGATGACACATTTAAGTTTCTCTACACACCATCAATTACTATTCAGAGGAAGAAAATAATTTGCAATGTTTTATGGAGGAAAACTCAATATGTAATAAGTTTATAATTTAAATTATTCAGTAAACAATGTAGATGGTCAGCTAACGGAGTTATGTTTTAAAACAAGTCGTGTGGCAATAAGCTTGTACAATAAGAAAGCCCTTTATTATAGAAGAAAATGAAGTCCCACAGAAGCTCTGACTTATGCAATCCACCTCAGCTTCCCTTAAGAGAATGCCATTTTTAATGGCCTCATGCTTCACTGAATGGCAAAATTTCAAAGGTTACTTCTAGCTAGCACAATCAGTCCAGTAGCTCTGCATGCAACTTTCACAGCAGCTGTGAAAGGAATTGCTGTATCCTGAGAACATGGAGCAAGCAGAAGCAAAGGATAGTCAAAAGTCAATTATATATTGTTTCTACATGTACATAGTAAAATGAATTTTAAAAAAAGAATTCAACAATATATCCAGGTTTTACTTGCATATGTACTAATAAATATCTGGATAAACAACTCACATTTCAACATAATATACTTTTCTCAGTATTCTCTGGCTCTTTATTCTCCCCTTTTAAAACACAGTCGAGTCTCCCTTAACCTAAAAATTTCCAGCCACGGGAGAGACATCCAATTAAGTCCCCCTCTGGACTATGAATGCCTTGGCAGGGTGAACTCACTCGTGTTGCCCATGTTTAGCAGAGTACTAGATAATTAAACAGTGTTTCAATAACTGGATTAATTGAAATACCTTAGCTCTTCCCTTAATTCTTTGATTTCTTCTCTTTCTAATCATTCTTTCTCCTTTTTCTCTTTCAAGCCTCTGATTACATCCTTAAGATACTATGTCGGACCTTCTATTTCTCTCATATATAATGTCTTTTATCAATGTCATTTATAATGATGAATCAAACTTGAGATGCCATTTCTTCTAAGAGATCTTTCTACATCCTCCTCTATTAGGTAAATTTTTCTCTCTTCTTTAACCTGTATAGTATTTTGTACTTTAATCATACCACTCAGTTATTTGGCCCTATATAATAGTAACTGAAGGACTTGACATATATTTAGGTCAAGAGTGACTGCTATCAGAAATTAGAACGAAAGCTAACCATTGATCCAAAATAATATAAGCCACATTATTTTCTGAATGTTAAATTGAAATGTAATATTTAAGCTGAAAACTCGTTCCAAACCAGAAGAAAACACCTATAGTCCAAAATTACTGAATGAGAACATAATAGAAACTGAAAATTACATTCTTCAATAAAGTTTATTTTGATTATCAGCTTTTTAAAATTTCCACATTCCAATTTCTCCTCTTTCTGCTTACTCTCAGATGACAACATTGTTCCTTATTTTATTGAGAAAACAGAATCAGAAGAGAATTTCCACAGGATATGATGACCATAACTATCAAGCCACCTGCCTCTATGCACATCATTATGTCTTTAACCACATTATTGTTGAAAAGCTGTTAAGTGTTGCTCCTGAGAACCAACTTCTCCCCTGCTGCACTGGATCCCATCACCTTTTATCATTCAAAGACATTACTCCCATAATTTTTCACACTCTCTCCTGAATCATCAATTCCTTACTTTTTAATATCTCCTTCCCATCACAAACAAATGTGCTGAAATATTATTCCCTATTGATAGAAAAGAAGAAAGGAAAGAAGGAAGGAAGGAAGGAAGGAAGGAAGGAAGGAAGGAAGGAAGGAAGGAAGGAAGGAAGGAAGGAAGGGACGGAGGGAAGAATGGAGGCAGGCAGGCAAGCCTTCTAGATGTCATATGAGAGCTACAATTAATTTATCTTTCCACTTTAAAAATAATATTTTCTATATACTGGTGCTCTCCACTTCTTACTCCCCCTTCCTCCTGACCTCACTTTAATCTCACTTTGATTTCACTGCTCCACTGAAATAGATTGTCTCAGGGTGACAAATGAACTCATATTGATAAATCTAATAATTCTCAGTCCTAATATATTTTTTTCACTTGTGTGCTCTATTTGACACAATTGGAACACTTCCTCCACTGGGTTTCTGAGCTGAGTATTAACTTGTCCAAGTCTAGTCACTTGAAGACTGGCTGTCAGGAGATGGATATCCTCCTGGAAAATATCCAAGGAAATGGGCTTTAGCTGAGTGCTTACTGCAATCAATCCAGGTGCTCCCTCAACCATGAATTTGAGGGAGCTGACTAGGCTGTAAACTAAGGCTCTACCAAATCACACAGCTGCAACAGGGTACTGACTCCAGCCTTGTCTCCTATCAATGTCAGGGAGGAGCTAGTGCTTCCAGGACTAAAAGCCTAAAAGTTCTACATCCTCAAAGGTGGAATCCTTCTCTCCAAGTCTGATATCAGCCCAATGAATCCTTGGACCCTCTCTGGGAGTGATTATTTTTTCAAATTTACTTGGTAACATTTTATTTAAACATTGTATCTGTATTCACCAGATAATTGGCATATAGTTTGAAAAAATAATTTTGTTGCCTTTATCACGTTTTGCTATCAAAGACAAGATGGCAAGATAAAAATAATTATGGAGCTATTTCTTCTATCAGGAGTGAATGGAAATTGGTATTAGGATCTGGGTAATCACCTTTCAGAATTCTCTGCCTGAATCTCAATCACATTAAAATGTACTTGAATCAATTTTCTTTGATCATAATCAGAAATTTTCTTAAGGCAAAACTATTTCTTAGTATGCCATGAGTTTTGTTTTGTTGTTTTTTGTTATTTTTTTTTGTAAGCCCCAACTCTTGCTTTCATCCTTAATATTTTAATGAGGAATCAGTGTAAATTTTATTTCATTCACATTTACCACTTTAAAGTGCTCAGAGCTATACAAATAGTCTTCGGAAAAGAAAGGTCTAAACCATTATTTTTTTTTTCCTGTTAAAGATTTCTCTCTTTGGTATTCTTGGTGTCTCCCAAATATATCTTCTAACCCTTTGTGTGTGTTTATCAGTATGTATTTTGGGCTGAAGAATGGACAACCAGATTCCATCTTTAACAATTGTATCTGTACTGATAAACAGAAGTAACTGGAATAATTGACTAGCATAATTGCACTGGTAATTTAAAACCTTGAATACTACTTTCTCTTTTAATATGACTGTTGCTCTTAATTGAAATATATATTTCACTGTCCCTAAGTGGAACATTACTATATAAAAATTATTTTTGATTTAATTTTTTCTTATTCCAATTAAAACAGGTTTTACAATTCATAATAAATTAATCCTCACAATATAATTCAGAGTTTGAGTGTAATTTTTAAAAAGTATTTCCCCTGCATTCTTTATTATGCACCTGTTCATTGTTAAGATTTCATAAAAGAAGAAATTGTAGATTCTTGTGCAAATAAAATGTAGCCTATAAGTTTGGGGGTATTTAAAATAGCTCTAATAAGACTTCTTGAATCACCGAATCCAATCTCACTGTGATTTACTTTAGGAAATCCTAAGTGAATATCATCAACTACTCAATATTATATTTTAGAGTGTCTTCAATTATGTTTCTATATTATTTTAAATGGTTGGAATAAAATTATGTTATGAGTTTACTTAGGCCTTGAGGAAAATATATGCATTTCTCATAAATACTGTGAGTCAAATTTAAGTACATATTAATGCAAATATACTTTTGCTGGCAACGAGTGAAATGCAAACTCACTATTTTGCCATGTTCATTGAGGTGATAAGGCCAGCTGTAGGTTTTGATTATTTATTTAGAAGAGAGTTTGGTAATTAATACTGGATAAATTTACTCATCAAGATAAAATGAGAATCTTTACTCTAAATAAGGTAATACTATTTTGTGTTAATTTAGTTAATGTGTTTTCTCAGTATTATAGACATAATGAGAAATGGGAATTACCTGGTCCTACTCCCTGTGGGAGTGAGAACAGAAGATAGGACATAAGTTAACAAAGACTCAGTGGCTAACAACTAAATCGAAGAAGAGTAAGGTAATGCACTGAGCTGAGGGATAGGAAGGAGGTGAGGGTAGAGCAAAGAAATGAGGCTGAATGAATCAGTCAACAGAAAGGAATGGCTAAAGCAGACTCTAGGATGTGAATACAAGGCCAGGAGCATAATGGAAAAGCCTAAAATACAAAAGAGAAAGATGGTTTCAAGAATTTAAGAGACTGGCAATAGTAAACCCAAGCTAGAATACAGTCCTCTCTGTATCAATTTATATATATGACTCAAATTAACATATCTGCAGGGTGTGGCACTGGGGAAAAAATTTAAAAAACAGCCTCCGTTACTGTTAAGATTGACCACCAGAGATTAAGCCCATTGACACACAACTTCTCGCCTTATTGCTAATAACTCTGCTTTTCCATTTAAGGACTCTCTCTAAAAAGCTTTCTTATCTTGCACACAGAACAACTTAAAAGTATAGAAAATTTATATTCCAGAAAATTCTTAACCAAAGATGGACTCTAATGATGGATAAATATCCCAGCTTAACTGTACCTTGGAGGGACAATTTTGAGGTGAGTTTTATGTAGTTCTCAAACTTTCCAATGAGATTAAACTCTATTTGCCTAAGTCATAACCTGCTTATTGATGCACATTTAGTGATTTTTCTCCTCTCCTTGTCTCTCTTTCCTATTGCTTCACTTGTATGTCCAAGGATCATCTCCTAAGTAAATACAAGTCCTTGAGTTAGTGTATGCATTAAGGGTGTTCAAATTAGACACTGAAAACTAAATGAAACAGAGTAAAAGTCAGAGGTAATACATTTTTTATTAATTCTACTATTTAATAAAATTATTACCTTGAGGGAGATAATAATTGACCTTAACCATTTTAACCTTTAGAAACATGGATTAACTGTTCACATCACTTGCCTAGGTCTATAGTTTTTGGAGTACACACACACACACACACACACACACACATACACACACATGCATACTTTCAGGAATTTTTGTGGGAGTAGGGGTAGGGATCATACATCTGCATTCAAAAATTAAGTTTCTGAATTCTTTCTGATCTTCTGGTGTTAGTTTCACATAGTATGGTAAAAACTTAATGTTAGATTCATACAGAATAAATGAAAAGTTCTCGTGACCTCCAAATTAGGTGAGTTTGGAATTATCCTCTCAAGAGCACTGTATGGATAGATATTATGACACCAGGACAGAGAACAATATGGTCAAACAATTTTTAAGTTAAAGATTCTTTATGGGATGTTCATATTCGAAGTGTTAAAAATGATACCATGAAAACTGTGTTTGTTTAGCCACATAGGATTATCCAACAGGATTAAATCTCCTCTCTGCCGTTGTGACATAAACTATACACATCCTAAAATCCATCGGTTGTTTTAAAAACCCTCCAATATATTGTGATTTTATTTTGAATGACTTCATTCAAATTTCCTTTCTAAGTTTGGTTTATTCAATATGAGGTAATTATAGAATACTTTTAATCTTAGATAATCTCACATTCATATGCTCTCAGAAAATTCTAAGGTTTTCTTGCAGGCATATGAAAATTAAAATTATCTTTTAATGTATTACAAAGCTACAGATTAATAAAATTGGATCATCTTTATTTTACATGCATCCAAGTCATTGAATCCTTGGAAAGTAATAATCAAAATGTGTGAAATTGGGATGTCTCAGACATAATGATGAAATGGTTATTTTAAATCTGCTCATTTACTGATGACCATGCCCACAGACTTTTATGGAAATTATTTTTATAATTCAATATAATTGACTTTTTTTATAAGTTGATTCACTTGTCATAAGCCAAGTCATGATTAATTCTTAATGCATTTTCAAAAAGCAATAAAAATGATTTGTTCTCTTGCGACATCAACTTAAAATAAATAACTATAATCTGTAATCAAAGAAGAGATAAAATGCACATTTGGAAATTTGAAAAATGGAAGAGGTCAAATAAAATTTCAAATGAGACAATTAGAAAATAGTCAGATTGGTATGATATTTTTACCTTTCAAAATAATTATTTTTCAGCCACCAATGTCATTTTATAAAAATGCTTTGCTATTTTCAGTCACATATTTTTACAAATGCAAGATAGGTTAAGAATACTTTCCCTCAAAATCTCCCTCCTCAAAGAATGCTTTATATGTTAAAAATGGTGGTGTTGTTTACTTATTTACAAATAAAAGTTTGGGGTTTCAAAAACAAGTTTATATCTTCTATGCAAGCTAAACAAATATTTTTATATTCTGTTTTATAATATGATATTGCATTTCTATTTCAAAAGACTAAAGTAGGCAATATATAAATATGTTCCTGATAATCATGATAATTAATTTTTTTATTTGACAAACTTTTTGAGTGCCCACTTCATGCCAATCATTTTCAAGGCACTGGAGTTACCATAAATAACCAAGCAGACAAAATCGCTGCATTCATGAAACGTATATTCTTGTTAAAAGAAACATACAATATACAAATATATATAACGTCTACTGGCCCCATGCTCCAGTTTACTCTTTTTGTCTTCAGCATTGTCCTTTCTACTAATTAGTTCATAAACTGAGGTAGATTTATTTATAGTAATTATGTATTTATTTCCTAAAGAAGACTTTATTTTTAGAATAGTTAATTATTTTGATATGATACTTTCTCAATGGATATTATTTACATAAAGTTTTCCTCTATTAATTCTTTTCATTGGTGATTGTTATTCTGGTTTATTAGTTCAGTGTTATTTTCCAATTGTTTTATTTCCAAAACTCATTGTTGATTCTTGTTTGCCTGTTCATATTTGAAGCCTAGGGCTCAGAGTAAGTAGTGATGTCAGAGTATATTTGCGTTTGCCAATTGGGAATTCTTGATGCTTGGATGCACTGTCCTCTCCCAGGAAAGACCGAGAACTTACACTTCGGAATAAAATCTTTTTGTTTTTATCTTAGGGGCTAACTCATAATCACTCCAGAACTTTTTCCCACTTCTTCCTATCCATTAGCATACATCATTATTTGAAATTCATTTAGGCTCTGATGTACTTCTGTATAGCCTCCAAATATGTAGAGTATTAAGCTAAATGTTTTCATATTGTTTAGAATTTAATACCAGGGCTTTACTACAGATTATATGACACAGGCCAAAAGATCAATAATTACAGGAAAGTAGAGGCAAGTACAGGCCTAGTGCTCTAATAGCTAACCTTTAATTCATTTCTTCTGATGAATACTACAGACTTTTCTGTTATTTACATTTGTTGACTGACGTGGTAGCTTCTCTGAAGCTTTTTAAGAAGCTCAGTTCTCTTCTTCCCATCTTGTTTGGTGTTAGGATTTTTCTCATCTATGTATTTATATTTTACAATGTGTTTATGTACCCTTACATGATATGCAATATTTTCTTACATATTCTTAAACTTTGCATGCATTATTATATCACACCAAACTTAATTTTTCCAATAAATGATATATTTTTAAAATTTCTTCACGAGTATACATTTATCTCTAGTTGATTTAACTATATGATTCTACTATAACTTGTTTTTCTTATTGAATATTTAGATGTTTCTTATTTTCCCTGATATAATTAAAACTTTTAAATTAACCACATAATTCATGTCTCTTTGTGCATATCTGCAAGAGTTACTCTAAATCATTACTTCTGTTTGGTCTGAAAGCCCTTGGGGATACCAAAGAATTTTTATGAGTGTATGAGAGAAGTCAGAAATATTTTTACAATAATATTAAGAAATCTTTTGCCTTTTTCATTCTCATAGTGTACATTTGGAAGTTTTGCATAATTCAGTGACCCAATATTTCCAAATGTCCAATGAGCGATGCAACAAAATTATGCATGGTTATAAGACCTATTCGAAGTATAAGATAAGTCAATGAATTTTAGTGTAAAAAACTACAAAATGTTTCTTTACATGGCTACAGAATCCACATTGCAAGTAACCATTTAAAAAGTATTATTTATTGAGTTATGATGCAGTATAAAGAAGAATATCCATAATTATATGGAAAATTTATTCAAATACTTTTTTTCAAAATATGTATTTTCCTCATGCAATGCAACCAAAGCAACATATTAAATTAGTGTAAATGTAGAAACAGATATGAGGATCCACCGTGCCCTATTAAGCCAGATAACAAGATGTAAACAATGGTACTCTTCCCATGAATTTCTCTCTCCTTTAGTTGAAAAGTTATTTTTCATGAAATATGCTATGTTAACATGTAATGAATTTATGCTGTTTTAACATAAAACAATAAATAAATATTTAAAGTTTTATTCAAATTTAGTTTCTATACGGCAAAGAAATATTTTTTTACCCACAAAAAGTAGAATTTCTTTGAGGTCTTCAACAAATTTTTGCAGTTTAACGATGTCCTGAGACCAAAATAGTTGGAGAACCAATATTATAAGTGTGTACATCTAAAGGTTAAAAAAAAAAATGAGGTGTAGGATATGTGTCAATTGTAGCAAACACTAAAAAACCATTCTTCAGTTCCATTGTTCCAAATATAATGCTATCAGCTGTTTGCAAGGATTTTTATTTTTCCACATCTCTAGCAATATTTGGAATGATGAAAATTTTTATTTTATTTTTCAGTGCAAATGAGTGTGAAATAGTGCACGATTGTTTTTACTTTTTGTTTCCTTGTCTATGAGTTGCACATAGCACTTTTTAAACCATATAACAAAACACGTTTCACCTCACAGGCCTCTCAGCTACGTGAACATCATGTACTGGCTTTTCAAAGAATATGAGTTTCCCTCTCCACATTTTCATATACTGGAGCTGAGCAAAATCTCTCGAAAATGTGCAGTGACGAAGAATTTTAGATAGAACAGAGAGATGGTTTTATGAACATGCTTCACCCTGACTAGATTATGTGCAGCCTGGTTTTCCTTAAATAGCCTAGATAATGCAAGATTAACTTCATGTCCTCACTGAACTGTTGCTTTGGCTTTTCTCTGACAACTAAGTAGGTCAGACCACATTATTAGAGAAAACAATATGGCCTAGAAGAAAGAACATAGGCTGCAGACACAGGAACCTGCTTCTAGTTTCATTCTTTAATACTTTAAAGAATAGGATAAGAAAAATAAAATAATTATTTTACAATTTAAAGTTGTTAAAATGAGTTGACTACAATAAAAATTTAAGAATAAAAATATAAGTTGAGACAAAATTGAAATGTTTAAAGTAGAACTTTACTGGCATTTCAAGTAAGAAGAGAATTTGCAGCCAAAAAAAAATATATATATATATAATGAAATTAGACTTTTTAAAAGATCATAAACATAAAATGAAAGACAAAAGAAAGTTGACCCTTATTACCATGAAAATAGTCATAATCAAAGAGTAATTAAGAGTTGTAGAAAAATTAAAGATAAATAAAAAATTTTAAAAAGATTTTTAAAACTTCAGAGCAAAGTAAATGGAAGATAATATTGTTGATAATAAAATGTAAAAAAGTATCTATCTTTTAAAAAATAAAACTCAATGTTATGAGAAAGTTTTATCAAAATGTGCTCTTGTTATTTAGATGATAAAATACATAGATACAGACAGTTATAATATAGGCCTATACATATATTATAAAGTATAATTTTTAAGTTGATTATTTTCATATTAAAATTACAAATTAAAGTAAAAAAATTTTGGATCAGGTCTATCTTCCTTCTGAGCAGTAGTTGAGAAAGCAGGCAATTGTCAACATAAACCTTCAACTAATATCCTGTTAACTCTAGCTTGCTATCCAGGTCATAAGGACTGATTCTGCTCTACTTTCTGTCCAGTCCCCAATACACCATGTTCAATACCAGGATGGATGATCTCTCAGCATGAACCTCGGAGGCGAAACCCAATTCTGCTTCTCATGATCCGAAGTCACTTGGTAAATGGTAGAAAGAGTATCACTAATAAGCTGAGGGTATTGACAATGTGAGAAATTTACTCTCTATTCTGTTCACTGCACTTTTCTCCTTACCTGCTCCTCAAAATACATAGAAATGTTAGTCTAAATAACCTATCTCAAATACAAAGCCACTTTTGAAGGTCACCGATCAGCAACTGTGTTATATTTTCTGTAACAGGAACTCAGTCACATATATAGATCATAGTCATACTTGGGATATTATGGAGCTACAAATACAGTAAAAGAGCTGTACATTGATTATTCTTACTTTAGTTTATCTGGTGGCCTATTGTATTTACATGTTAAAAATAAATTTCTTTTCTACTATAGAATAGTATAGTCTACATACATACATGTATACACGTATAGTCTACATACAGATACATTATGAATATAATTGAATCATGCGAAGAGCCGAAAATCATAGAAAGTTTACTTAAATGACACTTGAAGTTGTGTTATCAAAAATAGTTCAATATGAAAAGGTGCCCCACATTATATATCATCAGGGAAATGTAAATTAAAACAAAAATTGGATACCACTGCACACCTATTACGATGGCCAAAATCCAGATCACTGACAACACCAAATACTAGCAAAGATGTTGAGCAACAGAAACTCTCATACATTGCTGGTGGGAATTCAAATGGTACAGTCACTTTCTTATAAAACTAAATGTACTCTTTTACCATATGATCCAAAAATTGTACTCCTTGGTACTTACCCAAAGGAGCTGAATACTATGTCCATACAAAAACTTGCACATGGATGTCTATAGCAGCTTCATTCATAATTACTAAAACTTGGCAGCAACCAAGATGTCCGTCAGTAGGTAAATAAATAAACTCTTGTACATCAAGATGATATGATTATTGGACTATTATTCAGTGCTAAAAAAAAATGAGTTACCATGTCATGAAAAGACATGGAAGAAACTTAAATGCATATTACTAATGAAAGAAGCCAATCTGAGGCAGCTACATATGTATGATCCCAAATATATGACATTCTGGACAATGAAAACTATGGAGACAATAAAAAGATCGGTGGTTGCCAGAGGTGGGTGGGTGGGAGAGATGAATAGGCAGACACAAAGGATTTTTAGGGCAGTAAAAATATACTCTATGACATTATAATGATGGTACCATGCTGTTATAAATTTGTATAAACCCAATGATGTACAACACAAGAGTGAACCCTAATACAAACTGTGTAAATTAAAGTGTCAGTGTACTTTATCCTTGGTAAAATTTTGGTAAATGATGTTGATAATAGGGAAGGCTGTGCATATGTAGGAACAGGGGATATATGGGAAATCTCTGTGCCTCTCTCTCAATTTTATTGTAAACTTAAAACTGCTCTAAAAAAGTAAAGTCTTGGAATATATACGTGTAATTCAAAACACAATTTAAAGTAATCATATTTTGTTACTACAAAAAAGAGACAACCAATGTATAAATTTATTTAGCATTCAATAATACATAAAACTTAATGTCATGATCACTACATCAGATCATCTATACCAAAATGTAAATAGTACTCTATTATTTTCAGACTATTTAAAATTTTAATTCACTAGGATTAAAATAATTCTGTGATTAAGTAATAGTCATCCCATTTATTTTCCATGGTCAAAGTTTTCTCCTTCTCCCCCCATGATTTTTCTGTTGTGTTCTGCCTATGGAAAAGCACCCTGCAATGCAGACGATTGGATTTAACTGATTACACCCTGCCAGAGATTTAGAGTCTCTCTATGTTCCAATTATGTCAATATCCACTGGATCTAACAGCTAAAAATAAGACCAAGTCTCTCTTTGTCACTTGGGTTTTCTAATATTAGCACAACTAGATTTTAAGAACCAACCACTTTTGTAACTGACATCACTGATTATATACATATGTTGTATGCATGTGTGTATATATATATACACACAAATAAGGCATACCCTGAATAAGGAAAAGAAAGAGCCTCCAAAAGTGTTATTTTGAATCTCAAAAACATTGTTTAGAAATGTAATAAATAATATAAATGCATAAAGAATTGTACAATGTTTTAAAGAAATAATTTAAATATTACAAGGTTGTCAACGTATTAATGAATTTGAATTAAAAATAACTGCAACAGGATTGACAGATTATGTTTGAAGAAATTGCAAAAATTATTCTAAATCTGGGCCTCTGTTCCAAGAAGATGAAATTAGCTCACTCATTTATTTCTCCTGCCTTTAAGAAAAAATCCCATTGAAATAGCCAAAGGACATAAAAAATAAAAAAATAAATGATAGTACTTATAGACGATGTGAGGGACATTTTTGTTGCATGAAAGCACTGAGGAATTTCCGGAAGAAACATACAATCAGATTAAATTGATGAAATAAAATAATTATTGCTGAGCACGTGGCTTCATAAGCAGAGAGGGACACCACAAGAAATAAACAGAAAGGTTCAAATGTTGAGCTCAAAAATGTTGGAGCTGTGGTGCTAGAGCCACGTGTGGTCAACGGGGATAACTGAAGGACTTGTTAAATCACAAGAGTGTCCAGAATGACTTTACACAGTGCATGCTGAATACACTGAGATGTTTTTCTTAACATGGGTAGTAGGAACATGAAATAGCCAGGATAGAAAGAGAATAATGTCTTATTTAGATTTGAGCAGTCTCAAGAAATAAAGAGAAGAACATACCTGGCACAGTATTAGAGCTAAATTTCCAATGTCACCATGATAATTGCTCTATAATTCCCATTGGCCCTAAAGGTTCTAACCTCACACTGCCACAACTAAAAGCCCACCAGCAGACACTGGAAGATGAACAGGTTAAAAAGCATGATGTGAAATGGGGGAAAGGAGGGAGTGATAAAAGAACTTAATGGATCCTCCAGCTGAATACTCCCTAGCAATCAGATGTGCTCATCTGTTAGAATGTCTGAGGACCAGCGAGGAAGGCTCACTGTCAGTAAGTTCCCACTGGGGAATTTACATTTCTTATCCCTGCATCTCTGTCCCTGAAACTTTAAGCTCTGAAGGTTAGAGCTCCTTAACCCCAGAGAAAGCATACTCTTTCCAGATTGCACGGCAAGGTTTCCATTGATTTATAAAGTATGATTGCCACCAAAGCACTCTGGATTCCTTGTGTCCAGACAACAGCATCATGCGAGGGGTAGCTGACTCTGATCAGCAGGAAGAGGTGGGATTCTTTTACACAGTGGGGTAAAGGAGGAATACACATAGAACCAAAGTGATCACTTGGGTACCTCCTGGTACTTGCCCCATGTTAACTGTGATTGACACTTGTAGCAACCCAGCCTGAAAGGGATTAAATTAACAAGGAGTCAGTCATGTCTCCGGTAGATCTGAGTCTTTAAAACAGAAGAGTTGAGTCTATAAGAGCTAAGCCGGCTGAGCTGATAACTAAAGGCGAATGTAATACAAAATGGATAGTGAAAGAGGGAGGATGGGTACCAGTTGCAACCTTGAGACCAACTGCAACAACTGAGGTGCAATTTATCTCACTAACATCTTTCCAAGTTTGCTTTCAGGGAAGGCTCATGGAAACCACGGAGAATCTGCTCCCCCATGGACAGCATGCATGGTAAAGTAGGTCTGTACCGTGGGGTAAACTCTAGCAGCCATGAAAACTCACCAATTCTGCTACAGGAAGCATAACTGACTAATAACCCAGCTTCCGCCCTCCTGAACCTCACGTTTGTGCTAAAGTCATGTTTCCTTTGAGCTGCTCATAGCCAATAACTGATCACAGCGGGGATACTAATGCAGAGCCTTCCTTGCATGATGCTGCACTCTTTTTAACAGATGGTCATGGCTTAAGGACACCCAATCAACCTAGTCAAAAATCCAATACTATTGAATTTTTATAGACTCTTCCTTAGTCTCAGACTCTTTCTTTCCAATCCTCTTTCCTTCTTCTACCTCAAATGTGTTAAACCTGCATCATGGTCTAAGGCTTTCCCCACTTTCTCTACCTCTCCCTCTTAATCCTTTATAGGCATTCCGCACTAAAAATGTCTTGTGTATTTAATGTCATTGGGAGGACTCAAACTATTACAGAAGGGATTATATCTTATTCATCCTTACATTTTTTCAGCACTTTGAAGATTGTCAGATACAGATAATAGATTATACCTATCCTATTTTCTACTTAGAACCCAAAAGAGGGTTTGACACACAGTACATATTTGTTGAATGAATGAATGAAATAAAAAAAAATGCTTGTTAAATTACAGTCACATATAAATTAGTAACTAAATATAATGTAATAAATTAAAATATTTAGCTTATAGAAGTTTTTTGGTCATCAAATGTATCTCAATGAATATAAATTCTAAATACTATAGTAATTTTGTTACACGAGATATCTGCATTTATAAATAGATAGGTAGAAGTAAAGGTAACTGAGCATTAAAAACATATTACATTTTATAAACAAGTTACAAATATTCTGATCTGTTAATTTTTTAAAGAATGATTAAATTCCTTATATTGAAATATGAGTTTGTGATGTCCCCATTTTCATATTTTTCTAGATGAAAATTAATGTCATTGACATGTTAAAATTATCATGGCTACAAAATTTCTGAAAACATTAAGTATCTTTAAAAGCAACAAGAAAGCATAGGACTAATAACTGTAATCAAATGGCATGGAGCTAACTTAATATAAAGCCAACAACAATTTAGTAATACTTAATATTAACAATCAAAGGTCAGTCTAGCTTTTCTTGGGCTCGTAGTTATAGAATCTGTGTTTATTTAAGTCTGACAGAGAGAAAGAGAGAGGTGAATAGTTTTATGACAGCACTCGAAAGGGAGAAATGAGACACGAAGAAGGTTGAACAAGATGTGCAGAGCTACTGCTTCACTGCCGGCCGTGCGAAGCATCCACTTCACATTGTTAGACAGATTTTGGGCTTCCTGGTATCTCTGAATTCTCATTCGTTTTTTCTCTTTCTCTCTCTCTTTTTTCTATCATTGTTTCTTCCCAAACATCAGAATATGAGAATTACACATTGAAGTACATGTAAGTATTAATTATAAAATTATAATTCTTGACAGATGTGATAGTTAACTTTACATGTCAAGGCTACTGAGCCACAGGATACTCAGACATCTGGTCAAAGACTTTTTTGGATGTACCTATGAAGGTATTTCTGGATCAGATTAACATTTGAGTCAGTAGCCTGCTCTCCTTAATGCGCGTGGGCCCCATCCAATCAGTTGAAAGTATAAGTCCTATGAGTAAAAGGAAATTCCTCCTGTTTGACTGCCTTCTAGCTGGGACATAAGTTTTTTCCTGCCTTCAGACTTTAACTGAAACATTCCCTTTTCCTGTGTCTAGATCCTGCTGGCCTTCAGACTGCAACTACGCCACAGGCTCTCCTGCATATCCAGTTTGCCAGCTGAGTATCTTGGAACTTCTCAGCCTCCATAATCATCTGAATCAAATCCTTACATAAATATAACATGTAATATGTATATGTGTTATATATATATGTGTGTGTGTGTGTGTGTGTGTGTATACACACATATATTCACTATTGGATAGCACTGGCTCATGCAATGAAATTTCCAGTTTATTAAAGAAAAAAGTAATCTAAAACATTTTATACAGACAATACATACTTGATTCTCTCTCCAAACTTATAAAATATGATATCAGAGTCATGTATGCCCCCTACTGTCATCATTTTGCTTTTGTCTGGCTTTGAGATTCTATAACTGTGTAGGAACAAAACAATCATGTTGGGAAAAGTCAATGTATTTGTTTTCTATTTCCATATATTAAATTATGACAGACTCAGTGGCCTTAAACAGCATCCACATATTACCTTACAGTTTTATAGGTCTGGAGTTCAGGCACAGTGGGGCCAAGTTCTCCGCTCAAGGTCCACAGGCTAAAAACAAGTGTCAGCTGGGCTGCATCCTTTTTTGCAAACTCTGACAAGGAATCTGCTTTCAGGCTTATTCAGACTGTTGGCAGAATTCATCCCCCTCAGCGGTAGAAATGAGGTCTCTATTATTTGCTAGCTGTGGATCGAGTCAACTCTTAGGTCCTAAAGGTTGGTCTCAGGTCCCTGTCAAGTGTCCTTATGCTTTCTAACAACAGAGAATAGCTTTTGTATGAAATCTCTCTGATGCTTTGAATCTCTCTGGCTACCTTTCTGAGACCACACAGAGAGAAACTTTTTGCTTTTAAGTGGCTCATGTGATTAAGTCTGGCATAATCCAGATGACCTCCATATCTTGATGTTAATGATGACATATAATGTAACCTAATCACAGAAGAAAAATCTATCAGTTACATTTCTGGAGATCAAAGAAGATCCATATACCAAGAGTGGAAAATTTGGAGGGCCATCTTGGAATTCTGCCTGTCATAATGAGAGGAAAAATGACAGTTTTTGAAAATTATCAACGAATGAAACCTAAACTCTTATTTTCACAAATATGTCTTTTAAAACGAATTACTTTTTTTTTAATTTGAGGGAAAATAAAACAGTCTATTATTGTGTGTGATAATTATTGTTTATTTCATGAGCAGAAATGTAAAGGCTTTTTTTTTTTAATTAAGAAGAATTCAAGACTAAGTCTAAGGTCCAACTATATAACTGATAGGTTTAATTCTTCACTTGGACTATTTCGCCCCTAGCTCATTTTCAGAATTTCTGCCTTGAGAAAGAGCTTATGTATTACTGATGCATAATATCCATGATAAGAAAAAAAAGGGTCCAGCACAGTGCTTTACTCAAAAAAAATTATATAAATATTAATTCAAAATGATACAAATTGTTCACATATGTTAAAAATAATAGCTATAAAGATTAATACTTGTATCACTCTGTATTTTTTATTATGACTATTATATAAGACACTTTCACAAACTCGCTTCTTGCCTTCAAACTATTGCTCTCACACTTCCCACTCCCAACTCTGAGTCATATTCATTTTTATCCTAATCTTTTTAACTGTGAAGTAATTTGTTTCAGCTGACATTCAGGTACTTCAAGTGAAGTCATGTATATAGTTTTAAATTAAGAAAGAAAAAGTCTACCAAAGATAGTAAACTCATTCTAGACTTTGAAACTTTACATAACTGGTTACACTTTAATTAGTATTCTCAACTCTAATAGTATGTTCTTTCTCTAAAAATTTATACCAGCTGTATTCTGAAATAATGCTGGAATTTCATATTTTAGATGGCTATTATCAAATTGTAATTCTCAACTGGGACAAGAGTCCTAGTTCCCATGGCAATGGCCCAGAGCTTTTACCTCTTTCACTTTCATAAAGCAATTAGAATAATTTGGCTAAATAGCAACCCAAGGCATCTTCCTAGGATTTGATTAGGAATATGTCCAATAATATCTTCCATCCAAAGATATCAAAAATGGCCAAGTGTGATTGTACAACAGCAAATGTGTTCAGATTTGGAAGGGTTCCTTAATGACTGCATAAAGTATCTGATCCTGCTAATACTTTACACAACTCTGGAAATGTGTAAAAAGTAAATATTTTTCCTTAGGAAGATGGACTAAATCATTAAAATTCTTTGGAGGCAAAAGAGGTTAAAGTACAGATACTGCTGAGTTGGATGTAAGCAGAGTGAGGTGAAAAGATTGGTATTTTCATCTTGACAGCAGCTGCAGAACACTGTTGGGCATGTTTCTATTTACATAAAGATTAGTTTAGTTATTCTAGAAGTCTTGGCGCTGGTAAAAGAAGAGTGAGAAATTCAAGAAACTCATGACTGTGAAGTAGAAAGATTCTTTTAAGTATCAGTTAACAGGGCAAATGGAAGAAAAATAAAATTTTCTAGACCTTGTGAAACTTGATAAAAACTTACTCAGAACACTAGTTTTTGTAAAAGAAAATACAGTTTAAAGCAGAAAGCCTAAGTTTTCTATTGAGAAATGAAAGAATGCTATGCTTACTGCTGTTCCACAGGAGGAGATAAATCCTTATGCAGGCAAATAAAAATAATATTTGGGCTAGGAAATGCTTAGCAATGCTGATGCTTTGAAAATGCTGCTGTTTAATAAGAAATGAAGTCATAAATATATATTGGTGTTCTGACACAGCACCAAGCAGCAAGGTATTTTTCCTGCTTTCTACTGTGTAGGCCCAGTAATTTTTAAAGTATTTACCTCAGTTTCCTCATTTATAAAAATACTATAACATTTATTATAGAAAAAAAGTCTATTGTCATTATGAGCATCATTATTTTCAAAAGCATCTATGAATGCTTTTCATGGTGTGCTATGCCAGGCACTATGAAAAATCTCTTTGGAAAGTCACACATAGGCTCTCTAGGTACTCCCAGGTGCAACAGAGAGCTAGGTTGACAGGCATTGATATTTTTAAAAGGAAAATATTTAGCCAACTTTAAATAAAACATTTATTTCATATTCTAAAGGATAAATGTATTTAGTATTGTAGTTAATAAAGAGTGAATCCAAGGCACAGATTCCTGAAAAGCCAGGAAATCAGTGGTTAACAGAGATAATTCCCATTCTCATGAGCCTGCAGTCTAATGGTTTGTGAAAGAGAACTGAATCAAACTTGGTCTGAGGAGGGCCACACTGGTGAAGTGGAAGCTTCTGATGATGAAGGGGCATGAGTCCTATAAAATGAGGCCTTCCTTAGAGGAGTTCATTCAAATATGCAACCTAAAAGAAGTGGAGAGGCAAAAGGAAAAACCGAGTGGATAGAAAAGGTATGTAAGAAATGTGCTTGTGAGCAGTTATTTAAAATATATTTTAAATTATTCTGGGGTTGATGGAGAAATTATTTCAAAAACATTACAAAATAAGATAGAAGATTGAAGAGTACTGACTTTCTACAAAGCCCCTTTCCTACCCAACTTATTCTGGAATCTTCATCAAAGGCCATTCATTGGCTCTCATTAAATCTATTTGCATTCATATGGCATTCATAGATCATGCCTATGTTTGGATAAATCAATCTCTCTTCAATGAAAATTCATTGCATTGAACGGTTTGTACAACTTTTATATGTAAAATAGAGAAACATTTTATTTTCCCTGGGTTTTGTCATAATGTATTCAATTTTCTCAGATCATGTGCATTAATTTTGTACCTATGAGGTTTCCAAAAATAATTTTCTAACTAAAGGGAGCATTTAATAAGTAAAACAAATGATATTATAGAATAATTATCTATCTTATAGTTTCAAGGGTCTTTCTATCCCACAGATAACACAAAATCCAATACTTTTAGTCTAATGGCCCCAAAGGCAGATACCATAAAGTTTAGTTTATGTAAACCTCAATCTGTGAATCAATTTGTTTCTACTTTCTTTCTTGGGGAAGAACACGATGAAACTTTCCTTGATATTGATCACCATGGCTGGCTTTACAGGTAGGAAGAGGCCGAGGAAAATATAAGTATATGTGGTTAGAGAACCTGTGGTCAAGATATATCACAAGCAGAAAAAAGTTAGTCAGGAATTCATGTAGGCTGATTATAGACAAGCTGATATCAGCTCGGTCCTGAGATGGAGGGCTTTGCTTCCCTCTGTGTCTAGGACAGTTCATCTTTATGTCACTGTGACCCACCTGGTGTCCCTGAACACCGCCACTGACTGCGTGGGAGGGCTGAAAGAACTACTGGATCTGTATTTGTGTTCTTGGTCACAGAAAAAAAGATTTAACTTAAATTTAAAAAACAAGTATGTGTTTTTAAAACGTGCTATAATACAGAGAACCCAATCATATTAACCAAATGATCTTTATAGTAACTGCCAACTCTAAAGAATATCATTTCTACCAAATGGCTAAAATGCCTCATTTTGTCACTCTGTCCTCACTCCCTGAATTGAAATTTGCTTTTTTTTCCTTTCCATCTTCTAGATGTTCTCTGCCTTAGTTCATGCCTCATCATCCTTATTATAATAATTTTTTAAAACTCATTCCTCTGAGTCCAGTCTCTCTTTCCAATCCTGCACACCAAAGTTACCAGTCTCTCCCCCGTTTTTTTCCACCAGGGTTACTTTCTATTACACATATGTCATTGTGTCCTCTCATAATTAATAACTGCTAATTGCTCTATCTTGTCATTTGGATAAAGTTATTATTCCTTAGCATAATACACAAAGCTCTCCCACATATGGTCCTGTATTTCCTTGCCAAACTCATCTTTACCCGTCTTCCCACTATCACTATTTCAAGCTGGAACTTTGCATACATATCATGAGACATGATACTCCAAATACAGCGCACTTTTACTCTCTGTGCTGCCGACTACGCTCTTCAGGTTGCCGTCACCTTCTCCTCCGTTCTGCCCCTTTGAAGTTCTCCCTAACCGCCCCACCTAGAATTAGTTGCACATTGTTTTTTCATAGTATTTTTCCATAGTACTTTGTATGGAACAATATTGTTTTATGGTTACTGAACAGTCTTATAATTCTATTTTTACTTATCTTTTATCTCTATCAGATAGCAGCCTCCATAAGAACAGGGTTATCTTAGTCACCTTTGAATACTTGATCTTCAAAATAGTGGGTGATCAAATGCCATTGAATTGAATAAATCTGTATTTTTTAGTATGGAATGTGACTAATCTAATAAATTTTTCAAATATTTTATTCATATCAAAGTTTCCTCTAATTGTTTACTGAAGAATTCTATATTATTTGAAAACCAGGCTCTAATGTCACAATGACAACCAGGTAGAAACTTTACAAAAAGTCTCTGCCACCTCACAACTCTGGGGCAACTGAATTTTGATAACCTCAGGAAAGCAGGTATTGCTTACTACAGGATTCTACAACTCAAGAAGAAAATTTTGGTCTCACTTATCATAGTAAGATTATTGAAAAATTCTAAATTTCAAATGGGGGGAAATATCTGCCTCTGGATTTTCAATACATTCTGGGGCTTTACTACTCCAAATGGTATGTGGACCAGCAGCACAGACATCATCTTGGAGTTTATGAGAAATACAGAATATCGGCCACACCCCAGACCGACTGAATCAGAATCTGCATTTTTACAAGACACTCAGGTAATTTATACACATTTTAAAGTTGGAGAACAATCATTCTGGAAGAGACCAAAATGTACCAACTAAGCCACATTCTTGTGCTCCTTAGAGATAGATGATGCAAACTGAACGGAAAACCTAGGGTGCCCAGAAATGAGCATGATTTTAAAAGTCCCATATTCAGGACTAAATCCTTTATGGTTGCCCAAACCAGGACCAATATCCACAGAGATTCCCTAAGAACCATGTACTTCTGCTAGAGATGGACAGTTGTGAGAGGACAGAGAGGCAAGGGCACCCTCCCCCAACAAAAAGAATGGAAAGTGCATAGCATAGGTTTTGCAAAGACAAGTATGACAATTGGGGAGCTCATGATGATAATGATATTTTCTGGATCTGTGTCTGAGGGTGCCACACACATTATAATTTATGTGGATAGGTTCTCCCTGGAGCAGCAAAACAGTATATCCCTGGATGAGGCAAACAGATCTGCATTTAATCCCTATGATCCTTAGGGACATAAACTACAGCTTCTTTCTCCTTCAGTTTTCTCACTTGTAAAGGTATATGAATACAAGTTTGCTTAGTTTATTGGGCCAAGCAATGAGGGTCAACAAATGACACTGCCTATCCACCAAATACCAGGCTTTGGGAATAGAGAAACACAGAAGATTAGATTGCTAACTGAATGATTCTATTGCTATCATGAAATGAAACTTGGTGTCTAAATGTTTTAGAAAATGGTGTTCACACAAAAAATACTCCATTAAAAAAAGTTTGGTGAAATACATTTAGAAAGTACTGTTGAACGCAGAAAGAGTACGTGTATTTGCGTGTGTGTTTATATGTATATAAATATACACACAAACAAATATAAATATCCTTAAGTAATATTCTGAGAGACACTGTGTCTCTTAGACACAGGCTTGTCTAGTTCATACATTATAGACTAGTCTTTTTCCTTTTTTCCTTCCACCAGATAATCTATAGATTTCATTTTTATTTCTTTTACCTAAGATAGTCAACCTTTATTCAAATATGTCCATCCTCTCCCTGACCCATGAACTAAGTATGACTAAGAAATACAATAAAAGTGTCAAGAAAGTTTGGGGGGAAAAAAGAAGAAGAAAGTTTGTACTTTCAAGTATTTACTTGTCAGAGATCAACAAGCCTCTGTGTCATTATACACTTGGCTATCTGGCCCCCAATTTTCCGGCTCCATAGTCCTTTTCTCAAAGTCATTCTTCTGATTCTCTTGTTTTGATGTCCATTCTATCTTATGGATTTCTACTGCCTCAATTCACTAATCTGAATGTTTTCTTCATTTTCATAGTAACTGTGGCCCTAGGAAACGGATCATCTTTTCTCTGCTCTGGCAACAAAGTAACTGATAAAATTAGTCTACTCACCTTCCTTCTCACAGGAAAAGGGAAAGAGGAATATGATAATGTCATTTAAATTTAAATTATACATTGGATAATTTCACATAAGTAAAACAACTCTGTACAAACTAAGATGTAAGAACATCTCACATTACAGTATGTAAGCTCCCTCATGGAGCTGAACAAGGCTGGAGGTAGAACTTTGGAGCCACAGATAGTCAAATGACATAAAGACTTATATAGCAATAATAGCATAACGTTTTTCCATTTCCTTTCTTCATTAAAAAAATATTTTCTTCATTTAGAGGAGTAGTGAAATGTTTTTAAGCCCAGATCCCACTTCTATATACTCATATGCCTTGTAAATTCAAGATATAACAAGACAGGTTTATTTTAAAGCAAATGCTATGTAAAAAAAATGACAAGTAATGTTTTCATTTACAGTATATTTAAGTGAATAAATATAAGCAAAAGTTAGTTTTAAAGTAAAATTTTGCATCACCTAGATATCCTTTCTTCCGCATTAAAATTATTTAAAAAATCAATCATTTCAATTAATAATTAGATAGGATAGATTATTGCAAAGCATTTGTTCATGGACTAGGACACATACCTTACAGTTTTTGAAATTACCTTTAATAAATCTTCTCTCCAAGATAAAGACAACTGGTTATGGGGAAAGGGCTAAACATATCTTCTCATCCTTCACAGAATTAGCTACTCAGAAGTGAATCTCCACCCTACCTTGAGATGATATCATAAGTGAGGCATTAGAAAGCCAATGTATTATCAATCCCAACCCTCTTTCTTTTTCATTTTTTTTCCTACCACAATCTGAGGACAAATGCTTGGATTTGAACTGTCTTAATTATAGGCAGGAATCAATAAAAGTGACCTGGTTAAACATAAGTGACATCACTGTATGGCATGTGCGGCATATATTTGCTACTAAACTAAATTTTTAAAAGTCAAATATTTCAGTTCTTTCTCTGAAACAATAAAATGTATTTCTTGACAACATATCATAGTTTAGAGTCCACAATATTTATAGCTGCCTTGAGCTATATAACATCAGAAAGAATTAATCACTGCCAAATATTCTTTAACTGTGTTCTTTCAGCCATACTGCAAACCTAGAAGGAGTTGGGGGAAACATCAAGGAGAAGATGCTACTTAAAGTTATCGAGAATAAACAGAAAAATTCATATACAGTAACCTATTCATTATTATAAATCTCCAAAGTGCCACAAAATAAACTCTGTGCTCTCCAACCTGGTGTCTTAGTCAGCTTAGGCTGCAATAACAAAAATATCATAGACCGGGTGGCTTACAAACAACAGAAAAAAAATTTTTTTTTTCCTCACAGTTCTGAAGGCTGGAAGTCCAAGATCTGATGCCCAGACTTGTTTGGTTCTGGTAAGAGCCCTCTTCCGGTCTGCAGACTGTTGCTTCTTGTAACCTAAATAAAATTTCTTGTCTAGTCAAAAGGCTCATCCCATTGTTTCTTAAACATAACTTGCGTGTTTCTGCCTTTTTGTCTTTTGCGTATATCATGTCCCCTGTATGAAGCAACTTCTTCCATGCTTTCTTCTTCTGTCTCCTTCCTATTCAACCTTTAAGGCACAACTTAAATTACATTTACCCAGAGAGGTCTTCATTCATTTATGCCAACATTCTTTATTATCAACGTCTCTCATGTGACACATTAAAAACCTTAACTTATATTATTATTTGTCCTTCTATATTTAAGTTCTGTGATCTTTTAACTATGAGTTCAGACCACTGTTCTGTAAAGAGCCAAATAATAAATATCTGAGGCTTTATGAACCAAGAGTCAAAATCTTGGCTATTACACATGAGTAGTCATAACAGAATTTTTTTAAAATTTTTGATGAAATCTAAATATAATAACGACAATTAAAAATATTTTTTTTTGTAGTACAGATCTATTCATGAGAAGAATATCATTATTTGCAGGGAAGGCTACCATTTTGCTCCTTTGGGATTCAAAGTTAATGTTCCCTATCATCAGAATTGATAACAAATATTCATCTATTAATGCTGATCTACAATAAAATTTTATGTATTTCATCTTTAAAAATGTCTTTTCATACTGACAGGTATTGTCAAATACTGATGATACTGATATCACTTCGCTAGCATGTGATTTTAATTAAGTTTTAGTCATCACTTAAAAGGCATTTATATAATTCTATTAGGCTCTTTTCCTGATATTTGCATTTTAGTATGTCATAGCATTGTAGATTAATCCCTCTGAAAATTTGGTGGAGGCACCTCAACTGCAAAGTTAAATAAATTTTTAAATATACGCATATTTCTTTTGCATTTGTGTTGAAGTTTGAAAAATGTTAATGGAACTGTGGTTTGAGCAAGTACGTTCACTATAATTTGCATGGAGAAGAAGATCTTGCTCCTCATTTTAACTTTTGACAGCACAGGGAAATGTATAAAGCAGCAAAACATTATTTGCAATTTAAAAATATTAGCTGTCAAAATGACTTTTCTATGGTGTGTCGCATATAAGCATTGTTTTGTCTTAGAATTTGGTTAAATTCATTAATATTATCAAATCTTAAGCAAAAATTAATTTCCAAAGCCATTTGGTATTTGATATTAGTATTTGAGGGTGATTCTTCTCCTTCAGGAAAATTCCATCTTGTCCTTTAGCTAAAAACTTCACACATAAAGAAAAAAGCACACTGCTAAGCCATCTAACTGTTCTCTGGTGGAGTAAGTCAAGATATTCAAGTCCATAAGAACAAATGAAGTTCATCGTTGCCACTGTTGGTTCAATAACACATAATACATTTAAGTATTTTCCATAAAATACCTGTTAATAATATAATAAAAAATCATAGGTTTTACACTCCTTACATTTTTCATAAGCTTTGTAAATTTGTTCAACTATGTCTTTTTCCACCTCACACATATTTTTAACATGAACAGTGTTAAAAATCTTAGGGAATGCCACTTAATTATGTACTGAATTAGAGCTTTCTAAACTTTGAAAATATTCTCAGACTCTTCAT
This sequence comes from Rousettus aegyptiacus, assembly GCF_014176215.1. NCBI lineage: Eukaryota > Metazoa > Chordata > Mammalia > Chiroptera > Pteropodidae > Rousettus > Rousettus aegyptiacus. The sequence goes on along the minus strand of NW_023416311.1, from coordinate 85,691,544 downwards.
AGAGGCTAATGCTTCAGTCAAATCAAACTCTGCATTACGTTCTTGAATGAAAAAAAAAAAAGTGACAGCACTGGTAATACTGGGCAACTCATCATGAATCGAGGACAATTACTCAAAATAATTTGTCTTGTTTTCCTTTTGATGTTCTCCCAATGTTCTAACCACTCAGAAAACTATTCTTGCTTAAAGGCTAATGGATTTAAACAAGCTGAAGACAAATTTCTTCAGCTCCTGAAATCAACCATGATGTAATTAACTCACTATTGGTAAATGGCTTTCTTTGCTTGATTAGCAAAGGAGCTGTATGGAAACTGGTTATAGCCTTATTTTCTTTCTCTTTTTTTTTATTTCTTAGAAAAATTCTGCCCTGATGAGATATTCTATTTTAAATTTTTTAATTTTTTTGATCATTGTTTTCCTATGAATTAAGATTATGATGGGAGCTTAGTCTGGTAAAAAGCTCTTTTAACCCAGTTATAACATCAATGCTTAATGTACACAGTCCTTTGCCATGTAATTAGATAACCACTAACCCAACAACATTCTGTCTCAAAAGAACAGAGTTCAAAGTCCACTTTTCTCTTCTTGTTTTGACATAAAAAATATTCACTAGGCATACACAAATACATGCATTAAATAAAATAACGAGCTATGGCAATAACACATGGCACTCGAAACATCACTGAGCTATAACCACATCCCCGAGATTTTGTAGTACACCCAGTGGCAGGGCACAGTGATGAACAGAGCACCCCTGATCTCTGCTCCAGTTACCCAATTCTGACATAGCACAAAGATAATCATTGACAACAAGGAAATGAATGAATGTTGACATGACCCCAGTAAAAGTTCATTTGTGGACTCGGAAATTTGAATTTCATATAATTTTCATGTGTTGAAAAATGCTATTATTACTACTATCGAACCTTTTAAAAATGTAAAAATATCCTTACATCATGAACTATAGAAAAATAAGTGGTGGGCTATGCTTGGCCCATAGGCCAGTTTGCTGACCTTTACCACTATGCTAAGTATAGGCCCATCTACAGAGTCAAGAAATATTATTTCTGAAGATGACACACTAATTTATTTAACATAGTGTATGTAAATAGAAGTATATCCTCTAATTTGTATATTAGCAAAGATGCTGCTATCTACTAGTGAGGAAACGGAAGTATATTTTGAAGCATCTATTAGTAAAAAGAAGCAAACTACTTACCATGGACTCAAGAAGTCAATTAAGACTAAGGTAATTCAAGCTCAGCTTCATCCACGTCTACTACCTATTTGGAAAGAATTATATTGGTAAGTGCTGGGCTGTTTGTTAACATATAATAATTTCCATTGCTTATGTATTTAAACTTTAAAAATAATGCTTTCAATGTTTGCCTCTGAAGAAACTCATGAAATAACTACTACAACAATTTAAATTCAAATATATTTTACTTGTTTGATTGTTTTATTTTTTCTTATTTTAGATAGCATCCTTGGAAAGCAGCACAAGGTAAATGATTTGTTTATGTACTTTGGGACACTGAGTTCTGTACAGACAACTATAAATTTCATTCTGCCCTAAAAACCACTTGGGAATATACAGACAGCTTGGAACATTTTCTATTTTGATGCCTGTGGTAAATGAATCCTTATTCAATACATTAGTTCCATGGAAGTGAACATGAGGGGGTTACTTATAACATATTTCCAGATTGTAACTCTTTACCACCTAACTATAATGAGCCATAACTTGAAACATTCCAAAACTGTTTAGAATATATATATATGTATATATATATATATATTCACTTTATATTTATGTAAATGCATATTTATTGCGCACACATTTAAACTTCCCATTTTCCTATCAGATTCATCTGAATATTTGGTTAATTGATACTACTTGAAATATTAGAGGCTGCATTAATGTTGACTCTCCAAAAGAATCCCAGAAACCCTGGTGCTCAAGTGAAACTCACTTTATCAGACCTATTGCATAAGATAGAACACCAGCTTGACAGTCTTGTTGATATCTCAAAAAAGAGAATTCAGGGAAAGGTATTTATGAAGTTTTAGGACCTGAGCTAGGTGTTTTTAAGGCAGGTCTTATAAGGAAGAAAACTGGTTAAGTTGGGCAGAATTTCTGATACAATAGCCTTGGCATTATGAGAAACAAGAAGGTAAGGATATTAATGTAAGTATTGAGAAAAGTGTGATATTTGATAAATATGCTGATATTTAATTGAGTATATTAGTTTACTATTGCTGCATAACAAATCGCCATAATCTTAGTGGCTTAAAACAACAATTATTGTCCCACAATTTCCTTGGGTCAGGGCATAGCTTAGCAGGGTTCTCTGTCCAAGGTCTCATGTGTCTGCAATCTAGGTATCAGCCAGACTGCTTTCCTCGAAAGCATCTTCTTCCAAGCACACATGGCTGCTGGCAGACCTCAGTTCCTTGCGGTGGTAAGACTGAGTTCCCTGTTTTCTTGATGCCAGCTAGGTGGCACCTCTCTCAGCTCCTAGAGATCTTCATTGTCCCTTGCCATGCAGATCTCTTATAGACCATCTGTGGGAATGATAGCTTGCTTTTTCAAAGATAAGAGAATCTCTTTGACTTCAGCAGGGTATACCAGTGCCTTTTTTAAAGAACTCATCTAATTAGGGCAAGTCTGCTCAAAATAGCTTTCTTTTTAATTATCTCAAAGTCAACTGTTCAGGACCTTCATTATATCTGCAAATTACCTTCACTTTTGCCATATAACACAATTACAGAAGTGATATTACTGTCTTACTATATTATATTGCATAGATGCCATATAAATACCACCCACCCACACTAAGGGAAGAGGATTAAGCAATAGAATGGATCACTGCAGTTCACCTTAGAATTCTGCCAACCAAAGTTAGTTGTTCTTATCTTCCAGAAGCAAATATTTCTTGGAGCAAGTAGTTCAATTGATTTTTGGCCAGTCCTTGTATTGTTTAGCACAAAAAATAAAATAAAATAAAATAAAAAAATAAAAGAGGAAAGTATGCTTCATCCTAGAATCGTTTAGCATAGGCACAAGAATGTATGTTGGTTTCAGTTCCGAAGGAACAGAGACTTAATATTTCCTAATTTTCCAGTTAAATTATCTCAGAGCAAGAAGTCAGGGGCTCAGTTTTTCTACAGTTCCTATTATATGAAATAAAATATAAAATGCTTGTCACAAATGCCTAGCATCTTATATTGATTCGAACCACATAAATCCGTTTTATATCTAACCACTTTGCTGTCTACTTAATATTGTAAAAATTTACTGGTAAAGAAAAAGTCTGCCTTTATCTCAAAACCACTTCTGCGTTAAGCATTAAATTGTGTACATAATGTACGCTTGCTTACTTATGGGGTCATTTTTACCTTCCAAAATAGATTAGAAGGTCAAACTTACTAAGTCTTTCTTTTCAGCACATTCTATCTGTCACTCATTTTGTGCAGCTTAGTATCCTTTCACCGTAATCTTTCCACTCTCTCACATTTCTTATTCTAACTTGTACTTTAGTCTTCTTAGATTCAATAGTTTATTATTATAATCATTCCCTTGACCCTCTATCCCTTTAAACCCAAATCTTAGCATTATACAAATGTCAATCTACTGCATACCTCTCTCTTCACAATTGAATATAATTAGAGAAAGCACATAACCATGCCGACACTTAATGCAAGGGAGTCCTTTCCTTCTACCACACTTTTCAACAAATATTTAAAAAAAACCCTATCTCCCGTCTCACCACTCTTTGCTTTCAGCTGGTAATCTTGCTTTCTACTTTACTGAGAAAAGCAGTGAGGGCATCATTCACTTGTTCCTTCTACCACAACTATAAAGTCAACTTCATCAGTTCTTATGAAGTCTGCCATCATTACTAATATGTGCAAACTCCCTGTGTCTCCTTCCAAGGCCAAACCTTCCATACCCCATCTCACCTACCCAAGAACGCCACTCTGGTGGCTTTCCCTTTTTTATATTTGCAGGATTTCTTTGTCTTTTTTTCTTTTACTCAGTCACTCCTTTCAACATACATTGTTCTACTTAAAAATGTTTCTTCTATTTAACAATTTCTTCTTGATTTCTCAGGCACCTCTAATGACCCATTTTCATGCATCACTTTATAGAAACTTGAAGACTTTCATACACTCACAGTCTCAAAGTCTTCTCTTCGCTCTGCAGTTAGGTTTTACCTCCTGTCAATCTACCAAAGCAATTACTAAATGATTGTATCTCAGTTTTACTCTTTTGCATTCTGCTTTGTAGATTCACTTTTGTATACTGGTGCTAGGTCTCTGCAGACTATATTTCTGCTTTGTTTGATGACTCTATAGGATCTGCTAGGATGCATCACTAGAGAAATTGAAAGGCTAGAAGAAGAAATGACTCGCTCTTACTGCCTGCTCTTATGGGTTTTCCGTCTGCTTCTTCTTTTTCTTTTTTCCCCCCATAAATTCAAATGATGATTTTTCACTCTGGCGGTGGCAGTTCCTTACTGTAACAGCAGCTGAACCGTTTTGCATTGTTTTCAACATTTGTAAAACTAGCTTCATTATGACCAACCCGGAAGCATTAGCACTAGCCAGTTGTGTTCTCCTTCTCAGAGGCAGGTCCTCTGAATGTAGGGTAAGGTTAGGGAGGAGCTGGGACACAAATTTTAAGGAGAACTCCTCCTCAGGTTGTGCACCTGCCGATCAGGGACCTGGACTTCATGTCTTTGGGTTACCAGGGCTGAAAAGTCAACATTCTATGTGGGTCAGCTACTCTTATAATTAAGTCTTAGGCATGATTCTGAGTTTTTCTGCCCTCCAGTTATAAGAAATCAGTTGCTTTATATACTGTTGAGGAAACCCTTCCATATTCACACTTTGGCTCAGATTTTCATTGTCTTTCTCAGGTGGGCAAATAGTACTTAGCAACAGCCATTCGGTTTCCTCGTCCTTATAATCACTTCGTACTCTTTAAAATCTGAGATACCATCCTCTGGTATTTCATCCCAGTGATTGTTGTTACCTCACCTGATAGCATGCCAGAGGTATCCCTTTTCAACCTACCAGTGATGGCAGGGCTCCTAAAGTCAGCTAGTGGGCTAGTGGTCCAGCTTCAAATCCATTTTAGATTCAGAATCCTTAAACCACACTTGGCATCGACTGTCTAATATCAGATTTTCTAAGAAACACTGTGAAATTTAATAGCCACAACAGAAGCCTCAGTTCATCCCACAGGGAGCAGTGAAATTGGAATGGTTGTTTCATGGTATTGAACTTTGTGCCCAGGTGGGCTGGCCCTCTACAACCAGCATCTACCAGTCATTGGTTACTGACTGCCCACCACTGACTGCATTACTTTGGGAAGGCTAGCCTCTTCGGTTAAGAAAAATTCTAAAAAAGGGATTCAGTTCAAACATATCAGCAGCAGGAAGCACCTCACTTCTGAAGCGGAGAGCTGGGCAACTCACCACAGCATCACTGCAATTATTAAATAGTACATATGACATAATCATTTTTCTTCTATTTAGAAATATCAATAATTAAATATTAATGACTTCATAACTATGGCATTCAATTTATGGAAATGAATAGCCACAAGACATGTTTATCAATCAATATAAAAAATAATCGGCCAATTAATAAATGGTGTATGCATCCCTATACAGAACTCTTTTCAGAATTTTTAAAATCAATTATAAAAAAATTTGTAATGACCATTTTCAACTCTTCAACTCATTTATATTTTATTATTGTCATTTCTTTCTATGATGATGGATGATTAAGAGACTTCGTCCATCCTAGGAAACTGAATTGAAAATATTATTAACTAAGTTTTCATTTGCATTGTAAAAACATACCATTGAATATCTATTCAGAGATACCTTCAAAAAGTAATTAAATAAGATTATTAGCTAAGCATTGGTATTCAAAAAGTCAAAGACATATAAATTTACACAAAGATTTAGAGTTATGAGAAATATATTACCCATGGTATTAGTTGACCATAGGTATGATTTTTGATGTTTAGCAAGATACTATGATTCTAATACATTCAAAAATATTAATAATGGAACACATTTTCTATTTAGGAATCCTAGTAGCAAGTAAAGTCCTATAGTAAAAATTTGAATATATAAAGCAGTATAAGTCTTTTACTGTGCAGTCACAGGCAGGCTTTAGGAATTACTTCGTGGTGCGATTAACTACATCATTTGCACATTGAATCAAATCATCATGAAACAAGGGGGATACACTGTCAATGTCCACCTGCTTTCAAAGCTTTCACACATTTTGTGGGGGAGTTGAAACATTATGTTTTCAGAAGATAATTGCAGCAAGGAACTGGAAAAAGATAAGCATTTTTTTTTTTGGTATATGCTTATAGAGTACATAATAATTAATGGGGACATGGTAATGTAGAAAACTCAGAGTGTGTTTCTCAGACATATTAATTAATTGATTGATTAATTCAATAAAAAATGTTTCTTGAGGCCTTTCCTTTTGCCATTGCTCCAGGCATGAGGGTTTACAGCAGTAAAGTTAAGGATATAATAACAAAAATTAAATGCATAGACTGTCTGCCTCCACATCTTCACTTGACCACCCCCCACTTATGATAAATTGCTTAATGTATGTCATATAGTTTCATTTTTAAAGTGGCAAAAATCATCCATTATAGCATTATTATGAGAATTATATGTTATTGTACATAAGTATCTCATTAAAATTTCTGGCATAAAATACCAAATAGAATAATCAATAAAAAGATGAAACTAAGGCTTCATAATTCCTGTGGAGAGTGAGTTGACTGGTTGTGATATTTGTTAAATGCCTATCATGAGTAGAAGATGTGCAAAGGAACTTAGAGCTGAACTGAAGATAAGTGTCTCTAAATTTGAGAATTTTAATGAGTAGGAAAAAAAGCTATAATTCAAGTTGTATTCATTTGCACCACAGATATATCAACGTTAAGTGTGAAGTAGACAAATTTTTACCCTTTATTAAAGTATGTTACATATAAAATTTATATATTTTAAGTGCAAAACTCAGTTATTTTTAAATATTAAAAATTCAGCTAGTTAATTTCCGTTGTGCCATCGTCACCATTATCCAGTGGTAGCTTATTTCCATGATTCCAAAAAGTTTTGTCAATCCACATTCCCACCTCCAATTTTAGCAACCAGTAACTTGGTTTCTGTCTCTGTGCCTTTTAGGAAGACACCAAATGAATGGAATCATACTGTGAAGCCTTTTAGTTCTGGCTTCTTCCACTTTGAATAATATTTTTGAGGTTAATCCATGGTAGAGTATGTATCAGGATTAGTTATATTACTGAATAGTATCCTAATGTATGGATATGCCACCTGTCGTTTATCCATTTACCAGCTGACAAAGTTTTAAAATTTGGTCTCTTAGAATTAGAGCCAATTTCGAGTTAAATTTGTATTTGGTGTAGGGCGAGTATCTAAATTCACTTTTTTGCATGCCAATATTTTGTTATTCTACAAGGTCTAAAGGAGATGAAAGGATTTTCCTGATTAGTGGGCTCAAAAATAGGATTTAGAAAAGACTCATGGATAAAAAGGAAAGATAACAACATACAAGTCATCAATTAGAGGACTTCAACTTTTTAATGAGAAGAATCCTTAGAATTAAAGCAAAAAAAAATAAAGTCTCAGTAAGGAAGTCTGAGAACAACAACATCAACAAAAAACTCTTTGGGAATTAATAGGAAATGGAGATTATACTCTCTTTTGTATCTGTGGCTATTTTAACTACAATTGAAACTGCAGGTTGGTTAGAGAAAGTACTGTTTTTTTAACTTTATGAGACAGAAAACATAATAAATAGCACCCATGTGTGTGACTTTCTTTTTAGCCTAGTGTGATCTGTCCTGTTTGTTTGTTTTAATCTTACAAAGAAGAGTCTTTCTGTTTCAAGTCCTTTTTTTCTCTCTCCCAATGTGAGAGATTTGGAGCATGGTTCAAGGGTATAAAAATGAAATCCTTGGTAAGAAAAGGTTTGCTTATAAATCATTATTTTAAAGTTGCTCTTTTTAATAGAGAAATCACAGAAGAAAAACCAATAGAATTCATACTTACCTCATAAATAAGTGTACAAAAAAGTAAACCATAAGCAATATTAAAAGACAAAAAACAGACTGGAAAATATTTACAACAAATGGTATAATAATGTACATGTAACTATATAGCCTTAATGTATTAAACAAGCAATTGGAAAAAATTCAATTTCTTTAGGAACTAAAATAATGCAAGTTAATAATTTTACCTATCAAATAAACACAAAATTAAAAATATATGATGTTATGAAAAATACAAAGCATATGTTACAGAAGTAAACGTGTTAATTGCCATAACTTTCCTAGAAAATGATATTTGCACATATGTACATATATAATATAAAGATTCTTTAAAAATTAAAAAAAGGTTATTAAGCCATTAATTTTCCTTATAATAAATTAACCTAAATAATTATTAAGATGCATGCACAAAAGTTTATGGGCAAAGGTTTCCTTCCTGAAGCACTCATAATTTCGAAAAAAAATAAAAAATTTAAATAAAATTTTAAAATAGATTATGATACTTCTAAATAACTGAATATTGTTTTTTAAGAAATAACATTTATAATAAAGATATAGTAATGTTATAATTTTAAAAATATAAATTGTTAGAGAGTGAGGCAGATAAGGAAACAGTTGGGAATCTTAGAAGCAAGCCTAATATTCTGAGGATCTTAAAGCATGGGATAAAAAGTGTCTGGTAGAAGAGAGAAGAAATAAATAGGGCTAGTTCGCGTGATGGGAATCAGAGAGATTAAAGATAACTACAGAAAGCCATCTTCTCTGGTGAGATCTCTACTACACTCGACTACTGAAGACAGAAAAATAGTCATTTCCATGGGATAGAGGTAAGGAAGCCAGAATGTATCCTGTCAGTTATAATAGTCTCCAGTACTGATATTTTTACTAGAGAAGATTTATTCTTTGAGTTTAAAAACTAAAATTTTGAGTGTGTCATTTTGTTAGTTATGCACATCTTTATATATATTTCAATTTCCTGTTATAGGAGAAACTCAGAGAGATATAAAAACATAAAATGAGAAAAAATCATGGAAAAATATAATAAAATTAACAAAACAGAGACAAATATTATCTACTGTATGATTTTGTTCAGGCCAAACCTGACCTTTCAAATCTATTTAATGACATAAGTAAATCCCTTTAAAATAATTTCTTTAGAAGATTAGTGAATTTGAAGATCTGACGCAATCATTTCAAAACTACCTAATGCCTAGGGAGTCATAAGAATACCTGCTGAGTCATCGCAGTGAGGCATCACCACATGAAGTTTAAAAAGATAGATTCTTTTTATGACAGTCTTTTGAAAAAAAAATCACAACTTTCAAAAGAGTGTTTTCATATTGTTGACAGGTGTGCTGTGATTACTCATCGGGCCCTGAGCTTCACATAAAAAGGGCCTTTTTTTTCCACGGGTAGGAAGCTTGGCTATGAAAATTTCCATTCCACTTATAAAATAGATGCTAATTAGCACATCTCATTTATTAAACTTTCAGGGATTCATGGCAATGGAATGAATGGAAAAGATGTGCATAGGGATATAAGGTTCAACTGTTTAAGTTGGTTGGTCAGTCAAGTCAATAAAAATTGGTTCAAGACACAGCATGGCAGCATGGTAAAAGCATGGGTTTTGAATGAAAGAATTATGAGTTTGAATCTTCTTTTGTAAGACACTAGTTTTACAAGTTTGGACAAGTTACTTTTCTATGACCTATTTTTTAAGTGTTAAATCTGAATAAAATTATATATATATACATATTGTGTAAAATTCTTATTGAAGTTTATGTGTAAATACACATTCACACAAATATATTATATATATCTACCCTGCCCAACTAGTTCTCAGAATTGAACGAGGACATTTATTTGGTGATATTCTTATAGTGTCCTCTGACTTTCTAAGTTCCTTTATGGGGAGATATACAAAATTAAATGAAAGAGCAAGTCTTTTTTACAGCTATTTCTAGAGCTGTAATCATTTAGAGGTCAGAGAACACACACTGAATGGAAAATGGTGGTCATTCAGGAAGTTGATTAGACAATTGATCTCCAACCTGAGCAAAGCTAGTCCCTGAAACAAGCATGAAGCAGAGCCCTGATGAGATGGATAGACAAGTAAATAAGTAGAGAAAACTGGCAACCATGGAAACAGCATGGTGCAATGTACCACAGATTTTAAGGATCAGAAAATTCTTGTGGTGACTGAGGAGTATGTTATTACTTGCTTGAAATATATGGAAAAAAAAGAAAATTCTAGATAAGGAAATTACATGAGAACATAGGGACAAATTCTATAGCAAGTGCTATTCAACCATGTGACTCAAGATTTCTAAGACCATTTCTCTGAGGTCATAAAAAACCTATATTTGTTCCTTCCAGGCAATTTCTAAGGCAGTATAAGTTAATGCCTTAAGGAAATACCTCCTAATATAAATTTCTTAATTTCTTAAAAACTGCCATTATTAAATATATTGGGGTGACATTGGTTAATAAAATTATATAAAAATGTAAAAACTGCCATTACTAGTCAGAAATTATATTTTCTTGAGTATTTATAATTTTTTATATATTTATGAAATTGTTTCTATCCTCCATATTGCAAAAACCTTATATTAGAAATTTCTAGCTATCCAAAAGTGACTAATATGTGACGCCAAAGGAAAAAAATGTAGATTTCCTGAAGATCACTTTAAAAATGGAAAAATACAGGACAAATCTATTTCTTCCTATAACTTTATATGGAGAAAATATTAAGTAAAAGAATTTGCTTCATTTATCAGTGTACATATCTTTGATTTTCAATTTTAACAACTATCCCTAATCTCTAAGTTTATTCAAATGAAGTTGTTGGATAACATAAGCTTTCAATACCCACTGTATCATTTCTTCCTCATTCTATCCATTTTCAAAAGCTCTGAGAAACAGAAAATAATTTCTAAAGAACACTCTGATAAAATATTTGAAATACTTCATAATTGTCTTCTGCCTATTAAATAAATACTGCTAATATTAAAGCAGAGCACAGTTGAAATTACAATGCTGAATTAAATATATTCTCTGTTACAAATATGGAGAACAATCTTTGCTTAATTAGAAAATCCTTATTTGAAGATTTAACGCCAAATATTTTTAAATAGATTTGGACTCTTTCCTTGTCATATTCATGAAGAAAAAACCTAAGTGCTTAATATGTAAAATTCAAAAATACTGCATATTTCATGATCAAAATAGCCAAGGAATACTGTTATAAACTTATACCTTCCAGCTCAGATGCATGTAGGACTATCAGAGTATTTTTAGTATATTTTACAGTTGTCCTCCGTCTTCACTATTATGTACTTTTCTTTCTTGGAATAGATAACTTGGCATGATCACCCAAACAGTATATTGTCTGCTCCTTATATTAATGTCACTTGGAAAACTAGCTTCAACATTTCCAAAGAAATTTTCGTGTAACTTAGTACATAGATTGGGTTGTAATCTCTTAACTTGAATAGTTAATATAGATGGAGGAAAATAATTATTTTCTAAACAAATGTTGATCATAACCGCAAATATCTTCTAAAGAAGAAATAAAATTCCAGAGAATTTTAATAGTAAAATATCTAGGTGACCCTTTCGGATGTAAAAAACAAAGTTCTTCTCTTACTGATTGTCTAAAAACGGAGAGGAAAACAAAGATAAATACATAATATTCTGAGTTAGAGAGTTATTGGTGTTCAGGCGTTGTCTACTGTAAATGTGAGAGATGCTGTAAGGGCCTCAGAAAAAATAAAAAATATATGATGAAGAGAGGTTACTCCTCACAGCAAGGTGTCATCAGAGGAACACTGCCATTAGAATTTCTCTTGAGAAGGAAATAACTAATGCAATTTTTAAAAGAATGGCATCTGGAATCAAATATAAAGCAGTTTTTTTTTTTATGTGTGATGCAATTATTCTTTGTTTTCCCCAAACCTTTAGTATACCTTTGTAAATTTCTGCTACACACAGCCAACATTGGCAAATCAAGAGAAGAGAAGCAGAGGTATGCATATCACACTATAAAATTTGATGCTTGGATAAGAATATTAATATAGATATCAGCTATGAAAACATTTATCATAAAGTATAATAGTATAAACTATTAGAAATCTGTGGAAATACTGGAAGCAAGATGGGTATCACATTTTATGGGATGGAATGAAGCCATATTACTCATTTATTAACATATAGGATGGCATCAAACGACTCACCATTCAATCACACACAAAAAAAATAGTGCTTTATTATGAGATCTTCAGAGATATGAATCTCATTCTTCTTTCTCCATCTTCAGACTGTTAGTAAGCCTTCCCTTTTCATGAGAATCTTTCCTGTCTTTATCATACATATGTTCCTTTCCATTCGAAGCCTGATTTTTCCTGAAATAATGTATTTAAGAAAGCATTTTAACTGTGATCATTTTCAGTCACCTTAAAACTTTTTAGAATTATATGGGTTAGTAGCCTAAAAATATAAAATAACTGCTAAAGGTAAAGGAGGCAAAGAATGTAATGCCATCGGCTATTATCAGTTAGTATCTTAGCATTTAGACTTTTTATTTTACTACCCTCCTTTCCTAGAATAACAACTAGCTGAAGCCATTTCCATTAAAATGAAGAAAATATAGTTTATTAGTAAGAAATCTGAAGGAGAGAGAGGGGAAAAGCACAATGAGTTGGAAAAGCACAGCAGTTGGAAGTGGAATGTAACAAACCTTTATACCTTTATCTAATCAATTCTACTAAATTCCGTTCCCTTTTTCCCCAGATTTACTTCTTAATTAAGTCAGAACGAGTACCACTTATAAACCAATTTTGGCAAGTTTAAAGTGGTAAAAATAAGCCACACTGATACGACCTCATATTTTCAATTCCTGCATTAAATTACTTAGCTTACTTTCAGCCTTAAATGTCCTTACGGAAACACTTTTCAGCTCAGTACACTGAAGTCTAAATGCCAATGTTTATTACTTTGAAAAGTCAATTAAGTGTTTTGACAGCACTACACAAAATGACAGTCATCAAATCAGTGTTATGGCCTGAGAAATTGTGAGAAGCCTCATAGATGATGGCATACTACAGAGGACCAGGGGATGATATATATACTCTTGCACATACTGGAATTTTTTAAGAAAATTATCAAATAAGTGCTTGATGTATCAAGAAATAACAGTGTTCTTGAGGTTTGCTATAGCTAAGTCTACCTTTGAAAAAACATTAGTATTTTTATAATAAAAGCCTCCTCTCTCATATGGGGACAAAAGTCAACATATCTTACATAAATTCTATTTGATGAACAAAGAACATGTCTTCATTGTACTATAATTGTGGGATAGAAGAAATTTAGAGGAGTTACTCTAATTTTGAGTGTAAGTACTGACTCAAATTTCCTCCTCATAACCAAAACATAAATCCAATTTTCGAAAGCCTATAATTTTATTAACACACACCTAAATTTGGTAAGATTAAAAATCCTCTCCAATACTTAAGTAAATAATTTTCTAGTCCAAAGATAGACCAAGACTCATTTAAAATCTTTTCAGTCAGGTAGTAAAATGGTTACAAAAATTGACTTTCAATGTTTGTTTTCCTGGTAACCGAAGTAAATAATTACTCATAGTAGAGCAGATACGGTTAAAAAAATGTAAATAAACCAAACAGAGGGTAATGACAAAACAGGTAGCTGGACAAAAACTAAAGCAAGAATAAGATTTAAACCTTCATTTAATATTTGTATATATGTATATATATGTTAATTTTTAAATAAATATTATCTGTAGATATGAGTATCACAAGTCACTTTTATTCTTTTCATGGTATTCGCTCTTGTTTCTAAATTTTCAGTAATAAGTTTGTATTGATTTTTAATCAGAAGAAAGTTATTTAAAAGAAAATCAATCTTATTTATTAATAATAAAGTGAGTAACTTGCATTTTGCATAAAATTCTGTATTATTTTAGAAAAGTGAACAAATCTCTTTATCCTGTAATTCTATTTTTTTACTTTTATACACAAAAAAATTGAGATTAAATATTAAAAATGAAAGAAAAATTAGTAGTTGACATTTGGCCACATTTTAAAAAAGAAACTTAGGCAGAAGGTGTATAACCACCCCACCCTATATCCACCTCCAAAAAACACACACACAAATATATGTTGAGGCAAGTTAAGTAAATGAGAGGAGAACGACAGATGGTGATTGATGCTGTACTCAGTACATAGATTAGAACAGTAGGTGAAGCCAAGTTTTTATTTGAAACAGGCATCCTCTCCAAGATATCACTTGTTTATGTCATTTTTGATACTCACTTCTGATTAAAGGGCAACTCATTTAATGCATTGTAATTTTTATTGTGTATTAAATTAACAATAAATACTTTGAAAACAGTTTGCTTTTTTAAAATGAAAAGCATTTCAAATGGCATACTTATATAAATCCTTGATACAGATCATAGGTGTCATTTAATGAAATCTTGATAATAATAATAAGCCTCTCCCCTGGGAAAGAGTGAAAATTCCAGGTTATATGTTCATTAAATATTTAATTACTAAATTGGGTCAATACATTTTCTTCATAATTTTTTCCCCTAAATGATTAAGCGATTTTGTAAAGTCAGATTGTATGAAAACTAGGGATGATAAAAGCTAAATGTTGTACCTAAGCCCAACATTCAGTAAAGTCTGTAAGCCAAAGATCAACCTCAGGTCCCTTGTCTTTAATTATATTTATTTTTCCCTATATCATACTACCTTAGGCTTTGGGAAAGAGTGAAAATTCTAGAAGTGTTGAGGGCAAGATATAACTCCAGTGCAAGAATAACTAATTAATAAAACAGGAAATTCAATACAAGAAATTACCAGATAGAATAAGACAGGAAATCTGATATACTAAAATGATATAGGAGTCCATTGATATTAAAAATAAGTTTAAACTCATCTAGCTTTAAGGACACATATAGGCTAAAAGTGAAAAGATACAAAAAGATATTCCATAGAAATGGAAACCAAAGGTAGCAGGAGTAGCTATCTTAATATCAGAAAAATAAAACTTTAACTCAAAAACTGTTAAAATAATTATATAATAATGCAGTGGTTAATTCATCAAGAGGATATAACAATTATAAATAAATTATCTAACTTCGTACATCAAGGAACTGGAAAGAAGAACAAACTAATCCTAAAGTTATAAAAAGAAAAAGAAACAACAAAAACCAGAAAACAAGTAAATGAAATAGAAATTATAAACACAACAGAAAATATCAACAAAACAAAATTGACAAACCTTTAGCTAACTAGGAAAAATAAGAGGAGTTAAATAAATTAGAAATGAAAGAGGACACATTACGACTGATACAACAGAAATATGAAGGCTCATAAGAGATTACTATGAGCAATATACACCAACAAATTGGATGACCTGAAAGAAATGGATACCTTTCTAGAAATAGTCAACTTACCAAGACTGAATCATGAAGAAATAAAAAATTAAAACAGACCAATAATGAGTAAGAAAATTGCATCAGTAATCAACACAGAAAATTTCAGGACTAGATGGGTTTAGTGAATTTTGCCAAACATTTAAAGAATTAATGCCACTCCTTCTCAAACTCTTTCAAAAAACTGAAGAGAAGAAAACACTCTAAAATTATTTTTCAAAGCCAGCATTAGCCAGGTACCAAAGCCAGACAAGGACACTGCAAGAAAAGAAAATTACAGAACAATATCCCTGATAAACACACATGTAAAAATTCTCAACGAAATACTAGGAAACCAAATCAACAACACTTTAAAAGAATCATACGACATGATAAAAATTTATCCCTGAAATGCAAGGATGGTTCAGCATGTGCAAATGAATAAATGTGATACACCATATTAACAGAATAAAGAAAAAGAAATAAAAGACATTCAGAAAGAAAAAAATAGAAATGTCTGTCTTTTCAGATGACATGACCTTACATATGGAAAATTTTAAATTTATTAAACTAATAAATGAATTCAGAAAAGTTGCAGGATACAAAATCAACACACAGAAAAACAGCATTTCTCTACACTAACATCAAACTATATGAAAAAGAAGTAAAGAAAATCCTATTTAAAAAGGCATTAAAACAATAAAATATTTATGAATAAATTTAACCAAGGAAGTTAAAGACCTGTACACTGAAAACTATAAAACATTGATGAAAGAAATGTAAAAAAAAGACACAAATAACTGAAAAGATATCCTGCATTCATGAATTGAAAGAGAATGAACATTGTGAAAATGTCTATGCTACCTAAAATGTTCTCTAGATTCAATGCAATCACTATCAAAATTTCAATTTTTCACAGAAATAGAAAAAACATTACAATTCGTATGGAACCACAAAAGACCTCGAATATCTATTAGAATGACTTTTATCAAAAAGATAACAGATGACATATTGGCAAGGATGTGTAGGAAAGGGATCATTTTTATACTGATGGTGGGAATGTAAATTGGTACAGCCATTATGGAAAACAGTATGGAGATTCATAAAAAAATTAAAAATGGAAGTACCATGTGATGCAGTAATTCCACTGTGGATATATATCTGAAGAAAATGAAATCTGTCTAGTAGCATTATTTACAACAGCTAAGTTATGAAAACAACCCAACTATCCTTCAATAAATGAATGGATAAAGAAGATGTGGTATATATAAAACACATTTTTATTCAGCCATAGAAAAGAGGGAAATCCTGCCACTTGTAACAGCTTGGATGAACCTGGAGGACATAATGCTAAGAGAAATAAACCAGACAATTAAAGACAAATATATATGACCTCACTTATAAGTGGAATCTTAAAAAAAATTAAACTCATAGAAACAGAGAGTAAAATGGTAGGTACCAGGTGCTGGAATGAGAGGAAAATGAAAAATGTTGGTCAATGAGTAGAAGCCTTCAATTATGATATAAATAAATTCTTGAGATCTAATATGTATCATTGTAACTATGGTTAATAATACTATATTGTACATTTGAAATTTGCTGAGAGTTGATGGTAAGTAGCTCCCCACGTGCGCGCACGCACACACACACACACACACACACACACAATGGCAACTATGTGAGGCTATGAATGTGTTAATTTATCTGAGTGTGGTAATCATTTCATAGCATATACACATTTCAGATCATCATGCTGTACACTTTAAATATACAATTGTATTTGTTAATTATAGTTTGATAAAGCTAGAGGAAAAATCCTTCAATGAATTTACATAATTATTTATTAAAATTTAAAATGAGCCTAAAGAGGTGACTTTAGTGAAAACAGCACCTCCAAAAATAATCACCCCCATAAAAACAATGACAATACTGGCAAAAATTAGAAGAATCAGCTTTTTTACAACTCTGGAAATTAACCAAAGAGTTGCAACAATCTGGGGAGTATTTATTCAAGAAAAACACTGGTAGGAACAGTGACCTTTGTCATTTTCAGCTTACCCTATTTCTATTTCCACAATAGCTTCATATCCAACTGCCCACAATCATAATGAAAACCAATCACCTAGCAGTCACTGGAGGAGGAAAGATGAGTTGGAACTCTTTCAAAGCCCCATTCCCAGAGACTTGTCATTTTGACCTGTCTGGTGGTTTCCTAGAAGAACAAATGTGAAGGACAATCTTAATATGATCTGTCTCTGAGCTTTCTTAGTGTAAACAGCCTTTTCCACAGGGAGCAATAGTGAAAACAATAAGAGGAAATAACTGGACATCTTTTAGTGAATAATAGTAACTGGGGCAAACAACAAGCTTAAAAAGGAAATGTTGGTAAGGCAAAACTGGGTGAGATGTCCATAGAGTGAGTGATATGAAAAGTTCTGACATATTCCTGGGAATCTGGAAGGCTAATGCAATGCTGTCAACTGCCCGGCAAGTTACATATGTAATCCTAACTGCCAAATAAATGGATGCGTTAATATATTTTGGTACAGTAGTGCCTCATTCATCAAGAAGTCATTTATATGCCATATTATTTCAATTACTGTTAACTCATTTTCTTGCCTCCATTTCATCAACCATCAAAGTATCTTCCCCACTGCTACAAAGATAATCTGATGACTTATTTCTCTACTTAAATTACTTTAAATATCTAGCATAAAGTTCCAATTTCTAAGTATGGTATATGAGCACATTTACAATTTTGCCTAGGCCTCTCGGCTTTCCAGCTTCATCGCCAACCTTCCTTCCCAAGCAAGCATTGTCCTCTGCTCTAAGCCACACTGAACATGCTGTCACATCTGAGGTTTAGATCATGCTGTTCCACATGTCCTTTCCTTTTTTATCAAGTGTACTATTTTTTATTGATTATGGCCAAGTTGGAATTGTGTCATAGGAGGGAAACATCTTATTATCAAGAGAGAACTGACTCAAAAGACAATGGCATGGTGTATTAATGTAAGTAAGCATTTTAATCACTACTAACTAAGCATACATTAAGATTCATTTACACTCAATCTGACAGTTATAATCTATTGCTCACATACCTGGGATGACAAATACTGTAAATGAAAGGCTCTAGGGTGGATATTTTCTGTTTTACGGATAGTTCATTGACTTTTACATTCTTTGCTAGTTTCATGAGAGGACAAGTCAATATTCACCTTCAAACAATATGTTGACTTACTTGGTACTGACAGATCTGTTTCTGGCCTCATTTTCCCATGGAGTCCTAGGCTTGAGTTCAATTTTGGAGTTCTCTTTTATTCTTCATGAAGTATACGTTAGTTTGTCACATATACATGTGAATCTCAAACAGTTGTCATTGCTATTGTCTTTTAATAAATAATATAAGGTCATTGCTTCAGGAGACTTCAGCCCTTTAAAACACAACACAGACAAGTTTACTGATATTACTCATTCCTGCAATGATACTGATTAATCTGCTCTATATTTTACAGTAGCCCAAGCTATAATAAACAACACTGACCTTTCAACTAAATGCGCCCTTTTAGTTTACTTGAACACCACAAGCTTAGCTCTAGACAAAGAATTAATTACCCTTTTTCTGTTTGTACAAATCAATTTATAAATGCCGCCATTAGATCGCAAGTCTCATTATATTAAAGTTAATTATTTATATGCCTGAATTCGAGGCTTGACTGTTTAGAACAGGTATCACAGCTATGCTTTTTTTTTCTTTTACTATATAGTTTCAGTGTCTCATATAGTTTCTGATATACAATAAATAAAAGTAATATTTCTTATATGAAATCTAATCTGAAATTTCATAAATATGGCTGAAAATCCAGGAGAAATAGTTTTCAACCAAAGAAAAATTTTCAGTAGTTACTGAATTCATCACCTCCACAAACTTATATTCAAAAACATGCCAGTTTCTTAAAATATCTGATGTAGAAAATATTTATATTATTCACTCTCAAAAACAGATGAGTACATCTGCTTTTAGTGTTTTTATTATTCCATGTGACAAAATCAGCAGCATGTATAAAGCACTTCTGTTCCATTATGAAGTATGATGGTTATCTCAAAGAATTACCCTTGTGCTATTGTTTAAATTGTGAGCTAAACTAATGACTTTTATGGACTACAATTTTTATTTGAAAGAATGAATGACAATCTACAGTTATTCACAGTTGAGTACTTAGCTGGCCTTTTTCACACAAAATGAATAAAGTGAGATTCTCATATTAAAAAAACTATATTGGGAGGGGCCAATAATGAAATTTGAGCTTTTAAGCAAAAGTTAGGATTTGAGAAAACTTTTAACTGCCACCGTGAACTTGACAGCTTCTTAATTTCTAGAAAGATAAATTGGGATATTAATAAATGTGGAACTTTTTCCATTGTCTAATGAAATACATCAACATTTGGAAGATGTACAAAACTCAGTAAACTATTATTTCCCAAAAAACTGATGCATATTACAAAATCTAGCAATGATAAGAGACTCTTTCAAAATGTGACATACATAGATTAATAGATTTTAATGTAATTAAGTAAGAAATGTTCACTAATAAGACTTCAGATTCCACATTGCAACTCTCCTTTAAGAAACAAGCACTTATTGAGTTGGTTACAGTATGCAAATACAGTATCTGAAATGTTTGGTAAAGGTCGTTATACTTTTTTCCAACTACTTCTCTGGTGTGTCTAAATAGTCATTATCTATATCAACCAAACCCCCTAGTGCAACAGATTGAATGCAGAAGCAGATGTGAGAATCTGCTGCCTTCTTAAGTCTTTACTGCATCAAGGTAAAAACAATGTCACTCTTCTCACTATTTTTTATCAGTTTTGTAAAATATAGTTATTTTTTGTAAAAAATATATGTATGCTAATATGAAGTTAATTTATTATCTTTTAATAAATATTTTAATATTTCAATTTTTATTTCTAATATACTAAATATCAATTTATATAACCCATATAAACAAAAGCAGTTTGGCATCTCTCAGTAACTTTTAAGAGTGGAGAAGAGGCCCATGTCTAAAAACGTTAAGAAATGCTAGCCTAGTGACTCAACACATCAGCTTTGTTGCTGGTCCCTCTAACCTGTCAGCCCAGTTCCAGTAGAGTGTTTGGCTTTCTCCCTTCTTGCATCACATAAAATGGGCACCTTTCTAGCTGCGTTACCCTGATATGGCACACTTAGCCTTTCTGAGACTTAGTTTCTTCTTCTGCAAACTGCATATTAGTAGCAATTGGGATAGGCTGAAGATGCATTAGGTTAACAAATGTGAAACACATAGAACAGTACCTGGTACACAGTAAACAGTAGTTGTTAGTTGTCTTTGCTATTGAATTAAGAAAAGAGGCAGTAAAGTGTACTGACTTAGGATGTATCTTCTAGTGCCAGACTGCCGGGGCTTAAATCCTGTACTCTGCTTATTAGTTCTATAACCTTGAGCAAATTACTGGTCTCTGTAATTTCTCATCTTAATAACTGGTATAATAATAGAACACATTTCATATGGGCTTATAAAACACTTAGAATTCTATCTTGTATAAGGGTTCAATAAATTGTAGCTATTATAATTATGATTTTTCTTTCCATATCCTTGTGTAAAGATTTCTATCTTACCCCATTTCCTCAGGGTCTATAGTTTGACTCCACAATACTTATATATTGACACTAGGTTTCTGGCTATCTCTGCTGCAATTAGATTCTCTATAATCTCTAGCTAGTTCATCTACCTTTTTTTTTTTTTTTAATTATTTTTTATACTTACGGGCCCTGGTCTTACTAGATGGTCTCTCATCCAAGTACTAATCAGGTCAACCCTGCTTAGCTTCCAAGATCAGACTTTGGGCTTGTTCAGGGTTGCATGGCCGTAGACCATGAACTGTGGCTCCACTGGGACACAAACCCCAGACCTTCTGCATGTAAAGCAGACGTGCTAACTGCTAGACTATAGAACCACTCTTCTAACTCTTGTTTACTATTGACTCACAATTATTACTCCCCTCTACTCATGGACCTGTTACTTCCGCCAGGACTTCCTGAACACTACACTCCTCTCTATTTCCATTTGCTTGCTGTTGGGATTTTTGCCAGTCTCTCAACTCATGCAATGATGTCCTTGTTTAACCCAGATCAGAACTAGCTGAGTCTAATTCTGCTAAGTAGTGTGTATTCTTTTTAAAGAGAGTAGAGTCAATTCTGTATATGTGTGTTTGTGTGTGTGTGTGTGTAGATGCTTAACAGAATAAACGTAAGCCCTAGTCATCCAGAAAATTCATTTAGGATGAACAACTTCATTAATTTAACAAATTCGATAAAGTTTAATTTTTATTTTATACTAATAAGATCTTTAACCTTCTTTATTTTAAGCTTAGAAAAAATTTAATCTTAAGTTATGAAGAGAAAACCATTCTTTTTGATTCATGTTTTTAATCAGACTTCAAAAATTGAAAATTTATATTTTCATATAATTTTCTTATATATATTTCACACATGAAAAGACAAGTTTTTAATTGTTTATTTTTTAACAAAAATATACATTCAAAAATTATAAAACTTTAGTCAGTCAGTCTATATATCTTAATGTACTGAAATACCAATTAGCTGCTTAAACATCCAAAATATAATTTAAGAATAGTATTGACAATTATTTACCAATAAAACTATATAACTTTATAATCTCAAGGTCAAAGTGAAATTTACCTAATATGTGTGGGGGTTTTTTTAACACAAAAAGAATGCAAGAATGCAGCCTTATTATGTTAGCACAAACTTAATAGTTAGTTAATGGTAGTTTCCTTTGTTGAGTGTTTTATATGAATTATGTCAATTCATTTAGTCATCTAATAAATGTTTGTTGGAACAACTATGTTCCTAGGATATAGTAATAAACAAGATAGATAAATTTTCTACAATGAGAAAGACAGACATATTAAATGTTATTGTAATTCAGATTTAGAAGAAAAATAAATGGGACAAAGGTAGAGAGTACAAGGAAAAGGATAGTTACTTTCAGAATGAGTGTTCAGTGATAAGAGATTTCAATGAAATAAGGGATAGAGCCATGAAAAGATCCGAGTGGCGTGAAAATATAGTGGCCAGGCAGCAGGAACCACATACACAAATCTTCCAAGAGGGAACAAGCTTAGTTTTACCTGAATCTCATGTATTTACTATTTCAACTCTTGAAAGTAGGTAATGTTATCATTCTTTTCAACACATGAAGGTCAGAAAGGCTAAATTATTTTTGAAGGTCTCATGTCCAGAAACTACTAAAACCCAGATATGCACGAAAGTAATCTAATTTCTATTTGAGTTGTTAACCATTTGCCTGGAGTGTTTATCAACAAATTATGTCAATTACATGACCACGAATCTAGTGGCTGCCCTGTGATCCTATAGTCCTTCCTATTAAACTACAAACATCTATTAAAAGATATCATAAAAAAATTATTTCTTATGATCTGCAAGTTTTTAAATTTGGAAACCAGATTTGAGTGCAGATTATTTTTAAACCAATTAGTATAAAATATGCAAATCATGTATAAAATGTCTTTACACTGTCTGTTAAAAACAAAACAGACAGATACCTAAATTTCCAGCCATTACTTTTAAGGAGTGATCCTCTAAGGAGTTTTCATAAAGCCAGAATAAGAATCTCAGAATATAAATCAGGGTTCATGCTATGGGTGGACATTAAATGGCTCCAACAACAATATGTAGAAAAATGCATGAAGCTAAGTAACAAAGCCTGAACACTGGCATGTCCACAAGGAGAGAAGAGTGCAAGTTGAAAGTAACCGTTTCAGGAGCTTTAATTTGCTCATGCCCAAACCTGCTATACCCATCTTCTATACCACATCCGCATACCTACTCTGCCTTTATCACTTCTCTCCACCTGTTTCTCAAGTATCTTGTTGTGTTATTGTTATTGTTGTTGTTGTTTTCCTGCTTAATAGTCTGTAAATCTCTTTTGTCCTCTTTCTGCCTTTCTCTCCTTCTCAGTTTCTCTTTTCTAACTTCTTGCATAACCCAGCCATGACTCAGGATAGCCTCTATGCCCCAAAATAATAACTAGAATATGTCTTCTAATGTGTGAATCTGTACTTATTTGAATATTTGTGACTGACAAGTTTGTACCTAATAAAAAAATAATTAATTCCATTTAAAAATTAGAATTTTTGGCCTTTTAGCACTTTTATCCTATTATCTGTTATGTTTACAAATAATATTTGTCATATTTGACACAGGGGATATTCTAGGGCAAGTCATAATCATTGAATAAAAGATAAGATAAGAAACATTTCAGTTAATCAATTCAATACACTTGCATCAAATCCCTACTAACTTAAATCCTCAAAAGGTAGTAACAAGCTAATAAAATGCAATTATTTTAAAGGAACTAAAGTAGAGTGTATGATATGATCTCATATTGACCTCAGACATATGCCTTTAATTTGCAAAATTACTGTTAAGGAAATGCAAAGGTAAGGAAATAATACTAAGAATAGAAAGGCCTTGTGTCTAGATAATATCTATAGAATTTTCTCTATGCTCCCCTTCTCTTTAGTTCCTTTAGCAAATGCTTCTTAATTTTTACAAAAAGGTTTATTTATGGTCTCCAGATGCAGAACTTGAGAGTACGCTAACCAAACAGAAAGGCATAAAATTCAGTGACTATCTTCCTTAGAAAGATTATTAGCTAGATGGGTCAGTGCTTCAAATCCAGTCAAAGAAGTCTTCCAAAAGCCAGGAGTGAGCTCAGCAAGGTGTATCAGATCTGAAAAGTATCCACCTGGGGTTATTTATGTAGAGCTAGTAAGCTGAAATGGAACATCAGAGAACTAGTAGCAAATGTTACTGATTAGTTTTCCCCTGTGTGGATCGGAAACTCTCAATTAACAAAGAAAAGAAAGAAAGAAGGAAGGAAGGGAGGGAGGGAGGGAGGGAGGAAGGAAGGAAGGAAGGAAGGAAGGAAGGAAGGAAGGAAGGGCCAGTGCCATATTTTTTTACAGTCATATTTTATGCACACACGCACTCACAAAATAACAGTTTTGAGAAGGAAATCATATGATTTAGGACCAATACAGGTAATGTAGAAATGATTTTTCTGAATGGAACTCACTGGGAACTGAATGTTCAATAACTCTTGTTTGAGCTTTGAGGAAGAGAATAATTAAAAGCCTTCTTCCTTTTAAAAATGAAAAAAAAATTATCGTGATAATTTGACAATTATATTTTACTATTTTTAAGTGAATAAAAAAAGTGTTTAAGTTATGTAAAATGTATAAAGTAGGTTAGACCCAGCCAGTGCTGTGAAAGTCCAGGGCAAGGAGAAATCACACTGACAGTCACTGACATATTGTCTACTGGTTCATCTGAAAACTACTATCTGTACTTTTAGGACAAGGACATGTGTCAGGATGGTGAGGTGTGATTTTGATGTAGTCTAATCACTTGCATAATTCAGACCTATAAATTCTCACTTTTCATATTGAAAGTAACAATAAGTAGTTCTACTCAGCTACAAGAAAGCAAGATTCTACCTTTTTACAGCTATGCTGCTCCTTGTCTTAGATTTGTCTTTACTTTAGATGTTTTGCTCTCTCATCCTTATTTCTCTGGGCTATCTAAGGACAAGCAGAACACTATGATTCTTTCTGAGTCCTCAGCTCTGTCTTTTCTTTTCCTAGCTGGCCACTTCTTCCCTACAACTTCTGTAGGTAATAACTATTTGTAAGGATATGCTACTTTCTGTTCCAAGGATCATACAGCACTGATACCCATTCAGGTGTTAACCGATTATCATATCTGTAATAATGACACCAGGATTAGTCATTCACTGCAAAAGAATAAGAAGAATTTGAGAAATTGAAGTGGTAAGAGAATGACTTTTTCTTGCATACAGGTTTTTATACATTGTGCCTTGAAGTTTAGTTTGGGGAAGAGAAATCAGAGAGAACATCATATTGTACAGACAGATATAGTATTTTTATAGATGGAAAGTTCAAATAGTTAAAAATATAAATTCTCTCTTAAGTGACCTTTAGATTCAAAATAATAAGCAAAAAAGTCCAAAAAGAGTATCTGAGAGTTTACAAGCTGAATCCTAATTGTATACAAAAGAGTAAAGACACAAGTATAATCAAAATGAAAAAAACGTGGCAGGTGAAATTGCCCAACCTTATATCAAGACTTACGATAAAGCTATAGCAACTAGGAGAGGTGGTTGAAATTTTTAGGAAGAAAAACTGATTGGTAGAACTTAATAGGACAATAAGCTCAGAAACTTGATTTATGTCAGCACGGCTCCTGAAGATCAAGCCTCGACAAGGCTGTGGAGAACTGGGAACTTTCAGCTAGTGTTCACAGGACCTGGCACTCCTGCTCTGGAAAATGGTATTTTGCAAAGCTGAAGATAGACATTCCCCACAATTTAGAAACTGCACTCTTAATTTTGTTTCCTAAGTAAATTCATTCACATGTGAACCAGAGACATACATGAATATTCATGGTGGCATAGTTCATTATAAATCAAAATTATTAATAACCTACATATTGTTCAACAGAATTCATAAATATATTGCATAGCTCTCTATAGATAGATCAGTAAAAATCAATGAAACATAACTATATGAACAATATGAACAAAACACAGGAACAGAATGTTGACTATAAAGAATAAGTATGCAGAAGTCTTCTATTGCTGTGACATCACTTTTACAAACTTCCGATCTTATCTAAACATTGTTTATTTAGTTTATTGTTTATTATGTATATTATTTAAGGATATGTAAAAAAAAATTTCAAACCCAGGATTAAAAAAAGTAATTAGGATAATGGCTGAGGAGAAACTAGCACACAAATGAGTGGTATTTATGAGTCGATTCGGTGGTACTAATAATATTCTAACTCCAGATGTGACTCTTTTACAAGTGTTGTATTATTATGCTTCATAATTTACCAAACATTTAAATATATTTTTATATTATAATTTATGTATCAAATATTAAAATTTAAAAATCCAGAAATAAAACAATATATTCATCATCAGTTAAATAAAAATACAAAATAAAATTTTGCATTTTAATGCATAATAAAAAAATCGAAGAGCCACGGCAAACTTATAACAGTTTATACCTCTGGAAAATAGAAGAGATTCAGAAAAGGTGGCATTTTCTTTTTTGGGGTACTTTCTTATCACAATAAGAATGTACTCATATACTTTTGGTTCATTTACTTTAAAATATTAATAATAAAATGTAAACTTGTAAAAAACCATGCAGATTGTTTATATTACAGGATATAGGAAAAATATATCATACTCCATGTTTGACTTATGCCAAATAATGTGAGACATTCATTACTTTTTTTTTTTTAACCTGGCAAGCAAGAATTGGACTGCAGATTACACTGATTTATTCGGAAAAGAGAGCTCAATTACTTCCAGACAATATGACCCTGGACTCTTTAATAGAATAAAACATTGAAAGTCTAGAATTGTTGGGACATGATTAAATATCTAAAAACAGCTATTATGATGTTCCAGTTACTTAAAAATGTTTAGAGAATATGTATATAAATGTAATAGTCTGAAATACTTGGGTAGCTTATAACAAATTTCTCTGCATCAAAGCACAAGGCTCTCCTGAGGAGGCTCCAAATAAATTAAACTCCCTTTCTCTTCTTAATTCTCTTTCATTAATAAATAAAACCAAGAGTCAATACAGAGATCAAGATACGATCCTTATCCTTGAGAGGTGAAGGAGGAGGATGTGTTCTACTTATTTTAGCCAATTTGACTTGTTAATACATGAACAAAACCCACTTTCCCATTCAACCATGTCAATAAGAGAAGGAGGTATTCCCATAGAGGCCAGAGGTCCTCCAAGAGCACTGAAATACTTCATACCCTGTGGCCCAGCAGCCCTAAGAGTCCTGTTGAACCCACCTCCCCACGTTCATACCTTAGATAAGTAATTCCACCTCCAGAGGGGCTAAAGGGATTAAAAAGAGAAACAAAAAATGTCACAAGAACAGTTCCCTTTCCACCTATAAAGGGTAGTATCTCTTCTCCCTTCCACTCCATCACCAAAACAAAACAATAGTTACTCTAAGTTGTTCCTCAAGGCATTGTTCCTGGATGTATAGCGGGATCTGAGAATGTGATAAAAATGGAGATTTGTGGACTCCTCCCCAAATTTTATAAATCAGACTCTCTGAAGGTGGGTTCCAGAAGTCTGTGTTTTAACAAGCCCTCTGGTGACTTTAAAGCACCTGAAGTTTGAGAATAACTGCTTTACTTTATTACATCTCACTATGTACCAGAACTTCAATTTTCTCTGTTCCAGCAATGAAGACAAATGGGATACTATATCCAAAATAATACAAAAATCAATGAGATTTAATTAAACGAAAAGAGTAATACATTGGGGGAAAAAAGAGACCAGCGTTGGAGTATTTTTCCTACTAATTTGCTCTTTTAAGTTACATCGAATACTCTGAGATTCACATTTTTAAGGTTACAATGATAAAGTTGAGCCGAATGATTTTTCTAATCTCTTCGAGCTCGAATTTTCTGTTTCCATTTGATCTCTGAAAGTGTAAAAGTCATATGCAAACAGGGCCATAAGTATTCTTTAACCATTTACCTAATTCTGTCTTGTGCACCACCTTGTCCTTTTCAGTCATTTCTTATTCAGCAAACATACCGGATACCCACTCTGTTCAAGGCTTTGCAGCAAGAGGTGAGAATAAGACCCTGACAGAATATATAAACCTACAAGATGAATTGCAAAAGTGAATATCTGTATTCCAAGTAGAAAAAAAAAGAGTAGGAAAGTGCCACTGTGACTTAGAGAAGAGCTAGCACAGCTGTTTAGTCAGAAATTGGAACGCAGCTATAATAAACAACAAAACTTTCAGCTTGTCGATTGGTTAGTTCAATTTTAGCAGATTAGTGGGGAAGGGTTATTATCTGCATTAGTAAGATTGTTGGTTTTTTTGAACGATTATTCTTTGTTAAAAATTATTGTAGAGAGACACTGTTCTCTAAGACCTTACGATCTGGAGAAAGATTTGAATGGAAGTGGTTGAAATATTCATGGTGAATTCCCTATGCAATCTTGACCATGAATCTACATTAAATTAAAAAAAAAGTAAACAAATAACCTAATAATCCAAAACAAAAATATATTTTTGAATCTCCAAAAATATATTTTTGTTCTCTAAGGATGTATCAAGTTATACACACATGAATACTTGCATTGTAGTTACTAGAATAATTCTTTATAAAAATTTGTTCCACAAAAAACATAAATAAATGGAGCCATTTCCCACTCTATTTTAAATGAATGGATTGATTGTAACATTAAAAAGTCCTAGTTTAGTTGAAGATCCATATGACTGCAATCTCATAGTCAGTTTGATGATTTTTCAGGCATGTGACCTTGAAAAAAACAACCTTTTTTTTTATGTCTGTACAAAAGGAGGTATTAATACCTGTGTGATTACCTTTCAGGGATATTATGACAACAGCATAGTGAAAGGCAGAAGTTAATTGTAATTTGCAAAACACAGTAAATGTACATTTTATTTATGATAAATGAGGTAAAGAGATAATGGGCTATTTTATCTACCAATCAAACATTATCCTTGGCAAAGGATTTGTGAAGCACTGTTCCTTGTTTTCTCTGTCCTTTGCAGTAAGTCACATCTAAATATATGGAGGACAATAAAATCTATTTCTATGTTTCCTCTTCTCCTCTTTTGATTATTATTAACAAGTAAAAACACGGACTGCCTGGAGTTTCATCTCTTTTCTTAGCTCTCGCTCTCTCGCTAGGACAGGTGCTAATGATTAACAAAATGAGAAAAAAAACAGAACATCAGGAGAGTAAGGACTTTTCACATTTCACACACGAGAAGATCAAACCCTAAATAATTATAAGTTCATATCAAAAGAGTGAAAATGTCTATGAGTTTCTGTAATTGCTTTTTCTAAAATGGGAATAATATTTCAACTCTGGTGATATTTAATATTTTGGGTTCAGATCCTTTGGGGGAACAAACATTTACTGAATTTTTCTGAACTGACGGCTTATTTCAAGAGTACCTGTTTATATAAATCAACATCTATAAATGCTGAAGACAATTTAACTACTCTGAAACCAATTCTACTTTCCCTTTTTCAACTATTTATTTGGTATCATATCTATTTCAATAGGACTTACTGTTAAACTAATTTATGTTATAAATTGTGGGTAAAATTTTTATCTCAGTGTAATCTAAAGAGCAATAGAATGGGAAGCCCAGCTCTGCCACTGAATATATGACTATAAATGAGTCAAATAAACTCTATGAATATCTATTATATTACATACTATATGATAAACTAGTTTTAGCTGATCCCTATACTTACATCTATATCTAACTAACATCCTAGTATTTCTTTTCTTTGTATAATTATTAACTACACATGGGCAAGAAAACTATCATCAAAGATTAATTTGTACAACAATTTCTCTGAAATCGGAGAAAAGATCTCTCTCCAGAACCTCAGAAGTCCAACATTCTAAATATTGTAACTTACTGACCATGCTGTTACAATACAAAAAGCAAATCAGATGGGTAGGACAGTTTGAACTTGATCTTGATGATCTAAGAATTTGACTATTTTTACATCTCAACTAGGAGTGACTTTGTATCCCTTCCTCAGGGGACCTTTGGCAATGTTTGGAGACATTTTCGTTGTGAGATTCGGGGGAACGCTGTTGGCATCTAGAGGGCAAAGATCATGAGTCCTGTTACACATCTTATAATGCACAAGGCAGCCTCTCCTTCTACCCAAGGACTTAACAAGCTCAAATTTGTTATCCTCAAAGACTAAAAATTTTCTTTCCTTCAATTCTGTAAGCAGCATTACCAATATAATTATTATGAAATATTTCTGACCATAATAATTTCTCTTACACTTGGATAATAAAAATATACATGTTATATAACGAAATAAGATTTTTTTTTTTTTTTTGGCTTCTATGGCTATCTTATAAGATTGCTAATTTCCAAAAGCAAATCTTGGAGCAGCAAATTGTTATTGGATTTTGTTTTTGGTAACAGTTTTAAAGAGATCGAACTAATAAAATAAGGTAATTTTTTTCTACAACTACAATTTAGTATGGAAAAAAACAGGCTTAAGCCTCTGGAAAATTAGACAACTGTCATGTCATTTCCTTTAAGAATAATTTCTAATAAAGCAAAATTATTTTTCTGATGCAATTTAAAAAGGAAATTTGTACAGGTGTTAGAAGGTGGGAGAGGTATAAGTCACACATTGACTAACTTAAAGGTAAACAATGCTATTATAAGCCACATGGCTACTCTCAAGTGATGAAGAGTTTTCTCCCTTAGAGATTTTTTGCGGGTTCACAATCCATTCCAAAGAAGCCTGTTTGAAATAGGCCATTCATTACAATATGATTTTAACAAACTGTGTTTCACATGATATATAGGAGCTTTTAAAAAGAAAAGCCTGAGTACAAGGTATAACCGTTAGGCTCAGGATGTGGAAAACATTCGAAAAGTACTGCACATTGCAGGTTCTTTGAAACTAAAGAAAGAATAGAGTGACAAATGTTTTAAACACACAAGCAATATATGTAGGTATACACTATTTAGTCTTCTTTTCCAATTAACACGTATATTTCATGAGAATATATTCCTAAGATCTTTCTGAATAAGTTATTTCAGGTGAAAAATTTTGATTAGCTTCACTCCCTTACAGAACTCTGCTAAGGTCAAGTTTAGTTTAACTTTCCAATAACTTAAACTTAGCTGTAACTTTATATATACAGAATTCTGGGCTACAATATCATTGGCAGCAATCAGCCCATTAATGATTTGTCCGGGTTTTATACCCAGGTAACGTTTTCAATCAAGACGTAAACTGGTATCGATGCTACTGGTGACTAAGCAGACATGTGCAATTTAACAAGCTCATTTCTTTCTGTGCATCTATAATCATCTGTTCACTTGATGATCTTTTTAATTTGCATGCTTCATGGTTAAACTGTGCTCAAATTTAAGTGTACAGAGGTTCAAATTTTATGTAAATAACGATGTCCTTGTTAATAGAGATTTGATATGATCTAACAACAATATTGTTCACGTAATCTCATTCCATTCTCAGGTTCTGACCCTGTCCAAGTAAACTGATATAATCTTTTCGGATTAATTATTTAATTATTTACATACTAGTTCACAAAAGATAACTATTGTAAGTAGTCTCCCCAATAGATTCAGAAAACAGAAAAACATTTTAAGGAGCAAAGTTACATTTCACAAAGACATGTTTTCCTCGAATTGTGACATAATTAATAACTCAAAGCCACTGAGTTGCTGTTTGGAGAAATGAGGTATAACTTTAAAGGAATGACATTGATTTTTCTCTGTCTTTGGAACGCAACCCCATTACGTAAGATTCGCACCACATATGTTAATCCTAAAATGAAAGACAACTAGATCTTGGAAAGTACATTATTCTGACTTAATAATGCAAGCGTGCTCTATTCTTTACCTCAACTCCTTAGATTTCCTAGTAACGCATTTCTTTTTAAAGCAAACCAGTAAAAATAAAATTGCTGTCTTTTATTTAGAACCTTAGAAGCACGTTTGGAAAGATCTGCCTAACTGCCTAAGCTAACACTATTCCTTTCAATACATAAAACTCACACCTTTATGTTAAGCATAATTTCAGGGAAGGCATGTAAATTTTTCATTATTTTGAGTTAAGCATCATTTCCTGAAGATAAAATATTAATAATACCAAGTCATTAAGCCAGTAACCCCTTAGACTCAATTCGTGACCTACTGGAGATGATGCCCATATACAGCAATGAGCTAAAAAATTTATGATCTAAGCACTTTATACATACTCAATAAATAACCATATCTTACACATATATAAACACATGAAGCTAATCGGCTTTGCCAACAGGTTTGGACTGGAATTCCAGCTCCAACATTACTTGGGATGTAACTTTAGACATATGATCCTTTGAAATAAAAACTTTTTGCAGATTTAATAAATAATGAAAATAAATAAGAGTCTCTGGAACACAGAAAGTACACAAAAATGATAAAATTATTAAATGTTATATATTAATTTTCATACAGTGAATATAGATCCTACTATGAAAATATTTTAAAATATTTATATTGCAGAATATGTAGTAAGTGTTAATTATGTATTTCAAATATTAACAATCAATTTACATGAAAAGTAAAACTATCATACAGAGCATACATAATTTTTGACAACTAAAGAACTCTTCACTATTAAATTTGGGGTACGACTGCCAAAGGATAAAAGACTGTCTCAAGACCATGTAGTAGAACATATGATAATTATTATAGGAATCAGAGGGTCTGTATTTCAGCTCTGAATTCACCATTACCTGGTTCTGTGACTTTGGATAAGTCATTTAAAATCATAATTTTAATTTCTTAGCCATAACAATTGGAACAGCATCTTTCTAATGCATAGGTTAATTTAAGAAACCAATTAGAATATTTAAAATCACTTTAAAACTTTAAATACTAAAAATATAATTTTTTAAAATAAAACTATTTCTAATTTGAATAGGAAGAGTAAGCCTTTAAGGAACTGGGTTCTTGAAAAATGGGAAAATTGCAAAAAGGAAGGGGAAAAAAATCATCAAAATTGAATTCTGCCTATTTACACTGATATGAAGTGAGAATCAGTTTTTTAGCTAAGAATAGCAATTTCCAGCTTTACTGTTTCCCAGGTTTGTGAGCATCTACAAAGTTACCTAAATTTTCTATGATACAATTGTCTCATGTATTAAATGGAATGGCAAAACTGTAAGTTGGCTAATAAATATTCCCTTCTTCCTTATTAATAAACTCCGTATTTGCTTGAAAGGGTAGAACATCCCTAGCTAAAGGAAAACAACATTATCATCATCATCATCAACAACAACAACAACAAAACTACCGGCTTTTCAGCTGTGAGCCACAAATGAGAAATAAGTAGCCAAAGCGTAACAAAATTCATTTGCTAAGAATGGCTGAGAAGAAAGATAGAAGCAACCCAACATTATAATTGAGAGGCTATATCAACCACAGACTATCTACTACAGTTTTTGTCTTATATGAGATAATTAATTTGTTTAATCCACTGTTTATCTTAGTTTTTAGTCACTCATGGTCAAATACAATACCTAATACTTTTTACAAGATTGATGTATGATTTATATGTAATACAGAATGGCAATAGGAAAAATATCTGAACTATCTTAGGTGTATAAAGGTAATATTTTAACTATTAGTCATATTTCCCCCTTTTCTTCCTTACCTTTTATCCCTTGCTTCTCCCCATGGAGAAACTCAGACTCTATGGCATCCATGGGCCCAGAAAAATGTACTAGAGCAGAAAGGAAAGGAACTATTTAGTTGTCCCATATGCCCCAAAACATAAAAATATTGATAGCTCAATAGGCCATTTGAGAACAACAGCTAAAACTAGGAGGGATTTTCAAAATACAATGGGAGATGACTAAAAGATGTCCACAGGAAAGTTAAAAGCAAACTCCTATATGAATTCTGTGAAACTGGAAAAATCCACAACTAAGATGGGGCATGTCGAAAGAAAGAGACAA
Organism: Rousettus aegyptiacus; assembly: GCF_014176215.1. NCBI lineage: Eukaryota > Metazoa > Chordata > Mammalia > Chiroptera > Pteropodidae > Rousettus > Rousettus aegyptiacus. Next base: position 85,657,276 of record NW_023416311.1, on the reverse strand, counting down.
TTTAAAGGGATTTTCACTAGCCAAAGATAGGATGAATTGATAAACACTATAATAATGATTGCAGCAGAACAAAATGTCAAATAAGCACAGATCCTTGATTTTTAATAATTTTATTCACAAAACACCTAGTTGATCAACTTTGGACAATGAAAGAGAATTATCTATTTATTTTAAGAACAGGTAATAAAGGTAAATGATCAAACACTTACTATCCCTTTCATATATAAACTGTACCACTGGGTAAACAAATGATAATGAAATAAAATTACTCTTTATAGAATATTCCTGCAAATAAAGAAAAAATAATAGAATGTTATCATTTTTGTAACTCCCATTGACTTACTGGAACTAGGCATTAAAAAATCAATGGTTGCTAATACCATTTAAAGAAAACCACATATTTTGCCTCCCAATAAAGAATATACCTATGATACTCTTGAAAACGACTTGCAGTGGTCTATTGGAGAGATAAAAAGGAAATTTACCTACAGAGCTCCTTTTCTCTCTTGGTTCCCATTGGCCAATGTTCACTCCATGGAAACTAACTCCTCCCCATATCTGGTTTGTGTTATTTAGCCCTTCACAGGGCTGTTAGGAAGCAGACATGACCTCAGGTCTAATAATGGAGGCATGACTCAATGGGAATGAGGCAAAATTCATGAGAGAAAAGAAGAAGCATTATATGAAATAGCTGAAGACACACAAGGTTTGGTACAATATAGATCCCAATGTGTGTCTCCTCAAATGAATTAACACTTGTGCCTTGAGTAATTTATCTAGCAAATATATATATAAATGCTATACTATAGCTCCAAGATTCCTTCTCTATCTAAACTCTCTCTCTAGGTGAACACATCCCATTTCATTGTTTTTATTGGCTTCCAAACGTGTGACATCTAGCCACATCTCTTTCCTGAGTTTGGACACATTTAATTGCTCATTTGATGTCTTTATATCAAGTAATAACCCCCAAAGCCTCTCGAACTTACTAAGTTCAAAATAAGGCCTCTCAATTCATTTTTCTCTGTCTTTCCTGCCACCAACCTGATATGAAGCGCACACTTAAGTTTCTCTGATCCTACACTCTCCCTCTACTCATTCAGTGTAGGCTCAGTGCAGCAGCCTCAGTGATCTTTATTTTAAATATTAATTTCTTACTTAAATCCCTCTAACAATGGTAGTAGCTATCACTTACTGATGTCTTAGTTCATGCAGACAAATTTCAATGTTTCATATGACATTTTAGTTAATCTTTTCAACAAACACAAGGGCAGAAATTATTATCCTTTCCATATTAACTATGAATAAGTCAAAGCAGAGATATTTAGTCACTGGTCCAAGGATACAGAATTCATACCTGGAAAAGCTGGGATTTGAATCATGCTCTTCAGCACTATTCAATCCTACCTCTCTAATTGTTTGCTCAGTTTCAGAATGAAAACTTATTCCCATACCTTCACCACTGTACATGATCTATCTCCTGCCTCTGTCTCAACCTACATCTGATTAGACTTCTTTCCTTAAGTTCCAGTCACACTTATTCTTTTGTTCTTTGAATATATAAAGCTTTCTCTGGCCAGATGCACTTGCTGCCATCTCCACCTGGTATCTTTCCCCAGCTCATTGAAATGATGGCTAATTTTCATCTTTAGAATTTCAGTTCGTTTATCCTCTCTTCAGGGATTCTCCTTCTAATTGGTACTATTTCTAGTGTAAGAGCTCAAAAAAATGTATATGCATTCTGCAGTGTTTGGGATGTACCACTTTTTCATTGAAATAAAATTTCTTCTCCATTGAAATGAGTAAATTGAAACTGATGTTATTTACTTTCTTGAAGCAGTTAATTTTTATTTTCTACTTGCAATACTCTGCATACTTCATTTTGGCTTTCAATAAAGACACAAAGAGGAGAAACTGTCCCTTGTCTCAAGAACTTTACAATATGATGGGAAAATAGCATCAGAATTAATACTAGAAATAAATTAGAAAAAGTGTAAAATAATAAAAGAAACAAAAACATCCCAATATGTTACTTAAGCAAATTTAAGTAGAAACAATTCCTTTAAAACTTTTCTGAGAGAAAAGTTACAAAGAATTGAATGAGTCTTTTTTTTTGCAATGTTCATAAATTTCAGATACGCTTAAGGGAAACCTCTCCTCCCAATAAGGTAGACCCTGAAAGCAGGGAGAGAAGCCAAGTTCCATAGCCTGGTATAACTCACATAAGATTTTGACGTCTAGTTTTAGAACCAAAGGGCAAAACATGAGATTCACTATGTAACCCAAAGGTAAAAATAAAACAGCAGAGGTTTGAAAAGACCTTTAAATAGCGAAGGCAAGAGGAGTGGTGAAATATTAGATAAGAGACTAAAATTGGATGCTAAAAGTCACCAAAGAAATTGGCAAAAGGAAAAGGTTTGAGAGCCTCATAGGAGAGACCCAACCCACTAGAGAATAGCCAGGCACTAGCTAATCATCACATGGAGTGGGTCTGATGGGTGGGAGGAGGGCTTGGCAGAGAGAAAATAGAGCTTTGGGCAGGACAGGGAAAATCAAGTCAAGAGGAGAGAATTACAACCCATATTCTAGCTAAAGTATTAATCAGAGCATTTACACCCCAAAAATACCCAGCCATAAAAAGTAAATTTGAACTGTACTGCTCGTAAAAAAAAAACCACCAAAAGCATTTTTCCCTGTATGTGCCCAAATACAAGGCAGTCACAAAGTGAGCTCTTATTTTCCAAAAGTAAATTTTTGTCCACAGTTAGTGTGTAAATATTTAGAGTGTAGATGAAATAGATAACTATCTATTTTAATATATCCACATATACGTATTTAACCACCTATATGATAATCGATTTTGAAATATTTGTCCACTTTCAATTTAATGAAATAATTAGATAAAATTTTTTCTCATGCTCTTTCTGTATAACTGTCTTGCCAGAAAAAAAATATAATGTATATTCATTGGAATCATAATGAATAATAAATAATAAAACTGTATAGAGAAGTTTTCACATTTTCAATATTGAGACTTTTAATACATGAATATGATTATGTCTCTCCATTTAGGTGTTTTTAATGTCCAGTGAAATTTTATACACTGTGTACACCTAAAATGTTATCATTTTTTTGTTTTCACCTAAATGTATCACTTGCGTTGATACATTTAAAATATCTGGTTCTCATTACATTTTATTTTTTAACTGTCACAAATGGAATTAATTTTTTAACACTGATTTTGTATACAAAAAACTTACCAATTCCTCTAATTAGCAATGATAGTACTTACCTTCTTTTGGATTTTATACCTAGATAACAAATGTATTGCTTTTTATGTAGTTTTTTAAAAAAAATTCACAAAAAAAAAAAACAAAAAAGGATTTGACCCTATAGTTATGAGATCATCTCCCCTGAATCTTTACTAAATCTAGGTTAAATTTCTTCACTGCCTTTTAAAGTCCATTTTTCTTATATTGACTCAAATTTAGTAATGATCGAGGTCATTTCAGGTGTACATCTTTCCTTAATTTTAAAGGCTTTAAACCAAGTCACTTCGTCTCTCTGAAGATAAACTCATGAAATTGAAAAATGAGTTCAACACCCACCCATTTCAATGGTAGGTTTACATCTTGTTCTTGGGACTAAATTCAACCAGAGAACTGAGTTATATAGAGATTTTATCTCTATCTCTTCTGCTTCTTTCTTCACGTGTGTTTCACACTGTTCGCTTGCTCAGATTGGATTCTTCACAGTTCTCATGGTATAAAACAAAACCACGACTGCTCAAAGGTTTGTTTTTTTTTTTCCTTTTCGTTGGCCACCCATTGAGACATCCTACACTACAAATCCCACATCCAAATATTCTGCAGAAAAGTCAGATTAGTCAAGTTTGCACTGGATGTTTAACCACGAACCAATTAAACAGACTACTGTGTTTGACTCTGTTTAAGACAATGTTAAGAACAATTAACTACACCTTGATGATAGCGTTATATTGAGATGCAGCAGTTTTACCTGCAGCTTTCTAAATTCATAGCTATTCCCACAGGCATTAACCACCAGAAAAAAACTATCTGCAATTTCTATATGCACTAGTCTGTTGCAAAGTCTGTTTTCAGGGAACTCAATCTAAGACAGTAGTATTCCATTCATAATCTACAATAAAACCTCTCAAATTTTCTTTCCCCCTATAAATGGAGATGTTACACTCCCAGAGGCACCCTCAACCCCTATGGTCTCTCTAACTCCAAATTCCTCCATTCCCTATTCCCACCCACTGAAACATTTATCTTTGTGGTCTGCCTTTCCTCACTAGTTCAGAGTCCTCAGTGAGAGTCTGAGAAAAAGATACTCATGAAAGTAATTTATTAGGAAGAATCCTCAGCATGGGAGAGTTGGAATTGCTCTGGGAAAAGAAGGCTAAGGAAGGGCCCAATCCCAGACAAGATTCCATAGAGCCACTTTGGTTTAATCCCACCTAAGCTCTACAGACAGTATAGATCTGAGGTGAGAAAGCTGAAGTATTTATATGCTGCATGGTCAATGGTTAAAGGCTAAGTAGGGAGGATATCAACTGCCAGATACTCCATCCTCTATATGTACAAGCAACTAGTTTCCATCAACCTAAAGCCAACCCTTCACAGAGTCCCTGTGGTTGGTGAGAAAGCACACAGGGAGTCCAAGAGCGGGAAAATGATAAAGGGATCCAAAAGGATATGAGAGGCATGCAAATGGGCTAAAAATCTAAAAGCTCAAAAAAGTTAAAAAAAATCAAAAGTTCCTATTCCTTAATATTGGTATGTGGAAGAACATATACTTATTCTGTTGATTTCGCTACTACCAAAATACTCTTAATTTTTTCTTTAGGATCTTGCCTTATGAAAACTCAGTTATATAAAGAAACTAATTAAAACAAAATAAACAAAATAACTTTTCTCTTCCACTTGCAAATCATCATCCTTTCCGGAGCAAGTAAAGCAGCTCTTTAGGTGCTTCTCTGTTTATCTCTAATCTAATCTGCTACGACCCCCTCCACCAGCACCGCCCCTCCCCCAAAAAAGAAAACCCAGTAATCAAACACACAGATGCAGAGTTCTCCTTAGTGGGAAAAAGTTCTCTTTTCCTTACTGTTAGTAAAGAGATAAAACTTTTTAAAAATCATATTTATATAAACATCAGAATGTTCAGTAAATTTTCTGATCAATTAGAAACTCAATAAGAAGCTAACTGAAATGGAAAAGGTATTATTTTCTGATCAATTGAGGGTAAAACCAAATAGAAATATATATTGCCCTTGATTAGCTTCTTTTAACAGGGTAACCCATTTTGATTCAGATTACTCAAATAATTATCTAGAATTTCTATTTAAATTTCTCTATATAGCCTTATGTATGAATCTACCCCAGCCTTTAAAAATAATAATAAAGAGTATTAATGAAAAGTAAAGATTAGCAATGAAAAGTTACAGAAAAAAATATTTCCATTTGAAGCAAAACTTCACTTCCACAATACTAGAGGACTAATAAAATAATGCCTAATTTTAAAATCCTGAAGTGAAAGAAGCTAAAATAAAAATTGTTTTTCTTGAGTGAGAACAACATGGTTAAAAACAGCTCCTCTTTTCTATTCACTTTTCAAAAACATTCTACTACCTAAAATTGGAATCTTACTACTATTTAAGAGATAAAGTGAAAACATTCATTAACAGTACACAGAAAGAGAAAGTGAGAGAATAACTCTTATGTGATGTTTTCCAGTTTATTACTGAAGAAATTTCTGACCATCTGGATTTCAGTCCTGCTTCTGCCACTAACTAGCTATATGACTTTGGACAAGTCATTTAAATTTCTTTCGACCTCGGTGTTTTCAATATTACAAGTTGGACATGACAGAATTAAAGATAACTTTCAAAACTTTAAAGAGTATGAACTACAAAACATGGCTGTAAAATGAGTCTGATTTTTAACAAATACCTAGTAATTAAAAAAAAAAAATCAAAAGTTCCTGTACTTTAAAATTGGTATGTGTAAGAATATGTACTTATTCTGTTGATATACTTATACTCTTAATTTTTTCTTTTGGATCTTGCCTTATGAAAAGTTAATTAATCAAAGAAGAATTTGACTAGTTTAAATGTATATTTGCCTTTTAAAACAAACAACATTATATAGCTTATTAAACTACTGTATTCACCAAAATTAACTTAGAATAGATTTTAATTATTTTAAAAACCAACAGCCATCCTCAGTGGATTAAGCTCTGCCACACTTAGAGTATTTAAAAAGATATACTACCAGTGAACAGAATTTAAAAGAATATACTTCACACCAATATATCCTTGGTCTAAATTATTATGCCCCAAAGAGAAAATGCTAAATTGGTGATTGAGTATATTACTTTATATTTGTACCTTATTTTTTTTTATTCCTCAATATTTGCCTAATTTGCTGTAAAGGTTAATTTTATGTGTCAACCTGACAGAGTCACAGGGTGCCTAGATACCTGTCAAACATTATTCTGGGTGTTTCTGTGAGAGTGTTTTGGGATGAGATTAACATTTAAATTGGTAAACTGAGTAAAGCAGATAACACTCCATAATGTGGGTGGGCCTCACCCAGTAAGTTAAAGGCCCAACTCCACCAATAGATTGACCCTTCTTTAAGTAAGAGAGAATTCTTGATACCTGATGACCTTCAAACTGGCACATCACCTCCTTCTGCTTCTACAGCAGCTTCCACCTTTCAGACTGGAACTGGGACATCAATTCTGCAGATTCTGGACTTGTCAGCTTCCATAATTACATGAGCCAATTCCTTATTATAAAGCTTTTTACAGAGAAATATAGATATAGATATAGAAGCAGATATAGATACACAGATACTCTATTGGTTTTGTTTCTCTGTACAATCCAAACTTATACAATTGCTATTGTTGATGGGGTGTTAAATCCATTATACACTTTAAATTTTTTATTTTGAAAAAACTTAGAAATTCACAGGTGGTTGACTTATTTCACTTAGCATAATACCCTTTAGGTCCATCCATGTTGTTACAGCTGGCAAGATTTCATTCATTTTTTATGGCTGAGTAATAATTTATGGTGTATATGTACCATTTCTTTGTCCATTCATCTACTGATGAACACTTAGGTTGCTAAGCAAGAAAGAGATAGAGAAGAAACAGAAAGAGAGAAAGAAACTCGATAGTGAAAAACAAATCTGTGTGAGTTGTTGGCCTAGTGAGGTTATAAAAGTAAACTAGTCTGTAATAAGTAATTTTAACTAAAACTTTTAAGCATAACCGTGGTTATTTAAAAAAAAACTTTAGATAAATAATTCTTCATCATAGCATTTATAATTAGGTGCTATATTTGCGTGATTATGTCATCTAAAAAATACTTTTATAGAATTAGAATGAAATGATTATTTGAGTAAAAAGTATAGCATCAAGTGACATCTACAAAGTGTCCAATAAAGAAGCAAAAATTTAAAAAAAAAAACCAATACGGTACAAAGAATCTTTAAAAACAATAATAATACCTATGTACAAACCTATTAGGTATGTTCTTTCAATAATATTTTTGGTAGAAATTTATCATTATGTTTTTCCTGAAATAATGAAAATTAATTAAAATTTTCTATAGGCATAAACTTTCAAGTTACCATTTATCACTGGAATAATTCTTATTAGATATCCATTTTAAAAATCAATAAGTTTAACCAAAATAAGAATTCTACTTAAAAATCTGTTTTACAAAACTTGCTGTTCCCCAATGCAACTGTCATTTAAAATGTAGAAAGAAAAACAAGCAACCCTTACTAAATAAAAGTAATAGCATTCACTGTGGCTACAAAACAAATTTAAGGTCATAGCTCAGGGTAGCTGGGGACAACTAACATTATGTATAAGAATATTACTGAACTCTTGCATTGTATTCACTCAAGGATAACGAAGGAACTCAAAGAGAAAACGTAAATCCTGCTGTTCAAAATAACCATGGTGTTAGAGGAATACAGCGTGGAATTAACTCTACACATAAAAAATCATCCAAAGAAGATGCTGAAAATGAACTCAATGTGGGCAAGCTGACAAACTTCATAGCAAAATACCAATAAACTGACATAAATTGTTTGTGTTTGGTGGTGGGGGGCGGCAAGGAGTGTGGAGGACCTAATGGCTAACTGATCTTGAAATACCCAATGAGGGAGAAAATGAGAATGCAAATATGGATAAACCAGTATTTGTAATGTATTTACTTTATATTTTATTTCTAATATCTGATAGATTTATCAAAAAGAAATAATGTGACAGGAATGTGTAAAAAGGAGTTATTTTCTGGCTTAGAAAAAGGAAGCAGAAAAAGGATAAATGGAAAGTCCTCCTAGGCATCTGTAAACAACAGGATTCCTTGGGGGTAATACTTAGACCATGTTTACCTGGTATCTTATAAATATTTCTGAGTCTTCGAATTAAGATTAAACTTCCCAGATAATCAAAGGTCACACTAAAATGCATAGAATGCAGGTTAATGTAAAAAATTCTGGGTGGATAAAAAAATAAAAGCTGATTTTCAATCTTTTTATATGTTTACCAAATTTATTTTCAAATCTACTGGGGTAAACAAAACAAAACAAAAAGACCTACATTTTAAAAGTCAATGTAAAGCTCAGGCTCTGACTAAAACCGTCAGGGTAGGAGTGTTGACCAAATGACCATTGGTAGAAAATCGGTAATGCTAACTATCACAAAAAAAATAATAATTGTTAGAAAAAAATACAGTTGTTCCTATACCATTGTACAAAGTCAATATTTATTTGTGCTCCGAAGTCTTTGTTTTGTTCTGGCCATCGATCTTCAGAGAAGCTGTAGTTTTTAAAGAAATAGTTCTATTCCTTATAATTCCCTGATACTCTACCTACTCATTTGTCCCTGAAGGGAGGAATGTACTACAGCCTAGAGCCAAATCATGTATGTAATGATCACGGAAGGATAAGGTGGGAGTTACCCTTAAAAAAAGATGTTAAAGCCACATAAGGAATGCTGTTTGCTGTTGTTGTTCCTTCCTATTCCTCATTGGTAGGGATAGTGGTGTTTGGTTTCATGTGGATGGGGATTTTTAGTCATCCTTTTCTGGAATCCTACAATCTAAGCAGGTGACATCACAAAACAATATTTACATTTTTAGTAAAATAATTTTGAGCTAACTTTTGCCTAATGAAGTCTCTCCTGCTTCCTGCACAATTGCACTCTGTGCTCATGAGAAGATATGAGTGACAGATAAGACCGGCTCCTCCTTAAGTACAAAATTATTTTCCTTTTCTCTTGGTACACTAATTTGGCTTCATTCCAACTTGGCTCTTCTGATTGTTATTATCAAGTGTGATTATGGTCTGAGTGTAAGAAACTAAACATGGAGCTCCGATCTTGTATTTCATACAGGATTAAGACTTAGAATGAAAAGAGAAATCAGTTTACCACATAGAGATTTGAAGCCATATCTCTAGCTAATAATCTGGTAATTTACCTTTGTCTTCTACTCACACCTCTCCTCTGTGACACTGAGGCAGCTATAAGCAGCTGGTTGAGGATTCCAGTAATTAGGATTTCATCCATCTCAAATGTAGTTTCATCCCCTTAAGAATAAAAAAGGAGAAAAATTAAAGCTTTTTTGCTGCAAATGGTAATCTAAGAGTAAATGATAGAAGATTTTATCATTATACTGGGGATGATGTGGTAAATATAAAATGCTAGAGGGAAAAACTCAACCTCTAGGAGGTTTGAAAGCCAAAATAGCTTTAAGAAACAAGTGTTATATTGATATTAATTTTATTCAATTCCAAGGCAAGATCTGAAAGAGTTATTACAGAGTCAGCATTTACCCAGAGAGAGTTGTTTAGCAATGGTGATTCACTTTATTGTCAGTTATGCAGCCCGTGACCACGTTATAACTAGGATTTTGATTGACAGTGGTTGGACTGAAAATGATCAGGTTAGAAAGTAATAAATTTAATACAGGAAATCCACTCTTGCCTTCAAAAACCATTTAATCAATTACAAAGACTCTACATTCTCTTCATGTCTCTTATCACTAGAAATTTCCCAAATTTTGAGGGAAAATATAATTTTGGTAATACTAAACATTTTTTTGATGGTTTCGGAACTAAAGAAGTTACAACTCAGAAAAGGAGACAAGATTAACAAACATGAAATAGTAACAAATAAAATTCAAAACAGTTTTGCCATGAGATAGAATAGTGATTTCCAAATGTCTGCTGACCAATCAATACTGCTATAGGCAAAGACTTCCTCAAACTATGAATAAAAGAATAAAAGAAAAAAAAATGCAGATTTCTTTAATTCCACAAGGACATTGATTATAAAATACACAATTAATAATAGTTTGTATTAGTCAGGACTTTTTATGTCTTTCATATACAAAAAGGGGAATTTATCAGAAGTACACTGTGGTATTTTATGTAAAGAAAGTAAAGGTTGAACCATCAAACCATGGGAATTGCAGAGGGGGTCCATTTAAGGCCTAGGGAAAATAGAAAACAAGGCTCATAATTATCATTTCTTTTTTGTGATTAGAATTACTAAGGTCTAGTCTCTTCACAGGTTTGATGTTATAATACAATACTGTTTATATTCACGTACTGTTCTTTGGATCTCTAGGACTTATTTACTACTAGTTCCAAGTTTGCACCCTTGAACAACATCTAATGGAGGTGCCTACTATCACTACAATAGCAATCACATTACAGTATATAAATGTATCGAATCAGCATGTACACCTTAAATTTATATAATGCTATATGTTAAATATGTTTTAATTTGAAAAATCAAATGCCACTAGCAGTTTCTCTCTCCTCACTCTGTCTGTGTCTGTCTCATAGTCTCATTTTCATCTCACTCTTTAATGAGCTCCAGCTGCATTTCAAAAAGAAATTTAGGACTAAGTAAAATGTCATCATAAGAAGCAGGTTTCAAAAGAAAAAAGGCCGCTCATAAGGAAGTTAAGGATGTTCAGTAAATAAAATAATACTACATCCAGCTTAAAAGAATAACAAAATCTAGCAAATTAACATTTGAATCAACCGTAGGGTATATTTTAGATGTCAAAAATATTAAAATGTCAAAAATATACACATCCTGGATTTTAAAAATATATTCACGCTAAAGTTTGAGAAGCACAGAAAGTACTCATGGGGGAAAAATGAGGAAAGAAGACTTGAACTCTAATCTATAAAAGTTGGCCAAGTTTACTGATTGAGCTAAAAGAGTAGGTATATCCAGTAAATTTAAAAAAGACACAAAAAGGAGTATATTTTCTTTAAAGGACACTGAAGGAATTTTTCAGAATAAATTTGTTGCTCCTTTTTTTCTTTCATTTGATAATATGTTTCATAGCTAAGAATAATTCCCAATGGAAAATGGAAGCTGTATATTTGGAACTAGAAACTGTGCTGACTCCATTATTTACTTGTTTTGTATACCGATTAGTTAGCTAATTTCTTGGGTTGACAAAACTGATTACTGGAAAAGTACTACCTATTATAGGAGTAAGATTAAAATAAAAACTGATGCAATTGTCAAAGTGGATTAGAGTATTAACATTGAAAGAGAAAAAAATATACCTCAAAACCAGAGCTGAGAGTTGAACATAATAGACATATAATATGTTTATTAAAAATGGTTCTTAAAAGTATAGATGAGTGGTCAAAAAACAGAAAATTGTCATATATTAAGTTGTGTTTTTTTTTTCTCCTAAACACTAGAAATTTAAAATTTCCTCAAATGCAACACTTTCTTAGGTGAGAATTTTCCAAGAAATATTCAGTTTGTTAGTGTAAAATCAGTGCAGATGTCAAACATCTGATGGTAGAAAAGCAAGATTATATTTAGCTTTAACTCAGACTTCTGTGGAGAATTAAATTTATGTTTACTTATAAAGGCATATGTTCACTTTGGATGTTAGTGTGTTGATGAGAAAATAAGAAAAATATTTTAAGGTAATGATCATAAAGGCAACAGGAATTTGAAACAAATAACATTTGTTGCTGAATTTTCAAAGATTATTTTAATCCAAGCAAGTTATACGCATGAAATTATATTATCCAGTAGATACACCAACACTAGAAAAATTAAAAATATCTACTATAAATACACATTTCTTAGTTCTATCAAGACCTTCTAATATAAAATAGAGTAAAATTAAATCTAACTGAGTATAATTCATAGTATATATTTCTGCATTGTACATGGAATTAGACCGTTTATTCATAATTCAATCTGTCACTAAAATTCTTTTCATTTCTGTTTAGTACCCAGTTAGCCCATAAGTAAATTTAATTAGTATATCAAAAGCTGACATTGTAAGAATAAGTTCCTTATTATAAGGAAAGACTGAACTTATATGTGGCTGGAAACAACAAAAAAGGTTTTCTTGTTGCAATTTCAACATTGTGGGGATGACTGCTATTTCCCCAAATCAATCTCTACATGTTTATTGGTGCCTATACTTCCTGTATAAGAATTTATAATCTTTCAGCTCATGGTTTTGATTCTATTAGAATTAAAACCTATGTGGGAAGAGTAATACTTTGATAAATTGCCAGGCAAATCTTCTTCAGAATAAGAGAGTTTCACATTAGAATGGTTATTATAAAAATGTCAAAAGATAACAACCATTGGAGAGGACGTGGAAAATGGGAACTCTTGTACCCTGTTGATAGAAATGTAAATTGGCACCACGAGAATAGGAAACAATATGAAGTTGCTCAAAAAATTAAAAATAGAACTACCATATAGTCCAGCAATCTCACTTTTGGCTACGTATCCAAAGAATATGAAATCTATATCTCTAAGAGCTATCTGAACTCTCATGTTCATTGTGACATTCTTCACAATAACCATGATATAGAAACCTAAGTGTCAATCAAGAGATGAATGGATAAAGAAAATGCAATATACATATTTATAAAAGTATTATCTGGCCTTTAAAAAGAGAAATCCTGCCATTTGCAACATCATGGATGAACTTATGCTAAGGGATATATGCCAGACGCAGAAAGGGAAATACTGCATGATCTCACTTACATGTGGAATCTAAAATAGCTGAAGTCATAGAAGCAGAGAGCAGAATGGTGTATGCCAGGCAGAGGAGCCAAAATAAGGAGATATTGGTCAAAGGGTACAAAGTTGCAGTTATGCGGGATGAATGAGTTCTGGAGATCTAATGTACAGCATGGTGACTACAGTTGATAATAATATTTGAAATTTGCTAAGAATATAGATCTTAAATCTTCTCAACACTCACACATGGGCATACACAAAGACAACTATTCAAAGGTGATGGATAAGTTATTTAGCTTGACTGTGGTTCTTTTCACAATGTATAAATATATTAAAACATCAAATGGTATACTTTAAATCTATAAATTTTTATAAATCAAAAATATCTCAATATGTTTGTTTGTTAAAAAGAATATAACTTTAATGGGAAATTGCATGAGGATTCTGAGATGTTATTTAGAAGGAAAGGAACCGGAAATGAGGAGCAACTTCTGGGACTTTGGTGAATCTTAGGAAACAGGGTGGGGAAAACAAGTTGCCAAAGACTGCAGGGTACATTACAAGTTAAAACACCAAGAACAGTCACAACTAAATAATATATTGTTGGAACTATACATCTATAGCAAAACTATTTTTTAAAAGAAAGAAAATAATAAAACAAAATTTAAGTTTGGAGTTACCTAAGGAAAGTTGGCAGAGCGCATAGGTAGTGTCAATGTTATTGCCAATAAAATTAATCTTAAATTGGAAGGTGGATTCCCAGGTGGTTATATTAATTTCATGCTTCATAATTTACAAATCTGTTTCATACAACCTTTGATATGCATCAAATATTATTCTTTTGAAAGGAGCATAAAAGGCAATAATTGTTATGTTCATACATTTCTGAAAGCTGATGCCAGGTTAAGGAAGGGTAATTGTGTGCACAGTTGTTAGAAAGAGGTCATATATTTCCTTGATTTTTTTTTTTTTTTTTTTTTTTTTACATTAAGGAATTTGCTCCCAGGCTTAGGACAGGAGGTAATTCCACAACAAGGCTGGGAAAACTGTCTAGGAGACAAGCATGATAAGAACTCTGAGCTCTCTGGAAACAGAAGTAGACAAACTAGCTGAAGCTGGATGTATGGATCTTGTTGAAAGACACTACTCATCCTGGTAAACAATGGCAGAGCAAGATAGTAGTTAATTCAAGCAGTCAAGTTACGAGAAGACAAAAATAATATAGGGGCAATTTCAAAGACAAAGAAAAAAAGTCAGTCTGTCAAGAGAATGAGAAGATAAGCCATAGACTGGGGAGAAAATATTTGCAAAAGACATATCCAATAAAGGACTGTTATCCAAAATATAGAAAGAAAACTTAAAACTCAGCAATAAGAAGATAAACAGCATGATTAAGAAACAGGCAAAAGACCTGAACAGACATCTCTTCGAAGAAGATATACAGATGGCAAATAAGTATATAAAAAGATAAGCAACATCATGCGTCATTAAAACAGTGGGATACCACTGCACACTTATTAGAATGGCCAGAATCCAGAACACTGACACCACCAAATGCTGGTGAGCATGTAAATAAATGGGAACTCTCATTCATTACTGGTGGGAATGCAAAATGGTTCAGCTACTTTGGAGAGCAGTTTGGCAGTTTCTTACAAAACTAAACATGCTAAACTAAACACCTTATAAGATCCAGCAATCACAGTCCTTGGTATTTACACAATTGAGGTGAAAACTTATATTCACACAAAACCTACACAGGGAAGTTTACAGAAGCTCTATTCATAATTGTGAAAACTTGGAAGCAACCAAGAAGTCATTTAGTGAGTGAATGGATAAATAAACTGTGGTACATCCAGGATACTGAACATTATTCAGTGTTAAAAAGAAATGAGTTATCAAGTCATGAAAAAAATAAGGTCCTTAATGTAAAAGAACCTTAAACGCATATTACTAAGCAAAATAAGCCAGTGTGAAAGGACTACATACTGTATGATTCAAACTATAGGATATTCTAGAAAAGGTAAAACTATGGAGACAGTTAAAAGATTAGTGGTTATCAGGAGTTGCGTGGAAGGGGGAGGGAAAGATGAATAGGCAGAGCACAGAGGAATTTTAAGGCAGTGAAATTATTCTATACGATACTATAATGGTGAGAACATTTTTCAAAACCCACAGAAGTACTTAACAACGTCAGGAAATATGAAAATAGAGAATCGGAGTATGTTTGGCATCAGGAACATAGATGAGCAATCTGCACAAAAGATTCAGGTAAAGTAGATTTTAATACTGAGTCAGTATTTTATCCAGCAAGAAAAATTTTAGTCTGTAAAGAACCAGACTAAAAGATAAGAGCATCTATATGAAAGTATGTGAGCTATGTTTTAAAAATAATAATTGAGTAATTAATTGGGCTCAAGTAAAAATTATGAGGGTATACATAAAGGTAGATGCAGACCCAAAGAACATTTATATCCTTTTTTTAAAAAAAAATGTATCCAGATTTAAAACACTGGGATTCCATAGGATAGTGCTCAGAAATTCAAAGGTTTTGAATAGTTGGAACTAATTAACCTTTTAACATTGCCATTATATTGTGCATTCAAGAATTAGTGTCTACTAGGTTTGAGCAGCTTTGTCAGATGAGTAGGAGAAAAAATGTCAACCTTCTTCCAGAACAGGGCAATTCTTACAATCCTGTTTATCTCAGAGATCTTAATTGCTACAGCGTTGCTTTGAATGAGACTGATTTTTTCCAGTGTGGAATTTTAGATACATTGTCAGTATGATAGAATAGATTTGCTAGGGTAAGATCAACAATGAAAAGTATCAGGAAAGCTACTTTCAAATCATGATCTAAATATAAAATTATGGGGTACCACTTGCTTCAAAGTTTTACCTGCTCAATGGCAGATCCAAAGAAAGCTTTCAGAAAGACCTAATCACTGCCTTTTAAAAGAGCTCACATATGAGCAAGACACTGTTTTTCAGAATTCTATTTTGTGGCCCCACATCTGCTTCCTCGGTTTCTCCTGGAAAGTTTCTATGCCTCTGCTGCTTACTGCTTTTGGCTTATGTTCCCAACTCAGACTCTGATATTTCATCCAATTTGGCTTTTATCATCTTCTGTTCTGATACCCAAAAACTGGAATCAGTTCAAAGCCTCAAGCCTACCCTTGTCTCACAGATAGAATATGATGTTTGGCCGATGCTGCTCCAATAAAAGAGCAGTCTCATGGTTTATTCCTTGCAATAATCTAGCAGCAAGCAACTCATTCATTCACTCATTTACTCATTAATTCATTCCATTGTTTACTTATTCACCCAGTTGTCATTAATGGGGCATTTACTTTGTGCCAGGTACTATGCTAATAAATATCCAAAAAGCTACACCTACATACTGCCTCTTTGAACCTATTTAATGTTTGCTAATAAATCAGTCAGCCTTTGATTTCCTTCACAGAGTCTTCCTATTATACTGAGCAATGCACTGGTACGTGCTAAATAAGCCAAGTGGTTAAATAGTTTTACTATAACATTCTGTGCTCTTATAATTGTCACAGCACCTTCAATTATTAAAAAACATAAGCCCTAACATAAAGAATGCTGCTATTAGGTGAGGCGGTACTGTGGTCAAGGCAACAAAGTCTACACAGCCAGGCTTGTGCTATTGTTGCTAATGACTGTCACCTGAAAAAAAAAAAAAAAAAAAAAAAAGGTAAATGTACTACTTTTGACTTGTACAAAAATACTATTATTAAACAGCAGCATTAAGTAACAGTCTCAAAAGCAGACTAAGAGCGAAGATAAAGGAAACAATTGCGACAGAGTGTCTTCATGAGCTGTTTGGTCAGCATCAGTCACAGCTTAAGTAGGTGGCAGTCCACTTCTCAACTCTAAATCTAATCTTACAGGCAAATATATATATAAACTCATTCTGAGAAGCCCTTTCCTTCATTTACTGTGGCTATAGTTCTTACTTTCAAAAGTTTCCTCAAACACATTTATTTATCTTTCTAAAATTAAACCATCTGAATAAGACAGTCATAGATATACATTTAAGGCCACAAAGAGCATAAAATCTGTCCTGATAACAAGGACAACAACAATAACAAAAAAAACAATCCAATTAAAAACTGGTCAGAGGACCTAGATAGACACTTCTCCCAAAAAGACATACAAATATCCAACAGACATAAGAAAAGATGCTCAACTTCTCTAGCTGTTAGGGAGATGCACACCAAAACCACATGAGATACCACCTCAGACCTGTAGAAACGACTGTTTCATCAATAGGACAAGTAATACCAAGTGTTTGAGAGGTTGTGAGGGGAAAAGAAACCCTTCATACACCACTGATGGGAATGTAAACTGTTACAGCCACTATGGACAACAGTATGGAGGTTCCTCAAAAAATTAAGAATAAAATTACTATATGACCCAGCAATCCCTCTGCTGGGTATCCACCCTTAAAATTTGAAAAATATTTATCCATAAAAAATATGTACTCCAATGTATACTTTATCATTATTCATGGTGGCTAAGACGTGGAGGCAACGAAAATGCCCTTCAACAGATGATTGGATAAAGATGTGGTACATATATACAATGGACTATTACTCAGCCATAACAAAAGATGAAATTTGTGACAACATGGATGAATCTTGAGATTATCATGCTAAACGAAATAAGTCAGACAGGAAATATTGAAAACCATATGATTTCACTCACATGTGGGATACAAAACTGAAAGCAACAAACAAACAAGGCAGAAAAACAGAGTCTCAGGGACACAGACAACAGTTCAGTGGTTACCAGAGGGAAAGGGGGCAGGGGCGAGGTAGGTAAGAGTAAAGGGGATCAAATACATGGTGACAGAAGGAAATTTAATTCCAGACGGTGAAAACACAATGCAATATACATACGACATATTATTGAATTGTATGCTTGACAGAGGGATGGTGACTCAGGAGGCTCCAGAAACACATAAGGAAAGACTGAGATGTATAACTCAAGGCGAGGGCTAGAATGACACCCTCCACTAATCTGTGTGGAGCCCGCCTCACGTGTAGCTTACAGATAGGTGTCTTCTTTCCTGCTTTCAGCCCTCCCCACACAGCCAAATCCAAAACTGCATTGGCCCCGTGAACTCTGCTTGCCCTACCCAAGTGACTCCCTGGGACCCTGCCCCACCTGACTCACACAGCATCGCTGAAGGCACTCTCAGTGCCTGAGCAACAAGCCCGGCCCCACACACTGCAGTAGGGTCTTTCAGCAGCAAACATCCCAACACGGCTTCTGGGCAGCCCGAGGCACTTTTCAATGGTAAGCAACCAGACCCAGCTTATGCTGCAGTTTTTCACAGATAGCTCCTGTGCATCTGTGGGCCCTAGTGGGACCTTGGTGTCCTCTGGGCATTTTGTGAAGTGGCCAGAGGCTCAGCACTAGTGCAAGAACTCAGTCTGCATTAACCTTGTGAACAACGTCTGACCCATCCTGGTGACTCCATGGAACTCCACCTTGCTAAAGTGGAGAAGAACCACCTAGAGGCACTTTTGGCATTGGGGCAACCAGCCCACTCCATTATATAACACACCTGGAGACTGTCTTCAGACCACAACAGAGCACTACCCGATTAGCCCCACAAGTGGCACACCCTAAGGAGGTCTTAACAGGTACATTAACCCACTGGGGCAAATCTCCCTCTGAGGGGTCAGTCCTCACATAGCAGCTCATATGCTCTGGCTGTGGCCAATCCTCATAGCCAGTCAGTCTGAGAGTCAGTCCCACCCACTGACATGCCAAAAGCAATCAAGGCTCAACCAGAAAAGGAGGGCACACACAACTCATACAAGAGACTCCTGAAGCACATGGTGCAGATAATCAAGGAGACTGTGCCATTGGGCCAAACAGTATACCTACTTCATAAGGCCACCTGGTGAAGACTGAGAGACATAGATCTACCTGACACATAAAATGAATACACAGAGGCAGCCAAAATGAGAAAATAATGAAACATGTCCTAAATGAAAGAACAAGAGAAAACTCTAGAAAAAAAAACAACTCAATTAAATGAAGGCAAACAATCTACCAAAGTTAAAAACACTGGTTATAAGGAAGCTCAAAAAATTTAGTGAGTACTTCAACAAAGATAGTAAGCATAGAGAACATAGAAACCATAAAAAAGAACCAGTCAGAAATAAAGAATACGATAACTGAAATAAAAAAAAAATACACTAGAAGGAATCAACAGTAAATTAGACGAAGCAGAGAATCAAATCAGCGATTTGGAGATAAAGTAGCAGAAAATATCCAATTAAAATAACAAAAATAACAAAAATAATAATAATAATTTTTTTAAAAAGATAGTTTAAGGAAGCTCTTGGACAACATCCAGTATAACATTCACATCATAGGAATATCAAAAGAAGGAAAGAACAGGGAGTGAGAAACTATTTAAAGAAATAATGACTGAAAACTTTCCTAACCTGAAGAAAATAGACATACAAGTCCTGGGACTGCAGAGAGTCAAAAACAAAATGAATCCAAAGAGATCGACACCAAGACACATCATAATTAAAATGGTAAAGGATAAAGACAAAGACAGATTCGTAAAATCAGCAAGAGCAAGGCAGCTAGTTTCTCACAAGGGAGCTCCCATAAGACTATCAGCTGTTTTCTCAACAGAAACTTTGCAGGCCAGAAGGGATTGGCATGAAATATTCAAACTGATAAAAAAAAAAAAAAAAAAAAAAAAAAAAAAAAAACAAGGACCTACAACCAAGACTTCTCTATCCAGCAATGTTTTCAATTAAAATTAAAAGTGAGATAAAGAGCTTTCTGGACAGAAAAAGGTAAAGAAATTCGTCACTACCAAATCGGTATTACAAGAAATGTTAAAACACCTTCTTTAAAAAGAAGAGGAGTAGGGAGAGAACATTAATATGAATAATAAAGTGGCTATAACAATGTACCTATCAATGATCACTTTAAATATAAATGGATTAAATGCTCCAATCAAAAGACACAGGGTAGCTGAATAGATAAGAAAACAAGACCCATACATATGCTGTCTATAGGAGACCCACTGTGGATCTAAAGACACACGAAGACTGAAAGTAAAGGGTGGGAAAAAGATATTTCATGTAAGTACAAATGAAAAAATAGCTGGGGTAGCAATACTTATATCAAACAATGTAGATTTTAAAACAAAGGCTATAAGAGACAAAGAGAGACATTACATAATGATAAAGAGATCAACCCAATAAGAGGATATATACCCTTGTAACATTTATCCACCTAGCATAGGAGTGCCTAATACATAAAGAAAATATTAACCAACATAAAAATCTCTGAATAGCTACAGCAATCTTGAGAAAGAAGAACAAAGTTGAAGGTATTATACTATCTGATATCAAACGATACTACAAAGCAATAGTAATCAAAACAGCATGATACCGGCTTTAAAACAAACACACAGATCAATGGAAGAGAATAGAGAACCCAGAAATAAACTAATATGGTCATTTAATCTATTACAAAGGAGTCAAGAATATACAATAGGGTAAAGACAGTCTATTCAATAAGTGGTGTTAGAAAAAGTGGACAATCACATGCAAAAAAAAAAAAAATGAAACTAGACCACTTTCTTACTCCATATACAAGAATAAACCCAAAACAAATTAAAGACTTAAATGTAAGATCTGAAACCATAAAAGTCCTAGAAGTAAACACAGGCTGTAAACTTTCTGACATTGCTCTTAATAATATGTTTTCTGATATATCGTCCTGGGCGAGGTAGACAAAAATAAACAAACGAATGGGACTACATCAGATTAAAAAGTCTTTGCACAGCTAAGGAAACCATCAACAAATCAAAAAGACAACCTATTGAATGAAAGAAGATATTCGCAAATAATATATCTGATCAGGGATTAATATCCAAAATTTATAAAGAATTCATACAACTCAAAACCCAAAATAAATCCAATTAAAAAATGGGCAGAGGACCTGAATCAACATTTCTCCAGTGAGGACATACAAATGTCCAATAGACATATGAAAAGGTGTTCAACATTGCTAATCATCAGAGAAATGTACATTAAAACCACAATGAGCTATCATCTCACACCTGTCAGAACAGCTAACTATTGGCAAGGATGTGGAGAAAAGGAAACCCTTGGGCGCTGTTTGTTGGGTTGCAAATTGGTACAGCCACTATGGAAGACAGTTTGGAGATTCCTCAAAAAAATTAAAATTAGAACTACCATATGACCCAACGATTCCACTTCTGGGTATTTATTCGAAGAACTCAAAAAGACTAATTTAAAAGATATATATGTATCCCTATGTTCACGGCAGTGCTATTTATAAGAGCCAAGATATGGAAGCAAACTAAGTACCCATCAATAGATGACTGGATAAAGAAAAAGTAGTACAAATATAAAATTAAATATTAGTCATAAAAACATGAAATCTTACCATTTGCAACAACATGGATGATTCTAGAAGGTATTATGCTAAGTCAGACAAAAGCAAATACCATTCGATCTCATTTATAGGTGGAATCAAAAGACCAAAATAAACAACAACAAAATAAAAACAGACTCAGACACAGAGAACAAACTGATGTTTACCAGTTGGGAGAGGGGTTGTGGGGCCAGGTAAAAATGGTGAAGGAATTAAGAAGAACAAATTGGTTGTTACAAAATAGTCATGGAGATATAAAGTACAGGATAGGAAATACAGTCAATAATACTGTAATAATTATGTATAGTGTTAGGTGTATACTAAACTAATCAGGGGTATCAATTCATAAATTATTTAAACAATCTAAACACTATGCCATACACCTGAAACTAATATAAAACAATATTGACTGTCAACTATAATTGAAAAAATTTTTTAAAGAACATCAAAATACAAGTCTTCTTTGCTGTTAAGAGAGACTCTGAGGTTTTGACATGTGACTAAGAAGCCATTTTGGATGTCCAGCCCAGCCATCAGATGATTCCAAACCCAGTTCCCAAGACTGCAAATATATGAGCTATCCCAAGGGAGAACAGACCTATTGTTTTAAGCCACTGACTTTGAGAGACAGTTTGTTAAGCAGCAGTGGATAAGCAGAACAAAATGCTTTAGATTCTAATGCGTTTGTCTGGCCAGTTCAAAATTCTGAGTGCAGCGAGTCTCACCAACTCAGCATTTTTCATTCTATCTCATTTTTCAGTTCCTCTCCTTCTCCCTATCTCTATCTCCATCTCCTTCCCTCTTCCCCTCTTCCACCTCTCTCCGACCCTCCCTGAAATGCAACATCATCATTGTAACAAGGTATCATTTTCTAGGTGCAATCCATTCTGTTACCAAGAACTTTTCCTTTTGATTGAGGAAGAGCACTAAAAGAGTTTTTACTTAAAAATTATTGGCCTTTCTGCAAAATTAGAAACAATATAAAACATGAGATTTAGAGGGAAAAAAAATCTTCTCAAACTGTAATTGTAACATTGGGAGAAAAAATAGTGTTCTTGTACCCAGAGATAGCAACTACGTTGTGTACGAATTTATAAACCCATCTCCACTCAGACTAAGCCAAACCTGGAGCTCTGTATTCTCACTCTTCAAGCAGATTTTTTAAATGTTTAATTATCATTAATGTTTGCTGATTTGTGTACCTGGGCCAAATTCTAGTCAGGAAAGAATAATGAAGGAAGACATTATTCTATTTAAAGGTCACTGTCTCTTTGACCTGGATAAAAATGTGTACGGTGGTATGAGAACTCATCTTAAATTCAGGACACGTAAAACAAGAAACATAGTGATAGAATTATACAAATTCCCTACCAGAGAGCTAATTTGTTGTTGCTATTATTGATTTTTTTTTAAAACTTGTACTTCCCATTTGTCAGAGTTTTTAAAAATGTTTTATCTGAATAAGGACAAAATTTACACAGAAGTGTTCTTACCTTAAGAGTTTGGAGAGTAGAGAGTAAAAAATACAAGTAATATAAAATAGAACATAACTACTTGAGTTTCCTCGTGTACTTATTTTTTTTGCTGATCCTACAGTTAATCGGAAGACAAAAAAAGTTATAGGCTGCACGACTCTTTCTTTTTAAAAACACATATTTGGCATAACACTTCTATTATCTAAAAGACTTTCCCCCCAAACACCTGGAACTTCTTATATTGGAGATGGACCAATTCTGGCACTGCTATCACAGAGCTAGGGTGAGGATATGGCAGCAGGTATGGGAGTATCCCTGACTGAACACGATGTGGATTGTAGAAATGTGAACTCTTCCAGGTACAAACTTTGCTTGAGTTTCCCTGTTTTTGACTACTCCCCCTCACCAGACCTAGATAGATGGCTGGCAAATTATGGAAAGTTTTGCTTACTTGCAACTGCCAAATGTCCCTGAGTTAATAAAAGGATCCATAGAATGATTATATATATATATATATATATATATATATATATATATATATATATATATAGTTAAAAGGTAAATTGTGCACTATATATATATAGTGCACAATTTACCTTTTAACCTTGTATCTATTAAAAGTGTGTAAGAAATGAAAATCATGTATTCTAAAATACTCTGTTATGTGGTTAAAAAATCTAGATTCAGGTAACTATAATTTTTTTTGTGATAAAATATTTAAGGTAAAAAAATCTGGCAAATTATTATGAAAATATAGTCCTATGAAATATTAAATAAAAATTTCTACCAAACTTTACTTGATTAAAGAAATTCTAGTCAAAATTAGGATCGAATTTATTTTAATCATCTCCTTTAAGTATAGAAGATTCCAAAAGTGAGACTTTTCTTATTTTTTTAAATGTAAAATAATTTCTATGAGACAGAACTAAAAGCCCTAGGTTTTATTAGTGTTTCTCAATCCATTCTAATCCATAAATCACCTGTGGATGTGTCAGAACTTGCCATTAAGCTATCTCCTAATATGACTACCTTTCCACTTGTCTCCCCATTTGATAACTCTAAAGTACATTTTAAAATACAGCATACTGTTTAAGGTCTTATTAGGTCACTACTGCCTAGAGTGACAATGAATATTCATGACACTGGCCTTTGGATTCCTTCTTAGTCACCTAAGAAAGAGAAAATTATATTTTGACTGGTTTTAATGCTGTGTATTTTTTATTAAACAGGAAATAATTGCATTATTACATATTTGTCATCTCCTTGTAAATAATAATTAAGATTAGCATTTTTTTTCATCCTTACATTATCAATATTAACCATGCTGATAGTCAGTGCCCTTTGAACAGACATGTAATAGGTATTTAAACTATTCGGGAAAAGAAAGATAAACTGTCCACATTGATCACTTTTATTCTTTGCTAATCAAATCACATAGATGCTATAGATATCACAGTCTGAAGATAACCAGAACTCCCAAAATAATGAGAGCATTTCTTTGCAATATCTTGAAGCATCCCAGGGAATGTATTGTTATTCTCTTCATTTTAAAATGGGGCTAATTATGGATATAGAATACTCATATTAACATAAATATTTATTTTTTAAAAGCGTTCAGTCTCATATAAGGTTTCTCTTGCATGTTTCCACATATATAGAATGTCTTTAAATTTTTAATGTGACAGTGTGTATTCTAAATAGTGGTTTATATAATTGGCCGGATTTTTCATCTTGTATATTTGAAGAGTCTCCACATTGACCTGGATTAAAAAGAACAGATGGCCATTTTCTAAAGTTTCTATTGTATTTTTTAAACATGTGGCTCTAGCTACCAAAGAAGAAACAAGTTTCTGTCTATTTAGGCAGATAAGGTGGACAGTCACAAATGTCTGATAAGGGAAGCAGTGACCACCCTAACCCTCTTGTGCTTGTAGGCATGCAGGTTTTGTGACCTGATTTGACTGAGATCTAAATATCTGAGTTGATCAGATTCAGTAGATAAATGCTTAGATTTGTGCTTCACTTTGCACTTTCAGACAGGCCAAGCGAGAGAACCAAAATAGAATATAGAGGGCCTCTCCCCTAGGATTTGCCTACCTACCCTCTTAGGTAACAGATTTTTTTTTTTTTTTTGAGCTTTTAAAAAAGAATTGCTTGCCTTTTAAATATTTTTTTTTCATTTCAAGAGATGTGTTAAAAGGCCAGTTGGATATTCAGGCATGGTCCCTAGGCATGTGATACCTTAGTGGGGTAGGGGGTCGTAAGAGACTAGATTTTCAACTTTGTAAGGGCAGAAACTCAATCTCATCATTAACACTGACTTGATCTGACTCAGGGGAACTGACTCATGCTAATGAAACTCATAAGAGACTCATGATAAGCCAGAAGGCTAGTTCATTAATTCATAATTAGAAATAGATCTGCCAAGAGGAAGGAAATACAGATGGTCAGCACATTCTCTCCCAAAGAGAAAATGTACATGCAAATGCAAAAAAGGTAGCTTGATGTATACAGAATCAATGGAAAGAGAGCTGGATAATATTAGTGCATAGTTTGATCTGCTTACTCTGCCTGCATATTTCCTTTTCTTTATAGGCTTCTGCCTAGACAAGGAACTGTGATTCTCCCTTTCACGGGGCAGACTTTCTTCTGAGTTGATGAGACACAGGCCCAAGGTTGCTCTTGGATCATCTTTAAGTCAGTAAGATTACAACAAACATGAATCACTAACCTCTTTACATTAACATGTTATGTTCATGACATCTTGTGAAAATAACTTGATCTTCTTGATCGAGACTAAGCAACACTTTCCTTCAACAGCAACAGCATATTTATAAATCATCTCTAAAGATGAGTTACCATGAAATTCGGCCTAAATTTGGCCTCTCCAAATTTAGGTCCGCATGGTCTGTAAGAAACTCTTATACGATATAAAGGCTGGATGTGTTTATTAACGTAACTGCAGAAATCATTTCATAATACATATATATTAAATCAACATGTTCTATACTTTAAACATTTTATAATTTTTTCAATTATACCTCGATAAAGCTAGAAAAATAAAATAAAATCCCCTTCTCTGATTATTATGGTACATTTTTCTGAGACTTAGAATAGTCCATGCTAAATCCAAATCTCCTTTCTTCATGAGGATGTTGAATCAGGTCAAATGGGATAAGAGGATTAAAGATGTATTTCTGGTATCTTTATGGATTTATCAATCTGGCCTCAATCATTTTGAATTGCATAAGTCAAGGTAAGAATTATTGGGTGAGGGTGTGGATATGACATTAAGAAGAAAACTGTCTGATAGTGGTGTTATATGATTGATTAAATATGCACATGCATATAATTCTCCTACTATGCATGTAAGCTATTCTAGGGCAATAAAAAATTAATCAGTAGAGATTTCAGTTCACTGAAAGTTGCTTCATTCAGTATACAAAATGCAATGTGACTATGTACTATTACTTTAATAACACATTGTGTAGGTAATAAGCAGCAAGAAGAGATATGCAGGCAAGGAAAAAATTAACCATTTCTTTAATTTAACAGGAAACCACTACCGAAATGAGGAAGACCAGGAATACTGCTGCTACTGTGTAAAGTGTATGAAGTGATGGCCTCTTCTCTAAATGAAAAGTGATGGCCAGGCGTTCCTATTATAGTCCTCCTGTGATTATAGCATATTTCTAAGTATTTTTAAATAGAAATAAATAATTCCCTGAATTCGAATTGTAGGAAGTGATGATTTACTGCCCCCACGTGTCTATACTAGAATTTATTGGATTAAGGAAAACATTATTTTTATTTGCTAGAGGTAGGTAATCTTTCAAAAAGAGACATTTGTATTTTTTTTCAGGTCATATTTTGTATTTTTATTGGAGCTTTAGGTTCCTTCTTTAGTTGCACCACAAAAGTTTTAATTGCAAATACTGAAACAGCATGATCCTCTTAAAGAAAACTGAAAAATTTTTTTAAAAAAATTACAATTTTATATATATGTAAATGGAGGTGATTAATCTGTATCTTTTTATCACATAAGTATTACGAGAGTGCCAATCAACACCGCAATATTCTAAAGTTCTAAAGATGCTGAATTGTGTTGAGAACACTATCTTAAATTGGGCACCACAGAAATTTAAAAAAAAAAAAAAAAGCTTAAAATCTAACACTCCTGGAATTTTTATCTATTCACCAAATTATATATTATTATATATTTGAAACTCTATATACAAAGCTAAATATTCAAAAATTAGACCAACAATAATGTATACTGCCTTTTTAAACATATGTAACATCACATTTTTCTAAATGCTGTGTATGCATTATAACACCTGATTTCACCTTGGAGTTTAGAATCAGTAACCCAGCAAAATGACTCAGAATATGTTCCAAAGAATAGTATTGTATAGCATTTTAAGTACATATTCAAATGCTAATATCCAAAACTATTATTTCATAATACAGACTCATAGAAAATGGAAAATTCCACCCACATTTTAGTCCCCAGAAAAAGCCATGACTGCACTCACTTCTTATAAGGACATGCAAGTATGAGAATAATTGCAAAATTTTGCCAACCCACTTAATTTTTCTTAAAAGGCAGTTCATATTACCTATAAGAAGTTTGTAGAAGTAAAATTAATGAAATCTAACTTTTTAAAATTGCAAATGTGCCAAAAATTTGTGAATCCTGGATAAATGTGCAGGTAAAATGAGAAAGGCCACAGAGTCCTGGCTCAGGCAAGGCTCACTTAGTAACTTAAATTTGTAATGGAACAGACCTGAACTTCTACCTCAACTGATTCAAGTGCAACATTTGACCATGGTCAGGGAATTTCAGAGTATGTCCTCACTGAGTTTATCAATTAGTTTCGATCCAGAACTCTACTTCAGTCTCTCGGATTTGAATTTTCTCAGGACCTGCTAAGAAAGAATCTAAAATCTCTTGCTCAAGGAAATAAGAAATAAAAGTTTGCCTCACAGTAACATTATACAGCTATTTAATGAGTGCTTAAAATGTACTGGAATCTCTAATTGCTTCTTTGTATTATTTTAACCCAGGGAGTCTCAGTTTTCTCAAATAGAAAATAGGAATGATGATAATATCCTTATTTATTTCATAAAGTTTCTTGTTAAGATGAACTAGTTAAAAAGGTAAAAATGAGAAGCCCAGTAAGTACGAGGTTACATCCAAATAAAAATGATTATGACTAGAGGAGTTAAACCTTTCCCTCCCATGAAAAGTCTCCAAGTAATTCAGAAAACCTGACTGGGAAATGAGTGTGAGATTAAACTACTTACGATTTAAAACTTCTGTATAATAAAAGGATATAAAATATTTTAAACAATCCAATAGAGAAATATATTATAATTATGTATGTCACAAAACTATACAAATAGCCAAAACTGGAAAAAAAAAAAAAACCAGTATTGAAGAAATCAAGGATGCAAATTGAATCAAGTTGAGCTATGTTTGTTTTTGTTTTTGTTTCCCACAGCACATGAGCACATATTAGAATGATGCATAAGAGCCAGTCCTAGCAAGGGTATGGGGGCTTGTAAGTTGATAAAGGCTTTTTTCTTTTTTTGAGAGCAATTATATAAAATCTATTAAAACTTAAATATGCATAACATTTGATAGAACGACTCCATTACAAGTAATATCTCCAAAGTATATAAAAGGATGCATACTGCAGCATTGTTTGTCAAAGTAGAAAAAAGCTGGAAACAATCTAAATAACCATTAGTAGAGAAAAGTCTAACTCATACATTGGAATTCTAAAAAGTAAAGAATATAAAAAGAAAATTTTATATAATATGAAAATATCTATAAGAAACATCATTAATTAAAAATAATAAAGGAAAATCATGGGGAGACATAAAAACACGAATATACAGACATACACATACTATTATGCTAGTACTATGCACATGTTAGATTTTAAAGAGAGAGAGAAAAAGTACAAATCAAACCATTACCTTAAAAGAATTGGGACCTGGATGATAACAAATGGGGAAATTCTCAAATTTTACTTACATACTCATACAGTGTTTGAATATTATACAATAAAAACATACTTGCATGTCATTTGAGAAAAATTAAATCAGACAGATGGTTCATTCAACCAACAGAGTTGTTATTCATAAAGATCTGTTAAATTATAATTTTTAAAAATTATAAAATATAGTTTAAATCTTTTATTTTATGTAGTCAAAGTATACCTGGCTGCATCAAAAATAAAGATAAATATAATGAAAATATCACCTTAATGATTACAAAAGAGAGAGAATACGACAAAGATTAAGTACCAGGCCTGCACTAAATGTGTTTCTTCCCAGAAAGCATAAGTACTTTTGTTTATTTATCTGTTTTTAACTCATTTCTTCATTCATGGAAGTTATTAAGTATGTTCAAAGTGCCTGGTTCCCTCCCTGTTCTAACTCACAGCCAGATAGAATTATAAGCTAGTCTTAAGGTCCCATAGCTTAGTAGAAGAAAAGCTATGAATCTTGGCCCTGCAAGATCTGAAGAAATTCAATTGAGCTTAAAGACAATTTTGACTTCTTCAAGAGGATCACAGTGGGAAAGGATACCCTTGGATAAAAGCAAGTGAACATGAACTAGCATGGCCTGCACAGTTTAGCACCATGCTTTTATCTGGGGATCTAAAGATGAACAGAACACAGGGAAGAGATAAATAGGTCGCATGGGGGCAGAATGGTTCTGGGAGGTATGGGACCTCAGAGTAGGAAAGAGAGAGGCTGAAGCCAAATCGTGTCAAGGATTAATAAATGGTTGTATAAAACAATTAGACATTGGGCTAAAGGAGGAGGAAGGATGCCAAGGTTTCTATCTTAGGATATTTATTTTTTGGATTTGAGACCATGAATTAAATTGGAAAATCAGGTACAGAAGTGGATTTTAGAGAAAAATTGAGAGTTTTGTTGTTGACATGGTGAATCAAAAATAACTCTGTCAGAGTGAATCTTAGTAAATAAACATTTGGACAAAAGGAACTGAAACTAAAGAAAAAGGTAGAAGCACAAGTTACCAGTATGTAAGTGATAACTGATTCCAGAGTGTAAAAATAGTGAGCCAAGTTTAATAAAATAAGTTAGAATGGGAAGGGAGTAAAGAATGGAACTGTGAGCAATAGCAACCCTCATAAGATACATTAGAAAACAATTATAAAGGAAACGAAGATTAAGTGGTCCTCAAAAGAAATTTCCAAATAGCTACTGGGAGAACTGTAAAAGAAATAGGAGGAAGAGAGAGTGATGGCTAGCTGGGGAGGTACCACTGACCCTAAACTAATGGACTCTGATTTTTAGGAAAGAAAGCAGACATGCAACCCAAATTAAGCAATGTGCTTTCAACAAGAACTCTCAAGGCCTAGAATACCTGTCAAAAAGAAAAAAAAAAAGCTTTTATTCCATGTGTTTAGTCATATACATATTAGGTTTATGGTTTTCATGAAGTCAAGAAGAAAACACAGGATTAAAAATACCTTTAAAGTTCTTGAATTATTCCAACTAAGATTCATCACTGTGATTTGTGATGTAATTTCCTTTCTCAGTTTGCAGTTATATATAAAATAGGCAGAGTTATTTATGAAATTGATATATGAATAAAGAAGAAAATAAGTCACTATAGAATTTATGTAATCTTGTTTAAATGGGTCACTTTTCAACCATGTCAGTTGTGTTCATGATAAATACATAGTCCCTTTCATATAACAATCATCTAATGTTAAGTGTTTGCTTAAAAACAAAATAAATAATCTTGATTTATAGCCAGCATCCTTCAATGTTTTATTAGCAAACAGTGAAGAACAATCCAAAAATATAATCATTCAGCAAATTTGAACTACCCTCAACATTTTTCAAATGATTTGGCAAATATTTCAAAATAATGATTCATCAGCTAGAGTTAACCAAATGACCAGCCTGGAAACAAATCTATGGTACTGAGTTATAGTATTATTTTGTAAAATGTACTACAGCATAGCATATGGGTTAAAAGCCCATATTCTGAATTTATTCTGCCTAATTCTGGCACTACTATTACAAGTTGTATATTGTGAACAGGTCATTGAACTTTTCTAAGATGTGGCTCCTTTCTAAGTAAAATAGAGGTAACAGTAAATATGTACTCCATAATGATATTGGGAAGGATAAATGAGAGAGAAGAAAGGAAGAAAGGCAGGCAGGAGGGAGAGAGGGAAAGTAAAAAGAAGGGGAGGGAAGAGAAGGGAAAGGAAGGTAGAAGAAGGGAGAAAGAAAGAAGAGCCCCTGACCATAGCAAGCCCTCAATAAGATTGTCTATGATAATTATTACATGATGATGATGCAATGTCCATCCTCTTATGTTTAACTGCATTATTTTGAGGGACTGAGCACTAGCACATATCCACATAATTACTCCTAGTGGCACAATCAAAATAAAACAATGTGGCAAATAGAGAAGGTACACATTGCTCAATTTACCTAGCCTATCTATGTAATGAGGTCATTTGGATATTATTGGAATCATCCCAATTTATAAGCATATTAAAACATACTCACCAAAAATTGTACATGAATGTTTATGGTAACTTTTTTTCATAATTGCCAAAACTTCAAATGATCCAACATGTCCTTTAGTATGAAAATATATAAACTACCATATAGCTAGACAACAGACTATTATTCAGTAATAAAAAAGAGTTATTGAGTCATAGAAAGAAATTGAAAAAACTTAAGTGCATAAATTTAAGTGAAAGAAGCCAATCTAAAAAGACTACATACTGCATTATTCCAACTATATAACATTCTGGAAAAGGCAAAACCATGGAGACAATAAAAAAGATCGGTGATTGCCAGGAGTTAGGTGGGAAGGGAGAGAAGAAAATGCAGAACATGAGATTTTAGGGCAGTGAAACTATTCTGTATGATGCCACAATGGTAAATACATTTTATTATACATTTGTCAAAACCCACAGAATATATACTAAGAGCGAACACTAATGTAAACTATAGTTTCAGTATGATAATGATGTGCCAGTATAGATTCATCAATTTTAACAAATGTACCAATCCAGTGAGAATTTTGATAGTGGTGCAGGCTGTGCCTGTTTGGGGGCAAAAGGTATTTGAGAACTCTATTTTTAGTCAATCTAAAACTACCCTAAAAAATAAAATCTAATTTTAAAAAAAATAGATAATAAAAGTATATGAATAAATCTACTTTTAAAAATTAACAGCTTAGATAAAATGGTCAAGATGCCAAAAATATTTCATGCAAAACCTGAAACAAATAATATGAATAGACCTATATCTATTAAAGAAATTAAATTAATACTTAATAACATTCAACAAAAGGAAGCATTAGGCCCAGGAGTTTTACTACTGAATTCTACTAAACAGTTAAGGAAAAAATTACTCAAATTCCCTCACAATCTCTTTCAAAAAATAAAAGCAAAGGGAACCAACTCATTCTATGAGGCCAATATTACCCTACTTTCAAAAGCAGACAAATATATTACAAAAAAGGGTAACTACAAATCAATATCCCTCATGAATACAGATATCAGAAACACAATATCCCTCATGAATACAGATATCAGATATTACAATATCAGAAAACCGAATACAACACGTAAAAGAATTATATGCCACAACTGTATGAGATTTATTCCAGGTATACAAGACTGGTTCAATATTCAAAAATCAAAGTGAACCACATCGACAAGATAAAAAAAAAACAAAAATCATTTGCTTATATAAATTAATGCAGAAAAATCATTAAATAAATTCCAACACTCAATCATTATAAAAACTCTAGAGGCATTTCACCACTTGATAAAGAATACCTACAGAAAATACATACAGTTAACATTATACTCAAAAATAAACGACTGGATACCTGCCATCTAAGATTGGCAGCAAGGCAAAGATAACCCCTGTTTACTATTTTTTATTCCTAGTTACTCCATTTTAATTGTACTGGGATGCAATTAGACCAAAAAAAAAAAAAACTTACAAGGTATACATATTAAAAAGTAGGAAATGAAACTGTCTTTACTTCATATGACATCATCGCCTATATAGAAACAATCTACAAAAAAAGGAACTTCTGAAACTAATAAATATGTATTGCAAGGTCTCAGGATACAGGCTAGTAGACAAAAGTCAACTGTTTCCCTATGAAAAACTGGAAACTATAAATAAAAAGCACCCCAAAATAAAATACTTGAATGTAAATTGAATAAAATAATAGGAAATTCATATGTAGAAAACTAAAATACTAAAGTAAGAAATAAAAGAAGACCTAAATAAATAGAGAGATATTCTGTTCATGAATGGGAGATTCAATATTGTTAAGATGTCAACTCTTTCTACTTTGTCTATACATTTAACATATTGTTAAGTTGTTAATTCTTCTCAACTCCACCTACAGATTCAATGTAATTCCAATCAAAATGTCAGCAATCTATTTTGTAGATATCAACAAGCTGATTCTAAAGTGTATATGAAAAAACAAGGGTCTTAGAATAACACAGTCAATATTGAAAAAGAACAAAGTCAAAGGGCACACATTGCCCAACTTCAAGCCATAGTAACCAAGACAGAATGGTATTGGTAAAAAAAATCATTATCACCATCATAATAATAAATAAAATTTTTAAAAAACACATAGGTCAATGGAACAAGACAGAGTCCAAAAATCAACCCTCACAAATATATTCAACTGATTTTTTTTTTTTACAAAGGTACAAAGACAACTCAATGGATAAAGAATAGTCTTTTCAATAAATGGTGCTGAAACAACTACTGTCTATATGAATAAATAAATAACTTAGACAAAGAAACTCACTCACTCCGAATGGAACACAGACCTATTGTAAAATGTAAAATTATAAAATTTCTAGACATTGTCAGAAGAATGAAATGACAAGACAAACTATAGACTGGGAGACAATAATTGAAAAAGATGTGATAAAAGGTAGTTATCTAAAATATACAAAGAACTCAACAATAAGAAAATAAACAACATGATTTAAAATTAAGCAAAAGACCTGAACAGACACCTCTCCAAATAAGAAATACAAATGAAAAAAAGGCATATGAAAAGATGCTCAGCACCATTTTCCATTGAGGAAATTCAAATTAAAACAAGATACCATTACCCACTTATTCAAATGGTAATGATCCAAAACCTGACAATGTCAACTTCTGGTAACCATGTGGAGCAACAGGAACTCTCATTCACTTCTTGGCACAACCATTTTGAACAACATCGGCAGTTTCTTACGAAGTTAAATGTAGTCTTACCATAGTACCCAGCACTTGTACTCTTAAATGTTAACCCAAATGATTTACACATGTAAATCAACACAGAAATCAGCATGCAAATGTTTCCAGTAGTTTCATACATGGTCTTTTGTTAATAATAACATATCGGTCTTGGTTCATTAATTGCATGACAAATGTACCGTATTAATGGGAGATCTTAATAATAGGAGACATTATTAATTCTGTGGGGAGTATACAGGATCTCTCTGTATTAAAATTGCATTTTTTCTGTAAATCTAAAGCTATTCTAAATTTAAAAGTTTATTTTAAAAATGAACTTTGACATGGAATAAAACCTCTTTTTTAGAAAACATTGAAATCCTAATGATAGCTATTAATGAATATTTTCTTTGAGTCCTAATCCTGGGTAACATTGGT
This sequence comes from Rousettus aegyptiacus, assembly GCF_014176215.1. Taxonomy (NCBI): domain Eukaryota; kingdom Metazoa; phylum Chordata; class Mammalia; order Chiroptera; family Pteropodidae; genus Rousettus; species Rousettus aegyptiacus. Next base: position 85,622,540 of record NW_023416311.1, on the reverse strand, counting down.
CTCTCTTTACATATCAGGCCCCTACAACCTAACTTGCTTAAGTTCTTGAGTAACTCAAATTCAGGCCTAACCAAAGCTTAATATACATGTTTTTAAAATTCTACCATCCTATTTCGATATCTTTATGGATATAATACCAAGGAACAAAATCACTGTGCTACTGGAAGAGGGGGAGGCAAGGAAGACATTCATTCATTCACTTCATTCATTCAGCAAACACTTTTTTTTTAACTATTAGGTGCCAAACATGGGGTGAAACATATGGATACACAGAAGCATATGGCTACAAAGATGTATTTCCCACTGAAATAGAAACACAATGAAGACATTATAAACTTACTCCAAGATATTTTAGTGCCTAGAATAATACCTGAGTAGAGGAGGAGTCCGATAATATTTCTGGAATAAATAAAGCATGAACATAATATAATCTTTGGCTTCAAGGCACACAGAGTCCACTTGGAGAGATGATATACAAAAATAATTGCAGTACTTTTAATTGAGGTACATAAAAGGGTTTATAAAATCACAGATCAAGTCTAACTAAAAGACTTTACTGTAAAGATGACATGAAGAAAAATATATATTTCATGCCCCAAGCTTTTCCCTGAAACCTCCTTAAAAATATGGTTTATCCGACTCCTTAATATCACTTCACGAACGTGTCATCAGTGTCTAGAACTTAACAAGGCCAAAACGAGACATTTTACCCGTTCCCTCCACTCCAATCTTCTCCCCTGTTCTAGCCTTCTCTATCTCAGTAAATAACTCCTTTCTTCCAGTTCCTCAGACAAAACAAACAAACTCATAATTATTTCTTCTATATTATTCACACTTCACACACCGATTCATCTATATTCTTTATACCTCAAAAATCTCACCTCTAACCCTTTAGTAATTACATATCAGGGCCACTTTTAGACTTTCTTGAACATAAAATGTCTCTGTATTTCCATTTCTCCTGGACCACTATCATATGTCTCTGGTCTAATGCATCTCCCTAATTCTGTTCATACCTTTCCTAGAGATTGTTTTTATAAAGCACATCATATAACTTTCCTGGTTCCCTATGAAACAACAGAAAATCCATCTCCTTATCATCACCTGCTCAGCCTATCGTTTGTTTCTCATTCCTTTTCTCTTCCCTTTGCTCTTTGTGCTATAATCACACTAGCCCTCTTGCTCCTGCTTAAACATCCCAAGCTTATACTATGTCATTTTACAAGGGCTCTTTCCTCTGCCTGAAGCTCTCTTGTCTCAGATCCTCCATGGCTTACTCTGTCTCAATATCAAAGCCTCTTCTTATATCATTCCTCCAGAAAGGAGTCATTCCAGTGCACCCTTCTGAAAAACAGTACTTATGTTCGCTACTCTATTTGCTTCATAAAATATACATTGATATCATGTTTATTTATTTATATTTATGTTTACTTGTTTATCATCTGCCTCCGCCACAAGAATGTGAACTTCACAAAGTCAGGCACATCATTTGTCTTGTTCTGAACTAAGGAACAAGGCTTGGCACATTAAATAAATAGAATGAGTGAATATTAAAAACAGACAAATTACCAAGTGAAAATGAAAATACGATAAATGCTGAGATAACAGTGCACAATTTGATAAGGCTGAAACATAGAGTTGGAATAGGGAAATATTAAATAGGATACTAAAAAAAATGTTTTGGTTAAAATTTGTACTTATTTCTTTGTCTATGTAAAATGTTTGAATTTAATCATATTGCAATGAGGCAAAACCATCTAAAGAATGGCCAGATTTAGTTGTTTGCTTGCTTGCTTGCTTGCTTGCTTTTTTTTGTTTGTTTTTAGTTTTTGCTTTCTTTTGGGGGGAGATTTGGAGTGGATAATTTGGGGGAAATGGATATTTTGATTTTCTCAGAAACCAAATGCATGGTCTGACTAGAGTTCAAAAAAATTAGATGAAGGAAGATTTGTGATTATTTCAGCAAGAGAGCAAAAGTATGAATTAATTTCAAAGTGTTCTTCTGGGGTAGAATTCACAATATTTGGTGACCTATTGAGAATGAGGCAAAGGAAGCAGATAAATTGCTGGCTTGAATATCTGTATGTTTAATTGTATATTAAATAAGATTGGGCAATCAACATGAGAAGAGATTTTAGAAATAGAAAATCATTTCATTTGTAATTAGGTGCATGGATAGCTTCCAGACATTCATGAATAAATTATGGAAATATATAGAAACATGTTTAGTGGACAAGTGAAAATATTTGCAACTGCATTAGTTTGACATTGCTTTATAACAAATTATCACAAATCTATCAGCTTAAAGCAACATATATGTGTTAGTTCAGCATTTCCATGGTCAAGAATCCAGGCACTACCTAGCTAGAGAATAAAAAGCAGAGTGAGCAATCATAAAACCAATGTTATATGTATATGAGACAAGCCTGAAGACTTCCCAAAATACACAGTAGTAGTAAATACTGCTGATAGGACTCAGATATCATAGCCATAAAGGCAGGGGATAGGAACACTGTAGAAAACTAGATATTTCCTGTTATATGACCTCATTGCTAACCAAATAAGGCCTGAGATGATTTGGATATATAAATAATTACTGGGAAAAAAATAATAAGCACTAAAAAAATTCTAAAAAATAAGTAGGAAGAGGAGCCAGAGACAATGATTAATATGTTGTTTAAAAGACAAAGTTATGGGACATAAACCAGGAAAATAATTACAAAGAAAGGCAAAAGATGGAAATAATAAAAAGAATAATCTACTACATCGGCTTATACAAAGTGGTTAGATACAATGCTGTGTCTGCTGGCTCCCAAACAAAAACCTCTCTAGGATTTACAAATAGTGGGAGCTTGACACAGATGATGAAAAAGTTCAGGAATCAAACAGGAGAAGGTGAAACAATCAAAAGGTCAACAACTTCAAGAAGCCATTTCCATCCCTAAGGTTGAAAGGACAAGGGGAAGGAGGTAGTGTTATTAGAGCCCAGAGTCTAAATTCATATTAGAAATTAGAACTGTGGGAGAGAAACTGGAGCCACAGAGGATACTCAGCAGCTGCCAGAGGTTCAGGCAGAACTAGACAGCAGGAAATGCCTTGGCAGTTAGCTCTCCACTGCCCAGAAGTGGTTCCCACTGGCCTAATCTACTTGGTAACCTACAGGCAATCCTGAAAAAGGTGTTCTTGGTTATAGGGAAGAGCTGTCAGAGAAGGAGAATGAGAAAGGAAAGAAACAGCTAAATGAAGGACAGATGAGGACTGAAAAGAGGCAGGCCAACAAAACCTGAGACCTCTCTCTTTCGGATTGGAATCCATATTTAACAAGGAGGATTTTGACATTTTAGATAGGAACATTACTGCAATAATAGATATCACTGGCCCAGGAACAAACAAGGTGAAATTAAATAATGAGACTGTTGTTCATGCATGACTTAAGAAATCAGTCTTTTTGGCCTTTTTTTTTTTTTCCAAACAGCCCTGAGATTCTAATAATAAGAAGTAAAATTCTTTACTAAGAAGTAATTAAAATTATGCAGCTGATTAAATAAAAAGTACATTAGCAAATAAGCACTTTTTAGTATACTGAACTTTTGAATTTGCTGCAAAAATGTATCCATTAGGAAAACAGCTTTGCTATGGATTAATTCCCAATTGGGGCCTTTTAGACTAAAATAATTTCTAACCAAATTTGGTTTTTAGAAAGTCATTAAAAGTCTTCTTAAATAAAATATCTGTTTAAACACTGTTTTTATTATGTGCTCATGAAAAAAAAAAACGCTGATCATTTAATTTGACCTAATATCACTGAACTAGAGGCCAGGTACCAAGATTGCAGTACTCACTGCCTCTAATTGGCTATGCAAACTTTAGTAAATCAGCTATCAGTGTATGACTCACCTTCCAGTTGTAGTATATAGGAATTAAATTACTTTTCCACCAATCATGGAATTGCATTGAGGTTTAAAAAAAATCTAACGTTTAAAAGCATTCAATATGTAAAAGCACCTTGTACAATTAAAAATGGCTAAATTATATAAAGTGATGACAAGAATCTAAAATAATAAGAGGTATTTAACTTCTATAATAATGTAGTGAATATCCACTATGTACTGGACAAAGAGCTTTTAGAAGTGGCTATGTTAACTAAATTAAATTTTTTAAAAAATAAACTTTAGGAAAGAGAGTTCCTAATAATATTATAGATATTAAAATTTCCTGGAAAATTCAATATCCTGGGAACTAACCTTGTCCATTCTATTTTTCAGGTGATGCTGAAACCATCAACTTTATAATAATACAACACCTACTTTTATTTGAGGCTCTTTTAAAATAAGAAGGCAGACTGAGTAGAGAAGATGGCGGAGTAGGTAAAAGCAAGGTTCGCCTCATCCCAGGTCCGCATTGAAATTACAACCAAATTATATAACCAACATGGAGAATCACTTTAAGTCCAACTAATCATAATACATACATCTGATAACATAAAGGAGCCACATCGAAGCTGGTAGGAGGGGCAAAGTCTCCAATCAGGCTAGACCTGTGGGTGGTAAACACTCGGTGGGAGAGTGAGGCTGCAGAGGCTCCCCTGAAGGAGAGGTGAGTCCTAGCCTCATTCGGGGGTTCGCCACGCCAGAGTTCTAGCCCAGGGAAGAAGAGTTTCCAATAATTCTGACTGTAAAACCCAGAGGGGATTCTGGCCATCTGGATGAGATAGAAGGAGACTGAAACCCTAAATGCCCCTTTGAAGGGCCCACACACAGGCTCTCTGACCTGTGGATACTCACCCAGCTGTGGATCAGAGACTCATGCAAGATTCACAATGGGAAAGTCTGCATTACCTGGTTCCAGAAAGAGGCCTGAATGAGCAACCACCATTGTGCCTTAGTCTGGCCCTCATAAAAGCCAATCTACCTACCTCGCCAGCTTGACTGTACAGACCTCTTCCATGAGGCTCTTAGGAAGCACAGGCCTGAGGCCCACCCTACCTAACCTGCAGATTGCCCAAGGCTTTTGTTGTTGGTTGGCTGCCACGCCCCGCACAGATTCAGGGCTAAAGGTTCTCAGCTGGCAGCCAGCGTATTTTGGAGACAGTTTCAGGCAGATCACTGCTACCAACAGAAACTTGAGCAGATCTCAGGGATCTGTGGGCTAGTCCCAGACGGCAGCTGGTCTTGCTGTGATCTGAGATTTTCATGCGAACATGTGAACGGTAACCACAGTTGCAGCACAACTGAGGCTGTACTGATCTAATGGTCATTGTCTCCCTGAGACCCAGCCCCACTCCACCCACAACTTGCCCCAGGTGGCCCACTGATGGTCACTGCAACCACCCCGCCCCTCCTCCCAGGTCTCCCAATCCACATAGGCAACAAACCTTGGCTAGCACAAGGTGGGCACTTCAGGGAAATCAGTTGCAGGCAGACCTCTGCTGCCTGCAAAAGCTACAATATCGCATTGGGGGAATCACAGGAGTCTATGTGACCGTCCCATGCAGCAGCTGATCTCACTGTGATATGTGACTATAGCAGGGACACTCGGGCACAAAAGTTGGAGCAAAACTGAGGCTATACTGGCCTGGTGGCCCTTGTCTCCCTGAGATCCCTCTTCGCCCAAGCCACAAAGTGCCTGCAACCCACTGACAGGCAGCCTCCCCTGCCCTGCTTTTCTCCAGGGTTGCTCATTCTACACTGACAACAGACCTTGGCTAGCTTGAGGAGTACATTTCAGGGAAAACAGTTGTGGGCAGACCGCTGCTGCCTATACAAGCTTCAATATCTCCTCAGGGGATCGCCCGGGTCTGTGGGATCATGCCAACATTTGATATAGTTTTGATTGGGCAAATCTCAGCATTTTCGTGGGCTCCTCACAAATGACACAAGGTCATGTAGTGATATCTGACTTTGGTGGGAGCCCACAGTCCCAGAGCTGGCAGCAAATCTGGTGCTGCATAGGCCTGACAGCCCTGTGCCTCACTGAGATGACGCCCCACCTAACCCACAAATTACCTGTAGCAACCCAGCCCCATTTTGTGATTTCCCTGGATCACAAATTCAACAGCAAACAACAGGACTCATTTTGAGCAGCCCATGCAAAGCTCATTCATCCAGGAGAAATATTTGGTGACAGGCCACAAACTCACAGCTATGAGCTTCAGTAAGTCTTAAACAGAACTTGGCTGTTTGCAGGCCTGAGGTGGGCAGCAGCTGACCTTGCTATGATTGGAAACTTGTACAGGGAGCTACAGAGACAGTGCTGGCATGTAAACTGACGCTGTAGTGGCAAGGGTGAATGTGCTCAATAGACCCAGGAGACTTCCAGGGTCCCCATACCACCCAAAACACATATCACTCAGAAGCTCTTTTAGTTTCAGAGACTTACAGGCAACTGACAAGCCTTGAAAAGCACTGGTCCCTCTGCTAAACTGCCCTAGGTCAGGGATGAGGAATAACCGACCACTGTCTACAGCATTGTCTCTTCCACTTACCTATAGATCCAACATAGGCAACAACCATCTACAGATCACTTTAGTTCTCACCAAGTAACCCTGAGAAATCAAATCAGTGGGTGACCTTGGCCTAATGGGGACCCCTTCCCAAGGAGCCACAAAGCCAAGATACCTAGAGGCTGGGACTAGATCACAACAGAACGACTCCTGACTAGTCACATAAGTGATACACATGAAGGGTAGTTGCAACAAGTACAAAGCCTGGTAGGGCAAATCCCACTCAGTGGGGTCTGCCTCCACATAGCAACTCTTACCCTGTGGGCACAGCCAGTTCCCACAATTGGTCAGCCTGAGTGTTAATCCCACCAACTGATGTACTAACAACAATAAAGGCTTGGTGACAACAGAAGATCACACACAACCCACAAAAAGATCACATCCAAAGCCCCCAGCACTGTGGATCAGGGAAAGTGTGCCACTGGGCCACACAGGTCACCCTTCGCATAAGGTCATCCAGCCAAGGCTGAGAGATGAAACATATTCCTATGCATAGAAACAAACACAGGACAGCTAATAAAATGAGAAAACAAAGAAACATGGTACAAATGAAACAACAGGAGAAAACTCAAGAAAATAAGCTAAATGAAATGGAGGTAAGTAACCTACTAGAGACAGAGTTCAAAATAATGGTTATAAGGGTGCTCGACAAACTTAGAGGAAGAATGGATGAGCACAAGAACCTCAATGGAGAGATAGGAAGCATAATAAAGGACATAGAAACCATAAAAAAGAACCAAACAGAACTTGAGAATACACTAGAAGGATTAGACAGTAGACGGGACAAAGCAGAAGATCAAATCAGTGAACTGGAAGACAAGGTAGCAGAATACACCCAATCAGAACAATAAAAAGAAAAAAAGAAGAATAATAATAATAAAAATGAGGATAGTTTAAGAGACCTCTGGGACAACATGAAGGGTAACAACACCCGAAGGAGAAGAGAGCGAGCAAGAGATTGAGAATCTATTTGAAGAAATAATGACAGAAAACATCCCTAACCTGGCAAAGGAATTAGACATACAAGTTCAGGAAACACAAAGAGTCCCAAACAAGAGGAATCAAACAACCCACACCAAGACACATCATAATTAAAATTCTAAAAGTCAATGACAAAGAGAGAATCTTAAAAGCGGCGAAAGAAAGACTTCTAGTTATTTACAAGGGTACCCCTATAAGAATGTCTGCTGATTTTTCAATGGAAACTTTTCAGGCCAGAAGTGAATGACAAGAAATATTCAAAGTTATGCAAAACAAGAATCTACAACCACAAATACTCTACCTAGCAAGGCTTTCAATTAAAATGAAAGGTGAAATAAAGAGCTTCCCAGACCCCAAAAAGCTTAAGAAATTCATCACCAATAAGCCAGCATTACAAGAAATATTACAGGGACTTTTGTAAAAAAAAAAAAACAAAAAACAAAAAAAAACAAAAAAACAAAAAAACAAAAAAAGGGGGTAAAAAAGAAAAAAGAAAGAACAAATGTGAATAATAAAGCAGCAGTAACTATGTACCTATCAGTAATCACTTTAAATGTAAATGGATTAAATGCTCCAATCAAAAGATATAGGGTAGCTGAATAGATAAGAAAATAAGACCTATGCCTATGCTCTCTATAAGAGACCCACTTCAGATCAAATGTCACTCACAGACTGAGAGTAAAAGGAGGGAAAAAGATATTTCACACAAATAGAAATTTTAAAAAAGCCAGGTAGCAATAATTATATCAGATAAAACAGACTTTAAAACAAAGGCTGTAATAAGAGACAAAGAAAGCCATAACATAATGATAAAGGGATAAATCAAGAAGACATAACCCTAGTAAACATATATGCACCAACACAGGAGCATCTACATACAAAAAGCAATTATTGACTGACCTAAAAGGAGAAATCAACAGTAATATACTCATATTACTGTAGGAGGCTTTAACACCCATTGATGCTACTGGACAGATCTTCCAGGCAAAGAATCAACAAGGAAACAATAGGTCTAAAAGACTCACTAGACCAGATGGATTTAATAGATATTTTCAGAGCATTTTACCCCAAAGCAACAAAATATACATTCTTCTCAAGTGCACATGGAACATTTTCCATGGTAGACCATGTTAGGACACAAAACAAGTATCAATAAATTTAAGAAGATTGAAATCATATCAACCATCTTCTCTGATCATGATGGTATGAAACTAGAAATCAACTACAAGAAAAAACTGGAAAATACACAAACACATGGAGGCTAAATAACATGCTACTAAACAATGAATGTGTTATCAATGAGATCAAAGAAAATATCAAAGGATACCTAGAAATAAATAAAAATGAAAACACAATGACTCAAAATCTATGGGACAAGGCGAAAGCAGTCCTAAGAGGGAACTTCATAGCAAACAGGCCTACTTCAAGAAACAAGAAAAAGCTCAAATAAACAATCTAACTTTACACTTAAAAGAATAAAAAAAGAACAGCAAACAATGCCAAAGTGAATAGAAGGAAGAAGATAATAAAGATTAGAGCAGAAATAAACAAAATAGAGTCTAGAAAAACAATACAAAAGATTAATGAAACCAAGAACTGGTTCTTTGAAAGGAGAAATAAAATTGACAGTCCCTTAACCAGACTCATCAAGGGAAAAAGAGAGAGGACTCAAATAAATAAAATTAGAAATGAAAGAGGAGACATAACTACAGACTCCACAGAAATACAAAGGATCGTAAGAAAATACTGAAGCAATTATACACAAACAAATTGGACAATCTAGAAGAAATGGATACATTTCTAGAAACATACAATCTCCTAAAACTGAGTCAAGAAAAAACAGAAAATCTGAACCGACCGATTACCACCAATGAAATCGAATCAGTAATCAAAAACCTCCCAGAAACAAAAGCCCTAGACCAGATGGCTTCCTAGGTGACTTTTACAAAACATTTAAAAATGAATTAACATCTATTCTTCTCATACTATTCCAGAAAATTCAAGAAGAGGGAAGGCTCCCTAACTCCTTTTATGATATGACCATTACCTTGATTCCAAAACCAGACAAAGACATCACAAAAAAGAAAACTATAAGACAATATCTCTAATAGACATCAATGCAAAAATCCTCAACAAAATATTAGCGAACCGAATTCAGCAATACATTAAAAATATCGTACACCATGATCAAGTTGGATTTATTCCTGAGATGCAAGGTTGGAACAAATCAGCAAATCAATTAATGTGATACACCACATTAACAAATTGAAAGATAAAAATCATATGATTATATCAAAAGATGCAGAAAAAGTATTCGACAAAATCCAGCATACATTTATGATAAAAACTCAGCAAAGTGGGAATAGAGCGAACATACCTCAACATAATAAAGGCCACATATGACAAACTTACAGCTAATATCATACTCAATGGGGAAAGGCTGAAGCATTTTCCTTAAGATCAGAAACAAGACAAGGGTGCTCATTTTCACCACTGCACCCCAATATTGTACAGGAAGTCTTAGCCACAAGACAAGAAAGAGAAATAAAATGTATCTGAATTGGAAAGGAAGAAGTAAAACTCTCATTATTTGCCAATGACATGATACTGTATAGAGAGAACCCTAAAGAGTCCACAAAACACTGTTAGAACTGATCAATGAAATCAGTATAGTAGCAGGTTACAAAATAAATATTCAGAAGTTAATGGCATTTTTACATACCAATGATGAACTTTTGGAAAGAGAAATTAAGGAAACAATTCCATTTACAACTGCATCACAAACAATAAAATACCTGAGAATCAAAGTAACCAAGGAGGTAAAAGACCTGTCCTTGGAAAATTATATGTCATAGAAAAAAGAAATTGAAGAAGATACAAATAAATGAAAGGATACACTGTACTCGTGGGTAGGAAGAATCAACATCATTAGAATGGCCATACTACCCAAAGCAATCTATAAATTCAATGCAATCCTTATCAAAATAGCGTTGACATTTTTCAGAGAACTAGAACAAATAATCCTAAAATTGATATGGAACCATAAAAAACCCTGAATAGCCACAGCAATCTTGAGAAAGAACAAAATTGGAGATATCACACTGCCTGATATCAAACTATACCACAAGGCTACAATAATCAAAACAGTAGGGAACTAGCAAAAAAAAAAAAATACATTGATCAATGGAATAGAATAGAGAACCCAGAAATAAAGTCATGTCTATATGCTCACTTAATGTATGACAAAGGAGGCAAGAATATAAAATGGGGTAAAGACAGTCTCTCCAATAAATGGTGCTGAGAAAATTGGACAGATATATGCAAAAAAAAAAAAAAAAAAAAAAAACTGGACCACCCTTTTACACCGTATACAAAAATAGACTCAGTATGGATTAAAGACTTAAATGAAAGACCCAAAACCATAAAACTTCTAGAAGAAAATTTAGGTAGTAAACTCTCCGATATAGCTAACAGTAACTTCTCTTTGTATATATCTCCTCAGGCAAGGGAAACAAAAGAAAAAATAAACAAATGAGACTACATCAAACTAAAATGGTTGTGTACAGCAAAGGAAACTATCAATAAAACGAAAAGGCAACCATCTGATTGGGAGAAGATATTCACTTATGATACATTTCATAAGAGATTAATATTTGAAATATATATAAAAAAACTCATACAATCCAACAACAACAAAAAAAAACAACTAATCCAATTAAAAATGGGCAAAAGACCTTAACAGATAGTCTCCAAAGAGGAAATATAGTCAATAGATATATGAAAAAATGCTCAAGGTCACTAATTATCAAATGCAAATTAAAACCACAATGAGATATCACCTCACACCTGTCAGAATGGCTATCATCAATAAATCAAAGAACAAGTATCGACAGGAATACGGAGAAAAGGGAACTCTCATACACTGTTGGTGGGATTGCAAATTGGTATAGCCACTACAGAAAACACTCTGAAGGTTTCTCAAAAAAATTAAAAATGGATATATCTTTTGACCCAGCAATTGCACTTCAGGGTATTTATCCAAAGAAAACCAAAACAATAATCTGTAAAGATCTATGTACCCCTATGTTCATGGCACCACAATTTACAATAGCCAACATATGGAAGCTACCTAAATGCCCATCAACAGATGATTGGATAAAGAAGTCATGGTTCACATATATAATAGAATATTATTCAGCCATTAAAAAAAGTGAAATCCTACTATTTACAATGACATGGATGGAACCTAACAATTATTATGCTGAGTGAAATAAGACAGAGAAAGATAAATACCATATGATTTCACTTATATGCAGAATCTAAGGAACAAAGAGAAAAAACAATCAAAAACAGACTCTCTCTAACACACACACACACACACACACACACACTCACAATCTGGTGACAGCCAGAGGGAAGGGAGGTTGGGGGACTGGGAGAATGGCGTGAAGGATTAAGAAGTACAAATTAGTAGGTGAAAGATGCTCATGGGGTTGGGGAACATGGCATAGAAAATGCAGTTAGCATTAATGTAATAGCGAGGTAGAGAGCCAGAGGAGAAAAAAGAACAATTAGGGGGATTGTTTTATAAACTATATGAATGTCTGACCAATGTACTCTATACTTGAAACTAAAAAAATAAAATTTAAAAAAATAAGAAGGCACAACTTTTTATTTGAAGCTTAATAAATATTATTATTAACCACTGTGATCTAGAGAAATCAAGACAAGGATCCAGTTAAATTAAAAAGATTCTGACAATAATGATTAAAAATCTACAATATTATAAATGGAATAAGAGCAGTTCCATGTAACTTCGATGATTTTATTTTAGTATAACACAATAATAAGAGTTTTTAACAGATAAACTAAAAGATCAATAATATATAAAAGAGGGTGGCGATTATTGCACAATTCTGTGAATACACTAAAAACCATGAACCGTGAACTTTTAACAGGGTAAATTTCACAATACGTAAAATTTATCGCAATTAATATATTTTTAAAATGTTAAAAAGAAACTAATTTGTGTCAAGCATAAAATATCAGCCCAAACATTCTGCCAAGTGATTTCAATTTAGAATACTTATGTGTTCTTCACCTCAGAAAATGCAGAATTTCTCTACCATAATGTCAGCCCTAGGCTTCTTATACAAATTGGTCCAGGAACCATCTCCATATACCACAGAGTATGTTTTCAAACCTTAGATTGTGTCTATTAGGAATTTCTAGAGGACTTATTAAAAGGTAGATTACTTGGCCCCATCACCTGAATTTCTGATCCAGTAAGTCTGGGTGGGGTTTGAGAATTTGCAATACAAACGCGTTCCCAAGTTATGCTGATACTGCTGGTCCAGCCATTACATTTGGAGAACCACTGAGCTAAGCCTTCACATACCAAAACACAAGTAAATAAAAAAGGTCATTTATAACCTTCCACCAGGTGTCTATTTGCCTTATATTTGCAAAACTAAGAACAACTCAAGTGACCCTTCTCAGAATAGAAAAAAAAAAAATCAGCACTTCTAAGTTATGATTTTTAAATTGACCCTGCAAAGGAAGGAATATATATTTCAGGCAAAGAATGAGAAATTCAGCCTGCAGAAACATTGAAACATTTGGAAGGAGATGTTGGAGGTTTGTGATCCAGACTTTAGGTGAGAGGGAAATAGCTAACAGTTGAAATTTTGACATGAGTTTTATTTTAAATGGTGTTTCAGTGCAGGACAACTGAGAAAAAGATGGGGCTTGCAAGAAGCTCAGTAGTTAGAAGAAAGAAGAGTTAAAAGAGAAAGCAGGAGAGTGGGGTATTCAGAAGCAAAAGCAGAACAGAGTAGAATTTCATTTGTCTATAAAAGCAGACAAAACTATGTTAATAAGGCAGGCTTTCTAACAGTGTAAAAGACAAGAGGAAAATGTGGTCTGGAAAGGGATCCTTGGATTTTTAGAGGAAGATAAAACAGATAATTTTGGAACTGGCGACAATTCTGATGATGAGATAAAGCAGAGTTTTGACAAATATTTGCCCATCTCTCTGTCAGGGATTATATATATACACATATATATAGTTGAATACATATATATGCATATATATTCACCAAAACACCATAGAAGTAACATGAAAATGAAAGTTTAAAGGAATGGATTTTGCTATTTTGTACTTCATTTGATCACATTATGGGTCATGGCAGGAACTTGAAAAACCATTGCTTCAGGTTAACCTACTCATTTCATAAATGAGGGTGATAATGAAAAGGTATATAACAATGACAAATCCAAAATTCACATGAAGGATATCTGACTCCTAGTCCAATATAGGGCCAATTAAAGAATCCAAGCTGTATTAGTTGGTTCTCCAAAGAAACAGAAACAATAGGATATATAGACATATATTTGAGGTGACAATATAGGAATTGGCTCGCACAATTATGGAGGCTAGGGCCCATGATCTACCATCTTCAAGCTAGAGAACCAGGGAAGCCAGTGGTATGATTCAATCTCAGTCTGAAGCCCTGAGAACTGAGGGTATTGACTGTGTAAGTCCCTGTCTGAGTCTGAAAGCCAGAGAACCAAGAGCACCAATGTCCGAGGGTGGGAGAAAATAGATATCTCTGCTCAAGCAGAGAATTTGTTCTTCATTTGCCTTTTTGTTCTATTCGGGCCCTCCTCCATGGATTGGAAAATGCCCACCTGCATGGTAAGGGTGATCTGCTTTACTCAGTCTACCACTTAAAATGCTAATCCCTTCTGAGACACTCTCACGGACACACTTAAAAATAATGTTTTACTAGTTATTGGGGTATTCCTTAGTCCAGTCAAACTGACACATGAAATTAACCAAATACCAGCAAAGGCATTCACCATGCCCTGAGCTTAAAAAAACATCTCAGACTCAAATGCTTTACATATTTTGGCTTTTGAAAACTCATTATTGTGACATTGTACATGAACATTTAGATTTCTATTCCATTAATTAGATTTCTATTCCAATAATTAGTCCATTAAAAATATACAAATATAGTTTATAGCACACTATTACGGTTCCAGGTACCATTGGCTCTGTTTGTTTGTTTAGTTGTGCTTTCTAAATTTTGGCTCTGGGCTTCCTAACAGGCAGGCTTCATTAATCCCTGGTCCTTCTCTCTTTCCACTATTTGACTCTGGTCCTTCTCTCTTTCCACTAATTGACTCTGGTCTTCAGTTCCCTGGCAAGAAGAATGACAGAGTAGAAAGGCTAGACTCCAAAAGACCTGGCTCAAAAATAATTGATGCAATTTTTAACTGTGAGATATCGGGCAGGTACTCTTCTGTGAGTCTATGCTTTCCTTATGTCTAAAAACAAAGTAATATTGCCACCTTTCATAAAACACTGTACAGTATTATATAAACAAATTTTTATTTATTTCCCTACCCAAGTGAGACAGCTTAGTATCTGGAATAAAGTGCTCACATAATATACACTCATCACCACATCCTTCCAAGATGGTGTTATTTCAAGGAGTGAGCCCCACTCTAAATTCACTCTTCTTTGTGCCTCCACTTTCTCTCCTATGGCAGAAGCTAGCACAAGTGACATATGCATCTACTAAGAGGGAAGGAAACAGGTTTTCTCTTTAAAACACATCCCTTCAGGAAAACTAATATTAGAAAAATGGTAAAAGAGAGGATCAAGGTAAGCTGAAGAGAATTTTTCAACATCATAAATAGAAATTATGAGAATTTCTCTCCGAAAAAAAACTTAATTTAAGCCACTCTGTATGCAGTTCTTCACAATATTTCATGTTTTGCACATATCTGAGTATTTCTCTAATCCTTCCCACCAGACTATAAACCTCCTGCAGTCAGGGCTTGTGTCTTCCTTATCAATCTGTTGATAGAGAAAGCCATTAATTGTGTGTTGAATCAATAATTTTCAATTTTATTCAGGTTTGGGGTTTAGGATGTTGCATAATGGTTTTCTCCTCTCTCTGGTACCCATGCTGTTCTTAAAAGAGAGCAAGGAGTAAATAATCTATTACAGAAATGAACCAAACAGCTTTGTATTCTGTGAAAGCATCCAAGGAAATGTTATCTATGGGGTCTTCTCAATCGAGATTGGGCACACAGACTGAAAATAAAACCAATGCTGCACTCCCTCTATCCCAACGGATTCAAGTACATGCTTTGATTTGAAACAAATCGGAGCTGCTTTGAGTGCAATACTCCTGACAGCTAAAAAATATTGTTTTTGATACTTTAGAATAGCCAAGGTCCATGATTCGAGAAAATAACTGAGAAATGTCATCACCTGTTTAACATCTCCAAAGAGTTTCCAAAATAAAATTGCTGGTGCCGTTTAGCTTGGTTCATGTAAATATTTTTAAAAGGAACAAGCTAGACTCCTTTTCATGCTTCAGGACTACAATAGATCAGATGTAAAAAGGCTCTACACCCCTAGAAATAAATCAAAAATATTTTTGACCTATATTAGACTTTAGTTCAAGAACATTCATAGATAGGCCACTGCTGATTTCTTCCTTGTAATTGTTCTGGGAGACACAATTGTTTTTATTTCATACATTTATAGATGAGGAAACTGAAGAGTAGAGAAGTGAAGTGATTTTTCCAAAGTCATCACCTCAACATTAACACTTCCACATCCTGAGCTGTTTTATTTTTAAATCACGCAGTTTCACTACTGATCTTTGGTACTAGATTATTCTGATTCCTCTTTATTCTATCTTGATGTCTGTGGAAAAATTGCTAATAAGGTACTTTCCTCTAGCATGTGATGGCAATTTCCACCTTGAATGAGAGCAGTAGGAAAAATAACAAAGAAAGGATCACAAAGAACATCTGCTGATGATAGCAAAGGCTATGGAGGGCCGGGAATGGAAAATTCTGGGAACAAGACTGAAGCTTCCCTTAAAAGCTACACAGCATTTTATGCATGGATCTCTTAATGATTTTTCTTCAGTCATCAGTAGACAGCAATGATCTAGAATGTAGGACTGCAGTAAGCCATTTTATGTGAGCTAACAGTAAAAATGACCTGAGAATTTGCATGTACTGTCACATTTTATATTTGACCAAGAAATTTTATGGTACAGCATTAAATAAGAATGGCTCACCTAGATGATGTCTATAAGCGACGACCTTCCACTGCCCTCATGTCTTCACAATAGCAGCAGATGCCTTGTAACTACCAGGATTGATTCACGCCACCCTCTTCTATTTGGGCTGCTTTCAAAGGCTTTTCTATTGCTGCAATGAGTGCCAGTGCAGCTATATTGTGCTGCTTTAATTAAGCTCTTTCAATTATGTCTAAATCTTACATGCTTCATGCCAATTGCCATAACTGTCAGCTTTATGTGACATTTCGAAATACAGAATTTCAAATATCAAATATGCATTCCATATTTCTCTCCTTAAAAAAAAAAAATTCAAGCTGTGCCAATATTGGATTTCAGAATTCATTCCTTTGATCAAAAATTTAGTAATAAGCAGTTTTAAAAAACCTAAACATGAGTTTGGAACAATTGGGGACTTTTTAATTATGAACTGGTTATTAGATGATATTAAAAAATTATATTATTTCTTTAGGTGTGATAATAATATTGTGGTTTGTAAGGTAGTCTTTTTTATTTTTAGGAAATACCAATTGAAATATTTACAGGTAAAGTGTCATATCTGCAACTTATTTGTTAATGAGTCCAATCAAAAATATATATGTATATATACATATATTCATATACATAGAAAGTTATAGATGATAATATAGATTAATCAAATATAAAAAATTACTGAATGTAGGTTGTGACTATATGTGCTAATTATATCAATTCTGCATTTTCTGTATATTTGCATGTCTGCATAATAAAATGTTGGAAAAAATTACATGCCAAAACTACATGCCAAAGACAAAAGCACTGAAGCAGCAAAAAGAATAAGACAAAATTCCTGATTTCATAGTCCAATAGCCTAATTAAAGTTATATAAATATATACAATTACTGTAATTACTGTAATGAATATAGTACTAACAGTAGGTAGCGAGATACTTTAGGGCACAGAAGAGGAAGAAAACAATTCTGCCTACAGATGTCAAGCAAACGTTTCCACAGAGACTGATGCTTAGATAGGAGCTGCAAAAACACATGAGCAGAGAGGCCATTGTTGGCAGAGGCAAGTGATGGGCATCGCTGCAGAAGCACTGAAACAGCAAAAAAGAGTTAGGAAACAGCACAATCAAGATAACTGGACCACTGAGCATGAGATGGAAACCCAAACAAAGACTGGTGATCTGGTAAGAAGAGTACATTTTGCTAAAGAGTGTGAATCTTTATGTTGTTAGCCAGGATTACTGTGGTGATCATTTTGCAATATATACGAATATCAAATCCTCATGTTGTGCACCTGAAACTAACATAATGTGTCAATTATATTGCAAAAAAAATATTTCTAAGAAAGGAGATGGTGTGCTCATTGATCCATGATTTTCCCAATGGGTAGTTATTCAAATGCCTGGGTCAAAAAAATTTCTTGGTCAGTGTCATAAAGACATGACCTTAAACTTTCTCAACAATTTGAAGAAAATCATGGCTGATTTTTCTAAATGAATGAGCCAAGTCTAAACAATTGAGCCCAGAGTAAACATGTCATATTCATGCCAAAAGAATTGAAATAGTGAAAGCTGTTAATAATAGAAATTAATATAGGTAGATATGTATCAGTTAAGAAAATCTGGCATGCAAATATAAAAATTAAAAATTAAACCAAAGAAAGAAAGGAAGATTGTTTACCTTATTAAAAGATTAGTAACTTTGGAAAACTTTTCACTTGCACATTAATCTATCCATAAACACTGAAAGTTTTTCTTCAAAGATAATTGTTTATTCACTGAACCCTACGAACCAACATTTCTTCTAAATTGCTAGAATTCACTTTATTCTGGGTACTAATGGCAAATGAAGACAAGTGCCAGTGAAAAGATTCCACAAGGTAGGAAGAAACTATATTACAATATCTAATTTGCATGTTTTAAAATTCACTTATTAAGGGAACTATACTTCTACTGCCTTCTGATTTCGTTAAAGCCTTTATATACCTTTTAAGATTTGACAGTGATTGAGTAGTTTTATTGCCTCTCCAGACTCAATTTCCCGAATTTTTTATTTCAACTTTTTTCTCCACAAATCATATACTGAATACTGTAAGAAAGTACACTTTAAGATGTTTTTCATTTTATTTTTGTCAGATGCTGTATATGTGACCTTATCTTAATAGCATGAGATGTTCTAGCTTCACTTTTCAGACTTCAATCTTTGTCTGGGATTGATGTCATATTATTTAGTTTTTACCTTTAATTTATAGGGATCAGGAAATAATGGCTTAAAATCACATGGTTCTGTATGATCCGATATTGAAGAAAATTAGCAGTTTGAATCCAAAAATCTACTTAGGAGATAGCTTTGGGAAATTTTAGGAAGCAAATAAATATGCTTAAATGTAGTTCCTTAATAGATTGTTATTAGAATATTCCAAGAAAGGAGAAGAGACAAGAAAACTTTAAAGTGAATAACATTAAAATCCTTAACAAGCACATTTACATTAGATCCTTGGGAGGAACTATAACATCTGCTAGGCTTTTTCTAACTTTAATTCCCAGGCCACCAATTAGAAGTGGAAAATTACTTAAGCTGTGCCTGTAGCTTACAGTTAATTGTTTAGATTCTAGGTTTTCCCTACACTAGCCTTTGGTCATAACACTAGAAGAGAACAAGTAAAATGTCACCATTGTCGTAGAAGAAATAGAGAGGTCTGTTAAAACAAGGATATGGAGTGGAAGATACAAATATCTACACTCTTATTATATTTTATCAAGAAGTACCTGTGATAATCCTCCTAAACTTTTCCATTGACTTCATGGCCTAAAAAATTTAATACAGCCCTCAGGGAGCCTGGGGGCATATCCCAAAGGTACCATCTATAATTTGAAATACTTAAAGTGCCAGTATAACGTTTAAAAATGCTTGCAGATTTTGTATTCTACTCCTTAATATATCAATGTTTTTTTTTAATGTAAAAGCTACCTACTTCATAAGTCTTTAAATAAAATCAGTGCTCTTAAAGATAATCATGCATATTTCTGGCTGTATATCTAAGCACACTCAGCTCAAGAAGCATGACCTAGACACAATCTAAAGGTTTCTGTGCAAAGGTCACACCCCTGAGGATAATGTTGAGGCCTCCAGGGCTCCAGAGATGGAGGATTACTTGCTCTTCAGTTCATGAATGCTGTTGATGTTTTTTAGATTTCCTTCATTATTTGGGAAAATGGGTGGCACAGGTACTACTGGGCATGTCTTGAGATTAGAGAAGAAAAAACTTATTTTCCAGTTAAATTAAGAAAAAATCGAAAGAAATGCATTGATTTTCTCAGCTTAGGTCATTTTAAGCTTTAGATCAACAGCAGTTAAACTGAAAATTGAATGCCATGATTGTACCAACACAAAACTGCGAAGTTTTAGGTCCCATAGTAGTCAGACCAGCAGAAAGTAGGGAATCGTGAATGAAAATTTCAACCAAAACTCTCTGACTGGCCTCCCCAACAGGGAGAGATACTATCACCTTAAAACATGAGATAAAGAGAGAAGCTAGGCATGTATAGTGGAGCCAATAAACTATTCACCAGTCAGCTCTCAGACTAGGCATCGTTTCCTCAGAGAAGCCTCTGTTGCCAACCTAGTGTTGGTTTTGTTACTCTGTCCACATATCTGCATAGACTCTTGCTAAATTGATAAGCATTTGTATTCTCAAATTTATTGTATAAACCTTTAGTACAGGAAGTATATAGCTCTTATTCCCATTGCCTTAAAAATACTGGATCCTCACTAAACATTGATCGTTTGCAAGATTAAATAATGATTGCTTGTCTTCCATACATCAGTAGAAAATCAGTAAAAATATAAGTAATAATAACATTGAGCTTCATGCCCCACCTTCCTTTCTTCTTAATAATACATTCCTTCTATTAATGGGAAGTGTATACATGCTTGCATAAACCTTTACAATTATTTTCTATAGTGGTTACTCTTCTGGACAGAAAGAAACCAGATCTGTATTTCCATTCTCAGATTCATTTATGTTTGGCTGAAGAAGTCACCCAATCATAAACCTAATTAGCATGCTACTCTCAGCAGCTGTGAGTACTGCTGAAGTGTCCTTCATTCATATTAACCTACCATTTTAGCAGAGGCTATTAAACAAATAACATAATACATGGTGAAATGGCTTTAAATTAGGGCACAATTCAGCCAGCTTAAATGCAATGAATTGGAAAGGTATATATATAAAAGGAGTGTCTTATTCACTGGGGATCCTCCTAAGGTACATTTTTTTTTTAACCTCAATCATGCAGGACAGATGAAAAATCCAGCCATAAATGTTATTTTTCATGATTCAGGTCATTTGAAAAAGTATCTTCTGGAGCTGGCATGACTAAGTCAGAGATTCAGAACAAATGTAATTGGACAGTAAAAAGTAGAATGATGTCATTGGTTAAGTCAGCAGAGACAGGTGGTCTGCAGTCTGTACCTTAATTCCCATACCATCTTCAATCTGTCATATAAAATTAATGACTCACTCCAAATAACAAATGACTGTTGTTTGGGGCTACAGGACAAATTCCTTTGCAAGGTCACTACATGTAAACACCACATATTTTACAAATCTTTAACTGACATCAGTAAGAGGGAAATAACAAATTTGAATCTGACATTGCAGTACTACCATTGTAGCATTGAGAAAATAAGAGGATTGAGGTAATTTAATATAAAGAGTAAGGCAATGGGTAAATGATAGAAGAAAATAAATTTGATTCTCAGATCTTTGGTTTAGATATCAGACACATAGAAGGAAGCCGGGCCCCTAAAAAGTTGACAGCAATAGATTTCTTATAGAAATGAAAACCCATGTCCACAAGAGTCAAGTAATCTAAGGGCTGTAGCATGTGGTGGCACATAGATTTTTCCCAAACATTTGTTACCTATCTCGGCTCTGTACTGAAACACAATGAGAGTGGAGTACCCGAAGTTTGCCAATTACAAATCATTGATGTTTTCAGGAGCAAACAGACAGATGACTCAGTAGACTGTAGATTTCCCATTATGAGAAGTCAATCACTGGCCAAAAGGTCACTTATCAGAGATTTTGGATACAGATATGGCCTTAGAGATGTCTTCCAACTCTCATATTTGAGACTACCAAATCATCTTGTGCTTCTACATTTCACACATTGCTCTTGTAATTATTTCTTTAATAGCATTCTTCTTGTAAGGGCCTTGAGGTCAGAAACTGGTTCTTCACTTTTGTGTGCTCAGAGACTAGCACAGCTTATTTAACAGATAAGGTACTCAATAAAATGTCGTTATTGACTGACAAGTCTTGTAAACCTAAAAAAGGGTGCTTATTGAATTAAAAGTTTTAACTTTATTTTAAGTGCCATGACTTTCTCCAAAATTTACATGTAAGATGTTTTAAAGAAGGTTATTGTGACTTCCAAAGTTTCAAGTTAAAATATATGGAATTTTAAGCCAACTTCATGTGTCATTATTACAAAGTTAATAGCTCTTTATAATAATAAATATCTAGTTTTCTATCCCACTCCTAGAAAATACACACACACACACACACACACACACACACACACACACACACACATATATATGTATGTATGTATAAGCATAAATAGTATAAATAGGAGCAGCTGTATCATTCTCAAAACTTTCATTTCTTTCGACTGGTCATTGAAATTAGTAAAATTTAATTAAATATTTTATAAACAAATAAATGAGATCTTCCAAATAAATATTGTTTTGTGTCTGTCATAATTCTTCTGGAGGCTTTGAATTATTTTTTTTTATAAATGTAATGCAAAAATAAAAATGCTATCAAATTAGGTGTGAATAAGAGTGGGAAGAAAATCATAAAATCTAGAGAGATTCTGCCTTCTGGTTACTTCAAAGTTGATGTCAATTTCCCATTTTACTTTTATAAAACTAAAAATCAAAACTGTAGATGATAGTGTGGTTTATGTCAATAGGACAGTCATCATTTTGCATCCTCAAAGGAGAGACCACTGCCCCACATCAAAAGACTGCAATTAAAGACATGTTTATGAATTTTAATTTTAAAATAAAATATAAGGTTCAAATCTTGAATGTGTAATTTTTACGATTCCTTTCTTTCACTAACTTTTTTTCATTATCACACCAATAACCTTAATCATGTGGATGAGGAATTTCACACTGCCCCAAGACTAATGGTCACAAATCAAGGCTCATAGGTGAAATGCCTGAAGGCAGATGTGTTTGTAAAACTGAACACCATTGGGGAAGTCATGTGTGTACTAGTTCGCTACAGTTGGTGTCACATCATTTTTTACTCTGGCCTGCCTCACACATACGCATAATTTCCCTGGCACTTTCTGAAGGCATTTTATTTTTGACCCCAGACTTAAGTCAAACTCCTCCCAAAAAACAAAATGTTTTTTCCCCTCATTCAATCAACCATCATACTTCATAAATATAATTATTTGCCTTCATAGAACTAATGCAATAATTCAATAATGATGAAAAAAATCAGGGCGAAACGCATATATGCACAACCACATAGAACAGATACATAATGAAATACAGAAAGATTACACAGTATCTTGGGCCAAGTGTAATTTACCATTTCATGTTCAAAACTATGAGAAAGGTAATATTATCATTATAGCCATTTTGTAGATGAGAGAACTAAAGTTCGGTGACATAAATATCTTTCCCAGCTAGAAGATGGCTAGGTTGGGATTCAAACCTCATTGGTCTGACTACAACAATGATTGCAGTACTAATCACAGTAATACTCCGTGTGTGTGTGTGTGTGTGTGTGTGTGTGTGTGTGTGTGTGTAAAGAGAAAGAGAAAAATTGTGCCTATATGGAAGGGCAAGCTTTCCTTTCTTCTAACTAATGACTTTTTGAAGAAGGTAGATTTTGACAAAGGGAATGTCCTCTAGTTACATCATGCTGAACAGACTAGTGGCTGAACCATCTTCAATCACTGTGTAGCCATTTAGCTCACCAGCATCTTAAAAATCATTTTTAGATGGTATGTCAAATTATAACACACTGGATTACATTCATTCTAAATATTGCTTTTATCATAGTATCTTTCTTGTTTATGTGAGAGACATTACAGAACATACTGCCTCAAAGTATCACAAAAATAATTTAATATAATAAGTTTAAAGAAAGTAAGCTGGAAAGGGTATAAAAAAGATAGCAAGAGCTTGTTATATAGAAAGAATTGACTGACATGACAATTTTTATAACAATTTCTGTAAGGAAGCTCTCCAATATTTTTAAGTTATTCCAGTAATACAAAAATTCTTTATTAACCCAGTAGCTTTAAATTACCAGAACTGTACTATTTAGCAGGAAAAGTATTGCTCTTCAATGTTAGTAATTTGTAGCTTGTCTTTTCATGGATTAACATGAGTTACATTAGCCCTGAATAACAAAGAGAAGAAATGCTAGAGTCAAGTAACATGGGTTTGAATCCAGAAAGCGCATTTTTCACCCAGCTATATAATCTTAGCAGTATTAATAAATTCTCTAGACTCCCAATTTTCTCATCTCAAATAATAACACTCAATTGTATGCTGCTGCTAAGTAAAGATAAAATTATGTAAAACAAGAAAAGTACTCTTAGCATCGTAATATGTACATGGTGAATACGAGTTATCATACCTGTTATTAAAATATAATGTATTATTTTCCAGTTCCAGGTAAGATGCTGCAAGCACCCTCAATTTATTTTGCTACTCCTTTTGAACACATCTATAAATCCTGAGCATAATACATGGAGCAACTATTTGAAGACTCTCAAAAGTAATTACCAGCAGCTGGATCGTGGAAGAAGACCAGAAACAGAAGTCCTCTCAATGGATGGTAAGTTTCCCATTTTTATTTTTCTCCAATATTTCCTAACCTAGTTATAGTGAAGGCCCAAATCTTCAAGTGGGCTTCAGCACAAATAGGAAGCTAGAAAGGAGCCTTAAATTCTGGCTGGAGAATTAGGAAAGGAGTCTTAAAATGGTCAGAGAGAGAAGTAGAAAGCTCTCATTTGTTTTTCTCTCGTCTCTTGATGCAGCCCATGAGGCCCATAGGTATTTAGAATTCTGAGGCAGGCGAAAGATCCCTTCTAATAAGTGAGACCATGGCTCCACAATGTGGGGTGTACCCCCACTGCCTTTTGTCTTTCTCTATTCTTCTAATGCCTGACTCCAGACATAGGCACATAAAGAAAAATGAGTGACAAAGCAGGATAAGTCAAATCCCATATTTCTATGCAGAAAAATTCCCAGAGACTCAGAAAGTACTGGTGAGATTCAGGGAAGGAGACCTGGGAAAACAACCCTGTGAATTAGCTTATGAACTTTTGAGCTCAGCACTGAGCTGTGTATATGTGGTTTTAACCCTAAATTGTATATCATAGATTTTGAAAATTAAACTAAGATATAGATTATTGTCCAGCTCTCAAATCAGCTACTGGGTAGCACACATATGGGGCAGATCCAAATAGCACTGAAAAGACCTGGAAAACAGAACTGACATTGAAACCACAATCAACAGAAGACTGGTTGAAACTAGCGGTCTGAATTCCATTTGATATTTTGCTTGCTAAGCAAAAATGTCAATAATCTCCACAGAATTTAAGGCTCAGTGTTTAAAACATAATATGCAAAATGTCCAGGACACAATTCCAATTACTTCGAATATAAAAAAAAAAAAAAGAAAAAAAAAGGAAAACTCATTCCAAATATAATGATATAGGTAGGTTAAAAGTAATAAGATAGAAAAATATGTACCATGCAAAACTAATCAGAAGAAAGCTGGAACTGTAATAGTATTACCAAATGAAGTAGACTTCAAAGCAAAGTACTAGGGATAAAGAAGAATATTTCATGATGATAAAAAATCAATTCAGCAAGAAGACTTAATAATCCTAAAAGCGAATTCATCTAACCACAAATCTTCTAACATATGAAGCAAAAATAAAATGAGAAATAGACAAACCCATCATTATAGTTCAAAAGTCCACACTATTTTCTCAGTGACCAATGAAATGAGTCAACAGAAAAACAGCAAAACCATAGAATGGAATAATATCATCAACTCATAGAATATAACTGACATCTTTAGAACATTCTTTACAACAAAGGTACAATACCTATTCTTTCCAAATGCACATAGAACAATTGCTAAGATAAAGCATGTCTTGAACCATAAAGCAAATCTTAACAGATTTAAAGGAGATGAAATCATACAAAGTAGGTTTTCTGTCCATTAGAATTAAACTAAATCAATAATATAAAGATAGAAAGCTAAAATCTCCAACACTTGGGAACCAAACAACCCATTTTTAATAATCCACCATTAGAAGAGAAAGTCTCAAGAAAAATCAAAACAATATGAACTAAATGGAAATGAACATACATGTTATCAAAATGTATCAGATTCAGGTAAGGTAGTGCTTAAAGGGAAATTTATAGTATTAAGTGCTATAGGAGAAAAGAAAATTTCAGATCAATAACAAAAGCTTCCACTATAATAGACTAGAGAAAAAACAGCAATATAAAGCCAAAGAAAATAAAGTAAATAATAACAAAAGTAGAAATCAATAAAATAGAAAACAAAGAACAATGAAGAAAACCAATAAGGCCAAAAGCCAAGTCTTCAGGGAAAAAAATCAATAAAATTGATAACGTTCCAGCCAGACTCACAAAGAAAAAAGAGAAAAGATACAAATTTTCAATATGAGTAGTAAAAGAAATAATATCACTATAAATCACACATTTAAATGGAAATAAAGAAATACTATAAACAACTTTGTGAACATAAGTTTAAAATTGAGATGAAATGGACTAATTCCTTGGAAACCAGAAGCTATAAAAACTCACTGAAAATTAAATAAACAATCTAAATAGTTTCATAACTATTAAAGAAATTGAATCCAAAACCTTTGAAGAAGAAATCTACAGATTGGGATCATTTTACTGGTAATTTCTACCAAACATTAAAGAAAAGAAAAATAATTATTTCTATAAAACATCTTCCAAAAAAGTAGAGAACTTTCTTAATTCATTTTATGAAAACAGCATTAATATGAAACTAAAACTGGGCTAGGATAAAAAGTGACAATTATCCACCCATACTCCTCAATATAATATAATATAATATTACATTAACAGTATAAGCAAAACTCAAAATTCATTCATAATAAAAACTCTCGGCTAACTCAGAGTAGAAATAAACTTTTCAATCCAATAAAAAAGTATCTACCAAAAAAAAAAAAAAAACCAGTTAATATAGTATAAATGTAAAAAACTAAATGATTTCTCCCTAACATTAGGAGAAAAGTAAGGCTATATTCACTCTCATCATTTTATTCAACATCTCACAAGAAGTCCTAGTCAGTTCAATAAAGCAAGACAGAAGTTAAAGGCACATAGACTGAAAAGGAAGAAATAAAATTGTTCCTATTCATCGGTAACATGACCGTCTATGTAAAAAAAAAATCCTAAGAAATCTTTTATAAAAACTCCTAAAACTAATTAGTGACCAATTAGTAAGGTCACAAGATATAAGGAAAACACACATCAATCATATATCTACATACCAGTAATTGAAAATTGGAACAATTAAAAACAAAAATTTAAAAAGTACTATTTACAATGTCTTCAAAAATATAAATATAAATCTAATAAAATATCTGAATGCTGGAAACTAAAAAAACACTGGTGAAAAATTTAAAATGATCTAAATAAATGAAGAGATATGTCATGATTACTACATATTAAAATTATTTAAAATTTAAAAATTCTGACATCAAGCACTGGTATGGATATGGATCAACTGGAATTCTCATTGCCATGGGAATGCAAAATAAAACAGTCATTTCAGAAAAGTTTGACAATTTCTTAAAAAGTGAAATATATATTTACCATTCCTTGTATCTTATGACCCAGCATTCCCACTCCTGAGTATTTACCCTGAAGTGATGAAAACATATGCTTACACAAAGACCTTTACACAAATGTTTTCAGCAGCTCTACTTATAATCCTCCAAAACTGGAAACAGTCCAATATCTTTCAATGGGTAAATGATTTAAATAAACTGTGGTAAATCTATGCAATGAATTCCACAGTAGAAAAGATCAACTCTAAATATGCAATGTAGTGAATGACCCTCAAAAACAGTATGGTGAGTGAAATAAGCCAGTATCAAAACGTTATGTATTACACGTTTACATTTTTATGACATTCTCAAAAAGGCAAATGTATAGTGACAGAGAACAGATCAGTGGGTGTCTGAATTTAGAAGTAGGAAGAGAGTGTCACTACAAAGGGCTAGCAGAAGGGAGATCTGGGGAATGGTAGAGCGGTTCTGTATTCTGATTGCTATAGAATTTATATGGGTGTGTACAGCGATTAAAATTAATAGAACTGCACCAAAAAAAAAGTTATTTAATTAGAAATAAAATAAAATAAAAATATAGTGGGATCAACAGAAACGATTGTATTTGGGATGTTCTCAGTGTCAAAAAACAGGAAGCTAATATCAACTTAAATAAAGGTTTATTTTTCATATCTAATCGGTCCCAAAATAAGCAGTTTCTTACAAGAGTAGCTGCTCAAGAATAGTGTCAAGGCCATAGGCACTTTCTATTTTTAAGTCATTATCCTTAGCTTGTTGACTTTTCATCCTCTCACTTGTTGCCTCTTGTCAAAATATGGCAACCCAGCTTCAAGCATGAAGATCTTGGTTAAGGATAGAGGAGGGGCTTAAGAAGAAAGCCACATCTGTACTAATTATCAAGAAATCAAAGCTCTTCCAGGCGACCACCCACTTCCAACAGAATTGTCGTTATATTTCATTGGCCAGAACTGTGTTATTTAGCCACATATCCTGATTGTGTATCCAATCACTAGTGAAGGACATAGATTAATCAACCCATAATTAATCTCCATGGGCTAGAGTAGAGAGGCCTACTGCCCTAAAATTAAGTGAACCACATAAGAAACTATCTGTTTCTGCTATTTTAGAGTATTAGCTAAAATTTTTTCACTTATTTCCACATCATAAATGGATTTTTTTAAAATACTACTTCACTTTTAAAGTATATTCATTTTTTTCTAATTAAACAATCATTTCAAATCCTTATCACAAGTTTTCTAATATATACAGTCATAAAAATTTATTTTAGATAAGCTTAAATTTATTTTACATCAAAGACTTTAAAATACATGAAAAATAGTGTGCAAGAATATACATGTGAAGGAACTACTGTTTTGAATAAAGTAAATTGATACAAATATCTGACAGAAATGTTAACAGCCAATGTTTTCATCCTACATTCAAATCTTCTTTAAAATTTTCCTTCATTGCAGTTTTCCAGCCACCTTAAGAAAGAGTATTTTCTCCAAGAATGAATGCTTGACTATCAATTTCATTTTCTTAAGGTCTGCATGGCAACTGAATTTGTCAAGCATGGGGATCTGGAGGAAGACAATACAGATGCGAGAACATTCTTACAAAATTCATATTACGTGTTTATTTTAAAAGTCTTTGTTTTTTGGTACAGCCCTTGCTCATTTTCATTTTCATCTCTCATGCTCTGTTCAAAATTTCCAACCAGAGAAGAAACATTTGGCACCTTCCACTGTTTATATTTCATAGGCTTGCTGATCTTTACGTCTGGCACCTCCTTATGTTGTAGTTTCCCATGGAGTATGCAAAACTCAAAGAAAGGTTTATTTTAGTCCAAGACGGTGTCAAAGAACAATATGAACTGTTCATGTAAGCACCTGCCAGTGAAATCCACACTTAAAGGCTCTGATGGAAATTCAAATGGAATTCAAACTCTTTCTTTAGATCTACTTTTATAAGTGATCTTGCCAAAATGTTATTTTTTTTTCAAATGCTAAGCTCTACCAAACAATGTACAGATAAATGGAATCTAAACTGCTAAACCACATGATGTACCAGCTGTGAGAGACAGGTACAGTATATGACTCATGTTATTTACTTTCTCCTCAGGGAAAAACAGCAAGCAGTTGCTCTGAGCAATTTTTATTGACTCACCAGTCCTTTTCTGGAGATGACAAGTTTCTTTAAGGATAGCTAAGGTAAATAAGACTGTAAAATTTCAATCATCATCTAGAAGAAAGCAACAAATTAAAATCCCATCCTCCTCACTCCCAGCCCTATTTCTGGCATTCGGTTGAGGTATTCTAATACGAGAATGATTCTCTGCATACATGCACTCAAAGAAAAGCAATTGTACTGACAAATGTGTTCAACGAATAGATTTATCCAACCAAAGTCACTGCCAGGAATGGAATCCAATACCATAGATTAGGTTTTGTTCACATAATATACTTCGTAAAGTTATAAAATTCTTCATCTGTTTCTGTAATTTATAAGTCTCAAAGTTTTCTTGAATGTGGAATTCACTAAATTCTAAAAATAATTGTAAAATTCCCAACACCACCCTTCACTCTTAGAAGATTAATTTAAATACTGCTTCATCAATAAAACAGAATTACTTATGCACTCCTGCAAATTTATTTATATTCTTTCCTGCATCTCTTCTCATGAAACTTTACCTTTAAGACTTCAATCTCAAAGAGAGAGGGGGAAGTAGTTTTACTACAAGCCTTCACTGAAATTTTATTTAATGTTTTATATAACCAATATCAACTTCTCTACTAAACCTCTTCTTTTAATTCAAATGTTGCCCTTTCGAAACATAATGACATTATTACTGCTTTCCTTTTACCAGGAATGAATGGTGAACATCCTATGACTCTGTCATAAAAGAATTTACTTTTCTCTCTTCGTATTATGCATCACAAACAATGCTGTGTACACACACACACACACACACACACACACACACACCCCTCACGCATGTCACTGTCCAATATACATCAGCTCTACTCTTAACAGTCATTTGGAGACCTAGGCCTTTTCTATCTTGCGAAATAACCATGCAGGGGAAAGAAGGTTAGTACTGTGCTTTTACAATGAATTTCCTCACTTATATGTCAATAATGCAATGTTAAATGCAGAAAAATAAGAAACTAGCTCAAGAGGATACAGGCTAAAGGAAAGAGACACAAGAGACCAATTAGCTGTCATATCTAGGTACAAGGTTCACCTCCTTTGGAAACCACATCCAAACCCCCAAATCTACTAGTCCCTGAGTTCCCAAGCACAGGCTCCACTACTTACTAGGTATATGACCTTCAGTAAATTAGTTATCATATCTGTGGTTCAATGTCTTTATCTGTAATGTCACTATATTAACAGCAACTCAAAGGGTTATCCTATGAATTAAACATATTATTACCCACTAGTCACATAGAGATCCATCTGTAAATATTAGAATTTATTGTTCATTTTTGTCTTTTCCCTAGATTATAAATACCTTAAGTAATGGCACCATAAAACCTTTAACAGAGCTTTACAAACAGCACTTGGTTAATAAATGCTTGCCATATGTACAAATGATATATTCATAATCTCATGTTATATGCCTATATACAATATACATATATAATATCATGCAATGCTTACATGAGTCCCATGCAGTAGATATTTTATCTCCATTTTAATAGATGAGGAAAGGAGGTTAAGACAGATTATATAATCTGCCCAAAGTCATACAGTTAATCAGAATTCAAATCCAGGCCTGTCTGTCTTCCTGTCCCTGTCCCACTACCGCACAATGCCTAGTAGTAGATAAGCCAATTTATTCATACCACCAGAACAGCATTTATTGCATAACTGAAATTAGCAAGCAACATAATGTGTTAATTAATTAATGGCAAGTTTTAGCCACATGGATCAAAATGTGGGCAGAGAACAAAGTGATTTATAAGATAGAGCCAACTAATTTAAAAACAATTGAATATATCTGGGAAGGGAATAGTCACAGAAGATGCCAAGGTTCCTAGTTTAGCCATTGAGTAAGATTTAGAGCACTGGAAGAAGCAAAAGTTTGGGAACAAAGATGTCTAGGCAGGGAGGCCAAGTAAACAGTGGGACAAGCAGATTCAGTGCTCAAAAAGAGAGGTCTTCCCTAGAGATAGGTGTAGAATTTATCATCCTACAGGTAAGTAAAAAGCATGAAAAAGATCATTCATAGATTTAAATGTGACTTCTTTCTTTACAGCTTATCAAAATTCAGATGGCATAGAAGCCAGTAATCTAACATATCTTACTCTTTCCAATGTATCATATAATTCTAATGTATTCTTGGATGTAATTATTTAAAGATCCTTCAATCTATTCTTTTTTCATCTCTTCATTTCCTCAGTTGGTTAAGGATATTAAAAAGTGTTGAACTAATAAAACAAGGAGGCCATTAGACTGAGGTGGTTTTAATATGTTAGCAGCCTACATAAGCAAACAAAAATCTAAGCCAGAGTCAATTCCTTTAAAACTTGTACCTGAGAAAACAAAACTTAAGAACAACCAGTCTCAAAGAGCCAACTAGGCTTTCCCAAATAAAGCAATTTACTTGAGCTACAGCCAATCAAAAAATTTCTTTACTTCATTTCCATATCTGCTCTATAAAATAAAAGCTTTTTCCCTAGCTGCTGTCAGCAAAGTGCTCCTAACCACTTTTGGTTTGGCTCTGCTTGATTCAAATTAAGTTTTGCTCAAATTCTTGACAATTTTATTGTGCCTTAGTTTATCTTTTAACACAAGGGGAAAATGTACAACACAAATGCAGTACCCTATGACACATTTTAAAAAACTGAACTTGATTACTTTCATCGAAGGGAAAAAATTTGTACTTGGAGAAGTTTCTAGCAACTTATAAATGAAGAATAGCAGCTAATAAAGTACCAGTAAAAAGAATAAACCAATTTTTAGAATATTAAGAAACTAAGGTGGTTAGGACACTAATGACCAGCTATCCTAAGTGAAAATCCATTTTCTCATCTGCCTGGGATTCCTCCTTCTGGTAATGATATCTCAGTTTTGCTTTAAGGAAACGATCTTCTCCTGTTGGATGCATGCAGCCTTAGTAAGACTGTAAATCAAGAGAATCCATTCTCCTCTGACCAATAGGTGTATATCTGTCCCCAGAGTGGGCAATAAAATGTAGGTATCTCTCTACCCCAAACTGAATCTTGTTCACAAAATACAACTATTGAACTAGTGGCAAACTAAGAATAAAATCCAAACTGTGCTTCTTCCCAGAGCACTGTTGTAATGTGACAATATTCTTCATTTTTTTATGTGCTAAAATATTCTATACCAAATCACAGGAAATATAAATCACAATATGCAGTAGTTGCCCTCCACCGACATTATTAAAAAGGAAAAATCTTTTCCACTTCACTTGTATGACAAATATCTAGACAAAAATACTGAAATAAAGAATAATAGCCTACAAATAACTGCTGTTTAAAATCAATATTTAAAATATTAGGTGGTGGTGTGTATGTAGGGTTATGAAAAGGAGAGCCTTTTGAAAATATACAGCTACCTCACAACCTATATCTATTTCTCCTGATATTTTGGTAGGAATGATATGCTTATCATTAGAAACAGTTTATTTAAGGATTCTTTCTCTTAATTCACCTGTAGGTGGTCTCCTGGGACTAAGTCTCCATACCTCCATAAATGCTGGGAGGAACAAGTCTCCTGAGGATAATGGAACTGGCCCTGGGCTTGGGCATCCTGAACCGTGAGTGCGCCTGCCTGGGTAGGCGCATGCGCAGTATCCTTCCCAACCCGGGCCTCGGTTATTCTTGTTCTTGCACCTATGTTGGGACAGGGTTGGCTCCCTCGCATCTTGTTGGGTCCCTGGGTCAAATCACCCTCTCAGTGTGACTCTAACCATTGAGTGGGGGAAAGTTTTGAGGAGGATTCATGTTTGTTTGATAAGTAGCATGAGCTAGACCGAGTCTGGAACGACAAGTCTGGTCACCAGGTAGTCGTTGGTACTGTTTTTCACTTCTCTTCTTGCTTAAGATGCTTAAGGTTGAGAGGGTGGCTCATTCCTTAAAGTGGTTGTCGCGGAATTGCTTTCATGTGTTCTCCCAAGATTGGGACCAGATGTGGGAAGAGACGGGGCCAAGGGAATGAAAGCCGTGGAAGCTTTTTCAAGGTAACAAAGGTGGCCTATGGGCAAGTGGGCATCTAATCTGCTGAGATTCATTATTCCAGTGTGAAGGGCGGATCCTGAGAATTGTAGCCAAAATAACAATTATTGTAATTTTGATTATTATAAATGTGTGTTTATACATATAAAGTATAGCTTTAATTATAAAACATAGGCTATCATAAATTATACGTCTATATAAAAGTAAACAAAGTTATTCATCATCGTTGTAATTATTTCCTTTTTTATTATTACAATTATTTATTTGAGGTTTTGTAATCATAGCAGCATCAGAAGCAGCTGCAGCAGCAGCAACAAAACACCACTATAAAGTTTCCCTATCCCCCCAAAATTCCCTGTTTAGATTTAATTTAATCATCTAGTTAGCTTTTTTATCTTAATTATAGTTTGAATAACATAACTAATAGTTCAGAATGAAATATTTGAGCATACTTCAAGGTCTGGGAAAGGTAGTTAAGAGAAATATCCTAACAGGGAGGAAAGGGCTTTATGGACATAACAGGTCATCCATCACAAGCATGAGTCTGTCATTTCTCATTTTGAGTAGAACAGTCACCAGATGTTAAGGAAAGTGAAAAATTGGGATGGGGAAAGTCAATGTACCTCTCTGTTTCTCTGTAATCAGCAAACAAATTCTATGAGTAGAGGATGATCAGATAGAAATTTAATAAACCTCTCTTGGGATAATACCAGTCCTCATATGAGGCAGTAAATGAAGATTGTTTCATGAAATAATCTTATAACCCAAGGCTGGCTTTGTATAACATGTCTAAAATTAGCTTTAAATAGAAAAATTTAAAAATTTTCTATTCCCTTATCTTTTTTCTAATTACCTTTTCTTGCCTTCCCCACCCCACACCACCCCCCCGCCCCCACCTTCTGTGCCCAGTATCATTATCTCTTTCCTTATTAGCAGGCAGATGCATTTCTTGGGGAAAAATAAAGTAACTTCTAATATTTTGTAAAGCCTCTTCCTATTTCTTTTAGATTTGTAATTTTAAATGATTCTAGAAATTTTATATATATGTTTAGAATTTCTTTAATTTAAAAAAATATGTAGAACAGCACCAAGAAGAAAATAACAGTTACTCACTAACCAGATTTATCCACTCTTATCATCTTGTCCTTTTGGGTCACAGCTATCTTTTTTTATTCACTTTCTTGTTTCTAAGAGCATATATACTCGTTACAAAGAACCAAATAATGCAAGAAGTATAAAAACACTTAAAAATCACCTAGAAACAATTGCTGAGAAATTATCATCATTACCATTAGGTAAATATTATCCTAACTGCATACATAGAGATAGAAAAGTGGACATGTATAAGATAGACTGGTAGGTAAATCCATAAGTAGATAAGAGATAGATACTAGGGATATTTTTATTAAAATGGGATCAGAATAAAGAGAGTTTTTTTAATTAAAAATAACCCATTTATTTAACTTAATAAAGAAAAAATAAAACTAAAAATTTGAACTGTGAATATTTCTTCACTACAAGAATTCATTTCTTGAAGAATCTCACCAAGGTTAAAATGAAAAAAAAAAAAAAAACCCAAAGCTTTCATAGTTTGTAATTGTTTGAACTATATGTTTTTATTTCTACTGACTCTTTGTTTTGAAGGATGAAGATTTAGAGCTCTCACATGTCTTCTCATCTTTCCCTCAAGCACTTCAAACATTTGTGGTTGTTATACTGTCTGTCATGTTAATATATCTCAGCTTTATGTTATAAAATATATCCCAGGCTTCATTTCCTGTTATGCATCCTTTTACAACATGTTCTCCGGTTCATAGAACTTCAGAGTTCCATGTTTAAGTGGGTCCAATATTTTCAACTTGTCGTTAGACTACATGGCCTCTGTGTTATTGTTCATTTGTTTATTTTCAATCCTGAGATTTTGTCATTTGTCCCCTACTAGAGATTCTACCTCACTAGAGTTGCCAGATTGAGGAAAGAAACATACAGGATGTACATTTAAATTTGAACTTCAGATAAGCAATATTTTTAGTGTAAGTATTTCCCATGCAATATTTTAGATATGCTTATTCTAAAATAATATTTGTTGAATATCTGAAATTCAAATTTAACTATACATCTGCAGCAAAAAAAAATATGTATATATATGACTTTCATATTGTTTATTATAAGTATTTTACCTGGCAATCCTATAGTCCACCAAGATTGGAGTGGGGGTAGATGGGAGGGGTAAAACATTCCTCTGGGAGAGATACTATTGAACTTTGGATAATTTCCCCATTGCAGAATGTAGAACTAGAACTCCAATTCCAAAGGGCTGTTATTTTTGTTCCTTTCATTTCTACCAGGAGGGGCCTTCACAATGCTTCTTCAAAAGTTTGGGGTGGGTGGATCAACATTCTGTTTTCCTCTAAGTCTGCAGGGCATTCGTAAAATTCTTCCCTCATTTAGAAGGCTCTGGGCTTGAGGTTAGTGCGATCGGCCATACCAGGCTGTGCTTTTCTATTCTGCTCAGAAATACATCATTCTTTACCAAGAGTTTTGGGTTTTGCTTATTTATTTGCTGTGGTTTTTAATTAAATTATGCTATTTATCCTATGTGGATGGTGTTGGTAAATTTATCGTTCTTTTTTTCTCCCTTCCATTTTTTTTGCTCATGTTTTCAGAGTTTAACAGGGAGAGTGGAGTCTATGAAGAAGTCATAATCTTCCCTCTTAGCCCAGAAATACTATCTTTAGAGTTGCTTTTGAATCTACACACTTAATAAATAAAATTATTTCATGTAAAATCTTGTACAGACAAGAGCTTTTAACATTCTAGTTGCAGTATAGAATACTGAAAACATGTCCTTGAATCAAACTTGCCCGTATTTAAAGCTCAGTTCTACCTTTTACTCTCAGAGAACTTGGCAAGACTCGACCTCATTAAGCCTCACTTTTTAACCTGTCAATGGGGCATAAGAGCACTGCCTTCCTCATAGACATTTTCTGAGAATGAATTGAAATAAGGCATGTTACTTTACAGAATTTGGCATATAGAAAATGCTAAATAAACATGTATGACCTTTATTTCAACAATTAAACAATATTGTTGTATTCTTAGAATTAGAAAACATTATAACTGGAAGACACTTTTCACTTACTCATATTTTAAATGCATGTAATTATTCTTTCTAGGTGCAATAAATAATGAATAAGATACAGTTTGTCTAAATCTCAGATTTTCTCAGCATTATTGCTTTCCTGGGAGGGAAGGGTTATGGAGAAACTTAAGCTTTATCTATGATAAGAGGAACAATACTATATTTAGAGTGTGTTTTCAGCTAAATAATGTGATACATTCAGGTACTGAGAACCTTCTATATCTTAAACTAGGAATTTTTTCACTATTGTTGCTGTTGTAAAAGAAGGGACTTTGAGGTAAAGACAAGGCAGTCCAGACAAATAGACTCTAACACTCAGTGGCTTAAAATTAGGAACAAATAAATAGAGATTTTCAGCAGTTGAGTTCACTCTAATGCCTCCCTCAGTGACAAGGAATGTCTCTGCAGAGTGTGACACTCTCTGGCTGGCTTTCTCCCCGGAAGGCTGGCTGTGCACTTAGGCTGCAATTTATGCCCTTCAGCAACTTTAAGGCCCGAGAGAGCACTTGCTCTGTCAGACTTCAGAAACAGACTTGATTCAGCAGCTTGGCAAGTATGGTTAGTTCACTCATCTGAGCTCAATTTTGATTTTAAAATAATAAGTGGTAAAAAGAAAATAAAAAGTGATTATTGGGAAATTCCCCACCCAAACTGTTGGTGCTAAAAGCTTCTTTATGAAATATATAGGATCCAGACAATTACATTGGATATAGAGACATACAGATAAAGCTAAAGTTACAAATTTAATTCCCTCATGGACCAATTGGCATCCTTTGTTCCTCATCCAGAAGTTGTATGTAATCATTTATTCAAACACTTAGAACTGGTCAGAGCTGGGCCACAATCTAAGGAGAAACTAGTACTTAGTTAGGGCTGCTCTTTGCAATCAAAGAACGTGCTCTATTGACTATGTCCCTGATTCCATCTGACCGAACTACAACTATGAGAAAAGTCAAAGGAATGGAAAAAAGAGTGGAAAAAAGAGTAAAAATGTATGGCCATTTCTGGAAACTAATCTATGGAGAAATGATTTTTGTAAGTACAGGAAAGCTTACTCATCTGAACAGATACTGCTATCTTAAGTCAATATCCAAAAACACAACTATTGAGAATAATAATGAAATGAAACATGATGGTTCCATTGCAGAAAGTTAGAGAATACAAAAGAGAAAAGACAAAATTGGGCCAAAGATCCACAGACCTTGGGAAAACAGACTTGGGTAGTTAAAACAGCTTATCCATGTAACATTTTAAAAATGGTTCTTGAGTAGAGTTAAGACAGGGCAGGGTCAAACAATTACAGATACATGTGAATGAAGAGCAGACTCTTTTAATTTACACAGCATTTATTTTAGAGTCTCAAAACTGAGTTATTACCTTTTCAGTTAGGAGCCACTACTGGATATTATAGAAAATAGATTTCTATCAGTTGTTTGGTTGATCATATTGTGAATTCGGTAGGGATTCTTAAAATATAGAATTGGATTTTTTCCTCAGTTCACCTTCCACTGGTTCCCAGATTCCGTTAGTCAACAGTCCTATGAATTGATTGGTGAGGAGCTGGACGGCGGCTTTGGAGGCAAACAACAGGCCAATTTGCACATGTTCATTCAAGAGGTCTTTGTCTTCACTGGGACCATTGCAAGGAACAGTGGTTGTGTTAGTCACCATGCACTGGGGGGTGGCCTTAGGCAGCAGCCCCACCTGCAGGTCTCCAGTGTTGTTCTTAAGTGACAGAGTGACAAAATTCATTATTTTATTTTATGAAGATCGAGACCATTCAGACATGCTCCAATGATATGTTAAGCAAAAATCTTTTGTGTTTATTTGACAAACAATTGTAGAAACAACTTGTAAAGAACGCTTTTAAAAGTAAAATCAATAAGATGGACTTCCTGGAAAAATAGCAGATATTTTACATATTTCGAGACTATTGGTTATTTGCTAAGTTCTTTTCAAAAAAATCTATTTCTAACAGTGCTATCCCATAAGTCCTGCCCCACCCCAGAAAAGGAAAGAAAAAAGGAAGAAAAAAAAAACAAAGGAAAAAGAAAACTAAGAAAAAGAAAAACAAATCTGTAAAAACCAACTCTGTGAGTAAAAAAATAAAATAAAATTAATAAATACAGTTTAGTCATAGAAAGCTTTGAGTACAGCTATGGATAATCAGAAGAAATGAATAATGAGTAATATAAATATCTTCATTGAATCTGCCCTCCTTGACTAACAATAGAGATTCCTGGCCTGTTGTGTCACACACACATGCACACACACACACACACCCCTTTTCCCACAGATAATGCTATACTTGAGTTGCTTTTCATGTGGGCTGTAGATAACCAAAGTTCCATTTACTCTTGTCCAGTTTCATGAGAAGCTTCAAACATTGGTTCAACAAGTTTGATCACCCTTCATGAAATGAGCATTTCCTTTCTCTTCTTTTTTTTTTTTTCTTTCCAACTGGCTGCTTTCCTCAGTACATATTTTTTTGTT
Organism: Rousettus aegyptiacus; assembly: GCF_014176215.1. NCBI lineage: Eukaryota > Metazoa > Chordata > Mammalia > Chiroptera > Pteropodidae > Rousettus > Rousettus aegyptiacus. The sequence continues at coordinate 85,583,212 of NW_023416311.1, read as the reverse complement.
TTGTTTTGTTTTGTTTTGTTTTGTTTTGTTTTTCACTAACCATTATTAAGACTTTTTTTTCATGCAGAACTATTTTTCATCAAAAGAATTTGGACAAAATATATTGTAACAAAAAAATTCATAAAGTGTTATTGGTATTATAATTTTAGGTAAGTTTAAAATACCTGATATGTCAATTAGAATATTTTGAGTTACCTTCACATTAGTTCAAATCTATGATTAAAATTACAAAAAGGAATATTTAATCTTCATAAAAGGCAACAACGCACAAAAACATCCATTTTTAAAGAAAATGGAAAATCACTCAAATGTGCTTCAAATATTTAATGGATTTTTTGCATAAGGTTGCACTCATTACACATATTCATAGGAGACTAAAAACCTTATGTCTAGACAGCTGATGGCTGTGTGAATAGTAGAGTAGATATTAAATTAGAAGGCTTTCCAAATGATTTCACAATTAAGAGACTTTTAAAATTATCTTTTTGATAAGTGGCCAGCTTTGTTCAAAACCTTATAAGGTAAAAAGATTTTGAAAGACTTTGAGTCATTGATGGCAGCAGTTGTAATACTTTCTGTCAGAATTTTTATATTAGGACTATGCAAATTATCATCTATTAGACAAACATTTCTGGAAAGTATGAAGAATAGACAATACTATTATCCAAGGTTTTCTCCTATAAAAAATAATCTGTCTTATTTTCAAAATCAACACTTTTTATACATAAAGTTAGAGAAATTCTAGAATGCTATGGTGAAACCATACATCCTCATTTTAATAGGTATGAAAGTCTACTCCAGCAAGGAATAGGTAGGCATAATAGTTTCACACATCTGTAGTAACATACAGCACATATACCTTTCATTCCAGAGTCTACTGACCATATCTAGTCAGCTTGCATCAAAAAACAAGCAAGCAAATGAACGAAAACAACAAAGCCTTGACTCTACATACCTATGTTGATTTCCAGGCAAAGTGCAGTAATACAATTCAAAAAATACTTGTAAACTATTACTCAAACTTCAGAATGCCTAATATTTCACAGATAGCAACTCATTCGTTTTAATAGTGCCTTACTAACTCTGTATTAAACAGGCAAAGCCATCCATAGGAGCTGACAGTTTATTTATCCTTTCAGTCAGACAAGAGGCAATATACTAAATGGTAATTCTGCTGAAAAGACATGCCAATGGGAGCTCAAAACTGCATTTCTGAAAAACTGGTAAGATGTAAAAACTATAACAAAAATTAAACAAAGCTCAGTAAAGAGAGCCACTGAAGTATAAAGCAATGGCTCCAAACAGTGGAGAGCTGGGAAATGGCAGCTGGAGGAAAAAGATTAATTTGTCCTAAAGTAATCCTGCGTCTGCGCCTCTCTCTCTATCTCTATGTATTTCTATCTATCTTGATCTGTATTTCTGTCTCTATCATCTCTGTCTCATCTCTCTCTCTCTGAAACAAAGAGAGAAAAAAAATTGAAAAATAATAGTTTTTATGTGGCTACTATTCACCTATATACAAATAGAATTATTCCTGTTCATTTTAGAAATTGTGGGACGCTCCGAGTTAATAATGCAATATGACAAATAACAGAGACGCATGGACATGGACAACAGTTTAGTCGTTACCAGAGGGAACAGATAAAGGCAAAGAAGATCAAATATATGATGACGGAAGGAAATTTAGCTTTGGGGGGTGAACACACATGCAGTATACATATGACATATTATTGAATTGTACATTTGAAATTTATATAATTTTATTAACCAATGTCACCCCAATAAATTTAATAAAATCAGTAAAAATTAATTAAAATAATGCAATATGAGATCTAGTAAAACTTGCACTGATATAATAGGTACACATTTGACTTAAAATTTAATTTTCTCTTTAATATTTCATATGTTGTAAAATATTTGTAAAATATTAATCAATATTTTTTCTTGATATTGTCTTCCATTATCCTCCTTTTACCTATTACCATGTTCGAGCTGCTCGGTTTTGTTTTTTTTTAATACTTATTTCCTCAGAGAAGGAAAACATCGGGTAAGAAAAATCAGATGTAAGAGATGAGGACAGGTGTTCAGTGGCCTAAAGGGGTCTTAGAAAGAATCAAAACCGTGGACAAGTTGGTGAGATCTGAGAATCCAAGAGTCAGTATGCTGCTGAAGGAATGAAATACCCCAGAAGCAGCAAGTCCCCAGAGAAAGAATAGATATCTCTTGTGGTGGACAGGGTTGTAGACTGCATCCTCAGAGAGTCCCCTCAGCTGGTAGGACATGGAGGCAGCTGAGCAGTTCTCATGCTCATGAGAACAGCATACAAACAGCAGAAAAACCCATAAGATCTGAAGTAGTGGTAAAGACAGAAACAACATTAAGTTGTCTTCCTTTACATCTAACTTTCATGATCTGAGATTTTTATCCAGCTAATTTTCAAAATAATTATCACGTTAAAATGTCATCATCCACCTTTATGGCATTTCTGGGTTTAGTGGAGGAGTTATAAACATAGAATCTGATCATTTGATTTCAAATTCCAACTCTCTAATAATGGGCCAAGCAGAGTGCTCCACCTTGTGCCGGTCAACCCTGCATTCCTTCATTGTTACCAGTCTCTGTCTCTGCCATTATGATTTCATCCGATTGCATCACCAGAATGAATCAGGAGTTGACATTGAGCAGAAATAATTTAGAGAACTGTTTCCGTTTAGTATCTATATTTTGTAATAAAGCATTATATGTATTCTAAAGTATACATATTTTAGAAACTTGAGAAAAAGGGTGCAGAGAAGTAAAAAAAACTTAAACATAATATCATTGTCCATAAATAATCACTGTTAAAAATGTGATACCCTTTAATATATATATATACTTTTTAAAATCGTAAATCTTTTATATATCATACCCGTTTCATATATATATATACATAGATAGATATGTAATAACTGTATAGTACTATTTTCCAGTTAATAGTATTGTGAAATAATTTTTGTATTTATATATAAATGTTTGCCTCATTTTTAATTCAAACAGTATGAATTTTTTAACTCAACTATGAGTACCAAATAACTTTTCAGATTTTGCCATCTCACAACCAGTAGATGAATAGTTGTTATCTAGAAGCATGCTTTAAATGTTTTTCTCCCAACTTATAGAATAGTATTCTGAGTTTGTCTTTTTATATTCAATTTACTTCATTATGTCAAAAAAAAGGTCACAAAACTACATCTTGCCCTATATACTGCTTTGTCATATCTCATTAGGTAGTATGAGTCTGACATCTGCTGGCTACCTGTGAAGTTGCACAATTGTTACCAAGTGGAATTTACATTTAAATTTCAGTTAGTTAAACAAGAATTGGGTCTCAGTGTTCCTTGTGAGTTAAAGATCATTAGTGATTTTTTTGTGCACATTTCAGGTTCTACTTTTCTTAATAAATTTGTTTACAACTTGATATATTTTTACTCTTGAAATGATGGGTCAGTATTTTAGATAGAAGTCTTAAGAAGGATTTAAACCTCAATATTATTTAAATCTTATTTAAAAACTATCTTATGGTAATAATACAAGTTCAAATATAAATATTCTTAGTTTATTCTTATAATTTAACAGCTTTACCAAATGGATTATTTTTAAAAAATTAAATAAACTTGAAAAAATTTTGCACCATGTTGCAAATACAAATTGTAGTCCTATTTGGGAATTTTTACTACCAATTTCTATCTGTTGTTTTCAGCTTGTCAGAATTGGGATCTTAATGATTATATGTCAATATTTTGATCTTTGCATTAATCATTGTTTATTTAGGGGTTTTCATATATTCAAATAATAATTAGCATCTTTATTTTTCTTGGATGCTTTGAATATATCCTGATTTATTTAATCACTCACATTTTGTTAAGCTGCTCACTGTTACTGCTTTTCATGACTTAAAATTATACCAAAATGAATATTGTTATGCATAGAAACTTTTATATTTAAATAAATGAAAAAGTTTGTATGCATGAGAGATTGAAAGTAGTGTCCAAGATAAATGTTCTTTTGGGCATTTAAAGCTAATACTAAATATATTCAAATTCTAGAGCAAAGCAAGGTATGGTAGAGCTCTGTGTTGTGATTCCAGTGTTATCAGTGGGAAACTTCACTGGGTCCTCCTTTGTGTGAACCTCTGACTTAAGCATAAGAAAGAATGAGACACAGTAGTCTCACTTCTTGCTCCGGAAAATGCCATTAGTGGAGATGAGATATAGACAGACGTTTCTAATACAAAGCAGTAATGAATCATTGCAATAATGGAGGTCGAAGAAAAATATGACTTTCAAAAGGAATATTCGAGGAACTCTTCATTAATAGAAATTAAATAAAAATTGGGGTATGAATTCCAGTTTTTTTACTTATGCTATTTATGCATATTAACAAAATTACAATTTTTATGTTAGATGTGTTTCATGATCAGGATTACTAATATAAGAAACATCAGGTACTACCTCGCATTGAAGTGGTATTATCTGAGATTTACTGAACAAATTCCTACCAATTAAAAAAATAATAATTGCAGCACAATGTAGTGGAAATAATACTAACAGGGCTGGGTTTCTGAAGACCTGGTTATTTTCTCAGATTCACTTATTTTTGCAATATGAGATCCAACAACAATTCAAGCTACATATGATACATCACCACCTTTATCAATAAAGACCACACACACACACACACACACACACACACACACACACACACAATGTGCTGTTCAAGTATTTTTAAGTAATAGAAAAAAAATTTATGAAAATGCTCATCATACAAAACAGATAAAATTTCATTTACTGAAACAAGCAGTAGGAGGAGAGAGCCAGATTTCCCCAATCCCTGCCTCCACTCTTGCTTTATCTCTCAGAAACTTGATCTCTAGAAGAGCTATGTTAGGAAGAAAAAAGCATTCCCTGACATGTGAGAACCAACCTGAAACAACCAGGCATGTGACATGTGACGTTTTAGCAGCTGTCCTGATGCTCATGTTTAGGCCATGTTCTTGTCCTGTTGGACATAAAGAATCTCACAGAACCACAGTCACTCTGCGACCAAGAAGCTATGTTACAAAACAAGACCACTTGATAATTTTGTCTAAGCAAAGAAAAAAACAAGGTCACTGGGCAAATAAAACATCCAGTAGCTTCTTCTTCAGGCTAATATAACTGTATTGAGTATATAATACTTCTTTATAGGAATATATTGTATAGTAATATATTTTATCTGCTGCTGCTTTACCAATTATGGCTTTGGCCTACTATTCTGCACTCCTTTGAGCTAAAATTAAGACTCAGTCATGGAATTGTCCATACTTCCTGGCAGCACCCAATTCAGAATCTCTGCTTTCTTAGATCCTTCCCGAGATCACCTAACTAAAACTCAGGTAACAAGTAACAAGTCCTTTCCAATATGCTCTTCTTGAGACCCTTCGGTTTTCCATGGTGCATGTTCTTCCAGTGGATTCAATTGCAGGTGTGCGACCAGTGGTCTTTGGTGTAGAGAAATACAATTCATTTTTGCATGTTATTCTTATATCTTGTGAACTTGCAAAACTCATGAATTGGTTTTTTCTGTGGGTTTTTTATTTTTTGGTTTTTTGTTTTGTTTTGTTTTGCTGATTCCATAGCATTTTCTGTATCGACTATCATGTTGTCTGCAAATAGTTTTACTTTTTCCTTTCCAATCTGAACATCTTTTTATTTCTTCTATTTTACTGTCTAGATGTTGAATAGAAGTACTGAGGATGAAATCTTTGTTCCTGATCTTAGAGGGAAAGTATTCAATTTATCACTGTTTCTAAGTATGATGTCAGTTGCAGCTTTTAACTGATGCTCCTTATCGAGTTCAGGAAATTCCTTTCTATTCTTAGTTTCAAGAGGGTTTAGGTAGAAATGATATTGGATTTTTAAAAAATACTTTTCCTGCATCTATTGAAATTCTCTTACTTTTTTTGTGTATTTGTCACTAACGTAAATTATATTGATATATTTTTGAATGTTAAACAAGCCTTGCATTCTGGGGTAAATTCTATGTGGTCGTGATTCTTTTCATACATTATTGGATACGATTTGTTAAAATTTTGTAAGAATTTTTGCATATACATTTATGAGGAATATTCATATGTGTGTAGTTGTTTTTCTTTTACTGTGATATCCTTGTCTAGTTTGGTTATTAAAGTAATGTCGACCTCCTAAAATGAGTTGAGAAATATCCCCTCCTATTTTCTATAAGCAATTTTTTCTTCTTTAAATATTTGGTATTTAACAATTTCTGTTGTTTCCTTTGAGAAATCTCCTGACATCTTTATTTTTACTTCTTTATATGTAACTTTTTTTCAATCTACCACAGAGAAGGGGAGGGTTTTTAAGATTTTTCTTTTTATCAGTGAGTTTTAGTAATTTTATCCTACGACCATTTGGCTCTCATCTCTGCAGCCACACTGGCTTATTTGCTGTTTTTGAATATTCCAAGCATACTCCCACCTCATAACTTTGTACTGACTATTTTCTTTGCTAGGAAAGATCTTTGTACAGCTCTTCACCTCTTTCAAAGTTTTTATGCAAATATTACTCTCTCATTAATACTTACCGTGTTCATCATATTTAAAATTATAAATCTCCTAGCACTTTCAAACCGCTCTTATTATCAGTGATATAATTTTCCATAACACTCATCACTTTCTAACTTTCCATATAATAAATATATTTGTATGTTTATTTTCTGTTTCCCCAACTGGAATGTAAGCCAGGAGAATGGGAAACGTTGTCTGTTTTGTTCACTGTTGAATATATAGTACCTAGAATGATACCTAGAACAATACCTAGAATGGTGAACTGTCAGAATATATTTGTCGAAAAAATCAATAATCAAATAAATGAAAACTAAGTTAAAATTCTACTTTGAAAATAATATTAGAAATATTAATTCTTTTTGGTTGGAATACATTTTCCACTACAAGATTCTTTATTTTACTTTTGTCTTCCTGGCAATGGATAAGTGTTAAATAAATTTTTATTGAACAAATTAATAGTAAATTCTTTATTATGTCTTAAGGACAGCATATGAGACTTCAGTTGACAAATCTAGTGGAATACAAATATAATAATTTTATATTCGTTTATTTATAATTTTGACTGAAATGTTCTTTTGGCTTTGAATGTTCATTTTGGAAAATATTAGAACTAGTATAGTATAATAAAAAAAGTTGATATTATAGTCAAAAGACCTAAATTCAAGTCCAAGTTTTGCCACTTCCTAGACTTATGACCACAGGAAAATTTCTTAAGCTTTGAGTTTCAATTTTTTTAACTTTAAAATAAATTAATTTTAATTAATTATTCTGATATTATGCCTCTTAATTTTATACTTAAAATGAGGACAATGAATTATACCTTCTCTAAGTCCTTTCCAAGTCTAATGTTCAGGGAACCTATTGCAATAAATAACCTATCCAAACTCAGAATTGTAGAGGGTGATATTTTGCAGCTAGGCAACATTAGTACCATGCAAATTCTGAATCAACAGTCTAGGAAAGGAACCAAGGTTCTACATGTCTGAGATGCTCATGCTGGTCCAGGAACCATAACATACAGAGGAAAGTCTTCCATGACAGTGGGTGCTGGGATCAATGGCCAGAAGACTAAGCTTATTTAACTGGGATGACGTAGAATTCAAAGCCATAGATTCCGAAAGCTTCTCATCCTGGCTGATGAAAAGTTCAAAAACTGCGGACTTGTCATTGACATCTAACTTTTGTAGATATTTTTGTCCTCTCATTTTATTATGTTTAAATATGTTTTCTTCTCCCACCCTAATTCCTTAGGGATTCTTTTTATACTTCCTGCCTCCTAAGAGTAGGTATTCTACAAAGCTCAGTCTTGTGATCTTTAATAAAGATCTTTATTAAAGATCTTTAATAAATAGATCCTGTTTATGAGTTTAATTAAATCTGACCCACTTTTGATTTTCAGAATTGCATGTCCAATGAGAAAGAGAGAGAGAGAGATTTAAACAAAAAGTGAGATGTTTTGTATAATAGGAGCAATGACATCTTCAACAAAGGCTTGATCCAACTCAAACTGTATTCCCGTTAACAAAGTTCTTTTTTTTCCTCCTGCCTTCTGAAGTGCAGTCTTGACTCTCAGACTTGACCTAGTTTTCTCTGGAATATCTAGGACTTCCCTTATGATATTAAAATGGTTATCAAAGTTGCAGGCCTCACTTCCTGTAAAAGAAAGAAATATTTCCCATTCCCCATAGTCCCACTAAACATTTTTTACATCTCACTCACTTTAATTTGACCAAACCTGTACTAATCATTGAGAATAGGTGATGATACAAATTTATCTGTTTAAGTAGTTTGGGTGAAGTTAATCTCACCCAAATCTCATAGCTGAAAATGTGAAAGAGTACTTTGAGTGATAAAAAGGAGAAATGAGTGTCAATGAAGAAATGAACAAAATGTCCACTATCTTCAGCTCCAGTTCTCTGATTTTGCCTTATTTCCCAACATTCCCCACAACTTCAGTTAAGATATTTTTCAAAAAGCACTTCTCATCTCAAGTTCTTTCTCCTTGCTTTTTACTCTAATAATTCATATCCTACCCATTTTGGGGGTCTTGCCTCACAATTGCTCTTTGACCTTTCTGAAACACATTGCTTTTCCCCTCAATATTTCTTCAGTTTGCATTATTCTTTATTTTATATATGTTTGTTTCTGTACAACTAGATTATAAATACATGAGAAGATCAGGATATGTCTTACACCTTTTATATCCTTCCTCAATACTGAATAGGTTATCAAGCCCTTAGTCCTCACTCAATGAACAATTGCAGAATAAGACCTGTTATAATTAAACAGGCAGCATGTTGAGTCAAAAGAACACCAAAGTGGGAAGTGGACTTGAACTTTGATTCCAGCTCTGTCTTCTTCCAGTTGGCCAATCTTGTACAAGCTCTTTAACCTATTGAGCTTCATCTATAAAATAGACGGATCTCTATATGCTGTGCCTGTTTCATATTCAATTGTAGAATCAATTGAAATGAAGTATTTTCAAAAGTAAAGAGCTTTTTAAAAAAAACTTGGCGAACAATCTGGCAATGAATTCTGAAGTTTTTAGGCAATACTTCCAGGGGGGGAGCATAGCCAAGCTTTATGACTACCTTCAGAATAAGGAAGTGGAGAGAAGGAAGCCAGAAATTCAGGAATTAACATTTTCCCTGAACCACAAGAAAACCGGCCTAACTGATACTCATTCTTTTCAAATCAAATTGAAAAAGGAAGCGATTTATTGTCACTCTTTTCACAGTTGGAAATATGGAATTTTCCAATATTTTCAGTGAATTCATAACTCTGGCTCTATTAAAAATCAGGAGTTGAGGAAAATAAAAGCAGCCATTGCCAGTCAAACCAATTGTATCACAAAGTCACAGAATTGCAAAAGAGGAAGGAACATTAAGAAAGTGTCTGGTTCCTTAAATTAAGAAAATATCTCAACTTTTTAAACCATGCAAGAAGCCAATTTACAATGACTATAACAAGCTTTTTCAATTTCCCTGAGATGTAAAATCTCATCGTGTCACTACATTCATTGTAATACATATATAAATGCGTGTAGTTGGCCCCAAATCCCAAAAAGCCTTCATGTAGGAAGAAACTAATTGTCTCTCAGAACCTAAAGCTATGGGACTGCCAGAGAGAGTTTCTTTGTGAAAACAACTGAAGTGCTAACCCTACACCTGATTCTTTCCATTACTCTAACCTTGCATTATTAGCCTGTGGTTAATGTAAACTTGATATTCCTGAGAGAAATCTAAAATACCCAACAGGATTATTTCCTAACAATAAGGACAAACAGGAAAACAGATGGAGGTCATTCAGATAGGTTTCAAATCCCTGCCCAGTTTTCTCTAGCAAAACAAATGTAAGGAATTATAAAAATAACATCTACAGGATACCAGTATATACTTTTTTGGTATTTGAGACCTCTAATTTTAGGAAGGGAATTCTTAAGAGTCATTACTAATGAGTTTAACAATCACATAATGATAACTTTGCTCACTAATCAACTGCAGTCTTTTTTTAATACTGCTCAACTAACAAGTTTCTTGAGTTTATGGATACATTTTTATAAATTTCAACCTTACAAATATCATAAAATGAATAAATAGACTTGTAAATAATAACAATAATAATAAATATGTGCTTATTAATTCTATTCATTCATGTCACTAGTTATATGCTTTATATTATAAAGGAGAAGCAATTATAACACCATTGTATTTCTTCAATCTCTACCTTTAAATATGATACATGTAAAGATATTTCTCATGACAAAACACCAAATAACAAAAGTCTGTTTAATCTATAGGAGACTGGTTAAATAAGTTCTGGAATACCTACCAAAAATAAAAAAAAAATCAGCTACTGTAGAAAATAAAAATGAGCACTGATAGGAACTTTCCACACTGCTTACTTATCAATCCTTTTATGTGCATAGTTTTATTATCGTTTTCAATTGTTTTAAATTCCACTAGTATTATCTGTACAGTGAGGTTAAAGGCTATAATGGTTTTACTTTTTAGACTATTATGTACTTTAGAAAAATCACAAGTCCTAGATACATGTCTTATTTTCCACACACACACAAAAAATGGCAAGTCTGGCTGTGTAGGGCCTTTATTACAGCAATGAGTATGGGGACTTTGTAGGAGAGGAAGATGCTGTCCAACATGTTGCAAAATTATTTAACTGCAGAATCTTTTTTAGAAAGGATAACCACAGAGCCTAATATTCTATGCAAGAAATATTAGAAATTTCTGACTTTACCAATTAAGAAAATATTCATTGAATGGGTTCCTTCTTGTTGTTAATTACAGAGAATGTGATAAAATACATTTAACCTATGTAAGTCCTATAACTCCTTTTACCTTGATGCATATTTTAAAACAACTAAATTTATAATTCCTTAGTTTAGGGCAGGGGGTTGGCTTTTTTGTAAAGAGCCAGATAAGTAAATATTTTAGATTTTGTGAGCCACGTAGTCTCTGTTGCAACTCTTCGGCTCTGCAGATAAAAAGGGAAGCGCCATAGAGGATACGTAAACAACTGGACATGCCTAAAGCCCATAACATTTTACCTACAAATACAGATTTGGCCCCTGGGACCTAGAATGTAAATCCCTGGTTAACATTATTTTTCATGTGTATTATAAAAACTAAGAATCAAGTAGCCCTGTTAAAGCATGTGGTGTGTGGTATTTTTGGACCTTACACTCTATAATAGGCTGGGCAGCTCTGTTCAGCCAAGGGTAGTTCCCACAGATTGCTGACAGCCGAGGGCTGTCAGCCAGAAGCAATCCCAGCAGACAGGAGATAGTCCTTCTGTCCTAAAAGGGAATTTGGGACATAACACTGTATTAAGTACGATGCCTCTCTTCAACACAGATAGCTGAATCTGATTAGTATTAATATATTTACTTATTTGCTCTATGAGAATATACCAAAAGTAGTTTATTAGCTAATCACCTATGTTAGGGTATTTTAGATTGGCGCTCTTATTTTTCAATTATATACAGTATTGCAATTTATAAAGCCTTTTTTTTATATATATTTTTGAAACTGTATCTTCAGAGTTAATTCCAAGAAGAAGGATTGCTAGGTGTTTTATGTTAACAGATTTTAAAATATTGAACCCACTTTGAATTCATGAAATAAATTGCATTTGTGTATCACGTATTCCTTTATTAATTTAGAATTGTATTCCAGTCACTGATATTTTATTTAATATCTTTGCAGTGATATTCATAAGTGGTATTGCTTTATAATTTTCTTTTATTGTAATGACCCCATTAGATTTAGATATCATTATTATACTTCCATCTAAAAATAAAATTAAGAAATTTATCTCTATTTGTTGTGCTCTGGTATAGTTGCATAGTATTGGGACCACCTCATTTCTGAAGGTTTTATAGAATTTCACTGTGAAAATATCTGACAGTGTTTTCTTGTAGAGTATTTCCTAGATAATGTTCTCTATTTCTTCTACAGAACGTGCTATGTCTTCTGGAACAATATCCGCTTAATCTAGATTTTCATATTTATTTGTAGAAAATGTCAACAGTTACATATGTTTTTAAGTTATTCTCTTTTAATGTTTATTTCTCCTCTTGTAGCACATGAATATTGGTATTTTCTTTCATTTCTTTGTCTATTGTTGGTTTTACTTTTTTAAAAGAACAGGATTTTGAGTTATTAATTAGATAGAATTTTTCAATTTCTTACCTCATTTAATTTCTACTTTTATATCAGTTATTCCTCTGTCTCTTATGTCTCTTTATTTGGTATTCTTTTTCTAAGATTATGAGTTGAGATCATATTAATTTCCAGTTTTCCATTTTAATTAATACAAGTATTTAAGGTTATAGGCTGTCCACTGATCTTTGTTTTAAGTACATTTCATAGATTCTGAGATGTAGTGATTTTTTAACATTTTATTTTGAAATAACTATAGATTTATATGTACTTTTAAGAAGTAATACAGAGATACAATATATCTTTTTTTCAAATTCCCACATGTTTGCATAGGTATAATTTGCATAAATGTATTATAATATTACAACCAGGAAATTAACATTAACAAAAGCTATCAACCTTATTCAGATTTAATCAGTTTTGCATGAATTTATTTACATATGTGTATTTAATTCTATGCAATTTTATCACATATATGGACTTGTGTGACCTCAGCTGCAGTCTAGATACAGACAGTTTTATTACAAAGATCACTCATGATGCTGTTTTACAGCCACAGCAAACTAGTTCTCTCCCTGCTTCCTCATCCTTGGCAACAAATAAATCCATTCCCATCTCTATAATTTTGTCATTTCATGAATACCGTATAGTTTACGGCCATGCCACTGTGAACAAGCCCAATCCTGTCTGATCTTGGAAGCTAAGCAGTGTTGGGCCTGGTTAGTACTTGGATGACAGACCACCTAGGAATACCGGGTGCTGTAGGTATAAAAAAAAAAAAAGAAAGAAAGAAAAAGAAAAAGAAAAAAAAAGAATGCTGTATAAGTTGAATAATACAGATACAGACTTTGGATGTTGGCTTTTTTTCAATTAGCCTGATTCCTTGAAATCCATCCAAGTTCTTCTATATATCAATAGCTCATTCCTTTTTATTGCAGAGTAGTATTCTGTGATATGGATATACCACACTTTGTTTAACCATTCACATTGAGGGACATCTGGTTTGTTTCCAGGTTTTGCCTATTATGAATAAAGCTTCTTACAAACATTTATGTACAGGATTTCATGTAGACATAAGTTTTCATTTCCTTTGGAAACATGTCCAAAAGTTCAGCCACTGGGTTATACGGTTATTACAAGTTTAGTTTTATAAAAACCTGCCATATTCTTGTCCAGAGCAATGGTAGCATTTAACATTCCCACCAGCAATACGAATGGTCCAGTTTCTCTATATCCTAATCAGCATTTCATGTGATAACTATTTTTTATTTTAGCCATTCTCATACATATATAGGGCTATCTCATTGTGGTTTTAATTTGCGTTTTCCTAATGGCAAATGCTATTGAACATCTTTTCACATACTTATTTGCTGTTTATTATCTTCTTAAATAAAATATCTATTCATTCTTTTGCTAATTTTTCAATTGAACTTTTTTTTGAGGTGGGTTTGAGATTCCTATTTTATATATTCTAAATACAGGTCCTTTTTCAGATATGTCGTTTACAAATATTCTCTTCTAATCTGTGGCTTCTCATTTTAGCCTTCTCACAGAATAGAGAAAGGTTGTGTAGAGCAAATTTTTTTGTAGAGCAAAGATTTATAACTTCAATGAGGTTTATTTTATCCATTTTTACTTCTGTAGACCAGGCTTCTGGTGCCAGTTCTATGAACTTTTACCTAGCTCTACATTCTTAAGATTTTTCTCCTGCATTTTTTCTAAAATTCAATAAACTTACATATTACATTTAAGTTTTTAAATTAATCTTATTGGGGTAGCATTGATAAATAACATTACATAAGTTTCAGGTGTAAAATTTTATAATATGTCTATATATTTCATTGTGTGCTTGTCACCTGAAGACTATTCTCCTTCTGCCACAGTATTTGACCTTCTTCATCTTCCCCTCTCCACTCTTCCGCTCTGGTAATCACCATACTGTTGTCTGTATCTATGTTTAAGTTTGTGACTCATTTTTGTATAAGGTGAGAATTAGATCAAGGTTGGGTTTTTCGGTTTTGTTGTTGTTGTTTGCTTTTTTTTTTTTTTTTTTTACCTATAGATACCATTTGTTGAAAAGTTTATCATTTGCTCCACCACCATTTGTTGAAAAGTCTATTCTTCCCCCATTGAATTATTTTTACAACTTTGTCAAAAGAAGTTTGCTAAACTATGTCAGTTCCTCCACTAATGCCACACAATCTTGATTACTTTAACTATGTAGAATGCTTTAATATCAAGTAGAATCATTCCTCCTTGTTCTCTTTCTTTAACATATTGTTTTTACAATTTTAGGTCCAGTGGCTTTCTATATAAATGTTAAAATATGTTTATCTATATCTACAAACGAATCTTGCTGAGATTTTTTTAAATAGGAATTGTCTTACAGCTATAGATCAATTTGGGGAGAATTAACTTTTCATATTGAGGCTTCAATCATTGAACAGAGTATGTCTCTTCATTTATTTAGGTATTTTTGGTTTCTTTCATCAGTATTTCATAATTTTTACCATATGTATATTATTTAGTTTTTAAAAAATTTATAAAGAGTTTCATTTTCCTTGGAGCAATTTTATGTGATATTATTTTTATTTGTTTCATACTTAGTATGTGAATTATTTTTTGTCAGTTAACCTTGTATTCTATAACCTAAATTTACTTGTTCTAAGAATTTCTTTATGTAGATTTTTGTAAGATTTTACTTGATGATGTCCTCTATAAATAGAGAATTTTCTTTCTTTCCATCTGTAAGCATTTATATTAATTTTATATTATTGCAATGGCTATAGCATTTCTAATTGGTTTTTTTGTTTTGTTTTGTTTTGTTTTTTTTTTTGTTTAGTTTGTGTTTCCCCTTTCACCAATATATAAATCATGTCTTTTTATTCTACTTTTTTCCTCAGGCATCTTGTAATTTAGTCTTTATTTATTATACAATTTTGTCTTTTCCTTCTTTTCTTTCCTGAGGTCAATCAACTGCCATTTTATTTCTTTATGATTTTGGTACATCTCTGTCCTTTGTAAATTTCTAATTCAAGGTTATTGGGATTTTTTTTTATATCACCAAATGTTTGAGAATATTTAATTTATTTCAGAATATTGGTTAGTTTCCGTGTGTGTGCACGTGTGTGTGTGTGCTGGGAACTTTGATTGCTTTTAAAATAGCTTTATTCTCATTTGTAGTTTTCTTCTAGAGATCAAAACTTCTTTCGCCTTGTGTTTCATGAGCAAGACTACTGGTTTAGGGTGATTTAGAATGCTCTCAGTTGAAAAGCAACTCCTCTCCCCTTTTGTCAGTGTAGGAAAATGCAGGGATTTTTTTAATGAAGGCATTTGGAGGATAGTTTTTGTGTTTTGAATTCTGTGATTTTTGCTTTTGCTTTCAAAACTTTTCCCTACTTGCTACATTTCTCTTCATTGCACAATTTCCAGAGTCCACCTCTTTTCTCGTTTTTACCCTCCCCCAAAACAATAATTTTCTGAGGCTGCATACTTTTAAGTCCCTTATATACATCTAATGCTCTCTGATAAGTAAGAGCTCATTTTCAGTATTTTAGCACTTAATGTAGACTTTCTTTTTTTCTGGAGGGGATTTTAGTCCATTGTTAGGCCCTCTATTTCCTTCTCCTATCTTCCAGACTGTTTTTCAAAATATCTACTTTTTACTCTCTGCAAATGGTAGGTAGGAACTGAAGAAATAGCTCCACTGAAAAGTGATGTTTATTATCTGCTACAGGTAAAGTGAAGTTGTTTTTGTTCTGTTTTCTACTTCTACTGAAGGCTTGAAGGCTTTATGTGAGTGTTTTGTTTTTGTTAATTTGTATAGTTTTGAAGACTATATTAGAAGATTTTAATTTAGGTAGCTACCATTACTTTGAGTATCCAGAGTCAACATATATAATTTAAAGAATGACAGTTGAGTTTCATCTATAAACTCTTAATTTCAAATAGAAGAAAATATAAACTACTTAAGATTTTATTCGGGATTTTTCACAATATGGCTTCAATTTACAGATTCATTAATCAACACTTAACTCCCAGCCTTTCATTTCATACTGTTTTAATAATTGGTGCCACAATTTTCAGCATTCCTTGATTTTGCCTTTATTTCTCATCTCTGAACCTTTACTTCTCTACTCTTCTCTCCCTGATAAACTCACTCTGTTAAATATTCACTATCTGAAAATATTATTTTCCTGTTTAGTGTCTATCTTTCTCTTTAGTAGTAATTAATCTATCATTCTATGGAAAGAAATCAAACCAGGAGTGACTTCCCATTCTTGAGATTGGCAGGATGACCAAAAGCAACATATAAGTAAAATAATATTTTTCTCTTTTTCAAAAGATAATTACTGTGAAAGGAATATATTCAACAAAATCAATCATCTATGATTCATTAAAATTGAACTCTCACTTACTGTTTTGATAACATATGGTGAACTTTTCCTTAATATACATTATGATTATCAAGTTTCAGTTCCTGCAATATTTCATATTCTTCAAAAAATATTTTAAAGGTATAGGAAGTTTTAAATTATTAAAGGGCTGAATTTTTTTCATGGCATGAATACTTTTTTATTCTTAATTAACTATGACATGACACATAATTAGGAGCTTGGATGCCAATTCCAAATTTTAAAAAGAAGCCAAATACTTTGATATTTTCTAATTCATAGATATTGGGGCTGACCTCCACTCTCATTTATACTCATGAACTAGGGTGTTCTTTGGGTTCTATCCAAACATCTAGAGCAGAATATGAAGAAAATAATACCGTGCAGAAATAAAATTCACTGACAATCCATGAACTCCAAAGTTCTTTATCAAGAACTCCAAAGCAACTACAGTAGTACCCCCTTATCCATGGGCATATGTTCCAAGACGCCCCAGGGGATGCCTAAAACCATGGTAGTACTGAACCATACACACACA
This sequence comes from Rousettus aegyptiacus, assembly GCF_014176215.1. Taxonomy (NCBI): domain Eukaryota; kingdom Metazoa; phylum Chordata; class Mammalia; order Chiroptera; family Pteropodidae; genus Rousettus; species Rousettus aegyptiacus. The sequence continues at coordinate 85,565,998 of NW_023416311.1, read as the reverse complement.
CACACACACACACACACACACACACACCTCTGTTATTTCCTATACATACGTACCTTTTCACACTTTATGGCTTCTTTGGCATATTCAAATTTCATCATCACTACTCTTATGCTTTGGGGCCACTATTAAGTAAAATAAGGATTACTTGAACACAAGCACTGCCACATTGGGACAGTAGATCTGATAATTTGATAGTCTATATATAAGCAGGCACTGAACCATACTTTAGAAAATTAACTTTTAATAGTCTCCTCTTTAAGTGCCCCCTGCCTTTCTAAGCAGTACTTTCCAAAATAAATGATTTCACCAAGTGGAGGAAATGCCTATAATTGTTGGAATTTTCCTAGTACTCCTCAAATTAGACCAGTGTGCAGACAGTTGGCCTTAATAGCAAGATACTAACCACATTGAATTATTTTGGAAATCAAATTTAATGCTCTTTAGCTGATGAAAAAATAATGACTTGTTTTCTGAGTTCTTTTTCTTTTTATATTTTTCTCTCCCTCTACCTTGTCCTCAAAGATCACAACACAAACTGCATTTTCATAAGCAAGTTGAAAAATATGTTCAGAATCAAAATATAATTTTTAACTCTTTGATTAAAAAGTTCATACATTAACAAAAACATTTTGTAGGGGTAATTGGTACGGAAAATTACAGGGAAACAGTGAAAACTATACGTAGCTTTACCAGATTGTCTTTCTTGCTGCCTTCAACCATATCGCTTCAAAAGAATGACTGTCTCCCTCCCTCTCTCCCTCCCTTCCTCCCTCCCTCCCTCCCTCCCTTTCTCTCTCTCTCTCTCTCTCTCTCTCTCTCTCTCTCTCTCTCTCTTTCTCTCTCTCTCTCTTTCTTTTTCTTTCTTTCTTTCAGCTATAATCTGGGTTCTCATTTGAAAGAGATTTATACTAAGTTGGAAACTATATTTTAAACTCTAGTCCATCTGGACTGGCAAGAGAATGAGCAAAATGTTTTGTTCTAAGATTATGCTCTGTAGTAAATAACATTGATTTTAGTGATTTTTAAAAGGTTGCTAATATCACCAAACATATTCATTTTTTTCATTAACTTTGCACAAATTTATATATTTAATATACAGGTAGAATTTCCTATTAATGAGATTCGATATGCACCTCGTTGAAATAGGGATACAGAAAGAGGCTTCTATACTGTCGATTGACTGTATTTTTTTTGAAGAAAATATTAAGTGGATAATCAAGGAAAGATAAATTTGGTGCAGTTACATCAACAACTGGTATTTGGTTAGTTCCAGGGTAAACCTTGCAACTACAAATTTATTAAATTATTGCTAAGGTGACCTTAATAGAATTTAGATTACTACTGTAAACTTTTATCTGGTCTCCCTGCCTCAATTCTTGCACCTTCCATTCTCCACATAGAAGTCAAAGTAATCCTTTATTGTACATCATATCATGTCATGCTTCCGCTCTACACCATCCAATAACTTCTTATGTCAGAGGCTACTCCTTTTTCACCAATTTTATGTACTATTCTTTGAGAATATAACCCCTGATTTCTTCACAAACGCCTAGGATGAAAAGTACATTTTTCACTTTCTATCAAAGTTAGGTGTGGCCATAAGACTAAGTTCTCTTTAGTGGAATGAAAATATAAATGTATTTAATACTTTCTTGGCTATGACTTTATAAATAGAAGCATTTTCTTTGTTTCTTGTAGTTACTGATGATTGAAATACAGAGTTGATCACTGAAGTTCATCTAGCCTTTTTCATCCCTAAAGCTAAAACCATATTCTGAGGATGATTAAACAGCAAGATAGAAAGAGCTATATATTCCTGGCAACTTTTTGAAGCTGAACTTGATACCTATATCTTGACTTCTTTATAGGAAAAATAATTAATCTATTTTTTCTTAAGCTATTCTAAATATAAATTTTTCATCACTCTCAGTGCTACCTAATTCTAACTTTTTATGTGAATGAGAATAAAATTAAAGTCCTTTTCAGGGCCTACATGTTCTTTGGCTAATTTTAGCCCTTATTTCTTGCCTTCACCTTCCTTCAGCTATACTGGATTTCTCGCTCCTTCTTGGACACATTGAGCACATTATTAACTAGGGTCCTGTTCCTTCTATCCCTCAGCCTATTAAACTCTTTCCCTTAGATATACACAACTTTAGTCTGGTCTCCACTTGGACCTCCTCCAGAAAAGCCTTCTAATCACTGTATCGTAAAACAAGTTTGTCTTTCTTTGTCTGCTTTATTTTCCTTTATAGTGTTTATCAATCCCAGTTAAGATAGTATATATTTTATTTGCCTTTTTTTTCTATCTGTCTTTTCCACTAGAAGATAAGTTCCTTGAGGTAAGCACTGATTTTTTTTACCCTACCTCCCAGACAAAGAACCAGTCCAAACAGTTGCACATGTATGTATGAATGCATGAATAATTGATTATAGATGTATTTGCCCAGCATTGTTCTTATACTGTCATGAAATATATATTCTATCTATTATACCCAAAATAGTTAAGGTGGTAAATTGATATGACACTGATCACTTTTTTGAATAGTAAATTTGGTAAAAGAATCCTCAAGAATTTTCAAAGTGCCACTTGGTGATTTATATTGTTGATTTCATTTTTACACACAGGAAATGGGAAGAATCTAAATGAGATTATACCATAAATTTAGATTTTTAAAAAAAAATTTCTGAGAAGACACCAAAATGGAAATGCGATGAAATTGGTGTATCCCATCCTGAACTGGACTTTTTGATTCAACAAAGTATTATTTAACATTCTCGATTCAAAATTCTGAAGATATATTGACCTCCCATTACTCCGAGATTATTTGGCTCTAATTGCTTTATGGACCGGAGTAGAATTTTCCCTCAGTGAGCATTCCCACAATCAATCACACTGGAAAGCTGTCAATCCTGGGAAGGAAAACAAGCCTCCAGAGGTGTACCTCAGGGTAAGAAGTGTGGAAAGCTTTCTTTTTCTCTAAGCATCGGACTCTGAGAATGAGACCCTGGGAGTTCTCCCATTGGTGGAGCAGCCTGGATTTAAACAGAAAGGGAGGCTGGTAACAACTCCTGGTATAAGACTGCAACTATGTAATAATCGTAAACTATTTCCTATGCTATATTTCCTTTCGGTGTGGTCAAACCTTCAGTAGTATCTTGATAAATGTTCTCTATGTCATAGGAATTAAGAGAAGGAAATATTCCATATCTTAGGACAAAGCAGTCAAAGAAAAAGCAAGAGGTTTCTTCCAATATTCAGGGTGTTGGTCTCATCCTGGGTAGGGCTGTGCCCAAAATTTATTTTGTCATAATGGCAAATGGCATAATGGCAATTAACTCAGGCCGTACAGCTGAGGCAGAAGCATCACAGCATAAAAAGGAGATTGGAGGAACAAATCAGAGGGACATGACACATAAGAGACAAGACTCTAAAAAACTGTTAGGAATTGTTAAAACTGAGAATTTGAGAAGGTATTCATTTCTGTACTAAAGTCTATGGGGGAAGTCATCCCATTATAATGAAGGTGACCTAAGTAAGACCTCTTTTATCTGCTCTTTTCTATTTATATTCCAGAAATTATTCACCAAGGAAGAAAGCATTTTTCACATTGTAGTAAAAACTGTTTTGTTGTTATTGTTTTACTCAGCACTGCATATAAATTCTTTAGGAACCGCTTCCTTTAATCATGTATTCCCAGTGACTAGCAAATAATTGCTTGTGGAGGACATAAACAGGTCTTGTTCTAACAGCATTTATAGTCATTCCCATGATTCGAATGAAATAACATGCATAAAATAACTGTTATAACAATGTTAACTCAATCTTAATTGGTGCTAAGGGCTTTTTACAAAAAAAAAAAAAAAAAGCGAGGAAAATTTCAGTACAGCCTTATTGAAAAACTTCACATATTGTCATAGATGAGATGAAATAAAGTAAAAAGACTGCTCTGTACAATTTAAATTTAATAAGTTCATTTCCACATTTTTTTTCAATTTTTATTGTCTTTTAAAATGTATAAAACTAGGGTTTGGGGTGGCACATAGTCTGAGAAGAGACATGGGAATAAAAGAATCCTTTTCTCTCAGCCCAACTGTGACATAATTCCAAGAAAATAAGCTAGCTTCAAATTATGATCTTTCTAAATACTTTAACTTCCCTCTCCAAATGTAAGTTCTTGGTATTTCTGAAGCTAAAACAAAGGAAGGTCCTGGCTGAGGTCCAGCTTTGTCCTTCAGTAGATACTAGTTAGCAACAATTTTGCCAGATATAATTTAGTAAACCAACACATCTTATTATGTGTGGTATAAAAGAAAAATTTATAGACAATGAACGTGTAAATTCTTATTTATGATCTCAATCATACAAAGCTCATGAATGTAAAACATTTTGGCAGGGCCTAGGATTTTGTAAAACTTCAATGTGTCATAGTTCATTCGTTTGTCAACGTTCTTTCTTAAATCAGGCTTTTCAGCTCCTGTCTTTCAATAACTCTGATTTGGATTGAGAAGCTTCCAGTTTAAACTCAATCCTATGGATACTGATTGCTTTTCTGAAACATATTATTAAAGTAATTGGCTCCCATTTAGTCTGTGTGCACAATGGTAGGGACACAAATACAAAGGAATTAGTACTTTGGCAAATTCCTATGATTAAAACAGAAAAGTAAGGATGACAGATTTCACATGGTTTAAAATCAGATTAAGAGCCCAAATGAAATAACATCTGTTTCATTTCCTAAGGGAACATCATCAGTTCTTTCTACAGCTGACTGTAATAGATAAGTTTTTGGATTAGGAACTCAAACTGTGCTTTCACTGTTAATTGTGAAGCTCAAAATAATATAAAAAAATAGCAAGTCACTACTTAATAGGTGTGGGAACAGAAATCTAATTTTCATAGTTGAGTATTTATTTTCTTAATTGTGATTTCCCCCACATAAATAGATTGGTATCGTTCCTGTCATCTCTTTGTGTACTTCTATAACTTGAAGAATCTTTGCTTTCTCTTTAGATAAAATATACTTATTTTTATACTGCTTTAAACTACCTTATTTTATCTTTAATTAACGTGGGTTTTTTTTTCCTTATCTCAAGAACCTCAGGGCATCACCAATCAGAATTAGAGTATAATTTGATCATCACTTTCTGAATTCTGGGAGAATTTTTAAAAGCATAGACCATTCCTTCGAGCATAGACTTATGCCTCTGAGCTTCCTGATCTAGAAGAGCAGATAGGTTGGCTCATGGTGTCATCGGAGAGGCAGATGTCGCTCTCACTTGAAAGCAGGTGCTGCTGAATGCTTTCTCTAGCCACAAACTCCTGCCACAGCAAATCACTGTGAACCCCATTGATCACTCTTATCTCCTGCTCCCAATGATAGCTGCTATAATGGCTCTAGAACCTCTATTCAGAGAATCAAATATATAATTTATTGAGTAAATATAGTTATGACAAGGTGGTGTGAATATGAATATTTACTCATATTTTGTGCATGCATATATATTTTTATGAATGTGCAAGGTTTAATTCAGCCTTGATTTTGGATTTATTTCCAAAGTAAAATAACCTCTTTTGTCAGCATAAAGTTGTGACCCTTGAAGCTATGGTTATGTAAAATGAGAGTTTTCATATAAATAATTTCCATCTCATATAACTACAGAGCACAAAATATTCTTATGCCCAGATGATTTTAAGTTTATATGTAAATACTGTCAATTATTCAATGATAGGGAGAAACTTATGTATTGTTTAAGAATGAATTTTTTTTTCCTGGCAAAGACTATCTGATAAGATGTTATAATCTGAATTCATGGGCTTGTAACTATCTCTATTCATTGCATTTTAACATGGGCTTGTAACCATCTCTATTCTTTGCATTTTAGGTTGATTTTCTACCTGAACCAGTAATTAAAAAGTAAAAAAATCTCTACTATATTATTTTCTAATTATAATCATTTAATTCAGACTATTCAATTGATTCAAACATTTTGTAAACACTTTATTTTGAAAAAATTATAGATTCACAGGAAATCACAAAGATAGAACAGAGAAGTCTCATTTACCCATAATTCCATTTCACCCAATGGTTACATCTGAAGTAATTATAGTACAATAACAAATGAAAGAAATTGGCATTGGTATAATGTCACATATGTAGATTCATATAACTACTAAGATACAAAACCCATCATTGCGAAGATCTCTTTAATGCTATCTTTTCATATTCACAGTCATACCTTCTTCCTCCTAGCATTATAACCCCTAAAACACTGATTTGTTCTCCATCTCTATAATCTTTGTCATTTCTAGACTGTCATATAAATGGAATTATGCCTTTTGATATGGGCTGTTTTCACTCAGTATAATGTCCTTAAAATTCATCAGTCATTGCATGTATCAATAGTTTGTTCCTTTTTATTGCTGAGTAATATCCCATGGTATGGATGTAGCCTAGTTTGTTTAAATAGTCACTTATCTAAGACATTTTGGCTGCTTCCAGTTCTTAGCTATTATAATTAAAGCTGCTATGTATTATCATGTAGCTTTTTTATGTGGACATAAATTTTCATTTCTCTGGAATGAATGCCTAGAAATGTGATTGCTGGGTTATATGGAAAATATACATTTATTATTTTTAAAAGCCGCTATATTTCCTCTCAGAGTATCTATACATTTCCATAAGTAATATACAAGAGGTCTTATTTCTGTGAATCCTCAACAGCATCTGGTATTGTCAGTATTTTTTATTTTAGCTGCTCTCATCTGTATGTACTGATAGCTCATTGTAATCATAGTTTGCATTTCCTTAATGGCTAGTGAAGTTGAGCATCTTTGTGTATGCCTATTTGTCACCCATAAGTCCTTGTTGGTGAAACGTCTCTTTATGTCTTTTGCTCATTTTCTAGTTAGATTATTTGTTTTGTTGTTCCTGTTGAGTTTTTGAGGTTCTTTACATATTTTACATATTGGTCCTTTATCAGATATGTGGTTTGTAAACATTTTCTCCTAGTGTGTAATTTATCTTTTCATCCTCTTATGATGGTCTTTTGAAGATGAAAAGTTTTTCATTTGAATGAAGTAGAATTTATCAATTTTTTAACTTAATGTATTACTCTTTTGATATCATGTCTATGTACCAAGCCCTAGGTCCCAAAGATTTTCTCCTATTTTTCTTCTAAAGGATTTATACATAATTTTTTTATCCTATCACTTTTTTATCATGGTTATAAAAACGCACACATAAAAGTTACCATCTTAACCATTTTTAAGGATACAGTTCAAGAGTGTTAAATGTATTCACATTGTTGTAAAACAGATTTCCATAACTTTTTCATCTTGCAGGACTGAAATGCTATAGCTACAAAGCAATAACTTTCATTCCCCACCCTCAGCCTTGGGTTAACCGCCATTATAATTGGTTTTTATGGATTTGGCTACTTTAGATACCTCACAGAAGGTGAATCATACAGTGTTTATCTTTTTGTAACTGGCCTATTTTACTTGGCATAATGTCTTCAAGGTTTATCTATATTGTAGCATGTGACAGGATTACCTCTTTTTTTGAAAGCTGAATATTATTCCATTGTATATACTACATTTTGTTTATCTCTTCAATTTTTAATGGACACGTAAGTTGCTTCCACATCTTGACTCTTGCAAGTAGTGCCACTATGAACATGGATGTGAAAGATTAATAGTTTGAAGCTTTATAATTAAATTTGTTATCCATTTTGAGGCAATTTTTATAAAACATGTGAGGTTTAAGATGAGGTTTATCTTTTTAGATATCCAATTCCTCCAGCAACATTTGTTGAAAAGACTTTGGCAGTGCTTGTGTGGAGCTACTTCTGAGTTCTTTCCTATTTCATTGCTCTGTATATCTGTCCTTCTGCATGTACCACATAGTCTGAATTAAGGTAGCTGTATAATAAATCACAAAAAAAATTGAAGCAAATCCTCCGACTTTATTCTGATTTTTCAAAATTGTTTCAGTTCCTATATATATATTTTTTATTTTCAGATAAATTTTAGAGTAATCTCACCTTTATCTTTAGAAAAAATCTTACTGTGATTTTTATAAAAATTGTATTAAATCTGTATATCACTTTGGAGAGAATTGACATCTCTACTTCTTTGAGTCTTCCAATTTATTTTGCCTCCATTGACACTCCAGAGGAGGAGTGTACCTTGCTTCTCCAGGACAGGAATGGGAATTCAGGCTCCACTAGGAGTGGGAAGGGTATCTCATTACCACTAGTCTGGGATATATGAGGCAAACAATAAAATCAGGAATCTCACTGGTATGTTGTACCTCATGTCCTGAAGTCCCTAGTTGGTCTGCATTCTTCTCTTCACCTTTTTGTATTGTTTACTATTTGCTTTATAAGGCCCAAGGTTGTTAGCTGTACTTAGGAGGAGGACTAGGGGAAAATACATCTACTCCATCTTTCTAGAAGTGGATCTCCCTAACCATTGTTTTATCTGGTCATTGCCCAAATACAATCACTCAGTACCTTTAAATTGGCCTCTCATGCTTTACAAGACAAACATTTCTTTATTAATTATTAATCATTTTCATATATATTTAATTATTTCAATTAAGATAAGAATCAAATATGATACATAGTGAAATATTCTGTTAGCCTCCCTACTATTTTTTCTATTTCCTTGACTAGTGGAATCATTAAAATTGAAATATTAATTCTCTTTTGTAGCAGTAGACATTGTCATAAAATACAGACTTTGGAAACATTTTTGCTCAATCAATTTAAAATGACACTTCAATTTTTTAGAAAAATTTACCCAGGAAAACAAGCAAATACATTCAATACTTAACTTCATTTTTAAATGTTTATTTATGTAAAGATGATAGTTGTCCTTTAATTTTCCAGATATATTTGGTATATTTTAAACATTCCTTTCTAACTTCCTATGTGATGTGTCAAAATACAGAGTCCCAGTTCTAGGCATACTTTTTAGTTGCTTTTGAGAATGATGAATTGTTTAACAAAACTTAAACTTCCTGAGTATAATCAAAGAAAAAATTTTGTATTTTCTATTACCAATTTATTTTAAATCTACCTTTAAACCATTATTAATTTTTTTTAATTAAAAATACATTTTCTAATACTTTAATTTTTAATTCTGAGTAAATTTATTGATTTTATTTGCACATTAGGTATTTCCTTTGAGTTATATGCAACAAAAAAGTTTTTTAAAACATCCCAATACATTTTCTGTGCTATTTACGTAATATAGAAAGGCACTAATGAGAATTTAGGCACAGATACCAAAAATTATAATTAGGAAATATGTTATAATAAATCCATAATTCTTGATTTTAAAAAACAGTAATTCATGGTGAAATTTTTATCAAGAGATAAGAAGTTAATAAAAACATATTTCATGATATTTTTGTAGCATTAAATAGCATTATAGCTAATTACATATGTAATAAGTCTCATATTTTCATTTGTTTATCAAATAAACTTTAGAAAAATAATTTGTGATAATTAAATTAAGTAAATTACAGATTAAATAACAAAATCACTTTTTATGAACAGAAATTCTTAAAGATAATAGATAACATACCAAAATAATATATAGATTTTAACCACTATCTTAAACAAGTTTCCCTAGCATTTTCCCATTCAGGAAATGAGAGAGTAAGAAATATAGATGGTTACAGGTGATTAAAAGTGATTTTGATGACATTATTCATGAGTGATCACTGATTTCATACGTAAATTTTATTGTAAAGGCATAATTAGGCATTCTTGATTCATTGAGACACACAGATATTATTATTAAGACACATTAATTATGAAAATAAACAAGCCCAAAGAATTTTCAATTCATTTCACAGGCCGTCAAAAGCAGAACTTTCTTTCCCTGCTTCTCTTATAATTTGTGAATCATACTTTTAAATGCTAATAAAGTTTTATTATTCTTGCAAAGTAATCTTTAAGCTACTAAATTATCTCATAGGCACTTCTCTATAGTGAGCTGACCTGACATTTGCCAAAGATGACTCTTTCCCTGAAAGTGAATTTATGTTTATCATTCAAACTTGCTGCTGTCCTTACTGCTATGCCTAGGCCAGAGCATCCATAAAATACTTAGCTAGCTCTTCCTTGAGGACTAAAAATGTGGCCATGCGGTCCCTTTCCTGTCTGTTGTCCCGGTAAATTATAATAGCACCTCCTTTTGTTCTCCGTGTTTGGGTGATCAATTTTATGGTAACATTAACTATAGAGAAGTAAAATTCGAGATTGGGGAAGACTTTCCAAAGAAGCAACTGTACCGATTCCCAGCACAGTTTCAGGTCAACAAGTATGCCATAGCACAGGTCCTATAAACTTTAAAATTATGGAACTTATTATTTAACTTTAGAACATCTAAAAGGGTGACATTAAAAAAAAAAAGATAGTTGATTAGAAAATAGCCTTGTTTTGTAAATAGCATGTAAGTAACAAGCCAAAGCTCCTCAATGTGGTTGTTAAACCTAGACTCCTGAGAAAGACTTCTTAGATTTCAACCCCAGTTCCAAACACTTAATCTCTCTAAGTTTCAGTATCCTCATCTATATAAAAGTAGATAATAATAGTTCCTATAGAATAAGATTATGTGGGGATGAAATGAGATAACACATTTCAAAGCATTTAGCACAGTGCCTGTCACATGGTAACCACTCAAGAAATGTCATTTATTATTATTTAATAATAATATATATCCTCAATAAAGACTCAATTGACAAAGAGGCCATGGCACTGACCTTCTGGATGCAGTGCGAATATATTCCTAAATATCACGTGAGAGAAATGTACATAGAGAGTTCCAGTTTTTTTTATCAATACTAGAGTAGGATAAATTCACATTTAATCAAAATCAAAGTAGACATTACATACGTATATATAATTAAAGATTTCAAAATAATTGATTCGTTTATATGTTTTTCATTTATTCAATATACATTAGTCCAGAGCATGCTATAATTAGGTCACTGTGCCTTTTAATTAATACTGGAACATATACTTGAATTTACTCCCACCTAAAGATTAACAATGCTAATAGGGAGTAAGTCCCTAATTTATTGCATAGCCTTGTTCAATCAAAAAAAAGATTTATTTTCTATAGAGTATAATATATGGTAGATCACTTTGCATAAATTCATTTAAATGCCTCAAAGATGAATACCAGGGAATAAATGCAGAACTCACATCTTGTTCTTTTGATGAATTTGATTAAAGACAAACTTTCAGTGATCAAAACCAAACAATTGAAGCTTTATTTAAAAAAAAGTTTCTTTTAAGATTAAATTTTGAATTGGATTCTAATGTATTGTAAGGTACTACCAGGTCTCGGTGGGGAGGAAGAATGAGAAATTTGTCAGACTGGGCACAAATGTCAACACTTGCCAACAGTACTATGCAAAGGAATGTATTCTTTATATTTAATTAAAGTTTATACATTATCTTACTAAAAGAAAGTATAAAATTAACATTTTTACTGTCCTCAAAAAATAAAAGACAATAGGAATTTAAACAAGTTGAAAGCAACATACCCTGTGTAGTAGTTTAGGAATCAGAACTTTCTTTGTTCACTAGCTATTAATACATTATTAACATCTGGCAAGATTTTTTTATTTTATTACTGTGTGTTTTTCAAAAACAATAGAAGCAAAAATTAAAGTATAAAAGCTTGCTTACCTCTGATTAAATATTTTAATTCTGATGTCACAATCTAGATTGTTCTAAAAATAAGAACAAATTTATGAAATTTGATTGATCTTACTTAGACATTTATTCATGCAACACATTTCCTGACATCTCTAAGGTATCCTCTCTGTGGAAGGTATAAGACACAAATAAAAATCAGAATCCAGGGAGGAGAAAAATAAATGTATATTTACAGTTCAGGGTGATAACTACAAAGAGATGATAGTTATGTGACACATAAGATGGAACACACTCCTGATGGTATGAGGGATCTGACGTCAGATTACAGTCTTGAAAGCTAAACTTGAATTAGCCCATGGGAAGGAGTGCAAGGACAGCATCCCTTACATGCCAAAGCTACATCAAGACGTTAGAGATTAACGGTTTGGAAAACTGCAATGTTAAGAATGGCAAAAGTGAGCTTGCTGAGTTTGACATGAAGCTGCCACACTAAGTTACATAGTGAGATTTGTGTTTTAGAAAGATGATTTAGGCAGCAATCAAAAAAAAAAAAAAAAGAATTACTTCAAGATGAGACTGAGGTAGGAAAATCAAGACTTTGGCTGTTGCAACTGGATAGGGTGAAGTGCGGGAAGCAATGGGTGGATTAATGAGCTGTCAGGAAGGTCAAAGGAAGAGAGATTCCTAATTAATACAGATTAATTAATAGAGAAGAAGAAAGTATCATGAGTCCTAGGTTTTGGCCTGAGTAACTAGAAGCTGAGGAAAAAGAGAAAGACTACGAAGGGACATTTACATTAGAGCATAAACTAATATGAAAGTATCTGAGAATTTTAAGACTTTGGATTGACTTAATATGCTGAAAAACCCTGTTAGCTGGAAAGAGTAATAGAATTTCCCATGGCATCTAACGCATAAATGTGCAGTGGTTTTTCCTACAGCTTTTCTGCTCACTTAGTATTTTCAGTCAATTTACAATTGGTCATTATGAATTAATCCATTTATCATCTCCATGAGGTTAGTTAATGGAAACATTTCATTTTTAATCTATCAGTGGTGAAGTAATTTTCAAGAAGATAATTTTATTAAATTAATAATGAATTAAAGCAAAACAAATGCCTAGCTTATGGCTCTGAGACCAAGAATAAAATGAAATCTGCCATTACTTAAGGGGTGTATCCTAGTTCAACGAAACTTGTAAGTATGGTTAACATGCTTTACACAAAATACTGCTACAACAAAATAATGAGCAACTTATTCGTACTAGTAATATTTTTAACATTAGTTAGGATTCCATACAAATTACAAATTTCACTACCAGAATTTTATTATAATTTTATCACCTAGCACATTGTATAAATTTCCATAAAGCATCTTTTTTAAATCACTGAACTCTTCTTCTCCAAATTATAATCCTCTAGTTACCAAGAATTGTGTGCGACTACCCCGAACTTCCCTCGTTGCTTCTGATCGTTCTGAACCCTGATGAACCGTAAGCAGTGAAATGCTGCTTAATCTTCCATTCAAATCCACTGACAGCTTTTCATGTCTATTCAGATTTCATTAGATTTGGCGAGAGTGATTTAATATATTTCAGTTATATATGCAATAGAAACTAAGTATTCTATTTTTAAAGAAAAGTCCAAGGTGTTTACAACAATATAGAAGTACTTTAGTACTTCTGGATTTCAGACAAAGGAAGATTGTGAAGTGCTAATAATGCATTTTTAGATGTTTACTGAGCTGTGGACAACAGGAAACTGGGTATCAAGTCAAAGATACCAGGAAACATGAACCACAGAAGCATCCTTATAGCGGTGCCACATTATGACTGTACAGACCTGCACCCTATAACATCAATATTGTAACTGATTGTTCTGATTATTCAGTATGACAGAAAGATGACCTTTACATGAAAATTATTACAAATACTTCTATCCAAAGTAAGCATGGTTAGGGGGGAAAAAATATTTTAAGACAAATGGAAAAGGCTTCCTTTTTAATGACTTCTTTGGTTATAAACAGGTCTTGAGTGACATTAGCTCTATGAATTATTAACTGTTCTGTGTGTCCTGTGAGGACCAGGATGAAATTAATTACCCTGGGTTATAGTTCACAGAACATATTTAATACAATTTACCTTGCTTTAATGTAAAATCATTACAGAATGAAAATATATCTTTTGATCTGAGATAGCATATATTACTTAGGAAGCTACTCCTGAGCATGTTGCATACTTTTTATTATTTTAAAAATAAAAACTCAGATATTCTTAACAGGAAGCATAAACAAAGCAGAAATACCAACTCTGTACATCTTCCCATGACTCTTGACTTGATGTTTCTCATTCATTGGCCCACAGGTTCCTGAGTTAAATAAAACAACAAAATATAATTAGCATGTTTATTTCTGGTTATTCTATAATGACTTATTATCACTTTAGCAAAACAAAACTTGCTGAGAAAAGGTGACCTAAATGATTGCTAAAACCACAGCAATCATACTAAATATTCTAAATACACAGGAAAAAAAAATGATGATGAACTAGGAAAATTTTGATTCTAATCAGTAAAGAAAATAAGTGAATATGGACCAAATATATGAACTATATAAGAATAAAATAGGAGAATCCAGAAAAATTGAGAGAAAAAAAAATAAGACTACATGAAAAGTTATAAAAGAAACTAGCCTATGATGACAAAAGAAAAAATATATATATGCAGTTCAATAGATTTTCTTTTAGATTTGTTGCTACCTGTTTTCTGGTTAAAAAAAAAAAGATTTCATTTATGCATAACTATATTTCTCTCCAATAATTTTGTAAACAGCATATTCAAGCACATAGTGATTAATTAGGTCTTTTATGAAACTAAAAAAAAAAATTAGCTGGATTAATAGAGAGCCTGTGTATAGTGGATTTTACCTTTTACTTGGAATACCATTTGGAAGTTACTTACCTTTTTTCTATGCCTGGGGCCATTATTTTCTATATCATTGCTATCGTCTGATTTCCTGTATGGAAAACAAAACAAGAAAATCACTAGATGTTTGCATTGCATAATATTAAGTCAGTACACCATCTGTAATATGTCATGGCTATCAGATTAACATAAAAGGGCAATACAGACAGAATTCATTCTTCTTAAAACAGTTTTACTTGTAATGTTCTTTTTTTAATGCCATTGCTAGGAAAGGAACTCTCATCACAAATTATAGTGGCAAAGGCCTGTTTATTTTATGCAGAGGGAGAACTGCTTCTCCCTCAGCATGTGTAAGGGGCTTGGGTATATGGCTATAACTTGTGTGTTGTTTTGACACCTGCGAAATCAAAGCCAATTGGGAGCTCAGCCAATATGTGAGATGCAATTGCTGTAATTTAACATGTTTATTACACTGAATTAGAGACTAAACATGGTTCTTTATCTACCTAATGTGCATCAGAGCAAGAACACAAACCTAGGCTTCAGATCCTTAAAACAAAAGAGACTAAACTAGATAACAAGGATGTATAATGAATGCCCTTCTAGGTCTTATGGGCAGCTTTAAGTTATTAAGTTATTAACACCAGAGAATAAATTCAACCACCTAACCAACTATGTCAAGATTTGGGGATGGGGCGGGTAGGTGAGATTGTATAGATTAAATATACGACTGGATCAGATAGATAATGTGAGCTCCTCGTTGAACTATTTGAAGTGACTGGCTTGTTTACACGTTATACATTTAGTACTATTTTTAAGAATTATTTTCACCAAGAAACTATGAGTCGCTGATATCTAAACACATATATAAATATTACATATAAAATGTATTGAAAAATAGTGCTTACTCTCTGTTAGGAAAAAATCATCTAACTAAAAATTCTGAAAGAGTATTAGTAAAAGGTTGGCGTAAATGAGTTATGGTGCCCTTGATACCTGTATGAAATCTGAAGATACTGATATAGCCTAAAGATGAGAACTGAAAAACTGACCGTGATCTCTGTGGAGCAGTCTAGGATGGAGAAAGTGATGTACGATATCCCAGTTTTCAAAAACAAAAAGTTAATTTTTTGTCCTGGAGGTTAAATCAGTTTGACATTGCTCCTAAGGTATTCTACCAAAAAATATTTTTTACATAGGGTAGGCTACATAAATGAAAATTAAATCATTAAGAATTGATAATATTAAGAATTGCTCCACATTGTTCTAGCACCGTCCATTCAGAGCGTGTCTTAAAGAAGCCAGAATGCACTGGGACTGGAGCAACCTCAAATGTGACTGCAAGGGGATGGCTGGAAACATTGGGAGGCCAAACTGGGACACTAGAAGAATCAGGCAAGGTTGTAGCTGTTTCACGTATCTAAATGACTGTCATGTATTTTATATGGCCCTAACGGGACTCCATACATGAGAACCAGAAAGATAAAAAGTTTAAATCAACATAAATAAGATATCTAAGTCATCCAGAAAGGTGTAATTAATTCTCTTCCAACTGTGAGAGTCCGTGATACTAAGACAAGAACTGCTTTTTTCCTAGCTGGAGTTATGGGACTCCTGGTATAATTATTTTATGCACTTAATTTAGAAGCTTATATCATGTTGATTTATTTTACTTTCAATATATGAATTGAGTAAAAATAACTATTTTGAATAATGTCTAAAAATATCTAGGTGAGAACGGTACACCCCAGGCCTGCTTTTTAACTGTGGCTACAGCACTCACACCTCACAGCTCTTATTGGCTGATAAAAATAAACTTTTAAGTACCATGTTTGGTTGGTAACAGTTGCTCAGACCTCCAATTTCCTAGGTTTTTCTTGTCTGCTTTAATCTGGTCTCATTTCCCCAATCCCCATTAACTCTGTTACTCAATTTTTTTTGAAGTATCACTGATATACAATATTATATTAATCTCAGGTATACGACACAGTGATTTAACATCTGTATATCTTACAATGTTATCACTACAATAGGTCTAGTAACCATCAATCACCATACAAAATTATCATGACATTGCTGACTATTTTCCTTATGCTATATGTTACATTTCCAGGGCTTATTTACAGACCTAGTGGGTTTTATGTTAAATGATATAAGTCAGAGAAAAACAAATACCAAATGATTTCACTTACTGTGGAATCTAAACAAAAAAGAACAAAACAGATTCATAGATACATAAGGTTGGCAGAGGGGTGTGGGGATGGATAAAAAAGATGAAAGGGAGTAAGAGGCACGAACTTTCAGTTATAAAATAAATGTTACTCAGATATTAATCCCAGTCTTGTCCACTTCCATCTGTGGACTCCACACTCAGTTCTCTGATTTGAAGGAGCTAGCAACTCTCAGCTTCGCCAAACCAAATTACATCCCCAGTAATGTCCCTCTCAGCCTTTCTCATGCTCAACTCTGAACAAAGGTGGGAGGGTTATTAGAGATCTAGAGACATAATTTGTGTGTTTTCAAAAATAAGGACTAATTGAACTCTAGACCTGTGATTTGGAACATGGCAGGGAATCAGAATCAGTGAAAGACATTTTAAAGAAGTACAGATGCCCAGGCACCAATCCTTTGGATCAGAATCTCTGATCCAAAGATCCAGTAAAGTCTGAGCAACTGTATTTTTAAGGAGCATCCTAAGTGATCAAAAATATGGCCAGGGTTGAGAATCAGTGCTTTAGATAAGTAATATTTCCTTATGGTTATTAAACACCTTCTGTGCGTCAAAGCCAATACTAATCACTTTTACATATATAACATCATGTAATCCAACAGCCTTATGTCATAAGTACTATCATTAAACCCATTTTTTAAGGAGAAAACTAAAGCACAGAATGGTGAAGGGCAGTATGTGATGGCGGGGGATTCCAACACAGGTAGGCAAACTCCAGGTGCTTCCCATAACATGTACATGTACATAAAAAATAACGCATGTGTACCATACCATGTGATTCCTCCCTAATTAAACATTTTTTTCTACTTCATTTTTAACTGTATTTTACTCAAGTGAAAATTAATCCATAAAAAATAATACTTACAGCTGTTCAATTTGTTCAAATTCTTTCCCATTGGCTGTGTAACAAAAGAATATAAATATTAATATTGGTTTATTATTCTTCTGGAGCATATGTGTTCAGTTCAGCTTTGCTCCTGAGTTAAGGGTGATTTCCCCTCTTTGGAATGAAAGAGAGGCGTGCTATGTTAGACGGTGGCACTCCATCACCTCCTCCTCTTTTCCTGATCTCCAGACCTTGCCTACAATTTCAATCAAGCATAGTCTAGTACCTAGAATTTTCAAGAACAGGATTGTTTGATTAATTACAAAATTACTTAAGTTATTAAAATTTAGAATCAAGAAAGTATACAGAATTTAAGATAAATTTTCTTAAAGGAACCATTGGTTTCTCGACTCGTAAAACATCAGGTACGGACTACAAAACTAGGACATTGACAGGACAATGTCTCTTTTTTGAGAACTCCAGAATATTTTATAAAATATTTTTAAACGAGTTATCTAAGTGAAATAATAACTGTCTTTGAAATCTTCTACATTAAGCTGCCACAGAATTTTCCAATATTCTAGTGCCAAGCACATATCAACTAATTGGTACATAAGTACCAGTGTTATCAAGGAAAAATGGGGTGGGAGATATATTTTAATATTTTAGTAAGTTGAAACAGGAAGACCATCATTAATACAAGTTCATAGCTCACTGTCACCATTGATATTAACATAAATATCACTCCAAATAACAAAAACTAGATTTTTTCCCCCAAAAAATATTAAAGCCCTTATAATGTATTAAGTCATAACATGAGAATGTTATCTGAAAAAAATAAATCCTACCTCGGTTCTTCTTCCTTTGGGTGTACATTTCACAAAGCAGAATAATAGCCACTAGAAAAACAACCTCAGCAGCTATTGCAAGAAATGGTTTGAGGGGCACCAGATAGCTCAGCACGACAAGTTCAATGTGACTCTCACTCTCCCCTAAATGGAATATTGCATGGCACCGGTAAGATCCCTGATCTTCTTCTGAAAGATGCATTATCTTGAGCCTTGTCTCATTAACATTTGCTCCATTGATCACATATTTATCATTCCTTTGAACATCAAGAGGAACCTAATATAAGGAGACATTAAAATCCATTTTTATCATATTACATAAAAGATACGTGTCCTAAATGATTTAGTTTTGAGTGAAAGCTATAAGAAAACTACTTGCCAGGAAAAGGCATATTAAAATTTGTGAAAAGTTATCCATAACGGACCTCAAGTCTTATTAGATGTTGATCTCCCAGAGGCAGCAAACAAAGGAAAAATATACTTTTCTTTACGTAGCACTGAATATTTTTAATGAGAATTAAAAAATCCCACCATCTGGGTTTCACATTCTAATTCCTGACTAGCTATTCAAGAACTTCCTCTTTCACAGCACAAGCATATATTATATCAACTATTAAATTAGTGAAGCTATTTAATCTGATCGTTCCAATAAAGGAAGCTCACTGGGTCCTGATATTGGAAGTTCCTCTGACTAGACCTGAAGATGAAATCCAGAGGCCTTTAAAGCTGATGTAAAAGGAATGGTAGAAATCCCCATTGAGCCTGGTACATGTGGTGGTCTGCCCACTTTCTGGATTTTCATATCCGAATTTCTCTCTTTCTCAGGTAGGCTGGCTTCTGAGATTCAGTGGATTTTCCCCAACCTCTTAAGAACCATACTAAGCTAGTTGAGGGCTTATTTACTTAATCCATTTATATTAAATTTTATTCTCAAGTCATTTGATGTCTCTACTGTTCTATCACTCAACTGCACTGCTCAATAAATGCCAATCTGCATACAAATGTTCCCAGAGGTCATCTGATGAAGAACTGTCTCTGAGTTTATTATTTGCCCAAAGAATTGTAGCAGCCTGGCTCCTTGTACACAGCATTGCATGTAATACTTGTTACAAATGTACCCTTTCTAACTCAGAGCTGATAAATCAAAATACTGCATGATTAATAGGCATCCCAAGTGATTCTGATGCAGATGGTTCGTCTACATTTTGAAAAAACTCTTGACCTAAAGTTTTGACCTACATGCTCTTCCCTGCACTTTGTTCTGACATCTGAATATGACCCACACTTAGGGCCATATTAAGAGAAAATTGTTATAACAAATGGAATTAGAGACTGCATTCTAAAAGTTTAATATAATTACATTTAAGGTATTTTTGTCTAGTATCATATATAAATCAATTAATTTCGGCTATGTATTTCAAATCTGCAATTGATATACTTTTTACAAATTTATGTTTTTAAAAAATATTTACATATACAAAATAATTGCCTTTCCTAATCATCAGTAAGAAGATAAAAAAGAAATATTAATGGTTCAAGTGTGCTCCCAAGTGATTTTGAGCTATTTCTTTGAAAAATCACAAAATCGATCACTCTTTCTTTTAAGTCATTCCTCTGTCCTCCTTCAACAGTCTATGATGGCATCAGTTTTGTTTAAGAACTAATTCAATATTTCATTGTAGATCTGCATTCTCACTCATACTGTTCTTTCTAGAATTATACAGCTTGCTTTTACAGGACTTTCATTTCAATGATTATTAGCATCAAGGCAATAGAAGGATGTCCCCTAAAGCAGCGGTACCCAACCTTTTTGGCACCCTGGACTGGTGCTCCTATGAGAATCTAATGACTGATGGCCTAAAATGGAGCTGAGGTGGTGATGCTAGTGCTGGGGAGTGGCTGCAAATACAGATGAAGCTTTGCTCATTAGCCTGCTGCTCACCTCCTACTGCATGGTTCCTAAGAAGCTGGTTATGGTCTGTGGCTGGGGGATTGCCCTAAAGGACAATTTCTAAAACTTCCCTGCTATCAGAGGCTGTTTGGGAGGAAGAAAGACAGCCATAAATGATTTCTTGAATACTCATGTTTTTCTTAATATCAGCTTTTTGAATAGTCATTAATTCCTTAATAGGAATTTTAAGTATTTGGCTTCCCTTAACTCTCTGGAAGGCCAAAAGAGGCCAACGACACTTACTGAAAGAGCCTAACACGTAAGTTGAAATTACCAAATTTTCATTTTTTTTCTCAAATAGTGACATGTTGCATTCTATCACAACTGTTTCCAGAGGCAGAAGCAGGGAGACTGCTTTTTTCCCCAGTATTTTCATGAAATGATAGGAAAAAATAAATCTTTTGTTGTTGTTGTTGTTGTTGTTGTTGTTGTTGTTGTTGTTGTTGTTAGGGTTATTTCTAAACTCACCAACTAAAAGTGAATTTCAACTTCTTCTCAAAGAATTTAAATAAATAGCTAAATCTAAAAAACAAAGAGTATCAGCTAATGAAACATTGAGTATCTTTAGATGTATAATGTAATATGCTAAAAACATCAAATAACTCCATTAATCGTGATTCTTTATGAATACATGCTAAAGAACAAGATAACAGAAGTATAAAGAGTTCTGGGAATTCTGAGTCTGTTATAATCTTATTATTTATGAAATAAGAGTTTTTGTTTTCTTCATTATCAAAGAAATATGATCTTACCTCTGCACTCTCATTACTAAAGTACCAGGTCCAGTTTAAAGGGAAACAATCTTGACATTTACATATCAAGACAGTTGAATCCCCCACATAAGTGATCAATGGTTTGTTTTTTCCATGAAGTTCAGGGACTAAGAAAAATTTAGAGAAATGTATATTACTGAAAGATTTTGAATAAGGGAGATGTATTCAAGTTCAACACAATTTCTTCTTTCATTTTTTCATTATGATTTTACATAATTTTAGTTCTACATAAAATGAAACTAATTTATAGTAGTTAGGATGTATGGTACTAACAATAATAGCAGTAGATAGTTCAATATAATTATTCGTAAAGTAAAATTAGAAGAATGATCTTCTGTTATTGAGCTTAATAACAGTATAAGTATTATAATAAACTGTTATTTGCTTTGGATAAGAAAGAAACTATATTTCATGACTATTTCTTCACGCCAAAGTTATTTTAAAACAATTTTTTTCAAAGTTTTACCTTAGATGGCATTTGAGTGGAGACAAAAATTTTCAGGATATAAATTCTTTAGTTGATACAGATTAATAAAAGCCATCAAAGAGTAGGAGAGGTAGGCATATGAGAAAGGAACATAGGAAAATTAATTTAAAAAAACAGTAGGAATGAAAATGAGATTTAAAAAGTTTCATGTGGTTTCACAAAAAAATCATTATAATAAATTTACTAAGAAGATTTTGAAGCAGATACCATTAGTAACAGAATAAAAATGAGCTCTGAATTTAGAAAAATTAGATTTTAAGGATATAAATAACTTAGTAAATTAAAACATAAAGAACATAAGCAACAACAACAAAAAAAGCCAACCAATAGCTTCCATAGTGAAACCAGTTCCTTCATATTGTCCTCAAAGTATATATTGTAGAAGGTACAGTTACATCGGAGATGTAGACCGATCATCAAAGATTACTTTTGATTTTTCTCTTTTACTAATTTTAGCAGGTTTCATGTTTTGTGTTGTTTACTTTATCCTTTGTTGTTGTTTAGTTTGCCAACAGAGAGAGAATGTAGGAAATTATGTCTACATTTTGAATACTATGCTAACGAATTTTATAGGGATTATTTGATATTCACTTGTTATCTTCTTTCTAGATTTTATTATTTGTAAGATCAGAGTGGAGAATGGAAAGATCAATTTTAATTATCATAATTAGGTTTCTAGATTAAATACATTTTCCAGGTGCTCTTGGCTTTTTACTATCTGAAGATAATTAGGCATTGAGTGCATGTATCAATTATAAAGATGAGGAAGTAGAAAATAATTGGTAATAACTAGAAAAAGAAGTCCTATTTGTATAACCACCAGAGAAGTGGTAAAAATAGAGTTGGAGGATAGTATTTTGTTATGGGTTCTGTCTTTAGGTGATTACTATTACAATGATGAATGTGAGAAGTCCTTTTTCCTTATTGTCGAAAGTAGGCCTCAATATAATTATACCTATCACCCTCTCCTTCATCAGGACTGCTGACCAACAGTGTTGAATGAGGCCCTGCTAATAATAAAGAGATGCAAGTAAGAGGAAAGTATGTCACCCACAAAAGCATAAACGCTTCAGGTGATCATAAGAAGAATGACAGAGCAATCTATGTCAGTGGTTCTCATACTTTTCATAACCAAGAGAGCATATTTTGATGAAACTGAGTGGCCCATAATTTTATATTAGCCAAAGATGTGAATCACTAATTTATAATTGCCCCATTGATAGTTTATGAAAACTTATTAAGGTACCACTAGGGTGCTCCTGAGGGAAGAGAGAGATGAGTACATGTGACCAGGGTGACTAAAGCCATCCAGCCAGAAGAAATTGGTGAGCTGACCTTGGCAGAAGGTATTCTGAGCACTCCTTTTGAGTACTTGCTATTGGTCACTATTAGGCTGAGGGACATTAAGGTACATGTGGTTTATATGTATCCATTTCAAAAGTTGAATCATGAGTGTTTGAGAGACAGCATGGTGTGACAATGATGTAACAAAGATAAGATTTGGGTTCAAGAAATATTTGAATTAGAAATACAGCTTTAGTGTTATTAGTATTGAGTGTAAAGGTAGGTTATACCCATCCTATAGTGTTGCCAGGATTAAGTATGAGAACATAATAAACACATTGTATTATGAACACCACAAACATTCAAACTTTTGTCGTGATCATATACTGGTACTACTTTTCTTAACTGAGCCATTTGTAATGCTCACGGCTTTTCTACATAGTGATCATTAGCCAGCTTACTAGGATAAGTTCTCTTGTCACATGGAAGAATGACTAGGCCAACTGGCCATGTGTAACCATGAAATAAAAGAAATGAGACCTAGATAAAAAAAAAGAGCTGGAAATCCATCTGAATTCATCTCAGAACCATAAGAATGTGCAAAAACAACCTCAAAAGAGAAAAAGGCTCCAAATTGATTTATCGACCACTTAACTCATTTAGAAAGGAGATTAAAAGATAAAAAAATGATGAAAAACAGATGAATTCATAGGAAACAAGGTCCAGAAAAATGAAGAAATGGTGGCTTTGAGATGCTGGTGATGGTACCAATCCATCCTTTAAACAACTTCTCAGTAAAGCTGTAAAACAATTTCTACTACTTAAAACACACATTCACATGATTGACTAAAACAGTTGAATAAGATTTTCTTTGTCTTAAGGATTACAATTTAAGTATAAATTAGAAAATTTTAAATCAGGGTGCCTAATTACTGCTCCTTACCAACACAAGAAATTAAATTGGTTGAAAACATAAAAGAAAATCTTGTTTTCAGATGTATGTAATATATGGAACAGAAAGAATACATGGAATAATAACTTTACATAATATCCTGAAACCTAAGAATGAAAAGGAAATAGCCCACTAACCACATACTGGTTTGAACAGGAAAAGGCAGAAAGAATAAAGCAAATAATACTTTGACACAACCTAAAGCTAAAGAGTGAGGCCTCTCTCCCCTCTATCTCCCCACCATCCTGACTTCAATGTGTGGCCTCAAGTGTGCCATGTAATCTCCAGGTCTTGTAAGTAGTAAATCTAAATAATATATCTGTATCTTTGCGGAGTTCCATGATTGCTGAAGGGTGTCTTGCAAGCACAAGAACCACAAGGGCTAGTCCAGTTAAACAGTGATCATGGATAGGCTGACACCAGTACAAAACACTCTCGCACAAGTGTTCTGCCCTGTTGGGTGAAGCTACTTCTATTTGGTTCAGTTTCCCCAGTTTGCAGCTACTCCTTCAGGGCTCATTTGTAGACCCAGATAACACTCTAATGGAGGAAAATAGCCAATATAAGGAAATTGGAAGCAACTCCAGGATCCAAGAGAATGAGTTGACTATCTGTCCTGTATTTTATAAACAAGATGATAAGTTTAAATGTCAAAATGTTAAAGGCCTAAATTAAGCTGAACCATAAAATATTTTATTCTGTTTTGTTTTTCTTATGATAGAGCCAGTTTCCTCACTAGACATTGGACGTGATGGCAAAAGAAGGCTGGGCAGTTTTCCCTGGTGACTTAAGTCCCTGGTGACCTCAATATAAATTCCCTCCTCTCATTCAACCCTCCAGTTTTCCAGTCCTAGAGAAGATTGTTCTAGATTAGTCATGCTGCAGGGCACTGATTGGGCCCCATTTTCTAGGAATGGGAATTTGGAAGTATAAATAACCCAGCCTCATGCTCAGTATGATGGTTTTTTTGTTTTGTTTTGTTTTGTTTTGTTTTTTCCGGATCAGGAGGTTTTATCTTCCTGTCTAGAATAGTAACTATCAAATTGAGCTTAGGCTGTGAAGGAATAGATGACTCTGTTTTGGTTAGTAAGATCTAATTAAGGAAAAAGATGCTATCCATGTGGTCAAACCTCCCAAGGGTTTCAGTAAGGTTTGTGGCCAAAGCTGGCCAATGATAATAATAAAAATTACTTTGCTTTGGTATCTCCTTTTTGTGTATATTTCCATATTGGAGATTTTGTTGTGAGGAAGAATGATTAAACCAAGTGAGAACAAAGTTATTCTTGGGTCTCCTGACAAAACACTCTGAATCTATCATCTCAAAGCCACTTTCTAATCACACTTCATTTCAATATACCCAACACCTAGTGTAGTTTTATTATTAAATGAAGTATGAGAACACAGATGCACCTGAGAGATAAAGTCCCATTTGGAAAGGTCAACCACGCTTTAGGAGAGGCCGCAACTAAAGACCTGCAGAATTAGCAGAGATCTGAGCATGGCTAAAATAGGAATTCTTTTCTCAAGCCACAAGGTTCCTTCTAGACCTCACATGGAGCAGAGCCACACCTGCATACCACCTGGAGAGGTACAACATGTACATATTTGGCACTGCTTTTTAACAATGCAGCTGCGGTGCAGTTACTCCTAGAGCCAAGCTAGTCTTGCCTTCACACACACTCTGCCTTGAAGGCAGATTCCAAGACTGGTTGTGTTGAGCACTGGTCCAGGGCACAGTGTCTGTTTTCCCAGTCTGTTGATCTCCCAGGTGTCTATCCTATTTCTCAATCTTGGCATACTTCTTCCTGGAAATAAATTAGGGTCATGCATTAGCAGGAAAATATGTGTTGAAATATGATCAAAATGCTGAAATTTACTCACAAGACTAAGACTCAAAAGTGAATAAAAAGCAACGTTTCAGTGGAAAACATGACAGAAGATAGATAAACTGTTCCTCAGCAAGCCTCTAAGAAACAAAGGCCTGGGAAGCATAACAGTTGGCTGAAAGGGACTTTTTATGAAAATTTTGGGTATTTTTTGAGATTTGGGTGAGGGACACATTGCCGCACTGTTAAACCATCTCCCTTAAATGTTAAGATCAGGGAATAGACGCCAGATAACAGTGACAATGAAAGTGATGCCAGAAGGAAACAAAACCAAATTCCATTTCCTTTTCATTTCTCTCTCTCTCTTTTTTTTTTACTATCCCTTAGATTAATGGCCAACATGGCATTAACCACTGCTCTGCTGTGCTTAATATGACAGTGTCGATCTAAATTATAAAATGCACTATGTTCAGGGAACATAAATTTGTTTGACCTGCTCCTGAGGTCACAGTTATGGGCTGCTGCTTATGTTTGGAAATATTTATGACTAGGAAGATAGTGATATAGTATTCTAACGTGTCCTGTTGACCTTTTGGAACTTTGCATAAAATAGGCCACATGAGAGTCTTAGAATTGGAAGAATCCACTTTTGAAGATAGTAAAATTGCTGATTCAGACTAGTGTCTAGGAAAATGGTGTCTAGGATCTAGCTAATGAAAGTGAAAATTCTGTGGAGCTGTAAGGTTGGAGATTTCTATCTGGATATCCACAGACTAGAAAAAATCAGCTTGTGTCACTTTTGGCTAAGAGATATTTACATATTTCCAAATTAGAGAAAAGATTCTTCCATATTGTCAAAGACAGCTAACTTTAACACAGTTTTGAAGCTGAAGTTCTAACTGATTCTATTATGTTACATTTCCATATTTTGACTCCTTGGGTACTTCCCAGTGAAGGCAGATGGCTGGGCCAAGTAGCTTGGTACTGTCTAAATCTCACCATGATTTCCCAAAACTTCCATGTCCTATTATTTGTCCTTTATCAACCAAACTTCTGCATCTTTCTGCTAGGAGATTTTAACGAATAGTGAAGTTTTCACCAACTACCTCAGAATATCCCTCCTCTCCCACTACCAAGAAACATTGCAGACCATCACTCGTCTTTCTTGTGTGAAAAGTAACACCAACATATTACACAGTTGCAAGCTTCCAGTGACTTTTGCTATCTTTCCTGTCACTGGCATCAATAACCAAACACATAAACAGCAGGTCTTTTTGCATCATGCTCAACAGTGATATGGATGCCCTTTAACATAATCTTGTAATAATAAATCAACCAGTTCCCATAAAGGCAGAAGCAGAAACTTTGTTGATGAATTGTTCTAAGAACTCAGTCTTACACACTATAGTTGACTCATGTAGTCAATACCAGAATTTTTTGTTTTTTTGGCTCGACTTAAAATAGAGGATAAAATAGGCTTTTCATCCACGCTCATCTGTAGTGCTGCTTACAGAAAGATAATCCTTCTTCTTAGGAAAAACCATAAGCAACCCACATAGAGAAAGAGTATAATAGAATATTGATTAAAATGTATACCATTTTATAAGGCTTACAGCTCTAATTACATAACTGTAAGTTTTCTCCATATGCCAAACATCTTTAAATTGTAATCAAATAAAATTATTTCTCCAAATGATATTTAATTTAGATTAATTACAGAGAATTATTTTCTTACCAAAAAAAAAGATCTAAAAGGGCCCAACTTATTAATTTTTTAAATATCTTTAAAATATAGTACATTCTTAAAAGTTACATTAATGTTAAGTGGGCATTAAAAACTGATAAACTGAACCAAACTGCTTCAAGAAAACTATAAAAGGAAAAAAAAGTAAATATTCTGTGGCTCTTTGCATTCCTCAGGCATTTGATTTCACATGTAGGTGTTCCTGACACCAGTTAGCATCAGCCTAGTTATCTCAAAATAGATATGAAAGAAGGAAGCCTTCTCCAAGACTACCTGACATTAAGTTTATTGGTATATTGAAAAGTAAAATGCTTCTGTTAATGTTCACATTAGAAGAAGGATCATTTCCAAATAATGGTTTAAGTAATTTATTATAAGAGGGCTAATGAGAAAAGTGTAATTTATTCAATATTTAAACTTTAAAAAGGCATAACTAGTACATATTTCTAGAAAACAGCCATTTAGGAGAGAAAAAGCAATTTTAAAGGTGAATCTCTTGGAATCACATTAAGCATCGAGATTCGATGAATATTTCCTTAAGACCTATAGGCCTTCTTTACATATTTAAAGGACACTTGATAAAATGTTTACTAGGATTGTGTATGTGTGTGTGTACACACAAGCATATGCTTATGTTTACTATCCTTTTAGCTCATTAGGAAGGAAAGAAAGAAGAAAAAGGGGGAGGGATGGGAGTAGGGATAGAGGGAGAGAGAGAAAAAGAAGGGAAAGGAAAAAAGAAAAAAGGAAAGAAGGAAAGGAATAAAAGGAAGGAAATGTATAGTACCTCTATCCCTTCACTAAGTTAAATTAGGCAAATGGAGGAAAGAAGTTAAGAGAGAATATATATGATCGGAATAATCAGGGGATGATAATAGTTTCTGCTTTTGCAGAGACAAAATTACATAAACACAAGAATTTGTTATATTTAGCAAGAAGGAACATTTACAAAACTACATGAAGGATATGAATCTATGAGTGTAGAGGGAATAGAGGGAAGGATATAGGAGCAAATCATCTTAAACCATGGCAATGATGAAGCAGGCCATTCTGCTGTTGACGGGGCCTTGGGGACCGTGTCCATATTTTTTGCCAGAGCAGCTGGCCAGAGTTCACGATTTTTAAGAAAAGTAGAGAATGATTTCTCATGTACTCTTTGAAAGTACTATGAAGCAGAACCCAAAACATTTAATATGGCAGCAGACCACATTTCCCAAAAACCAACATGGACACTGTGTTTCACTTATCTATCACAGAATATGGGTTTTACGTGAAGGTAATTATCTAACTTGAATGACTAGTCTTTATTATGAAATTGAGATCTTTAAAGTTTTGGTTTAATGATTAATAGTAAAATACTTTGATTTTTTGTTGTTGTTCACAAAAAGGAGAGATGTAGATTATATTCTGGGGTTTGTCCTTACTTTATGAGATCAAAGGCAACCTTTTGTGTATCTCCATATTATTTTTAAGTTTTATATATCCCTAAAACCCCAAGTCCTGGAGCCGCTGACACAGAATACCAAAGCATATTCTCACAGTCTAGGAATGCAATAACTCAGACAACTAGAGGACTATTATAAAAGCTCTGAGTTTAGAGAGATAGATAATATAAACGTACATCGATACATACCTACATACAAGAAACTGTTATGATTTGCAAATAACATGGCAGCCTGATCTTTCAAACTAAATTCTGTGTTTTAGACTAGGGAAGGGAGGCAAGAGCAGGAGTAGATTGGGAAATACAAATTCTACCACTGGAAAGACACTAGAGGACATTTTTTTCGAAGATGCCACTTACAATTCAATGGAAAGCATATCATTTTCTTTCAACTGCATTATGTCTACTATTATAAAAATAATTTTAAAATTTGGGGATTTAGAATTCTAAGAATAAAATGCTGAAGTTACTAGTATCAGTTATTAGTACTGACCTTTGAAATTAAATGTTCCCCTTTGTTCCTTTTCCTCTTGAAAGAAACAAGAATAACTTCCCATTTGTTTGCTATTAGTGATGGTGAACCTAAAAATAATTTAAATTATTAATATAGGCTTAGTTCTCAAAACTCTTAGTGCAAATGAAGACTTAGCCATTAATCAAAATTTAAAAATAGAAAAAAATCTATAGATATACAAATTAAAATATTAGCATAACACTCAAGTGACAACAACAAAAAAAAAAGAATGCCAATCAGCAAAAATATTTAGAATTTAACTAGTAACTTCATCTTGCGGTACAGGTATACTCACACGTATTGGGTATACAGGATGCTTCCAGTTACATTGATGAGATAATTAGTCTCAAGTAGTTCATCACCTTTTTTCCAAGTCACATTTACTGAATTCAGATCCCCAAATGTTCTGAACTGGCATGTGAGTTCTATATTAGAAGGTCTTTGCAATGCGATATTTTTTTCCACTGGAACACCGGAATGTTCTATTAGCCACAAAATTAAAAAAAAAAAAAAAAAAGATTTAAAAGTTACCCCTAGGGGAAATCCAATATATAAAACAGTTTAAATCATCAACAATAGCACTCTACTGACAGTTTCTTAATGTAACATAGCTTTCAAGAATTATTTCTCTGTCAACATAGATTTGGTTCCCTTTATTATTTATTCTCTTTCATCGGCACAGATGAAGAAAAGTTTTGTTAAAACACTAACAGAATCACAAAAGCCTGAGTCTGTGATCTTAATCTCAAAATATCTAGCTGACAAGAATATAGGGGAAAGAGAACCGTATCAAGTAGTGCCATATACTCTGACAGTGTAGAGTTTTTACAGTACAACCGTAAAAACAAACAAACAAAAACTAGGGAGAAAAGGGAGTGACTATTTTAACTCCTTTCAGTAATCATATTAGTAGTTATTACAAGAATAATTTGTGTAAAATGTGGGTTTGTGTGAATCTTCTTACTCCTTAAGAACATGGAGGAATTGGGTAAAGATTCAGATCTAAGACAAAAGAATTTTAAGTAAACATCCTGTAGTTTTAAATTTCACAGGACTTGAAATACCAGTACAAAGCCATGAGGTGGTATATCTATATCTAACTGTATATAAGTATATAGAGATATAAGTATCCCACTTATGAAAGATACATAAAGCCAACTTTTCTTATTTTGAACAACGGTAAACAAACAAACAAAAAATAGCAGGGGTAAAGTCTTTGAAGACTTCTGTGAATCTTTTCCTCTGGTCTGTTCTGAGCATCACTCATTACTCATCACTCAGCCCAAGTCTACTCTAGCAGGATGGCCGTACTCAGAATGAGGAGACCCAGGCCTTGCTGCTGGCCATGGAGTTGCAGAAGGCTGTGGAGGCTGGAACACCCAGAAATGGCTATTTTGACTCTTACATTATTTTTGACTCGTTGACACCTTGTGAAGCTGATGACAAACTGAGACATGGCAACATTAACTCTCTAAGCAAGGAACATTACAAAAATAATTACATTCCAGAAGGTGATGCCAGGGCACCATTCTCTTTTCAGTGATGTGGCTCATTGGAGCCTCCTAACATAGCAGGAAGTTAAAATATGAATTATACCCCCTTTCACAAGGAAGAAGCCCAATGTCTGAGATTCTTTTTCTGAGGTTATTCACAGGACAAAATAAAGTTTTTGGACACCTTTATGTTGGACATCTCAGTTTTGTCATTTCATGAGATTAGATGAGGTTATCATAATGAAAGTTTTAGTAATATATTAATTGCTGAATAATTACCTATTTACTTCTTTTCACCTTTATCCCATTGGGGAACATAACAAAAGATATCATGTATGTTGCTAAAAGTTATATATTGATTATATCATTTATACAGCAGTTCTATGAGATAGGTACTATTATATCATTAATTTTTTACTTTAGACATTTTTATCATTTTTACTTCACAGATGAGGAAGCTGAGACAAAGAGAAATTGACTATCTTATCCAGATCATATATCAACCTAGTGACAGAAGCGAATCTCAAATTGGTGAGGCTGAGTCCAGATTCTCATAACCAACAGTGTATACCAACAGGAGAATGACTAAGACTAGAGAACTAATGTATGAAGACTATACTTAATAATCTATTGAACACTGGAAATATGCGTAGAGAAGTAGATTTCAGGTGCACTCATCACACACAAAAATAACTGATAGATGATGAATGTTAATTAGCTTGACTGTAGTAAGATTTCACTATATATACATGTATCAATTCACTATATATATAAAACCACATTAAACATGAACACCTTAAATCTATATAATTTTAATTTTAAAACTATTTTTAAAAGGAAAAATTAACCATAATAGAAACCCTAAATCAAATGAGATCTAAATCACAGCTGGCAGTCAATAGCATAAAAACATTAATTATCTCCCAAATTAATTTACAGATTCAGTGGAAAGTCGGTCAAAATCCCCCCCAAAAAGTATTTTTTTGTGGAACCTTACCCCAGAAAAATCTATATGTCCAGGAGAAAATCTAAAAGTCCAGAAAATACAAAACCTACTTTTTAAAAAAAGAAAAAAAAACAAAGACATAAAGCTGTATCAAGTGTTTCAAAATTTATATTTATGTTAATGTTGCTGGAAAACTCCAGGAAACTAATGGAACAAAATAGGAAGAATTTTTCAGATTACAAGTTGGAAATTATTTGTGGGTCAGGAAGTCAATTTAGAGTTACCACCAGATTTTTTTAATGTATTGGAAGAGGAGAAGAAAAATTATCAGAGTGTAACACACCTATTACACTAGCTGTTGCTTGGTGAACATTTTGTTTCACATATGTGCATGCATGGGTGGTGTGTCAAGTTACAAGATAAATTTACTTCTTACTTTATCTAGCACTAGAAAATGTTTGAAAAACATTGAAACAATAAACAGACTAGTATATGGAAATTTGAAATATGATTAGGGTGGTATTTCAAAGCCATAAGAAAATGAACTATTCAATAAAGGTTGTTGAGACATTAGCTATGTATATAAAAATAACAAGACTAAAGTTAGTGCCCTGTCACACACATATATAAAAATATCTTTCAAATAGGTTAAAAACCAAAGGGTGAAAAAACTCCTATGAAAATATTTCTATAAAAAAGGATTTAATAAACATACATACATATATAAGTATGTCCAATTCCAAAATGCAAATTAAAAAAAAAAACCAATGATGTAGCTTTTCGCACTCAATATTGCAACGACCAAAAGGTTAATATCAAGTGCAAGTCAAGATATAGAAAAAATTATCTTCAGATATGCAAGTGGGAGGAAGGGGTAAATTGTCAGAATACTTCGGAGGGCAATTTGCAATCTATTAAAATAAAAATGCACAGAAATTCTGATTCGGCAGTACTACTTTGTAGTATTAATCCAGGGGAACACACAGTTATGCCCAGAGAGAGATATGTACAAATGTTCATTGCTGCATGGTTTACAATAGAAAAAAATTAAACTAGAGTCCATTAAGAGAAAATGTCTAAGTAAGTTGGTATATTTATACTGTACACACAAGTAAAGGAAACAAGCTAGTTCCATGTAATGTGCCTAGATCTCCAAGAACTAATGTTGAATAACAAAAGAACATTTTTCAGAGCAATGTGTATATGTCTATACCACTAATATTAAAGAATACAGAACAATGTTAAAAAATACTACATAGTCTCTGAGGGTACATATGAACATACATGAAACAGAGGAAGAGAGAGAGAGACGGCTATAAGAGAGAAAGAGCAGAGACAGAAGTGGGGGGTGGATAAAGGGGCTTTGACTTCCTCTGGCAAGTTTTCATCCCGAGAAGATCTATTCGCTTACTTCTCTAACATGCTTTATCTTTTTACATACTTACTTACTTACTTACTTATTTTTGATAGCAGACTATTCTTTTCTCATGTTTTAATATTTCTTCTTTTATGTCCTTACCTAATATTTCTACAGTCTGAAGGTCTGGACTGTCTAATCCTACTGCTCCTTAGCTCACTCTGTGTTCAGGGCTGCTTCATGGTTTTTTATGCATCTGTCTTGTGATCTGTTCCTCAGTAGAGACTGCATAGCCAGGGTAGACTACTGTTCATAGATATTTTTCATTTGCTTTCCTGCAGAAGCATTGCACCCTACTACAGTCACTTGGACCTCCTGCATAATGCAAGGACTGTAAATTTGAGATCTAAACCTTGCTGAGGGCAGATTCTTATCTCTGAATGCTCAGGGGAGTTTTCGTTTTTGACACAGAAAGCCAAGACCAAGAATCCAACTTCTCATCACCTGTGCTGGTCAGCTAATTTTTCCCCCTAGGTCAAACCTTTCGCTGTGTTTAAAGCTTAGGGAGGATCAGCTTTCTGGGAGTTTTCAGTTCCAACTCCCCTCCTTGCCTAGATTCAAGGCTTTGTTCTTAACATCTGTGGCTCTTAAAACTCAAGAGCCTTGGCAACAAACAAGGAAATCTAACATGATTTCAGTTTACAGTTCTGATTCCTAGGTTACCAGTTTGGGTTAGTGGCAATTGTCTTTACTTTTTTGTGTACTTAGCTGTATATTTATAAGAACATTTGCTATATTCTAGATTTTCTAGGTGTGAGGAGAATTTTCAGATTCTTTGATTTACTATATTGCTGGAAATAAAATAATGTTTCAACATTTTTAATGAACCCATTTTTACTTATGCAATTAAAAATTAATAAAATATGCTAAATATAGATCAGTGAAACAGAAGTAGTACTTTATTGAAGATGTAGCTTTGACTTCATTCTCAAAAACTGAGAGGACTGGAACTCAGCAGGAGGGAAGTAAAATGATTAGATTATAACCAATCAGGTTCCCTGTGCCATGTGGGCTAGGAGGTCCCATGCCTGTTATCAACACCATCTTCTAACAGTTTGCTGAGATTCTTTATTAAATGTTAACAACCATGTGATTATTAAATCATTGTCTTCCCATGGTAACAGGATGGGGGACAGTTACACAGCTCCTCTTTTTAATGTGTAGAGCACTGGTTCTTAACTGGGGGTATTTTTGCACACCCTCCCCACCCGCCCCCTGCCCCCTGCCATGGCCAGACATGAAGCAATATCTGAAAATATTTTCCAGTTGTCACAACTTTGTGCGTGCCACTCAAACCTAGTGAGTAGAGAAGACCAGGGATGCTGCTAAACATCCTGGAATACACCCAAACACCCCTCCTTCCTAAAACAAAGATTTATCCAGACCAAAATTTCAATAGTTCTGCTAATCAGAAACCCTGGTGAAAAGCAAAAGTTGCTTGCAGCTACTGCCACTTGTGTTACTATGGTGGATCTGTTCTGTCTTCTCTTTCTCTCACTCTCTGTGAATGTTCAGATTCCCTTTATTTCCTCTGTACACCAACAGTCTTCGCATAAGGTTTGAGGACTGGCAGGCTGCCTCTGAGAAACATCATAAACGTCTGCCCCTTGTTGGAGTCCTTTGAGGATCTTCTCTGCAACAAATGTAAAGGATTCTCACTTCTGTTCTTTTCCTCAGTCTTATCGACCAGGCACCTAGCTCCAGAATCTGAACAGTCCTAACCCTGGCTGGCTCTTAGGCAATGTGGCAACCTTTCCTGACCTTGACTAGTCTTCCCAAAGTTTACTCTGTACCTTAATATACATATCTGTACCTCCAATGACTGCTTTATCCACCTCCATCCCTCACTAGGACCATGTCAAGCCAGCTGCTTATATCTCAACATGGCAAATCAAATGCGCCACTAGAGATAGCCTATACCAACATCATCAGGGTGGTCAAAAAACCGCCAGCGGATGTTCTGGTTTCAATCTCTTTGGTTAAACTATAACACACTGATCAAGATACCAAACACTATGATATGCAGAGGAAGTGAAAAAATATAAAAACAATAAAGAAATACCCTAATTGCTATAACACAAACAATGAATTCCAAATATTGACAATGGGAAACAGTACGGCAATATAAAAATAGTCCATTCTCAGAAGATTAGCTTTAAAAATCCAGTGATATCAGGAAAAGGAAAAAGACTTTTATTCTTAGTCAAGTCAATTATACCCTCACAATATATCCACTATCTCAGCAAATGCAATTTCTAACATAAACCTATTTAGAAATAAGGCAGTTAAAATAGTTTCATTTTCATTGTCTTTGGAACTTTTTACATTCAGACTAATGTAGATTTTCTTAAAATAGGTATAATTGTTTTAATGATGTGTTGAAAGAATTAGTAATTGGGCATTAAGAAAGGCTGTATAACATAATGGTTAGCAGCATGGCCCCTAGTGCCACACTATCTGAGTTCAACACTGAGCTCCAGCTTACCAACTGTGACCTTGGTAAGTCCACTTGCTCTCTGTGTGCCTCTTTTCCCTCATCTGCAAATTACAAATAATAATACTCCTTGTGTAGGGTTGTTATGAGGATTAAATTAACTTTTATTTAGAAATATATAGTCAGTCACACACCACATAAAGACTTTTCACTCATTGACAGACTGTGTATACAATGTGGTATACCATATAGCTTAGGCGTGCAGTAGGCTATACCATCTAGGTGTGTGTAAGTGCACTCTGTGATGTTTGTACAATGATGATATTGCCTGACCAGGCATTTCTCAGATTGGATCTCAGTCCCTAAGGGATGCGGGACTGTACATGGTACATAGTTGATACTATGTGTTTGTTAAGTAATTAGAAACATTTTGGAAACAAAATAATAAACAACCAGGATTTCATGAATCAAAGGTCATGTTTTTCCTTCTCCCAGGCACAGGACCCTGTGTTTCCCAGTCTCAAGCATCTTTGAGTAACTTAAATGTGCTAAGAACGAGGCCAATGTTATCATGTTGGTCCAAAATTTTCAAACAATGTATTACATTTCAATGTCTCTATAAGAAACATTTTATCCTAAAAGAGAAATCAAGTCCTAAAATAACCAGGAGGAAAGAGAAAATAATGAATAACACCATAGAAATGGTGTCATTTACAGATGTACTTGAGTGGTTTTATAATCAGTACTGGCACAGTTCAAATAAATAATGATATGACAATATGAAAACATTCTATTCATAAAGTGGGTGAAAAATATTATTGATAGCAATGAGAAGAAAGCCTATGGTTCCTAACGATCACAAATACATCTTCACATTTAAATTCTACATTTCAGTAAAGGCAGATTCTAAAACCAAGCTTTTTGATGAGAAGGCAAGCAGAACAACCACTTACATGAAAATGCAACCGTCTGGGTCACAGATAAGAGATCCAGTGTTACAAAATCAATGTCAAATCTCTCTTTTGTCAACTGATAACAAACCTGGACTTAAATAAGGAAAAACTTCATTCAAAGATTATTGCATTAGAGAAAATGTTCCAGACCTTGGATCTGCAGGCATCTCAAAATCAAACAGAAATAGGTCTTTAATAGGGAAGGGTGAGCAGGCTAGCAGGAACTCTTGAGAAAGAACCATGCAAACTAGTGAGTGGAAGCAGACAGCATGATTGGGCTGTGGTCGGACTTGGGTCAAGCCGAGGTTCAGGGGCCTGGCTGAAGTTTGATAGGCCTGAGCCAAAGATAAGGAAGCAGTGACAGCTGTGTACCCTCCATCTCCTCAGAGCAGGAGGAATACTGGTTTCAACTGCAGTCTTAGAATAAGAGAGCAGTCAGGAGGTAAACCCTCTAAACAGGTTCGGTAAGTAAATAACCAGCTTGGCATAAACTGAAAAGTTCATTTTTTGCTCTCGCCCTGGGCATCTGACCCTCTTACCCCACCAGGCTCCAACTGTTCTGGGTGAAGGAGGGGCGTACTGCTGCCAGCACCCCCCGGCTGGTCAAAGGATTTGTAAACTTCTGTTTTCTCATGAATCTCTCTTAAACGTTTCATCCTGACAGAGTAAAGCAACAACTGGCACATGCAAAAAGTACAAGAACAGGTGCTGTTCTTTTTGACAAGTAAGAATAAATTTCAAATACTAGAATAGGAACAAACAGGAGTTGCACAATGACACAAAAATGTTCTGCTGAGAAGCTCAATGCAAATATTCCATTGGTATCATATTAGGGAAGAAAAAGAACACCTTTTATTCATATTAAACAAATACAGAAACAGTTCCTCAGACAAGAGGGCAGCTAAAGACCTAGACATGTAGCTGGGTAAAACTCGTTATTGACTTAATAACAGGTTTGAAATATGTTAAGTGCTAATTAAACCTTTAATACTTTTACTAAAGCACATAACCACTTTTAGTCATTTAAAGAACTCTACGATTATTTTTGAAACACAAATCCAAAACTGAGAAAAGAGAAAGCAGAGCTGAGTTTTATTTCAGAGTTCTTGTTTTTCTACAACACTGTCATTGACTCACTGATAGCTTCTTTAATTTATCTGCCTGAAGGTCTTCCACTAGGTACATGAGTTCTCTCAATGCAGAGTGATTTGAATGGATGCACCAGCAAGAACTGATTAAAATAACAATAATAATAATAAGAGTATCTGCCATTCAAAATAAGCCCTCGCCTCTTCCCAACCGTCCCTTTTCTAGAGAGCCTTTCTGAGCCTTCCCATGTCTAGACTAGCTACCTCCTCTCTGCACACCAGCCTCAGTGCATTAGACTTTCACATTCTATGTTATGTAGTAGAAGGTACTATATATACTGTATATATATACTAAAATTATACAAGGGACTGGTGTATTTCTCCCAGACCATGAGCAGGGATCAGTACTTCATGAGTCAAAATGCAATGGCTTAATAAAATAAAAACTTAGGTTGGCATTGTTATTTGAAATATGATACATTTACCAGTCAATGATATGTTATGACTCTCCAAGGAAAGGTTAGAGTATTTTCCCAGCATTTCTTCTCGGACAAGTGGACTCATAAAAGGTGAAACTGTAAGAAAGAGAACATGTGATTACATATTCTTATGAAGATTAAAGGACTATCTAAAAGCTAGTTTACAACAGCTAAAATATTATTGTATACTATTAATGAAAAATAATGTTTTCAGGAAGATCTAATTAACTAGGTCTTATATGTGCACAGATATTCAGAAAGCTATTAAGCTATTAAATGAGACTAAATTTCAAATTTTCCCTATTTTCTTTTACTGAAAAATCCTTTACCTATTAGGTAGCTTTTTAAAAAAAAACTTATTTTCTTATCCTACAATTTATAGTTTCTTTATAAAACATGAATGAAGACACCGAGGAATGTAAAGTGGCAGAAAAAGGAAAAGTATGATGAGGCAGAGAGAAGATGAGAGAACAGAGAGACAGAGAGACAAGAATAGAAGGCATGAAAAAGGACAGTGGAGGACACAGAAGATAAGATGGATGCACAATGCGAGTTTGTGCTGCTAATGCTTTTCCAGCTATGATACAGTACAAGGAGTCCTCTACCAAACTGACTTAATGGTTTTCCTCTGTCACTTGTATCTTCTTCTGAAAACGTTTATCAAAGAAACAAGGTTTGCATTTCCACCTCTCTCACTCTTCTCAAAGCTGCTTTTTCTTACATTGGCTGCTACTGTTTCTTTGACTGTAGGGCCCCGGAACTTAGCTACCATGAAAACTGTCTCCATTCTGTCGAACAAGTCAGAAAAGGAAAAAAAGGCTTATTATTGTCAATTTGGCTGCACTCTTTAAACTTCATTCAATTTAAATTCATTTTTTATTTTATTTTTTATATTCTACTCAAGAAGTTATTCTTAGTGTAAGATTAGATTTCCAGTTATTTCCTTTTCTTCTTTGTATGAAAAATGTTATCAAAGTTAGTGATTGCTTTTGTTGCTTCAGCTTACATATAGCTTTTACAATTTTGCTTAATAAAAAAAAATCTACCTAGAAGAGCTTAATTCCCAATAAGTTGTGTTCCAGAGGCTTAATAATTTCTAATTCAGCTTTGGAAGGTGGAATGCATTCTCCCGTAAAATAATCCTTTAACAAATTAAGTACCTAAGTTATTCTTCCTATACTAAGCTCTGACAGTGAGTATACAGGAAAATATGCCCCGAGTTTCTCACTAAGCAATACAAAACTTTTCCTCCACCTCCATCTAATGTTCATTCTTTCTGTTTCTCTCTCTCTCTCTCTCGCTCTCTCTCTCTCTCTCTCTCTCTTTCTCTCTGTCTCTGTCTCTGTCTCTGTCTCTCTCTGTTTCTCTCTCTCTCTCTCTCTCTCTCTCTCTCTCTCTCTCACACACACACACACACACACACACACACACACACACACACACACACACATCTGCCCCAAAAGGTTTTTATCAACATTCTTTTCCTAACGAAAATTATTTTTTTCCATTCTTGGACATAGTTCATTCAGAGATAGTATTAAAAAAGTATCTCATGAAGATCAAGGCAGGTGCTATTTACTTATGATGGGAATCTGGGAGGGTGAAGATGGGAAGGAAGGAAGGAGCCGTTTTGCAATATCATCTGTTCAATGAAGCTTGCACATAAACTCTGACGCCTTTCCTTCCATTGCTTTCTTGGCCTAGCCTACTGCAGAATAGAATGCAACCTTGAGGGTTCTCCCCACACTGCTTATCTCTGAAATAAGCCCATAATCCTTTTGAAAGGGTCTGGCATCATTTATTATTATTATTATTATTATTATTATTATTATTATTTATTATTATTACTTGTTTTTATTTATTATTATTAATTTATTCACCCCTGTAGCAACAATAAAAGAGTGACATAAGCTGAAAAAATTCGGTCATTCTTCTTATTTCACTTAAATAAGTGAATAGACAGAGCACCTGGTACACGCTTGATACTGATGAAGAGTGCGAAGCCAAGTAAACAGTTCCTACAGGGCTACATGCATCATAATATCAGTTTGGGCCCACCATTTGTGATTGTGAGTCATCAGAATTTTTGAGTAGCACTCGTTCATAGTAGTGACAGTAACTGGCCTGTGTACTTTACTGAAGTTGGCATGTGAGCTAGATGATGAAGCCTCGTCTACATCTCTAAGGGACTGGAAATGGAATAGAGGTGGAGATGATGCCAAGAGCTGAGGCTGGAGTGATTTTCCCATTACATATCATCAGGACCTGGATGGTAGGGCCCACCTAGGTCCTGCATTAGAACAGGAGAGAAAAGGGATCTGAGCTTGGCCTCAGGAAAAAAAAAAAAAATCTAAGCTTATAAAAGTTGAAGGAATCGGAGAAAGAGGGAAAAAAAACAAGCTTCAAGAGTAAGGAACTGTGGGTAGTTCCAGAACACACTAGCGGTTGCAACCACTTCCAATTGCCAGTTCATATATTAAAAATATAATCAGACATCCATAAAGCAGCTACCAGCTGTAGCCTAACTTCATATTCCCTCTAAAACGTTCATCTTATCTTGCTCAGGTTCCAGATTCCACCGAATGAGCCCCAAGTGCAAAAGAACATGTATAACTGTTGTGATTTTTGCCTCAGGAAAATTACCTTAAAGAGGCAATGTATACAAACATCCTGAGTCCAAAAGCAGGGCGGTCTACAGAAGGTGTTAGAATAGTAAGAGTGAGTAGTTCTTTGTTTGGCCAAGATATTTTTTAATTAAAAAAGTGAGAATGTAAACCTTATTGCTTTCAGTAGGAGGACAGCTGGCAGGAGGCTGATTCAGCTGACATCGGTGTTTAAAGGAAATTGGCAGGAAATTCAGGCAGATGTGGTTTAAATACTTCCCTGAAAGGATCGGGGTGAGTCATAAAAATACAAAATGGAGAGGCTGAGATTTCGTATCTGAATCCAAGTTCTGCCACTGACATGTTATTTGGGGTTTCATTCCATGGAGAAAGGAGGGAAGGTAAGAAAAGCTACATAATTTTGAGTGATGGTGCCAAGATCATGACGTGCATTCCTCAGCTTAACGTGCTCACCCCTTTCTTAATCATTGCTGGAAACATTCCATGTGGCATTCTTTCACAGGTAGTGGCAAAAATGCCAACGTAAAAGAGTAACATCTAATAGTTGTTCCAGAGATGAAAAGGTTTGTTTTTCTCCCTCTGCAGGGAAGATGGGGCGTGTAGGTTTGCATCAAAGAACTGAATAATATCCTAATTTTCACCTATTATTATTTCTTGTGAAATAGCAAATGTCATCGACTTAAATATCTCTCATACATTATATTTAAAAATTGACATTGCTAGAGGGACTTATTATGTTATGCTGTTGACATTTTCAAATGAAATGAATGTTTTATAATTTCTCCTTAAGATATCAAGGTAACATTTTCACATGTTTAATTTTGGAACCCTGTTTCATTGAAATAAATTAGGAAAGAAAGAAAGACCAACAGTAGAAAATTTTATTGGGTTTTAAGATTTGCTTTTATTTAAATCAGAAAAGAAGTTCAACTATATCTCCATTTAAGAATAAGCATTTCCTCTAAATTGCTCCCCCAAAATTTCTTTATTATATTTTAAAATCTTGGAAGGGTCTAAACTTCATTTAGAGAAAAGTGTAAAAAAAAAACTGTTATCTGGATAAATATCATTATTTCATTCATATAATGTACTGATTGCTACCAATATGCATAATTACAATTATTTTAATAAATCTTAATTTTAGCCATATAAATGTGAAACCCAATCACAGAACACTATAACCTAGGAATGGACAATATATACTATTTATAAAACAAGAGTTTTGGAACTCAAAGTATATTTCCTTGGGAAGCAACTATATATGACCATGACAAATTGTAAAAGCCATTTAAGTCATGGTATGGCTGAACTAAAGCATTAAAATATCTAATTACTAATATTGCTTATAAGCAATACATTTAGAGTTCTACTTCTGGGTTCTATATATACTGCTTATGAATATATTATTCTTATCTCCTGTCCATAACTGCAGTAGTAGAAAGAAGAAAAGGGGAGATAAGACACTATACTTACTCCAAAGAGGGTTTGTGAAAAAAAGAAAAGAAGATTTGGCAAGAAAATAAATTCCTAATGAGGACATCTATAAGTTAGACTTTCTAAGTCAGGGACAGAAAACAGTCCTGACGGGGAACTCATTTTTTTTTTTTCATAGTATGGGAACTATTGGACAAGAAGGCCATTTTTAGATGAGTTAAAAAACAAAAAAAGAACTAAAAAGCCTAATGACAAATGCAATGTGCACTTTTACACAGCCTTGTAAAAATATTTTTTAAACCTGGTAATATAGGAATACAAACAAATTGATCTTTAAAATATGACTTTTACAATCAAATATATTTTGAAGCACAGTATAGAAATATGTTTCAAACTACCTCTGTAAGTAAGGGTCATTAAGATATTTTAACAAATAAAACACTTAAAAAATAAAAACCCAAAAGTTTGACTAAGATTTCTGCTCTAGGGATAGTAAGTTCTTAAATTGTTTCACCCACTAGTTTATTCTTTGATAAGAGTTTGATTGTATTCAGTAGTTCTCAACTGCAGATGATTTTGCCCTGCCAGGGGACATTTAGCAATGTCTGGAGATATTCTGGTTGTCAAAGTTGGAGAAGATTATTAGTATCCAGTAGGTTATATTAGTTTTTTAAGGCTACTGTAACAAATTAAAACAACAGAAATTTATTGTCTCATAATTCTGAAGGCTAGAAGCCTGAAATTAAGGTTTAGGGCTTTGCT
Organism: Rousettus aegyptiacus; assembly: GCF_014176215.1. Lineage (NCBI taxonomy): Eukaryota > Metazoa > Chordata > Mammalia > Chiroptera > Pteropodidae > Rousettus > Rousettus aegyptiacus. The sequence goes on along the minus strand of NW_023416311.1, from coordinate 85,522,886 downwards.
CCTCTGAAGGGTCTAGGAAAGAATCCTTCCTCACCTCCCCCTAGCTTCCGTCAGGTGCCAGCAGTCTTGGTGTTCTTTGGCTTGTAGCTGCATCACTCCAGTCTCTTTGCTCTGTTTTTATATGGTCATCTTCCCTCTGTGTATGTGTGTCGCCATATCCGAATCTCCTTTTTTCTTTCATAGAAATCACAGTCATTGAGTTAAGGCTCTATCTCAATCTAGTATATCCTCATTTTGCCTTGATTACATCTGCAAAGACTTTCACAGATACCAAGGGTGAGGAGGACATGAACATTTCTTTTTGTGGGACACTGCTCACCCACTATATAGGTAGAGTCCAGGATGCTGATAAACATCTTAAAATGACAGCCCCCACAACAGAGAATTGTCCAGCCCAAAACATCAACAATGCCAAGATTGAGAAATCCTAATTTCAAAACAGGTACATCTTCATCAACTCTGATTCTTCAACTTGATGATTTTTAATAATCCCCAATGACTTTGTGGTCCTCAGGTCCTATTCTACATAGTTCAGGTGCAGATATTTTAAAGCATGGACATTTCTTGCAACCTTCCTTCGCCAACCACATCTTCCTGTCAGGGTGCTATTTTGAGGACCTTTTACGTAGAAGCACCAATTGCTGAATGGGTTTTGAAATGCACACCAGGAAACAAGTTACAGCTATTAGCTCGCTCCAGACTCTTGGCTACTTCACAAAAGCATTTTAGGCTTCAAGATCAATCAAATAGTACATCTAAATTCCCTTTCAGGCTCTCAGAACTATGTAATTATAAGACTATAAAAAAGATTCTGTCTTGGGAGTAGACATACATTAATAATGATATAAGGACAATAACTTTAAAAATGCCAGAAAATGTAATTTTCAATTAAAAGAATAACATCATTTTTAAAGGTAATATCTATTATTTCTGTACTAAAAATATTTGAGAGATCTCGTTATGCGTGAATACTGACTATATCTTATTAGGAATAGAGTTTATTTTTAACAAAACATGAGATTTTTTTTTCTTCTATGTGCACTTGTATCTCCTAACTTGTTTGTTTCTGTGGTTTACATATTATTGTGAATTATGGGAGGCCAGGCAGACAAAAGTAACTTCAAGAGATTACAGTTCAGGACACATAACCTTGACACATAATGTTACTGTTTGAGAACAAATACTCCTTTGGAAAATGCTACCTAATTATATATACTCATGACCACTTCTCAACTATCCCCTGTGCTTTAATGTCCATGTTAACTCAGACTTTCTCAAAAGGAGTTGAAATTCATTTTGCTTCTTTTCAAAAAATCTTGAACTAACAGAAAAGTCTCCAATACAGAATAAAGAATTTTCCCCCTGAACTATTTGAGAATAAATTGCTGACCTGATGACCCCTTTCCCTCTGAAACATTAATATATATTTACTACAAAAGACATATCCCCGCATTATCCCAGTACTGCCATTAAAATAGAGAACTAAGCATTTATGCATTACCATCTCATCCATCCCACACCTCATGTAAGTTTTAACAAAAGTCCTTTGGTTGAAATGTACTTTTTAACGAAAGGTTCCAACTCAGAATCGTATGTTGCCATTAGCTGCTATGTCCCTCTCTTCTCCTTCACTCTGGAAGACTTTAGTCTCTCCTAACTTTTATGACCTTGATACTTGTGAAGGTCCCAGGATAGTTATGTTGTAAGATGATTAAATGCAGAGCAGACATCTTTGGTAGGAATAGTACAGAGGTGACTGTGTCTCTCTCATTGCATCCTATCATATGGCACACCATTTTTATTTTTTCTCTTTACTGGTAATTTTCACTTTACTTCATTAAAGTGATGTTCGGAAGGCTTCTTCACTATAGTTATTCTTTCTCCATTTCGATTAGTAGGAATTTTGTGTAAAGTTACTTTCAACCTAAGTAACATTCTGTGCTTCATTAAAATATTAATTGATTCATTTAATTTATATCAGTAGATACTCATGAGTACCTATATTATCCAATGGGCATTATTCAGTGGATACTAATGGATACTAGTCCATTAGTATTATTATTGCATCCCAGATTTGTCTAATGGGAGCTCCTTCGCTCTGGCTCCTGTATCCTTTTGACATGACCTATCGTTCTTTGAGTACTTCATTGTTTCTGGCACAAGAAACAATGATGTTCCAGGCTTATTTTATCCTTTCCCTACCCTAGTCCTTAAATGAGACATTTCTCCAAGAAGTCCTAGTTAATATTAGTAAAGACTGTTCTTTCAAATTAAGATTTTGGTGCTAAGTATGGTTATTACTATTGGGAAATCACTGCTTTATCTCAGTAGACAAAGTCAAGAATACACACATCTCTATTCATTCACAAATGCATATGACATTAAATATAGTGGATATGATATATATGTATGTAAATATATGACACATACATACATTATACATATGGTTACACATTTAAATCTATGTCTCTATTTACATAGATGTAGACATAAGAATGAGATATATGTTTAAAGTCATGAATTCACATGAATGCTACAAATTACAATCTAACGCCATGAGGTTCATTCTAATTGTTCTTTATTTCTTTCTTTTCCAGTGAAAAATCTGGATTCTATTACCCTTACTAGCTTTACTTATTTGATCAATCCCTTCGTATATAACTAAGCTCCCATTGCCACTGCCACACCTGGCCCCAATGGTGTCTTCCTCTCTCAGGCTCCAACATCCGGTACTCTGTGCTCTCCTGCATCCCTGATCAGGATCAGACGACACATGTCGGGCTGTGCCTGCGTAGAAGACCTTGTCAGTCTGCTCAGCTCTGAAGCCCAGCACCAGACCACTTCTCTGCAGGAACACCCACCTCACTGTACTTGGGCTCTAACTGCCCACACAGGGCCACTCACCTACCTGGACACCTTCCTGACCAGGCTCAACCTCTAAGTCTCTGGTCCAGGCCCCTCTGGCTACCACCCTCCACCAAGGGAGGATGCCTTCCTGCATGTCCCCACTTAATGACTATAGGACCCATTCTGGGAAGGAAAGGAAAAGAGATGAAAGAGAGGGACAGAAGCCAGGAAGAGGAAGAGACAGTTAAACTAATTCTTTAAAAATGCTTATATATGATGTATTTTGATGCATCAGATACAACCCTACTAAAGATAGGCTTACAGTTAATCTGTTCCTTTAAACATTTTAAACACCGTGAAATGTAAAAACTGCCTAAGTTTTCTGCTCAGATATAGACTAACACAATGTCAGGCCCATCTAGGAGCTTAAACTATATCTATTCCAATAAATATGTATTACTAGGCAGTTTGTCTGGGGCAGGGAGGTGGGCATATAGAAAGGAAGTAGGTTGATCAAGGAAGCATATAACTCTGGAAGTTAAAAATGATCATATCAAAAGATTCCCCTGCAAATATTTTTTAAAAGATAAACATGACCCATTCTCTCAATTCATTCCATGTAATAGTAATTACAATGTTTAAATATTCCCATTTAAGTGATAGTTCTTCTTACAAAGATTTTACATTTCTTTTTTAACTGAAATGGCCTAAAAGAGTTGAGTCCCTATGCCTAACTGGACTCCAGGACTCACACTGTGTCAACAGCCCTTCAGTTCAAATTGCGCATTTAGATTCACACACTGTGCTCTCTGTTGGTGGCTCCAAACTTTCATAAGTATTGTGAAAGTTGAGTATTGTGTTTGGAAAGATAGACTTTGGAGCTGGATTGAACAATGCTTAATTTCCTGCTCTACTACTTAATTAACTAAGTGTCCTTCGGTATTTATTTCACTTCCCCGAGTTACAATTTCCTCATCTCAAAGTCAGAGTCAATAAAAACTAACTCATAAGGCTATAAACTGCATAAGGCAATGCCAGTGATGCAATACACATAGTTGTTATAAAAAACATGAAAAATTATAACCATTTTCATTATTAAAATTTGGCCAAAAATTTTAGGTCTACAGAACACCTCTAAGTTCAAAGCACCTAGATATATATATATATATATATATATATATATATATATATATATAGCAATAAACATCACAATGTCGTTTAGCAAAGAGGAAACTGAATCTCAAGATCAATACAGAATCTATAAAACAAGATGAGGTTGGCTGTCTGACAATTTTTAATTCTACCTGAAAATTAGATGTTAACTTCATGCCTTTTATGTGGCACATTATTCCATAATTTTGGTTTAAGAGACACTAAAAGGACAGAACTTACACTATATACAAACACAGACATTCGCCATATATACACACATCACCCCATTTAATTACAATTTTATTTGCTAATTTATTCCACTTTCATTTGTTGCTTACTTTTTTCTCTTTAGAAGTCAACTCTGAATGTCAATTTAAACTTGACTCCCTGATGCCAAGAGTAAATATCTACCCAACGGTGTACTCTAGGCCATGCCATTTTAAAGTAGTGGTTTTCAACCTGATTCATATGATTAAAGTCACAGGGGATTTTAAAAACTCTTGATGTCCAGGCTGAATCCCAGGCCAACTGAATCAGAATTTATGAGGGCAGGATCCAGGAAGTGTTTTTAAATATTTGGCAATTCTAACATATAGCCAAATCGAAAACCAAAGTTCTAGGACTAACCCAGAATGCATTCGTCCTCAGAACTGCAATATTCTGAAGTAAATGGTGAGTGAATTTAGGGATAGAAAAATTAAGGATGACCTGAAGGGGAAAGATGTTCTTGACAGCTCTTTATAAGTGGTATGAATGAAAAAGAGATGTGGGAAATTGAGAAACTGAAGCGACCCAAATGTTTTGTGACCAAACAGGCCTTTTAAAGAACATTTTAAAAATATATATAATTGTATCCTTTGATTATCTATTTTTATAGTATATTATGAAATATCTACATGCTATAAGCTCATAAAAATGAATTCCTAAGAAAAGTTGAAAATCTTGAATAATATCCCAATTTTAGTTAACCATTGGGCAATATTTGCCAACTTGAGAGGAAATCTGTTATCCTAAATGGCTGCTAACACTAAAATTTATAACACAGGAATGTGCATTAGAAAATAGGTTAGGAAAAAAAAAAGTTTAGCTGTAATACTTTCAACATTAAAAAATAATTATAAACAGGTAATTATTAAACGGCAAATTTTTTTTGATAATGTTTTGCATACAAATACCTCTTTCAAAGTGTCTAACAAAACAACCACAAAAACTTCATCGTCAAAGACCATGGTGTAAAAGACACACACACACACACACATAATCAATCCAATGAGTTATGGGGCTTTGTGTGGTTGTTGTGTTGTTTTTTATATCTTAGTCACATCCTTAAAGCTAACACACCCGCCAGGAAGTAAGTAGGTGGTATTTAAGCCTTACAATCAATTCGAGTGAAGGGAGTTGGCCTGGGAGAATGTGGGTTTCACAACACGGCCACTTTCGCGGAGGCCAGTCGCTGCCTGCGCCCGCCCGCACCCTCACACCCACCGCCCTCTTCTTAGGAACACGCAGACGCGGCCCTACTACCAGCGTCCCCGACTGCGGGACACTGTTGGTTCGTAATTCACAACCCAGAGCGGAGGGACCCGAACTGCCCGAGTCCCCTCGTCCGGTTTAGATAACCCAAGCGTGGCCAGTGGGAGGAGGTGGCCGCTGCTCTCAGCCTGCGGTTGTCGGCATCCTCCCTCCCGCTTCGCCCCAGCACCCTTGCCGAGGCGCGCCGGCCAAGCCTTCCGCCCGCGAGGACCGGACCTCCGCACCCCTTCCTGCGCGCCCTCCGCCCCCTCCTCGGTCCTGCACCCATCACACCTGGGGGATGGCCGTCTGCCAAGCTCGGGCGTACAATGGCCAAGAGGCACGGGAGGAGCAGCAGCCCCGGGAGGGTGTGCATGGTGCCGGCGGGTCAGCCGCGACCCTCGACAAGGCCTGTTTCTCAGCGCACCGTCGTGGGTACCTGGAGTCCCTGCGCACACTAGTGGGATGCCAGTCCCGGGGACGCGACACACGAGAAAAGGAGGAGTGGGAGGGGCCCGGCCGCCCTGCCCTCCTCCCCCGAGACGCTCTCACTGCTCCAGAGGCCGCCCCAGATCTGTGCCCGGCCCCGCCATCAATTATGCAGCGCGTCGCCGGCTGCAGGCGCGCCGGGATGTGCGGCGGCCGCTCCAAGCCTTGGTCTCTCCACGTTCCGTCATCGGGGCTCCGACGGGTCTGGGAGGGAGCTCGCTGAAGACACGGGGTTACGTGATGTCTAACCCATCTCCTGAGGGAGAGGTTGAAACTATATATGTTATCTTATATTTTATATTATATCATATATTATTTATATGATTATGTCTGCTGCAGATTACCCTTTGCAGTTCATTTGAAGCGGGATTCGCTTATTTACTTTTTACTTTGTTGGGACAGATGAGAGGGTGCAGTACACTTTTCTGTCCCCCCATCCCACATACACCACACACACACACACACACACACACACACACACACACACACACACACACCCGGTTCATCCCTGGATTATTAAGGAGACAAGTTTGCACTGGCGAAAGGCGCTATCCAGCTGCCCTACATCCTGGACTAATCTTTGCTCTGCGTACCAAGTACCAATTGCACGAATCTTCTTCCCCTTTGGTCTCTGAAGACTTAACTGGTTCTCTCCAGATTAAGATTTCAGAGTCCCAAGGCCCTACCTACATTATGTCTGTTTTTCCTTTTCCTTTTGTTTGCTTAGCTTTACAGGTCTTGAGGAGCCACCTAGAGCTCAAGAAACAAAAACTACCAAATACAGCTACTACTAAACTACACAAACCTGTTGACTCGCATCAAACTTGAGCATGGTTTACAATGCTATTCTCTACACAGCAGTGCTGTAGCTTGGAATTTTCAGTGCAGCTGACCAAATAAAATAAAACAACTAAAAGCTATTGTTTTATCAGAAAGAGGAAGAATCTCCATTACAACATAAAAGAGTAGTAAGATTTGATGATTCCCTAGGATGTTATAACATGTTAAAAGATTTTTAAAAAATATTTCTCATGAGCTTTCTTTTCACTTCCTTTATTTCTTGGACATCAGATTCAAAATTCATAAATTCTACATACATTTGTGTCCTAAAAAAAAGAGGATTAAAAGAAAATGTTACATACGAATTTTAACAATTGAAGTGCTAAACAGAACTATGCTCATTTCAGGTGGGAATGGTTAATTTTTAATTGGTATGTATCACTAAGATATTCTGTTTCCAGTGTATTATATAGGCAAAACTGTGGAAAAGAAGTAGGTTATTTAAATTGGTGTTGAGAAAATATGAGTAACACAATTCATTTACCAATAGTAAATATCAACCAAATGCCAGACATTGTGTTCAAAATAGACTGCATGTACTGCAAGCATATCACGTGCGCGCGCACACACACACACACTCACACTCACACTCACACACATAGTAATTAGAGAGCTATTCATCTATAACTACAAATCTAAGAAAAGCTTCCTATTCTCAGTCAGAAAATTATGGTTATAATAACTAAGGCTTTCTCAACAAAGCCTTATAAAAGACCCTGAAAAACTTAACGTTTTACATTACGACCCTCTCAGGACCTTGGCCCAAGTTACTAAACCCAAATTGCCTGATTTTTGGCTGTTAAATAGCATCCCTGTGTTGCTGCTGCCCTACAACCTGGAAGAACTAAGCACAAATGTTTCCCAATGCCTTTTGGAGAGTCTTAATGGTAAGCACTTCTCAAAACAAACTGAACTCTGGCTGATCTTCCCCAATTAGTCTTATAGAATCTTTAATCTCAAGTTTACCTTTCTTCGAATAAACTGACCTAATTGATAAGAAAATTATCTTTTCAGTTGAATTAGCCTGTTTATAAATAGGAAAAAGTTGAGGCAAACTCTCACTGTCACTATTGTTGTTAGAGTAAAACAAGTTAAGAAAGAAATATAATTCTTGTTTCACTAAGCATTTTGAAGGTCTTTTCTCCATTGTTACTATTTATATTTAGATATTGATATATTTAGACTTACACTCACTCAACTTTTTTCAAATACTCCATATCCTTCCAAACCAGTTTGTATAATAACTTCCTCGTATGGCTGTTTCTCTGACCTTTCTGGTCCAAATCGACTTCTACCTCTGTGGTGAATTAAATATAGCCACAAATGCTTTGACACTCTTCTCATCATAAAGTGTGTCGAGGGTCCTATGTTTCTTCTCCTCCAACTGGGTGAGTTCTGTAAAACTGTGTGAGTTCCTGGATCCAGACCACAAGAGTGTCCATTTCCTTTCTCCTTATTCTTACAAAACAACTGCCAGAAAAGAAATATGACTACCATGGTGTGAAATGCCCCAGAACAATGAGATGCCATGTGGAAAGAGAGCAGCCAGCCAAGGAGAAGTAAGGTGCTAGGTTTGTGTGGGAACTTTCTGGGACCCTGTGAACAAGCCCAGGCCCCAGATGAGTACCTCAGCGATCCCAGCTGATGCCCCTTGGAGCAGAGGAATTGTCTCTCTGAGCCATGCTGACCTCTTGGCCCACTCAATTGTGAGGTGTAATATCACTCTTGTTTTAAACCATTAAATTTGGGGGTAGTATGAGTCACCACAATAAATAACCCAAACACTCTCCTCTGAACTCATACTGTCCCTAGGATTAATTTGATAATTAATAATTTATGGACTTGTGACGGCCTTCATTCTTGGCCTGAATTTCCATTTAAATATTTTATTGGCATTCAATTTGTTATGTGATTCTATCTTCTTTCCCAATTATATTACAACTCTTTTCAGTACCTGCTAATCGTTCTATAATTCTTTATATTTCCTGCGGTATCTTAAAATAGTACTTTTAGTGTACTCTGTTTTTAGTTATTAGAAAATTAGTATAAACTCATGTTTATAAATTTATATTTTTTCTTATAAACTCGCGTTTACAAAGTAATGCTATAGAAGTTTCATTTTTTTTCCTTTCGAGATACACATGGCTATTGAAAAGTGTGTGGCAGGGTCTTGGAAGGGTGTGAAAGCAAGAATGAGAATGTGGATGTGGGTTACTGCTTATTGAAAATAATATTTAATTTACAAATTTTATTGGAGAAAAACATTTTATCAGATAGGACTATATAAAGTACTAAAAATAAAGGTGAGAATTTGCTACTGACAAGTCGTAAAAATAAACAAACAAAAACCCAAAAGTAAGATATGGAAGGCAAGTTTCTGCAGTGGCTAACAAGATTCCTGTCCCCCTCCTCATTTGCCCTGGTTGCCCTTGAAGGTGGGCAAGCTTGTGAACATAATGGGGTAGTCACTATCTTGATTAGATTGCATCTGATAAGACTCCATTAAAATGGAGGGAAACATTCCTAGTGAGAAAGATGTCCTCATATTTGTCTGAAAGAAACTTTGTAATCTGTCTGCTTCTAGAAGGAACAACCTCCAGGAGCTGAACATATCAGTCCTACAAGCCCAAAGAACTGAATTCTGCCAACGACCAATGAGCTTGGCAGGAAGCCCGAAGCCTCCAATTAGATCACAGGCCAATGAACATCTTGATAGCAGCCTGATGAGACTTGAACCAAGGACCTGAGACTTCTGACCCATGAAATCCATGAGACCATACAGTTGTGTTAAACAACTAAGTTTGCGGGAATTTGTTATACAGCAATAGAAAACTGATGCTAGGGGATTCCTAGTCATGTAAGAAAATAATTCTGTACTTGAACAAGGTCAGGAATGCCTATGGGAGGACAAAGATGAAAGTACTCTAGTTATCTCTGGATATTAAGAAGAACGGGTAAAAAGTTCCAGAGCTACTTGGAAGGCTGTATCATTTCTAAATCAGTACCTGTGACCAACTGACAGTTAGTTATTCGCTCTCCTCTGGAAGGAAGGAAAAAACACAAACAACAAAAATATGTGTGCATGTGTGTACATGCGTCTTTACATGTATGTATGTGTGTATGTATGTATGTATATACATACATATATGTTTTAATTATTTAAGCAATGTGTGGAGATCCCTTGATCGCAAATGGAAGTTCTCTACAACATCCCAGGAGATTGAACTGGTCTAAACCAATGGCTATAATCTCATTCCCTTTAGCAACGGGAAGTCTAAGGAGGAACACAGGTAATGAATGAGATAAAAGAGGAAACCTACCGCAGGAGGTCTTCTTTCATCGAAGAGGTAAAAAGCTTTAGAGAGGGAAAGATGTTTGCCCCTTCCCTTTGATACCTTCTTTCTACCTTGAATATAGCCTTGATGCCAGGATTGACAGTGGCAATTTTGCAATCATGTGGTGACCAGCCACCTTTTCTAAAAGTAGCAGAAAGGAAAAGAAAAAGAAACATGGATTCCTGGTGTTATCACTGAACTGCTGTACAAGCCCCAAGATGCTTACCTCCTCACCATGTAAAACAATAACGACTATTAGTTACAGCACTGTTGTTTGGATTTTTAGTTCATGGCACCATTCCTTTGTTCCATGACTTTCTGTACCCTGCCTTTGTTGAAATAAAAGCCTTACCCCGTGCCTTGGAATTCCCACTCTGTCTTCACACAGGATTCTCCTTCTATGTCCTAATTTAATGACTCACCTCTACTGTCAAGATAATATGCAATATTGAAGGCTTTTAATGATCTGGACCTCTTTAACTCTAATTTACCTTTCAACATCTTCCCCCACCCAAACTTTAGTATTCATCATAAATACTTGGAATTCCCCCAAAGTCAGTTGTCTTGTGTACCTCGCTGACTTTATCTCTGATTATTTTTCCCCTAGTTTTTAGCTTTTATTTTTTAATTACAGCAGACATTCAGTATTATTTTATATTAGTTTCAGGTGTATGGCATAGTGGTTAGACATTTATATAATTTATGAAATAATCCCCCCATTAAGTCTAATACCCCCCTGACACCATAGTTATTACAATATTATTAACTATATTCCTTATGCTGTACTTTACATTCTTACGACTATTTTGTAACCAATTTGTACTTCTTAATCCCTTCATCTTTTCACCAAGCCCCCCAATCCCCCTCCCATCTGACAGTCTCTTTTTCTTTCCCTTCGCTTCTTCCTTCCCTACTTTTTATTTATTTTTTTCTTTTAACATTTGGAATATCATTGACTATAGCTCTACTACCTAATCCTCGCTTGAATTTCTCTGTGCCCTCTTCTCCAAAAAATTCTCTCTGATTAAAGAGACTCTAGCTCCCACAACTTCTCATGTACACCCTTATCCCAAATCTTTGTGGATAATGCTGTAATCTATTTTATTTTCATCCTTTAGCCCCCTAAATACTGAAACAGTGTCTCATTTACATTTGCATGCTATGTACCACAATACCCAGCACACTGTTGTAGAAACAAATGAAAAAATGAAACTCGAAAGCTATAAATGGATATTTTTTGAAAAGTAACCATCTCTTAGAGTCTTCCCTACCCAGATTCCTTTCCCAGTGATAATGGTTATCAGTTGCTGCCTTCTTCCAGGGATATTCCAAAGCTGGGCAAAATGTTTCTGGATGCCTGTGCCTTTCACAAAGATGGTGGCATTTTGTGCTCACTGTCCCACACCAAGCTTGTCTACTTCAACAATATCTACTTCCTCTAGTTGGAGTTTTCTTCTTTAAACAGCTAAATAGTATTCTTTCTATGGATGTTCAGCCAGGTATTTACCAGGTCTCAATTGACTGTATTTATATTGTTTCGATCCTTTCCACTTACAAAAAAATTAAAGATCAATATTATTGGACATTTCTTTAGTGGTTCATACAAGAGTATGCATAGTGAATATAATCATGAAAATAATATTTCTTAATCAAAAGATATTTGTGCTTTAAACTTGGGTAGGTATTGTCCCATTGTTTTTAAGTTATATTAGTTTACATTCTCATCAACAATGAGCAGACCTGTTTCTCTGTATAAATGCCAACTAGTCTAATTCTTGATCTTTGCTAAAAATTGGCATGCATTTACAGTTTAATTGTATTTCTTTTATTATAAGTGAGGGTGAGCATTTTTTTTATATGTGAAAATGTTGTGTACAAATGTTGCAAACAACAAAATCCAATCTGACTAGTTTAACCAGAAAAAAAAAATCTCTTAAAGATTATTAGATAATACAGGATTTAGGATCGTTGAAGAAACAGACTCAAGGATAAGCTTCCAGGAACATCAAAAACAGTAAACTGGAATAATATAGATACCACTGATGCCTCCTCCAACAAACATGAAATGCCAGGGACGCAACACCCCACATACACTACTGCCTTCACCCCTGATGCTGCCTATGCATCAGGAACTTGCTCTGGTAATTCCTGCTGCCACTTAAACCAGCCAAATGGGAAGACTGCTCAGCATAAATGGGAGCGCCAATCTGTTTATCCCTGATTCACTCCCACTCACCCGGGTGTGTCAAAGGCTAGGGCACATGCCTGAGTGCTAGCTACACGAGAAGCTGAGTATTTAAATTCTGACCTCGATATGGTAGAAGGCAAGATTCCTAATGCAAAGGTTTTCTCAGATATAGACGGATTTTCAAAATATGATAAGAGGTCCTGAATATGCCATATATCAACTCCAGTACTCCCACCATTGGTGGGCAAGCTTTCTTTATATTTATTCTTTGAAACAAAAGCAGATGTTGCCCCCAATTTAAAACATGTTATACTCATTTCAATTGAGGACATCCCATCCAATCCCAGAAAGAGGATTGTTTCATTAGATGTTTCAATTGAGGACATCCCATCCAATCCCAGAAAGAAGATTGTTTCATTAGATGGAAAAGTTAGGTCCCTGTCTTGTACACATGCATTCTAAGGCCCTGGGACAGAGCTAGTAATATGTTTATTTTCCATGTTTTTTATTTTTTAATTCGTTAAATTAAGCTATTTTTAACTGGAATGATTTAATATGATCATTTATTTCTACTCCATCTTCTTCTACATCATACTTTCCTACATGTCAGATGGCATGCTGTGATATTTTGGGGGCCTTACTATGAGGAAGTTAAATTAAAGATACACTTACAGTTTTGCGTTTTATAGTCCCTTTGATACAGAGACAGATTGTTCCTAGCCACCCAGTTTATAAATGCCTTAATGGTATGCAGATCTTCTGCTGTGGGATTCCGCCGGCACTGAGTTGACTCTCTGGGCATCCCAATAAACAGGTGCAGAGTAAAAGACCGATCTTGATACCCAACTGTCGCTTGCCACCAAAGAAGTTGATAGGGAGGAAAAAGGATGCCTTTGTCAGATCAAAGATGTTATGGACTGAATTGTATTCCCCCAAAACACATATGTTGGGAAGCTTTTACCCCCAGCACCTTAGAATATGATTGTGTTTGGAGATAGGGTCTTTAAAGAGATAACTAAGGTTAAATGAGGTCATACAGGTGGGCCCAGAACCTAATATGACTCATCTCAATATAGAGTCCTTATAAGAGAGAAAGAGACTCCAAGGAAGCACACATGCAGAGAAAAGGCCATGAGAGGACACAGAGAGAAGGCTGCTGTTTACAGGCCAAGGAATGAGGCCTCAAAAGAAACCAAACTGGTTTACTTGTCACTGTCAAAATTAACCGAACTCTGATTTATTCTTTTGTTTGAAATTAAGTACCATGATCATTACATGGAAGTCCTAACAAATGTGATAAAACAAAAAATTAAATAAGAGAAATAAATATTGGAAGAGAAACAAAACCACCCATTAGTTGCATCTTTTTATGATTTTTTACATAGGAAATTATGGAAAGTCAAAAGAAAAACTATTAGAGTGAAACAGATAATTTAGTGAAGTGGCCAGGTATAAGCTAATGTATGTTAAAACTTTTTTTTTTAATTACAGTAATAACAAGTTACAAGCATTTATTTGAAAATACCTATAACAAAGACAACAATCAAAACAAAACAATGATCTACTTATATGAATGTACTCAACTAAAATTGTGTAAACCTACGTGAAGGAAAAGTTAAAAGTTTCCAATACAACGGAGAGGTGTAACAAAACAGGGAGGACTCAACATTGCAAAGATGCCAAACTTCCCCTAATTAATCTATAAATTCAGTGGAATTTCTATTTAAATTCTACTTTAAAAAGGAACTCATCATAAATAGTTGATTCAAGAGTATCCATGAAGTATAAATCAAAACAATAACCAAGAAAATTTTGAAGACTATTGAAAGAGAATTTGTCCTAGTAGCTATCACAATATACTCAAAGCTATAGTGTGATAGTACAGGAAAAGACAAATAATCTAATGAAGAAGAATAGAGACAAAAGACACATTCATATTTGCAGACAGCATATATATTTTAAAATAGTGAAGAAGAGATAGTCTAATAAACTTGAGAATGATATGTTATCTATTTTTATAGATAAATTTAAATCTCTTTTACATATCATATTAAGCAATAAATTCTAAATTAATCATAATTCCAAAGATTACAAAATTATTTAAAAGCTACATAAAAACTTGAAAATTATTTGGGGGATAGATTATTAAAAAGGCTTTGGTATGCATAAAATTGTAAGAATACAGAAAAAGACTGAAATTTTTGACTACATAAAATTTAAAAGAATATACATGATGAAAGACAACACACCAAAAAAAACAGATTGGAAGAAAATATGTAGTGTATCATCTAAAAAGGATTAATAATAACCTTAATATTAAAAGAGCACCAATAAATCAATACAAAAGTTAAGGTATCACTTGAAAAAATGGGAGGAGATGCATTTGGGTAAATATCTGGATGGATTAGGCTTAGTCTTTAAAATCTGGATCATAGAGTCTATTGCAGTTTCTCAGTTTTCTTTGCTAAGCTCTAAACACCATAAATCTCAGTTTGTGGCTTCTATAATAAGCTACCACATGGACAAGAAATAAAAAGGACAAGGAACCATCAGCAAAGTCACTGGCGCAGAAACAGCCTGAAAAGTAATGAGCAAGTTCAATCAAATCATGGGGTCTGTGGAGGAGCCAGATACAAAGCAAGTACTCCAAGATCTCAGCATCTTCCAGACCTTTGAGGGCTTGAGTTACTTTCTCCATCTGTTTATTGCTGGGCAGGGCTCCATAGCCCATGAAAAAGAGCTCTATTGTCTTGGCAATCCTTTGAAAAAACATTTTAGCATTGCCGGCCCCGTTTTTTGGCTTAAGAAGTAAACAGAGCAGACCAGGGCAATGATATGAATCTGAGGTTGTTGGCCCCAACAAGCTGGCAAAGAGAATCTGGAGAGAGTTGCCACAATAGTAGAGTCAAGACAGATAGATAGAGTATCTGCTGCAGCACCTGGAAGACAGTCGCCGACCCCTCTGCCACTGTGGTATCCTCCCCAAGACCTCAATAAACTAGGCAGAGATAGCGCTGCAATTTGCATGATCTGGTGCAGGACGCAAATATGGGACTTCTTGTTCAAAAAACAGGAGGAAGTTCCATTACAAGTACTAAACTATTAAGTTTTTACCTTTCTTCTGTGGTCTTTCTCTTGACTAGTCATATCTTTTCTTTGCAGTAAAATGTTCTAAGTAAAGGAAACAATTTAAATATCAGAAAGAATTTTACCATTCATCTTTATAATGTGCAATACCACCTTAAATGCAAATATAAGAGCATTTAACTTATACGGAGAATCCCTAAAATTACACAATTCGTATTTCATAACTTATACATGCATATGTATTTTGTGCTCACAAAATAAGTGAAAACGCTACACAAAAGTAATTCAGCTGTTTATATTTTGCTTCTTGACACAGCACATTCTCCCAGCACTTTCTACCTACAGCTAAATGATGAGTAAGGAAGGACTAAAAAGAAAAGGAACTAAGAGTTGCCCTATCTTTCCTTCTATGTCATTTTCCGTGTAAGTGACAGATGAGGATTGTTTACATGTATTGATTTCACCCAGCATTTATTACCAATTTCTTAGTAAATTAATCTTTAAAGGATTATAATGTATATACAATAAATATATATTGTATTTCAATATTGATTTTCCTGAATAGATATGAATCAAAGATCTTAAAGAAATTTCTTAAGAAAAGTTATTTATGAATAGTTAAATATGCTAATGAATGATTCATGTCATATATATATGAGAGTGAGTACTAAGAAAAGTACGTTCTGGATACCCATGTGGACACACACACACACACACACACACACACACACACACATACATATTTGACTTTTTCCAAAACTGAAAATGAATGCATTTTGCAAGACTAATTTAAATTCCTCATAGATTGACAGGATTAAATTTATCTTTTGCTTATGATTATTATACGTATTATTCATAAAATACTATCTTTTCTTTACAGAACATTTTATTTTTAGTAAAGATTATATAATATAATATAATTTTAGAAGCTGTAAAAAATATTTTACATTTAAAGTTAAGTAAGCATTTTTACTTTAAAATATTGTCAGAAACAGATCTATAAATATATAGCAAATATTTTTTAGCTCCTATCTCATTTTAAAAGCTACAATATTTTGCAATTTCTGTAGTAATTGTATCCATCAGTGGCCTTATACTACCTGTGTTTCCTATTTCAATAAAAGTGTTTGAAATAGAGTAGTTTAAGATCAGGTATCATTGCTCCTCAAGGAATTGAAATTCTAGACATGTTTTTCAGTTTTCCTTATCTAATCATTCAGTTTTATAGATGGGAAGATGGACAATGTCTTCCACAAACAAAGAAAGAGAAAGATAGGAGAGAAGATGGAGTCTTACTAATCTGTTACTAAAGAAACTCCTTGATTTAGTTTACCTTCTTCTACAATTTCCACTATGCTCTAACTTTATATACATTTCCATTAGAGTTAGTACATGACTGGGTTAGCATCACTACACTCAGAGTTACTGTTTATTTGAGAAAAATAGAATAATTTTTCTCTAAAATTTCAATTCTCCAAAGTTCTAAATAGAGTCTGGTCCTAAATATGTATAGTTGTGTGTGTCTGTGTGTGTAATATACATATGTACCTTTACTAAAAATATGTATACATGTGGGTAATATAGACAATTACTGATTACTCTCTATGAAGTAAGATCTATACCTTATATATCTAACATAAATTTCAAGGATAGTAAATGCAAAACTATTTTATCAAAATCATAATATTTAACTTTTTAATATTATAAATATTCATCAGATAGCTATGCTGCTATATTCTGTATTGTATGTAAATGGACTTGGAATATAAAATTAAAGTTTTTCCATATTCCCATCTAATAGGAATATAGAAATGGGAATATAATTCCCACCTAAACTTCATCAACATTATACTATATTAAAATAATTTCATACCTTTGAACATCAGCTTCTAGTATTATTTCTAGTTATCCATTTAATATCCTTTATTGGTCTGAATTCTAATCAATCATCTAAAACACTTTTTAAGTATTTTGTCAAGTAATTTCCTTAACTCTGTTTTGTCTTCAGAAAGAATATTTAGAAATTCTCAAATGACAAAACAGTAGTGCCCTCAGGCAACGGAAGCACATGAGCTGGCCTTAAAGAGAGTACATTCAGTTCAAATGCCTCTCTCTCTCACACACACACACACACACCACACACACACGCGCGCGCACACACACACATAAACACACCTATTTTTACATATTACTTCAAATTCATATACATGATAAAATTTTCAGTTTAATAAATCCGTATCCCTAACAAATGTGATTAGAAAAGTCAGAAATATTTTAATAAAGTCCAAATTCTCTATGAAAAAGCAAAACTCAATGTGCATTACTCTTTAAAATATGAAACTATATATATAACTTTTAAATTATTAAGACTTTTTGTATCTAAACTGAGTCGTGGTAATAAGATAGCAACATAATCGTGTCAAATAGCAGTGGCTGTTCCATCTAAACTCCACTTCCTCAGTCTAGGATTAAATTTGACTTTATTTCAATCCCTGTCTCTCTCAAATCAGACTATAGCCCCCCCCAAAAAAGCAAAATGCACTGTAGTTAGAAGACTACACATTAGTGAAGCATTGACACTGGTTGATGTTTAAAGATATTTTACTAGAAAATAATTTTAAGCCACTGAAAATAAAGATGTCTCAAAATATACCCATTGAAGCAAAGTACAATTTTAACATTATAATCAATTGTAGTTCAGTTGGTTTAAAAATCAGAACTCTGAATATATAATTTCTCCTTTAATATATATTGTATTCGAGTCAGCTCTGATCGTTTTTTTTTTTATGGCTTCATATTCTGTGTAGTTGTTTGTCTTAGGCTTCTCCTATCTCCAATATTTCGTTATGGAGTAATTTAGAATAATATTCTGCATGACTCCGATGTGAGAATGCGCTTGAATGAGATGAGCTTCTAATTTTGAGTCATCTTTCTTCCCCTTGGAGACATCCTTCCTGTCATAATCTACTGTACCCACCCAGTCTCCGCAATTTGTTTTTTCTTACAGACATCTCCTATTGCTATATTTCTCTCTTATAGACTATTGAATTTATAAACCTTTAATCTAATTAATGCAGAAAATAATATATCCATAGAAATATCATTGAAAAACTCGTAATGTCTCAGAATTGTTCTTATTGCTGATGAAACTATGTATCGAGAAACTGAAAATGAGATATCAACATCTTTTCAAAGAAATGGTCAGTCTGTTGCACATGGATCAAGTCAGAAAATTTCTTGGTGTCTGATTTAATGATGATCCAGGAAGACAGCAGTAAAATGTGATCCAGAACCAGAACAGATATTTGTTGACACAATCCTAACTGTAGGTGTCACTAATATTCTAATAATGATCAGGAGCTTACACCATACTCATATTATAAATGATATTTTGTGGCTTTGTGTTCATTTGTCTTTCAGTTCATTTTCATATCCCTTAGATAGTGGTTCTCAAACCTGCTTGAATAGCACCACCATCAGTTCTGAAAATGTCTAAAAATGGAGTTTTACAGTATAGTCTAATTCAGATCTGTTGAATCCGAATCTTTGAGAAGAAAATCTACAAAATTTTTTCCTCCTTTCTTCCCTCCTCCCTTCTCTCCTTCCCTCCTCTCCTTCAACTCTCTCCCTTCAACCATATTACAAGAACAAAAGCTATTGGTGTAAGATGAAAGAGAGAAAGAATGAAGAAGAACTCTATATCAAAAAATTCTGGTTTAAGAGAACAAAGCAAATATTCAAATATCTTAGCTCCAAGTTTCTTTTTCAAATGGAAAATACGATAGTCCGGCTTATTTAAAAATCACAGCAAACTGTTCAAAGACAGATGTTAGACCAGAAAAGAGCCCCCATTTCATGCCTTTTAAAATAAAAGTGTTTCTTTCAATTGTCAGTGGTCCCCACTATCATTTTCCTATAATATTTTTTTGAAACTGGAGATGCTTCAGCTGAAGACCCAGTCTGATGATTGGTTTATTTGCCTACCTATGTTTCTATAATATGAATTCCTTAAAGGAAATTTAGCAGCACCGAGCTTGTCCCTAGTTTTGCCCAGTTTACCCTTTGTTGCATCCACTGCCTAAAAAACCCCTTCCTACTTTATTCATCTCTTGAATTCCTATTTATCCTTCTAAGTGAAACGTGTACATTCAGTAAGTAATTATTTAGTGCCTGTTTACATATGTTATTTCAAATTCACATACATAACAAAATTGTTATTGCACAAAGAATACAAAACTGGATTAAGCCTTGTCCCCTCACAAGGATATTACTGTCTAGCTACTGAAAGTAATAAGTAAAAAAAACAATTACAGCAAGGTGTGATAAGGATGATGCTGAGAACACTTTGGTAACACAAGAAAACAACATA
Source organism: Rousettus aegyptiacus (assembly GCF_014176215.1). Taxonomy (NCBI): domain Eukaryota; kingdom Metazoa; phylum Chordata; class Mammalia; order Chiroptera; family Pteropodidae; genus Rousettus; species Rousettus aegyptiacus. Next base: position 85,503,067 of record NW_023416311.1, on the reverse strand, counting down.
TAAATTGAACTATAAGCCATTTTGAGGTGAGGCTCATAGTAGCATGTATCTGTACCTTGTCTTTGAGCCTCTCCTCTTACTATTTTTATCATTTGAATACAAATATTCTTAGCAAGATCTGAGGAGAAACAAAGGGACAGGGGAATCTAATATGCTAGGGAGTTGAACCAAGGCCCAAACTAATGTCAACAGTCTAGGTTGACTATGCAGCATCAAAGTAATCAAATTTAACAAGGGAAGAATGTAGTATGGGATGAAAGACACCTACCTAAAAAAAATTTTTTAACAAAAGATATACAGATCTAAGTAAGTTTTAGGAGTCGCCACTGCATATGACTATCTAAAATTATGCTATTTATTTGAAGTTCAGAAATGTGAAAAATTAAATAATATATACATTAAAACTTTTTTAAAAGCAAAGGAATGATATAGTTTCTTACAGGGAATTGGGTGATCGTGGGAGCTGGCTAAGCGCTCTGAGCAAGGCAGTGCCTCTACTTCTAATGCTGGAGCACGAAGTCCACTAGGGAGGCGGGTGGAAGAGAAGATGGACGTGAAGTTGGAGAGATCGAGGGAAGGTCAGAACCCAGAAGCACAAGCTTGGAACGCCAAGAGGATGGACTGAAATCCACATCAACTGTTGTTATCTCGGACTTTGGTGACAATGATACTCTGCAGAAATTCAAGGGTCCTTTGTCGCTGAGCTAACAGACACACCTGACCCAGGAGTAAAAGAAGCTGAACTGGGATCCAGGGCAAGCTAGGGCAGTTGCAGGCCCAGCTGCTACTTCACCCCCGAAGAGGTGAGTCAGCAGATTAGAAGCAATGTGTGCGAGCTACAAAAGAGCTGTTGCTTCTCTGCCCTCGAAATTTCTCAGGCATCTTCCCTATGGTCCACCCTAACGTACAAGAAAGGGAATTATGGAAAATAGAGTTCAGCATAGCCAAACTGACAAATTACAAAGCCTAAATGATGACATACTGTTGACATACCAGGCCACTTTAAAATTACACGCCACCTCTCTTCTCATACTTAATAATTGTATCATAATTGGTAGGCAATATCCTTATTCAGTTCTGGGCATTGCATTTTAAGAGGGTCCTGGAGAAAATGAAATGCGATACGAGGATGCACTCGTAACAACTATATAAGGAAGGTTCCGGTGATTCTTAAGATTTTTGAAGAGCTCTCGTGTAAGTTTATTTGGTTTACTGCAGAGGATCAGTTAAAATGTCACTGAAAGGTAGATTTAAAAAATCAATTTAAAGTCTAAAAACCCCTCTAGACTGCAAGCTTTACAAAGGCAGGGAATATTGTGTGTGTGTGTGTGTGTGTGTGTGTGTGTGTGTTTAATTTTCAGTGCTCAGTACATTTCTACATATGTATAAAGTGATAAAAAATGTGTTTTTTTGATTAATCAATTAATTAATGGACAACTAAAACAATTTTCTAACAAGTAAAATTGAACAAGCTAACTGTAAAATGGACTATATATATTTCATGATTCTTTTGTATCATAGCATAGGTAGCATACCATGTCTTCATAAGCATATGTTCTTTCAAGGTTATAAAAATCAGATAACAGAAAGGTTAAAAACATAAATGCAAAAAGGATTTATAAAATCTTAGAGCTTTGAGAAATTACAGTTTAATAAAATAATAAAAGTAGCACAATAACTAAAAATATTGTATACTTCCTTGGGCAGCTTAAATGCGTCTATTGAATTATAAAACTAGATGAAGGGTAAATAAAGATTTCCATTTTCTCTATTAGTTCCAAAAGAGATGAAAAACCAAAAATATGATTTCATTTTTTATTTACTTTCAGTGATTTAGAAGTCATTTATTTGAATGTAACTAATACTACTTCACGGATTAAAAACACTGAGGTTACAAAATAGTGGTCATTTAAAATGTTTATGGTTTTGCATATAGGCACGTGGCATCTTTGGAGCAGTGTGTGTGTGTGTGTGTGTGTGTGTGTGTGTGTGTGTAGACAACGTTTGTATGATGAGGAGCCTTTCTTCCTCTTGGTGACCTAGAGATGCAGTGAAAGTACTGTCAGGGAAGGGGACAACTCCCCTCCTCTATCTTTCTTAAAGTTTTATTACTGGACAAATAATAAGGCAAGATTATCAGGAGAAAATATTAATACGTGCATATGGGAGAGTCTTGAATGATGTTCAAAGAAATGATGACCAATCAGCATGTTATACTTTTAAACAAAGAAACAATAAAAATGTGAACGATTGGCAGGACCAAAAAAAAAGTTAATGCTCATTAGAAAGAAATCTAAGGAAGCTTTGGCCTTGGGTAGTAAATTAGAAAAGAGGCAGCAAGTTATTTTATACAGACTCTGGCTCTGGATCTCTTAGCTCTGGGTAAACTTGTCTTTCTCTGCCTTCCTTAAGCTGGGAGGGCAGGAGAGATTTGTTTCCTGCATTCAAGGAGACAAGGGAGGGTCAAGGTGCCTTTCTGGCACCTGCTGCTTGTCAAATAACTGTAGCTCAAATTTATTGACATGCCATTGTGTGATATGTTGGAGTTGCCTGTCCTGGGCCAGGACAATACCAGTAAAGTCTCTTAAAACTCAAGGGTTGGGAAATGCTTTTTTTTTTTTTTTTTTTTTAAATGAATTAGTTCCTTCTCTTTTTCCTACCTTTGATTGCCTCTTGTTAATTTTTTAAATTGCTTAGTAAGTGTTGGAAAGTACTTAGGAGTAACAAAGTTAAAATCAATTTCTTGTATTGGCTCATGTTGACTTTTTGACAGATAAATTGGATGCTTTTATTAATTGAAAACGTTTTCGATGTAAATAAAATAATCTTGATGTTTTTGAGGCATCTGTAGGTTGTGCAAGAAGAAGAGTTAATGGCCTTCGAAGGCCTTTCTAAAAACTTCAGTGTAGATCAGACACTTAAAGTTTTGTTTGTTTTATTTTTTATGGTTTCTTTAATTTGCAAATAAAGAATGCATGCTTAAAAATATTTTTTTTTAATTCAGATTTCAGTATATTAACTCAGAAATCACATGTAGAAAAAGACATCTCCGCAGTGTCTGCCATGCTCTCTGGCTCCCCACAGTCATACAAAACATCTTGTCTCTGCCTTATAATCTAAGCCCCTTTGAACATTTCCTATTTAAAGGACTTCCTCAACAGTCATAGATTTTCAAAATAAATTAATAATAGTCTATACATTTATAAACATAGCAATGTAAATTTAAGTTACATGTAAAAACAAAATTCTCCATCCAGAGCTTCAATATCCTTTTTCAAACTGTTATATAGTTTTTATTTTTAAAAACTTTCATTGCAAAAAACTGAGTTAACTTTGAAACTAGTATCAGCACATACATGACTTCTCCTAGTTTATATTTACTTTTCCCTTTTATCTCTGGGTCCTGTCTCCATCACCTTTCCTTCTCCATCACCTCACTGCCTAAGTTCTTTGCTGGGTATCTGTTCTAAAATGCATATAACCACTTGAAGGGTAATAGAATATGCCACTCCAAAATATGTCACTTTAGCATAAGGATTATTTTGAGCTGAAGGAAACAGATACAAGAAAAGTTCTCTGCCTTTCCTCTATTCACCTGAAAGCAGAACATAAATTTATAAAGATGTCCCCTCCTCCCTCTCTGCCAGAAAGAAAAAAAGTTAATAACAGCAGACAACTCTATAGCCTTAGCCTGAACACAGCACCTGAATAATCTATATAGCAAACCTTACTATAACTAGACTTCATCTGACATTAGTTTCCACATATATTTGCCTACCCACAATTTGTGTCCCTAGAAACTCAAAGTCCTTTTCTTTTGTTACGGAACTCAACATACATGTTAATAAATGTGTTTATTATTCTCTTATCAATCTATCTTTTGTTAGTCTAATTTATAGGACCCCTGCCAATGAACCTAAGATGGGAAAAGGGAGAACAGTTTTCCTCCCCTATACTCTGCAAAATTATATTGTATTTTGGGAGTGTAGGTATTTTGAATTAACTAAGTCAGCAGTCCCCAAAGTTTTTGGCACCAGAGACCAGTGCTCCTATGAGAATCTAATGCCTGATGATCTGAGGTGCAGCTGAGATGGTGATGCTAGCACTGGGAAGTGGCTGCAAATCCAGGTGAAAGCGTTGCTTACCTCTGCTGTGCGGCCCAGTTCCTAACAGGCCACTGACCGGTATTGATCCACAGTCTGCGGGTTGGGAATCCCCAAACTAAATGACGGTATTCTATTGATCTGGCTGTTTTTTACTTTTTTTGAGTCAACATTATTTTAAGAATCTATCCATGCTCTTCTAGCTCATTGCTTCTTTCTGCCACGCTACTAAAATTAGTATACTTTTATCATCTCTTTTATTCATTCTCCTGATAAGGACAGTAAGCTTGTAACTTATATCTTGCTTTAAAAAATGTGATAATGTACACATGTCTTGATATATGTTGCCTTATGGATCTGTGTAGAAAACTCTCTGGGAAACACCCAGGAGTCGGATTGCTAGGACATGAGTTGTACGCAGTTGTAATTCTCTACTCTGTATGGTCACCTTGCTCTTCACAAAGACTATACAAGTTCACACCTTCCCTTCCCACCTCCGTGCTGGTACTTGCTGATATCCAGCTCTCCACATGTTGTCAAACTGAAAGGAATAAAGTCGCATCTCACTGTTGATTTGATTTGCCCATCTTTATTACAAGGGAGGTTGAGCAGCTCTCCACAGAATTCTCAGCTTTGCAGTTTTCTCTGGATGGAAATTGCCAATTATTCTCCTTTGCCAGTTTTTTTTTTTTTTTACCAGATTTTTTTGTCTTTTTCATGTTGATTTTCAGGAATTTATTACATACTTTAGATGACAATCTTTTTTTTTTTATTTTACACATTGTAAACATCTTCTCCCAGTTTATCAACCATTTATTAAAATAGCTCTTTATGTAATGGAATCCATAGAGTCTCTCTCTCTTCTTTATGGTTTGCCTTCTTGGAATTTTAATCAGTATGATTTTCCACTATCCCCAAGGTAATACATATATTTTTCCGGATTTGTTCTTTTCTTTTCATTACCATGTTTAACACATTTAGAATACCTTATTTATGATATGAGGTGCATCTCCAACTTAATTTTTAAATTCGTACCAGTTTCTCAATGCCATGTAACAAAAAATCTTTTTCATATTAACGTATAGTTCAGCTTTATCATATAACTGATTCATCTATGTGGTTGTAATTGTGTGTGTACATATATTCCTGGGCTCTCTATTATATAGTCTTTCTGTCTATGATGAATACCAGACTGCTTTCATCATCATTATTATGATGGCTTTGTACTATGCCATACCTAGCAGGAGATGTCCCCATTCTTCGCTTTCTTTCAGTAAGAATAGCTAAAGTATTCGTGGACCTTTATTCTTCCATGTATATTTTGAATACAATTGTTAAATTCCTCCAAAAATGCCTGATTAAATTCTGATTGAAAATAAGATAGCATTTCCCTGAAAATATTGACCACACTTAGTTTAGACCCTTATTCTGTCTTGTCCACTAATCCTATTGTCTTTCCTTTATAGCACCGACATGACAATCTCTGATTTTTTAATGTTCTCTAGTATTGATGTATCAGTTACCGTGACAAGTCATATGTGCAGGGGAGGGGTTAAGATTAAGGCCCTAACTTGTGTTTAACTGGTGAGTTTAAACATGTGATGGTGTACAAAGAGCTTTTGGTTTAACAACCAAGGCTCAGCCTTTCTATCTTCATTTGCATCCTCCTCACAACACCAGTATGGCTGCAGGACAGACTTGGGTCCCTGGTCTTCCTGCGTTCACCCAAAGTGCACGAGCATGTCCTATATCACTCAGCTCTGCATTAGGTTAATACAGCTGCTCTCGCATCCTGGCTCGGTCTCCCCTTACACAGTTAATAATGATACCATCACAGGTCCTGTTTATTAGTTCAGACTACTCAGAAAACTTAATAGCATAGGCAGTTTGCAGCATTAACAAAATGGTTTTAAACTTTCGTTTCCTGAGGTGTATATATACGATCACCCACAAAATTCCCAGTTTGTCAGATATGCAGTAGAGGTAAGTTATGAAATTTATCTTTCTAGAAGAAAGTTTTCGCTCTCATACAGCTCAGAGGATAATTGTAGGCACTTTTCCTTGTAATAAAGTACACACAAATACGAGTTGTCATACATGGGGATACGCAGTGAATACATTTACAGACTTGAAAGTCAAGTTGTTTGCATTTGAACCCAGTGCTACCTTTTACTCATTACATGACCTTGCACTAATCATAGTTCCCCCATCTACAAAATTATAATACTGCCTTTTAGGGTTGTTGTGAAATTAAATAACTATATATGTATGTGTGTGTGTGTGTGTGTATATATATATATATATATATACACATACATATATATACACACATACAAACATATACATATACATGTATTTACTCTTTAAAATTGAGCCTGACACATAGTAGGCAGCTCATGAATTTTAACTATTATTATTATTGCAGTTTTTAAAGATTCCAGAAGCTTGAAAATTCTAATTTCTATAAACTATTATTATTTATCCTTTTCTCCTGTTTTCTGCCCTCTAGTGGTAATTTCAATTATGGCATCTTTGTTTGATTATTATATAAAATTCTTATTCTTGCACATAAACACGCTTTATTTCCCTGGTCTTATTAAGCCCAAATTATTTTAAATGCAGTCTTATTATGTATAAATGCATGTAATTTTTCACTATTTTGTTGATTTGGTAAGGAATAGTTTGGGGATTGTTTTGTAAAAGAAATTTTCTCTTGAATGCCTGTTTGGATTCATCTCTCTAAGAGAGCTCCATCCAAAAGCAATCCTTTTATCTAGAAACAGGGGCTCTTCCTTTACCTGACCTCACCTCCAAAAAAAAAAAAACAATGCTTCAAAGATAGAAGGGTAGTAGCATCTATAAGCTGTTGAAAGCTTTAATTAAAGAATAATAAAAATACTTAATTGAAACTATCTGTTGCCATGAAAATCTGTAACCTTTTCCCTTCCTTTTAATACAAAATCCTTTCCAGTATACGTAGTTATTCTGAATTTAGAGATGAAACAGACTATTCTTTTTTCCAGCTTTCTTGAGATACAATTGATACATAGTTTTATGTAAGTTTAAGGTGCCCATGCGGTGAATATATGTGTACACATACACATATATGTGTATATATATGTATAGATATATATATTTATAATGATTACCATAATATCTAATGTCTCCATCACCTCATGTGATTACCATTTTTATGTGTGCGATGACAACATTTAAGTTCTATTCCCTTAGGAACTTTCAAGTATATAATACAACTTTGTTAACTATACATGCTGTACATTAGGTCCCAGAACTAATCCATCTTATAACTCGAAGTTTGTACCCTTTGACCAACATCTCCCCATGTCCCTTCACTCTTCAGACCCTGGTAGCCACCGTTGTTCTCTAAAATAGATTATTCTTAACTATTTTATGGTGAAGAGAGAGTCAGTTGGTGAAAGAACAACCGCCCAGCCTCCTCTTCATTTCTCTTTTTTCCCCAGTATCAGAATATAAATAATAGCAAAGTCCTAACTGGTGTGCTTCTTTTTCTCTTCTAAAGGCTATTTATTTAGAGTAGTTTTAGGTTCATAGCAAGATTGAGAGGAAGGTACAGAGATTTCCATATTCCATTTGCCCCCAGACATGCACAGACCACCCCCCTGACCCCTGCAACTGACATTCTTAAGAATAGTTCTGTGATGCTTGTACAACACAGCTCTTTATATAGAGTTTTAAAATGTCATCTTGGACCATATAGCTTTAGCAAATAGACATATCATATTAAACCGTAAAAAATTAACTGAGTTACCTAAAAAACCTTGTATATTTATTTATAAACCAGAAAATGGAGTCAGAAAGGAGAACTGAAGAACTATACCGGTTGAGTAATGAACTACATAACTTAGTGAGTGGATCAAATATTCAAAAAATGGTCTCGAGCTTAATTTATCTATACATTATTTTGTCCTTGATCAAGATAGGACCATAAATATAAGAGAAGGAAAGAAGCTCATGGCTTAACAAGTCTGCTCTGTTTGACTGATAACATTTCTTTCATGCTCCCTAAAACTTCCTTCTTTGAGCTTGGAATGGAAAAATGCCTACCATAAAGAAAGTTTTATTACCTTCCCTTTCTGAGTTAATGAAATCATGAAGACATGTCCTTCTGGTGTCAGAAATGTAAGAAAGATTATAATCACAAATAGAGTAAGAAAGAGAAGAGCAGAATAAAGACAGAGCCTGACTAATGATTTCAGAAAAAAGGTAGGAGAGTCACTCTTGGATTAGCCAACAATGACTTTTCAAGACTCTTTATAAACCTGATATATAAGCAGCCATTATAAGAATCAATATTAGAAACCAGTGTTAGAAATTAATATCTTACTACCAATTCATAAGTTTTCTCAATTGCAGATTTACATTATAATCAGTATAAGCTAATATAGCTGTGTTAAATGTACATTATATATTTAGGTTTATCTAATATACTTAATTTACTTTAATTCCTTTGGATGAAAGAGTTAGCAAAGACAAAATAAAAATAAAAAGAGGAGATTTTAGAAGTATTCAAAGAGGTGACAGATGCTCTCTCTTTGACGAAACTTTAGCCAGGCTCTTCTGAGCGCTTTTCTCCACCCAACCTCAATTTGGCCTATAAATACTTAAACAAACATAGTTGGCATAGTTTCTAACAGCTCAAGACTGCATCTCTAGGATGACTCATGCCCTATCTCCCCTAAGGTGCCCACCAGAGAAAACTCAAAGCTGCCAGAAGAATTTACTCTTTGTTCTAGCCAGTACTTGAAGAGATAGAGCCCGTCTCCCAGCCTCTGTGGGAGGATAGGAGCTTAACTTCTATAAGCCTAGAAGTGAAAAGTGCCAGTTGGCAAACCCAGAAGGGCTTCACATGGACCTACCCTTCCAATTTTTTCTAATTTTTATTTTTTTTAAATAATTTTTTACTTCCCTGACTACTGTGTCCCCATTCACTTATTCTCCTTTTTAAAATGTGGTAGTCACTTCTGAACAAATCAAAGGTGGGTTCAGTCTCCATTCTTTTCTCTATGCATTACTGATTAAAATCTGTCTTTTACTGCTTTAACTAGAGTCCAGCTTTGTTTATCTTTAACAGAAGGAAATGGAGGAATAGGAAAAATAAATAAATAAGGGAGAAAGCAAGTGGCCCAATCTAGTCAAAATAATAAAACTAAAAGGAAATATATGAACTCACTAATTCAAACATGTTTTATTAGTGCTTATTTTAGTAAGATGCCATGCTAGGTGTTAGAGGCAAAATAATGAACAATATCTGTTCCTGGTAAGAAACGGGAGCACCGTGGACCATCTATTGAAAAATGAAATAATGTGTAAGTACTACAAAGGGGTCAAGGATAGAGTTCTTCAGAGAACTTGCCTTGGGCAGTTAAGATTTATCAGTGGAAATAACATCTAAGATGAATCCTAAAGGATAAATGAGAGTTAGAGGATGATTTGAAAAAGGAGTGTTCCAGGCAGAGGGAAAAGCATGTGCAGATGCCATGAACTAAGAAAAGAATCCATAAGCACAAGTAAATGAGAAAGTTCAAGGAGTTGAAAGAAATTCATTATAGCTGGAGAGTAGAGTTGTCGGGGCAAGGAAGAGAGTGATGGAGAAATCTGAGATGAAGGAGGAAAGCTAGAGCCAGAGAGAGTCTAAAGGTCTTTTAGGGTATGCTAGAGTTAATACCTTATCACACAGGGCATGGGAAGTATGAGGGAGTTTCAAATAAGGATTAACAGGGCATTTTTGTGGAAAATAAACAAGACAGGAGATGGAAAGAAATGGGCTTACTCAAGAGTTGTTTAAGAGACAGAACATAGAGGAATTGGGCATCACTAAACTGTGGAGTATAAGGAGGAGAAAGGAAGAAGCCGAAGCTAATTCTCATTTGGGCCCAGGCAGTTCAGTAAATGGTGCTGCTATGCTTCTAAAATAAGAAACACAACAAGGAGAGCTGGTTGTTAGAAGAATGGGGCAGATATATTCTGTGATTAAAGATCAATCCCACCTTAACTTGCAAATAAGAAAACTGAAATCTTTCTTTTAATTGAATAAAAAACACCAAGTAAGACCTTATTACATACAAGGCTTTAGTAAATTAACTTGCCAGAGAATAAGAGGTAAAATATAAATTAAAAATTCTCAACACAATTATCACAACTACATTTCCTCTATACTAGATGTAGACAAGTACAAGGAGGGAGGGACTGTAGAAAAAAGGAATAAAAGCAACGACAAAGATAAGCGAATTTCACTCTTTGAAGTAAGAAAGCAGATAAAGATTTCCAAGAAGTGAGATAATCAAGAAGCTAAAATGTGCAAATAGGTAAGGAATGGACAATATGAGTTTTTCCATTATTTTTCAAGAGCTGAGTGAAATAAGATTTAACAAAGCAACTGCTAGGAAATAACAGACCTCAAAAATCTAACCAGCAGACTTAGCCATGCAGTTCTTACTTGAATTTTTAAACAATTATTACACTTCTTTTTCTGTACTTTAATTGAATTTTTCAGTCATTTACATTTTAAACATACTTTACTTGTTTGATAATTCTGAAGTAGGAAAAATCTTTACTTATTCCGCCCAGGTTAAAAAAAAAAAAAAAAACCTGCAAATTTAAACAAAAGATGGACAATGAGGAACTTCTAACGTTTGTGTCTTTCTTCCTCTCTGTTCCAGAACCACAAGATTTAAAAACCTTTTTGTTTTGTTTTTATTATAAAAGTGCATAAGTTCTCTAAAAAAACAATTGGCATGGTAATTGTTGAAAATCCTCTTAAATTATTGATGTGAATTATGACATGTTTTGTGTTTAAAAGTTTAACAGGACTTGTTCTGTTCTTAATGAGATTCTATATTATTTTTAAAAAAATTCTCATTTAAGTAAAGTACTTGATTCCATTCATTTGCTTCTGATACAGAACATACACACGCACGTGCACACACACACAAACACACACACACATTGATTTAGTTATATTTAGAAACACTATCTTATTCTTAATATTATCTGTAAAGTTTAGGTAATGTAACGAAATTTCACAAATTAGGATTTCGCTCAGATTCTATTTTCAAATGCAAATCTGCTTGAATAGGCCCTGCTGAACTCTTTTTGCATACTATTTTACCTATATATTTATCCATAAGTTTTTGGATCCTTTACTATGGGCTGGCCTGATCTTTAGCACATAGAACGCTGTCCAGTCGATAGCAACACCAGAAACGGCCCTGACTTTATGGAGTCTGTGTTCAGTCCAATGTCCTAAGGTGAAATTGCAGAATGAAAATACAAAGGACCATGAGAAGCTGTGTAAATGAAGGGCTCAGTACCATAGAAAAACAAAGTAAAGTAATAATAACAATGATATTGTGATCAAAAAGTGAGCTGCAAATCTTATTACAATCGAAGTACAAAAATTCTACTAGAAAGACAATACCTGAACTCAAGATGGGAACATATTTTGAACTGTACAAAGTAATGGGATGTAAATGATCATATTTTAAGATTTCCAGTGAGTGATACTTTATTTTTTAAAAAAATTGAATGTATCTTCTAAGAGAGTAGAATAATATACAGTATACACTCATACCTTAATGCATTCACCATAACTAAATGTTTATACCTAAGGCTTTGTGCATGAGTGTCTGAAATATTTCTTGCTCTCATATTTAAATGAGATAGAATATTGTAATTCATGCTTATATCTAATTTTCTGATAAGTTATTTTCTTTTTAAGTTTTCATATATATGCTTCCTAGAGTATAGCTTAATTGTTGGGCTTTTCACGGTTTTTCTTTCACTTTTGTTTGTTTGTTTGTTTGTTTGTTTTCATACATGGGGATTTAAGAGTAGACTGTATTTGAAAAAGACACTGACAAGAAGTATCCTAAGGAGACTTACTACGGCAAGTGTGACTGTATTAGTCAGGGTTCTCCAGAGAAACAGAACCAATAATGTGTGTGTTCATATATATATATGTATATATACATTATTTATTGCAAGGAATTAATTTACGCAATAACAGAGACTAGAAAGTCCCAAGATGTGTAGGGTAAGCAAGTTGGAGAGGAGAGAGACTGATGGCAAAGTTTCAGTCCATGTGTCAATAGGCTTGAGACTCAGGAATTGAGTCAATGTTTCAGTTCCAGTCTGAAGGCCAGAAAAAGCTGGTATCTCAGTTCAAAGGCAGTCACCCCAGAGGCATTGCTTATTACTCAGCCTTTTTGTTCTACTTAAACTTTCAAGGATTGGACAAGGCTCATCCACCTTAGGGAGAGCAACCTGCTTTATTAACATTTAAATCTATTGATTCAAATGTTAATCTCATCCAAAACAACGTCACAGGAACATCCAAAATAATGTTTCACTAAATATCTGGGGCACCCTGTGGCCCATTGAAGTCTCTCTTTGTTAGTCATTATCTATATTTTGTCCCAGGAAAATCTGCCAGGTTTTTCATAATCAAGAATACTTGTGATAGCATATGAGTGTGTATTCTGGTATGTGTGTGTGCACAAACATGTGTGTGCACATGTATGTGTAGCCAGTGAAAAGTGGCTGTGATATAATTCTTTATACAGTGGGTCAGTTTTGGTTAACAAGAAAAAAAAGAACAGAAATATTTAGTTTCTCTAAAACTAACTTATATATTGATTAAAGAGATTCAAAGGGATTGTGTCTCTGATCTAAAAATCCCTGCTCTGCCAACCTCAGAATTGAAATTATATATTGAATGTAAATACTATTGAGAAAACTCTGAATGAGATTAAGGGTAAGAACTTCCTCTCCTTCCATTAAATTTTAAGGTCAGATTCAGGCAAAAATTACTGTGAAATAGAATATGTGCTTTGGGAGAACAAAAATGTAGGTACATCTCCTTTGGTTACTGACCAGTTTTGTGACCCCACTTCTCTGACATTACTTTTCTGTGTCTCATTTTTTTTTCCTCACGTGTATAAAATGTCTGACATTCTATGTATAATTATATATCCATACTGATAATATTTATTTGCTACAAATAAGCTCACAACGTTTAGTAGAATTTTATGTTTTCCCAAGGTAACCCTTGACTTACACGTACCCCAGAATTTCCCCATGAGATAACAAAAGTTTCCTAGCACTACAAAAAATGAAACAAAATGTTTCTTCTGGTTTATTTGGTAGAAACCCTTAAATTAATTGAGACCTGAAAGAAGAAAAAAAGTGCATAGAGATGTACTTTCCCCGAAATAAAAACAACCCTTTAGGAGAAATGGGATGAAGAAGCAGCGATCAGGTTTTACTCATGCTTAAAATTTTTCTGCTTGGCTAGGGCCATGCAGTTTTTCTTAGAACTGTATTAGAGAAATTGTCTTTATCGTATTCTCTAGCTCAACTATATTATAAGGAAGTAAAATATTTATGACTCTACATGGAAAATTTTTTGATATGCCAAAAATCATAAACTAAGGATTTGTTTACTTTATTAAAATGCATTTAGCCTAAAATATTATTTAATTTATAAAAATTTAAAAAGCTCAAATTAAACTTTAAGATGAACATATATTGCTTAAGGTGGCATTCAGCTTTATTTGATTTAAAATTTATGTTAATTCATATTTTGAATACATAAAAATGATGTTATGGTGATTCTTTTTGTTTTATTTTGTTTCATTTTTAATTAAGGGCTGAGTTGCAAATGCAGTGAAACCAAAACCTCAATATTGATCCTTGTAGATGAATATTCTGAATATACAACTCTGTAGTTTAATAGGTAGTGCAGATGGGCTTATTACAGTGGAAAGAAAATATAGTAATACCATCAAAAGAAATTTAATCTGTGCCTTTATAAATAATAGCTGTGGAATTTTTTTTTATAATAAATGCACCACTAGTTACCAAACATCATTATTAGTTTGAACTAATAAACTTAGTAAACTCCCTTCTCAAAATAGATCAGGAGGGAAAATTTTCTTTTTTTCCTTTCCACCACCACCAAATTTTCCAAAAACTAGAAAAGGACAAGTTACTCTACAATTTAAAATGCTCAATTGGCTTCTAAAGTCTTCTAATCCAGAATATAGAACGCACTTCATGGGCCTTCCCAGATTCCGCATTCTAGTTTGTCCCCCAGTTTTTGACGGGTTGCTCATTGGAATGCTTCCGCTGTCACCAGTGGTGCCTCCTCTGCCAACGCTGCTAGCTGTCTCAGCTCTCCCAGGCGGCTGCTGGGCCAGCATAGCCTTGTGCACTAGGCACAAAGGGGAAGAACTGCGGCCATCTGCACCCCCAGGCCCGACTTGAGAGGACCCGGAGTGGCTCCGGTCTTTCCGTAATGTCCAGACTCAGACGTTGTGCCAGCACCTAAGAACATAACTCAGAAGTTTAATGCTCCACGGACAAACTTAGACTAACCGCCTAGAAGTCAAGCAAACAGAAAGAGCCAGCAGATAAATTCTCTACTTTTTTCTCTCAAAGTTTTCTGAGTCACAGGGCTTCCTTAAGACCTTCTTCAAATACTTCCTTACGATCGCTAGAAATATGTTGTGCTTTCTTCTGAAGCCATGGCTTGCCAGGCAAGGCACTGCCTCCCCTCCTTCCTCTACTCCCTTTTTTCCTCTTGCTCCCCTGGCACCGACCCTCCCAGTAGTCTTAGGACACAAGCTTTGACTCAGGCTGCCTTTTTTAGGGAGTCTAAGATGTCCATTTTGGGGCATATCTAATCTTAAACATATAAGAAATCTAGAATATAATAATAATTAAAAATATTTTTGTAAACTTTCCCTTGAATATCCAGAGTTGTCACTCTTTAACAGTAACACCTCAAATTTTAAATGAAAAACAAACAACAGAAAAATAAGGCAAGTTCTCCTTAAGGCCGGTAAACTAATCTAGTTCAGGAAAGACTCTATTTTTCTATGGAAAATAGTACTTATGAACAATAATGATGAACATTAACAAAACACCAATTCATTCAGTGTTTTTTTCTTTCCAATGAACTTTTCGAGGTATAAGTTACATACAGTAAAATGTATCCATTTGAAGTGTAATGTTCAATAAATTCTGACAAATATCTGTATCCGTATACTCATATTGCCATCACCACAATCAAGATTTAGAATATTTGCACCAGCCCAGATAGTTCCCCCATGACTCTTTGCAGTAACTCTTCTACCCTTAGCCCCAGGCAACCACTGGTCTCATTGGCTTTCTCTTTCTGTCGCTATAATTCGTCTGTTCTAGAATCATCATACCTGTGTGTGTGAGTCTAATGTTTTTGAGGTTCATCAATATCATTTTTTCTTGCTGAGGAATGTGCTGTTGTATTGATATACCACATGCTAGTGGACCTTTGCACTGTTCCTAATTTGGGGTTGTTACCCATACAGCTACTATGAACAATGGTGTGCCAGCTTTTCTGATATGTTTATTTATTTTGGGTATAAATCTAGTAGTAGAATTGCTGTATGGTATGGTAGGTATATGTTTAACTTCATAAGAAACTACCAAAATTATTTCCTAAAGTAGTTGTACCCACAAGCGAAGTGCGAGAGACCCCTCCTGTGTTTCCTATCCTCCCCAATATTTGACATGATCAGTCTGTAGAAGCTCCAGCTGTTTTAACCTTCTCTGTTCCTTCTTATCCCGACCTCACATCGCTCTTGCAATTAGTTTTGCTCGAAATTCCACTTCCCTGTCGTCTCACACATTGGCTCTTTCTCATCTTTCAGGTCTCAGCATGAATGTCATATCCTCCAAGATATTTTCCCTGATCGCACAATCTAAAATAAGTCCTTTACTGTTGTTTCCTATCAGGGCACCTTGTTCCATCTATTTCTCATAATCTGCAGTTATATATTCTTATTTATTTGTTTACCATTTGTTTTCTTTCCCTCTGTCCTGTGCTCCATTAGAGCAGACACCATGCCCAATCAAGGACCCTCCAGCACATTGCACAATGCAGAGCTCACATTGGGAGCTGAATAAATAGTTGCTGCTGAATGTGAATTAATATCTCAGCTATCCATGAATTGTTAATTTGAGGCTCGATATATTTAGAAAAACCATTTTCTATAGTTCCTTTTGAAGTTTTAGCAGCTATCAATAACTCAGAAATGGGAATATCCTTAGAATTTCTTTCTACTCATTTTTTCATCAGGAAATTTCTAGGAAAGAAGAGGCCTCATGAGCTATTCTAGATGACTGTGTGCAACCATGAAAATCCCAAGGAGCCATAGTATAGTTCTTGGCTTTCGGGGTCCTCCATATCAGTATTGAAACTTTAGAAGTTTACAACCCTGGGAACTAACCTTGAGGAATTTTCAAAAGAAACAAGATCATTCCAGATCTATTGGGCTATATTCAGACCTCCTTGAGAAGGCAGGCAAATCACACAGTGAGTGAAACAGGCCCAGCAGAAAACAACAAGGAGTTGGGGGGCAGGGGCGGTAGCTCTGTGAGCACCAAGTCAGTGTTGTCATGCAAAAATGCACCATCAATTTTTCCCAATCTCTTAGTTTATGAATGAATAAGTGAATGAAGGCTTGGGTTCATACGTGGGTTTTGTCACTTAGCAATTATGTAAATAATGGCAAATTACTTAATCTCTATGTATCTTTATCTTTAAAGTGGGGTAATAACATCAAATTTATAAGCTGTTTTCTTGATTAATTAGAATGCTAGTAGAGTGCCTAGCATATATCAGATGTTTTATTTTATTTTTATTTATTTGTTTGTACTTTAAATTACTTCAGCTTACATGTATTAAAAAACAAGCATTCTCCAAATACATACTGTATTCGGTTCTCTATTCGAAGTGCTACTTAATGAATATTCACTGGTAGTAATAAGAACTTAATGTGCCTAGGAACAAATAGGTAGCAATTATATAACCAAGAGGTTGCAGCAGCAAGTAAAAGAAAAAATCTAATTATTAAAAAGAAAGAACTTAAATACATATTACTAAGTGAAAGAAGCCAATCTGAAAAAACTACGTACTGTACAACTTCAACTACATGCTATTCCAGAAAAGGCAAAACTATGGAGACAATAAAAAGATCGGTGTTTGCCATGGGTTGGGTGGTGGGGAAAGATGAACAGGTGGAGCATAGAGGATATTTAAGGCAGTAAAAATACTCTGTGTGACATTATAATGATGGACATATGTCATTATCCATTTGTCCAAATCCATAGAATGTATAACACCAATAGTGAACCCTAAGATAAACTGTGGACTTTGGGTGACAGTGGTGTGTCAATGTAGGTTTATGCTTGGTAATAAAAATGTACCATTTTGGGAAGTGATGTTGATAATGAAAGAGGTTATACGTGTGTGGAGGCAGGGGATATATGGAAAATCACTGTACCTCCCTCTCGATTTTATTGTAAACCTAAAAATGCTCTTTAAAAAGGTCTATTTTAAAAAAGAAAGTGGTCGATAATAAGAATGAAAGAAGGAGAGAGGGAGGGGTGAAAAGAGAAGGAAAGGAAAAAGGAAATAAAAGGAAAAGAAAGGGAGGAAAGAAGGTGAGAAAGGAGAAAGAGAGATGAAGGGAGGGAGGGAGGGGAAGAGAGAGGAAGGAATGGAGAAAGGAGATGTATAATTGTCCAAAGAAAAAATACTTTTAATAATAAATTTAGTAGAGCAGAGGTTCAGACAAACTTGAAAAATAATAATTTTAACACATTCTTATTAAATATCCTCCAAAAAGATTGTACATTATTTATTTAGAAATATAATGGATATAGATATTACATCTATATATATTTTACAGACATTCAAATTTTTCCATAAAATTTCCCTTAAAAATAACTTCGTCTAACTGTAAAATTACAAATGTGGTGCAGGTATTATTATGTAGCAATTGGGTGTCAGAGATTAATCAAACTGTCCAAAATTAAACAGATAGGAAGTTCCTATGCAGTCCTGGGTCTTTCAGGATATGGAAAAAAGAAGTTTGATTAAATAAAATAGCTTCAAAAAGCATATATGAAATTAGTGGATATATGACTAAAGTCAGCACTTCTATGCACATGAATCTCAGACCCTCCTAAATATATGTTCCATCTTCATGTTGACCACATGTACTTAGATATCCTGTTATCTCAATTTCAGCAAGCCTAGAGGAAGTGTCTTCGTGTCTCAAAACAACTTCATTTTCTCAATCAAAACCCATTTTATTTTCTCAATCAATAAGCCTTGAAAGTATACATTTGTTTTTCAGTCCTTATCTGTTTTGAAACCTCATGTCTAACCAGTTAACATATTCTAAAAAATTTTTTCTGGTGATATAAGAAAAAAAAGATTGGCAGTTAGTTCTTATTTCCTTTCTTAAGCCTCAAACCAGAAAGAGGAAAGGAAATTCTAAATGTAACAACCACAATTCAATCATTTGCTTATCAATGGAAGAAGGAGCCTCTGATTTTAAAAATAGCGCTCGCCTAGAGTCCAGTGATCTAAATCTATTCTTGTCTCAGCTACCAACTAGCCCTGCGACATCAGATAAGGAACTTCCCCTCTCTGCTTCAGTTACCTGATCATCAAAATGTGGGGAAGTGGGTAGTATTCTAAAATACTTTTCAATTCTAAAATTCTGTGTGATTCTCTTTTCATATTGGTCCCTTTCTTTCCATCCCCACTTAGACCATACAAAAATAGGTATTTATCACTTGGTCAATGTTTACATTACTGTAAAAAATCACTGCAACTCTTTACCCTAAAAACCCACCTTTGACTTTACTGACAGATATAATTTTCTAAAACACCATTTTCTTTGTTATTTTCTTGTCTAAATTGGCTAGCAGTGTTAATTAAAGTCATATTCCAGATCTTTTCAAATCATCTACCACTAAAATTTTTTGCCATACAAACCACCTACATAATTAAACTTTCTGTTCCAATCTACCTGGATCGTTTGTTACTATAAAAACATGCATTGAGCTTTCTCATTTCTCCTCTTTTGCCCATTTTATGTATATCAGTATTTCCTAACTAGGATGTCCTCTTTATTTTTTTCTACCCACTCATATTTCACATCCTCTAAAAAGTCTATTCTGATCACCCCAAACCAAAACCATTTACCTTGCTCTGAACTCTCACATCCCACGAGAAGATATGAACATTAATAGGTTGGGTAGGAGAAGGGACTCTCAGGCCCTCGAAGAGACAGAGGCTTCTCAAGTTGAGGTTGTTGTGATAGGGGATCCCCATCACTGTTCTCCCTCAGCCATCCTGCTGAAATATTTTGTTAAGAAGCAATGATTAGGTACTCCAGCATAAGTCCTTGGTGCCCTGCCCATAACTCATCTGCACTGTGCATGACAATGGATGCTTACTGCAAGCACATGGAATTCTCTGGCTCTTGTGTAGAGCTGCCCAAAAGTTCCAAGGAACTAATACCCCCCAAAAGAACCCCTTGACAAATGAAAGATTAGAGTTCATGGATAAATACCCTTGTTTCCTTGCTCCTCAAGTAGCATAATTCTGAGGAGCGCTCCACACTGCCTTCCAAGGTTACCAGTAGGGTTGAGCCCCAGTCATCCCCATGGGTAATCTACTCAAGAATGTACCCTGTATTGCCTTCACTTTCTTCTTAGTCTTGCTTCTCTATTTCCCTCACTGTGTTTATATAGGTCAACTCCTATATAAACTACTTGCACCCAAATACTTGTATAGGGTCTGCTTCTGAAAGAAATTTATAGGTTTTTTTATGTATTTTGTTTGTTTGTTTATCCTTTTTCTTTTGCCTTGGGTTTAATTTACATTAATTTTTGAGAAAACTGTAATTTCATTTACCCTTTCAAATATGTTGATATATATTTATGCATCATGTTCTCTAATAAATTAAAATTTTTCTAATGTAGATTTTTAGTTTTCATTCTTAATACTGTGGTATTTTTGTCTTTATTCTCAAAGTTTTATTTATCATGCTTATAAGACTATTTTATTTGTCTTTTCAATGAATTATCTTAGTTCTGTTGATCATTTTTGATTCTTGGTTGTTGTTGCTTCAGTTACTCTTGTGCTATTCTATTTTATTAATTTCTATTTTTACTTTTGATATTTCTTTCTCTACATTCTCTCAGTTTACTACATTACTAACTTTTTGAGACAGTTGTTAAATTTATCATTCTCGATTTATCTTACCTTTTAATTAATGGATATGAAATTTTACATGTCATTCGGATATTGATTTAGGACCACCAGTTGGGACATAATGTGCCTTTTCTATTTATTGGTTTTAAATATTATTAAAATCTCCATTGTTATTTATGTAGCAATGTATGTTATTTGACAACATGATATTTTATTTTTTAAATTGCTGTGTTTTATTAGATATCTTTGGTTGCTTATTTCTGTTTTGATTTATTTGGACTAGGGAGCTGTGGACTATTTAATGCTATTTTTTTTTAATTTTATAAACTTTTGTCCAAAGTAATGATTTATTTTTAACCTCCATTGGCTAAAAAATATTTATCAGGTTTGAGTATTGCAAGAGCCTACACTTTGACTGCTTAATCTATCCATTTCTTAAATAGTTGATAAAAATATCCCAAGCAGAGTTGTAGATTTGGGATTTTTCCTCTGTAATTTTATCAGTCTTGCTTTATATATGCAAAGTTCTGGTTCAGTGTTTGTGAGTTTTAATTCTCTTTTTGTTGATTGTTCATTTTATCATTATGAAATATTTTTCTTTGTCACTTTTAATGCATTCCATCTTCTGGCTTCACAGATGGTTCCCAGTTCTGATTCCCCACTGTATGTAGGATTTGGAGACTTGGCTTCTCTCTCTGTGCAGGTGCTGAGGCCTTAGCCACCATGGATTTTCTAGGTAACAGTCACTACATGGGTCTAATGGCTTCAAATCTGGCTCGTTGCTACATGTTCTCTCTCTGTTTTTGGCAGCTAGACATCTAGACACTTTACTTTCTTGTTCTAACATTGGAAATTCTATATCCATACTGCTATATATCTAGCTTCCTGTTTTATATAACAGGAAGATACACACACACACACACACGTATGTACACATACATACGTAGCAGGAAGAGATGCATACATGTATGTATAATATATACAGAAATAGAAAGGAAATGCACACAAGAAGGGGTGTTATAATATGTGTTCCATCTGCCATCTTGACCTTGAAGTCTGTCTAATCTTTTCTTAAACAGAAAATGTGATTACTTGGCATTTCCATTCAATTTCTTGAATAGCAAATGCAATTTTTTCATTTGGAATTAATTTTCCTGAGCAATTTAGTGAACATCCTCATTGCTCCCATGTGAAAGTCGCCCAAAAGATTTCTATAAACATTGCTAATGATTACTTAGTCCTTTCACTGGAAATGCATAGCTCCCCTCAAGCAGTACTACTGATGTATTTCTGCAGAACACCTTGTTAAACTCTTAGTGCTTTTATAAATGGTAGCTGGGCTGATGCCCAAGCTTACATTAAGAAGGGAATGGTATTAATGTACCCTTAAAGGATCTTTTATAGCCTAGCAGGAAGAAAAATCACTTGACTCTCATAATTTGCTTTAAGTATTGCTGTTATCATTGTTAATTATAGTATCCAAATAAAGCATTTATTTATGAAGTCTCTTCAGTTTAGTTTTCTCAGTTAGTAAAATTTATTTTCCTCTCTCAGTAGAATTTATTTTGTCCTATTAAAATTTTATATAATTTGACTGGATAAGGATATGGATAGATGATCAAAATAACTAATGACAGAGAGACTGGTTAAGTTAATGTCTTTTCTTTTGTCACTCTATTTAGACTTTAAAATTCAAGCTCTTTTTTCTTTCTAAAATTATAAAAGATGTAAGGAGTTCTAAATCTCACTTAGCTAGACACATCTACTTATAACTTTAACAATTTTGAATGTGTTTTGACAGATTTGCTTTCTTTCTTTGCCATCTAGATTATAATTTATGATTTCATTTCACAGTAGTTAAATATTATAGTCATTTTCAGGAATATAAAAAAGTTACCATAATCTAGCTACCTTTATACTTTCATACATGAATCATTTTGAAAATTTGGGGACTCTATCCAACTGCATTTCTCATAAAACATTCCCATGTATATTGTGCAGTGCCAAGACATATCCATGTAGTTTAGAAAATTGAGATAACTGAGTAAAACAAAAGTAATTAAGTAAAGCATGTTTTGCAGTACCATTGTGGCCATGTAACTTGAACAAAGTCTAGTAAAGCAAATTTTGTTTAAATGAACTTTCTAACATGTTTCAGTATTTTACATAATATAATACAAAGTACATCTTAGACATATAAGAAAAAAAACTATGATTGCAAATTGTGAGAAAGAAACATTTTATTTTCTCATCCAGATTAGAATTGTTATCCCAAATATAACTGAAGTTAAGATTTTTAAAGAGCTAAAATGAAATAGTTTACTTAAGGTTACATTATGGAGTATTGAAATAGCATAGATTGTTTTTATTTGTTCAAATCAGATTTGCACACATTTAAAAATGGGTTTCGTGATTCAGTGTACTAGAAAATTTGGTTTATAGATTTAAAAAATCTTTCCTTTAGCATGTGTTCCTTCTGACACTTGACCCTGAAGTCAATCTAATATTTTCTAAAGTAAAACAGTGTTATTAATTGATGTCACCATTAAACTACTTAAAGAAGTGGTAATTAGTCTACAAAGGTTTTGTAATTTTTTGCTTTTAATTTTTAATTGAGAAAATTATTATTTCATATGTTTTTAGATTTATTAATATGTATTTACTTATTGTGTTCTTTCTAATTTTTAAAATTTCTAATAAAGCTTTAGTTTATGTTCCTGTTTTCATTTTCAGTGAAAATGGTTATCATTTGCAATGTGCAAGAAAAATAATTACTTTGGTTATCTATTAGGATATATTTAGTCTCTTCTAATTGTATCATTAACTCTCTTTGAACTTAAAATTTTAATATTTTCCACCATTTTTTACTACAAAAAATTCATTTATTGAGATTACTTTTCTATATATTAAGTGTCTTAAGAGCTTCAGATGAAAATATTTGATAGTAAAACAGTTTCACTTTTCATTCATCAAAAGTGAGGATTTCCTCCAAGATGCATTATTTGTTTTTATCACTAATCATTTTCTTTATAACAATGTATTTATAATTTTTTGTAAATATCATGATGTTATTTTTTTTATTGGATTTCCCAACTTCTGAATGGTTTTCTCTTGATTCTGTGAGAACAATGACTCATGAAGCGCCCTCTGTAATAGGACATAATTATCCAGTGGGTAACAAGACTCAAAGTGAAACATGTTAAAGAAGAGAAAATGAACACGTAAATAAATATCTTGAAACATAAAGCTCCCAGAACAGTTCCAAAAGTCTAGCTATATCCACATTTTTGGCTCAATGGAAAAATTACACAAGGAAGTAGGAAGAAGAAAACAGGAAGAAAGGAGAAATAGAAAGGTAATTGGTGATTCCACATAAATTTTAAAGATTGTATTATGGAATTTCTTTCAGTTGTTCAGGCTCTGCCTTAGAATGAAAGTAGTCATAACTTAAAAAAAATGATAGCTTTATAATTCACAAGTAAAGGGAAAGAATTGTACTTCACCTATTCCAAATTATAACAGGTAGCAAGCACAGAGACTGTGGCAAATGCAAAAGCCATTATGCACTCAGTACAGCTTTGCCTTTGAGCTTTTACTTTGCTTTATTTTTCCTTAACAGGGAGAGAAACTGATGGCAAGAGTGGCATATATATATATATATATATATATGCTTGAATGCAAATGAGGATGCCTTTGGATTTGAAACAAAGAATAGTCTTGACATTGTGACAGACTACTCATTTTATGCTTTTACAACTACTCTCAAATAAGCATTTGAAATACTTTGCAATCTCGATATATTATTAAATAGTCAGGTTGATGCAACATATTTTAAAATAGTTTGACATTTCCAATGAGTTAGACTTGAGTTTTAGACTTTAGCATAAATTACTTGGGCATTGAAGTCATCTATGCTATCTAGAGTGTCTAGAGTGATTGTTTAAAAATGTAAATCTTAATTTACTTCCCAATTTAAATCCTTTAATGGTTTCCCAAAGCTAAGTTCCTTAAAAAAAAAAAAAAAAAAAAAAATCCTTAATATAGCCTGAAAGAAAGACCCAGGGATATGGTTCTCCCGTGTTTCCTATGTGCCATCCACAGTGACAATCTTCTAGCTCTTGTAAAGTTCCACAATCCCCAGGTCCTCAGCACCTTTGTATTGCCTGCTCTTTGCTGAATTTAGTCTTCTGACTAAATCCTGCTTTATGTGTGAGCTCAAACTTTACTCCCTGGACCCCCAGATTACATCAGTTCTCTCTGTTACATGCTCATCTGGGTCCTGATATTGTCTTTCAGACCACTTGCAGCTTGATATCGAGTGAGGATAAATTAATAACTACTGTTATATATTACACTACAAGGTCCATGATTAAAAATGGACCTTATCAAGTTTATTTACTATTTTATCCTCACAACCTTGCACTATACTTAGGATTAAGTAGGTGTTCAAGAAATATTTTTGACTGAAGAAATGAATACAGAGCATGACAGTTATAGCTTTTTTTATATTGATGAAAAATATATTACAATCACAAATAAATAGAACTTTCATTGTTTTGTAATTTGTATAGGTGAATCCAAGAGTTCTGTCATGTTCATAATGAACATAAGATTAATTTTTCTATAAATAGTGACAGCATGCGCCCTTTCTGTGCTCTTTTATCTCCACCATATCGAAAATTTTTAAGTTGTGCTAGAAAATATACATGAGAAAATGTGATAGTATCTAGTTTGAATTCCCTACAATCAAAGGAGATTCAAGTGTTAAGTGGATTAGGTGGGAGGAACCACTGGGAACAGAGTGAGGAAGTGAAACAGGGAACGGAGAGAAATTTAATAACGTAATAACCTTATAACTTAACACAATAACAAAGGCATGGTATTAAGCAAGTTACTACTCTGAGCTTTGGGAGCCAATGTAGAACATGAACCTCAGCTTTATCCCAAATGAAGGCGAGGAGACTAGGGTATTTAAACACTGTCTCCTGTCAGTTGCAGTTGAAAGCTGCTCCTGAGGGGTGTAAATTTCCTAGGACTTCCAGCCAGCGACCATGCACCAGCAGGGCAGCCTCAAGACTACCAGAGAAAACCCAAAGACTGGGAAATGTACCTGCTGTCCTTGGAAGTCTACTGGCGTGCACTACAATGGTGATTATCTAGGTGATGTAGCGAGGCATAGATTCCACTTACAATAGGTTTTATAAATATTTCTCAGTATGCTACACTGTATTTTGATGATCCCAAAGGCTGAGGTGGTCTACAGTTTTGTTTTAAACATGATGTTCCTGAATAAAGTATTAAAATTGTTGCCAGTGCATTTTTAGATATAATAATAAAGAACATAACAGAAAAGGGCAGCTATGGGTTATAGCAACAGTAGCATTGCTAAACTTGTATAGAAAAAGGTAGACCTTAAAAAATACTTGAGGGAAAAGATTAACACAGTATTTTAAGAGTAAATCTAAAACATGGTTTATGAAAATGCTTCCATACATATGTGAAAAATAATTGGCAAACAGTGAACCGTTTCTTTTCTTTTTTATCTCATATGTTAGAATTGACGAAACTTGTTCTCCAAGTGGAAGCGAACACAGAAAAACATAGAAACATATGGATCGTAAGCAGATAAAAAGAGTTGAAATGGAAGAACATCAAAATAAAGATATTGATCATCTTGTGGTGTTTTCACACAGATGTGGTCAATATCTTATAAAATTGGGAATTATTGTATTGGAGTTACTTTTAGACACATTACATGTTATCATTAACTTGCCGCCCTAAAAAGTAAACCACCATTAAGAGTGATTTAATGCCTCTGAATGAATATTACACTTACTTTATATAAGTAAAATAAAATATTGAATTTATGTTGTAATTTTCAGTAAAATAAAATACACGAATTTATTACTCTCACAATATCTTTAGATAATAAATACTGTTACTTATCTGATGAAGGAAACAATGCCTCAAAGTAAAAAAAAAAAAATTCTGATTATTAAAGAGAATGTGATATGTATCCAAATTTACAGAGATGTATCTATAATGAAAATGATTACTGTAAACAACACTTTCAGGTGTCATAGTTCTTTCATATTCGTTGTTTTAAGTAAACTTCCATTTTAAATGTAGGAAACTAAGTCTAACACTAAACACTTGATTACGCCCTTGTCTCCTACCTTCAAAAAAAGAAAAAGCCATTAGATTGGATCTACCTCGATTTCCCCCAAATTAACCCAACAATCTCCTCCTTCATGCACTTTCTCCTCCTTCGAAATAGAATAAAGGAATAGACTCTTGCCTGTTAAAAACCAGCCCCTTCCCTGGTGCTTTAAATCAACTCTTCTTTTGCCTTCTTAGGAAACTGACACTACCAGTTATCCTTTTTCCTTGGCTTAAACACATCAGTTTTTTAATATCTTCACATTTTTTCCATAGTTAAAGCCAATCAAAACAAACACAAACAAAACAGGAAAACTTGCTTACCTCTAAATCCTTCTCAATCTGTCCTTTCACAGCCAAACTCCTTAAATAAGTTGTCCGTATTTTCTGTCTTTATTTCCTTCCTACCCATTCACTCCTGGATCCCCCGGTGTCTCCCCCACTAAATTATTAACACAACAGATTTTTTTCAACCTCATTTTACTTAAATTTTTGTACCTGTTGACAGCTCCTTCCTTCCCTTGGCTTCATTGGTACTATTCTTTGTCAAATTTATTTTTCTTCACCTTGACATTAAATTCTTCAAGGCTAGGACTTTCTTTCTCTACTATATGCTTTATCTCAGCCATTTCATTCATGTCCAAGGCTTCAGTTACTATCTCTGTGTATTAACTTCCAAATTTACACCTTCAGTATCAATATCTGTTTTAGCTTTGGATCAACATATCTTTTTTCCTTCTGGAGATCTCCACTTACCCTCCTCAAAGTCATTCTTTACTCAAAAATAAATACTCCATCACTCACTCACTCATTCACTCACTCATTAACTGAAGCTAAACTCTTCATCTGATCCTTTTTCAGGATTCATTACCTCAGTAAATGGCACCACCATCCAATTTTGCAAGCCAGAAAACTGTGAGTCATCTTTCATTCATCCACCTCCTTCTTCGGCCCTCATATCCAATCCATTCTTAAATTCTATTACAAATGCCTACTAAATGTATTTCAAATGGCTCTCCTCTCCATTTCTAATGCCATCACCCTAGTCAGAGCTACTCCGTTTTCCACCCTGAGAACTGTAATTGCATTGTAACTAGTCACCTCACACTTCCCTTTGCCCCTCTATTCTGAACATGAAAACCAAAATGCATCTTGTTGGCCTATTATCATACCCCTCTCCCATTTAAAACCCTTTAATGTTTCCTCACTTGTCTTAGAAAATCCCAAACCCTTGATATGGGCTACAAGGCCTCGCGAGCTTGCCTTCTTCATCAGCCTCATCTCGTTTCACTTTCTCTTTCACTCTGAACTCCAGCCACCCTAGACTTTCTGGTTCTTGAATACTCAATGTTCTGCTGCCCCAAGTCCTTTGCACTGACATTTATTTCATTTTAGAGCTCCTCTCTTTGCTTAAGCCCTCCTACTAGTTTTTAGACCTCAGATCAATGATCAGTTCCCAGAAAATTCTTATCCGATCATCCATGTCTAGTGCTTAGGGTAATATTCAGCTTTCTTTATGGCTTTCAGCAAGATTATTAACTAGATTCTTACTTTTATAATTATTTTATTAATATATTTTTCCCCAATTAAACTATAATAAAGCAGAAAAACATGACCGATTTTGTTCTCCATGACCCTTGGAATGTAGTCTAATTCTGGTAGTTGTTATTTATTAAATACGAATAGTCATACCTGGATCTTGACTTTAGTGTGAAACTCTTTCCATTACACCATGTATAGCAACTTTGCCATTGCGGATAAATCCATCTCATTTAAAAGATTCCTTTGCATTCTATAAACTATATACTGTGTATTAACAGTCACATACAACAAAAATAAGAACGCCAACCACTTTGAAAATGTAATTTAACACCTCAGGTTTTCATAAAGGTCACCATACCAAAAACAAAAAACAAAAACTATGTACTTGACTACATAGTCTTATCATCGGCCACTTCCTTTTTCTTTCACTTTCAAATTAAATATACCCACAGAAAACAGCTATTTTTTCAAAGCAAAGTAGAAGATTGTCCTTGGGAAATTTGTAGTTAAGGATAGATGTTAAAGTAATTCAGGCAATAGTGCTTCTTCGGTTGCAAAGACATTAATCGTGTGAAACATTCTGAGAACTTGCCATGAGCCTGAGCTTTGCAGATAATACATTAGAAGAAATAGAAAAACTGGCCGCCATCTGTTTTTTAAACAGAAACCATTCTAGATATATCAATGGCTACATTTAGAAAACAATCTTAGATTTACGAAAGCTTTAGTTTGTGGGAAGAAACTTTACCTCTGTGTCTTCATGGGAGTGGCCGTATGAGACACAGTCCCCCATCTTACATTTTTCTAATGACTTCCTTTACCTATTAAATGTTACTGCTCTGCCACAATCCAGCTGACCCTTCTCCATGAGTAAAGGAAAAATCTTGAGCCTCACTTTACTTGATTCTTGACAACTCTGGAGACATCCCACCATAGCTGAAATCTCAGTTATTCTTTATCCTTGCTCTTGAATACCAAAATGTAAATCAAACTCATGTACATTACCTGTCTCACCCATGACTGCTTTGAATACACAGCATGGAGTCTTTGTACAGTATAGGTTACAGGTACAAATATAATTTTAATGAGTGTCAATTATTTTTCTGAGAGTATGAAGGACACTGAACAGGTGAATTGCTGCTGAGTATTTTTTCCATGCTGAAATGCATGCAAATATTACAGTTGTCTTTCCTATTGTTTTATTCTATACCAAATAGGCTTAAAATGCAGGCTAGTATTTTTAATTTATATTTTTGTTCAAAGAAGTGCAAGTTTTATGACATTAAAGTAATGTTTTCTAGGACCCTTAACCTGAAATGTATTTTCTAAATTTTTCTTTAAAATGTTTTGATCTTTTTGAATTTTCAAACTAGAAATAACCTGTAATTAAAACATGAATTTATTCCAAGTTAAAGAATGCTAATTCATTCTTACGAAAGTTTTATTATAATATTAGATATTTACAGAACTTGAGAAATAATAATGTAGTGAGATATTTCTTCACAGGTATTGGCTGGTGCTAAATTTGAAAATAAATTGATATAGTAAGAAAATGCGTGATCTGAAGAGTTTGCTAAACTTTCACAATATTATTATTTATACGAAGAATAATGTATAGAGATATACACTTTATTCTATTGCTTTACTTAGTAATATAACAGAGTAGGAAAATATTTAACAGATATTAATATTTATAATAAGCCTAGAGATGAAAATGTTTATTTAACACACCAAATTTCTACAAAGACTTTTACTACTCTTATAGAGAAAAAATGATAAACTTCTGCAAATGTAATCACCTAAGCTAGATATACTTGATCTACTTTACTACCTTAGTTTTGCTGACAGTACAATTTTTTATAATTATGGTTATTTTGTTTGCACATTATCAGTAAAGTATAGAACCAGCTAAAAATGACAACTATGACTTTTTTTAAGATTATAAAGCTTAGACTTATGAGTCCCATTAATCTCAATGTCATCAATCCATAAAATTTCAGGTTTTTAGTCTACATTTTCTAGTTAAATGTTTAAATTTATATCCTAAACATTTGTCATGATGCTACATGGTCATAATAATTAGAAAATTTAACTGCCCTGAACAACAGCATCACTCAGCACAAAGGTATCTTAATTTAACTATACTGTTGTCAAACTGCTAGTTGCAATCTGTCTCAATTTCTTCATTTTTCTGTATTAGGGAACACTAAAATGAATATTTTTCAACAAGTAACTGTTTAGAAGACATTTAAGTTTGTAAGCATGTTATTTTTAAAATCAACTTTATTGAAATAATATGTATATAAAATAAAATGCACAAATTTTAATTACACAGATCAATGAGTTTTGACAAGTACATAATTTTATATAAATTTTTCATCACCTTGGAAAGTTCCCTTGAGCTCATTCGTAGCCAGTCTCAGCCCCGTTTCTTTCTATCCCAAGACCACTTATCAACTTTTTATCATCGAATATTAATTTAGTCTTTTCTAGAATTAGATATAAATTAGCAACACAGTAATTATTCTTATTTCCAACTTTTTAGGCTCAGTATAGTATTTTTGAGATTTATCCATGTTGTTGCCAGTGTCAGTAGTTTGTTCCTCTTTATCTCTGAGTAGTATTCCATTGTATGAATTTGTTTATCTATTCATATGTTGAAGGACATTTTGGTTGTTTCCAGTTTGGGGAGATAATGAATAAAATTATTATCAACATTGTACGAGTCTTTTTTTGGACATAGATTTTAATTTTTCTTGGGTAAATATTTAGGAGTGGAATTGCTGGGCCATAAGATAGATCTATGATTAATTTTACAAGGAAATGCCCAACTATTTTTCAAAGCGACTCTATAATTTTACATTCCAACCAGCAATGTGTGAGAGTTCCAGTTGCTCCACATCCTCATCAACACTACCACTCTTGCTAGTCCCCACAGGACAGTGAGACCACATAAATTCATGTCTTGGAGATGGCGGGATTTTGAGGTCAGAAGACAATGAAAATAAAAGACTTTTAAACTGTGACATTATAGGGTAATGCCATCTCTTTTGATTTTCGGGTCCAATCCAAGACTTGATCACAGTAAAATGCTTTTGTAGGTTGGAGAAAAGCATTTTCTTTGCAGTGAGGCTTCTTCAGACTCAAAGTCCTCGAATCAATTCAAAGGTTAAAAAATGGCAGGTTTCTCTTTCTCAAAGCAGAGCTCATCCTTGCTCTGAGGCTTACTCCTCCACTATCTTGTCTGCAACCTCAGCAACTGTACCAGGTAAAAGTGTTCTCCAGCTCTTACTCACCTATGAAAAGTTTGTCTCTCCGGATAGTTCAGTTCTTTTAAATTTATTTCTATTTGTAAAACAAGATTGCCACAAAATGGTGGTTTTGAACAAAATTATGAATTTTGAGTTCATTGAGTAACTTATTGTGTCAGTGGGAGTGAACATCTGTCATGTTCTTTTACAACCTAACCATAAGCAGGACTCTTGCAAAAAAATTTTTTGCTAGTCTGAATGATTTCCTAAGGTTGTATTCCCAGAAGAACATTATTAAATCAAGAATAATGAATGTTTTTGTGATGATTGCCAAAAAGAATGATAATACGATAATGGTATTACTTGCCAAAAGAACTACTATGCTCCCATTTTCACAGAGATTATTACTCTACAGATTTTAGACAAGGCTTATTGAATTTTATTGAATTCATTGTGTTAAAATATTTGTGTATTGTTTTCAAATGTATTTGCGTTATATACTCTCCCCTCATGCACTGTTCATTTATTCAACACTTATTCATTCCAAGAGCAGTTTTAATAAGAGAATGACGTTTCCTTCACTTTTATAGACAAAATGAAATAAAGGAGAGTGACTGCTAATGTGTACAGGGTTTCTTTTCGGAATGATTAAAATTTTCTAAAATTGTGATGATGGTTACATAACTCTGAATATAATAAAAGTCATTGAATTGTACAATTTAAATGGGTGACTTATATGATATTTGAATATTAATATTATCACAATAAAGCTGTTATTTTTAAAATGAAGTAAAGTAAGGAAATATTAATGTCAGTAAAATTCCAATGATATGTCTCCAACAACCAAATTCTTACCCAATTGAAAACTAAAAACAATTTATGAGGCAACTTCCAAGCACACCTAAAAAAAAGAAAGAAAATTCTGATCTACCTGAACATGAGCATAATAAATATAATAAAAGCATACTGAATTTTCGTTTTGTTATCAGGCACTGAGCTAAACATTTTAAATGAGCTATCTCATTTAATCTTTATGTTGACTCTAGAAAGTTGTTATTATTTATTACATTTTTTTTGTAGCTGAGAAAACTGATATTTAGGTCAAAATGAGGGTCAAGTTTCAAATCCCAGGTTTGTCTGATGTAATTTTTTAAATCTATTGCTTCCCAACCTTATAGCATAACATCTGAGAAGATTCCATTGCTGTTAATTGTGGCCAAAAAAATCTACCCATACCGTTACACATACTCAGAATCACACAAAGGAAAACAAACTTCTGTCAAGCCAAAAAATAATATGTACAGATAAAGCAGCTTGCTCTGGTAAAACTTAGATCTAGAATCTTAAAAGCCTAAATCCAGAATTTTAAATTCTTTGGAGGTTAACTGGAAGCAGGAGGTATATTACAATAATATTACTTTAAGTTTTATAACACTTTAAGACAAACTATGGCTAGCCTTGTGAGAATTATCAAATATTAGTTTTGCAAGAGATATTTGAAATTTTACTTTACGAATAGGACACATCTCCCAGAGGAGCTAAGGCAATTTCTCAAGGTAAAGCAACTGTGTAAAAAGAAAGTTAAGAAACTATTTCAAGTGCCTTGAGGGTGCAAGAATCCTTTCATCACATTATATTGATTATTACTGATTAATAAATGTTAGTAAATGCCCAACCCAGCCCAGTGATCCCTCACAATGCTGCCTTCACGATTCTAATACAGTCTGCTCTCTGCTTGCAGACTCTGGGAATAAGTGTGGCATGATCCCAGACTCCACTCCTGCCAAGTTCAATTTCATCAGGGAGTAATAAAGAACAATAATACACATTTTTACTTTAATGTTCAAAGAACATTTCTGGATCATTGAATTTTGGAGAGCATTTCATCTGTGGGATACAAATTATTCTAATTACAAGTTTACCTTATAAAAAAGAACACCTGCTTTTTCGGGGCAACATCACTTCAACAATACTGAATTAAATAAAATTAAATTTGCTTGCATTTAATAGTTGTCAGGAAAGGATGAAAAAGAAAGAAGGAATTGTATTTGCCACTAGAGAAAGCACTGGATGGTTAGATAATTTTATGGAAGGAATACTTTCGAATTTTATACTGTGTACATTTGTTCTGTGTGCACTCCATAAAGAAAACACAAAGAAATAACAGTATATAAAACTTGATAAAACAATTCTTTGTTATTGACATTCCACCAATGGACTATTCTTTTTAGAAATACAATTAAACAGTCAGAAACTGAGATTCATATCATACATAAGTAAATTTTCTAGATAACATGCTTGCAGCTCCAAGAGGCATCACTGTGTTTATTTTATCATTCATTCTATAAGTATAAATTCTATATAAGCCTTGTGCATTTGCCCAGCCCTGGGCTAATCCTATAGTACAACAGAGAACATAGTCCCTTCCCTTACGGAGTGTTTGTAACAAACTTACCTGACTTCTAGCATTTTTCATTCTTTTAGTTTTTAATCTTCCATAAGAAGTGAAGCCAAATAAGTAAATTTGTTAAAAATTGTCTGCTCGATATGTGAGAATCTGGATATGGTCTGGTATAGTCCTCGGCCACTTGCAAGGACTCTGGGAAACTTCTTTGGCAGTTTGAATAGAACTTGGGGTTCACATATTTGCTAAAAGTTAGAGCTCCTCATAAATTATATTACCTACAGTTAACTCTATTCTCTTTATGATGCTAGCAGAAGGGAAAATTGGTAACAGAGCTTCTTAGGTTGCCATAACAAAATACTATAGACTGGGTGGCTTGAACAACAGAAATTTATTTTCCTACAATTCTAGATGCTGGAAAATTCAAGATCAAGGTGCTGGCAGGGTCGGTTGTTGGTGAGAATTATCTTCCTGGCTTTCAGATAATCACCTTCTTGCTGTGTCCTCATATGGCAGAGAGAATTAACAAGTTATCTGTTATCTCTTTTTATAAGGACACCAACCCTATTGGATAATGGCCCCACTCTAATGACCTCTTAGACCATATTACTTCCCAAATTACTGACCCAAATTACTTCCTTAGAAGCCTCATTTTCAAATATAGTCACACTGGAGGTTAGGTCTTCAATATATTAATTTGAGGAGGAACAAATATTCAACCCATAACAGATGGTTAAATTAAATAACAACTATTATTATTGTATTAGATAGTGATACATATGGAAGTTCTTCTGACATATTTATTTTAGTCACATTTAGTGGAGTGGTTATTGTCGTCAAACTAAGAAATGGTATCTATTCTTTGGTATTACGAGAAGATATCAAAGTACTATGGTTTGCAGTTAATTTTTTGAACCAAGAATTTTTGGTTTTCATTATATTTAATGCTATAGGCATCAGTAAATGCAGAAAGAATCTCTGCTATTATCAAACAAATATGTTTCTCAAGGGCAGATTAAAGCTGTATTAAGCATTTTTGTTGTGATATTGATACTGGTTGATGAGATGAAGGAAAGAGCAAAATTCACTGAAAAAAATTGTTTTTCAGTATGGTCTCCAAAAAATGAGAATAAAGACTTGTTTGTTATGAATCTTTTCCCTTGGGTTTTCTTTAGAAGGTTACAATGGTAGTTTTCAATGACTGTCCTTTATACAGTAGTTATGAAACTAACCAAGTGTAGTAATTCTTCATCTGGAAATTCCTCAGACTTCATCTCATAGATCTTTAAGCTGTTTGTACAGATCACGGGTCAATGAATTAAGCTAGTGTTGCTGTTGTTGTTGTTAATGGGATGATAGAATAAACAGAAAACACTATGGTTTTTCTTCACAGGAAAGTAAATATATGTTAGAAATATTTTTTATTTATATACTGCAGTGGTACAACTAGTCCCTTCTTTCCAGCATGAATACTACTTTCTTCAATTAACAGACTGCTGTGTTTATACACTAAACAGTGTATAGCGTTAGCTAACCTAGCTAAGCACTTAAACTTGCAGTACTTCTTAAACTGTAATGTGCAAATGAACCACCCAAAGATGTTGTTAAATTGTCTTTTCCGAGTTTTAGATTCAGTAGATCGAGAGTGGAGTCCAAAATTCTGCAATTCTAAGGGTGATGTTGATGTTGCTAGTCCAGACCACACTTTGAGGAACAAGGCTCCAAAAGGCTCAAAGCATAGTCATTTCTTTTAGAAATTTACAAAACGTAAATTGATAAAGCAACATTGCTATCTACTCTCAATGGTTGCTTTGAGGATTGATGATGTGACATGTGATGTGTAAAGCAGCTGGCACAAGATAGTTCAAAAGTGAGAAAAATCTATTAATTGAATAAATGAAAGACATTGCCTATTATGCTTAATTATATATAGCTGAATTTACGTAAGGCAGAGAATTTAAGGGCTCATTATGGTAATAGCATTGGCATATTAGTGTGAGTTTGTTGGAAATATTAAACTCTAAGAGATGTGAGACTTTATTTCAAACGTGGGAGTAAACTCAGTGGCTTTCAGTCAGAGCAATGACACAGCAAAAGCAATACTTTCATTTGGCAAAATTAAATTTTTGTATAGCGGTGTGGACATTTCTGCAGTAATATAGATTCGACTTGATGAAGGCATGTGGGTAATGGTGCAAGCAATGACAAGGTGGCAAGCGAGAGGCGTGTACCGAGAGCCTGCTCTCAGCCAGGCATCGTGCTTTACATTACACTGGTTGCATGTCAAACCACCTTGAACATGTATGCACACACACCCATGCTTCACTCCCAGATGGCACCCCACCCTCTTCAAGAGGGTCCGAGCACATTTTTTAAAAAGCAATTCAAAGCCTCCCTCTCTCTTATACTGGATGTACTACTGTTTCCCGTAAGCCTTCCTCTCCCTGCAACTCTTACAGGGAGACCTCCACTCTTTCCCTTCCACGCGTCTCCTTCTCAAGCCTGGCCACTTTTATGTAATATTTCCCAAGGAAGAGATAAATAGTATGGCAGATCTCTTGCACTCTGCTCTCCTGACAGCCTTCTCCTTTTATTCTCCGAAGTCTCGAAGACTAGAAGTGAAAAAATACAGATTTTTTCAATTAGCTTCTTTTTCTCTTTGCTCCATCTATTCTTCCAAAGCAACATAGATGTCTCTGCTCACTAAGGTTTGTCAGGAGGTGCAGAGAAGAAAGAGATGCACACAGTTCAACTGTTCATCTCACAATAATAAATAGCCTGAGTCAGAGTATGATTCGAGGTCTGACCAAATCCCAAGTACTGTACATATTCCTACTATACCCTGCTGCCAAGTATTGCAGGCTATCTAGGAAAAAGCAATTAAATTAATAATGACTTTTGCTTTCTCTTTTCTAGGAGAGAAAAGAAATAAAAGTCATTATTTCATCTTACAAGAACTGTACTCTGAAATATTTTTTAAAATGTGGTTCAGTAATCATAGCAACAGCTGTATCTTGAGCTACCATGCTCTCACCACAGGTCCCATTTTCATTACACACCTCCAACTCCTTAGTTCATACTTTGGTCCAAGTCAGATTTTAAAAACCAAACATCTCCCTTTCTTAAAGATCATCCTCTCCCACTTCTGCCTTTTCTAAGGTCCTTTAATGCCTCTTCGTAGCCTTGACTGGGCCAAATCTTCTCCCTTCTATCAGAGCACAATTTTTAAAGTTTATCTCTTTTAAAAAAAATATTTATTTATTTATTTATTTATTTATTTATTTATTTATTTATTTATTTGAAGAAATGATTTAAATTTTTTCTTTTCCCCCCATCTACCGCCTCCCTCCCCCATCCGCCCTACCCAAGTTTATCTCTTTTTAGCATCCCCGAACAGAAGAGTTGAGTCCATCCCTTAAAAACCTGTATACATGAATAATCCCATCACAACTCTGAATCTCTTTTCAAAATTGACATTTCCTTGGTGTGTATGTTTTTTTCATCTGTCTACTATTAAAGTTTTAAATACATGGAGTGTTGCATTGTACTCTGATCTTTGCATCTTTTCTAAATTGTGTCTGTCATGATTTCCTAGGAAAAATGATTCTCAGCCCTAGCTACACATTAGAATCTGTTGAGGGCTTTAAAAAGTATTGTTTCTTGGGCCCAATTAAATCAGAATCTCTGGGATAAGACCAAGGCGTAAATGTACTTTTAAATGTCAGGATCAAGAATTACTACTTTAGATCACACATTATTTTAAAAATGTCCCTTCTTTTTTTCCTGAAAAACAAAAACAAAAACAAAAAACAATCAAACATAAAAACAACCAACCCTACAGCATAGATTTAACTGCACGGTGCCCTAGAAAGCTTGGAAGTCTGAAAGCTAGAGAGCTCCCAAGAGGATACAAATTTGGAAGTCACAGACTCGAAGGACATAATTCAACAAATGATATTTACTTAGCTACTAGACACTGTATTTATAGCCCTCATTTCAGCTAAATCTCCTAAGCCTTAAGTAGTATCGTTTGCTCAAAATCAATTTTTTCGCTGATGTAAGATCAGTCACTTGTGCTTCTCTTATCTGCGCAAAAAGCTGTGGGGAGAAGAGCAGAGTCAGCCATGCCCTAATTGTAACACCTTCTGACTCTGTCACTCAAATGGCCCCTGGATTTTCCAGGGTAAAGATGATCTTTCAGATTTATTAATCAAGTGCCCAGAATTTCTAGCTAAACTCCTGCCAGAGCAACCCCAAGCAAAGAGAAACATCACGGATAGTCTTGTTCAGAACTTGGGACAAGGCACCAGGAGACCAGTCATCAAAATATCGCTCTCTATTTTGAACACATCACTAACCGATCTGTGCCTCAGTTTCCTCATAGGTCAAAAGTGGATAGGATCAAATGCCATACATACCTCAAAAGTTGTGAAATGCAGCAATCACACAGCTAAATGCTTGAAAAACTACAAAGTACAATTCAAACAAAAGAAATATTTTATCATTGTGATTATTTATGATGAACTTGGCCCATTGTGGCCAATTCTGGGGACAGAATGGAGTTTGGAAAGTAAAAGTTAAAAAAAAAAAGTCTCATTGCAGTACATTTAATAATAAGAACAGAATGAAACATAGAAAAGAAAGACATCCCGGATATTTGTGATGACAATGAAAATTTGAGGCAAGGAAGAAGGTTCCTTTATTTTGCTTTATTTACAATGTCTTCTTCCTGAAACATACTCGTTCTCTCTTTAGCAACCGAAAGCATGGTTTAGGGCAGAAATAGCTGACTTTTAAGTTGAATTCTCAAAACTCCAGAGGAACTTGTCAATTCCTAATTCAGTCTTTATCCTTATTACATTCTCCAGGGAAATTTCAGCTCCTCACTCAGCGCGGCCCTTGGGACATGCTACTGAAAGGCTGTTTGGCTGCTCTGGAGAAAGAGATCTCACGGCTCCCCTGAGATGTCACTATAACTGCCTGTGTTAGATATTTATACACAGGATATTTTTATTCTCAAAATAATGATTCAGAAACTTGTTTTCCAATGAGATCATTAATATTAATAATCCATATCAGAAAGTACTTATTGGTAAAGAGGTTAACCTCATAAAAAAAGAAACAGGAAGATTGTAAAACATTTTATGAATACCAAAGACTTCCTGTGCAAACAAAAAAAAAAAAAGAAAATATGCAAGGAAAAATGTGTTCCAAAGCCATCAAGAAGAATTGTGTTCTGTTTAGTTCCTGCCATGGTAACTCCTCTATTCTGTTTTCCCTTAACACTTATGAAAATTTTCAATGTTATGTTATTTTACTTTTATGATTAACTTTGGATGAGTGATTATAAAGAAGTTTTCCTCCTTAAAGGCAAAATTGCACATTATTCTGTATGCAGTTAACATTCAATAAGTACTTATGAATTATCAATAAATACTAATTTGAATCACATGAAATTATCATTTATGAGTCAAATGTAATTCAGTATAAGCAATTTCATATACATAATCTCATATAGACTAATTCTTGTCAATTTTTCAAATATCAGATTGTTTGTATTTAATGTGTGAATATCTAAAAAAATATTTTCTCATCTGTGTCAGAAAAGTTTAGCTATTTTTTTCCTCTCTCTGCTTAGTGTAGACATTGCACTTTATGGCAATTAAATAACATCACTTTACACTATGACTATTTTAAGTATTTAAAAAATATTTTCCTTTTATAAGTCTGACTACTTCTCTATAATTCATTGATTTTAATTAAATTTCTTTAATGTTAAAGAAAAATATCTTGTAGATGAATAAATTGAACTAATATGTTTCAGTTTACTTTCTCTTGGACTCAATATATTATCTATATATGTATAAGTTACACATTAGCTAACAACTTTCTGATTTCTTTACCGTCATTTTCAAATTGTGTTTATCCACACTTATAAAGGTAAATTCTCTATGTTCCCACCACACCAGGCTCTTAGGCAAGTCTTTTTACCATTTCTGTTAGTCAGTCCTACTCTTTTTCTGTCCCTCTTCCCAAAAGAAAAACAATGTTTATAGATATTTATTTCACAATAAGAAATATGGATACCTCTGAGTTACTACCAGAAATTACAAAATTAAATAATGTCTAACAATGACACGCTTAAAGTTACTGCACATCTTTATCACTGATTGAAGTCAACTTTGCTGATTTTCTTCTGATCACCCAAACCAATAGAACCTCCACAAATACTAAATAACAAACCATAATTAAGACTATACAGTATTCCTCCCTTATCTGTAGGAGATACATTCCAAGACCCCCAGTGGATAGCTGAAACCACAAATAGTACCGAGCCCTATATATACTATGTTTTTTCCTATACATACATACCTATGAAAAATTTAATTTATAAATTAGACACAGTAATGACAAAATTAATAATCTAATAGAACAATTATAACAATGTACTGTAATATTTCTTTTTGTGTATTTATTTCCTTTGCCCACAAGATGGGGAAGGGAAAAGAGTAAGTGGAGATGTAGCTTGGAGCAGGGAAGAGGGAAAGATGGAGGGCTGGGAAGGGGAGGCCAGGATGGAAGTACGGGAAGAGAGGAATAGGACAGTGAGTGACGACTTCTTCTTCTTCTTCTTCTTCTTCTTCTTCTTCTTCTTCTTCTTCTTCTTCTTCTTCTTCCTCCTCCTCCTCCTCCTCCTCCTCCTCCTCCTCCTCCTCCTCCTTCTTCTTCTTCTTCATGACTTTTTCTGAGGCCATTGCTTACTAGGAGTGCTTCCTTTCCAACGATTCTTAAGACTAACGGAAGGAAAGACATTAGAAGAAGCATTTGGAAAATGGCAACTGAAATATGTGTTGATCTAATGAAGAGGTATGTAAACAAGGTAATGAAAGAAGGACATGCTATTATGTGCTCAGTTCTTCGTCTTTTCCAAGTGTTCCTCCTTTTCCACTTTCACTCATGGTCCGACTTCAACTCAGACGATTAATCTGGTTACGTATCTGATCGACTGTTAGAATTTGTTTCTAGGGTTTTCATTTTCTCTTTCCCTTATATTGAAACTCAAAACCAGATTCTAAAAGAGTCACACTGAATTTTCCTAGTCATTAATTCATGTCTTCATCGTACAATTTTGAAGAACAACCACATTAATTCACACTACTTTTCTGTTGGATTATTAAAACAAAATTGGTTTCAACAGATACAGTCATTTTCAGAAGCTATAGCAGAAAGGAAAATTAAACTGGAGTTGGTTCTGTAGATGTAAAAGAGAACAATCTATCTGGGACTCAAGAACTGAAAATCAGCTTGACCTGAAAAAGAGAAAAAAAGCCCGTTAATCAGGCTGGGAGGACAGGCATAGATAAAGCCAGCCACAAAGTTAACAGGAAACTGTTTCTTCAAAGGTCATGCAGCAACTATAAAACATTATCATGACCCCTCTCTTTGTGTGATGACTGCTTTGTTAACAATGACACCTCTAGACTTGTTTGCTATCCTCACCACTTTGGTATCGCCAATGATCTATATACCCAATCGCTAAACCACCCTCACCTCATGACAGTACCCCATCCTTAGTTAATCCCTGCCCTGCCTAATCCTGCTGCATAAACATCACCCAACTCAGAATTTAGAGCTTCCACAAAGTCCTTCAGCAGGAACCCAAACCTCACCAAAGATGACACCCTCCACCCTGTGAAGAATGTTATTTGTAGTTCCTCTGGGGTGTGCTCCTTTGCTTGCAAGTCAATAAATATAATTGTGTCAAACTGAAGATTTGAGCCTGGTTGACTTTGGCTGGTTGAGCTTTCACAGATGTCAAATAGAAGTTGGAGAGATTGAATGTTTTTCCTGGATATTTGGAGTTTTAACATAAGATTTCCTGCCAGATGTTTGTTTGTTCATTTGTTTGTTTTGGGTGGTATATAAAATTTTTATTAAGAAAATAATTCTAAAAAGTCAAAATCCTTTGATACATAATGAAATAAGTATCTGAGCCCTTATAATTTCATCCAAAGCTGACAACGTTCAATAATAAAAATTTATTTGAATATTGTAGACATACTTTTTAAAAGACATGACAGTTTGGCTAAGAAGGAATAAATTTCTGTTTAGTGTTTAATTTTTTAACAAGTTGAATTAACTCTGGGCTTTCCCTTCTCTATCAAGCCTTGGATCTCCTTGGCAAGTACCTGTTATGAACATTTATTTGCTTTCATGTTTCAGACAAGTCCCATGTTGTATATATATCAGTATTACTTTGTTCAATTGCATACTCCAGTTCTGATCTATTTCAGACATATTTATACTATTCCCTTGTTTGATTTTTTTTTTCCACCTCTACTTCAGTTTTATGCACTGTAGCTTCAAAATACATTTTCTATGACAGGGAAATCCTTCACCATTACCCTCTTTCTTTTTCAGATGGTGTAAATTGTTTAGAATGTTTATCCTACCAAATACACTTTGTTAAAACATGGTTCAATTCCAAAGAAAATTACATTAAAAAATGTTCTCCATTGTAACTTTATCAAAAATGACATTAAACTTCTACATTAATTCTGAAATAATTGAATTTAAAGTCTCAGAACTTAGTATGCTTCTCTTTTCAAATATTATTTTGTTCTTCGGTAAAGTTTCTTTAAAAAATATGTAATATTTTTACTATTTTAAATACGATATTTATTATTTTTCTTTAATAAAAATTATACTTATGATAGAAAAATTTTGAAAGCCCAAAAAATATATATATACCATAATACTTCCCATAGTTCATAGTATCAATAATTTCCTGTTTTTTAAATTTCCATATGTTCTCACATTTTTATTGTTAGTTTTGACTACTTTATTCAATTATTCTTAATTTCATCAGTATTTACAAATTTTCTTAAGTTTTCTAGGTGATCATCTTAATTAAAAATATTAACAATTATATCCCAACTTTTAAAAAAATTCTCCATTCTATTCCTACTCCATGTTGCAGTAGAGTAATAGCAGACTAATAGCTATCCTGATTGCCCTAATCTATTCACATGAGTCCTTAAAAACAGAAAACCTTTCTCAGCCTCAGTCTCAGTGACCTTCTGATATGACAATAGAAATCAGAGAGATGAGATATTAGAAGGATTAGTGTAACCATTACTGGCTTTGTAAATTAAAGGAAGGGAGAGTGAGCCAAGGACTGTGAGCTGGGAAAGCCTTTGCCACTCACCCAACGTCCTCATCTCCATCCCAGAGCCTCCAGAAAGAATGTAACTTTGTCACCATCTTGATTTTAGTCTGGTAAGATCCTTATCTGACTTCTGATCTCCAGAAGTGTAGCATAATAAATTTATGTGTTTTATACCATTAAGTTTGTCAT
The DNA here is from genome assembly GCF_014176215.1 of Rousettus aegyptiacus. NCBI lineage: Eukaryota > Metazoa > Chordata > Mammalia > Chiroptera > Pteropodidae > Rousettus > Rousettus aegyptiacus. The sequence continues at coordinate 85,460,154 of NW_023416311.1, read as the reverse complement.
AATTTGTTACTGCAGCGATAGCAAACTAACACAGATTTTCTTACATTTACCCAATGTTAAATAATATTGTCAAATTTGGGGTGAAGAAAAATATTTAGGTTGCAAAACTAAAGGAAACTACCATTTCTCAGCAATAAATGATGTAAGAATTCTTCTCCTCCACTTCATTAAATTTAATATAAATGTCTAGTTTTATTAATATGATTTCTAATTATGCATTTTAATGCTTTCATATTTCATTTTTCTGGTTGACTGCATTCATTTTTATTTACTAATTTTTCAAAGTACCATTTTCAAAAGATTACACAAGATTTCTCTTCATCCATTTTTAAGGAACTTTTTCTTAGCATCTTACTTAATGGGTTCTTATCTGAAATACATAACCCCCTTAAAATATCGGCCCCTTCTGGCAATTTTGTTATCATGTGTCTTTGTGCTTGCTATGACAAGACTCACATACTTATTTTTGGCTTTTAATTCTTCTCACATCTAAGCTATAATTCTAAAGATAGAATCTATAAGTAGTATATAGAGCTAATGACTTTGTCCCATTCTCCTCAATTTCTTTTCCTACAAATGCGCTAATTTATGGGTAGGGTGGATATCAGTTGTGTTTCCAGGACCCCTTCCTCCTCCTTTTTGTGCTAGCACACTGCCCTCAGACTATAAATTACAGAGGCTCTGCCCTTCCTAACTAACAAGTAATAAATAAAGATGCTTTCTCTCCTGGGAATCTAAATCTTGACTAGAATGTTATGGTGTTCTTGAAGTTTGAGTTATTAGCACTCAAAAGAAAATGTCTCTAAATTTCTGACTGAGATACCAAAGCTGTCATAGTTGTATTTTTTTCTGAGGCATGGTTATTTTGTTTTTCCTTCTATCTCATGAATTAAGCAATATCCTCCTTTTAAATACCTTTATTTACTTCCTTAAATCAGAATCAGTTTCTAATATTTTCAGTCAAAGACCTTGGACTGATACACAGGAGATAGTGGTCAAGATGATATATAATATCTTCGCCTATTTCTGTGGATTACTGTAAAGTGTTTCTTTGTATGCTTTTTCAGTAAAGAACCTTTTGGTTTCAGTGTAAGACTGGAGATAACAAGAAGAAAGAAAATATGGTAAATTAGTATGAAGAGGCATTAGAATAAGAATAAATTCTTGTAGAGTCTCTCCATTGACTCCAGAGTTGCCCTATGTTCCTTCCAATTAACTTCTGTTTTTTCCCAGAGTAAGAGGCCGCACAATGGAGGTTGAAGTGTGATTAATAGAGTGATTTACCTTTTAATTTCAATTTTACAGTAAGGATGTCAGCAAATCTCTTTCTCAAATCAATCCTATGTCACTCTCAAATTAAGTAAACGGTTCTAGAAACCCATGTCTGTGTCAACTCAAGAACCTTCAACGGCCAAATGGTGACATATAAATGAGGATGATTCCATATAATGTGGCTTAATGTCTACTTGGCAAACAAGGGCAAGATATCTACTGGCAAGGAAATGAATAACAATGAAGGCAGCCCTTAGGGGGGGAAAGCCAAAATGACATATTGGCAATCAGACATACTAATGATAGATATTAAGAAAGAAGTAAATTTGATAGTGGGTGTGTTATTTGAGTTCTTTTGAGTAGAACCTTTCCCTTACCCATTAGAGCGCCCACTATCTTCCCCCTACTTCCAGAATGAACATTTATAAATATGAGTTGCCCCTATTCCTTCTACTGAGATACATCTGTAGGAAAAAAATTCAAAGCCAAGACACCATATACAACTCCATTTACCTTGAAGGGTGAATAAAAGAATTTGTAAAGTTACTGAGGCCTCTCTGAGAATCTGAAGAAAATTCTGTATACTCAGCCCCAAGAATATCTGAAACCAGAATGGCTCAAAGAGACTGTGTAAGAGGAGTTTATGTAAATTTTTTTTTGTAGCTCTACCATGAATTTAAGGTAATTCACAAAACTAGGAAGGTAAATATGTGAGAAATGGATGAGAAAAGTTTAGAACAACAATCTGTAGTAATACGTTGGGCGGATAGAATGACAAATTCTACTGCAGGGGCCTCACAGATATGACACTTCCTAGTTTCAACGTAGTGTTGCAATAATGTCATTGTGGTTATATTTTTTTAAAACCTGTCAGAGATGCACGCTGAAGTATTTTCTGATAAAATGTTATGATGAGTGGAATTTGATTTAAAATATTCCAATACCACTTGTCAAATCTGTGTGCATTGGATTGAGGTAGAGGAATTGATGATGAGATTGACAGAATGTTGATAATTATTGAACGTGGGCAATGGGTGCAAAGCCATTCATTATGCTCTCTCTATATATGTATAAATGTTTGAAAATTTCCATACCAAGGGTGGTGAGTTTATAGATGATTTGTCTTTGTTTTTAAGTATTTTCTATTTTTTTTTTACTGTAATGAATAAGTATTAGATTGCAACAAGAATTTTTAAAAATATTTTAAAGGTATGTCCTATATTTGAAATGTATTCCCATTTCTAATGGAATTGGTTCATCTATTATGTGTCACTGTCAGTTTTTCAAGTTTTGGGAAATAAATTTTGACATGATCAGGAAAGGTACCATTTTTCATCACAAGGCAGTTTTAAAGTTCAATTGAGATCACTATTACTTGGCTTTAGAATTTGTTTAACTTAGTTCTAGATCTATTCCCTTTTCCCTGAGATGCATCTAAAATCCCTTTTAAATAACTACTGTTTACAGACAAATTACCCTCAAATAAATCTTCCTACTTCTCTCAAGAGTATGCCCATTAGGAAATCTAGCATTCTCCTGGCCAAAAGAAAGCACTACATTCTCAACAGATAAACACAGGATATCTCAGTGCATGGAAAATATGGAGATGATGATAATAATGATGATGATGATGATGATGATGATGATGATGATGATGATGATGATGGTGATGATGGTGATGATAAATAGTAATTTTTCCCCCCTTCACTCCCTTCGGTTTTTCTCTTTCTGCTTTTTCATTTGTCTCAAGAATTATTGTTTTTGCCCTGCTCCTATGCTCCTAATACTTCCAGGCCTTATGGTCCATTTCATGGGGATTATTGATCTTATTCCTCCAACCATTTTCCTCTATCGATATATCCATATATTCTTTTACTCTTTCTGCATTTCCACTGCTAGAGTTAGATTAATCTTTACTTTAAAAGAGCCATTATTTAGTTACTCCTTTCTTTATGCATATCGTTTCATTTGCAGCTATACCATCTATCTTTCTTGACACCATCTCTATCACCAGAAATCCATTTTTTGTTGTTGTTGTTTATTTGTTTTCTGTGTCATTTATGGAGCCTCTACTCACTGCACTATGCAGCCTTATGTGGATTTCTTTCTTTCTTGTTTTCTTTTTCAACAGTCATTTGGGCAGAAGTAGTCACTTTATTCATTAATTTCTCATTTTATTTATTTGTTTGAAACTGGCCTGATTGTGTCTCTCTCAATTTTGTTATGGCCAGTTACTGAAAACCCATACATCTTGAAAAGGACCCTTGGGGATTGTAAATCCAATTCCTTCATCTTAGTGATGAGAAACCAGAAGACTATGTTTCTTGATTTCTGGTCTAGTACTGGAACTCTTCATGACACCTCAATTCATCATACATTTTAATAGTCATATTTTATATTTGAATAATACTATTGCCTTTGCAATAGGCTTTCACATCTATCTTCTCATTTGCATATAGTTTAAAAGCCATTCCTGACCACTAACTCCTAATCATATAAACCACCACCTTGGGATATTCCTGTTCTATGACAGTTCTTCCTTATTCTGGACCCTTGGGTAACAACACAGAATCCTACACTGTGTTTTCTCTAATCCTTTCTCACTCTCTGAAGAATAAATTTGTTATATGCTCCATTATCATGGTAATATTTGCTTTCAGTCTTAAATAGAAGTATTAAAATAAGCATAATATATATCCTTTTAAAATATCTTAATAAAAATCACTTTGGTGTGGGGACATAAGTGAATGCAGGAAGTGCATACTTCCTCCCAAACAAACCCACAAAACAAAACTTCTGAAGAGAGAACTAGGCCAGCCAGCCGGATTAAGAAGTTCACTTCAACAACAAAAGCAAAATAACTAAGAAACTCTTAGGCATAATCTTTATTACCTTTCTGTAGCATTTTAATGTTTTCTAAACCTTTTCACACACTGTTATCTCTTTTTTCTTTCTCCGGGTGCCCAATTCTAGTCTACACATAGTTTTTTTTTCTCGAAATCTGTCCTTTTCTTTCAAACATACAACACTTTTGTTTTTATGGGGGGTTGGGGGAGGAGGGAGGTGATTGTTTCTTTTTTTCTCTAACTGCGTATATCAAAAAGGATGCGGGGGAGGGTGAAATAAACCTCATTAGTTCTGCTCCTCAAACCTGCAAAGTCAACATAGGCAGAAACAGAGTATTTTATCCAGATATCCCTATCACCTTGCACAGTTCCTGTCACATGCAGGTACTCTGGGTATATAGATCAATGAAGAAATAGAAGATCTTGATGGGATTTCCATGGCATACCCACTTTTCACACTTTCTCATGCAGCCCACCTTCCTGTAGAATATGTTGTTCTGCTTGTTTAAATAATTTACCAACTGCTTTAGACACGTTTATTATTTAAACCATGTTGCCTTCACCTCACTAAGTGTTGATCCTCAATAGAACCTCTTAAGGAAAGCAGGGAACTTCACAAAAGAAATGGTTAAGCAAGAGTGAAATTAAGCCATTTGTTCAAAACACATACATTTGTGACAAATCCTGAACTAGATAGAACTCAAGTCTCTGACTGTGTTCACACTTCATAAAAATAGATCAGCAGTAATAATAATTTCCGCAGTACAGTGTGACTGATAAGACAATACAGAAACACATATATTGCACAGAAAGCACTTGACTGTATGTCATCCTGGCCCCCCTCGTGTGATTTGTTTATATACTTACTTTACCTGGACAGCAGACAGGTGGCACAACTGTCCGAATGAACTGATGCCACAGTTTTATTTTGCTTAATGTGTTAAGTCATTTCCCCTAGTTCGCACTTCTACCTCACTCTATCCTCTAAGTTATTATCATCGCTTAATCTCTCCTTTATTTTGACAGTTTAGTTTTTTTTTACCCATTATCCAAATGAAAAATTGATTCTCACTTATGAGTCTCTAATCCTTCACCAACGGAATTGGCTATTAACTTGATACAATAGCTAAACCAGTTGAATTAAAAATGCTTATGCAAAGACATTAAAAGTTATTTACCAAACAACAGTTAATTTACAGAAAATAGAAACTGAAACTTGATTGCCATTGGCTTTCTCTAATGTGTCCTTGGCTCTTTTCCCTCTTCTAGCTAAATTGAAGGGGTTTTTTTTTTTTTTTTATAAAGACCATTACCGTTCAGGTGAGAAATGTAGCCAAATCACTGAATTAGTTGCTAGACTGATTCCTAGTCTCCAACTATTTTTATATTCTTTTGCAGTATAATCATTATTTCTTCAGGCTTCTATAATATTGCACTTAACTAATCATCAAGTGAGGAAACTGTAATTTCTATATTATTTATTATTTCTTGATTTTAACTCTTTATTTGATAAACTCAGCTGATTTTATATATAATTATTAGTAGTAGTCTAAAAGTACTGTTTCTCAATGACTAGGATGAATCAAGTTGGGGAATAGAGAATCAGGTAATCACCATCGAGAGAATTAGCAAATAGAAGGGGCCTACCCAGCTGGAAGGAAATCAGTCAGAACTACAGCATGAAAATATTAGGGAAGCTTGTTGGAAGGACAAGACCTTATATAGTTTATCTTTACACTTGTAAAATAACTTGCTTCTTGTCTCTGCTTGAATGCCTTCTGTCATTCATTATGACTGGGTTTATTGTCCCAATAGGGTTGTACCTAGAGTTTTGACCACAGTCAGAACAAACAAATCACTGGATCTAGCTGAAGCCATAGATAAATGACATAGGAGGGATTCATGCACAGATTTGCTCTATTACCCTCTCAAATTTATCTTACCATCAATCCATCTAGCTGGTGCTCTCTGAAGGTCATCAGAGGTCAATATAATGCCAATAAGGATGGCCCAACGTTCAGTGACTTCAGACATGTTTATAACCAAGAAGCCACTCCTCCTGTTGAATAATCGCCTTTCACATGAGTCACCTGTGTCACATTTCCCAGCAGTGCTCATGCTCTGATACATCAACCATTGGTTTTCATAGGCCCAGCTCCCACCACACAGATGATCCAAATAATCTGAATTATTAACCTGGCCTTTTCAAAGCCATCTCACTTCCTGTTTTTCTGGTTTTGCTAACACTCTTTCTACCTGGAATGTTTATATGTATCTTCTTCATTTTCCACTTCATCATTCCATCATCCATATGTTCAACAGGCTCTTTATCATCAGAATTGATTTTAGCTGACTCTCCACCAAAAAGTTTTCCTTAGACTCACCCTGAAGTAACATTTTTCTCTGCTACATTACCATTTGTCATATATTAGTGCACAGTTTTTCTACCTGTCATGAAATGAAATAGATGGGGAGATAGAACTTGAAAAGAAATCTGCTTTTTTAAGGCAGGCCCTGGGGGAATAGGCCTGGCTGGGGTGATGTACAGTCTATATAATGTTTTCAGAATTTTAAGATGGTAAAAATCAAAAACCAGTGTGAGCCCAGGCAATCTGTCAGCACAGGGCCTAAAATTAGGTATTTCAAAATGTGGATGAATCAACTTGGGGAACTGTATTAGGAAATAAGAGGGAGAACAGGTAGGAGTGCAGTGTAAAACTATTGAGGAAAAATGACTAAGAGATAGCAAAACTAATACATGGCTTGGTACCAAGACACTGAATCGGTTATAGGGGCATAAGACAACACAAGAGCGTAGATTAGGCCAGGATTAGCAGCAACGGTGAATTAATATTGAGTCCTGAAATAATGAGCTAGAAATATTTAAACCTTTCTTGCCAAAGGTAATATAAAGGACATTTATTGGTTCAGGGTGAATTTCAGTTCTTTTTAAGAAGACCAGAACAAAAATATTCTTTTCCACTGAAAGTGAACAATGAAGCATAAAACCCTAAATATAGCTGCAGGTTCCATCACCTGCTGATGTGTGTGTATGGGCATGAAAGGAGTCTCAGAGACAAAAGCAAATAGAAAGAAATAGAAGGCGGCATTTACTGGCAAAAAAAAAAAAAAAAATGTGAGGAAGTTAGACTTCAGAAGAAGTGGCCTAACAAATTAACAAATTAAAAACAGAGCAAGTTTTTAAAATATATATAATATGTATTATATTATGAATATAAAACATATAATAAATATATATTATGAAGACCATCACGTTTACATTAGTCTGGTCATGACGGAAAATAGCAATTTTACCATGGTTACCACAGTCACAAAGTTCATGACCTCTCTTCAGATAACAGCATTGCAAAAGTTGAAGATAAAGTCCATAAAGGAGTCAGCAACTTTTGTATATAGGAAATACTCAGGAAATATTCAAATTTTTGTTTATTTGGAGGACTAGAAGTAGACAAAGAGAATCTTCTATTTTTTATTTATATCAGAACGGAATGTGAGGTGTTTTTTTCCTTCAGTGGTAGGATATGATGTATGTGCTTACAATGGTGGCAATGCCAGGTGTCACTTCTATTTTTATAGTTCTTGAGATCATGTTCCCTCCCCTATAGGACACATTTGTCTACCAATATTAGCTTAATAATTTTCTCAAACAATATTATTGGTTTTATCTTCACTTTGACTCATTTTATTTGCATAGATATAACAAGAAATGCTGGTTAATATATAATTACCACCCTGTTTTGTTTTTTTTTTTTTAGTGGAACAATATGATACTGAGACTCAAGAGTTTATTTCTGTCAATAGGTTTGTAGAGCACTTATGATTTTAATTTAATTTATTTTAATGTGTTTCCTAACTTAGTTAAGAGCAGACTAAACCATTCAATTCACCTCCACCTGATTTCATCTGCAGTACTTCTAATTTTAAGGGTGTCCTTTTTCCAAAAGATACCAAATTTTTCAGTGTTCCTGACTTACCAAGAAGTCACAATCTTTCTTATTTCAAGGACTAAGATTCTCTAGTCCATAGAGCAAATACAAGATCAGGTTCCCAATGGATGTCATAGACGTCACTTCTGCATGCAAAACATAGAGTATTTGTTTTTATTACTGGATTTATCTTATCATAATTAAATAAGTGAATTCGTAGCATGGTAATGTTAAAATTTTTATTTTTCTAATTATATTCAGGTAGGAAAAAGTACAGGTTCTTATTGAACTAATACGAATAACTACTTTGTAATGAAAAGTAAAGATCTTTATTAAAAGTAACTTTGCATAATATTTAACCATTATAACTGATTTTATGAATGTTTAGTAGACAAAGCCTAAAATTACATGCCATAAATTTTAACAATATTATTACTTATATGTTTTTCTTGGTAACCTATTAGTTTTAAGTCTATTTAAGAATTTTCATGAGGTATTTTTTTCTTCAACACTGAGGACTAAAATTCAGAGCATTCCATTTAATTTTTGCACATTTAATCTCTTAAATTGATGGTTGGAGATAGACTGAGAAAAGAAAAAGAAAAAGAGTTTCTTTCATGTTCGCTAAAATAGAAAATTAAATTAACTCCAATTAAATCAGTTTATTAACTCCCTTTAATCCTAAGCAATTACTTCTTCTTTGCTGGGCTTGAGCCATGCAGTCTACCTTCATGAATTCACCTACTTGACAAGAGTCTTGGCAATCCTGACTCATGCACTTGGTATAGTTAGAATATCGTTTGTGGGGACAAGGTCACTTCATCTGGGGAAGCCTACATTCATGAGTCAATTTCCTGTGGTATCAAGAGTCTGAACACTGTCTGATGCATTTCTTACTGAATCTCTTTTGATATTTCTTTTATGACTCAGCTTCTGATTGGTACTTTTTTTAGAACAGACTTGAGGTATGTTTAAAAGGAAAGGAGATGTTGATAACAAAACTGAAAAGTTTGGTTTATTTTCAATCATAGCAAACAATATCACAATGGAGTAGAACAGAATTTTCTTTCAAGGTGTAATTTATATTCATTCAATAAAATTTTTGTTGGTGAATAGCATAAAAGACCATATGAAGGACAATAAAAACATTCTGATACATTTCGAAGGCTTTTAATTTACCTATAAAGTATATATTATTTTTTTCACCAATTGATAAGGTTATTTTAAAAAATCAATTGGTTAACAGTTATTATAGCAGTCTTCACATATGACCATAAATATGCTTCGGTCTAACTCAAAAAGCACATAATTATTGTAACATAACCATAGTTATCATGCATAATTATTGCATTTAATTAATCTAGGACTAGTTTAACTTGTAATTTTTTCTTCTATTGTGGACTTGAAAACCACTATAGTGACGAACTAATTAAGAATCTAGAGAATGCAAAAATATCACCTTTATTTCTTATTTCTTCTTGAACATGGCTAGAAAACAGACCTTGGAGTTGCCCAGTGGTCTCTGGGAAACCCAGAGATACTGTATTCATAAAAGACATCCTTATTGTTTTATTATTTTGAGCTTGAGAGTTAAATTTTGGAAAAGTAGTATCAAAAGAGAATCAATGATAGGGCCTGCAGGTTCAAAGGCCCTGCCAATAGACTCCCAACTCTGTGTGTGGGTTCTGGATCCTAGCATTATGGTATTCATCCTGGAAAGCACACCTGCCAAAGGACAAAGAATCTCAGCTAACTCCCACAACTCCGCCCCAGCCTGCTGTTCTCTCCCTGTGCCTGCTTTCCTCTTGGATATCTGTCCTGGGGTTGAGTACCAAGGCTTAAGCTCCCCTGTAAAGGGCAAAATTAAGTAAATGCATCTTCTTCCAAAGCTTCTAAGTTTGTTTGTGACCCAGATACCACTTCCAATGAGTTTACAGCAGGGATAGTGGAAACCTTGGTCAATAGCAGCTGGACACTCCCAGAGGGGATGAGAGGAGGGGAACCTCGGCATTCCTGCCTTAGCCTGTTCTGATGAACTGATCTCCTGCTCACGGGACACCAGGAGACAGACAGTAGGTGATGAGACACATCAAAAACGGGGATGAGGAGTCTTCAGATAACCAGTGGTCAGCAAATGAGGAGGCAAGCCAATTGTGCCAACTAATCAGGAAATCCAGAGCCTCCTCCTCTGCCCCTGAAGGGTTAGGAAGCTTTGTGGCTAAGTGCATAATATCCTTTACATGTTAAAGTACAGAAGAAATCAGAAAATGTCTTTTCATTTTAATCACAAGAGTTGTTGCAAAAGGATTAGTTACAGGAGCTGCCATTCTAGGTGTTCTCTATCTACGTGTAAGAATCACATTACACCTCCATTCCTCAATGTGACCAAAATGTGAAGCTACTTGCTGGGAGCAGGAAGGCAAGAGAGTATGAAAATTATTTCTTATAAAGAAGAAGTTTTTGATACATAGCAAGTTACACTGCAGAAGTATCAGAATTATTGTAACTTTGGAATATTAAATCTCAAAATGTTTAAGAAATTATTTTCCAAATCAACAGTCATAAATAGTCAACTCAAAGATACCCTTTGTTGATATCTTTCAGGACCTAGAACATAATTTTCTGACTTTAAAAATTCTTACTTCTAGTTAATGGCAAAAAATAATCTATATTATACAAAATCAATACGATGATGAGTAGTTATATATATATAGTGGCTGCAGAAAAATTTTTTGTATCTATGTTAAATGCGACACTCCATTCATTTGCTTAATTGTCTCCAAACAGGACAAAGTAATTAAGGCTTTCTCTACTCTATTTCAGAATGACCAAAATGACATCAGAGGAGAATGGTTATGTCATTAATTAAAGTTGGTTCACTACTCTGCACCTTATCATATAGAAACGACTATTTCAATGCAAAAAAAAAAAATGTTTTAACATTTAAATATCTGTACAAAGGTAAATTGCAACAAATCTGTATTCCCCCACATGACAATATTGTTGTGGGTGTGAAAGAATTAGTCCAGAAGGCTATTCCTAATCTGGTAAAAAAAAAAAAAAAAAAACAGTAAAAAATACAAGATAACATAAACTCATTAATATTCAGTCACTTAGTCAAACAGTTGTAAACATTTTACTGCTTTTTTAAACTCATTTTTTGCAGGTATTATAAACTGTAGTGAATACAGTTTAATTCCCTTAGATATTCAACAATTATTATAAACCTTCAAATTTTTATTTTAAAGTTTAATTGTACATTCTGGCACAACCATAACAATTTTACTTTTAGAAAAAGTTACTCTCTTTTTGCTCTGATAAACAAAGACATGAGTTATCCTACATGCACTTTTCCTACATTCAAGCTGACTTAAATTCTTAAAGTATTAAAAAGCAGCAAAAATGAACATGTGCACTAATAGGTGCGAAAGGTATATGTCCATATTGTTCGTTCTCTTATCTAATAGCCAGACTATAGTTTACGAAAATAAGGGACACCGATGTGTTAAAAATTTTGCTTGAATATCCAGAGATTATTTATTATTTCAATGTAATGTTAGCATAAGATCTGAAAGTTAATTATATTAAATTCAGTTTAAGCTGACACATTATAAAGAAACGAAAATTTATATTAAAATTCTGTCAGATATGAAATTTTAAATGTTTTCCCTGAACAGGGTCAGTGTGATTTTTACCTAGACAGTAAAATGATCTGTAGCCTTATCTCAAGTTCCAGGAACAAATTTTTTTTTTATTAAATTGTTGGCGTGACATTAGTTAATGAAATCAAATAGTTAAGTTTCAAGTGTACGATTCAACAATACATCATATGTATATTGCATTTGTGTTCACCACCCAAAGCTAAATTTCCTCTGTCACCAAATATTTGATCCCACTTACCCATGTCTACCTCCCCCTTCCTCTCTTTTCCTCTGGAAACCACTAATCTACCGTCCGTGTACATGAGTCTATGTTCGTTTGTTGCGTTCAGTTTTATATCCCACATATGAGTGAAGTCATATGGTTCTCAACTTTTTCTGTCTGGCTGATTTGCGTAGCATGATTATCTCAAGAGCCATCCCTGTTGTTGCAAGTGAGAAACAAAACTCATTGAAGGACAATAGTTATTGTAATTCAATTTAGTTGAACCATATCACCAGCGTGGGACATTTAGAAGGTTCTAATTAAATGGGGCATTTTATAAATTAGAAAAAATATGCTAACATTAATTCTAACTTTGTGATAATGTCACCATCGAGGCCAATCAAAGCTTGGCGTCGCCACACGGTAGGTGGGAGGGAGAGAGAGAACGATGGCGCAGGCATGTAGTTAGCATTTTTCCTCGATTCTTCCTCAAATACTGGCAGTGAAGAATCACAGGTCACTGAGATTTAATAGTTTTATTAAAAATATATTTTAGAAAGACAGAGAATGCCCCAGGAGGTACATGGTCCCAATCTCGTAACCAACACAAAGGGGCCAAAACAGCCACAAAAGGGCAAAAAGGCCACCAAAGGCCACCAAAAAGGAAGAGAACCCAGAAGGGAAAAAAAGGCCCAGAAACAGAAATGTCTGCCTTATATTTGGGCTGTAATAGGTGGCTCCAAAGGAATTCCTAGGTGATTGACACATGAGGTCATTTTGATTGACACTTGGCCACTATATAACTCTGCCTAGTGTGCATGTGTGTACCCAGAATTCTGCTACCATTGGGGTATTCTTCGGGTGGTCTCTAGGCTCAGCCCCTATTCCTTGTTCCTCCCTGTCGCTCATGTCTGCCTATCTACCTACAATAAAATCAGGAAGAAAATACATAGTTTATTTCAACCAAAATCATCAAATCATATATGTTTATCTAAGAATTTCCCATGAACTTCCCATGAAGTTCCCATCAGTGAACTTCACTTTAATTAAATAGAAAATCTCTTCAAATTTTGCTTTAAAGTACCAAAATCTTTAGCATTATGTGGTTCCTCTTACCTAGCTGCCTTGCTGTTTCTTACCATCTCATATAGCAACAAAGTTTATTAATGTAACTCAGAACTAAACCTCTATATTTTTTTCCTCTGAGCAAGTCATTTGTGTTTCTATAGATAAGCCAATGAAAACAGGAACTTTATTGAATTTAAGGGATTGTTTAATTTAATTCATTAATTTTCTCCAGAAATAGTAAAATATATAAGAATTCGTGTAAAAGATTATTTATATCATACAACAGGAGGTCATTTTCTAATTCTGGGCCAGAGATGACTTTCTCTCTCTTTTATTACATACATTTTTGTGCTGTTTATTTATAGTTCTCATCCATGCAGATTGAGGGTCAAGTTAGGGGCATGATTGCTGAGGTTCACTAATACCTCATTGTTGGCATACAGAGCATTCCTTACATCTTATTTTTACTCATTTTTATACCTCTGTGAGATTTTCCTGTTTTCTTTTGAGAAAAAGGAGAAAGAAATTTACACTCTTGTAACCCTTTCGAGTTTTCAGAAGGACGTGCAACTCCCAACAAATCAAAAGCAACAATTCCCATTACAAAATGTATTCAGGCTTAATAATGCTTGGTTTAGGCAAACCATATGAAACCTTCTCAAAAGTTAGAACTCTTCACTTTACAAGCCATACAAAACTGTTGTCTTTAGTTATTGCTACAGCAGTAATTCCACCTGCCTGTGCATAAGAATCACCTGGAAGGCTTCATAAAGTACAAATTCCTTGGCTTTCTCTTGGAAGTGTGACTCAGTAGGTAAGGTCTGAAAATGTGCATTTCTAAGTTTGCAGGTGATGCTGATAATGCCAGACTGGGATCTTCTTTGAGAAGTGCCATCCTAGAATGCTGACAGTTTTCTGAGAAAGAATGAAAGTAGTAACCCTTAAAAACAGACCACTACAAAGGTTAATCAACTTTTTTTCATAAGAATAAGGAAAAACTTTTATTTCATTTCACACCCACTAAAAGCTTTACAATGTCCTTTATATATCAGGAAAGCTTACATGAAAAGTCACTAACCCAGATCTCAAAGGGTGTCTCTTCATTCCAATGAGCACAGAAATTTCAAGCTCACATTATTGTTCAAAAAGAAAAAAACAACACAAGACTCTCAAAGGTATCAAAACCTTCTATACAAACAGACCACACACACATACACACACACACACAGAGTATAAAAGACTATCTTCCGTAGTTCCCAACACTGTCACCCAAGAGAGAATGGCTCCCTGATATTACATAACAAAGTCAAAAAAGGCTGTGGCCTGACAACAAATCTCCAACAAGTCTTGGACACAGAGGCACGAGTCAGAACATCTGGATTACTCAGACTTGAATAACATCACATATGAGTTATCTACACCCCAGCCCACGAGCTCCAGACCATGCCAATCTTGTTGGTATTTTATTTTGTTTTCTCTGTCTTTGCTACTCAAGAATTCTAAAAATCTGGAATGTCTTTTTTTTTTTTTCTCTCCTAAGAAGACATAAATACATTGGTACAGTAAAATTTAAATTCCTGCTTCCTTGAAATTTTATTAAGAATTCCAGAGTAAAAGAATTCATTACATTCCGACCCTTTTTCTTAGTGGGAAAAAAAAATGGATAATAGCCATGAGTTCTTTGTTACTTCAATTCAGGCTGACCCCTGAGTTGTGATATATTGGTGATATAATGGACGGCATATTGGAACAAATGTCCCCAGGGCCATAAAAAACAGGCTGCACCAAGTGGTTCACTCTGCTTTAAGAATGTTTAAGGAATTCATATTTAAATTTTTACCTTTTATAAAATGACATAAACTTTATAAATGTAATTTGAGTTTGCCACTTCAACTCACTGATTTTCTTACTTATACAATACGAACACCCCCAGGTCAATAAACAAATGTGAAAACTGTTACCTTACGTAACTGCATAATTTCTAAGTATTGATATAAATAATATGTCTATGAATATGTATGTACATATAATTAAATTCCACAACTTATTTAATCATTTTCCTATTGATGGAAGTTTACCATGGTCCGTATTTGTTTTGCTACTACAAACAGAGTAGCAAATAACATTCTTTCTGCAACATATATTCTTTCACACTGATGCTTTAATTTAATTTTAATTTCCATAGGCTCAAGTCCCAAAAGTGTAACTGCAGGTTAAAAGGTTTTCTTGTCTTTAAAAAAAAAAAAAAGAAAAAAACTATTTCCAGACTACTGTCAAAAAGGTTCAAATTCACATTTCCACTGATAATGTATAATGTTAATATCTCTGAATCCTCATTGTACTGACGTTGAACATCCCTTATTGCTCCTGGCCATTCATGTGTCTTTTTCTACCTATTAATCTCCTTAGTGTATTATAGTATTGGAATTTTTTGTCTTTTTTTGTTTAAGAGATTGGTGAAGATTAAAATGATTGCCTGCAGTGAAAATGGAGAAAAAAAAGCTGAAATACTGTAAGTACAATATTTTGAAGGACAGTAGACCCATTGTCTTGAAATTTAAATTGTTTTAAATCTTTGATCTAGCAGTTTTTTCCTAGTAATTTTCCTACACAAATAATACAGGAGAAAATATCTTTATAAAAATTATTATAGTGTTTGTAATGCACTATTTGTAGTAAGAAAATTGAGCAACCTAAATTCTAGTCCAGAGGCCTTAGTAAATATTGTATGCACTATTATAATATGTATATTTACAATGAAATGTACCTTGCTGTTGAAAAGAATGGATTCATTTATTCTGTCAAGTGAAGACATTTATTTTATAGTATATACAATTATAAAAACATAGGTTGTTCAAAAATAACATGACCAATATGTTCTTTTTTTATGAAAACTAATTTTATCCATAGGAAGAATGTTTGGATATTTTATATCTACATGTAATTTTTTCCTTTTCTCTTAGACATTTTCGTACTTTTTAAAATGATATTACTTTTATAATATAAAAATAATAATGAAGTTTTTATTTTGAAAAGTTAATTTCAATTGAAAATATATCATCACATCTAATACAATGGTGCCATTTTATCCTTTGTGCCTACATGAGGTACTAGTGAAACCACATATTGTCCAATGTATTTGGTTTCTGCCTCATGGTTGAAGATGAGCTTAGAGAATACTACTGCTCAAGTAGTATTAGGCTTTTAATCTGAAACTTGAACTTTGTTCTCTTTTGATCATATTGTTTATTAGCACCAGAGCTCTTTGACCATTTCCCGAAGAATAAGAGAAAGATCAAGAAACGTGAAAAGTAATAAAACTAGATTCAGTTAATACTTTGGCTTGTCAGAAGCTTTCATGAAAGATTTGTTTGTTGAAGAAATTGAACCTATTGGCTTAAATAGGGATTAACTCTGCTAGCTCTAACAGAATATGGACAATTAAGAGGTTATCGGGAATTAATTGAAAATAATGCAGTGTTGTGAGATGGGAGGAAGATGATTTAAAGGAAATTATACAAAATACTTTGAATCGGCCAAGGATAAACAAATGCAAACTATCGCTTGGTAAATGTTATTGTAAACTGATAAAATAATTCAAAATATAAGAATAGAAGACTGGGAAAATGAGTGGATTTACAGAGACAAATAGTAAAGATGTAAAAATACTGGAAAGAGGAACATTGTGAGTGAATGGGTGGGCTGATTATAGGGGTTCACAGGCGATTCCCACTTATTTATGAAGAAATTTCAATTCTCAAAATGTTACTATTTCACCAGTAAGAATTTCATGAACTCACTGTGAAGGTTTATGTATGTGTGATTTTGTGTTTGTGTGCGTGTGTGTTTTGCTTTTTTGTTTTGGTTTGTTTTCAGTGCCAATGTTCTCATTTTATAATATTGCTTGCCTATATAGTTGAAAGAGTCAGTGCCCAATTAAGGCAGATGTCTTTTGTTTGCCAGCAAAATATTTTAAGATATTTCAAATGTGAATATATTGAGGTCATCAAATTGACATCACTCTGCTCTTGTTCTACATCCCCATGTTTCACTCAAGATCTTAGAGAGAAAAAAAGTGAAAGCATATTAGAAAGTAATAAGCATCCTAGTAAAATTGAGCGACATTTACTATTGCCTTCTCTCTGCCAGGAATGGTGTTAACCACTTTAACAGATGTTACTCCTTAACTTTATCACAACACTCCAAGAAGTAGGAATGATGATTTAATCTAATTTAGATATTATAGAAACTGAAACTTAGAAAAGTTAAGCAACTTACCCACATTTACAGAACTAGCAGGTGGAAGAGCTAGCATTCACATTGGAACTTTCCAGCTACACAGCCAGTGCCCTATTCAATTAGGAACTCTGATATTAATTTACCAGATCTCTTGGCTTATAGACTCTTCACATTTATTATAGTTATACATAATTCCAGTATCTTCCCTTTAAAGGAATAATGTTGATGTTTAATCTCCTTAATGATCAGAGTTTCACATTGAAGAGGCAGAAACTGTTGTTCTTTTTATTCAACAGATTATATTTTAAAATTCAGTGCTTAGTGTGTCTTGGAAAAATGCAATAATATTTGATATTAGCAAGGGTGTTAGTATTGGACATTCTCATATGATACTGGTAGGAATATAAACATGTTTTAGGAGTATATTTGGTCATGACAACAAGAAATGTTAAATTCACATATTCTGCAGCAATTTCACTGATACCAATTTATTACACTGATAATCTTACAAAAGTACATAAGCCAAGATATCCTGTTCATGTTATTGGTAGCAGATCACTTAAATAAAGTATGACACACTCACACAATTCAGTTGTTCAAAGTAAGAATATCTTGAAGATAAATTATTAAACAAAAACACAAAGCCTAGGGAATTATTTCACAATACATACATCTATCAAATCATGCAGTCAATTATATCTCAATGAAGCTGGGGAAAGACACATTACCTAAGTTCTGAACATCCTTTTGTGTAATTTTAAAAGATAAAGTTATATTTTTCTATAACTTGTTTAAGATATATATTCTATAAAGAGAGACTGTATATTAAAATCATTTTTAGAAAGACACTCAAGAAACCGTCTGCAGTGACTACTTTCAGGGGAAGTTTTAGATGTCTGGTGGAAGACTTGAGGAGGAGAATTTTATTTTTACCTTTATTTAATTTCTGGATTTTTTTTTTTTTTTTTTTTTTTACCACAGGCACAAATTATGCTTTTGTGAGCACGGGTAATCAGGTAATAAAATTATGAGTTATTTCTGTTTTCTCCCATTTATTTTTGTGTATAAATAAAGAAAAATAGGCTTGTCTTTTTAAATTTTGATAATTCTGTATATAATCTTTACAAAAGTGCTCTGCCATCTTACTATTTTCTATCACAAAACTGTTTATGTTGTACAATAATTATTTTCTCAAGACAAATGTCTTATAAGGTAGATAAGAAAAGTGACATACATCTTTCACGTCAAACTAATTTTGTGTTATGAACAAAATTGTGTAATGTCATTTTTTAAGACCTTTCTCTGATCTATATCAATCTACCCAGTTAAATGTCTAAAATCACTTCCAGAACCAACCCTTCTGCAGTCAGCAAAATGAAGCAATTACATGAATAAGTTTTTCCACTTGGCCTATTTTTCTGCATTTGGTTATTAATCAGTCTCACTGACTACATTTTCCATTTTACATCCACTTTCAGTCACTACTCCAGGTGGCCAAACATATCACATTACATAAATAAAATAAAACCTTTGCCCATTGAGCAAATGGATGTCTTTCATATCTAACTCTTCCAGCTTCTCTTCAATCACTCAAATAAACAATGTGGTTTCTATAAAAGGATGCTCAGTGTTTTCATTTTGTGGCTAACTTAAATTTATTTAAGTAAAATTATACTCCAGCCCATCTTAACCAAAGAACAGAATTAATTAGAGTTGACACCCTGTTATCTCCCAGCTCTTCAAGACCTTCAACTTGATTTTGTTGCTTTGCCTGTCTCTTCCGAATTCAAAGTCTAGAAACTATCTCTTCGGAAATAGCTATTTTCACGTAATTATTCTTTTGGATGTTGGTTCTTAACTCTGGCTGTGCATCAGAATCGCTGTTTCTTTGTACTATTACTCTGGACAAAATCAGGTAGAGATTTGGATTTAACTGAGATGAAGTGGGAACAAGACATTTTTTTTTTAAAGTTTCAAGCATGATTCTATTGTGCCCGTATAGTCTAGCCCTCGAGCAGGATCAAACATTACTCTATGTCAATGATACTGCTCTTAAATCTAACCCAAGTCTTTACAACTGATAGATTTCCATAGACTGCTCTGCTTTGAGTGCTAACATGGCTGTAACAACTCTATTCACATCTATGTTCTTCATGGGAATTTCTGTATATTAAGGTTAATGGTTCTTCAGTCTGAGAGTTTTAAAAAATAATGATGCTTTAAAGGTAAAAAGATATTTCATGAAAATGGAAACAAACAACAAATTAAAAGCTTGGGTAGCAATACCTATACTAAACAAAATAAATTCTAAGACAAAGGCTATAACGAGATGAAGAACCCAGTAATTTCACTTCTGAATATCCAGAGAAACTCAAAACACTATTTCAAAGGGACACGTGCACCAATATGTTCACTGAAGCATTATTTACATTAGCCAAGATATGGAGGCATCCTGGGTGTCCTTCAGTGGGTGAACAGATAAAGAAGAGGTGGTACATATATTACTCAGCCATAAAAAAAGTATGAAATCTTGCCATCCGCAACAGGTCTGGCTTGACCTAGAGGGTATTGTGCTGAATGGAGTAAGTCAGACAAAGACAAATGCCATGTGATTTCACTTATATGTATTGAGAGTTCATTTCTAGAACACTATCTCTAAAAAACATATTTTCACTCTGCAACACAAGGACAGTCCTAGGGAAGATGATATTAGAAAAACATTTCTTATGGCTTCCTCTCTACTTCTATCAACTGTTTCTTTTTTCTCTACCCAAGAACCTGTCTTATGTCACAACCACCAAAGGTTTTGCTCTCAGCTAATTAGCAAGACATTAACTCTCAAAAGTATAAGACATTTTCTCACAAGGATGTAAAGTATCTTTACTTAACAGAGCAGACTATGGACATATTTTAATTTTCTTTCTAAGAATACTGCATCATCTTACCTTATTTGTCAGAACAGTCACGTTTCTAGACCAAGATAGAAATTCACAGTTAAAAAGTAACTTCCTGTATGTGTCTAGTGCTGTTGATTTCAACAACAAGTTTCACACCCAGATGATTCCTCTTTCCTGGGAAAATTGGGAGATCGATCATCCTCTTTTTATCTGTATCTCTCCCTATCATGATTGGCTCATTACCATGGCTGCTATGGTCTGAATGTTTGTATCCCCCAAACTTCATATGTTGAAGTCCAAACCTGCAAGGTGATAGTATATAAAGGTGGGGTTTGGGAGGTGGTTAGGTCATGATGGCTCATCTTCAAGAAATGGGATCAGGGCTCTTATGAAAGAGACCCCAGAGAAATATGTTGCCCTTTCTGCCAAGTAAGGACGCAGTGAAAAGACAGCAGTGTATGAATCAAGAAGCCGGCTCTCACTGAACACCAGATCTACTGGTAACTTGATCTTGAATTTCCCAGCCTCTATAACTGTGAGAAATAAACTGTTGTTGTTTATAAACCACCCAGCCTATGGTAATTTGTTATAGCAGCCCAAACAGACTGAGACAATGGAAAAGGTCACAGTTTTGTTTTGGTTTTTTTTTTAGTGCATTACTCATTTCTGTCTTCACATTTTAAAAATAATACATACTTATTAAGAAACATTGAAAATATGTAGAAAATAGTAAAGAAGAAAGCAGAATTCATTAACAGAAATTAACATACTCCTGTTAAAATCAACATACTCCCTCTCAATATTTTTTCTCTGATTTATATTGACACCTATTAATGTCAAAAGAAAAATTCAGAGAGTCACTCCTGTGAATCAGCTGTCCTTTGCCTCTAGACAATACTGGACATAGAGCTCAATTCTACCCATGCTTCCCTTTTACTCTATGCACATTAACCCTTCTGTTAAGACATCATTTCTTCAAATAGAACAAATTCAGTTACTAACATATATGCCTTCTGAGTTAAACTGTCCTCCAGTTATGCTTCCCTACGTTTGCAGCAGTTGGATTTCGAATGATCACAGAACATTTCTTGGATAATTTTTAAAAATAGTTAATCTTTTGTTTTGCAATTTGCTTAACCTTTTTTAAATTCAGTTCATAATTTGGGGGCATATTTGTCTCAAATTCATATTCTCTCTCCCAAAGTTCAGATATAATTCCATATTTACGTATTTGAATACTGTGCATTAAAATATGTAAAACAATAGAGGGATTATACTGTATTATAAGTTTGTATACTGCTGTTTTGTAAAGTACATATGAAATAATATTTATAAAATAAATAAGATATGTACATTAGTAATAAAACAATAATGTTTCAAACATTATTAAAGTTTTAAAATGAGGACACTGAAATATCTTTGCGAGCCATCTGCTTCCACTAGCCCCTTCCTTCCTTGCTCAACTCAACCATTTATTAGGTCCCATACTAGTTGATTCTCAGACCCCTTCCTATCTATCCACTCTCCTGCTCTATTCTGTATTTCAGGAAAACACATTTCCAGGCATCTTTGGCCTCCAGTTTCTCACTAGGCCAGCCGGTAGGTAGCACTGGGAGAAGACAGAGTATATCATCTCCCTTTCTCTTATGGTATCTCCAGCAAACTTGTCTTTTTTCTGAGGGTCCAACACCTGAGAGATGACCCCTTATTCAACAAAGCCAGCTCCACTAGGTAATGCTGATCCCTGCCGTAACACCTACCTGAAAGTCTAGCCTTATGACTCTGATGACAATACCTCTTCCTACTATCCTTCTAGCCCTAAGGGCAATACTAGTTTTTTCTGCTCTTAAGTAGCTGGCTCACCATGCTTGGTTTGGCTTCCATCATCTGTGTAATCGATTATCTGTATTAAATCACCTCTACTTGAAAGGCCAAGAATCACTGATGATTTATTAGAGGACGCTAAATGCTCTTCTATTTCTAGTTTGCTAAAAGGATTTACCAAGCTTAATTATTTAATTTTATTGAATTTATTTCTCTGTATCTCCTGAGATGATGGTTTGCTTTTCCTCCTTTAACTTGCTAATGTGATGAATTAAATTTATAGATTTTTTCTTTTGCTAAAAATTCTTGCATTCATGGACTAACCCTGGTTTTCATACTGAATTATCTTTTTTATAATCGCTAGACTTCATTTGCTACTTCCTAATCTAGAATTTTTGCCATTAGTTTCATGGGAGAGATAAGTTATAAATTTTTTTTATTGTACATTTCTTATATAATGTTGGTATCAAGATCATAGTGATCTCATAAAATGAACTAAAAAGTATTCCTCCTTTTTCCATTCTGAATAATTTTTGTACAAAAACAAAAATAATACATCCCTTGAAAATATTTGGTAGAACTCACTGTAAAAATGTCTTTCTGTAGGAAGAATTTTTAACTTCTAATTAAATATCTTTAATGGTTCAGGAAAATATTTTCCAGCGTTTTATTCCATTTTGAATATTGATAAATTTGAATTATGAAAAGTCTACAGCTATTATTTCCTTGAATATGACCTTTCCCTAATTCTATTTTTCCTTTGTAGATCTTATTAAATATTAACTCTGTTTCTCAATCTCTATTTCACAGATACTTTCCTCCCTGTGCTGTACTTAATATAATTTCTTCATATTTATTTTCAAATTTACTTATTTTATCTAATCTAATCTAGTGTTTACCTTGCTCATTTAGTTTTTAATTTCTAAAATTTCTTTTGAGTCCAGTTGTAAATCTGCTTGATATACTATATACATGCTATTTCCAATTTATTGTCTTAGCACATTTAATTGATTTATTTAAACATATTAAACATATGTGGTTCACTTTAATTCTTTTGAAAGTCAGCAATACTCTTTTTAAAGATTACATGTACTTTTTATCCGGTATTTGTAGATGTTCTATACCAGGTTGGAGGTTCAGCAAATCTAGTCTACCATATTGCTGATAGGAAAAATAAACCCTGCTTTTTGAAAACACATCAAATCTTTTTTATTGCCATTAATTATTTTTCATAAATATGCCTTTCAGACATCAGAAGCACGGCAGTGTCAGAGGCGCCTCTGTTCTTTCCCCTTGAAGTGACAACACGTTGAAGAGCTATAATTCGATGAAGAATTCCCTGTTCAACACGCAAACACGTCTGAGAGATGGGCGCATCTGCACATTGAAACATCCGAAGGCGAGCCAGTCGGGGTGAACCAGGGAGGAGAGAAGGGAGAAGAGCAGAAACAGGTGCCACAGACACAACCCAGAGCTCACTGTGGGTCTCAGGGAGGGGAGACATCAGGTCGCAGGTGCACTCTCCAGAGCCCTGAGCATTCTCGCCTGAGTGGTCAGCACATTCTGAACCCCGTGACAGGGGCAGAGATAGAACATGGAGGTATGGCAGCTGTGGTCTAGCAGCCACCATTGCCAGGCAGAAAACAAAGCCATGGAGCATGGCCACCTCCCTTCACCCTCCCAGACCTAGCAGTGGCCCCAGAAGAAGCTGTAGCAATGAGTGTCAAGTTACAGAGCACACTATTTGCAGCCCTGAGTACTGGAGAGACAAGAGCATTCCTCCCTAAATAGCAGATGCATACTGTGGCTAATCCCAGCATTAGGGGTGAAGATACAAAGGTGAGGCAGCTGAGGTCTGGAAGCAGCAATTATTGGGATATGAACAAAGCCACAAATGCACAAGAGGCCTCTCCCAGCCCACCCTTCCCCTGCACATTACTGCTGGGCCACCGGGGACACCTAAGGGCAGTGCAAAACTGCCTGGAGCATCTGGTTTCAGGGTACAGTGCTGGAATTTCACAGGCTCTGAACTCCATCACCCATAACATTCCGCCCATAGGGCTGGTGTCCTGAGACCGAGGTGACCTGGTCACAGAAGAGATGCCTACTTCCCCAGAGAATACAGGGCATTTTTCACCACCCTGCAGAGATTGAAGAAGCTGGAGCGAGAAGAACTTTGAGGATCTGAGAAGTTGGATCCTCAAATCAAAGAGAAAACAAAAAACACTTGCGCTCCGGCATTACCTACAGGAAAACAAAAGAAAGACCTCATCGTATCAACCTATTCAATAGAGATATCACTCTTAAAAAAAAAAAAGGCAGATTTTATTTCCATAAATGTCTAGAAAGAGAAATACCATGAACAATCAAGGTAACGAGGCAGCTCAGAAAGAGAATGAAAAATTTCCAGAAAATAAGCTCAAAAGACATGGAAATAAGTGAAATGAAAGAGAATTCAAGATTGCAGTTCTGAAAAAACTCAATGAGATACAAGAAAACTCAGGCAGTTTAATGAACTCAGAAATAAAATCATATTACTCAACCATTAAAAAAAATGAAATCCTATCATTCACAATGACATGGATGGACCAAGGAGTTATGCTGAATGAATTAAATCAGAGGAAGATAAATACCATATGATTTCACTTATATGTGGAATCTAAAAAACAAAAATAATGAAATAATCAAAAACAGACTCACAAATATAGAGGACAATCTGGTGATGACCAAAGAGGAGTGGTTTGGGGGCTGGATTAAAGGGATGAAGGTTTAAAGAAGTACAAATTAGTAGTTGATAGATGGTCACGGGGGATGGGGAACACAGCATAGGGGATGAAGTTAGCACTAATGTAATGGCTGGGTGGAAAGCCAGAGAAAGGGAAGAGCAATTAGGGGGATCATTTTATAAACGATATAAATGTCTAACCAATGTACTGTATACTTGAAACTAATAATAAAACAGAGGACAATAGCTACTGTAATTTGGAAATGAGCTCATGGCATAAATAAAGATAATTTGTGACCATAAATAAATAAATAAATAAAAAGGGAAGAAATAAAGGCCTGATTTTGCAAAGGGAAATGGAGATAAGATGCATTCGCAAGAAAAAAGACTCCTGTATATATGAAATGTTCTTTTGCATAAAACCGATTGTAACCACACACAAAAAAAGTCTAGAACTAGACACATAAGTTTAAAAAAAAAAAAAGAGAAGAAGAAGGGAAACAGAATGCTACCAAACTAAAATAACAGAGAGACTCGGGTTAAAAAACAATAGAGTCACAAAACTACCAGAAAACAAAAGATTAAATGGCTACAGGAAATTCTCATGCATCAATAATCACCCTAAATGTAAATGGACTGAACTCACCAATAAAAAGGCACAGAGTAGCAGATTGGATCAAAAAACAAAACCCAATCACATGCTGCCTTGAGGAGACACATCTCAGTGATACAGTGGATAATGATACTCCAACAGGTGTAATGGTACTTATTGCTGAAAATGATACTCCAACAGGTGTAATGGTACTTATAAAAAAGTAATAAGAAACAAAGATGTACAATAGTAAAGGAGACAATACATCAAGAAGGCATAACACTTATCAAAATATATGCACCCAATCATGGAACACCAAAATACATAAAGCAACTACTAATAGAAGTAAAAGGCGAAACTGACAAAAACACAGTTATAGCAGGGGACCTAAATACCCCACTGACAGCATGGATAGATCATCCAAACAGAAAATCAATAAGGAAATATCTCAGATATACCAATTTGAGAATGAGAAAATTGATGTTCTGGTAAATAAATGAGCACCTTAAAGTCATGTTTCTCACTAATGGAGCAGAGTCTGGAGTTCCTGGGACCCTCCTGGGTTTTATTCCGAACAGGAAAAAATGTGTCATTTTTTTTAAAGTTAAGTTTTTCTTCAATTTTCTAATATCTGTTTACATTTGCATACATCTATACTTGTGTAATATTTAATTATCTAGACCTTGCTGCTCTTAGATGGGTCCTGGGACCAGCAACATCAGCTTCATTTGGGGGCTTGTTAAAGAAGGCAGGGCCATTGAATCAGAATTTTCCATTTATCAGAACATTCAGGTAATTCATGTGTGCAATTCAGTTAGGAAGTACTGCTCTAGCAGACTGAAAAACTCCTCTACCTGCCTCATACAAATTGCAGGTGACATAATTAGTTAATCAAGCAAAAAAAATCACATTTCTTAGTGAGAAGGATTAGATGCTGGCTATAATTTCAGTACCAATTAAAAATAGAGATGATGGAGACTGAGACCAAGGTTTTTAAGACAGACCTATGACGCAATTATGTTTGCTGAATGAGACTGCTTTAACAATTGTAGGCAAATTTCTTCTTTCTTTTCTTTGAGGCAAAAAGAGGAAACCATAGGCTTACAGAACCCAAGGAACTAGAAACCAGCTATCAAAAACATGCTATTCCAACCTCCTCCGTCTCATCATATTGCTTGCTTGAAAACATCATACAGTCAGCGTTCAAAAAGTCAAGCCCCTTCATTCTAAAAAGAAAAAGAAACACTGTAATTTCATATAAGAAGTTTTATAGAACATCATTTATTCTTTTTTGAATAGATCTAGAATCCCAAATTGTCTGAATAGCTAGTTGAGTACCTTAAGCAATAGCATTTTTATTTCAACAGCTTTGTGTTAAACTTCACTAATAAGCAGAGTAGACAGAACGTAATGAATACTCGATGAGTCAGCTTATCACTATGCAATAACATTTTGCTATAGTTTAGAGTTAAAAACTGACTGCTCTTGAGACCTTGGAAGTAGATATAAATAGTATATGAAGAGAATAACATACTTATAGAATTTATCTACCGCCTAGATGAACACTATCTAAATTGAAAGGGTCCCCTTAGCTTTTAAACCACTTCCACTTGCATTTGGATGTACACTATAACCAAGGGCTTGACAGTCTCTACCTTCCTAATCTACATTGCTGAATGAAAACCTATACTTAGGTCTGATTTTTCCTAATTGGACCTATTTTGAGTTCTTTGACTCTGAATCTTATTTATTATTTCTTATTTGTTTTTTTTTTTATTTTACAGTAAACACACATAACACATATGCCAATAGTAGAGTGGAGGATGGAAAAATTGCCAAAGAACTATTTAACTTTGTTCTTTTCACAAACCAAATACCATAACACAGAAAAAAAATTAAGAATGCGTGCATGTTCAGTAACCTTCAGTACCAGTTAAACTGGTTACTCCAAAGTTTGCAAGAATCAATATTTTTTGAAGATTCACCATGTCTGTGGTGATGAATATTATATGTCAACTTGGCTGGACTACAGAGTGCCTAAATATTTAGTAAAATACCGCTTTAGGTGTTTTTGTTAGGGTGTTTTGGGGTGAGATTGGTATTTAAATCAGTAGACCAAGGGAAGTAGATTCCTCATCCAATCGGTTGAATGACTGAATGGAACAAAGTTGACACTCCCCCAAGTGAGAAAGAATTCTGCCTGCCTGACTACTTTTGAACTGGGCCATCAGTTTTTTTTCCTGCCTTTGGGCTTGAAACATCAGCTCATCCTGGTTGTCGATCCTTCAGGCTATTGAACTGAAACAATACTTTGGCGCTCCTGTGTCTCCAACTGTGGACTCACTCTGCAGATCTTGAAACTTGCCAATCTCCATACTCCATAATTATATGAGCCAATTCTTTATTTAGATGATAGATAGATAGATAGATAGATAGATAGATAGATAGATAGATAGATAGATGATAGATAAATCCTATTGGTTCTGTTTCTCTGAAGAAAATTGGCCAAAACAAGGTCTTCCCATAATTTCAGAATTTTCACTGGGAAATATATTTCTTACATGTTCCTTAATTTCTTAGTATTTTCTCTGCATGTGGTATTCTGGTTTATGCATGAGGTTATTTTTATAAGATCAGAGGTGAGCAGAGATACTTGTCATGACCATTTAACTTTTTCTTACATATTCAATATGTGAACTAGTTTATGTTTTCTCTTTGCTCACCTTTGTGAGATTTGGGGACACATAATAGATTTGCTCATGGTATCTTTATTATATATGAATTCATCTCCAGTCAATCCAATTTTTAGAAAAGACACTAATGAAATTATTTAAGATTATAACATCAAAATTATTAAACATATTGCAGAGCTAGAGAACAGAGTGGACCCTCTCCATTTTCAGATGGTTATAAAGAATACCTTATCCACATAAGTTATGATTGAAGCAGAATCTCTTGCGGTTTATCCAAAAGCTATTTCTCGTTCTTCCTTGTTAATAGCTCACCTATTGTTTAAGACTTTGGTGTAAATTGATGAGTCATGAAAAAAGTTTAAATCAATAATGTAATATTGTTTCCCCTTTGCTGATGAGTGTTTCAGAGACAGATCTGTGATCTATTTCTGATCTCTGAGATAGGAAGAATATGCTGAGGGCTTCTGGGAAAGATTTCATCTCTAATAAAAAAAGAAGGAAAAGACCTTTTTGCCCCTTTCTCTACCTTTCTACTTTGGAAACTTTCAAATAAGTATGGACTATCTAGAGGGAAACAGCTATTTATAACTGTGAAGTGATGAGCCTGATGATAAAATTCAATACCCTGAGGAAAGCAGAGTTAGGGATGGAAAGAAACTAGTTCTTTAAGATACCACTGAGACACCAAAAGAATCCTGGGACCAACTAACTTAAGGCTTCTTGGTGGGCAAAAATTAAATGTTGTTATCTTAAGATTTTCTGTTGCTTTTAACCAAGCATAACATAACTGGAATAATCTAACATAATTAATTATGTATTATAATGTATTAATTCATCTTTATTTTTCAATAGTTCATTCTTATGATAGCTCATACTAAAAGTTTATCTTTTCTTGCCTTATAATTGCACTATGTTACTCTCCATTATGAGTTTTTCTATTGATTTACCATTGATTTAATACCCTATAATTGCCTTTGCTTGCATAATGTAATCTTCTAACATACTTTACTAGAAATACAATATTTTCTTTATATTAGTGATGTAGGGTACCCCTCAGAAGTTCACACAATTTACAGCGAATGCTTTTTTTTTTTTTTTTTTTTTTTTGGCAAAATCACTTTTTTTTTTTTTTTTTTTTTTTTTTAAGAAACAACTCTATTTGATCCTGGGCCATTGTAGGTAATGAAGTCCTATCAATGAAACATTCATGAGAACAAGAACTGTTTGTGATGAAATAAGTGCTATCCAGTTAAATAGTCTACTCCATCAGCAGGTGGCAAAAATAGGTCTCTGGTCTCTGCCTGCTACTCCTCCTTAATCCTCACCTATGTCTTCATAATAAGTTACCTATGGCCAGCTGATCAACAAGAAAAAAAAATGAGCATGATTTACAGAAATCACTACATAATACAACAGCACCAGCCAAAAGTGGATTGCATGGGCATTATAGGCCCACTTGAGTGCAAACTTAAAGAACGTTAGGCAATATATTTGTGTGTGCACTATTCTTGCAAGGAGATATATTTTTGATTGATATGTTGTGGTGATCATTTGGCTAAATGATTAGGGACTTGGAAGAAACAAGATTGGAGGATTGGTAACAATGAGTTTTGGGGAATAAATATATAAATGAAGCACTGAGAATGAGCCAGAGTATGAGAACAGTTGCACTTAATCTGAATGCTCACCAAATTACTGTCAAGATCAGCAATCAGATGTGTAGGTGTGAGGCAACCTCTTTCGCCAGGTATTACGTTGCTTGTTCAGAAGGCTAATGAACAAAGCAACCTTGGTGGTGGCAGTAGAGAATGCATAGACTCGACAACATGTCCTATCGCTCACCAAAGCCAATTTATCTACTAGGACTATTAGGTGTCCAACATGCAAGCAACAGGTACCAAGGCTAAGCACCCAGTAATGTATTTTGGGTGAACAAGCCACTCACCTTTTAGCAAGATGTTAATACTGGAATTCCTCTATCACAGTGGCAGCAGGGAGTTTTATAACTGGAATAGGTATTTATTCTGGGATTACATTGTCATTACCGTGCACCATGCTTCTCTGAACAACACTCTACATGAGCATATTGAATGCTACTATGGTATTCAATTCTCTGTTGTTCATATGCAAAGAACTCATTTTTTTAACAAAAGAGTAAATACCATTGGACTTGTCTGACTCATTGTTTACTCTTTCACCCCCAAAATAACTGCTATTAGAGAATGGGGAATATTCTCTTCAAGACTCAACTCAGCATCTGCTGAGAGACAGTGGCTTGCAAGGTTGAACTGATGCTAGAGGATGTGGTGCATGTTTGGAGCTAGTAACCAAATATGAGCTTCTACAGTATCTCCCATAGAGCAATACAAGAATCTTTGACCAGGGTTGTGACTGTCCGAATGACACCTTTCACCATTACAACGACCGATTCTTTTAATTTTTTTTTCTACAATCCCTGAGATTCTAGGCTTGCTGAATTAAGATCCACAGCAATATTTCATTCAATTTCAGGATGAGATACTGTCCTCCTCATGCCTCTGGAGAAACAATGAGAAATTTAAGAGAGGAATTTAAGTTGCAATTTCTGAGAAAAATGGAAAGAACCCAGGGGATTCCCTTGTATGACTCCTAATTCTGCCAAGCTCTGTGGTAAAAACTAATGAAGACTAATTACCAAAATGTGAAAATAAGCAAGATATCTTTTAATAGGTAGATGGACAAATAAACAGTGGTACACCCACACAATGGGATGTCATTCAGTGATTTTTTTAAAAAAGAGCTATCAAGCTACAAAAGACATGGAAGAAACATGCATTTTGCTGAGTGAAAGTAGCCATCTGAAAAAGCTATCCATCGTAATATCCCGACTATGTAACATTCTGGACACTATAGAGACAGTAAAGCATCAATAGTTGCCAGGAATTGGGAGGCGGGGATGATAAGTGAAGTACAGGGGATTGTTAAGGCGCCGAAACTGTTCCGAGTGACTCTGTAATATGTGGTATTAGACATTCGGCGAAAACTCATAGATCTGTGCAACACCAAGAATGAACCCTAATGTAAACTGTGAACCTTAGTTAATAATAATGTGTCGATATTGGTTCATCAATTTGTGTACCACACTAATGCAAGATGCTAAAGTACGGGAACCTGAGTGAGGCGAGGGGACAAAAAGAGGACAGGTGGGAACTCTGTACCCTTTCCTGAATTTGTCTGTAAACCTAAAATTGCTCTTAAAAAAGTCTATTAAATTTTTTAAATAAAATAAATTAAGAATGACCACAGAAAGCTTATGCAAGTAGATTATTAAGGCCATTTCTGTCAGGAATGAAGATCTGTTCACCTTACAATCTATAAAAATGAGTAGCAGAGATGTTAGCTGAGGGTAACTGGTCATAGGTGACAGTAATGGCCTGGTGACCACTCACAGAAACAAAGACTTTAACTTCCACCCACATCTTCTTTCTTAAATTGTCTTGTATACATTTATATATCTTCTTTATTTTTATATACTTTTTTAGTTATAGTTGTCACATAATATTAAATCAGTTTTAGGTGTACAATACAGTGATTAGATATTTATATAACTTACAAAGTGATCACCCAGATAAAACCAGTACCCATCTGACACCATATGTAGGTATTATGATACTGTGACTATATTCCCTATGCTGTACTCTACATCATCATGACTATTCTGTAAGTACCAATTTGTACCTCTTAACCTGTTCCCCTTCTTCGCCTATCTCCCTACTCCCGCCTCAATTCAGCAACCATCAAAATGTTCTCCGTATCTATGAGCTTGTTTCCGCTGTTTATTTGTTTGCCCTGCTCTCTAGATTTCACATGTAAGTGAAATCACATGGCCTTTGTCTTTGTCTGATGTACTCCACAATATCCTCCAGTTGCAACCATGTTTTTGCAGATGGCAAGATTTCATACTTTTTATGGCTGAGTAATATACCATAGTCTATATGTACCATCTCTTCTTTATCTATTCATCCACTAAAGGATACCCAAGTTGCCTCCATATCTTGGCTAATGGAAATAATGCTTCAGTGAACATATGGACGCACATGTCTCTTCAAAATAGCGTTTTGGGTTTCTTTGGATAAATAGCCAGAAGTGAGATTACTGGGCCCTTCTTTGTCTCTTATTATAGCATTTGTTTTAAAATCTAATTTGTTTGGTGTAAGTATTGCTATCCAAGCTTTTCATTTGTTGTTTGTTTCCATTTTAATGAAGTATCTTTTTCCATCTCTTTACTTTCATTATATATGTGTCTTTTGATCTGAAATGAGTCTTTCGTAGGCAGCATATGTTGAGGTCTTATTTTCTTATCCATTCTTTTGATTGGAGCATTTAATTCATTTACATTTAAAGTAATTATTGGTAGATATGTAGTTATTGCCATTTTATTATTCATATTTTATATTTTTTTCTTTTTCTTCTTTTCCTTAAAGAAGTTCCTCTAACATTTACTGTAATACTGGCGTGGTAATGATGAACTCCTTTAACTTTTTCTTGTCTGGAAAGCTCTTTATCTAGTCTTTGATTCTAAATGATAGTTTTCTGGGTAAAGTAATCTTGGTTGTAGGTCCTTGCTTTTTATCATTTTGAATATTTTCTATCAATTCCTTCTGACCTGCAAATTACTGTTGAGAAACCAACTGACAGTCTTATGGAGCCCCCTTGTAGGTCACTAACTGCTTT
This sequence comes from Rousettus aegyptiacus, assembly GCF_014176215.1. NCBI lineage: Eukaryota > Metazoa > Chordata > Mammalia > Chiroptera > Pteropodidae > Rousettus > Rousettus aegyptiacus. The sequence goes on along the minus strand of NW_023416311.1, from coordinate 85,427,474 downwards.
TCTCTTGTTGCTTTTAATATTCTCTCTTTGTGTTTAACCTTTGGCATTTTAATTATGTTGTGTCTTAATGTGGGCCTCTTTGGATTCATCTTGTTTGGGACTCTCTGAGCTTCCTGGAGTTATATGTCTATTTCCTTTACTAGTTTAGGGAAGTTTTCCATCATTATTTCTTCAAATAAGTTTTGAATTCCTTACTCGCTCTCTTCTCCTGGTACCTCTATGATGCAAATGTTAATACACTTGATGTTGTCCCACAGGACCTTTGAAGTATTCTCATATTTTTCTTTTTTCTTTTTGCTGTTTTGCTATCTTATCTTCCAAATTGCTTATTGAATCCCCCGCTTTACCTAATCTGTTACTTGTCTCTAATGTGTTCTTTTTTGAATTATTGCATCCTTCATTTCTGACTGGTTCTTTCTATGTTTTCTATCTCCATTTTTATGTTTTCTGTCTTTTTGTTGAAATTTATATACTCTTCCCCTAAGTTCATTGAGCATTCTTATAACCAGTGTTTTATATTCTGCATCTGGTAAAATGCTTGTCTTCATTTTGTTTGGTTTTTTTTTTTTTTTTTTTTTTTTTTTTGAGCTTTTTGGTGTAATGTTTATTTGTGTCCCTATTTTGGCTGCCGCCTGTGTTTGTTTTTCTGTATTAGGTAGAGCAGCTATGTCTCTCCTCATTTTAGTAGAGTAACCTCATAGTAGGTGTCCTATGGAACCCAGTGGCACAATTTCCCTGATCACCTGAGCCAGGTGCTCCAGCTATATGTCCCTTGTGTGGCTTGTGTGTGCCCTCTTGTTATAGTTGAACCTTGGTTGCTGTTTGTCAATAGAAGGGATTGGTCCTCAGGCCAATTGGTTGTAAGGACAGGCTGGTGACTACAGTGAAGGAGCTGTTTGTTATGCAGGAGCTGATTGTCTAGAGCAGGATCTGACTTAGCAGGCCTCTCGTACCTGAGCAGTGTGCAGGCACTGGTTGTGTCCCTCTGTGGAGGCAGCTTGGTGGTGCTCAGGCATGGCCAGAAGTCAGCCACCTAGCCTATGGCCCCAGGGCCTCCTGGGAAGGACCCTGCCACAGGCTAAATCAGCCACCTCCTATGCCTTGCCTGGGGCCACCTAGTGATCTGCAAATGTTTTCCACCTGTGCAGAGCTTGAGCCACAAAGTGATCTGCAAATGTTTGCCACCCACGCAGAACTTGGAGGTACCTAGGCGAGGTTAAGTTGCAAACTGAGGCTGACTGCTGCTAGTGCAGAGCCTGGATCTGTTTAACAAGAAGTATGTGCATGCTGAGACCAGATGCTGTTTGTTTGGAATTTAAGAACCTTTGAAAGATTTTAGGAAAGTCCATAGCATGAGTCAAAACAGGTCACAGGAATTGGCTAGGGTGGGCCTGCAATTTGGGTGGGGCAGAGTCACAGGGAATCACCAAGTTCAGATGACCAGTGTTAACCCTGTTTATGAAGACTCAGATATGGTAGCCATCTGTGATTGCATGCAAGTGGCAGTGGGGAGGCTCCATAAAACAAACAAACAAACAATAGATTCTGTCTTCACTTCTGTCTGGGAGAATGCCACCCCTCCAGCCCTCACCTGAAGCCAGACAATTCAATTCCTCCCTGTATGTCCCTGGCACCTTTCAAACTGCTGCCCCAACACTAGAGCTCAGAGCGAGTGAGTTCTTCAGTGACTAAGTCTGTGTGAGGACCCCTAAGAGGAACACCCTTCATCTCACTCAGCCATAATCTCCACTGGTTTTCTCAGCCAGAAGTTATGGAGACTTCTCTTCCCAGCACTGGAACCCTGGCTGGGAAGCATGTTCTGGTGCTGAGACCCCCTCATTCCTTTGGGGAAACCTTTGCAATCAAGATACACCTCCTTATTTTTAACTACCACACACAGGCGTGGTACCAGCCCATTCCATGTCTCTGCCCCTCCTACTCATCTCAAGGTGGCTTCTTCTGTATACCCCTAGTTGTAGAACGTCTGTTCAGCTAGATTTCAGGAGATTCTCAATGATGGTTGTTCTGTACTTTAGTTGTAATTTTGGTGTGGTCGTGAAAAGAGGCAAGCACAGCATTTACCTACTCTGCCATCTTGACCAGAACTCCCTCTATTTACATTTCTTAACATTTTTTTCCCCTCATCTTTCCTCTCCTTCTCTCTCTCTCTCTCTCTCTCTCTCTCTCTCTCTCTCTCTCTCTCTCTCTTTATTTATTTATTTATTTATTTATTAAAAATATAAGATATACCAGGGGTGGTTAATTTAATTTTGAAACCATACATGACAAAATATCAAGATAATATGGTGATGAACTTAGAAGAGGAACAGACTTCACCCACAATTTTTGGACTTAGAATAGATTCTGTTGACCGATGTGATTTTCAGGTGGTTCCCTTGTCAAAGAGAGTAAGTGTTCATTTGTTGGAGAAGTAGTTTCATTCTTTTAGAATGAAGCATGAGTCTTCTGTTTAAAAGAAAAGAAATAAAAGTTTATACCGATATTGAACAAATCAAAGCATGGATATTATTATTATTTTAAGTTTGTTCCTAGGTTTGAGAAAGTCCCCTGCCTATCAGTCTTGATGGGAGCAAGAAACCATCTTTTGCTTTAGAAGCTAAAATGCCAAATGCTTGCTTTCTCAGCCTCCTTTGCAGCTAGGGTACAAGCATATGATTTAGGCTCTGCCAATCTGTTGCCTGTGCTGAATTTTGACTTAGGAATACATAAAAAGAAAACAGATTCAGTTAAGCTTTCTCTGTTTCTAGTGGAGGCAATGTAGCAGCTGCTGAAGTGTCTGTTGTGCGGTGCATAAGTAGGAGTGATGATCATGGTTTAACAGTTGGCCTAAGATTGAGCAACAGGTACAATTGCTGCCATCTGCAAGCTGTAGCGTTAGTTCTTAGTGGCGGTGGCAGTGGTTTCCTGTCTGAACAAGTTCTACAGCTTTGTTTGGGGCACAATTTCTAGCAATTAGTTTTGAGTCTGGGTATCTAGCCTTTTTAACAGTTCTATAAGATCCCCAATATTTCTGTGATAAATTTATTTACTGTTAAAGTCAGATATATTAAGTTCTGGTGGTTTATATTTTTAAAAATTCAAAGTATATGAATGTAACAGATGTTCAGCAAACACTTGTCTTTTTAAGTTAAGATATAATCTATGTCACATCAAGTAGAATGAACAAAATTTAACAAGTTTAACTGAGGTAAAGACCAAAGATATCTTAAGTCTATCTGTGCTCAAAAATGTAGCTAGATAGACCATATGTTTTTGACCCAGTAGAAAATACTTTAGGTAAACAACAACAACAAAGTTATCAACTAACATTCTAAAAGGTCTGGGGTGTTTGTGTCCAAATGTCCTGGTGAAAAATGTTGATTCTAATCTTGTGGAAAAAGTGGAACATGAAAATACACTGAAAATTTGGAACAATATTTTTCAATTTTAGGAAACACCTCTTTTACAGATTTTTTAAAAAAGGAATACATAGTTAATAAACATGAAAACTATGAGTGTAATTGTAATTGAGTTTTCTTTTTTACTGCTTGACATGTTTAATAATTTCTGTGCTTTGCAAATTTCAAAGTATAAAATATAAAGCTCAGTATTTTCCAAATGAATTTGAACAGGGATTGTTTTGCTTACTAAGTTTCCTTTAAAGATTAAAGGCAAAAGATAGGTGCAATAGTTGAGAAAAAAACTATTTTATTTACATTTGTAGTATATACGTCTAAATATTTTACATTACAGAGGTATTATAGTTTCATAATTTTAAACATTACTTTAAAACAAGATGATTTCCCTTAAATAAATTTGGTTCTCAACTAAAAGATATCAAACTATATTCTAGGTGTAATTTTTTTCTCAGTCTCCTATGTAGAAATTTATAAAAACCCCTCCTATTTCAGGATGGGCCTAACATATGCAATTGCACCCATGCACAATGGTCTATAATTGTCAACTAAATACTGACAGAGAGATACAAAGGTGCTGCAGAGAGATGGCACCTCTTGTGTTTGCATTAGCTTCTACTGCTTCTTTCTTCTCTCAGAAACGTTTCATGTTACTGTTATTTAGCTACTGAGCTAATATGCTTATACCTAGAAGGGGTCTCATGTGAACCCATAAATAATTAAAGACACATTAGTTTCCTGGAGGGCGTACATGATTCCCTGAACAAGCCAAGATATCTAGGGACCTAATCATGCAATTTCCCTAAAAAGCCTAGCTTAAAGAAGTCACATCACTCAGCAATGAGTGTTATAATTACTCACAGCAGTTTGCCTGGTGCTATATAGCATTCAATTTACAGAATTAAAGGTAGTGCAATCCAAAAGAAAACTAGCTGGTTATAAGTAGTGACTGACCCCCATCAACTGTTGGAAGTGTCTTTGGATTTTAGCCTCTATGTTAGGATTTTTGCAAGGCTTATATTTTTAATTAATATTCTATTCAGCTTGTTATAACTTCCATTGCGCTTCTCTAGGACAAAACAAATCAGAAATTGATTTTTGATTATAAGGCAAAAAGCAAACAGCCAAAGAACTGAAATAAATTCTGAAGAAAGAGATCTATCAGGACTAAGCATTCTAAGAGGATAAAGACTAATGAGACAAAAAGAACCAGATATAGTACAAAGCCCACAAAATGCACTAAGAAAAAAAATAATTTGATTATTTTAAGAGGGAGCATTTAAACTCCCAGAGAGAAGAATGAGTAGTTTGAAGGTCTGATACTGCTAATTCCAGGGCAAGAAAAGAACCAAAGAAGATACCAAAGAATTACTTATAGTCTAGAAAATGAAAGTTTACATGTTCTAAAAACATAATTGTGATGCTACATGTATCATCTAGTTAAAGGTTGTGTCATATTAGGTACCTATAGTCAAATCTCTACTCGATGATTTCTAACTTTTTAGAGTTGTATTATATTAATGTTTTTTTAGATCTCAAGTACTTAAAAATGTGTTTCATTATTTATTTCATTATTTATTTTATTATAAAAATAATAACTTCCATGGCATTAGATTTAAATAACTCATTGAGTTTAAACTAAAAATAAATATCTTCCTTTTCCCTACCTACAGTTTTACTTCCCAGATGTAGATGCTGTTAATAATTTCTTATTCATCTTTGTAATGTGTCACATTTCCTTTTTTAAAAAGCAGTGTACTACACTAGTATACATACTATTTATTCATGAACATTGGATTTATTATTCAATAATGTCTTAGAGCTCTTTTCATAAGAGCATATATCTCTTGCCCATGCTTTTAGTTACTGCATAGGGCATTGTACAGATATATTGTTGTTTATTTACCAAGTCTCTTATCAATGGTTATTAGACTGTTTCCAATTTTCCCTTACAAACAACACTACAGTGAACATACTTACACATATATTATCGCACATAAGTCATCAGGCTTTCTCTGTCAAAGAGCATGTACACTGCTAATTTTGATAGATGACACATTGTACACCAAAAAGTTTAAATCAGTAAACACACTCGCTAAGACTGTGTGAGCATTGCCCTGGTTCTCAAGCTGTCAGATACAAGTTTTATCAGATACAAGTTTTTCCACTCTACTAGTTGGAAAATGGTAGTCCAATGCTATCTGGATTTGTATACCTTGATTTATCAATGAGACTGAGCATCTTTTCACATATTCAGTGGTAATTTGTTTCTCTTTCTCTTGTTTCTTTTTTTTCTATTAATGCTTGTTCATATCATCTACCCTTTTGCATTGGATTCTTTACTGTTTTCTTGATAATTTGTAAGTTTAAAAAATGACCTCTTTATCCACTGCATATGATTCTAATCTTTTTTCAATTTGATTATCTTTTATGATTGTGGAAATTCTTGCTGCTTGGAAAGATTTCAAAACGTATTTTATGTAAATAAATTTTTTATTCTTTGCCATTAATACTTCTAGGTTTTGGATTTTCTAGATCTCCCTGTAGAACACCTATGGAAAATTTTCTTCAGAGATAAATTGCTTTTCCCCCCCATTTGTTTGTTTAGCAAAGACTAATAAGGATGAGGAAACTGTGATTTAGAACTGAAGCAATTTGCCCAAAGTCTTAAAAGAAGTAAGTGGTGAGGCCAGAATTTAAATCTAGGTAATTCGAATCTGAGCCTGAGCCACTGCTTCTACTATAACCATTTCCTGTCAAGATTATACTACCATGTCTGCAACGTTTTACAACACTAATTTTTTTCATGCCTCTTCTAAGAAATTGATTGTAAGGTAAGGAATGTATTAATCTCTGCATTTGCCAGAGCATAGCAAAGGCCTAGAAATTAAAAAATGATGGCAACATGTACTCAAAGAATTGTTTTCTGTGATAGTTATTATAAACGGTCTTTTAATTGTGTGTGCTTATCAATTACTGTAAGAGAGCCAAAAGAAACAGGAATTACAGACTTTTTCTATGATAACTTATAGTTTACTTGAAAAGGTAAACTATATTTTTACCTATGAAAGACAGAGGGATATTTACAAAAGGATATCTACTTAACCCCCAAAAGCTGATTAGTAATAAAGCAAATCATATTTGTTCATAAACAACCGACTCACTGAATGAATGATTTCTCTTTGCCTTACCAGTTATTTTGTCCTAAGATTTCTACTCATGTCTTATGATTTTTCAAAAAACTATCTAACTGAATTTCTAACAAGCAAAAAATGGAGTGTGAGCTTCAGATTCGGAAACAAGGTATTATAGAAAGGAAATTCAGGTCAGGTTCTGTGCAACTGCGCTGATACAGAAAAGCCAGATTTTTAGCTCGGTTCTCCAACTGAGTGCTAGATGAATGTTAGAGGTATGAGAAGGTGAGTTAATGTAATTGGCTTTGAAATATGTTCATAATTACATCTTAGTATAGGCACACTAAATTTGAGCCCTGGAAAAAATGATGACATCATACTGAAATCTGGACTTAGAATTTTTCATTTTCTTCCCTAAGTTGATTTCTCTCTACTTCATTATTAGGTTAAGGGCAGAAAGACTTCTTACTCATTCAAAGTATATAGTCACCTGAAGCTTTCCTTCTATGATCATTACAGTGAGAAAGTTAATCAAAGGATGTAGATAGATGATAGATGATAGATAGATAGATAGATAGATAGATAGATAGATAGATAGATAAATAGACAGACAGATAGATGATAGATGATAGATAGATAGATAGATGATAGACAGATAGATATAGAACATATTATAAGCTGAAATGTATGTCCCCCGAATTTCATGTATTGAAATTCTAAGCTCCAGAAACTCAGAATGTGACAATATTTGGAGATACGGACTTTGAAGATGTAATTAAGGAAAATTAGGTCATATGGGTGGGCTCTAATCTGATAGGACTTATATGTTTATTTAAAAAAGAAAGTTGGACACATACACGCATGCACACAGGGAAAAGACCTTGTGAAGACAAAGGGAGAAGATAGTCATCTGCAGGTCAGGGAGAGAGGCCTCAGAATGAAACGGCCCTACTCATGCCTTGATTTAGGGCTTCCAGCCTCCAGAATCTGAGAAAAATTGTGTTGTCTAAGCCACCCAGTCTGTGGTATTTGTGATGGGAACCCTAACAAACTAATACACAACATGTGACATTCTTTTCTGGTGTAGGGAGCGTAAGAGAAAAAAAAATTAAATCTTTCTTTCTGCTCTTTTTGGATTGTAGACTCTTCTCTCAAAAATTAAAAAGTGATAGTGTTAACAAAGTAAACAGAAAGAAAAATAATACTGTTCTCAATCTTTATAATGTTTTCTATAATTACTGCGAAAGACTTTTTTTACATTGAGAAATTGATGTTTGGAATTTTTATTAACATGGAAGAACTAACTCCCATTCCAAACATACAGAAATAATATATAAAATATGATAGAGGATTTAAAAAAAAATGTAGTTGAATTAGAATAATAGAAACTAGTTTCCTGCCCCTACCAGGCACAAAGTCAAGCATCACATTGCAGATGACTATCAGACTTGGGTCTAAGGACTGAAAGTTGAACTATATATTGAGAAAAAAAAGGGAATAAATGGTAATGCAAATTTGGTAAAAGAATAACCATATTGGCAAACAGATGTGTAGGTACTATATGTGCTGTCATTGTTGTTGTTGTTTCATTTTCTTAATTTCAAACTTACAGGAAAGTTTGAAATTACTTCCAGATTGAGGAACTACTCCAGGCTCTGAGCAAACTCAATAAGAATAAATGCATACCTAGATGCACCACAGCGAAATTGTAAGATACTAAAGACAATATAGATAATCTTTGAAACTACCAGAGAGAAAAGGCAGATTACACACAATGCAGAATGAGTAGATTATTGCAGACTCCTCCATAACTGTAATAAGAACAGTAATAGTGGAATAATATCTTCTAAGATGTGAGAGAAAACAACCATCAGCCTAGAATTCTATAACCAAATAAATCATTATTCAGTGGACATTACCAGATGAATATGAAGAGATTTAATTCACAGATGTCACTATAAAGTTGATTGTTGAGATGTGGTAAATGGGCATCTGATGAGCTTATTGGGAATCAATTAAAAGCTCTTCAAAGCTTAGGTTAGAAATTTAGAAACCACAGATCTTTGCACTTGATGGAAAAGGGCCTTTGCTTCCTCTACAAAGAAACTATTGCAACTTCACCACCTCAAATGTAAGAACCTCTCTTTCAGTTCTATTCTTGATCTTTATTTCCTGCTTATGTATATGTATATTTTTAATTCCAAGATCTTTTTCAAAATTTATTATATTCACTTCAACCATATAGAGTTGTGTTATGTGAACTTGGATAACTGTAACATATGGGCCATTATTTGGTTGGCACATTTCCTAATAAAATATTTTATGCTTAAATGGAGAACTATAGATAAATTCAACTAAGAGAATATTTTCTTTGGCAGTTTCTAGACACTTTGAGACTTTACTGTCAACTTCTCTTTCAGCAAACAAACAAGCCAAAATACAAGTATTCACAAAGATGACTATTTTGACCTTGCTTTCAGATAGTTTATGAGACAAATATATTCAGGAAAAGTACTATAATTTTTTAAAAATTGGTTCTGAGAAAGAGAAATGCGTAAAATATAATAAGAGCTGTGTGAGAAAAGTTTGAGCACAGGAATATCTTATGTTAAAATCTGTCTGCTAAGAAGTTCTGATTGGGCAACGGATAGGCCATCATGAGATACTCTTTTTCTCAAAGTATCTGACATGATTGCAATACATCATTAAGTAAAAGTAAAAGTTACATTATATTAATAGGCAGAACAAGTCAAAGAAACTGGACTTACTAGATGAGTGTTAATGTGTACCTGACAGCAGTGGAGAAAGGAAAAGCATTTGAATTTGCAATACGGGGAAATTTAGGTGCCATAGTATGGCTTGTGATGTCTTTTCAAGAAAGCTACATTTTGGTTAAGACGAGGAAGAATGAATGGACTTTTCAGTGGAGAAACTGAAAACGGCGGGGGATATGTTTATCATAGAAAGGAGGTAGAGAGGCCACTGTGAAAATGGTACTGAGGGAAGTTCTGTGAGATGGAGGGTCTGAGAAGGAACCCAGTGAGCGAAGAAACGATAGTACACGAAGAGGGTAGATGCTTCCATAGTTAAGGCTGTAGTAAAAGCACTGGGGTGAGGTTTGATGGAATTTGTTGGCTGCACGTTTTCCAAGACAGTTAATTCCAGCAGTCCCTTGGCTCTTTCCAGCTGAGGAAATAGAGGCTAGTAGATGGAAAGTTAGACCTTTCTAGGTGAAGACAACTAAATGTTGTCTTTTAAAAACTAATGCAGAAAAATAATAATTGTGAAGGGCTAGTATGCCAATTAATTGATTAAACATATATATGTCTACCTCCCTCCCTTGCTATAGCATTATTAATTTATTTTACTTTTTGTTCTCTCTTTCCCACCCAACTGTTTCAAGAACTTTTTAGACCACTGTGTGCTTGTTGCCTCTGCGGAGGCATATGAAAAGATAAAGCAAAGAAAACTATATTTCTGGCTTTGGTTTCTGAAGTTCTAAGCCTTAGGGAACTAGAACTCTAGACTTAACAAAGTATTTGAGGCAGAGCAGAAACTCCCCCGCCCCAACCCACCCTTACTTTCTCATTAAAACAAAACAAAAAAACCAAACCAAACCAAATCCAAAATACTTGAGTTCAAGTGGAAAAGAGAGAAGGGGAAATAATGAAAGTGGAAAGAAGTGTAAGGCCTAGGGAGGGAATGCTGCTCCTGAAGAGTCACTCGAGCAGGAACGAGGAACGAACATTGTAACAGGGACCTGCAGGGAGGAGAGGTGTGTGTGTGAGGGGCGGGGGACCAGAATGCTCGACTTTAATGAGCTGACTCAGCTTCACTTGCAGAAGCAGGCTGCATTTCCTGACCACACTGGTGATGCTTGCTGAACTTCCCCAGGCGATCTGCGTGGATTCCCCCTCAGAGGCATTGTGCCTGAGGATCCTGTCAGTGCCTGTAGGCGTGTGGATAATGACATCCCTAAAGTGCCACTAGATGAAAGGACATAGGGGAAGCTGATATGGAAGAGAAATTTTCTGCTCCTAAACCCCGGTAAGACACATCCCTGTTCCAGAGCCTTCTATCAACAACAGATAAGCAATATCAAAACACACCCCTAGAAACAGTTTTTTACTGAAGAAGTTCATTAAAAAAAAAGAAGTGGTTTAGTGTTGAGAAAAATAGAGTGAAAGTAAAATAAATACCTTGCTTATTGAAGTGTAGCAATGTTAGCTTTGCGTGTTTTTGTTGTTAGTTCTGAAATTCCCATGGGGGAGCAAGTGATCACTTTAAAATCTATAATTTTCAAATCAGGCTAACTCTGTCCTTTTTAAAATAAACTAAAATGTTTTAAATTTATGCCAGTTATCTACATCGTTATTGAACATTTTTAAATAAGGAGCAAGAAATTAAAGTATTCATAATACCACCATTCAGAGATAAATAGTTTTAACATTTTGGTATGATTTCCAGGCACATTATGAGGTATAACTTTTCATAGTTAAAGAATTGGACTGTATCAAAACTTGATTTCAGAATGTTTCTTCAGCTTGCAAGTCACGGGGAGTGACAAAAGGAAGCCAACATGAAGGCAGGAGGCATCTCTGTAGTTATAAAGTTGGTGATGATTGCAATAAGTTTTCAGAAACTCACCGTTTTCTAATTTATATCTGCAACAATCTGGCGGACTGCTTTCATCATTTTTATTGATTTCTTTTGTCTTTACTGTTTGTATCAGTAAACAATTGCCATAAATTGTACTAAGTAACAAACCCACTCCAGACTGCATGACCTAAAACAACAATAATTTATTCTCATTCGTGTGTCTGTGCCTGATCTAGACAAGGGTCTACTGGGCTTGGCTCCAAGTGGCAAGTTGAATCAAGGTCTGTCCTACCTGTCTCTCAACCTCCTGGTTCTTCTCACAGTGGTAGCGGAAGTGCAAGAGACCAAGTCCAACTACACTAGCACATTCCAAGCTTCTGCTTGTTCAATACCTCTGAACAACCTGTGTGCCAAAACAAGTCAATGCATAAGCCCAAAGGCATGGAAAGCATATATATATATGGATATATATATATATATATATATATGTATAATCTCCAGAGATTCAGAAGTAATGTATAAATGCATTAATTCATACTTCTGCTATTAGACAGGACCATACCTAAAATAACCTAGACAGAAGAGAAAAAATTTGAATAAAGTTGGCAGCCTTTCTGTTGAAAGCTTGCTAATGTCAACATTTCAGGAGGCTGGTGTGCCAGGTGGCAGGAGAAAATAGATTTGTATTATAGGGGATATATGAGCTACTGGCACTGATTCAAAGTGGTCTTACTATTGTCGCCACACCTGGTCCTGATGGAATAAAGCTTAGGTTGGCATAATTCTAGACTAAGCTGTTGGCTAAGACTGATTTGCTAGGACAGGCAATAACTTTCCTAGAACTGCAAGCATTTAATATAGGGTTTACTATTTATGCCACTTTCTGCCAAGTTTGTCATGCAAAACTATTGTTAAAGAGCTAACCGGCACATATTGAGCAAGCCATGTCTTGTGCTTTTCCTTTCAAAATCTTCCAGTAGCTAAGAAATTCATATGTCTGTGCTTAACACATAACTTCCTTCACAATTTGATTTTTGAGTACCTTTCTAACTTATCTATAGTAATAGTCCTGTCCTCCTCATGTTTTCATACAGTGGCATGGTAAATGTTTAATAATCAGCATTATGGTAAAATAAATAAATAAATAAAAAGTTGAAGTCCTGCTTTGTAGTGATTCCTATTTCTGTAATAAATAGGTAAATAGGTGAATACAGTACTCTCATTGAATATGGAGTGGGAAAGATTGTACAATTGGTCTTGCAAGTTTATGTGAGCCAGCTCAGCCACACCATTGCCTCCAGGCCTTCTTGCAAGATATCTTTCACTTTCTTTACTCCTTCTTCCTTCAACACTCAGCATTGCTGATACCTGCAGACCTCCTCCTCAGCTCATTCTGAGTTATATGTTCCACATCCATGTCTCTATTTTGCATTATAGAAGGGTACTTTCCTTTCTTTCAACAAGTATTTCTTGAGCATTTTCTGTGTTTCACACAGCAGCTTAAGTATAAGAGAAACTGTTGAACAGAACAAATCACTCAGGCTCTGAGCACATTTGCTCACCCTCTTAAGAAGGGAAGACAAACAGTAAGTGTGCTAAGTGCTGTTCCTGGGGAAGCACAGAGGAGGGGCCCCCACAGCATAGCATAGCCTGCAACTATAATTATTACAGTGTGAAAAGAAAACGAGGAGAAATTCAAACTATGAGGAATAAAGTAATTCCTTTCTTCATATAATTCACCCCTTAAAAAGATAAGTGAACACCCCAGATCCAGTCTAAAGAAATTCAGTGAACTGGTGTTGTAAATGATTTTTTTTTTTTTTTTTTTTTTTTTTTTTTTTTTTTTTTTAGCCAGACTAGAAAGAGACCAGCAAGAGACAGTCCTTCATTCTTTTTCACGTGCTGCCCCTGAATATAGAGTGGACACCTGACTTAGGCCTATCCACTTGGTAACAGAAGTTGTCCAGAAGATAGACGCTTGACCCAAGGTGGGCAGCTAGTTACATTATTTTTATCGTAGGATTAATATACAGTTCCTGGGGAAAAAATGTTATCCTCCCCTCACTGGCTTTACTGAGCTGGGATATTACATGTTTGGGATTGCCAGAGGATTGTTTTCTCTGTTATTTGAAAGTATGAATATGCCAAGTGCAAATGGAAATAGTAAGAGAGAGAAAGTATGGGTTGAGTCTCCAATTCAATTCCCTGAGCCCCTCATCCCTCCAGCTCTTGCTTTGGTCTGCTAAGCCACCCAAGCATCCTTCCAGTTATCCGAGCAAACAAATTGAATCTTGCCTTTGTTGGGTTGAGTGATAGTCTGTCATACAACCAAATATTTCCTGACAGATATAGTGACCATGGATATGACTTTAAGGAAGTAGGACCCAATAATAAGAAATCCACCTCCAGAGAGGCGCTTGCTCTGTAATTTCTCCAGCTCCTTTTCCTATCTCACATCTCTGTGACTGTCCAGATGGCATCAAGCACAAGGAGTTTACACATGTGAATAAGAGGAAGTCTCTGTGCAGGGACTTACAACTCACTTGTAACAAATGTATCCAGACAACTTGATAGAAAACTACTGGATAAATTAGCAAAACAAAGGAATTAGTCAACTGTATATAAGGGTGAGGGAGAGAATTTTTTTTTAAGTGGTTCTGTAATAATAATAACTAATTCTTACTAAGCAAACTCTTATTTCTCTTTTCATAAATTTATCTCATTTAATTCTCTTCTTCAACTGTTAAAGGACAGGAACCATTGTTCTCCCTATTTTCAGATGAGAAAACTGAGATTTGATGTAATAACAATTGTGATTGTCCAAGTTTAGATTTCTTCTAAGTTAGAGCCAGGATTTGATCCTGTTTTACCAGAAAGCCCAGTCATCACAAGCCTTTCTCGGGAAGAGTGTTGAAATTGTTTCACAACTGATGTCCAAAAGAAGATAACAAAGACGGAATTTAAAAATATGTTATTGAAATTACATGGGATACAATTTACTGACCAAAAACAAACTAAGAAACAAAAACCCTGAGTGTTCAGTCATCTAGAACTTTTTAGAAGTGCCACATATCCCTCTCAGTTAGACATATTACAGCTCGAATTAATTAGGGAAGAACTTATTTAACTTTATTTAATCTACTCTTCCCCAAGTTGACTTGACTCTGGAACCATTATGGGGGGAAATCTCATTATGTGATATAAAATGAATATCCCACAAACACTCTTGGGAAATGCTTCCCTTTTGTGAATAAAGCATAAAATGTAGACAGCCATAGCGAAGGAAATCGATCAGTCAATGTGTATTTACTGAGTACCTCCAGGGTATTCAGCACAGAGCTAAGGTCTACTTAGGATCAGTGAGAGCAGTAACAGGGACAATCTTAATGTCAAAGAGTTTAAAACAACAGCGGTCAAAGAATATTAAGACTTTAAGTCAATCCAATGACTATCTATTAAATTACTGTGCATTATTTTAAAATAGCCTCTATGTAAACTCTGTGGTGGTTACTATGATGAATAAAATTAGTTCCTGCCTTCAAGGAAGTTACAATCTAGAAATAGGGAGTTCAGAAAATAGGGAACATTGGAAAACCAGGAAATTTTTTTTTGAAGAAAATAATATTTAAACTGAAGAAGTCAGCTTAACTTTTAAAATTATTTTTAATAAATAAAATTTTTAAACTTCTATGTGACTAAAGAGTATTTATAAAAGGGATTGCTATCCAGAATACATAAAAATTTCTTATTAATAAATAATAAAAAGCCAGAAAATCTCAATAGGAAAATAAAGAAAGAATATGGCAGGCACTCATACTCAATTATAGTTGAATAGTCAAAAGACTACGGAAATTGCCAATAAACACTTGAAAAAAGTGCCCAACTTCACTAATAATCAGGAAAAGAAATAAAAACAAAATATTTTTTAACCCAAGTGGTTAGCAAAAGATTTAAAGACTGAGAGTTGAGTACCTGTTAGGATTGTTGCAGAACATTATGTACTCTCAAAAACAGTTGGTAGAATATAAAATGATATGATAGTTTTGATTGCAGTTTGCTCTTAGCTATCATATTTTTAAATTGCCAGTCCCCTGTGATCCAGTCAATCTAGTCTAACTATCTATCCCAAAGAAACTGCTAAAACTGCATAAAGATGTACATTTGTTGCACATTGTTTTAATCACAAAACATCATGACTGTAAAGGCATGGTTAAAATACATTATGGTGCATCCATTCAATAAAATTCTGTGCAGGGGCTAAAAGGAATGACGTAGATGTCTTTGTGCTGACAGAAAGTTCTCCGAGACAGTGGAAAACTCAAGTTGCAAAACAGCATATATTATGTGGTTCTGTTTAAATTAAAATGTGTACATATAAATCTATGAACATATGTACATTTGTGTGAATATATGAATGCAAGAATGAAAGAATTATCTCATAACTATTAATACTAATTACCTTTGGGGTAAGGAGTAGACTTAGGATGTGTGGAAATTTTATATTTTACTCTCTGTACTATGTGTATCTTAAACGGTTTGCCCACAGAATATATTCTTGTAGTATTGATGCGCTTTTAAAAATAAAAGAAATGAGAGATATCAAAACAAAGTAGAATTAATATGATTGAGTTTAAACTGAGAAGGATGATTTCATTTACATGGGTTGGTGAGGCATCTAATCTAACTAGGGTTGATTGTAAGGGGAACTCAAAGTTATGGTAGAAATGGCAATTAAAGTTTAATGAAAGACAAATGGGACTAAATTAAAGAGAACCTTAGAACTAGAAAGAGCAGTTCAGGTTTCACACTATAGCTCTGGTATTAGTTAAGTTTATGAAGGTTGCTGGAAAGGGCCATGAAACCTCAAATGACCATTAAGCTGCCCCATTTGACCTTAAGTTAAAAGATATATAAAGATCGAATTGGGACAAAGTTCACATCAAACCACCTAAAATTCTTCATTCTGTTGAGTTTATTGAAGATTGACTTTGGTTTGCTCATGCTGTGATTGCTAGACCTAACAGATGAGGTCAAGATAGCAGGTTATTTCTCCCAAAGCAAAACTACTATTAGCTTTATAAGGAAAGAATTGCCTGAGTTCGCTTTATGTAGAGGTAGCCGCTTGGGCCTAACAGGCATTTTGAGCTTTACAGATTTCTTTCTATTACAGAACCATCACAAGAAGAAGTTATATAAATCTAATAATTGTAAAGAATTTTGAGATCGCCTTCCTTCCAATGCTTTCCCATTTCTCTCAAATGAAATCCTACTCCTTCACCCTGGCTTAAAGGCCCTTAGTGATGTCTTTCTATAGCCATCCCTCAGACCCATCCTCTGCCTTTTTCACTTTGATTCCACCACGAAGGGAAATTGTCACATTTATGTTTCCACCACAGACCAAACCTGCTAGGCACGCCCATGAGCATTTGCTACTGATAATGCTCTCTTGTATTTGGGAAAGGGGGCTGTTTTCTTTGCTAATCCTGCCTCTCAGCCTCTTTTCTTAATTCCCAGGGAATAGCAGATGAGTTAATTGACCCTTTTGTGCCTCAGTTTTCTCTTTTTGTAAAATGTGAAGAATAACGATAACAGCTACCAATAGGGTTATTGTAAATATTAAACGAGTTAATATATGTAAAGTATTTGGAGCAATATCAGGCTGCTCTAATAAGTTCTAGTTATGTGTGAGTTAATACCCACATCACACTGTTCAACTTCATGCCACATTTCCATCACCTTACACTTCTGCAGTGGGTCTTTTAGCACAGATGAGGAATTTACTTTTCCTCTACAAGTTCTATCTTTTGGCTTGGGATCATTTTTCTAAACTGGTGGGCCTTTTTCTAGACTCATTCATCCAATTTGCAGATTATTATCCTCAGTTTACTATGGCATACCACCAGAGTTCTAATTGCAGATAATGGTTTTTATTGATTTAAGAAACATATTAAGGGCTTGTTATGTGCTACATTACTGAATGCATGTGAGTGTGTGTGCGTGTGTGAGTGTGTGTGCACACATGAATATTTAAGGCAGGGATATAATCTCCTCATCTCAAAGGTGCATACAGTTTTTAATAAGAGTGCAAATAATCTGAATGTTTAACTAAGAGTCTGAGATGAAACAGGGTCAGTGAGATACTGGCTGTGGCAGAATTTGAAAGAATCATGACATAAGGATCTAGCATGGGACATTGATGTCTTGGTATAGTTTCTATTGGAGAAACTTTTCTTACAGAAATCATGCAAGAGAGAAAGGTTAGTTTTTATTTTTTATCTTATCCCTTAACATTTAAAAATATTTAAATATATTACACCTTAAGGGCACGAGCACAGTGAGGTTAGCTTTGTTTAACAAAACAGGGCAGCCTGTGAAGCTTGGAAAAAAATCAAATATAGGACAAATCACAAGAAAGCCTATTTTATGCAGTAATAAACCAAGAGGTGATCCAGACAAAAACACTTGGTAGCTTTAAAACTATTTCAAATTTATGTGCAGTCAAGGTTCTAGTTTTAAAATTCAAGCTTTGTGGATAGGAAACTGTAAAATAAATACTTGTACTTGAAACTAATTTAAATAAATTTATTTAAAAAATAAAAATAGATGCTTGCAAATTGATAGATTTAAAGTGTTTTAGAGAAGTTAGAACACAGAATGGAAGAAGGAACTATGGGCGATACTCAGTGCTATGTGGAGAAGAAAGTGCTTTTGGTAGCCAAATGGCCTACACAAAGCAGCAATCCAGGAAGGACTTTAGCCTGCGCTGCCCTAGACAGGAAGCATTTCAGGAGAGGTGTGAGCAAGTGATGCATCATGGCATGGTGACTGTGGCTTTACTACATCAAAGTCTGTAGTGTTTCAGGTAATGCAGAGGGTCCCTTTTGAATTATAATTCACAATAAATGTGGTGTGCTCGAGCTGTACAGCAAATCATGTCATGTTTTCTTTTCTGCAAGATGAAGGAATTGGAGCATATAATCTCTCACTGCTTTTGCATGTCTAGAATCTTAAGAATCCATCAGAGATGACAGTCAATCCTAGTTCTCCTAAATATCATGTTGCCACTGTCAGAATATGAACTGGACAGATGAAGGGTTGGGGCCTGATTGATAACTCTTGGGTTCTTATGCTGATAAAGGATGCTGATTGAAACTGGGGTACCTATAAAGAAAAGAAGCTGCAAGGTACAACCATCCATGCATTCGACCAACATTTAGGCTTCTCTCCTGTATTCCAGGCACTGCACCAGGCACTGGGAATACAGAACCAAATGAGATATGGTCTGCTCAGAGGAGCCTTCTCCGTGGAGCACGAATCAACCAGAAAAATGCCATTGGAAACCTGTCCTAGGGCACATGACATTTAGAGGCAGAGCGGCTACATCGACCTGAGGTGTCCCTAGGCAGAGCAAAAAGTGAAGCTCAGAGCAGTATCACAATTCCAAACAAGGCAAAAGAATTGTAGGAGTTTTCACTTGACTGACAAAGGGGTGGCTTTTTAAAACAAGCCAAACAGTTATCCCTCTTTTAGGGCGACTCATGCCCGTGCCAATCGATTCTACCATTTTTTTTTTTTTTTTTTTTTTTTATGGACAGAAATACCTAGAACTGATGAGGTTTTGAAAGTGGAGGAAGTCCCTCAAAGTGGCTGTATTTCCTAAAGGGCCCCCTAAAGGGCCCCCCAAAGGGCTGAACTACTTCCATCCAGGAGGAAAAGACTAAGGCAGTAAAAAGGGCGCCGGAGTGTGCGTGTCTGGAGTAATTTCAGGGCTTTTTCTATCTTGCCTGATGTGGCAACAAGGAAAGATTTGTTCGTTTTATTTTCAGTTTAAAAGATTTTTCTTTTCCCTTTTTTCCCCCATCCAGCCACTCCGGTTTGGGTTTTCCATATGACTCATAATTCCTTCCGAAAGTGGAATCGAATTCATAAAAGTGGTGGATGTGTGTGTGGCGGGGGTCAGGCTGGGAGCCCCAGGGAGTCTTCACTACCCACAGTCACACTCAGCCGCCAGCGCAAGCGGCGGCCCGGTGGGGAAATCCAGCCTGCGTCCGGGATGGCGGCTACTATTAAAGCCCGGGCGGCCGGGGCCCGGTGACTGAGCGGCGGGCGCGCCGGGCACGGGAGGGTCTGCGGCGGGCGGCGCTGCAGCAGCCTCGGCACAGCCGCCGCCCGCGAGCGCGAGTGTGCGCGGGTGTGGAAGGCCGGCGTGCGGGCCGCGAGGGGTGTGCGCGCGGGAGGCGGAGCGGGGCTCGCCCCTCGCCGGCGCCCGCCGCCCCGCCGGTGATCGCTCTCCGGCCGCCTCCTGCACCCCGGGGCCCCCACGGCCGTTGGTCCGGGCGGGGGAGGGAGAAAGTGAGACTCAGTGTCATCACCATCCATTGTCAGGAGGGGAGGAAATTAGAATCCAGCAGCGGCGAGCAGCAGCTGGGCGGTCACATCTGGGAATGCAAAGCCGACCTCCCCCTCCTCCTCCTCCTCCACCTCCTCCTTTCTCACCCAGGATCACTTCCGAAACCACTTCGCCTTCAGCCCCTGCCTCGGCCAGAGGTTTCATTTTTAACTGAATATTTGCGAAAGCTGGAAGCGTGCGAGGGGGGTGGGGTGGAGTGGAAATAGCGGCTGCTTCTTTTCCAGGGATTGATTTAATGGGGATGTGTTCAAGGCAAGAGCGAATTCAGAAGGATATCGACGTCGTGATCCAGAAGTCCAGAGCCGAGAAGGACTGCTCGTTTGCAGGTGAGTTCTCGTTCCCGAGCCTCCGACCAGCTCCAGCTTACCCTGCCCGCCCGCCGCCCCCCTTCCCAGTTTTCAGACCGCGACGTGTGGAGCTGGGGGTGGGAGGTGGGTTGCACGTCCCCGTGCCGGGGTTCATTTGGCAACAGCTGCTGCAGCAAGAGCGGGAACCAAAAGGGGGAGGGGGCGCCAGCCTCCCCCCTTCTCCCCTCCCCCTCTTGATTGGGGCAGGCACCGGCTTGGGGGGCAGAACCCCTGTGGCCGGAGCTGGGCTCTAGGCAAAGGGGCCTTGCGTTGTATTTTTAGCTCCCCACGGATGCCCCGAGCGTCCAAGCCCGCCTCTGGGGTTTCAACGGCGGCGACCCGGGAGGGCGGGTAGGACCCGCCGGGTTTGCGCAATGGTCTGAGCGGCGGCGGGGAATGGAGCCCGCGGCGCCGCGCTCGCCGGCTGCGCCGGGCGCTAAGGCCCCCCCACACCCCCGGGGTCAGCGCTGGGCGGATCTCCGGCTCCCGCTCCGTCTAGTTCGCTCCGACTGACAATGCGGTGCCCTGGAAAGAAGGGATTCCCTGGGTTCCCGAAGCGCCCAACGCCCCTGCCCGGGGGTCGTCTTTCGTCCATTTTGCTCCCCCAGGAGAGGGATCGGATTTTGCTTTCGCAGGCTGGAGCTTGGCGGGGGCCGCTTCCGGTCGCTGGGACCGGGACGTTCCCACCGTTGCCATGGCAGCCGGCACTTGTTGCGGGGGGCGGCCTCCCGCCGCTGCCGCCCGGGGTGCGCAGCATCCCCTCCAGGGCAGCGCGGAGAGGGGTCCTAGCGGCTTTAGCCCTCGCCTCCCGCCCCGCCAGGCCTTTCCTTGGCTCCGATAAACAGGGTGCCCCAGTCTTGACCAGGGTTAAAAATCCACTCAAAGGGTAGCTTTTAACCGGACTTTCTGTTTCAGATTTCAGATATTCAGACTCCACCTTTACTTTCACCTACGTTGGCGGCCCCAAAAGGTATTTATGTGTATAGAGTTGCTCCATTTCCTGTTCACACGCTTGTGTTTCCTTTGTTCTTAGTGTGTTCCGTGTTTGGATTTTTTTTTTTTTTTCATTCTTGTTGCATCCCAAGTGTTAGGTCCCTCGGTTTTGAATAGCAGAGAGGAAATGTTTGATTTAAGCGTTTCTAAGATCACACCACTGGCAGTGAGCAGAAAGAACTCTTGCATTCTTCATGTTAAAGCTGTTCTACAGTAGTAGTTTGCTCTTTAGGCGTTTGGGGGTTGATATAATCAAGAGGATGCAAAACGGAGTACTGGGTATGAAGTGAAATGCATAAAAGACATAAGATGTCTCACAATGGTTTGCTTACAAGTAATGATTTTCCTGGTGAATTGGCACTGCGTGTTTCCATGTTTTCTGAAGGTTGACATAAACATGCAGTCTGCCAATTCTCCATACTTGTTTTTTTTTGTTTTGTTTTGTTTTGTTTTTTTTAAGGACTGAGGTTTTGGTTTTCACATTTAGTTGTAGGAAAACATTTGGAAGTTATATGTAGCCAAAGCTTACAACTTCTTTCTTGAGGGGGAAGAATGACAGATGCATGTGTTAATACTAAATTGTTAACAGCGGTAAAAGAAGTCCAAATCTAATTTTGTATTTAGGAGGTAGAGTTAAAATGAAAAGTAGCTGTTAAATATGCTTTGCTGTCTTCACTTGTTAAGTTAGGATTTTCTCCCTGTTAGCCCTTTGGGGGCACAGTGCCTTAAAAGAGCAGTGGCCACATGAGAGTTATGAGATTTAGTCGTGCTGTTAGGCCTGAACATTCAATATCATTTGATCACATTCCAAAATATCTCTTAGCTAATGGAGACATTTATGAACATATAAACTACAAAAGGAACTTTCTTCCTTAAATACATTTTTAAAAAACTTGGAATTAATGTGAATCTTTAAAATGCTTAAGATCTATGCTTCAATCTACATCTTAAGAAAGCTTTAATTAAAAGTTATCAGGTTTTTCATATGTTCAGTTTATCTAAGCCTCAGGATTGGTATATTGATTTACTAGTTGAAAATATAACATATATAATATGTACTTATTGGGAGAGAATAAAATTACAGTAGTTTTTAATTTACTGTAGTACCATCATCTTTGTAATTATGAATAAAAAGAAAAATTAGAGGAGATTAAATTAATGCTTCTCTTACACTTAATATCCAGAGGATATTTGTATATGACTAATATCCTTTTGGATTATATTACAGTTAAAATACAGGCATACCTTGGAGATTTTGTGGTTTTTGTTTCCAGATCACCACAATAAAGCCAATATGGCAGTCAAGTGAGTTACGTGACTATTTTGGTTTCTTAGTGCGTATACAAATGATATTTATACTATACCGTAGTCTGTTAAGTGTGCAGTAGTATTATATCTAAAAAATGTGCCTAATGTCAATTAAAAAATAATTAATTACTAAAATATGTTAAGCATCATCTGTGCCTTCAGTAAGTCTTATTCCTTTTTCTGGTAGAGGGCCTTACCTTCCATTTGTTAAAAAAAATGCAGCATCTATTGAAGCATAGTAAAGGGAAGCACAATGAAAGAGGAATGCCTGTGTGCCTTGTATTGAAAACATTCCCCATGCAGTCAGGTAGATAACTGCTTGAACTATCTCACAATTGTTCATCTAGTGAGAAGTGTAGACTAGGAAAACACTGGGTAAGCTTTTCAACTAACTAGCTTTATAACTTTCAATAGGATACTGAGTTCTTTTGACCTCATTTTGCTTATCCATACAATGAGAAGGTGAATCATGCACTTACCATCTTTAAGATCTGTTAGTAGGTACTGCTTTCAGATTCTTTATCAGCAAATTATTGAACTAGTGTTAATTTAGCAAGAGGTGGAAAAGGTATGAATGCCTCCAAGACCAAGGCCAGGGGTTGGAATGAATAATTAACTCATCGAGATAACATCAGTTTTCACTGTAGGAACAAGTACCATGGTTGCTTTTAAAGTAAGAGATGTTTACTTTTCTGTGTAATCCTGTTAGGGAACAGCATTTACTTTTGTCCCTGATTTAAATACCCTGGCTTGTGCTTCTAAGATGTTAACAGCCTGTTAAAGAAAAAAATTAACTGGTACAACTGTTGACCTGATGGCTTTTGTCTTCTCATAACTTATTCTACAAAATAATATATAAAAGGCTGTTTTAGTACAGTAATAATAATCCCTTTAACGATAATCCCTTTATGGATTTGTAGCTAATATTAGAGAAGACTTTTTTTTCTGAAAATGAAAACGTGCTGTTTTCATTAATTACATTAGATTCTGATATGTATTTCTCATTGTGACATGCCAATCAGGCACTTAAAATTAAAATAATCCTGCTCTCTTGATTTACTGTGCTTATCAACTTAAAATATTCAATAGTGTCATTTCAGGTAAACTTGACGTACTTAACCTTAAAAGAAACTTACGGAGAAATAGTATATGATTATCTTGAATTATGTTTAACTATCAATTCATTTAAACCATTGAGAACATATTTCAAGAATAATTTTCAATCGCAGTTGTAGATAAAACTTAATGTACCGTTTCCTTTCTGAAACTCTCCAAGAATGAGTTACACTTTGTTCCAAAGACAGAAGTAATATTAAGAATTTTTTTGTTGCATGTACTGTTTTTTGTGTTTCTGTGGATAAGAGGAAATGCTGAGAGATGGCTTTGTCGGAGCTTGCTGGTGGCCTAGTAAATTGGCCTTTCATTTGGAGGTCATCAGAGAGACAAAGTGCCTGTTAACATTTGCTATTCTGACTTTAGGTAAGGAATGAAGTGGAGCAGACTGTCAGCTGGAAGACTGAGTTCATTGAGTTTTCCCTAATAGGAAGGTTCATGGAGTTGTTATTCTCACTTCGGGATGTGCAAACTGAGGCTCCAGATTTACTTAGCTGAATGATAAAGCTGCCATGTAAACCCTGCTCTGTCACATGCCTGAAATCTGTGCTCAGTCCTCTACAACAGTGCTCCCAGCTTCTCAGCATGGAAACACTTGAACATCAAAAAATTATGCAGACGCGAACTTGAGAGTGGTTATTTTAGTGTCTTATGATTGAGAAATGATGAGAAAGAGAAGGTTAAATGTCATCATTTGATTATTAATATCATCTGCATATGCTTGAAAATTTGTGCTATATGTACAACAAGATTAGTTCATTTTAGTAATGGTCATTATAGGACCACTGATCCTTGGAATAACTCCACAGCTGATAGAGGTCCAGGGCCTGCCATAGGCTCCTACCGAGTGCTGCCTCCTAATTTCAGGGGTGTGCCAAGAACTATAAACCAGGGGTCTTAACTGTACACAGTTTGTAAGTTTATACGAAAGTTATTCCTTTACTTAGTCATGCTTGTGATCTCCTGTCTCGTTCTTGCTCCCTTACTAATTGGCGCTAAACTCCTTAAGACCACGAAGGTTGAGGGTTCTGGGTCCTTCATCTCACTTACAGTCAGACATGCAGTTAATGGCAGAAGAAACAGAAGGGATAAAGTGGGTGGTGGCAGCTACTGAGGGGATGGGAAAACAGACTGAGTCCCTGGGGCAGTAGTTACCTAAGGCAAGGAGAGAGAGAGCACAGGGGCTAGAGGCGCCTGACCACGGACGCCCCTGTGGGACCTGCCCGCTTCCAGCAAGGAAAGTGTCGTGAAGATACAACTGAGGTTTTAAAAATCACACAAATGGTACTCGTGCATTGTAGAAATTAGAAAAAGAAATTAGAAAACAAACCATGCAATTTCTCCATCTTCTGTTATATTAGAATACTTTCAAAATTTTTGTGTATTATGCACATAAAATGTGTCCGAAGATTATATTTTATTCTTTTGAGACCTCACTGTTTTTCACCCAAGAATATAACGATGTTTTTCTTTTTAGACAGGATAGAGAATAAAAAAAATGTTCATTAAATTGGGAGTTTTCCTTTCAAGGGGTGTGACTCTGCATAAGATATCTACTATTTGTATTAGAAACTATTAATACATTATAAATTTAATAATTTAACAGAGTGTTTAGAGTTGCCCGCATATATGCACCTTTATTGTAGGAAGACACCGTTTAATATGGTCGTGGGTAAAATGGCATCTTTTGAAGTATACCCTTTGTTTTAGGCGTTTCTGCCCACATAAATGTTTTGGGACATGGTGCGTGACATTGATAGGACCACTCTACAATCCCTCAGATTTTGGATGTACAAATGAGGTTTGCTCCCTCCTTTCACCTGGACCTTTGTGTGTGCTGAAACACCCATCCACATCATCCTGTTCTCCCACCTCTCCCCTGTAATATCTGCTAGGTGTTTCTAAAATCATGTGTATTGTTTGTACTTGTTCACTTGATCGTCTTATCTGAAGGTGAGCCTTGGAGCTGGATCTGTCCTATTCATTGTTTTTCCAGCCCCTAGCTCACTGTCTAGAAAAATTTATTTTCTCAATAAACAGATGTTGCATGAATTACTAAGTGAAAGCTAAAAGGTCTTCTGGTGAGAAGCAATTTTGTAACCAAAATGACCAGGTATGGAGATACTTAAATACTTCAAAAAGCCTCCAATCTGGTGATGTCACTCGTAATGGAATTTTTTTATGAACCTAGAGTGACAGAGGTCCCCTAGCCGAGTTATACGCCCTGTTCTCTGGAGTACATGCTCTAATGATTTCTGGGGACACACAGATAATGCAATTGTTTTGGGTAATAGGGAGTTATAGAGACTGTGGCACACTGGAGAGTTTGGACTCTGAAAGTATTTAATTCAGTTAATAAAAACCAAAAGCACTCACTCTGGTGATCAAGCAGAAATTTTTAGGGAGAGGGTTGCTAATCTACCTGGGATCCTTGACCTGAGAAACAATCTACTTGATTGCTAAAGTGCATTTATTTTCTTTTTCTTAGAAAGGAGAAGTGTTTGTGTACGTAGGAGTGGGAGGTTTAGAGAATAGTGAAGTAGTCCCATCATCTCAAAAAGAGCCATCAATTTTCATTATAAAAGAAGTACATACTCATTCTAAAAATCTTGAAATATGCAATTATTTTGAAACCATCAAGTGGTCCTTAAGGTTTCAGAATGAAAAGAATGATTTTTTTTTTTAAATTAAAAATTAGCTTGTTCTTCTTGGCAGCAGGGACTTGCTCATCATTGTTAGATCAATTATTATCCAAAATAATCACTTTTAAAAAAAAGCATGTTCCTTGGAGCCTTGGGAACCTACCTCACAAGCTGCAGTGACTAGTGGAAAGGAAAGCTGAATGAGCGAGCGAGAGCTGGGTTTTCAACTCCTTTCTAAATTACAGCTGCTCTGGCTCTTCTCTGTTATGTATAAAATTTTCTTTGAAAAAATTTTCATTGTTAAATGAGTTTAAAACCACTGTCCTAAAATAGCCACCTATTTAACACAAATGTAACTGTATGCAAGCTTCTACATTTAAAAATATATATATATTTAAATTCCACTTATTTCATGGATTGAGAAAATGCCACCAATCATGTTTATCGAGCATATTCTCTGCTGTACTTTTTACCTGTTTTACGTCTTGTGTTTGCAACAAAGATGAGTAGATATATTGTCAGCTATTTTATACTTTATAGCTGAAGAAACTGAGGCATGTGTAATTTAATTAACTTAGTGAGAAACGGAATAGGGATATACTGCAGTGTTTATGTGAGGTCTAAGAGGCATTGGTCGAACTGGCATGAGTGGAATAGTCGGGCACGTTTGGGGTTGGGGAGTGATCGCTAGTGGGATGTCCGCCAGGGGCAGTACTGAAAACCTGCTGCTTGGCAAGTGAGGTGCCTGAGCCCAGTGCTAAGCATTAATAGTCAGAAAATTATGTACATTGGCTGTGGAATCCTTATGCAAATATTGGGCCGATCCATTTAAATTCCCTATCGTTTCTCTCTGTGGCATTTAAAAAAAACATAGTGAAATTTCATCAGTCCTAAACACATTTTGTAATTCGCTGCACAGATTTGCTTTTGGGTAGACAGTGATGTAGTAGATAAATCTTGTTTTAAGGGAGCTGCCACTGACTTAGTATGGAATTTTAGTCGTTAATGACATCTAATCTTTCTTTCGTTCTCTAAATCCTATCTTCCATGTATCTCAAGAACGACTGATAGGAAATATTTTTTATTAATTAGTAAGGCTTGTCATTCCTATTGTATTGTGACATAATTTAGGTTTTCTGTTCAGTCATCTCACTTAAATGCCAGACATTTCAATACATCAAAACAATCCATCATTTTTTCTTTAATTATAGAAGCTTCTCTTCCTAGCCTTTCCCTGGTCAGTATCATATCATTCAAGCCAGGTATGGGGACCACAGTCTCAGGTTTCATATATGTCCCACCTTCTTTTTCAGCTCTTTTAGAGTTCTACCGACTCTTGTTGAAATTGTTGACATCTGCAGCACTTGATTTAGGTCAACCTCTGTAACCCAGTGTGTTAAAATTCTTGATTCAACAGCTTCTCTCCCATCCAGTTCATTTATACCTGAACTCTTTAAGCATGAATTTAATCATAGCATTTACCTGCTCAGAAGGCATCAAATGTGACCGTCTTTTTCTCCATATCAAATTTAAACTCATATTCTTGGCTTTCAAGAACCACCTTTCCCACCCTTTTATTCCTATTTCTCAGGCTTCCAAATACCAACTTGCTACTGTTTGTTTATTAACCTCCACTATCCACCCAACAAGTTTGTATTAATTTAGTGCATTAAGTATATACAGCTGCTCAAGGTTTATTGATTGATAATATCAGTGTCACATAATACATACACTTGGTTTTGCAAATCAAGATCATGGTTTTTATTATCACAAAGACCAGTTTGTTTAACCTTTTCTTTGACCACAAGCGGCATCTCTGTGAAAACATATGATGTATTTATGTTCTAGAAGAGGATAGAGTAAGACCATTAGCACAACAAGTGAGAATGAGAAGAGAAAATGAAATCTAAGGAGGATGGGATGAGAATATAAATAGATTACACTCAACCCATTACAGAATAACAGCAACAATAAATCTTGAGTGTAGTTTATTTGCATATCAGTGACATCCTAGTTTGTGGCTGATACCTTCTCGGTATTAAATAGAGGATGCTAAATCATTCAGTGTTAAATTTAAAAGGGAAACTTCAACTTAAACCTTTGTGCAGTCAGACCAGTTTTTCCTGCACAGAAATTAATAGGTGGCTAGCTGCTAACTGACTTACCCAAGATGGTTTTTTTCCTGAACATTTTGAAATTTAACTTGCATATCCTAATGGCAGTGTTCCTAGGATTTGACAATCAACTCTGAAATGCTTTAGTTATTTTGATTTTCATCATTATTTTGTTTAAGAAACAGATATAAGTTGTTATAATCCAAGAATGACTTATAGAATATTTTTGTATTTGAGGTATAGAACTGGGCTGGAAACTAATATAACTATATTTGTTAGGCTTTCACATATGTGAATGAAAAAGTTAAGACAAAATTGGAAACCCATGAACAAAGATATTAAGGACAAAGATATGTAAAAGAGATGCATAAAAGAAAAGTCAAATACAAAGTCACAAAAAATCAATATCCTGTTTAAAGACTAGAACTCTAGTTCCTAGCAGAGTGCCTAGAATAAAGTAAATATTTCCTAGTATCTCTGACATGACAGTAATATTTTTCCTACATTATGCAATAGCATTTTTCAAACTATTTAATTAGATCTGGGTATGTGGCCAGATATGTCTGGGAAATGCTTAGTTAAACAGTATTAAACAATTTTCATGGTTGGCTTTTAGATCCTTTTATATATTAGTACACATTATGCATATCCAAGAGGTGAATGAAGTAGTCAGGGTTTTTCAGACTTATTTGATTACAGATCTGGAGCATCTTGAGTGAATTGTTTTGTGGAAAACACTTTGGCAAACTCGGAGTCTCATTCATCAAAAATCATTTCTGAGTAAACAGTGCATTGTAATAGAAATGGAAACTGCCCATTCACATTGAGCCCCAAAGAACTTATTTTCAGTAATTTTTCTAGAACTTGCTTTATGACAGAAAAGCTTCATTTAAAAGCATTTCGCAGCTTTTCTGCATGAGGGTTTATGTCTCTGGGTCTTTCGCGCTGTCCTCTGTTGTGTTGGTAAGGGCTCTCAACCATGCTTATTCATCAAAGCCCCGAAGTTAGCAGGGCTCTTTTTGGTATATGATTAGAAATCAACCTCATAAGGAAGTGTTAGAGATAGATAATGATTCTGTGTAGCAGAAGCACTCATTATGTCCTCTCAAATTCTGTCACTTTGACTGCTGGAGAGCTTCTTGGAGAGCAGTCTTTGATGGAGTATACTTTTAGAGAAGTTCTGGCGGGGGAAATCTGGACTTTATCTAAATGTTTCATTTCTTTGATAAATTACATTTTAAAAAATCAATGAGGGTATCTATTTTGTAAAATGATTTTTCTCCCCATGACCAAATGAGAAATTTACTGAAGGAGTTTTAAAACATTTCTCAGAAATTCTCTCACCATCAGTCTGGAAGCACGCCTCCCCCTTTCTTTTAGGCAGGGTCAGTCTTTAAACTTTAGGAAGCCACGTGTTACTTTGGGTGACACGAATAGAGAATGAGACCTGCTTTGAAGTGCGCTCCTGTGGACACAGGGCCAGGAAGGTAGTGTTTAAAATGATTTGTGTTAACAGTAGACGTATTCCTCCCTACACGAATGCTCCGTAGCTTTTCTGATTCAGGGAAACCAGTGGAACCTCAGACATGCCGAGAATCTAGTAAATTAGGTTTCTCATTTCAAAGTCAGTGTGTAAAATCTTAGCGAATTTATGACCGTAATAATATATTTGTCAATCTGTGTGTATCCATGTTATAGATCTTTTAAGAACAAAGTCTTAGATAATGGCATGTAGGAGACCTAAACAGAGTGCTAAAATCTGCTTCATGAAAGAAAGCTGATGCAGTCATTTTTCATTGAAATGCACCACAGCTGGATATGCAGCAAAAACAACAACAAGAACAACAAAAACCAAAAACCAAACAAACAGAAAAATAAGTTAGGTCCTCCAGCTGAAAAGCAGTCACGACTTTATCGTTACCACAAGTTTGATATGATTTCTTAGTGAATGTTCAGATTCATTTTCAGTTAACTAAGAAAGAAGTTTGACGAGAAAATAATAATACAACTATTTCTAACATACGCAGATCTACATGATGCTCAAAGATAGAAAGCATTGAGAGTTGAATTACTCTGGAATTTTTGTTTAAGGTCGAGAGGAGTAGGTAGGCAAAGGACAATGCACAATTTTAAGAACTCCTACCACATTACCGCTTTTAGAACCACCACTGACGTACATGAAATTCTTGATACGAAGAAGTTAGACAGTATTTACAGATTAATTGTAGTCTAAACATTGTCAGGGTTTATAAAATTGCATTTTATACTTTCCAAAGGACATATTGCAAATGTTGGCTAAGTTATAAGATTATTTGAAATTTTTTTTATAATCTATAATATTATAGCATGGTGTAGCAGATAGACAGATTGGTATGGATTTCTTTTAACGACCAGTTGAATGACTTAACCTCCCTGAGTCTTGATTTTATTATCTGGAAAATATGCTTAGAAGGGGATCCTGAACACTACTCAGGGTCCTTGGTTCTCTAGAAGGAGTCAAAGGACTCAGAAAGCTTTTATCCTCATTGTTATATTTTGTTACAACAAAAGAATACAGATTAAAATCAATGATGGCATAGGCTCATTGGGCAAACTCCAGGAGAAACCAAGTGCAAGTCTCCAAGTGTTTTGTTAGTAGAATCACATGGATGCACTTAATTTCCCAGCAGTGATGTGTGAGAACACATGCAAAGTGTTGCCAACCAGGGAAGCTCACATGAGCCTTGGTGTCCAGGGTCTTTAGTAGGGGACAATCACATACACATGCTGTACCTTTGTGACTGAACTCAGCTATTCATGCTCCAGCCTCCCAGAGCAAAGACGGATACTCACTATAAATCACAGTTTCTTAGCATAAACTTTTTAAGTAAACTGGTGTTGCGGGCCCAAGACCTTAGGCAAACAAAATCACTCTTATCAGGCAGAATTTCAAGAGTTCGGAGTTCATTTCCTAGGAACCGGCCAAAGGCCAGTCTTGAAGACAGGCCTGTCTTGGGAATATGCAGGATTTTGAATGACCACGGCCTGAGTTAACCCATCCCTGCATACATGATGACAGTGTCCTGCACAAGCTGACAGAGAAGGCGGTGCTAGATTTCATGATTCACAGGACTATCCTGATTCTAATCCCTGGATTCTTGACCCCATAAGCAACCAGAATAAAGGGGAAGAAATGTGCTTTTTCTGGTAGGACGACAGCCCTGATTGATTTGGAAATATATTTTTTTTATTTAAAAGTATTATTTTAAAAAGTATTAATTTATAAGACACACTATCATTGAATAACAGCTTCTAATAATAAACTATATTAAATGTACACAAAAGTGAAAAAAGCAATAACATGCATTCATTCATATAAATTGCATGTTATTCTTTTTTTTCCAGTCACAAAGTTAACAGTGTCTCAATGCACCTTTCTTATCTTTAGTCTAAAGATTCTCCAGACTCACTTTTGGCCATTATCAGGTCACCACACCATTTCGGTGGTATTGAATTTCCTTCCCCATGTTTTGGGCACCTGATAGTCACCTATGACTGTAGAATAGTTAGGATTTTTTTTTTTAATCTGAGAAATTATAGATTTTCTATTTATTTCTTATTTGCTTAACTTTCCCCTGCCCCAGCCCCCCAAATTGAATTGCGCAATAGTGAAAGTAAGCAGTGTCTCTGGAAAGTCAGCTAAAACGTGTTTCAGGGCCACCGTGAGAGCCCTTCTCTCGACAGGTCCCTCACGTTGTATCAGCCTCCCCCATCCTTAGAAAATTTCGTATATTCTGATACATTTGGCAGTTTCTGCTGACTTTTTTTGAATTGTCTGACATGTAACAGCCCTCTCCATTGGGAAAAATAATATTTTTATTTCAGGGCTGCTTCATAGCTTTACCCAATAGGCGAGTGGTGAATACAACGCAAGTGACACAGGAGTGACAACACTCCCAGTGAAATATTCTTTTGAGAGCCAAATTCTCACTTTTGCTGACACTGGCAGATAATTGTCACAGTTTCCTCCTGCGTGGTGGTTAGGACGTTTATTTTGATATATACAGTAGTCCCTCACCTGCAGGGGATTCGTTCCAAGATCTCCAGTGGATGTCCGAAACCGGATAGCACCAAACACTATCTATATATACTATATTTTTTTCGTATACATATTTGAGGTGCAACACCAAAACCAATTTCTTTTTCCTTCACGATTTCACAGGTAAAAGATTTGTTCTTACTATAGATCTTAGCAATCCTGGTATGATTTTCATTTTTCTTTCTTTCCTTACTAAGTGGAGAACTTGAACTTTTTCACTTACAAGAAATACTTTATAGCTCCTCTTTGGCGTAGCTGAGTTGCCAGCATCACTACTCTTGAGCTTTGTGGCCATTATTAAGTAACATAAGGGCTCCTTGCACACAAGCACTGTGATTCCAACACAGCCAATCTGATAACTGAGGCTACTAAGTGACTAACAGGTGGGGAGTGTCTACAGCGTGGAGATGCCTCACAAAGGGCTGATTCACATCCCAGGCTGGACATAGAGGGACGGCACGAGATGCATCAAACTACTCAAAATTGTTTTTTTTCTGGAATTTTCCATTTAATATTTAATAATATTGACCACGAGTAAGGGGGGAAGGGGAGACTACTGTATATCTTAGAGACATAAATAAGAAAATAAGAGTTTTATAATTAAGAAAATTTAATAACTAATCAAAGCCTTACTGAACAAATAACACAGGATGTTAGTTGAAGGGAGCACCTAATATGGGCTAGACAAATAATTCTTAATTCCTACTTCTGAAATACCCTCACATTTTTGTGCCAAGCCAAGTTCTCATTTACTCCATGTCAAGGCTAGCTAGAGGAGCTGTTGGAAGGAAAAGGTGGCTGGAACAACTTTACACATACTGACCGATAGCCTAGATTGCCTCGACATTTACATTTTTAACTAAAGTGTCAGTTTGATCATTTAAATTAATCGTAAGCAACGTAATAAAGGGGAAGCCTTGCAGGTTCTGTGGGAGAGGGCGTTTTGGGACTGGATAGTCATCGTCAGGCATGCCTCCACTGCCACCTTCTCTACCCTAGATCGGTGCCCTCTCTCTGTATTATCTTTCGCAGCTTCCTCCCTTCTACTTCTCATACCCTACACATTCTCTATAAGCATCTGATGTTTTTTTTTTGTTGTTTTTCACAATGATTCTCGTGGCTGTTGGAATTGCTACAGCGAGCAAGGTGGGAAATGGAGGGCGAATGAGCATAGAGGTCATTTGTAAACCGTCCGTGTTCTAATGCCCCTCCATTCACTCTGTCTGTGTCTGTGTGCATGTCTGTTCACAATAACTATTTTATATGCACACATCTACAATTTTTATAGAGCAATTGTTATCACAGTTATCTTTGGGGGGAATGGATTATTTTTAAGGAAATACTAATGGATAAATAAATCGTCTGATTCCCCCCCCCCAAAAAAAAAACTTACTTAAGTGTATCGATTCCATAAACTCGGTAAAGAAAAACATCACTTTCATAAAGTATGTTTAACTTTTATATGCCTTTCATATGCTAGTAACTCAGGCTTCCCCTTTTTAAGGGTTAGTCTTGAAGTGATGTGGGAAGCCATGTGGTTAGAGGACATAATTATAAAATCAGATTTAAATAAAAAAGTAAAATCTTGATGCATTTGCCACAGATCCATTAGCCCTGTGCACTTTGTCAGGACCTGAGGGCATGCCTGACTTCCCTAAAGCTCTGCATTGCCATGCAAATAAACAAGTAAAAGTTATTTTTGGTATCCTACTTGAAAAAGCACATGAATACCCTAAGTAAATTAGAAATTTTTGCACATGGTTGAAATTTTCTAAAATGCTGAGTTTTTCTTCTTTCACGAATTCAAAAGATACACCTAAGTTAAAAAAAATTAATTTACATAGATAATTTCCCTAATAATAGGGCATAAGTGTGTTTTAGTTCTAACTAAAAAGAATGTGTATTAGTTTGGCTTTGAATCCAGTTCATTTATTCTTGAAGGTCTGTTAGGTCTATGAAGTGAAAGTCATTGATCATCCTGAATGTGGATAGTCACTTTTAAGCATCTTTTAGATACTGTTAATGTAAAATGAGAACAATTAGCATCGGGAAGCTGAGAAGGAGAGGGTAAACATTCCTCTTTGACATCTATAGCAGCAAGTTTACAGATTCTTTATTCTTACAGCCTTAATTGTCTAAGAGCTTCATGTCAAATTTAATTCCAGTGTTAACTATCTGTGAAGCAGTTAATCCAAAATAAAATTAAAGTCCTTGCTTTGAAGTTGTAGAGGAGACTCAAGAATTAGGACAGAGTTTCTTTCACCCTAAAGTTCTCTAAGTGTCTCTGAGTCAAGGACTAAGTTTAAAAAGCAGGCTTCGTAGCGTGGTCATTAAGGGGGAACTATTTCAGTGGTTACTGTAACCCTGAATCTCTCACTTTCTTTCTCCCCACACCGCATTCTTTCCAATTAGATGTCATTGGAAACTAAAGAAGCAAGCTTGTTAAAATCCTGTTCAAAATGGCATAGTCTTTGTTCAGGGACCTATGAGGCCTTTTTTTTTTTTTTTTGGTATGTTTTTTTTTTTCTGTGCTTAATTTTATGGTTATTATTTCATATCCTCTGACTTAGCAGTATAAATGTTGCACATGATACTCATTTGTCATATTGGCAGTGTATATAGCTGGCTGGAATTTTGCCATTTGATCAAGGCATACATTAGAAGCTCGTTTTCCCGTGCATCATTTTCTACTTCTGAGTGGCAAAACCTAGATCTGAGCTGAGCATAATTGAATATATATGGCATAGGAACTGAGGGGTGGGCAAGCTAACTTCCTTTGCCTGTTCATTGGATTTGAATATGAATAAAAAGGTTTTCTACCAAGAATATGAAAGTAACATTTTGTTAAACTAAATTTTAATTGAAATCATTTGCACTAATTTATAGTCACTTAACATTTTCAGTTCATGTGTTAATATTAATTCTACCTACAGGAGAGAAAGAACAGAATGGTATTCAATGCGATAAGCACCTTGTTACTGCAGAGATGTAGAAGTTTAGCAGTTTAAATATCAGATGTTTTAAATTAAAAAAAAAAAAATTGCCAGTGCTCCACAGCACAGAGATAATCTATGTTTGCTTGTATCTCTTTAATCTTTCCCTTATAAAATTAAGCCTAGAGGCCTTATACTATTTTAAATTTCAAAATTAGGTCACATAAATGTTGTGCCAGACTTCCAATTCATAAATAGTATCCTCATGAATAGTGAAGTTAGGATGTATTTATATGCTACTAATTGCTTAGCTGTGGATCAGCAGAGGTGAACATAGAGTAATAATGGTATTTTTAAAGGTTTGTTAACTGTTTTTCTGTGATCTCTTATATACAAGTGATAACTTCTTTTTCCTTCCTGAACTAACATTGGGACATATGGTCTGATAATTGTGAGTACATTTAGGAAGGCAAGATAGAAAGCTTCAAATCAGGCTGACCTGGAAAAGACTTGGTCCTACTGTTTGTGGATTAGGACAGGAGAGACTACAAAGAAATTTTAAAAGTAATGGGATGGTAGAGATAACAGCAAAATTCAATCCCAGGAACAGATTTTGAAGAGATTGAGGTGAGTTCCCGTGGTGAATGCAGCAGGAGCTCAAATTGAAAGCCATCCACCTACGAAATGATTTAAATACCCTGGTCCTAACTGAAGTGTGAATGCTTTATTTACTTGAGGAAAATGTTTGATCTTTCTCATAGATCCCATCAATTTCAGATGTAATGTAAATACATTTCCCCTTTGGCTATTTTACAAGGACGTTGAGGATTAATTAAATTTAAAAGAAAGTAGCACATTGAATTCCCAGGAGACAGAGGAGCTGTTTATCATTTTCTCATAATTCATTCCTTATTTATTCACCTTACAAATATTTGTTGAATGCCAATTATAGTTTAGACACTGTACCAGGTGTCCTAATTGGGAATACAAAGATGAATGATTAGGGCGACTTCTGCCCTCATTATGTTATATGTTCATATTTTGTTTTTTAAGTGTCCATTATAATATGAGTTACTGCGCAGGGACATAATATTGCCCATCTCAGTAATAGCTCGTCTTCGACTATCATCACTAACATGTATTTTTACTTTGTAAAATTTTAAAAAAACAGTCTCCAATAGTTGTATTCTTTAATTAGAATTTAAAAAGCATACATTACTCCACAGTTTGGATAAAAATATATTAAGTACCAAAGGCATACATTTAGACATTTCTAATAAGCATTGTATGGGCTATTCTAGTAGAAAAATGCACACTATTTTCCAAAGAGCCTGGTGAAGGTTTCCTGGTTTAGGTGACTGTTCAGTTGGTTGGTTCTTGAAGCTCACTGAATGGGTGAACAGTTTGGACTACCAGCCTGAAAATGTTAATCATGTATTTCAGTCTGAGGAAGTGAAAGTAGACAAATTCGTAATGGATGCCTGATTCTCTCTTTTGGGTTTGAAAAAAAAATAAAGACTCTACTTCCTAAATTAATATAGAAAGGAGAATTTCTCTCCTTAGTTATTATTTTGGATTTGTGTTTTTGGAAAAGGCAAATAACCGTACTGGAATCAGTAGCCTTTGTCACTGCCAAATAATAACACAGGTATGTCGATGTCTTGGGCTGGTTGTATAAACCAGTAGTTAGGCATGTAGTCTGTTAAAAATCTGTAAATATGTAAGAATGCTTAACTAACATGGAAATTATGTGCTGAAAAAATGCTGGATTGAGGATAACGATAAGTGACAAGTAAAGTTTTATATATATTTATATATTCTAGTTCTCTTCAACTTACGTAATGTCATAAAAATGATAAAATGCCTAAATGTAGTCTTGAGAGCACCAGCATCCAACTTTTGCTTAAATCACATAAGCCTATGAGAAAACTTATGGCGATATTTTAGGCCTAACCTAATATTATTTGAACCAGTGTCAGGAGTGATTTTCAGGACTCACTTGACTTCCATATTTATAGCAAAGACTTTAAAAAATGCTTTTATCAGTATAGTTACTTTGAAAGCCAGGATCTTACTTAGTAAATATCACAAGTGGCATACATATATTTCTATTCCTGCCTCCTGTTCCTTTCCCAGAAGCCAGGTTGGGATGAGGCCTCCTAGTAGGTGGTGTGTACTCAAGAGCAGCCAGGGGACTGACTTGTGTTTCTCCTGCAAATCTGTCCAGAGAAGATCAAATCATTTAATATCTCTGTTGCTTCAGCTGTCCCACTTGTAACAATTGCCCTAGACGAGTTATCCGTAAGTTCCTTTTTCAGAAATGCAGATTGATCATTCTTCCATTTAGTTTAAAAATGTTATCCGTAGTTGACTAGAGAATGGGGTAAGCAAGCCAGGATTTCTAGAATGTTCACATCTTTCTCCCTGGGCATGGAGAACCTTACACAAGAGCTGTGTCTTGACATTTGTATGTTAGGGTGCTTTCATCTGCTAGTGACCAAGTACCCTACTCAGATTGGCTTAAATAAAAGAGGATTTTCTAGTTTATCTAACTCTAGATTCAGTGGTAAATTGGGTTTTCGGGTTGATTGGTTCAGGGCGTAACAATGTCCTCAACGACTTGATTTCTTTCAAAAAGTCATCTCTTGCCTTTCATGCTAGCTAGCATCACTTTCTCATGGGATTACAAGACAGCTGCAGACAAATCTAGTGGTTTCCCCTTTTCCATACTCAGGCAAAGGGGATGGCTTTCAGAGACTGATTATTTTAGGCCTAAGTTCCATGTCCGGTTGCTAGAGTCAGGGGTAAAATTAGCTGTCCCCAAATTAGCTACACAAGGAAGATATGATATAGTAATGACTATTTCTTAGAAAAAGGGAACACATGTTGATGTGGCAACCACAAAATCCACCAGAGAGATTGAGTTTTTCATTTATGTTGCGTAGTTTACTTTTCTGTTTGGCCTTAGAAAATTTAGGGAACAACTGGGCTCAAGCAAACATATACTGTGCTTCATGAGGCTTGTTCACTTGGACACAGAGTATCAGTAACACAAAGAAAACAAACTCCTTGATTTGAGTGTGCCCAGGCAGACTTCTGTAACCACTCTCAGTGTTTTTTCCATGAGCCTCAAAGATCCCTGGTGAGCAGGCATTGCATAAGAGATGGACACTTGCTGGGAACTGGATCAGAATGTCATAATGAAGCACCCGTTTCAGTACATATGGTGGAGATAATATGTAAATATATCCTTCTTTTGGACAATATGCTACCATTCATTTGAACTTATTTATGTGGGCTTCAATCCACATGTGACGTAAAGTACATATTAACACTTTAAACCAATAAGATAGGAATTAAAAATCAGATAATTCTCATGTCTATATAAAATGTAATTGTGAAAGTTCTCATTTATATAATGCCTAGAAATTAATCCTAGTTTGACTCATCAGGTATTCTTTAAGCAGCATTTAAATTGTTCACTGAAAACTCACATATATGATGAATGGTTACATATATTTTATTCCAGATCTACCTGTCCACTAGACATCACAATTTAGACATTTTAAGAATCTTCAAACTAAATATATCAAAAATGAAGCTTATCACCTACCTCCTCCCAAGTTCCTAGGCCATTGAATGATTCCACTACTCACCTGTATTTACTTATGTGAAAAACTTGAGTGGCATCGAAGGTTCCTTTATTTCCCACACTCCCTACTTAGAATTAATCACCATATTCTTAGTAACCTTTAACTCCTTAACATCAGTCTCTTTAAGTCTTGCTTCATTCCATTCCACCCATATAAAATAATTTTCCTTAAATATAAATATGATCATATTACTTCCTCTTCTTAACGCCCTTTCTATTTTCTCCACTGACCACAGAGTGAATCTGAACTCTTCATGGTGTCATTCAAAAGCCCTTTGCCATGAGGCATCTCTTGATCTGCCTAGCCATAACTCACTAATCTGACCACTTTATTTATTTTTGATATTTATTTTTATTTTGCATAGTTAACTCCTGTTTTGATTTCGGTTTAGATTTTGTTTACTCTTAAGAAGTTTTTTCCTGAAACACTCGAGATGAGGCTGTATGTCTCTTCTAGGTGCTACTGTAGCCACTAAGACAGCCATATCTAGAATAATCACATAATTAAAATTTTCTGTTTATGACTCCTTAAAAGCAAGAAAGTTTCATTTTCACTTAGCAGAGTGTCTGAGTTAAAGTAGTAAATCAAAACTTTTGAATGAAGGAGTGAACTCTCTTGGGACTGAATTAGATAGGCCTATTGATGGGAAACTCTCTTTGTCCCCACGATTGCTTTTTCCATCATCCATAAAATGGTAAAAATTAGTACCCTTTACCTTGTTAATTCATTTCATTAAATTTTACTGCCTTTTAAGATTTAGCTTAAGTAGTCACACCTGGTCCATCATTGCCCTGTCTTAGAGGCACATGCTCTGCACTCCCATGGCACCCTCTGGTTATTTCATTAAGTCCTTAGAAGCAGTACTTTTTATTGTTTCTCTAAATGATTGGCCCAGAGATAGAGGAGCTCTTGAAATTTTTATTAGAAGGGTGTTGGGGACTGCCCTTAGGAATTCTTTATATAAGTTAAACATAGGAGTTCTCAAGATGATCACCAAACTAAGATGCCCTTCCCTTGGCAGAGTTTAAGCCAAATTGTCAGATGATAATCAATGAAAGGAGTATTTTAAATGCTTTTTAGTCCTTGCTTTTAATTATTTATTACAACTGATCATAGATTCCCCTACTGCTTCTTTAAGGGCCTGTTTCAAATGAAACTGATGAGCAATGGGAAGTAGCTATTATGGCCCACTGTTTTCTTGCCCTTTATTTATTGTTTTAACACTACAATTGAAAGTATCTACAGGCATAGCATAGATTACATTTTGCTAGCATTTTGCATCTTAGCTGTGTTCTCAGAAGCTATTAGGAAATTAAGTCTGCCTGGGTGTTGCTGATTGAATAGATTTTCTAAGGAGGTCAGGACCTGTCTCAGGATAGACATACTAGCTACATTTATAGGCGAAAATGCTCAGAGTCTAGGGTAATATAGAATTCTAAACTTTAGTGTTTGTCACATTCCCATCTACATTGCCTATGATTTCAGAGTTAAGCATACTTATTCTAAAAATCTTGACAATGCAGAGGAGTATGAAGAAGAAAGTAAAATTGCTTTTAATATCAACACCCAAAGATAATGTGTTAACAGTTTGCTATATCTCCTGTCAGTGTTTTTTTTTTTTTCTGTATACACACACAGGCACACGTACATGCACATGCACACACTTTCTTCTCACTGTCGTATTTTTTTTATTATATATAAAAAAGGACTATCCTAAATTCTTAAATTGTATTTTCCAAGTAGCCTCTTTCACAAAACAGCAGCAATAAATGTCTACAACCCATTTATGTACTATGCTTTATGTTTGAAGCAACTATTTGTGAACATTTTTGTTACTTTCAGTATGCTGCAGTGAACAAAGATCCTTACAATTATATTTTCCTGCACGTGTCTGTTTACTCATAATATATCCTTAGAGTGAAAATTCCGAGTCTTTTGACACAAGTTATGAAATTGCCCTTATGAAAAAAACACAAACTTATACTCGTGCAAGCACATTTATTACTTAGCTCACACAAGATGTTAAGACTTCTTTTTTATTTTTTGCCAATTCTGTGCATGCATGTCGAATCTCATTATAGTGTTAATTTGCATTTATTTAATTAACAGTGAGTTTGAATATATTTTCATGTTTAGTTTATTCTTCCAGATTTCATCAAAATCCCCTTAGAGTCTTGGAACCACATTTCCTGTGGAGGGGTTTCAGTTCTGCTTATATAAATTTGATGGCCTTGTAGCATTTTCTTAAGGTGGCTTTGAGAACCTTGGCTTTAACTATTATAAGCCTGACAGGATCGCTTGAGAGAGATTCCTTTTCTAGAAACCGGGACCATGTGTACTTGGCTATGTATTCTCTACAGAATAATATGCTCCCAGGTATAGAAGTGGAGTAAGAACAGTACATTGGGCCACCAACTTGACAGTCGTACTGAATTGTCAGCTGTGACCATGAGCTGATGCTGCACCCCCAATGCTTAGAAAGTGAAAAAGTAACAACCTTGCTCAGGTTCATGCTTAGTCATTCATACCTCCTAAATTAGTGCCTGCTTTGTAAACGATTGTTGGGAGTCTGACCAGTTAGTTAATTGAATATTTG
Organism: Rousettus aegyptiacus; assembly: GCF_014176215.1. Taxonomy (NCBI): domain Eukaryota; kingdom Metazoa; phylum Chordata; class Mammalia; order Chiroptera; family Pteropodidae; genus Rousettus; species Rousettus aegyptiacus. Next base: position 85,386,138 of record NW_023416311.1, on the reverse strand, counting down.
TTAGACACACTTTATAAAAGCAAATGGGTAGGTTCTGTAATCTGCATTAAGAATGTGCACTAATTAATGATTGTCAATTAAAGACCAAAATATTTTTATAAGCCTGTCTATTATGGTGCGTTTAAAAAATAAATGTGGTCATTTTTTTCATTTGGTTAGTGTTCAGTTTTCTTTTAAATTTGTATCCTAGTTTCACTGGTATATAATTCAGTAATGGATTATTTCTAAACTTTTTTCCTAAATATTAAATTATTTTGATTTAAACTAACTCAACAGATATGGAATTATTCCCAGAAGCACTACAAGTTGATTTATTTTTGAATATTCACATTTCAAGCTTTAGTGTACTTGAGCAATGTTTTTGTGATTTAGAGTTGCTGTGGGAATTATAAATTTAAAAATGTTCACTTAGGTGAGTTCAAAATCATTCTCTACCATGGCATTATTTTAATATATTTAATTTGAATTTACTGTTTATTTTTGAACAAAGACATGATTTAGATGAAAGAAATGCTCTTTAATGTTACGAATTATGTAAATCTTATAAAGTAAATCTGTATACCAGCACTTAGATGACATAATTTAATGCTTATGCAGGAGAGATGAAAGATTTTAAGTGAGGAAAAGAAAAACAAAACAATTACTTTGAATTAATTTCAGATAGATAATATAGCAAAGGATTGAGAATCAAACTATGCTTTAGCTCCTTCTGTGGATTAATCTGTCTTTTATTAGTTTATAGTCACTTTTTTAGAATGCTTGGGCTGCCTCACGGAAATAATTTTAAAAAAATTAAATCAGAGTTTTTTTAGGCTTTACCTGAGTGAAAGCTAAATGTATTTTTCTAATATTATTTTAGACTTAAAAAACTGAAAAATTGTCTTAAATTTTGAATTAAGTTTAGGCATCCAAGTACCATATTTTAATATATGTGGAAAATATCCATTAAATTTCTTGACTAACCAGCCTATAATCTTCAGTTCGAAAGGATGAAAACTGTTAAGACAGCCTTGATTATATTAGCTGTCCTTTTTTTTTTTACCGATCAGCTACTTCCCTTTTTTGTTTCCCCCTATGATAATGTTATATGTTCTTTATTTCCCATTTACTTATTAACCAACAGTTATCTTCCCTATGCCCTCATTTACTTTAATTCCTCACCTTCTATTTCGGGTCTTCTTTTAGTAAAGTCTTTTTCCCCTTCCTCTAGACTTTACTAACATCACTCCTAATTTTTGTTTTTTTTCTAATTACTTCTCAGGCTTCCACATTTCTGCATTTGTACTTCTTTATCTGCTTGCCCCTTAATCTCCTTGCCTCTTTCTTAATTGACTCTGTAGCTTTTGGAATTTCTTATGCTTTTGCAAATTTAGCTCTAGCTATCTGCCTCTGAGGACTCAACCTTCTTATCTCTGTGCCCTTGGACTGACTTCTCTTGGTTGTTCCTTATTCTCATTTATGATAGTGAGACCCAGGCTTGCCACCACAACTGTCAATCAGTTAGGAATTTAAAAGAGATGGGTGAAAACACGTTCATATCTTTCTGAGTCAAAAATTCTAGGGTTTTTGGAAAGCTATTGAATAAATGCCATGGTCTTTCCTGGAAATGCTCTCTCTTTTATTTGAGATCCTGGCCGACAGGATCTGAGAGAAGAAAACCAGTACTTAAGATGTTAATAAATTTAAAAATGTATTGATCCCAGAAAAAATCATTTTATTGATAACTGAGTTGGTGGTGATAGATGTCGGTAGATACCCAAATCTATATATTTTAAGTAAGTGTGGAGGAAAAAAGGGTGGTGTCATAAACCATAAATTCCTAATTGGGCAGTTCGGAGTGGGTAGTCATGCCCTAGCCCTATCACTTGTTTAGTGAAAGGTTTTTAAACCAGCCCTGCTCATTGTTCTTGTGCATCCAGGTTAACACACCTTAAAAATGCCAGAAGTAAACCGCCCTCAGGAGAGCTCATAATCTTAAAGATACTGTAATACAATCCTCCCTTTGCTTTCCATGTAATCTTCCTTATGTTCCCGTCTTAATTTTAAATGCCTAAAAGAAACTGCAAACTGTCATTCTCCAAAGCATTTGAGATCTTGCTTCCTGGCCATTGTGGTCAATTTAGCGCAAATAAACTCATTTAAATTCTCTACATGTTTGGGAATATATGTTGACCTAAGTAATATTCTCTTTTGTCATTTTTAATGTATTTTAGTATGTAGCTCAAAAACGTTTGTTTATTGGAACTAATTTATTTCCTTCGTATCCTTCAGGTGACTGCTTAATTTAAGTGTTACATAGGAACCCCCTGCCCCTCCCCCACCTCTCTCATTAGGTTAAATCATTGCAGCTGTAATTTTACACATTTATTTATGATTATTTGATCAAAGTTTAATTTCTTTCTGTGGACTATTGTTGTGGTGCGATCAAATCCAAGACGCACGGAGCCAATCGAGATGAATTATGAGCCTTTATTAGCCAGCGGCGACTGACTTTTCACCAGGCAGGGTTAGAAGAGATCAGCCCCGAGCTCCCAGAAGAGGCAGTTAATATAGCCACCAGCACATCCCTGAGCAGATCACCACACCCTGGTTAACAGTTGGCCGTTAGAATATCCTTGATCAGATTACCCTGGTTAACAGCATCTCCTTGATCAGATTACCACACCCTGGTTAACAGAATCAGAAGTAAATATTTAATACTGGCTTACTGGAAAATTGTCCACCCATAACACTATGAACTCCACAAGGGCTTTCGATGTCGTGTGAGTGGCTCCCCATTTTCCGCAATTACCGGTGCACAATAGGTGTGCTCAGTGACTATTTCTCAATTGAGTGCATAAGTAAATAAATGAAGAGTTAGTGCTTTCTGATTAAATTGGAAGTTTATATAAGAAAACCCCTGAGAACAAAATGTATAAAATAATGTATAAAATACTCATTCAACATGACTTGCACTTTAGGTGTCTGTATTAATCTAAAGCTTCCCCTCTTGTTTTTAGGTTTCCTGAGAATCCTAAAACATCTATGAGAATTATAATGAAAATACTGTCAAACGAAATTACCTCTTAGCAAGTTCTTCATATCTCCCCCCCCCCTTCTTATTCCTTAGAATCTTTTTTCTTTTAGTCGCTGTGATAAAATGACTTTTTGTCTTACGTGCAGCCAGAAACTACATCTGAGAGTTTTATATGCAGCAGAATATCAACAGAAGTGGGATTCTTCCCCTGTGGTACAACAGACAGCAGGGAAGAGACCAGAGATCGTCACCCAAAGAATAATCAGTGCCTTGTCCCGATGAAATATTGCTTTACCCCCTCTGAATGGAAGGAAAATCATTGGAAGAAATAAAAAGGAAATGAAAAGAAGTCATGGCGTTAGGATTCCTTGAAAGGATTCAGGAAAGGAAAAGGTTTAGAAGACTAGGTATTATGTAAGATGTGCTAGCCAAGATGATCTTTAGCTTCTAACTAGTAAGTTAAAAATATACCAAGTAAATCTATTCAAGACATGTCCACCTGCTGTGGTTTCACAGGAGAAAAAATAGTTTTTTTCAAAAAAAATTTTAACCCTGCCTCTTTGGAACTATAGTGGAAAGATTTTTCCACATGTTTCTGTTCAGGAAATGAGGACACTATGGTGTCATTGGATCTTGTGTGTCTTATTGGAAGAGGGTAATATCTGTCTAGGACGTGATGAGGTCAGTTCCATACGGGCAGAGCCGTGTCTGTTTTTCTCCGAGCTCTGACTCTCTTCTTATCTATATCATGGCAGAACATGGGTAGTGTCGTTGTGTGTGTTAAATGACTGGCAAAGTGAATGAGATACTGAGAAGGGCCCATATCACTGGGATGTGGAAAAGTGCTGGGTTTGTTAACCCTGTGGATTTCTCCCTTGTCAAGTCCATTACCTAAAGAACATGGATCTTGGCAGAAATGGAATCTTCAGAAAAAAATCGCAGTCCCAATAGTTACTTAAGACATTACTGTTTATAAAGTGTTTATACATGTAATCTCATATTTGTAGCTGCCTCAGTTTCCCAATTGGCTTGAGAACACATCAGTGTAAAGAGGTGGTCAGATCAGAGGAAGTGTATTTGACTTTGCCATCTTCATTAAGACACCATCACCTGCTTAGGATTCCTCCCAAATATGGTCCTAGAGAGAGAGAGACCCTGTGAGTCAGCCAAATTATGTAAAGTACCATCTCAGTTATCAATATGATGAAAAAACAAGCACGCTATGCATTAAACGTTAACTATTTGTATGTCATAGGGATCACTTGAGCATCTCTTGGAATGTAGATTCAGATTCGGTAGGTATAAGATGGTGTGAAGGTGTGCTGTTTTTAATAAGCTCCTCGGTGAGCTGCTGGACTGTGGACCAACCAGATTCTGTGTAGTAACAAGCTGCTGGTTGCTGGGACATTAGAGGTCTTTGAATGCAGTCAAGGCCTTAACATTGTCCTTCTGTGGCTGATATATTTTTAACAGGATAGCATCACCCGTTGGATTAATAAAAGTCCCACTAACACACAAAAAGACAGATAGATAGCATGACTCCTGGAATCTGTCTTCATTGAAATTGGCGAATTAAACCAGACTGCATACACATCCATTTCTAAAAGTCCAACTGTAGGCATTCTGGTGAGAAAAATGAGACTTTCACATATTGTTACTGGTTTAAAGTCAAAAGAGTAGATTTAAGCCTTAAATCATCATTTATCCTCTGTTTCTACTATACCAAGAGCCAGATGTGCCGGAATCAGCTTTCAGAAAAAAGAATACACTGGTTTAGGAGTGAAAAAAAGCAGGTACTTTTTTGTTGCCACTATGCTGAAAAAAGAACTTATTTTTATACGATTTTCCATTTTACAATTCGCTGGTGGAGAAAACCAAGTTCCATGTAACTATTGACTACTATTCTGTAGATAATTTCATTCATAGTTGGGAGACAAGGTAATAAGTTTGCACATAAAACCCTTTTTCCTTGAGTAGCTTGTGGTTTCCAAATATGATTTTTTTAAAACATTTTTTGTAATGCAGTGAAATTAGAGACTTAATCATATCAATCACATGGAAATAAAGCTAATATAACCTAAATTAATTAAACAATGGTTCCAGGCAAGTATTTGAATTCATAAGAATTGGAATATATATTTGGTTTTCTCTTATTCTAGCTGTAGTCTCTTGACTGTTGGTTATACTTAATAACTGAATATTTTTGTCAGGGCATCATTTCTCAAAATTATATTTTCTTTCTATGAATGCAATATTAAATTATTGTAGTCATGCTGATTCAGCTACTGTTCCATAAACTTCCACATCTTTTTTTTTTAATCTTGCAAAAACCTTCTCCCAGGATGATCATTAGATTTAGTAGTCCTCACTCACATATTTGAAGTAGTTACTAAACAATCCTCGAAGTACTCTAGATCCATCTGATACTCATTAAAACACTTTTTGATCATATTGGAATTTCTGAATTTCTGTATCTCTGAGACAATGGACATTTCCCAGATTACGCAATGGGGAATTTTTTATATTAGAATTTATGTGTTAAGTCTTATGTTGTTTGAATGCTGTCATTCTAATTTTAAATCTAACTTATTTCTAATGACATGAACTGAAGCTATAGATTTTAATGTTTAGAGTTCAATTAATTTAACAGATTGAAGATTTTACAGCCTACGTCATTGTACTCTTCTCACCCACATTTTTCTTAGTAGGATAAAGGGAAACATTTTATATAATTACTTTGAATAACAGGAAGCTGTTATAGTAGTGGCTGTAACTATGAGGATAACTGGTTGACTTGAAGAGATATTTAATGGTAGAATTAGGATTTGGCGTTGATTGGATTTGTGGGGTGGGATGTGTTTGGACGTGTGGGGCGGGGTAAGTCATTAAAGTTCAAAGCATAGTGAATTGGTTACCTGGGGGGGAAAAACCTTTAATTCTAACAAAAATAATATGCTTTTTTTTTTCTCTCTCTCTCTTTGGTGATCTGCTTCCAAGTAATAAAGGAGAAGGAAGATGAGGGAAGGTATAGATGACAGAAGATTAGCCGTAAACTAACCAATAACTTGAAATTGGATGATGGGCTTTGGGTTTCGACTATTTTTCCATGTCTGAAAATTTCCATAATAAAGAGTCTTTGAAAAAGATTTAAAAAGTAAAGAATATGCTTTTTATATGAATTATTTTTATAAATATTAATTTGCTTTTCTTAGCAGTTTTCATAGTGGCAATTAATGTATAAGACGTTCTAATTATGTAATTACATTCACATCTTGAATAATTTTTGTAGTGATTTTGGTTAATAAGATTTGCTCTTTTGAAATCTGGAAAATTCATGAGGTTGCTAATAAGTTTGCTTGAAAAGACCATTGAAAGTACATGTTGATTAGTGACCTCAAAATAAACTCTTTACTCTTCTCCATATGTAACAACCACTTCTTAGGAAGATCTCACCTTGCTCAAGGGGCTACAGATAGGATACATGTTGAAATTTTTTAACTTTTGTTCAGTAAATAGTCATATACAATATTTAGAAATCCTTTCTTATTTAGAAACTTGAAACTTTTTATGTCATAATTTTTTTTTAATTCAAGAATTTGACCTTGTTTTTATAGCTCTGACTCATGAAAATAATAGGTGTAATTGCAGAGTTGTGATTTGTTTTATCTTGTAAATATAAACTAATACTTTCTTTCCTTGTTTTGACAATTGACCTTTTAAATAAAACAAGCATGCAGTTTTCCTGCATTTGGGAAATATTTAGAATACATAATTTGAAACTTGATGAAAATGTATTCATCTGTAGTTGTACAATTTATATAAGTGTTCTTAAATTGGTCCTTTTATACAAAAGGAGCCTCTTCCTTTAAGTTCTAATTAAATCTTAATGAATTTCCCTAAGAAAGGACGTTCAGTTTTTTTAAAAAGTAGATATACCACAGTCAGTCATACAGTTGTCACAATTAGACCTAGTCTTATGCGACAGTAGATAATGATCTGTGATCACTGATAAAGCATGAAAGTAAAACAATCATTTAACTAGGTAAATATATTTCTGCTTTGTTGGTGGCCTGTAGAACAATACCACCTTTAAAATTCACATCTGCCTGTCAAGTGAAAGTATCCTGAAATGACAATTTTCAAGGTTTTCCATTTTGTTATATGATTTTTAAATACATTTTCATTTTCTAAGAAGTATCTTAAATTCATTCTAAGCAAAAACAAAAACCCTAATTCATTTGATACTAAGAATCTAGTAGATGAAGGCCTTCCCTTTGACATCTCACTCTTATCTCTGTGAAAAGTGTATAAAACCCCAAATTCACTACTACGACACCACTCTCCTCCATTCAGTTTCTCTCTCCATTCTATTCAACAAAAATAGTAGGAATTGTTTCTTTTATTAATATAGTATCAGACTCATTTAATCCTCCAGAAGTACAGTTAACCCTTGAACAACGCGAGTTCAAAGTGCACAGGTCCACTTATATATGCAGATTTTTTTTTCAATAAATGCTTGTACCGTTTTTGATCCGTGGTTGGGAGTCCACAGATGCAGAAGGCCAAATGTATGCATTGATCTATGCCATTTTATGTAGGAGGCTTTAGCTGATCTGTGGAGTTTGGTATCCAAGGTGGTCCTAGAACCAATTCACCACGGCTGTTGAGGGACAGCTTAAATTTGGGGGGGAGTCAAAGGTTAAAACTGGAGTTTTGACTGCATCAGGGGCTTGGTACCCCAACTCCACCTATACACATTGTTCAAAGGACAACTGTAATTAAAGCACTAAATAATGCTAAATGCAAAAACAAAGATTAGGTGAACACATCAATTACCCAGAACAGGAAACAATAGGAAAACATATACCTTTCAGTTATATGATTGATTTTTCCATGAGTGCCTCTTTTGTGACAGGCACAGTGGATGATGTAGTGATAGGATCGATTGGGACTCTGGGCAGACAGACAAATATACATATAAATAAACCAGATAATTACAGATGACAAAAGTGTTACAAAAGCAGATTAACAGGATGATGGGAGTAATCATTGGAAAAATGCTGTTTCTGATTAAGGAAATAATTTATTTTCACTATCTTGTCAAAGTAAGAATATTCAAATATGTAGAGATTTTTTTTAGTTTATTTGAGCCAAGCTGATGACATGCTGGGAAGCAAGATCCCAAATGCTCCTGAGAGTAACAGTTTTGCAGTTTCTTTTATACTTTTGGAATTAAGGAGGAAGCATAAGGAAAATTACATGAAAGTGAGAGAAAGCAAGGCTGGGAGATTTCTATGATTGGATTGCAAGATAGTTACAGAGGTGTGTGAACCTAGATGCACAAGAACATGTTTGGATAGATAAACCTTTCTTAGGCCTAAGGGGTGACTCCCCACCATGACCTGCTCACTTAGGAATTTAAGATCAGATCACCCTGTGAAATTCCTTTCAGTTAAATTTATTACAGAGCCCTTATTTTTGTCCACAATTGAGATGGGGACAAAATGTGATACTTGAACGGTTCATCTGGGTTCATTTCTTGGGGGTCTACCTGGGGGTTTGATTTGCCCCTAGAAGAGTTCATGATTATTATCACTGCCACTGCTTATTCTTTAATCCATTAATATTTATTAAGCACCTGTTGCGTTTCAGACTCTGTTCTCACCCAGGAGAACAAAACTCTCAGATACCTCTTATCTCAATGAGCTTGCCATTTATGTTCTACTCCTTTGGTGAAACCCACCTTGGGCAGCCTGGAACCCTCCTTCCTCTCAGAAGAGAGCCTCCAGGGAAGATGCCCTTGGGTGTAGGGCAATTCATCAGGGAACTGGCTTACTTTTGTATCCTTCATTTGGTTTGGGAAAATGAAACAGAGAGCAAGTTTTGGAATTACTCATTCCTGAGTTCAAAATTTTAGTCTATTTTCCTATTTTCCTACCTTTCAGCCCTTTAGCATGTTACTTAATCTTTAACTTCCTTAGTCTCATATCTGGACTATATCTAGCAGTAATAACTTTCTTACTAGGTTGTTAGAAGGATTAAATGATTACATTCTAAGGAATTTTATTATAATGATGGCAAATAATGAGGGTTTACTCAGTTGATAGGAATCGTTGTTAATATTGGATGGAGGGGAAAAATAAGGGGTTGAAAAACTCCCAATCATCTGTCACTTTATCATGGGATCATAAGATTTCTCATCTTAAGAACACAAACTATCTTATCTGTTTTATTTTTGTGGTAACTTGCATAGCACCTCGAGCAATGCTCTTCACAGGTGAGATGCTGGTGAATGTTAATAAAACTGCTTGCGTATTCAGACCACTGATCTAGCAGCATATGTGTTGTTTGAAGGCCTTTATCTCTGTGCCAGCCCCTAGGGTTAGAATAATAGATCTTTTTCAGCTGATGTAATTCTGTCTCATTAAAGAGAGACTTACCTGGACATCTGATGAAATTTTCCTTTGAAGATTTTATGTCAATATGGGGAGCCATTAATAAATTTTTGTTTTTATATTTGCTTATATTTACATTTGCCTTCAGACTTCTTCCTTCTTCCTTTGCTGTAAGACTTTGAACTTTCATAATCTTGAAATGTAGGGGTTGAGGTCTGTTTTTAATTTCTTAAGTAAAAAATTGTCATCTGGGGAAGCTTACTAAAAAAGAATAATGGACTATATTATTAATTTATTCTGTGAGTTTTTATTAATATCTGCTATGTGGCAGGCACTTTGCTGGCTGCTGGGAATATAATAACAAGCACAATGAATGTACTTGGTTTCATTATGCAATTGGGCAAAAATATTCAATGAGTGTTTCCAGTACTGTTGTTAAAAATGTGATATAATAATTGTTAGCAAGACCTATTTTCAAGAAAAATATTATGGGTCGTTGTTGATAAAACTCAGTGAAGAAATTTGATTAAGGTAAGGTGAGTGTTCAAAGAAAGGAGAAACCATATTACTTTGAGTAATGCACTGGGGTTTTTAAAGATGATTATAATTTAGAAAAGTATCAAGGAAGATGATAACAGTGACATTAAAGATGGTTAACATTTGCTGGGCACTTATATGTTCCAGACAGCTACACACACACACACACACACACACACACACACACACGCATTTACACGCTCTGAGTTGACATTTTCACTTTTTGAGCATTTAACGTTTTTAAAAAGTCTGTTACTGTTTAATTAAAACTTTGTAGGGAATACCTTTTTATGTTATCACCCCAATTATATCAGAAATATAACATGAAAATAGTAGGAGATAGTGGGAAAATAATATGACATAAACATGAACTTTTTGTGTAATTAGTGTAACATAAGGACATTCCAACTTACCAACAGTTAGCGAAGAGAAAATGAATTTAAGACAAAGAAATTTTAAAAAGCTTTTGGTAGCTAATTTAACATCGTTGGCTTTTTACATTAGATAACCCCTAGATTGCTAATTGTTCTAACTGCTGCTTCATCTTTTCATTGCTAGTTGAAAGTTTGCAGTGTAGAGTAAGGCAGTCGTAAGTGTTTATTCTTAGGGAGAAGGCAGAAATGTCCTAGATTCTTTCAGCATGTGAGCTGGAGCCATCCGTGTTAGACTGGTGAGGAGCCTGAGGTTCAGGGACAGAAATGACACATCCCAGGTCATGCAGCCACCCTGCTCATAGGCGACCCAGCATGACGTACAGAGCCACATTTTCTTATTTCAATATGTTTTTCATAAAACATGACTTCTAGGCGGAAAACAAATGCAAAACGTGAGCCTCCCCTCCCCCTTTTTAAATTTTAGAAATTTAGAAATAAACTATTTGTTTATTGTAAAAAAAAAAAAAACTGAGTAAATGGACTTTGATTTCTTTATTAATCTTTGTCTGGGAAACCATTAAAAAGAGGTAGTAAATTAAAATTGTAGCCTTGCTTTCTTATGTTGGTGGACAGAGTGAAGGAAAAACTAGACCTGTAGCAAGATTATACAGAAGGCTTAGACTTCGCATTATTGCCAGTGGTAAAGATTAGTCAAAGAGTAAAATAAGGAAAAGTTTATTTGGTTTTCCATTTCGGCTCAGAAAATTTCTTCCCAGTTAATACTGTGTTTGTTTTCAGCTTCCCCGGCCTTTATTTCGAAGTCCAAAGCCTGCTAACTGCCGGAGCCCTATATTTATAGCATCTCTTTTGTGGCCATTCAAGTCAAACACACTGTTTGTTACCTTTGACATCATCTTTGGAATTCTGTGTTGTTCAGCACCAGCCGTCTGTTTAGAGAGTACGACCTTATTGACGGCATTGTCTCGATTCTGCCTGAACAAATGCTCTTCCATTTTTTAATAATTTAGTTGTTTCATTACAGTTCTTATTTTTTCTCCACATCTCACTCAGACCTGTTAAAATACTGAAATTTGAGAAAAATATAGATCGAACCATTTGAATTAGTTTAGTTTTTGAGTAAAGAGAGAGTAGCGAAGTAGAGGGAAGAAGATAATAACATCCCCTGGTACTCGATAGAAAGGGTCAGGTATGCAAGCATGCTCTTCAGCTAGCAGGGGGAGTATCAACAACCTCCAAGTTCTCAGCCTGTTGGGTGGACGTCACCTGATACATGATAGGCAGTGCTCGTTGTCATGACATATACCCAGAACTTGCATGGTAAAAACATGAAAGCTTTTCAGCCTCTACCACAATATGAGGCATGTAGCTCAGTGAGAAACAAGAATCCATTCCTCATCATTCTGGATGAGAGTCCTGATATTGACTGACCCTCCTCTTCTGTATACATATCCTGATAATTCTACTTGACATACATAGATCCTGATTGTCAAGTGATCATCCAAAAGGCCATTTAACTGTTATCTTTAAGGCCATAATCAGAAAATGTAGCTTACTTTTTCCTACCATCTTCGAAAAACTACTCTGACAAAGGTATAGTTACCTGAGTGAGCACATGGTCATCTACTTTATTTAAATTTTTAGTTCCTAAATCCTCACATCTATAGACTTGTAAAAAGAATTTCAACATTCCATTTCTGAAAGTTTTTCTTTTAAGTCTGTCCTCTCATACATGATAGCCATGTCTAAGAGCAGTTGTTGAGCACTTGAAATGTGGCCAAATTGAGATGTGCTGTAAGTATAAACTACACACCGAATTTCAAAGATTTAGTATAACAAAAAATATCTTCTTAACAATTTTCATATTGATCACGTATTGGAATGATACCATTTTGGATATATTGTATTAAATAAAATATATTATTAAAATTCATTTTATCTGCTTCTTTTTACCTTTTTAATATGGCAGTTTAAAATTACAAATGTGGTTTGCAATGTATTTCTTTTGTATAGAGCTGCTTTAAAATAAGAAAGCATGAAAAATTTCAAAATGGTTTTAGAAGCCTGGACTCGTTGATTTATTTGCAGATTTGCAAGATTACTCCAGAGCACTATAATTTTAAAATTTAGAGCTACATCTTAATCAGTAGTTTGCTTTGTAAAGCAAGTGAAAGCCTTAATATTGCATATGGGATAGATATGACATTTGCAAATGGACAGACGACAAACAACAGCGGCACCTTTATTGCCATCCTGATGATCTTCGCAGTGCAGGTTGAGACTAATGTATAGCATGGAAAATGCTTTGGTGGAAATTTTAGTCTTAATTTATTACTTTAATATTGTGATTATTGACAGAACTAGCACTATATTGGGTTTTGCTTTGGTTCTGTGTTATGCTTTGATGAGTTTCCAGACATCAAAGTATATCAGAGAGTTTTCTACTTGTGAGTTTTACATGCCTCACTTGATTATAGGCAGGCAACCATGGTAGTTAATTAGCTTGCTTCTTTTTTAATTGCCATTTCCTAATGTGTCACACAATTGAGGGAAGAAAAATACTAATTTCATAAAGATGTGTGATATTTTTAGTTAACTGGACTCTTTTTTAAAATCAGAAGGCTGTGGTAAAAAAATAAAAAATTGGAAACATAATACTTGTGTGAGATAAATTATTGAAAATGGAGTTTTTAAAGCAAGTACTTTTATTACTTTCAGAAGTAGTTTACTGATTAAGACAGCATGGCTCAGGAGAATGTGTGGTTTCAGAAATAAAAGAGGAAAAGAACATGGTGATGCCTTTTGCTCAAGCACCTACGGACAATTTTCTGTAATATCTGGCACAGCTGTGAAGGGTAGACGGGAGTCAGGTTAATGACAATAACTGATGTAATAAGACATGGTGATCTGGGTATATTATTTCAGGGCACCGAGATGCAAACCAGTTGGAAAAAATAAAAATAGCTGAGTTTCTATAGATACAGTGCAAACATGGTAAAGGTGGTAAAATAAGATATAAGCACTATGGATATAACCAGCATAGGAACTAAAAATACACGTGTTGAAAAGGATTTGGTAGGACTGGGCTAGGACTTGATTTTCACTATGATCAAGGCGCACATATCATTCAATTTGCCATTTTTCTGCATGTTATTAATATATTTATTTCAATCTTGGGCAGTGTTTCTTAAAATGTGGGTCCAAGTTCAGCTGCATCAGAATTATTGAGGTGCATACAAACTATTCCTAAGTCCTACTTCGGAACAATCGAATCAAATTTTCTGGGTGTGATGCCTATAAATCTGTATTTTAACTTGAATCTCAGTGGAATCTTGAGAACGCTGAAGTGTGAGAACCTCTGTAAGGTGTGTCAGAATACATTTGGTGAAAATTTTCTTGACATGTAAAGTGTTTCAGCAGTAACTGAAATGAACGTGCACAATAAGCTCATGGGGACTGGTATAATATACAACTCTAGTCCGCCCTGAATAGCGTAATACTGGGATTTACAATGTACTTTTTGATAGTGGCAGTTGGGGACCAGCTATTACTGTTGGTACTCTCACTACTTTTGAGGCTAAGCAAGTCTTTTCTTAGTATTTTGTAGTTGTAACATCGTGAGAGAGACATAGGAAATTAACCCTAAACAAAGTATTCTTTTTCCTGGGGTGGTGGTTTCTTGTCACATTGAGGATGGAATCCTCGTTATAGCCAGATTATGTATTCTACAAGGAAAACACCATATCCACTGCTTCAGTTATGATATTTTGGCAGCACCTGGACTCAAACAGGCTTAAATAAAAAGGACATTTATTATCTCAAATGAGTGAAAAACCAGAGCTTGCAGTAAGCTATAGTCAGGACATAAATCAGGGACTAAGGGTGGTCATCAAGGAACCTGGTTTATATAGGTTTCATCCTTAGGCAGTTTATTGTTTTGTTTTTAAGATGGCTGCCAGTAACACCCTCACTTTGCATGTTTTCTTGTTTAGATTCAGGAGAAAGAGTGAGAGGAAATCAGTCATCTAAACCAGGAATTCAGTTTTTTTCCTTCATTCCGATTAGGTTGATACGAAGCTAGGGATGGGCCATTTTACACTAATTCTTGGAAGAGAGAGAAGTGGATACACGAAAATGTGAAACAAGTAATACAAATTTTATACTTAGACAAAATGTGTGATAATCATATATAATACTCGAGCACTTACTATATGTTGAGCATTGTTCTAAATAGTTTTTATATATTAACTCATTGAATACTCTTTTTACTAGATTAAATTCTATCGTCATCCCATTATTCTGATTTTTATAGATTAGAAAACTGGGATATAGGTTAAGTGACTTGTCCGAGGTAACATAAGTAGGAAGTGGCAGAGGAACATCTGAACTGTTAGTCTGGTTCCAAGCTAACTCCTACCTGCTACAATATGACCAACACAGTAAGCGCTTGGTGATATTGGTCAGCTTGAATAAGCATGGTCTTCGAGAGGTGAGAGTCATAGTGTTCCTGAATTAAGCTTATTGTTATAAATATTTAGCTTGCTGGTGGTCGTAACAGCTTGCTCATATAGGTATTATATTAATTTCAAATTGAAGTAGAGTGCTTGTTCAAACCAGAGGTAATAATGATGATAATAGTAATAAAGAGATAATAATAATGATGGTTAATCAACTTGCATTGCAATTATAGATCTGTTTGAATGAACTTAGATTTATGATTGCATCATTATCTAGAAAGGTGACTATTTTAAATTTCCAAAACCCACGCATTCATTTTTTCCTCTTTTACATTCACTAAGCAAAATATCCACTTATTCATCTAGCACACGTATATCTACTACATGTGGCTCTCCAGGTGAGGATGATTCAAGGCTAAATAAAAACACTATCTTTGCTTTTTTAAGAAATTCATGGCCTGGTTAAAGAAAACAAACACAGCTGTAATATTGAGTAATAATTACTGAAATAGAGGAATGGAGAAGCTAGCATAAAGAGGCAAGGTCTACAAGTTGTTGAGAAATGGCAAGAGTTTGGGGAGGTTTTTAAAGGAAAAACATTGTGAAAGATGAAGTGGATAGACCAACCCAGTCAGAAGGGTTAGATAAAACCATTTCAAGAAGAGTGAAGAGCATTTGCAAAGGCACTGAAAACCGACGTGCCTACATGTTTGGGTAATAAAAGTAAAGTGCCTTATTATAATAAGTTCTAAAAAAGGATGAGAAGGAAGGTGGTAGGAGGAATGTCTGAATTTTTAGGATTTGTTGAATTTTAAATCTTTAAGACATATTTGTTTGTCATTTGGGCCAGAAAAATATTTTAACCTTAAACATTTTGATTTTTAGTTTAGATTTAGAACCTTGTTAATTCAAGATCCCTGTTATTTAATACAACAGATAATTTTCAGATTATTAGTCACATCGCAGTGTCCTCCCTGTGTATGGCCAAAATAATTCTTTAATACTGGATGTGTTTCAAATTACTGAAGGAGTGTGCTATTTGAAGAAAAATCATTAATCATTTCATATTTAAAATGAAGGCCCTGTATTATACAGTTTAAACATTTTTTTAAAGTATAGCATATGAGAAATATATCTTTTGCATAAAGCATGCTATAGATCTACTTTTAAAGCATTGGACTACCTTATTGATTTTATTGCAGTGGAATTATAATATTTCATTATTATATGGTTGCTTCAAATTAGTATAGATGCTGATTTTATTAAGCATTTTAATATGTCTATATACTTGAACTAGATTCTCTTTGGGATATATTTTAAAAGTGGAATTGTTTGACTAAGGTAGCCTCACGCTCAACAATTGCTTTGTAATATATTCTAGACAAAAATGGATGAAAGTCACCATTTCCCCCATTCTTGCCAGTAATTGATATTACATTTAAAAATTTGTACCAATATTATGGTGTTACATCATATCCCATTTGTGTTTAATTTGTGGTTACTAATTTTAGTGATTAAGATCAGGGTTTTGAGTCCAAAAGTTTATTTTTGATCCAGGCTCTTTGTGATCTTGAATAGTTACTTAATCTCTACTATAACTTGATATAATAAACATAAATATTTAACTCAGAGCTCAGAATTGTATCTACAATACATGGAAGCAATAATAATAGTATTAGTAATAATAATAATAAGAGAACCAACAGTTTTCATCTCGTTAAATACCTTACACTTTCAGAGTGTTTTTACTTAAAACTTGGCTAATCTGATCATTTCCTGATTCATATTTTAATAGTCCATTGTGATGCCTGTAACACAGAGTGATTGATTTCTGCAATTTTCATATCCTGGTACATGTATATGCTGCTTATGAAATCACTTCTCAAGGGTTTTATAATTTACCTCAAAATCTATATTGCTATCATTTTTATTGGGCAGTCTTATCCAAGTGTTAGTTAGATTTGCATGTATTTATGTAGTTCACTAAATCAGTGTGTTCTTTCTAAACCTATATAAAATCTTTTTATACACATTTATAAGAGCATGTATTGATTTAATAAATCAGACACTTTTCAGTCATGCATTGATGTAGATTGTTGTTTATATACTGTTTAAGAGTAGTTCTTTAGACAGGGTATATAATTCATTCAATTAACACAAATATATGACCAGTCAGTATTTACCTCCCATGGCCCAAATCCTGAAGGAAAGAAACTTTCTTTAATACATAGTAGTTAGAATTGTTGCTAATTTGATTATTCTCCTAGGGTGTTTATATATTTCCCAGACCTTGTAAATTTAGATTTTTTAATACTCATTTCACAGTAACAATTAATTAGACTTGACAGCTGCTTAGAATATATATAGTCTTTTTTCCTCCCCAAAACAATAGGCAAATTCTGAAGGTTTGATTGAAATTCTTAAGTCATTAAAACTAACCTCCTAATGTCTGCATATAAAATAACTCGAATGATTTTAAGCCTTAACTTTTGGAAGTTATTCTAAAGACACGGACATGTTCTGCTGTTTTTTAGAGGACAGTAGCCAAGTGTAGAGACCATACTTACTACTTGCCAAGATTGTCTTTTGAAACTCGACTATGTTGATTGCTTTTTTTGGATTTGATTGAATACCAGTATTATTCTGCTTCTGTTGCTCTGATCTCTTGTTATCAGTGGGGAGTTTTTTTTTTTTTAATTTAACCTTTATTAATTGAAGTAAATATATAATTATAAAATTAGACAGTGTGAGCTTATATCAACTGTATTTACCATATTTTAATATACTTAAACTGCTTTTTATTGACAATTTTAGACAGTTTCTATTGATTGTCTGTTATATTAGTGTTTAACTCATATTTCTTTCGTCCACAATCTCTCAATATGGGCATTTTCACAATTTTTGGTTGCATCAATAATTGTTACATTTGCAGCACCTATACTATTTTAACTCTTGTGTTTTTTCCTTATATATATATTTTTTCGGTTCTTTTAGAACTTTTGTTATGGCTCTCAATAATTTTCCCAAATGGTCAAACATCAAATAAATGATCGGGAACTCATCTCTACCCACTCCTTGCCCATCCTAGAGACCTCTCTGAGCCCCGTCCCCCTTTGTTTTCTTGAGTCTGAACCATATTTTCGGTAGATCTGACACACATGTGTTATTCTTCACCCTAGCCCTAGCCCTGTGTCTTGTTTCCTGGATGCCATACTTTCCTTGTTATATTGAAACATATACTCTTTTAGCTGTCAAAGAAAAGTTGTGTCAAAGGGCATTTTTGGGGGTCTGGGCATGTCGTAAATATCTTTATTTGGTCTACATTTTAAATGATAGATTGAGAAGGTATGGAATTCTGGGTTAGAACTCATTGATCATAATTTTGAAGGTATTGCTCAATATCATTGTATCTAGTGCTGTTCAGTTATCTGAGTACCCTTCTGATTCTGATTCCTTTCTATGTCCTTGTATCTCTCTGGAAGCTTTTCAGAGCTTTCTTTAACCTTAAAGTTTTGAAATTTCATGATGACGTGGCTTGGTGTGGACTTTTTTTTTTTTTAAGCCTCTTAGATTTAGCATTCACAAAAAAGCCTTTTAGTGTAGATGCAGATGCTCCTGTCCTTCTAGGAAATTATTTTATACCTCTGACAACATTTTGTCACCTCCTTTTAACTTATTTATTTATTTTTTAGGCGAGGCAACCCTTGGTTGACCTCACAGATTGCAAGGACCTTGTCAGTTAACAATCCCTTATTTTTTTATTTTTACCCCTACAGCACCTAGTCTTCGTAGGTGGTCTCCCATCCGAGGACTAACCAGGCCTGCCACTGCTTAGCTTCTGAGACCAGACGGGATCTGGCTTGTTCAGGGTAGCATGGCCGTAGATTTCCTTTAACTTTTTTTTGAATCTACTGTTGTTGAATTTCCTGTAATGATTTATGTTTCTTTTCTTTTTATTTTTTTCCATGTCTTTTTGAAGATTTTCTCAGTTTTTTCATTCAAACTTTTGTTGAATATTTAATTGCCAGTATAATATTTTTAATTTTCTAGGGTTTGCTCTTAATGAAAAAAAATTTTTCCCCTTAATTTTTTCCTTTTGAAAATACTTTTCAAAACATTTTGTTGTTATGTACTTGATATTTTCTGACAATCTGTGTCCCTGTATCAATTTAAGTTTCTTCTTCCTTCATTGATTCTGTTTTCTTCAAGTTCTCTTTTGTCTTTGTTTTGGTCTCCTTACATTCATGTTGGAGGCTTTTCACACATGTCTAATAATCTTTCGCTGCTTCTTTGCATTAAAGAGTCAGGCGGTGGGTAAAATATAGTGATAATATATGTAACCATTGTGGAAGAAGGCAGTAATCAGTGCAGTAGCTACAAGGTTTAAAGGACTGCTTCATCTCAGGACTCATCCAGAAATTTACTTCTCCCATGAAATATACCTGGCATCATTAAACCCTACTACTGTTGCAAAAAGTAAAAGAGAGAAAGGGAAAAAATAGGAGAGACAGACCAAGAGACCCAAAGATATGGATCAATAAGGGTGTGTGTACAAGTATATATGCAGGAGTGGGGGTAGAAGGGAGAGAGAGAGAGAGAGAGAGAGAGAGAGAGAGAGAGAGAGAGAGAGAGAGAGAGAGAGAAGAGAAGAGAAAGAGAGAGAAGAGAATGTTGTAGGATGTTGAGATGTTGAGAGTGGGGGTAGGTGGTGAATAGATGAAAACGAGAATATATATTCCAATGTTTGTGAAATGAACTTAATGACCCTTCAGTAAAGAGAAGCTTTGTGTAGATTTTGGCCAGAAAAAAAAAATGGCAAAGAAGGAAAATTCACATTAATGATTTTCTGTGGTTAATTATTGTTTTTTATTTCATTACATCATTATTCCTGAAATAGTCTTTCCTGAGTTAATTAAAGGTGATAAAATGAACACCTTCCATCAGTTTATTACTCATGTACACATTTCTGCTACTGTTATAAAAGAGAGATCCATTTACATGGCTGGTTCAGCGTGAAGTATAAATTGAATGTTTTTTGTAATGACATGGAATTTTTTTTGTTTGTAATTTCATTACTTAGATTCTACTTCTGATTTTTTATCTCTATTTTGGGATGATTTGTGAGGCAATTATTGCTGTTAACCTTAGAATTTTGTCAGTAATAGTATAGAGGAGTACTCACATGCTTCTTATTTATATCCTTTTAAGAAAGAAATCTTTCTATTTAAAAGAATCAGAGGTAAGAACGAGTTCAACACCCAGTGGTAGCTAGATCTCACTGAGTTCTGTTAATTCTCATTCCTAGTTTTCTCCTTTGTTCTGGAAGGAACCTTTCTAGAGAAAGATAAGAAATAGCTTGTGTGTGTGTGTGTGTGTGTGTGTGTGTGTGTGTGTGTGCGCGTGTGTGCGCGCGCGCGCGCACAAGCACACACACACATTCCTTTACATTGCAGATTTTCTTGGATTTCATCCTCCTTTTTCAAAGTGTCAGTATTTAAGTGTGACAGGGTTAGCAGTGTAACTCTGCTATTGACTTTTTAAAAATAAGGTAATCGTATTGCCATACCTGTATCCTATATATTTGATTAGATATCTGGCTTGAATGACTTAACCTAGACTTGGTGTATCCATCTCTATTTATCTCTGTTTCTGTCTCTATATGTTTGTACACACACATACAAAGATATATATAGGAAAAGCATTCAAATGTATATCTGAGTATACACTTACACACAAAGATATATATCTTTGTATGGGTGTAAGTGTATACTCAGATATACATTTGAATGCTTTCCTATCCTCAGTATGTTTAATACTACCTTTGAGAAAGCTAATTGTTTGTTGTTACTGGTCATCTGTGAAACAGCATCTTGATTGCTGCTCTAATAAACACAGCTATCTAATTATGAACCTTTCCTCCCTCATCCTACCTCCTCAGAGCTGGGCCATTTGGCCTTTTATAGAGCTATCTCTTCTAACAACCTTTGTTTCAAACTTTTTTTTTCCCTATCATACATCGTTTTTTTTTTTTTTTTTTTAATACAAAGAGAGAAAACCATGAATGAAAATGAGTGTATTCTCTCTAGGTTAGGGGTAAAAGCGAATTAATTTAATCCAATTATGTGCCTTGTCCCTCTTACCTATCTCCCTCCCCACCACCCTCACCCCACCCCGGCCCCGACCCGTTGGTTGATCCAGGGCTGGCTGTGGGACCCACATCTGGCCTTTGAGATGTGAGGACTTTGCTGCTGTGAGGCTTCTGGAACTGACCCCCATGCTCTGAAGAAGGAAACACACAGGAGGCCTCTTCTGCCTCAGACATTCTCATGTGGATATGACGTTGGAGCTGCAGCAGCTGTCTTGTGGACCACACAGGGAGTTACCCAAAGAGAAAACTGATATGCTGAGAGACAGCCAATGCTTCAGTCCTTGATGACACTGTTGAGCTGCTGAGTTAAACACTTAAACAGTCACCTCGCCATGTATACCTACATGCATTTCTATGCTTTTTCTCATGTAAGACAATCAAGGCCCTGTTTCTAAAGTCAGTTCAGTTTGGGTTTTTAAAATTTGCAGCCAAAAGCATTATTGATGAAACACGTCATTGCTTTACCTTTTATTTCCATTTCCCCTGGTGATTATTAACACCTGTTAACCCTCTTTTTGCTTTTAAGCCAGTGGAGGAAATTGTAGGCCAGGTTATTTTGTCTAGTATTACTGGGATAATGATAAACATTGAGAGAAACAAAACTCTGAAGGATTTTTCTGTAAAATTGATTTACCTACATCCCAAAGGATCTCATTACTTCTTTCATCTCTGACAAATATTTATGGAACAATATGCTTTTCTTTTTCAGTTTATAGGGGAATAACTTTTATTAATATTCACTTTATTCAAAATGGTTTGAAATAAATTACAAAATGGAATGGCAGAAACTAAATTATCTTATGTCCAAAATAATAAGAACAAACAGTGTTTGGTGACCTTTAGTTATTGTAGACTTCTTCCAGAGATATACATTTAGAAACATATTTGGCTTTTATTAAAAAAAAATAAATTTTGGAAAGGGTCTCCTCTATAGTGAATATATATATATATATACTGGTTTGTAAGGCATCTATAAAACAACAACATGAATTGTTCATGTTTTTAATAATTTGCTTACTGTACTATTGATTGCAGGGGGGGAAAAAGGAACATTTTAGAATATCCAAATTTATGTTGATTTTACATTAACCTAAGGAGATATTGTATTGTAAGAATGGTAGCAGCCGTTAAAGATTCTTGTCCAAACAGCTTGCCAGGTTTTTAAATTATTCTGCTGTATTATTTCTCCACTTAATTTATTCAGTAAGCACTGACGACCTGGCTCTACAGGCCAACCAGAATACAGAGAAGTCCCTGTCCTCATGGAACATCCTGGTCAGGGGACAGATAAAGACACAGACAGTATATTTCGATGTTATAGTGACAGCACGGGTATGTGCAGGGAGCTGTGGGAGCACATAGGATGGGAACCAAATACAGATCTGGTGGGGAGGAGAAGGAAAAAGATATTCTGGTATAAGGAATATTTAAAATAGGAAACTAGGAGGCACAGAAAATGTTTTTTGGAAAAGTTCTAATGCTAATACTTGGCTTGATCCTTTTCATATTTTTATGTTCGTGGCATGAGATTATGTCATAAGCTCAATGCATAGCTCTAATAATAATAACGAATTTATTAGTGTTGACCAGGGTGGTTAAGAGGGTGAGCTTCCGTCGAGTACTTGCGGTGTGACTTGAGGCGTAGTAATTGCACTGTATTTTGTTCATCTGTAAAATGGGGATGATAGGAATCTGTATGTTAGAGAGCTGTTACGAGGTTTCGGTGTGTAGATTTAGAAGAGTGCTTGGCACATGCTGAGTGCTCAGCAAACATGAGTTGTTGTTGTTGTTGTTGTTGTCGTCGTCATTGTTGTTGTTATGATCTAATCTTTTCAGTAATCTGACAAGGTAATGTGGTAGACAGAATAATAGATACCAGGATGTTCGCACCCTAATTTCAGAACCTGTGAATATGTTTCCTTACATGACAAAAAGGCATTTGCCGATATAGTATGTTATTATAGGTACTATTCCTATTTTACAGTGTAGCAATGAGCTCTGGGAGGTTAAGTTGCCCCGCCAACCTGCCAGCCTGCAGTTGCCCTGGTTTTGGCCTTCCTCCAGTTTCCTCTGCTTGCAAGTCCTGATCCCAGCACAAAGTCTTAAACTGGCAGATTGCCTCTCTTCTCCTTGAGATACATTTTTTCAGGTAGCCCACCACTAGCTGTTCCCCTCTGTTAAATCACTTAAAAACTCTCTTCTAACCCTTTCTCTCTTTTTAAAAGTTTTAGAAATCTCTTTTTCACTGATAGCTCTCCCATTCCTCCTGTCCTTGTGAATTTACGCCTCCTCTCTCCCCCACAGAAATCCGTGGTCAGCCAGCCATTCTCAATGCAAACAGCATATTAATTTTTGACCCATGGCAGTACCTCCTCTCACTCGCGTCCCCTCAGAAGACTGCGAACAGTAGCATAAATTCAGCCAAGATGACCACAGTAAAAAAAAAAGTCTCACGTGGCCTTTATGAAAACACCCACAGTTTTTGTACTCTTGAGTAATTCTTTCCATACAGTTAATGGTAGTGCAGTAGGTATGAGGCAAAATGTTCCTACACACTCTGCCAAAATATTCATAATGGATAAATTTCATGTTTTTGGACAAATGTCTATGTATTCACTTGTTTTTTTATGCATTTTCTAGGAATTTACTCATACTTTCATGAACTCCTTCCCCATTTTGGGGGAGGAAAGGAAATTGCAGTGCATACTTTTCTGAGTATGTGTGTCTGAGAGGCCTGGTGTTCTTAAAGACCTTTTATGAAAAGGAAATGCTGCAAATAAAGATTACCAAAATTGGTTATTTAAAAGCAAAAGACAATATGATTAATCAAAATTTTGAAATGTTCATTTCTAAACACTCACACTACCACATTACAGAAAATATTAAGGGGAATAAGTAAATGTTAATTAAGAGAATATTTTTAAAAACTAGTGTTTAAATATATAATACATAGAATATTTACTTTTATATTAACAAGTTCTCATTCTTCGAAATTGTAACTGTCAGGTCTTTACAGAACAGATATGTCCAGAGCTGCTTTCTCATTCTCTTGTAATGTACAAGAATAATTCAAACATTTTTCATCTGTTATATAAAGATGAACACTATAATAGATCTTTATATTAAGTTTTCTGTTCCCAGCTTTCTAACTGTAATTCCATTCTCGTTTTATTTCCACCTCTGCAAGTACATCTGAATAAATGAAACTGACATCGTAGTTATCCATTTTAATATAAATCTTAAATTTATTATGCTTTATGAAATGAGTAATTATTTCCATAACTTTGTTGTGCTTCAGAATGATCATATTAGAATCTTGTTTCCACACGGAGGCTGAGAATTGCTAACCTAGAGCCTTCTGTGAAGAAAGGAAGAAGCTGGTATTTTTATATTAGAATTTCGTTAAAATGCAAAAGAAGGCAACTTGGTGATGTGGCACAAAGATTTACAAGTAAGACAATAATGATTTGATATGAGGCAGTTCTGAATTAATAGATGTGTCAGTACAGTGAATACCGTACTTACTTACTCATCAAAGGTCTGGATGATAAATGAGCTAATGCCTATATAACACTAAGATTCTGTTAGAAGGAATTTAGTAAAATATGTAGTGTCTTGTTACTAGTGAATGTGTATTTGAATAAACATACTGTAAGTTTAGTGTATATTTGTATTCCATTCATTAATTTATTCAACGAATGCAGATTACACATCTGTTACGTTCCAGGCACTATTCTAGGTGCTGTGTTAATAACTGTGAGTAAGGAAAGGTAAGCAGGAGAAGATCACATTGGGCATTTTAAGAAGTTTGGATTTTATTCTAACTGCAGTGGAAGCCATTGCATTTTAATGAGGAAAATTATATAATTTGTAAATATGTAATAAGTTATATAATTAATAAAGAGATCACTCTGGCTTCTCTGCATGTAATGGATTATTTGGAGAAACAGAGGGAATTGGAAGACTGGGCAGAGTCCTTAAAGCAGATCAGGGGAAAAGTGATGGTGTCTTGTCTTGGGGTTAAGGAAGAAGAAATGCAGAGCAGTGGATAGCTTCAGAAAGTGGTGTCAGTAAGACGTATGCAATAGGTAGATACGGAGGAGGGCGGGTGTGGGAAGGAAGAATTAATCTTGGTTCTAGTTTTTGGCCTGAGCAAGAATTTAGGTGTTAAAGACAGAGAAATCTGGGAAAGAACAGATTTTGGGGTGGGTAGGGAATCAACACTTAGGTTAACTAGGAAATTAGATTTCTAGTCTGAAGTTGAAGTGTGAGGTCAGGAGAGAAAGGATGGATTTGAGGTTCACTGAAACAGAGGTGACATTTTAAACTAAGAATAAATGATGGAACATCTGTGCAGATAGAGAAGAGAGAGGATTGGTTGCAGGACTGAGCCCTGGGACATTCCATAATTTAGAAGTCAAGCAGGAAGATGTATTCAGTATTGAAAATATGGAGGGACCATGGACGTAGAAACTAAGGGAATGCTGTCTTGGAATCCAAGAAAAGAAAGGGTGACAAGAAAGAGAATATTGTTAACTGTTCAATTCTAATGAGAGTTCAGCTATAAACGGGAGAGAGAAGTGACCGTTGGATTGGGAGTCATGGAGGTTCTTCAACCCAATTTGATTTAGTTAAAGTGAAAATGGAAGCTAAGAAAATAGTAATAATGAGTATAGGCAACTCTTTGAAGAAATGTTCACATGAAGTGGAACAGCAATAGGATGGTAGCTCAGAAAAATTATATTGGAGTATGTTTGGAGGTTGATAGAAATGATTCAAGAGGCAAGAAAAATTTAATGATAACAAATAAATAGACTAACTTTACAGTGTTGAGGAATTGAGGTTATAATTGTCAAGAGACAGGTAAAATTCATATTAAAATCTGGGAATTTAACACTAAGAATTTTGATAAAACAGTGAATCTTTTGCACACCAGATTTCGAAAGCAATGCACAAGTAAATGGAGCTTTATGACTTTTTTCTCTCAATGACAGAATCTTGTATAATGTCTTCTTGATAAAAATTGTAAACAAATTGTAAAAAAATAGAAACAAATTGTAAAATTGTTTCTATTATTGAATAAATAGAAACCTTATATATAGTTTTTATCTCTGAAGGTATACCGGCAGGAAGTTGGACATAGAATATTTGTCAGTATTTTGGTCATTTCTTATAGGTTTTAAGAATCGTATTAAAATATATGTCCTTCATATATTTTATATGAAGTTAAGTAGTTTAAAAGATAAACGAGGGAAATTGTTTTTAAAAAATTTCCCAGGACCCCTGGAGAAGATATACTCCTTGGAAGCAAAATATGCAGTATATCTTCAGAAACGACTTTCATCATGAAAAGTCAAAATCTACTCCAAATCTGTTGTATGCAAGTATTGAACTTTTAATAGACTTAACAGAACCTGTAGTGTCTTGTCAGGCATAACTGTTATAAACCGTAAAACGCTCAGGCAAAATTATTTGAAAATATTTGACATGTTTCTATCTTTGTTATGAATTCCATCAGTAGGAATATATCGTCATTAGTGGAGAACCTTTCAAAAATAATGTTTAGAAAATCTTCCTTTCATTGCTTCAAAAGTGTACTTTGTATCATTTACATTATAAGAGACAGTTCATAATTCACTGCCAAGGTCTAACTCAGGCAGGAATTTGCATTCTGGGATCTGGACCATGTATCAGGGAAGTGGTGAGTTGGGGGCCCTTCTTATATCCTCTCATGTGTGCTCAGCTTTTCAGGCTCTAGTGTCTTCATGTAGCAATTTGGCTGCAATTCACAAAAAGCCCGTAATATTGACTTATTGGAGAAGTTTTTTTTTTTTCCTCTGGTAGGTCTTTCAGGGCAGGTCTGATCACTGCTCAGGGACCCTTCCAGTTCATCCCTTCCTTATGCACTGGGGTGCTATCCCTACTCCCGACAAGAAGGAAAAATGGAGAAGGAGGCAAAGGGACATTTTGTCTGTACCATATTGACCAGAATGTTATCATATCATAATTTTGGGTGTAGATGTAGCATTAGCTTTAATGCTACCTGATAGATAGTTTATTGGAACGTGATCATTGGCCAGCTCTTTAAGAAGGGTTAAGCTAGTTGTGGCTCATGTCCCACACATTCAGAAAGTTATCTCAGAGGACAGAACTGACATTCTTGAGAGAGAGAACATTCAATTCGCTGAATCCTCCACCCGTTTTCTCTGAATTCCAAAAGCCAAGTAGCTGTGACATTTTAAATGGTGTGTTGTGTTGCTCCTGCCTTCCATCGTCTGTGATTGATTTGTTCAGACGGGTGGCGTAGAGTTGAAATAGCATGTCCTATGGGAATGAATTGATAATATTCTGATGCGGAACTGGTATCCTTCTCCTGTAACTTTTAAGACTTTTTTTTGTAACACAATAATGTCTTATTTAGCCAGAAAGTAAGTGAATTCACAGAAAAGTTTTCTCCTTAGTGAAGAAAAAAGTTCATTCTGATTGGTTGGCAAGAAACCATGCCTTTGCATGCAATATGTAATGTTTTAAACAACTAAATCCATATTCTGATTTTTGTCTTTTTTTTTTTCAGGCAGTTGTTGTAATATACTTTTCTTTTTTCTGTATGTTGGATTTTCTATGTATCTATATCATGCTCTAAAAAATTTTATAGCTTTGTAGCAGCATTAAGGGACATGAGTAAGTAGGTGAATCACATTTTATTTTTCATGCCCAAGCTGTTTCCTTTTTCATTGTGTCCAATTAAAATATGTTACAGTTTTCATAGTAAACGTTTCAATGTAATATTTGAAGAATGAGGGACAGCTGGATTGAACAGTTGCTTTTTTTGTGGACATTTTTGGAATTACTAAAATATGCTTTAAAATTACCTATCTTTGTTTTTCTCTGCCATTAATTTCTATTTAAAGGCACTGCCACTGAAAATTGAAGTTCCATACTTCACAAAAGTTTCAAAGTAATTCAATTTTACAGTAAACTTAATTTGTATTAATCATGTTCAAAGATGCTGCGGTACAGACTTCTGTATGTTCACCAAATACTTTTTTCCTGGACACACAGCTGGATTACATTTCTCAGCCACCTTGGCTCTTGGGTTTGCTCATGCACTTGAGTTCCAGGGAATGGAGTGTAGATGGAAATGATGTGTGCCATTTCAAGGCGTTGCCCATGAAACTCTTCTCCATGACCTCCATGGTCTGTTTCCTGCACATCATGACTGAATGCAGGAGAGGATGTAGCCTTAGCAGATGGTTAGACACACTAGTCTATAAAAGCGTGAGGCCCTGCCGGAGCCAGCCGGCTAAAGTCGATCAGTACCTGAAAGAGGAGGGGGTGAAGCCTAATAAAAGAAGAAGATAGGAAAGCGCTTCGGGAGGGCATACAGCCACTGCTGCAGCCTCGAGTTTACTTAGCACAGCCTTTATATAAGTTTTTGGATACAATAGCAGAGTACCATAGCAAAGCACGGAGTACAATAGCAAAGTACAGAGTACAATGGCAAAACACAATGTACATTACCGTAGGAATGCTGACATTTACATAAGTTCCTATATATCCTTCCCTCAGGGTACAAACATCCTTTTCTGGGCTGTAAAACATTCCACTATCTTAAAAGGATTTCTTTAGGAGGCAGACCTCCCCTCCAGGGTCAGTAATGTTTAACTCCACATCCTGCTTCCTAGAACCTTTGTTTAAGCAGTCTCAGCAGCAGCTGCTGCTTCATGGCTATCAGCTACGTGACTTCTTCAGTGTCTCTTAATGGCTCCCGACAAGACCCTCAGTGATTGTGTGGAGCAGGGTCTCCCTCTCTTCTCCATATGCTGTGCTACGGATGAGAAGTCAACTTCTAAAGTCTCATGTATTGATACCAAAAAGTATATGCTTCTGTCTTTTTTGGACTATGGACTCCAGCTGTTTACTCTGGAGAAAATGGCATTTAGTGAATACAGGATACTTGTCTTCGACAGATAATTTGCCAAAATTTTCAAGCATGGATGTTTTGTTTGCCTAACATAAAGATTCTATCTCATTTTGTACCAGCTCTTTTCTAATTCTGCAAAGTGATGTGAATTGTATACCCACCAGGAATGTTTGGGACAGTCCAGCATCAAGAAGACACTTCAGTTTGCCCTAAATCATGAAAATTTCTGCAGTAGATAATTAACATTGGTAATTGTATTGTTTTATTGCCAGTTTACTGGGATGATCTGTAATGTGGCTTGGCAACAGTTGACAGCTGTCGGAAGCCATTTGAAATAATTTACTGATTAGAGATAAGTTATTAATTCTTGCTCAGCTTTTTCACGTGAATGTTAAAAGTGTATTTTCGCCTCTTAAATTTGGTAATAGCTTTTCCTCTACATGCAAGTATTGCTAATAAGCTAATAAATTCCTTTCCCTTGAGAATCAACTTTTGGATGCCTTTAATGGATAATATTTTTTTAATGCATTTGTTTCTCAGATGGTTGTTTTAGTGTTATATTTATTTTGAAAACTTACTTCAGAGACCTGGAGTGAAGTCCTCTTTTTCTTGTTTCAGGAAACAGTGGGAAGCTATTAAATCTCTTCTTGCCCATTTGTTTAATTCAGTATATTCTCTATCAAGAATAGATTGTACTCTCTCACTTTCTAGATCAGGTAGTTGCCTTCTCAAGATTTTGGTGGTGATAATGGCAATTAAAATATTAATATGATTAAGTGTCAGGATATCAAAGGCCAGGGGCCTGTCTTTTCTGAAAGGAGTGAGTGCTTGTGTGTTCTGGGCTGGTGGATATTTAATTTCGTTTAGGGATTTTTGGCTTGCATGAATACTAGATTCTTGTGCTGATTCTATCAATTTCTTACTATGTGATATCAAATAAATCTCTCAACCTTTCTTTCCTTTCTTTTTCATTCATACCTATAATATGAAAAGTTCGGGAGCCCTTTGAAACTCTGCGATAATGTGATCCATTGAATTTATGATTTACCTGTGGCAGGTAGTGTTTTTACCCTTGGTGGTAGTAATCCTATAATTAGAGGTAAGAATAAGTTTTTGAAGAAGGAAAATAATAAAAGAGAAAATCAAATGAGAAAAATAAAGGAAACAAGAAAAAATACACCTCAATGAGGGGTATTTTCACAATTCCCCCAAACAAGTTTATTTCTGTTCCTTATTAGATTTTTTTATAAATCTTCCTTTAAGAAGAAGGGAGGAAGATTATTAAATAGTTTCTTCCCAAAGTTTGAAGTCCTAGAAACATTGAAATATATTTTCTAAAATTATTTATGAGAAATTTTGTTTCCCTTTTAAGTTTTAAGTAAAGGATATGAAATCCTC
The DNA here is from genome assembly GCF_014176215.1 of Rousettus aegyptiacus. Lineage (NCBI taxonomy): Eukaryota > Metazoa > Chordata > Mammalia > Chiroptera > Pteropodidae > Rousettus > Rousettus aegyptiacus. The sequence goes on along the minus strand of NW_023416311.1, from coordinate 85,355,871 downwards.
CACAAGAAATTATTCTCTTTGGGTCAGCATCCATCTGTGCAATGACATGACTAAATATTTTTCAGAAACAACTGTAGAAATTCTTGAGGCTGCGATTGCCTATTCAGATTACATGCCTTTCATTTCTGCTTTTGGAATGAACGAACAAATATGTAGCTCAGTGAAATTGTATTGTATGTGTGAAAATTGATTCTTTACTTTTACCTACCTTATTAAGCATGCAAATTGCTCACTTTTCAGTAGATTCATTTACAATAAATTACAGCTAATCAAATGTGTCACTTGTTTCCTTTTAAGTGACACAGTGTATGTGCCAGCACAGCAAAGGGAAAAATCACTTTTGTTGTCCTTTACCGAAAACAGAAATTAATTGATTCAGAAATGAGTTTGCAGCTACATGAACTGATATTGACAACTTGATGTGTAGATGAATAAGAATCACATTTGTGTTCGTCAGAAACGACTGCTCTTGATATATGGTGAAATGTCGCATAATTCTTTCCTCTTCTACTCACCTGTCTGTATATGATACTCCCTGTTTAATATTTTTGTTATTATAATTATAGTTAAAATATCTGAACTTTTTTGGTTGGAGAGCTTAATACCTTTTACATGTATTTAGTTGTTTCTCAAAAACCATTTTACGTGTTTGTGTATATGTGCATTAGCTAGAGGTGCATGCTGCCTAATGTCTAGAGGAAGAAAAACTATTAGTGAACTATTTACCCTTTAACAAGATATTCATACATACGTTCAGATAAAATTTTATATTTGAATCATCACTGTTAATCTGGAAAAGTATTAGCCAACTATCACTCCCTAACATGAACACATGTTCAATCAGGGCATATCTGTGAAATTCAAACATAATTTCATGTATTTACTGCTAATAATGGCTGTTAATTAAAGCAGAATTAGTGGGCTAAGTGATATAAATGAAAGGATAATTTATCAATTTACTAACTGTTTTTTCCAGAGCAGACATTTTCATTTGTTTACAAAGCATACGACACCGGTACTAAAACAGGTTTTTAGTTAAGTTGCAATAGCAGTAGAAGATCTGTTAGAGCCGAAGCCAGCCTTTGTAAAACATAATCAGTATGTTCTTTTCTGTTAGTGTTTGTATTTCAAAATGGCACTGCTAATGTTGGCCTTACCGGTTTGTAAGCAATACAGCTTAGATAGTTTTTCTAATTCTGTGCATATATGCAAGATTTCCTCCAAGTCCTGCCTATAGGAGCATCCCTTAAAGCCCGAGCTGTTTATGGCAATGCCACCTACTCCTATGGTATTTCCATGCCTCTTTTTAGAAAGCTGACAGTTTGATTGTGTTATATGTGGTTATTCCACAGCTCTGCCGTATTGCTTCAAGTTATCTCCCTCCCGGCTCCTGTTGCAGCTTTTTTTTTTTTTCCTTTTAAGTTCTCTTACTTAGCTATGTGTCAGACAGATCTGGGTTTGAAGCTTCACTTTTTCCCTTAGTAGGACTGTAACTTCGGCAGTGTATTTAAACTTGGGAGTCTCTGTTTCCGCAGATGTACAATAATAGTTTATGGTATTTTATTAAATGACATAATTAAGTGCTTGGTATATAAAAGGTATTCAGTAAAAGTCTATTAAATGAAGGAAGTATGGGTGAACTGTTTCATTAGTTACTTTCCAAGCTTTATTTCTTCCCATTTTATAAATAAATTTTTACTGATAAAAGTGCCTCAATTTGATTTCAAAATCTGAGAGAGGAGGCTGTTTTTTTCTCATTTAACCACATCGATTAGTATCACCACTGTAAATCATGTTGTATATTGCAAATGATGTCTCGATTTAAAAAATCCTCTGGGAACAAAGCTCCATTTAATAAAGTTGGCTCGGGTACAGCGATGACTGAGAAAGTTCCCTTTCCACAGTTTGAGAAAACTCACAAGGGAGCTGTTTTGCATGTTGGTCTCATGCAGATACGCTGGCTGCTGAATGTGCCGTGAGAAGGGCAGGACCACCAAGGCTGGTGCAGGCTGGTCATATGCCACAATGTGGGAGGCACTGCCCAGGGCTCGTCACCGTGGGTCACCTCCATCTCCATGCTGTAGACCTTTCCCATGGGGCAGAAGCCAGGCCCCTGGCTTGGCACAGCTTCCTTATTTGGAGCGGAAGGGTGGAAATGCATGGGGGAGGGCCTGTGCATCTTAGAATCATACACCCCCTGTTTCTTACATTGTTTCTTTTTGTGGAAATAACAAAAAGTATGTCATGAGAAACTACTCTGCCATTTAAGGACAAGGTAATCCTATGCTGTAGGGTAAGGATGATATTTATAGTCATGAATCAAAACCATCTGAGGTTTCTCAGGGCCTTTTAAGCTGGTAAGAAAAACACCACTTTCTTTGTACTCATGTTTGTGACAGAGCATGGCCCTGATAATAGTTTTGCTAATCATTTCATCCTTAGCTTCCTATCAGCAGGGCTATAGTGTTTTTATGACCACCTCCCCCGCTTGATAGTGAACATTTGAGCTACTTCCTTGTGCAAAGAGCTGTAGGCACATTTGGACGCGTAGTGAGTCAGACCTGGCTCTCCGGTGCCAAAGACTTCCTTCTGCTGGAGTTCGCCCAGTCCTCTCGCCCACCGCTCCAGCTTCCCACCAGGTTTGGCTTCCTCTGCTAAAGAGGAACCCTGACCCACTCGAGCTGCTTTCCTCTTTTCATGTTCTTCTTGTGTGGGTACCGTTTCAAGTGCTTTGATCAAACTTTGGCATCGGTAGATGTGGACTCTATTTTTAAAAAGTAAAATCCTTCAGGCAATCTGCATTGCTCGTAGGCTTGCTTTCAGTTCTCGTCAACAAAATATGTGAAGGTCAATTGTGATTTGTACCTTCCACAGGTGTTACACGTACATAGAGGAATAAAATGCAATCTCTGCGCGTGAGGAGGTCCAGGTTCCACGTTTAGGCTGGGAGCTGTAAACCTAAAAATGAAAAGTTCGACCAATGAGGGTGGTGTTTAAACTCCCCCAGTCTTTTTCTTTTTCTCATCTACAGATTTCTACCCAGTCATCACTTTTTCTAGGGACACCTCCTCATACCATCGGCAAGTCCTGTGCCTTGTTTTATGCTCCTATTTATGGTGTAGTCTTCCTTCATAGCATTTGTCATGACTATAATTTTCATTTATTTGGGTGGTATTTTCGTTGTGTTTCCCTCTGATGGATTGAAAACTTCCTGAGTTCAGGTGGGGGAGGGAGCTGTCTTAATTCAGCTGTGTTGGCACAGAGTAGGTCTTCAGTAACCATTTACTCTCTGCTTGGCTGAATGAGTGTTGAGTTCTAACTGTTAATGACTGGAGAATAATTACTGAATTCAGTTTCTTAATACTTCTTTTTACTCCAAGTGTGGATGTCATTTCTCTTAAGGGCTTAATATTTATAAAAACCTCTCATGAGTTCTTTTGTTTTGCAGTATTTTTAGTCGTAATGAGGTAATCGCTTTGAATTGCTTCCTCAGAATCATGTTTGTTATTGTTGGAATGGATTTAGACGGTACATATTTGAGAAGAAAGGTCTTGGGACTGGAGCTGGGCAGACATAAACATTGCCAGCATTCAGTCGTTCTGTGTCATTCTTCTAGGTGGAAGTAAATTAAGGCTTAGTTTTCCTTTGGATTCTAATGAATATTTATTGTTTCTTCTATTAAATGACAACAGCCAGTGAGAGGCTTCATTGCTATTTTCAATTTTTAGACATCAGAGTGGGTATAGGTGATGAACGGAAGCTATTGCTGTTGGACTGACTTAAAATAATGATTTGAATTTTGAATTATTGATAATTTACTCATCAAAAATGGTAAAAATGATTCTATTCTGTTGACCTTAACATTTTGAGTTCCGAGAAATTTTTTTATCATTTCGATATTTGTATACATTCTTTTAAAGTTAACATCATTCTCATTCCTCTCTAATATTCTGAGTGCAATTTAATTGATACTTAGCTCAACCAAAATTCGACTAATTCTTGCTCTCATTGCTTTGGCAACTGTGAACTAAGTAAAAACAGTTTTCAACAGAATCATCTCATCATTTTAGGAACTTTTTCTTTGTTAACTACTATCGATTTGCAAAACTGATGCCAAATAGAATTAGACGTGTCTCCATTCACATAATTGCTTTGCAAAGGAAACAATATACAGAGGAAAAATAATTTTTTCTTCACATGTGGCTGTTAGATACAGTTCATGATTGGTTTATTGATTGATTTCCGAGTTGGAGCAGGAGCTGGTGTCTGCTACAGATAAGTGTTAATAAATGTGCTCTACAAATTCAATTAAATAATTGTAAAAATGATCAAATTTAATGAAAGGCATCTATACCAAAGGAGACCTAGGTTCTGGACCAATATGCTGTGTAGCTAGGGGCAAATTGATAGAGCTCTTTGGAGCTTAATTTTCTTACCTATAAAATGAAAGGCCCAGATAGATGGCCCATTTTCATGACTGTAATTCTCCTAGTGTTATGGGAGTAAACATTTTTTCTCTTCTCAGTTAAGAAAGCTCTTTTTGAATTATTTCTTTTTGGTTAGATTTGAATTCTCTTGCAGGCATCTTCCATCAATCTCTTCAAGATTAATTTTCTCAAACGTTTTTTTCATCCTTTTCTTATTGATACCTTGACAAAGATGAATTTTTCAGTATTTTTCTTGTCACTTTGCCACTTTCAACATGAAGATACTCATTGGTTTTAAAAAGGAAAAAAAAAGTATTCATTAGGACTATAAAGTCTGGCCTTGAAGCATTTCCTATCTTTTATTTAATGTCCCTTACCTGAACAGAATTTATTTTAGAATGTGATATGGGTGAAGAAAAGAGTTCCATGCACTTGAGAATGTAAGTATAGTCAAATAAATGTTTTAAATGCTTTCTTAAAGCAAACTCATATGGAAATGTATTAAGTGTTTTTGCTTGTCTACTACCAATTAGGGCAAACACCTGGGTATATTTTCTCTTTTAATATCTAAATAGATTTTTGAAAACCATAAAACTTAGAGCCATCAGTAAAGATAGTAGGAGAATGTTAACTGGATTTTGTTTGGTCTTAGTTTTATACATTTTTTGTCTATGTAATTTTATAAATGTCGAACCTATTTTTATTTCTTGAAAGAAGTCAATATGACAAAACTGAGTGTCTGTGCTGATCATTAAGCAGTACTTTAGCTGATGAAATATATTCGATGCCAAAAATCATGGAGATACTTTTGCTATATTTTAAATGATTTCTTTGGAAAATGACTGTACATTTAGATTATGAGGTTTTTTGTTAATAATGATCAGAGGTGAAATATAATAGATGGAGAAAAGACTGCATAAACTTAGGTATATTAATTAGAAGACAAGGATGTAACCTGTGAGGAAAAGGGATATCTGCTGAATATACGTTTAGAAATATTTTGAGGAAGAAAGATTAGATCTTGTCGCAAAATAATCGGAAATTTCTTGCCACAAAGCAAAGCTCAGTGTGCAAAATCGTAAGAAGCCCATGAATTAGAGGAAAATGTCATGAAACCTAGTTCTACCTCTGATTCCACATGGAACTGAGCGGATCTCTAGAAATTTATGTTTCTTCATCTGTAAAATGAGGGTGCTCATTGGGTGATTATTGACTTCTTTTTCACTCTAACGCTCTGTGAAATCAGGATTATATTTACTATGTGCATTATCTTTTTTCCATTTCCACAGCCTTTTATTTATTCTTTGGTTGGCCTTTAGAGAGTGAAATAAAAATAAAAGCCCCTCCATTTCGAATTTCTTTTTTAGATTGATTTCTCTTTTGCTCTTCTGTCTAAAAGAATGTGCATGTTCCTCTGCTGGATTTGAGTCAAATGAAAATGTAAAGTAGGAAATTTGTAGCATTGTGCATTTGCTTGTGTGGGTCTGGCTCATGTAAATCTGGGAAGTCTGATAGAGTTCTTAAAGTTATTTATATGCTAAAGAAGAAAGATTTGCTTCTTGAAACATGAATAAAGGATCTCTAGACAGCTTTTTGTTCTTTCCTTTGTTTCATCCTAATCTTACTATGATGGGAAATGTTTATTATCCCCTTCAGATATCTTAATTATTTTTTTGAATGCAGTCATCAAGAAAGCATAAGGCATAGGACTTAATACTTAGGTATTTATTTATAGATTTCTTATTATAATCGGTTATGCATTTGCTTAATTATAGAACATAGTCTCATGAGCCATACCTTCAGAAATTAAAAGTTGAAATATATAGATTATATATAATTAATTGTCTAGGATTTCTAAATCTAAAAAGCTCTGAAAATTGCAACAAATTATTTTGTAGATTTCACCGATATTTAGTGGCAAACTCCTCCCCCTCCCCTTTTGCCTTCCCCTCCCTCTCCTCCTCCGGCTTCTTCTCCCCCATTCCCTCCCCCTTTCCTTTACCCTCCCCTACTCCTCCTCCTCCATCTCTCCACAGATATATTACTGTTTTTGATGGTAAGGTGTAAAATGTGCACTCTGCTACATTTTTAAAATATGGAAAACTGAATTTCAAAACAGATCTAGCCCCTGGGTGTTCGGATAAGTGATAACAGTCGTTATCCTTATTAAATTTCCCAAAGGATTAGCATATAAGCATAAGAACATTGGTTTCTTACTCACTGTTGTTCTCAGTGGAAATACAGTGCAATAAGTATACGATAATTTAGTGTATGCTTCTAAGGAAAGATAGAATTAGAGTCTGAAGAAATAAACTATATACAATGTGGGAGAGAATGTTAACAAATACGTACCATATGATAGATGGTACTTATCTACAGCAATTAGTACATAGTACTTCTGATTTTTAAAGCCAGTTTTTTGTTTGCTATAAACGCAAACAGTGTTTCATACAGATTTTCTAAAGGTGGTTAAATGAATTCTGGAAAGAAATGATTGATACGCAGAATGATACATAAAAACTAATGAACCAACTGACTGCTTTGGAAACATTATTTTGCTGAATAATTTGGCTTTGAAAGCAAAGTAGTAAAAATTGCTTTTTTAATGAAAAATGCAAATGACATACAATAGTTTTGACTCAGCAGATTTATATTTTTAACTACTATAGGGTTGAAACAGTAATTTTCACATAACAGTGCTTTTTTATTTTTGATCTGTGGTCATAGATGACTGATTCAAAAGGATGGAAAACTTGTTCCTGGTACAACAGATGGTCTCTATTGGACTTTCTGGTTCAATTGACATTTTAAAAAGAACTAAAAACTCAAATTGCTAATACCAGTAATTTTTGAAAAATATTTTCTTTTGCTTAACAAAATGTATTTTAAAGTTCTGGAAGTAGTTTTTAAAAGCTTTTAAATGTTTTCCTGATTGACTTAATTACTATTCATATTTTATAAGCCTATTTTTGAAAGATTATATTAAGTTGCAGTAACAGTATTTGTTTAGATTTCTATTAAACTATATCCAGGGACGGAAATCATGGTTGTTAAATAATTTAGAAAATGGCTCATCAATTATTGACTCTCACCCTCACAGTTTGTTATGCCTAAAAAGGGGCATTTTGTCAGCTACTATGGTAGATTCTTATGTCTTTAAATTATCATTTTCAATCTCTATTTTCAGTCTCTTCTTATGTGAGGCTTAATTTCCTAGCAAGTCAGATTCCCTACAGTTCCTTACAGATCTCATTCTCACACTTGTTCATCTTTTCCTTAAATCTGGAGTAATTAATTTCTGGTGTATTCTCAAGTATCACACACTTACCTCCAAAAACATTTCTTAAGTGGCCTTGTCCCATGTGGAGCATTTCCTTACTATCCTCACACTGTGTACAGTAACTAATAACTTTACTAATGAGGAATATGAACTTAGGTGACATACAGTGCTACGGAAAATAATTTTGGAAGCATTCAGAAAATCTTGAGGGAGCAAATATAAAATATAAAAATACAGATAAGAATGATGCAAAGGCTCTTAACATTCAACTTTATCTTTCTTTTCCATGAAGATTTTATTTCAGATCCCATATGGATATTTGGGTTTTTGTTTGTTTGTTTGTTTTAATTGTTATATGTGAAATTTACAATAATTTATGAAGGATATCTGGAGGGTAGAGATAGGGTTTGGGAAACCTCATAAAGGAGATCTCATCATTCTCCTCACTGGCCCTCTTGAGACAGGAAAGTGGAAAAAGAGAAGAAAAGACCTTTGCGATGGTGCAGAAGTAGAGTATCCAGTTTTTCCTTTGCTTTGAGCTGTCACTGGATGATGAAAGTGATAGTAATCGTACTCGGTCAGTCCCACTGATAACAGTGCAGCATGGAGGCGAACTGCTTGCTGAAAATTGCATAATCATTTTAAACAAGTCAATTTGTCAGTGAAGTATTTACTGTTATATAAAATTATATAAATTTGATTTTTTTTTTTTCTGATTTCATGTCCTTAGAACTGTATAATTCTCAACCAAATTGTGAATGTTCCCAGGATGGCTAGTATGTATTTTCTATCTCAGATTTACTAAGCAAAGACAGTTAACATTCTCGTACACGCTCACCCTCCCCACTTTTCTCCGCATTTTGTACCCTGAGAAATTTCTTTTTTGACTTATTTGGAGTTAAGAGGTGCTGGAGGTTTCCCATTTTCTTCATTGAATTCGTAGTGCGAAAATCAAGAATGCTAAGACACGGATTTATCCTTTAACCATACATTGCCTAGAAAGGGGAGCTGAGACAGGAGGTAGTTATGTACAACCTAATTCCAAACTATAACAAGATGACATATGCAGAATCAAGTGCTAGACAAACCTGTATTCTAGAGCCTCAATATCATTATCACTATAATGTATTGCTATAATGGAAATGCATCGTGAACAAAAGGGTTTGTAGTGACTGGAAGAACATTTTTATAAGCTGGATTGATGGTTGTTTCTTATGTGGTAGTGCTATAATAGGATTCTAGGGTACATTTGTTTGGCTCCTGGGGAACTATCCAAACAGAATAGTCTACAATTTATTGAAACATATTTGCATGGCCTGCAAATAATGAAATTTCAAGAACACTGAATGTCCTTTGCTGTTTGTTCAGATTCTATAATCAGTGTTGCAAATATCAAGTATGATGTTTTCATGATTTTGAACATGTTGAATTATAGATGAATGTACTTGAACCCTCTGCGCATAGTGTATAAATAAACACAGGCAGTGTGACTTCTTGGTTCTCATTTCATGACATACAGTATAATAAAATTCCATTATAGTGATTTGTTTCATGCAGATACATTATGGGCCAAATTATAGCCTTTAAAATATCACATAGTAAAAATATGTTCCGTGAGTGAAAGGCATGTGTTACTCATCTCTTCTAAAATCAGACTTATAAACGGACTTAAGTTAATTGGATTAGTTTATCTTTGATAGGACATAAAATACTTCCTATTCTACCATAATTTAAGAGCCATTCAGTGTATATGTCAAGGGAGCTATACATTTATTATGAGCACTTCTTAGGAGACAATGTGCCTCTGTATTGAACATCTGGAATACTATAGTGGATAAGATACATAGAGAAATGAGATCTAGTGGGAAAATGAATTATTGATCTGATGATTACCCAAACTATAACTAAAAAGTTTTAGGAGGAGTTAGTATAGGACTCTATGAAAATGTTTTGTAAGGAGACTTAATCTTGATGAATCAGGTTGGACAGAGTTTGGTGGAAGCTTAGAGAGAGGACTTGAGAAAGTAAAAATGTAAACTAATTCATGAAGGATGCATAGGATCTAGCCAAGAGATATAGAGGAGTTTTTCCCCCCTGTTTTATTAATCGAATATACTCTTATTTGAATTGAGGAATATAATTTTAAAATTCTAGTACTTTTCCCCATAACTATACTTGATTACTATTAATAAAGTTTAGAAAAAAAAGAGCAAACCTCATTAGCAATAACGATAATGATCCAAGAAACTTTCCCTCCAAAAAGCATACCCTTCCGGGGAAACCCTTCTCCTCCCAGAAAAGTCCTATGCAATTATAAATCCATATTTTAATAAATACACATGAATCTAAATTTTAACAAAAGTGGGGTTGGAGCATCATTAGATTACAGTTTTACATCCCTATTAGTGGCTGCAGCAACTTTGTAATAGACATGCTGTTATTTAATTAACCAATCCCTATTTGTAAATCTTTTAGTTACCTCTAACTTTTAAACAACCAGAAGTATTTTAAGCAAAATCTACTGTATTTATAAAGTTGACAATTAGTTTAGGACCTAAATTAACCTGAAATAAGGAAGCATTCATTTATCAGTTCTAGAGCTTCTTCGCTTATATTTGCATACTAAAGATGGTTCAAAGGAGAATTGGAGGTACAGACATTTAACTTACTGAAATCTGTATTCTTTACCAGAAATAAAGAACTCATTTGTTATGCCATGAACAGGAATCATTTGCATTATGATCAGTTTTTTACAACTTTAGCTTTTATCCCTACAGAATAGAAAAATAGCTGAGGCATCAGAAACCCCTTTAGAATCAGAAAATCAGTGCAAGGTCCACTATACAATGTCCAACGGTCCAATGAAAAACACCTAGAGTCTTTTTTACCCATTTCAGGTTTTTGATAGTTTTTTCTTATAGTCTTTCACCTGTGAGCTAAGTAATTTCCAAAGCTGATTTCTTCATCAGAAAAAGCTGCAGTGAGAGGGTTAATTGGCCATAGAGGCCTCCTTGAGTTTGCAAATCTAGAACCGTGAAATAGCGAGGTGATAGAATTAAGTTCTCTCCAGAAATTCATAAGAAATCTTGGGTTGGACTTTTAAAAGCCTCTGTTAATTTGTTTCTCCGAAGCCATAAAAACAAAGTCAAGAAAGTCTCTCCAATAAATTTCACCTTCAGCACTATATACTTGGGTGAATTTTTGTCTAGTTGAGGCTCCCAACATTTGCAAAGGTTCCTGACCTGCCAGAAGTTGACCTTTCTTATCGTCAATGACCCTGGGAACCTATGGCCAGGTGGTAGGCCAGTGTTCTTGGGAAGAGATTTGTAGATATTAACTTCCACATATAAAGTCAATCCCTGTTTCTCAATAGTTGTTTGTATTCCTGGTATTTGAGGGATAGTTTTGGTTACACAATCGATTTGTCTGATATTACCCTGCTTAAAAGAAAAGGGCCAATTCCTGTTGAACCTCTGAAAATAACTAGAAAAGGACCATGATAAGTAAGGACACCCATTAGAAGTTTCTAAATTCTGGAAGGATCAGTGAGGATTAGATGCTCTTTTAAAATGTTTCTTTTTAGTTTATAAAAGCAGTGTCTGCAAAATTGAAAATTAGATATAGCTTAAAAAGAAAGAAAAAAGAATCTGCTTCACGTGTCTGTTAGAAAACAGATTAAAACAGCAGCAACGTCAATACAAATTTCCACAATTAAATATGTCTCATCAGTTATTTCAGTCTTATGTAATTCTTGCTTCATTGGATCTAGAGTCAGCAGAGTCTGCCTCGATGAAACCTGCTTCCGTGGGAAAAATCTACGTATTAGTGTTTCCTTTAGATGTATATTTGGAAATGGTATTATAATTATAACTTGCTAAACTGCCACCTTTTCTTTTGTAAAGCCATTCACATGGTTATCTTTGTGTTCCCTATGTGTTGCTCTGAGGCTATCTTAGTTGAAGAATGACTTGCATTTGCTAATCGATTTCTAATCAATTAACTTTATGGTCAAGATATTTCAGATATAAATATAGTATCCTTGTTTTCAAATAATTGTACCTTTCGCATTAATCTTTTGAGATCGAATCATTTTTCAAACACTTAATGAAGAGTGAAAGGCTAATTGACTTTAGTTAGCTCTTAGAAATGCTATATTATAGTCTAGAAGTATTACTACTCTTCTCTTTAGTCGCTGACCTCCCAAAAGGCTATAATCCAGAAAGAAACAAATAAGCAAAGCAGTGGATAAGACTGTGGCTTTCCAAATCCAATTTCATGTATATATAGTATTGAAATAAAATAATAAATCAGATGCTTATAAAGTACTGAGAAATCATTTAACCACAAGGAAACAAGTGTTATACCTTAAAGAAAATGAACTTATCGTTGGCAAACAGAAAATAATAAGAACCGTGAACTTGCAATTTTTGTTGTGTAATATCTAATTTATTACCATTGTTTTTAGGTTTTAAGTTCTATGAAATTTGTGACTATACTTATAAGACTAAATAAGTCACTAATATATTCTCTACTTTAAAATAATGAGGCAAGAAATCATAAAATTAAATCAAGGCTGTATAGCTATTTGTTTTTAATTTAAATAGCTTGTGGATGTTCACATTAAAATATCTTAAACAGTTTAATAGGTCTGTGTACAAATTAGGATGCTTTTGGTTGAAAGGAAAAAAATATTTCATGCTGGCTTAAATAGTAAAAGGAAAGTAATTTGTTCATGTAATGAAAAGTTCACTGATAATGAGATTTAGGTTTAGTTTGATCAGGGCTATGCAGACTCTATCTCTGAAATTTTCTAAGCTCTTCCTTTCTCTTTGTATCATCGGTATTAGAAGGCTACAGGCAGAAACTAGGGCTGTACGCTTCCTCACTCACATCAGCAGGAGCAAGTGTCTCGTTCCAAAACCGTTAAATAAAAGTTCCAAGCTTTGCTCTAAATGGCCACCCTGAACCGACTACTGAGACCTGCATGCCCACATATAGGCCAAGTCACCTCTCTTTCCTACTGTAGGAAAGGGAGCACAGTTCTGACTGGCTTACTCTGTTGCTCAGAGCGCCCCACCCTCCAGTCCCCGGCCTGGTGGAGGGATCCTCCACCTGCAAACCCAAGGCTTCCATACGCAGCGGGAAGGGGACGAAGTCCATCAGATAGGGAGGAGGCCTTGTGGATGTCCATTACAGAATTACTTTGCTTCTTCTCACTTTTGAATTTTGGTGGGGGAGGGAGTTGAGAAATCATTTTCACTGATACCTCCTGTCATTACACAGCTGCTTTCTTCCACATATCACCTTCCATGTGATCCTCTTGACAATACTAGGAAGAATATGTTATCTCACTTAACAAATACGCAGAAGGTGGTTAGCCAATTTAATCTTCTCAGGTCTCTATGGCTTTTAAAGGTATATTCTAAAGTCCATGCTCTTTATTTTGGGTTCTTCGGGTTGTAAACTAAATTATATTTGCTAATAATTTTTTGAGGAAGATTATTCCGAGTTGGAAGATAAAAGGATTTATGCATTTTTAATAAACATTTATTTCACAAATAATTAGTGTTCCCACTATGTACTAGGTATATAGTAAATGCTCGGTAGAAAACTGAGGAGCTTTCTAATCTTACAGATTTTAGTGGGGGAAGCAAATGGTAACGTTATGCAAATAAGTGTATAATTGCAAATTGTGTAATTGCTCTAAATAAATCTGTCCAAGTCTGAGAAGGGTGATAAGAAATTTTTTTTTCCCCCCTACGAGGTGACATTTGAATTGAGATCTGAAGAATGAGAATGAATTAACAAGAAAAAAAAAATGAGTTAACAAGACAGACAGAAGTAAGAGGGAGGGAGAGAGAATTCCAGGCAGAGGGAGCACTGCATGCTTAAGAACTGAAAAGTTTCCTTTTTGCTGGAACATAGAAAAAGAATGCAAGACAGTGGTGCAAGGCGAACATGAGCCAAGTAGATGGGTTGGATCCTGCAGGGCTTCAGGTGATAGGAACAGCTGTGCTCGATATTCCATAAGAAAATAGCTTGGAAAGAACTCATTTGATATATTTAAAAATAGTTGAGAAGGTTGCTGAGGTAATATCTTAGTATCTTTTGCAGTTATTTAAATATTTATAGTGTTTTCATGAAACACGTTTTCATGTCTCGACCAAGGCTCGCTTCGGTTATGGAATTATTCCGTCATATTCAGCTTTTCAGTCTCGGCCTGCTACATACATCATTCGTAGCACTCTTAAACTTCTTATAACCAACCATTTATAACTTGAACTTAGATATAAAGCAGTGAAGGTAAAGGCATCTACATTTTAGTGAATATTTATCAAAAGAATATTGAATTAGTTATCTTTGCAAACTGCAGAGTAGAAAAGTCCAGACATTAAACTTTTGAGGAAGAAATACAGAAATACTACTTATATAATTAATTTAATGTAGGTTTCAGATAATATTTACATATAGTTAATTTAATGTTGGTGACTTGGCATGCTCTATCCCCTGTTCTCAGCTTGTTGCACTTGAGTTTGTAACCTTTTATTTTTGGTTGTGGTTAAAGAGTGAGAGAGAAGCAGAACTTCATTTAAATATACTGTTGGCTCCTGCATTTGACTAAGGCAGTAGAAAAGAAAAATTTTGCTTATACTATGTGGTATGTTAATGCCATAAATAAAGCATGTGTCTAGGTTACTAATCAAAGTTGGACCCAGGTCTTTCAAGCTTATCCCTGTTGAGAAGATGGTTTACTTAGAAATCTAAGCGTTTCATCTGTGGTGAAATATTTAACCGTAGAATTTGCTGACTTAGCTACTTCCCTAAAAATCAAACACTTTCAATCCTGTTATTTCTGTTGCTGAAAGTATAACTTTAAAAATTATCAAAATAAGCTTTGAAAATAAGAACATATTTATTATTGAGAAATTAACAATGTTTATTGGTAAGCGTCTTTACCTTTTTTTCACCTGTGTAAAGAGTAATGTAAGTTGTCCTGTATCAACTATGTATTTCATTGGTGGGAAAGATATGTCTTTTCTTCTGGAATGAGAATGCAGTTCTCCTGTCTTCATGTTGAGGGGAAGGGCAGATATATGTGTGCAGTGGTCATTAGAAGCCTTGAATAAAAAGCATGCTTTTGCATGGACTATGTGATATCGCAACAAATTTCTGATCAAACATTTTTCATACCACTGCTCTCTTTTGTCTAGAGGAAAACTAAAATTCCTTCCTTCATACATTTAAGGTGGGAATAGGTAGTGGATTTTTTGGTGCTTTCCTGATAAGCCAACTGGTAAACTACTAATCAGTTTGAAATAACTGGTGCTTCTGTGTTTTCAACCACCTCAGAGATCTTCCCCTCTACTGTGTTATCGAATTTCATCTCAGTTTATCAGGATCGGTAATAATGCAAGTATCACCCTCATTGTATAGATTTAAAATGAAAAATACAGAGAATACGTATGACCTTGTATTCATAACCCAGTCTTTCTGTACATCACAAAAAAGCCCACGAACAGAATGGGATGAAAGGGCCTGACCCTCACGTGCATGGCAGTGTGTACCTACAGGGTAAACTGTTAGTACCATTATTTGCTGATTTTTATCAAATATTTAAATACTTGCCAGAGTAGTAGGTATTCTGGTCAAGGGCTGTCATGGTATATCCTCGGGTAATTTTGGAGAAAGATCTGATTGATTTATTCATTCAGAAATTATTTATTAAGTGATAAGTTACAGTGTCAGATCTTTAGAAATCTGAGGATAAAAGTGTTTGGTCTGTATCTTCAGTCTAGAGGGTAATTAATGTCAAGATAAAGAGGAACATAGGGGAGGGGACAACGATTCTGCCTGGGTTGTTGGCGAAGTTTCATAGGAAATTGTCCCTGAGATTGACTCTTGAGGAACAAAGGCTATGTAATACGGATGAGGAAACCAAGGCAGAGAGCGGTTAGTTTTCTAGCCCACAGTCTCACAGTTAATAATGGCAAAGCCAAAATTCAAATCCGAACAGTATGGCTCCACTTTCCTTTGTGTGGAATTTTATTCTATAGAATCAGTAGCTATGTATTTTGGTCACCAGGGCCAGAGCTCACTTTCATCAGAATCACTTGGGGTGCTTGTTAGAAAAGCAGATGCCCAGATCTCACTTCACATCTGCTAAAACAGAAATTCTCTACTTCAGGAAGTGGCCACGGGCCTGTGCCCTGATGTGGTCAAGGAGTAAATAAATCTGTAGCTCCTCACAGTGGCTGCTGCTGTCGTTGGCCCCAAATTTGCTGAGTTGAAAATTAATGTAAAGAAGTCTATGAGTTCTGGTTTCAATATGTTGAGTTTAATGTGCTTGAGGAATATCCTATTGAAAATGTGAGGGGAAGAGCTACCTGATTGAATTGGAGATACAGAATTTTGAGTCTTTTGCTTATGGTTGGTAGGAGATTCTCATGGTGATAGTTGTGATTACTCATGTGAAAAAACAGAGCAGTCAGCATGGCTGGGAAGCATTGAAATATGAAAACAACACGAAATGCAAAACATCAAAAGTCAAGAAATAAAAAACATCTTCAAAAACAAGAGAAGATCCAGGGAGAGGTAGAGTCAGGAACCAAGGAAGAGGGGGTTTCACGATGTCTTCATTTTCATTAAATGCATTTGAGAATTCGTGTAAGTTAAGGACTAGGGGAAAAAAGGCCAGTGGTGACTTTGACGAAGCAGAATTTTGGTGGAGTAGCAGGAGTGGAAGCTAGATTGTAATGTGTGTGTTCAAGTGGGCAGGTAGTGAACACAGTTTAGATTACTGTTTATAAAAACTTGACTTTTAGAAGAAGAAAAGGTGATCATTAGAAAAGGCTACAAGGTAAAGGCTAAACATTACTAGATTTTTTCTTCTTTTTACGCAATACACACATATAAAGATTGAAACGGTACAGATTACAAAGAATAAAATTCTTTTTCATCCAGTAACCAAGAGATAACTTAAAATTTGTCATTTTTTAAGTCATGTTTCTATCAGTATATATTTTTAGTTTATATTTACACATTTTTAAAAGAAAATATGTTATAACTCTAATTTTTTATATGTACCTAATGTATCAGAAATACTCTCTTTCATTTCATGTTATTTTACACTATTACTTTTTCATAATTTCCTAGTATTAACACTGTGTGTATACAAAATTTCATACAATCCTATTATTTGGCACTCTTGCTTTTCGGGACACTTTTTCATTTTATATAGTGCTACCATTAATATCTTTTGGGGTAAATATTTTCACTTTTCCATAATTACAAATTTTCAATTAATTAAAATTGTGTGATTATTAGATTAAATTAATAGAAAAAGGTCCCAAATGGAGTGTGGGTTTATGGGATCTATAAGTTAAGTAGATGATGTACATGGATTAGTCTCACACAGAAGGACAGACATTTCCCAAATTCCAGGTGTGAGGAGAGAAGTATGAGCTTGTAGGTGGTTGGTCGGAATAAGAACTGAGAGAATGCCTTGACGGGGTATCCGTATAATAATCCATTTTATTCCAATGTGAATAGCGAAAGGGCAAGTTGTAATACAGTGTCGGAAAGTTTTGAAGATTTGCAAAACAGCAGAGAAGAAATAGCAAAGGACTACCTAAGGGGTGGGTTCTGGGGTTACTGAGCAAAACTGAACATAGCTGGTAATGAACACCCCATTTCGGTAGGGGCACCAGATTCCTTAGTTCCGTTGTCCTCTCCATCAGCAGTCAGAGCCCCGGTCTTGGAGTTGAGAATGCATGGACACAATCTGGGGCAGATAAGGTGTCTCCGGTCACACACAGAAGACTGTGAAGCCAGGAGGGACCGACAGCACGAAGAGTAAAAACATGCGGATTTAAGGGTGTCGAAGAGTGAGGGCTGTAAAGTGATAAAAATTGCAGGTAGAAAGTGGGATTTGGGAGCTGAGACTTCGGAAGGAAAGCAGTGACACTCCCAAGTCAAGGGCCAAGCAAGGTGTAGCCATGGATTTGGTTTAAGGGAAGATGAGGCCATGAAACTGCATGCAGCTTAACAACGTTCATATGGTTGTGGGTGATGTAAGGATTTTTAGTAAGAGAGTGCCCGGGAAATCCCTAATCTTGGATAAATGACAAAATGATTGGTAGCTAATAATGCTAAAGAATGAGGGTGCTGTAGCTGGTTGACCTGGACAGTTAAAAAATGTGTTTGGAAGATAAAAGCGATAATGAAGGGACAATGAATGTTTTGGGAAGTAAATGGCATCGAAATAGCAATGTGAGCTTCTAGCATGCCAAAACCACCTTCTAGCTTGAGATGCATGAGTTGTTTGTGGAGATAAGAAGCCATACAGTGTCTCTTTCCTTCTGCAGGGCTGAAAAGTGAGGAAAGGCAGAATTCTAAGTATCAGAGTGGATTTCGTTCTAATAAGCTCCAAGTGAGTCTGTGAGCGTGGTACATATATCCTTAAGCCTAAGCTGTTGTACTCATAAGCATTGTAGCTAGGATGGAGGACTACCATTAGCTGCAATTTTTTGTTAGTTTCTGCATTTACTTTTTCTCAAGTACATTCTAAAGTGATCTAACTGGGAGAGAAAAGATATATAAGGGTTTGGTTTCTCTGATTACAGAGAAATTGTTTTAGATTTTAGAGAGTAAGGTAAAAGGATATATGAAGTATGACAAAATATTGGTATTGCTTGCTCTATCGAAAACCCTGGTTGTAGTTGAAAAAGTATGAGCTTGTGGGATCGAGGAGTTTCTCCCATCCAAGTACTAAAGAGGCCCGACCCTGCTTAGCTTCCGAGATCATACATCGCTTGTTCAGGGCGGCATGGAGGTAGACCATGGACCATGCCTCCACTGGGGCACGAACCCAGGACCTTCTGCCTGTAAAGCAGACATGTTAACTGCTACACTATGAGACACGTCCAGGATCCTGGAGTCTTGAGTTAGAGATGACAGAAAGTCACGTCATATTGGGCCCCACTTACAAAATACAGATATTAAATTCAGTACTTCTAAAAGGTTTTCTAAAACTCTTTCATCTCAAGTCTCAGTTCCTATCTTTGTTGTGTTAAAACTGCCATCTTCCATTAGCTCCTACTATTCTTAAAGACCTTTTTTTAGATCTGTGAACTTGGGAACTATGTCTGAACTTGATCTATTCTTAGTACTTTGTAGGCATTTCAGAAGGATGGTAGTGGAGTGAGTGGTGAGTTTAGATACACGAATGACCCCATGAATGATATTAATTATAGGAATAAACAAATATATAAACAAAAATACAGGATTAGGTAGATACTAGACACCTGAGGGCTCCCTCCATGAACTCCTTCAGAGGCTCTTGGCAATTGAGAGGTTTCTTTGGTTGGGGCAGATGTTTTCAGAGGAATAAGGGGTAGGAACAATCATTTTATTTTATGAATCAGAATTCAGAGCTGGCTCCAGATTTTGTTCCTGCTCATGTTTACCTTTTACTTCTTCACAATATTTTTGCCTACTTTAGTACTTATTACATACAGCGCATGCTATCCTTACTCTGTTATCTGTTTAAGCTTTGTCCTTTGCTCTTTTTTTTAGCCCTACCTATTAGGGCCTTCAGCTTAATCAACCATGTCTGCTGCTACTAGATTGTCTCCCTAAGAACTCTGCAAGCCACAAAATGAAACGGATTCGGATTTTATAGCCCTGATGATTTTCCGTCTGGTGTACCGCCAAGAAAGTGCTATAGCACGTGAGCTGAAGAATCATTTTATAGGGCTTTTGCTTTCTTTTTCGTACTTGAACAATTAGGTATGATCGTGAACATGGAAATGTCTCCTGTTATCATGAAGATAATACAACCATAAAATAAAATCATCAGTGTTAGCTGTTGTCTCTGGATAAATGTAATATGTATATTGGGATTTGGGGCAACTCAAGTTCCCCAGAAAACATACATTCATGTGAAATTTCACTTCTACAAATTTTCATTGCTTGTACTGGAAGCTGACAAAAATTACTTGGCACCTGCTGCTGTGTGTCTGGCGTTGTCCTGGGGGCTTACACCTGTTAAGCCATTAAATCACCACAGCAGGCTTGTATGGTAGGTCTGAATTCTCTCATTTTACTGAAAAGAGATTGAAGCCGACTATGTTGAAATTACTTTTCTTACGCCACCCAGCTAGTAAGGCTCAAAGCTGGAATTTGACTCCTATTTATTTGGCTCTCATTACCGCAGGCTCCCTAATCGGAGATGAACATAGGAATGTATTAAGGCTTCATTTTGGATTTAGACATTGATTTGGATGAAAAATGAAGCTAACCGCCATTGGTAGAGTTGGTAGGCTGTTGGAAAATAATTGACCTCAGTGCTGAGTATAACCTGGCAATGTCCCAGGCTTCTGTCACATAAGTGTTGCCAGATGAAGGGTTGCCTTGATCATCAATAATGTCATTTCTGCATAGTACAGTTCCATTATGTAAGGGAATGAATCATGGAAAAACAGGTTCATATGGGGTCAATAGTATATATTTTCCTCAGTTTGTTTGAGGCACCATTGACATGGTTACTTTGTCTCCCAATTCTTGGCATTGGATTCAGGGCCATGATTCCCTAAGCTGGGCTCTTGGCTGCGGTCCAGTATCTGCCATTTGTTCCTGCCTTCGCCTTGCCATTCTGCACCTTCCCACTGATACTTACTCGTGTTTTACTACTATAGTAACTTCTTAATTCGATCTGTTTCTTCTTTAGTGAATCCTAAATATTGCCAATGTTAGTAATTTTCTCAAAATACTAATTTTGCCTTAAAATATTTTGTTTCCTACTCCATGATTTCATTTATATAAAATTTTTGACATCATAAAATTGTAGAGTTGGAGAAGTGATTAGTGGCAGCCTGAGGTCAGGGATATTATGGTAAAGGGGGCCTAAAGAGTATAGCAGGAGAGAAATCTTGATCCAATAGTTCTGTGTCTTAATTTGCAGTAGTGAGTACGTGATGCAGATGTGATAGAATGACATAGAAGTATACCCAGACTTTACGCTAATGTCGATTTCCTGCTTTGGATATTATACTGTATGTAGGTACATAAGATGTAATCAGTTGGGGGAAATGGGTGGAGGATACATGAGACCTCTCTTTCTGTACTACTTGTGCAACTTCACGTGGACCTGTAATTATTTTAAAATAAAAAGTTTAAAAGGTATTATATTGCTTTAAAATGTTCGCGTTCCTTTGGCTATCATATTCCTTAAGTTCCGTACTCTTCGTTTCCCTCCGAATTAATCATTCAAAGTCATCTTTCCTAATTATTTTCCCACTTAAATCTTATTTGGTATTAACACAGTGTTGGCTTTTACCAGGTTACCAAGAAGTGCTTCTTGAATTAATTGAACAATTAAATATACTTTATGAAAACATAGTATGTCGATACCCATCTTTCTTTCCTTCCCACCTCTTTCTTGTCCACACCTAATCCCTCCCCAAGGACTGAGCAGCATGCCAGAAACTTGGTGGAGTCCTAGAGACTTGGTCTTCCTGAGAGGGTTGCTTTACCTGTGCCCACAGTCACAGAGCCCAAAGTCCAGTCAGGCGTTCTGAAAGGAAGTGTCTTTTGAGCGCTTAAGCTTAATGTCACAGGGCAGGATGAGCCAGGAAACCCAGGCGGTGAACTGTGGTGAACTGTGGTGAACTGTGGTGATTATCTGTCTATTCAAATTTATCGACTAGCTTTGTAGCCCAGTAGGTGATCTCTCTTTTTAAACATTCCATCCATCTGTACCTGAAAAGAAAAGGATATTCTGTGGTGGTTTTCTGTGAAATCTATTAAAGATATTCTGTATCTTTAATGATTTTGTGTGTGCAGAGTAGGGCAGGGGCTGGATCTGTAAATTACTCAAACTTTGTTGTGAACTTACCTATTTCTCCCTTAACTTCTGTCAGGCTTTGCCTCCTGTGTTTGGAAGCTCTGTTAGGTGCATACGCATTTATGATTTTGTTTCTTCATCCTGATGAACTGACCCTTTGTTTTATCATCATGATATCTTTGTCTTGAAGCCTTTTGTTAGTAATTAAGCACTTCAGACTTCTTACGTTTACCGTTTGCATGGTATCTTTTTAGTTCTTTATTTTCAATCTGTGTATGCATTTACATTTAATGTGGATCTCTTAAAGACAGCATAGATTCTCAACCTGCTTTTTTATTCATTTTGGTTATCTTTGCCTGTTTTCAGTGTATTTAGTCCATTCATATATAATGCCATTTTTGCTGTGGTTGGACTTAGGCACCATTTACTATTTGGTTTTCTATTTTCCCCTTCTGTTTTTTGTTCCTCTGTCCCTGCTTTCTTTTGGATTAAATGTTCCAAAAATGATTTTAGAATCACACTTTAATTTATCTGTTGTTTAAAAATTTTTTCTTAGAGTTATTAGTTAGGGTCAATATTATACCATTTCACATAAGATGAAAGTACCTTGACACTGTATATGACCATTCGATTCCTCTCTGAGGTTGTGCTATTAATTGTCATGTTTATTTTAGTTACGTATATTATCAATCCCACAGTCAAGGGCTAGAACTCTTATTTTAAACAGTCACATGTATTTTAAAAACATGAACAGAAAATAGTCTTTTATATTTATGATTTCTGGTGCTGTTCATTCTTTCTGGATATTTGACTTTCTGATATTCAGCCTAGAGAACTTTGTTTGGCATTTCTTGTATCTTGGGGTCTGCTGGGACAGATTTTCACAATTTTCTCTTATCTGAAAGCTTCTTTATTTGTTGCCTTCATTTTTGACAGATGTGTGTTGTGGATATAGAATTACGGGTTCACAGTTGTCGTCCCCACACCTCTAAACTCTAATGTTCTATTGTCTTCTGTCCTCTAGAGTTTCTTATGAAAACTCAACATTCATTCTTATTGTTACCCTGTATGTAATGCATCATTTTTTCTTTACTTTAAAAAATTTTTTCCTTATATTTGATTTTCAGCAGTTTGACTATGGTGTAGGTGGTGAGTACAGTTCTTTGTGCACTCAACCTGTTTGGGTTTTCTGAGCTTCTTCAGTCTATACATCTACATCTTTCATCCAAATTGGGAAATTTTCAACTGTTCTTTCTTCCGGCATTACTCTCTCTCTTTTTACCTTCTAAAACTCTAATTATACAAAACGTTTACTCTTTTGCTGATGATCTATTTTTATTTGTTGTTCTTCAGATCGAATTTTCCTTTACATCCTTAAGCATACTTTTATAATAACTTATTTTTACATCATTGTGGGCCAGTCCTAACACTTGGGTCAAATTTTCTCTTGAACGTAGGTTAGATTTTTCTAGTTGTTCATATATCAAGTAATTTAGATTGTAAATGATACTGTGCATAGACTCTGTATTCTGTATGTTCCTTCAGAGAAGGAACTTTTTTTTTTTTTTTCGGTCTTAAGAGGCAGTTAATTTGGCGAACATGTACTAAATTTTGACTTCTTTGTGGCAAGTGGCAGCTCCACTGATCAATTGAAAAAGTTAATATCGAATATGTGCTATGTGTCATGTACTAAAATAGGTGACTGTGATAAAAAAAATATAAGTAGACATGGGCCCTAATCTAAAAAACCTGCAGTCTGGTTTACAGTCATAGAAAAATGAACAAATAAGTATGATAATTTCCCATATGTCGTATGCAATAGGAACAGAGAGGCAGTGGAGTTATTGAGAAAGGAGTTGTGAAACTGTTAAAATTCCATTTAAAAAATGTTTTTGAAACAACTCAATTTTTCTGAGAACAGGGGGTAATTTATTTATTATTATAGTGATGAAAAAAGATTGGCTGATGAATGACTGTTATACTGTCATCATTTTATTAATTCTTTGAAGAAAAGAACATGTCTCAAAAGCACAGTTTATTTTAGGGAAGCAACATTAAATGTTTAAATTCTTGACTGCCATACTAAACAGAAGGAATACTTTATTTTGGTAAGAAAAGATGATTTGATTAAATCTGAACAATTGACACAAATGATCATAAATTAGATAATATTAGACATTGCTGAGATAAAAAAGATTAAAAAAAAGTCTCGCTATTGGGAGAAAGACATTTCAAAAACATTTATACAAATGTATCTTAAATATCCGTAAGTTTCTTATATCATATATCTTAAGAATCTTTCAGTTTCTGCTGTCAAAGAGGTTTTCTAATCCGTTTTGTGTGTTATCTTACATACTGACATCTGTATAAATGAATAGGTAACATGGGGCTGGTTTTGTTTTGTAAAACCATATCTGCCATAGCAGTAACTTGAGCCTTTTCCTTTTTTTTTTTTCTGTTTTAACAGTGTATCCTATTCAGTCCACGTATCTGAAGATTACCCAGGTATGCTTTTCTTCTTTTCATCTTTATTACAAATAGTCATGTCATGATTCCTTTGAATTTTTTTTTCCTCTGGAGATGTAACATGTATATGACTGTATCTAGGAGTAAAGCATTGATAGGGGACGACTTAAAGATATAGAAGGATTCTACTGATTGCCTGGGAGGTACATGTCTCACTCTAAGGTGCAGTCTACAGTCAAAATAGTTTCCCAATGAAAAGTAGTTTACTTGAGCCCAGCTCATATGATAGCTCCAGGCTAAATGTTTACATCATTACAGTTAAAGATGTAACCTGGTTGAACTATTGGTTTTAGAACATTATTTAGCTTTTCATAATGTAAAAATAAAAGGTAAAAATAACAGCTATAATAATAGCTAAAAATAATACAGCTAAATGTAAATAGGTCTTTTTTTTCATTTCTCTAAGTATACATATATATATTTAAACAATTCTCACAACAATCTTATGAGATTGTTACTATGATATCTCCATTTTATAGCTAGTAACGATGACAATGCTAGTAAGAGGAAGAGCTGGGATTTGAACTCAATAATCCAGAGCCTGTGGACTATACAACTGGACTATATACTAGGCTTTGTGCATATTCACAGCTGTCCTCTCTCTGTGTCCTGAAATATATAACCAGGTCCACAAACACTTGTCCGTAGAGTACAGAATATAAGATCACTGCAGACTTGTTTTTCTATAAATCAAACAAGCATTTTTCTTCTAGGTCATGGTCAGTCATATTCTCTAGACTTACTGTAATCACATCAGAGCCCAAGATGTATAAGTCATGATAATTTGAAGACACCAACAAGATGTTTCGCTTTAGTATTTTAGTCTTTTCCTCACAAATGACAGCTGTATTTTTATCTTGATTAAAAGCAGAAGCACTGTAGATTTAGTGTAGATCACATATGACTTGATTAGCGTACCACAGTGAGAGAGTATAAAGTGAGAATCTACTGTTTATTGTATTTTATGGCAAAGAATTGCAAATTTTAACTGCCGTATTTCACACACACATACATTTTTCACTCTAGTGTTGTTGCTTAATAAAATCAGATGGTTACTAGACTAACTGTTGTGATCCGTCAAGGTCATAAATTGAAATCATAATTCCAATTTCTATTCAAATGTAGCCATTTTATTTACATCGTCTGCATAATTGGGATCATGTTTTTCTGTATAAAATGACTAGATTGATATAAGTAACTTTGATTATTACATTTTGAGTATTTAAAAAAATTAATTCTTAATGTGGTATAGGATATTGTAAAACATTTCTTAACATTTAAGCTAAGTATTTCCTGTGGTAGTTTGCATTTTGAATTTTAATCTTTTGATAGGATCAAGTGTTACCTTTTAAAGTAATTTTATAATCATAAACTCCCTTACCTTTATTTTGGTATTATTTCCATATGTTTTAAGCATAGTATTTTATAAAGCCATTGTACATGTTTACAAGGGGAGTCATTTATTAAATATATGCTTATTTTTAAATAGTAGTGTAAAAAGTATTTTACACTAGGCGGATTTTATTGGAAGAATCAAGACAAGATATATTTATAAAGAAAAATGTTTTTTGTAGATGATTTTACAAACAACTCTCTCATTCGTTATGATAGAGTATGTTTTTGATACTGAATGTTTGCCAAGTATGTTAGGAAAATAAAAGCCCCACTATTCTAAGTATTGTAATTATTGTGCTTCTTAACTGAGGCAGCTGTAGAGATGTCAGCCAGGAGGAGCGCGGGACTTTAAGTCAAGGTGATAGAAATAATACCACAAATGAAAGCTTGACTTGAAGACAGTGAATTAATTATTCAGTAGCATAGGAAATAAGGTAAAAAATGCCTTTAATAAATCAAGTGAACCAAATGTTTAGCTCCCTCTTGTGGTGAAGAGGTGTTACTCTGACTTTTGCCATCCTGGGGTCCCACTTAGGAAAATAATACAGAAAAAATGAAATTTAAAAGTAAAGCGTTGATTATCATTTGTGCTTTTTAAAATTAAATTCCCTTCTTGGAGCGGTTTGTAGTGAATGTCCAATATAATTTCATTTCTTAAAGAAAAGGAGTATATATAAAGCACAAGGATGGGAAAGATAAGTACAATCTGGAGTAGAATTTTGAATTGGTTGGCCCTGTGTGTTAAGTATTTTCATATACATAATTGAACTGATTCTAAATGTCAGTCTGTGTAGAGACAGAACAGGGGCTGTCATGACATTTTGTACTTGAAAAAATGTCCTAATAGAGGTCAAATAGTATTTCCCAAGGATGTGTTTGGTGGTAAAACCCAAGTTTATAATTCAGTTCTAATTCCTGTCACTTCTGGAGAAGAATTAGTGGTAGTATTTCTATCGAGCTTTCTTTACAGTAAATGTTACTATATTATCTTCCTAATTATTAAATTTTAATCTGTATTAATGTATATCAAGTTCACTTGATATGTTTGATTTCTCAGATAATATTACATAAAAATTATATTTGCTCTCCCATTTCAATATTCATACCTGTGTTTTTTCTACTTTTGCCCTGCTTAGAACTTCCAGAATAATTTTTAAAAATAGATGTAAAAGTTGACAGCTTCTTTTATTTCCTCAAAATTAGTGAGCATGCTTCCAGTTGCTTTCAGAAAAGTATTATTCTCATTTACCAAACTTTTTTTTTTTAAGTATAAGTATTAAATCTTTATCAAATTTTTGTTTGGCATCTATTGGGTACCATATATATGCTTTCTCCTTTAAACGACAGGGTGACAAGATATTAGCAGATACCTTAATGTGAATCTATAAGAATTATGCACATAATATACTTTGTTATTAAAGTGTTCAAATTACTGAAAGAATTAAACCATTCTTTGGCATTTGCTAATACTTGCAAGCAAATTTTTCTGAGCCTTATATCTTTTTAAGGATGGTTCCAGAACAGTTGTCATATTTTTCTGCCATGATTATTGACCTGTTCTGTTTTTCTATTTCTTAGTCATTTTCTAACATGTCAGCTTGAAAGCCGACTATTATAGTGAAATGTCCAATTTTTTTTAGCAAATTTTTTTTTATAGTATTCAGTCTACAACTCTAAAAGTTTTCTGCATCTCTGTGGTTATGTCTCCTTTCCCATTTCTATTGCTTTATATTTGTTATTGTCTTTTCTCCCCTTTGATTTCATTTCCCCAAAAAGTTGGCCTGTGTTAAAAATTCTTTCTCTTTTATGTTTTTAATTTCAAAATGCACTAATCTTGATAATAGTTTTATTCATTCCTTTTACTAATTTTACTCAGGCATGTTTTTCCTTACTTTTCCTGGATTATATGGTTCAATGATTAGCTCATCATCTAAGTTTGAAAACAGGGAATTTTCCTTGCCCTATGGAAATGTTTTCAGCATAATCTTCCAAATTCAGCACCTTACCCTATTTATTTATTTTTTTAGAATCTGATTTGTCATTTTATAACTTTAATCTCTTATTTAACCTATGCCATCTATTGAAACTTATCGTGTGTGTGGGGGTGTGTGTGTGTGTGTGTGTGAATATTTAAGGGGTCTTTATTGAGTTGGAGGTATACAAAATAACATGTATACAAATGAAATACTAAATAATATGCTTGCTCTTCAAAATAAAATCAATAAATAGAGCAGCCTTCAAGTTTACTTGTACTTCTGTATAGAGTTTATACTGTGGACAGTTTTTTATTTCGTCAAAGTAAGTATATTACAAGTCATAGATAATTGGCTTTGCCATAACAGAATATCAGAATTCTTTCTCATCACTTCCCACCTTTAATTAGGTTTACTACTGATGGGTGTGAATTTTCTCATCACTTTTGTGTGTTCTACAGCTACTGCAATTGTCAAGTGACACTATTTTGATATTAAAAAATATAGCAAAGCATTGACATTTTGGATTCAGACAGTTTTACCACTTACTGGCTGTAATATGACTTAAATAATTTGAGCAAGTTACTTCATTTCTGTGAGCCTTGGTTTCCTCATCTTTAAAATAAGGATAATAATTGATTGGCTTGGGTTAATCTGAATATTGCACGTAACATTCAGGGAAAATCTGCATGTTATAAAACCAATATTATTATTTATAATTATAATTATTTCTCTTAAGTTACATAGTAATGAATAATGGAGTGACTTTGCTTAAATATGTTGCATTTGGAATAGAATAAAAGCAGTATTTTAAGAGATGCTTTTCTATAGCTCTCTACTCATCTCTCCCCAGTTGTTTACAAAAGTTCCAGTAATGCTGTATAGTCTGGTAGGGAAGGGAAGAGAAAATATTTATCCTGTTAACACCCTTTAACAAAGATATATAAGTCCTCAACAAAACTTACACTTTAAAGCACCTAACTGTTCTCAGAAGTTGTAAGAAAATTACAGTGAAGGAATTTGAGTTTCAAAACATTCTGTTCTGTTGCTGACTCATTTCCTTACCTTAAATTCATTCCTTACTTTTTATGTCCTACTTTTCCTATCTAAACAAAGGTGATATTATTATTACAGAGGTCAAAATAGTTTGAGGAAGATTGGAAATAATTATTTAAACAACAGCAGAAGAAAACATAGACTTCATTCGCACAGCTGAGATGATCCTCCAAGACTCTCAGAAAACTTCTTCATTTTGTAACTAAGCAGACTGTGGTGTGGGTTTAAAGGGATCAGCACCTGGCCGGTAACAGGGTCTAGAGTAGAGGTGCTTTGTCAGCTCTCCTCCATTATTGTTTTTGACTTGGGTGTACATCTGTAATCTGATCTTTTACATCATAAAGGTGATTTAATAGATCATCTTAAAAACTAAAAACATTTTGGTTTGGGTAAATTAAGCCAAAAACAGAAATTAAAAGAATTGTAATGCCTAAATACTAATCAAAATACAAACTGATAGAAAATCTCTCGGAAAACGATATGTTTAAATACGTCATCCTGTCTTTCTGCATTATGCAACATGTATCGCCAAATTATATCTCTTGAATCAAATCTCACTGCCTTCCAGGGTCGACATTTTCCATAAGCCATTTGATTCTTTAAATTGAGCTATTTATTCCCCTGTTTTCTTAAGCAGAAAGTCCTCATTTACTTGCCTCTTGTTGTTTCATAAAATCCTTCTCAATCCATGACACCAAGATGTTGCATGTGCCTGTGTTTGCTTTATGAATGTTTGCGGATATTCCCTTTGGGTTGGTGGTCAGCTGTTACTTCTGTCGCTTAGTGTTCCCCTTTAATACTCCACAAATTTTTCTCCCTAAGTTTGCTTCAAGGAATCCGTCGTGCGTAGGGAAAACCTAATTAAGTTGATTCAGTAGCAAATACCTTTGAATCAGTAAGATTCCCATTGAGGGTTTAAGAAATTTAAAGACTGGTTTTAACAGAGGACTTTTTTATCCTTACCTGAAAGTATAAGGTTGCTGACAGAAGAGACCCCAGATAAGCGGTCTCAACTAACATGAGACGAAAGTTAAACAGATGTATATAAAATGTTTCTTAACCTGTGGTCTCGCTTGATAAACACAAAAATCTCACACCCTCCTAGATGCTACTTGAAAACAAAATAAGGCAAACTTGGTAATTAAAACAAATCAAAGTAATGAGGCAACCTTGTTTTATTTCAAATCTAAACCGGTCTCCTCTCACCTTCCTGAATGTCTCTGAAATCCTTATGTCTATTAAGAGTCGTATGTGGCTACATATACTGTGAATACATATCACTGTCATTTACTCACTACTCAGGGTCTAAAAACAGTACGCATGTTCCTTTAGAAATAAAGTAATAACTTAGATATCTATCAATTAAAAATCACATTCTCAGTGGACTAACACAATATTATGAAAACTTGGCTCAAGACCTTTTATCATATATTTAGTCAGTCATCAACACTCATTTCCCTGAACAGAAATTGACACAGGCTTCTATTATATGTTGGGAATATTTCATACTTTTATTTTTATATTTGTATTTTTTTATATTTTATACATCATTGATCGAGTGTATTATCGGACCATTTAATGAATTGGTGAAGTATTTGTTAGATAGTTGTCTCACGGGTGCCCTGTAATCATCAATAAGCAAAGTAGAATAAACAGCTGTGTTATGTTATATTACCATACACTTGATGATCATTATTTATCAGGGAAAAATCCTAAATTTATAAAGATGTTTTTTTCCCAGAGTAAACAGATGATGCATAAGAAACTTACAGTGTTCTATGCATTCAACTTGTGTAGACAACTTAGATAAAATTAATTTGTGGAAGAAGAATAATTGTAAGACTTTATATCGATTTAAATATATGTATTAGAGTTCTGTGGGAAATATGATTTACAACAAAGGCTGTAGCTCAGAGTCCTTTAATGACTTGATGCTGGCTCATTTTTGTACCCCGGTGTTCTTGTTTAGGCTCTCCCTCCCGTAACTCATTCTGCTTCCTGTAGAAGATAGGGATGTTGGAAAGGATGCTGTTCAGTGAGGTGGGGCAGCCAGTTGCATCCAGCCAATTCATTGCCACATGGGGTGTTACAGATGTATTTGCGTAGTGTCTATTCCAAAGTCTCTATTTCTCTAGGAGATGCAGACATTTTTCAAGAGGCCCTTTATAATTAGTTCGCACATAAACTTGCAATTTACTTCACTTTTTTCTGACAGTAATCAGAGCACTAGTGTGTGCTCCATTAGTGTTAGAATTGATGTAGAATTAACTTTATATTTTTATAAAGCATGTATTTTTTTGAGGTACTTGTCTTTAATTGTCCATATTTCTTTGCAGATAACACTTATGTGTCAAGTTCAGAAAATGATGAAGATGTATTAGTTACTACAGAGCCAATTCCAGTAATTTTTCATCGAATAGCAACAGGTAATAGGAATACACTATGTTTTATTCTAGGTTAATATTTTTTTGATTGTAGGTAGCTTTGTTGTTTGGTTTCTTTTAGCCTGTGTAACAGATATTAATCTTTAATAGATATAAATCTAGTCCCTCTTACAAAGTTTCTATCTAAAGTGCATTTGTTTTTTAACAGTTTCTTAAGTGCATAAATTTACCATGCTTAAAAAAGTCTTTTTAAAATGTATTATGTTGATATTTGCCCATATGAAAATATTTTCATGCATAATGATACTGCTAGACAAACAATATTTAAAAAGCATACTTAAAGCAGTCTGGAGCCCATGAAATATATAATGAGAAATGAAAGACTTTGAATAGTGGCATTTTAGTTAGACCATATTTTTATGAGCAATGAAAAATCAGAATAGCTTATATACTATGTAACTTCCCAGCATAATATAATTTTAAAAATCTCTTAATTTCTTGCAAAAAAAGAGACTCACCTAAAGAGTGTTTTAATACTGAAATGTATGAATGTTTGATAAATAGCATACTGAAAACTAAAATGATGTTTTAATATAACTTTCAGAATTAAGAAAGACAAATGACATTAATTGTTGCTTATCCATAAAATCCAAATTACAGAAGGAAAATGGGGAGGTATGTAAATTATATTTTATGTTTCTTTAACATAATACAGATATTTTTTAAAATTTACTGTGTGTTTGTAGTTAATATCATAATTACTGTTTAGGTTAGAATTGCGTAGAGTGAATGAACCTCAATTTCATGGCTTATGGGGTTTATTGTATGAGAAGGGTGGTGGAGGCCTAAAATTAACTCAGATAAGGAAGCTTCCTTTAAAATCATAGACAGAATGTCTGTTTTAAATCTAAAGTACATATAAAACCTAACTGTTGTACAATTCATCCTACTTTCCTTTATCTGCACTAAAAATCACTGATGTAGAAATACTGTTGCTGAAACCAAAAACTGTTAGCATTGTATAAAACCCAAATTCCCTGTTCTGGTTTTTGTTTTTGTTTTTTTTAAATATTTTCCTTAAGAATTTGAAATTTGGTCTTGAAACTTAGGGATGATTACAGAGCATTGGATTAATAGATTCCTGTGTCTAAAGGAGGCTACCTTTCTCCTAATTATTTTAACAGTGCTGGGAATAGGAATACCACCATTAGTTACTGTAGATGAATTTCATCTTTTGTGCTTTAGACACGTAACAGATGTGGTTCAGTTAATTAGAAACTCAGACTTCAAGTTTAAGCATATTTAATTAAATATCCTTTTGCAATCTGAAATCTAAAACAATTTCAATATACTGGAAGTTCTCCTCATAATATAATTCATACTTATTTTCATAATTTGATTTTTATATTATTGGATTCAAAGTGTCTTTTCATATCATTGTACAGAGTTGGCAGTGGAAGTAACAGTCTGGGATAAATAATGCTGAGGAACTTTTTAATAAAAATTGCATCAGTATGTGCTTGTCGGATCTTTTATCAAAATAAAACCAAAGTTGTAATTGATTATACATAGTTTTTTATATATACATCAAAAACTAAATTGTACAACTCGGGATAAGCAAAATAGCATTTTTAAGAAATATGTACATAGAGTTTAATGACCCCATAAAACTGTCTTTTACTACCTTTTGTTTTTGGTTCCTATTACACCAAGAATGTTTTCACATAAAATCCACATGAAATGAACAAGTCCTCCTGTTATGGCCACTTGATACTTTCTTTTCAGAAAAAAGCCAACTGGTTTTTAAACATTGACATTGTCTTCTTACTATATCATTTTAAGGAGTCAAGACAAAATAGTACAGTGGAAGAAGATTCTGAAGGTGATAATGACTCTGAAGAATTCTATTATGGAGGACAGGTAAGCACACCAGGTTCTCCAAACATCCACGTTCAAAGTTAGTGATAGCCATCTGTGTGCCAGTGGGAATCCATGCTTGTGATCAGAGGGAGCTATGTGTTGTTCACGGTTCTGTAACTAGGAAATCTGTATAATCTGTTTCTCATATTCTACAAATTTTCAAAAATTAAGGTTACTTTTGCAATTCTTTGACCGTAATCATTTATACTGAAGTTGTCTTACTACTGTGCAATTTTGCACAACGGCATTTAATTATGCTTTTGACTTTCCACATTTCTTAAGCTTATCGTGCTCAGTCAGTATTTTGAAATGATGACAGTTCTAATAAAAGTGTGCATCGTTAATTTTAAACAAATGATTAACCTTTATAAAAATCGATGGGCCCTAATTATTGAGCATCTCCACTATTCACATTCATCGTTTTCCTTTTCCTCTTGTACTAATGTGAAATGTTTGTTGAAAAGTTGGGATGAAGAAACCTTGTAATTTATAGACATGAAAATGGCATAGCCACATGCGTATAGATATTTTTTGTTCTAGGATCATGTTAAAATTTTAAACGAAGCCATTCATTTTAGGATATGGCTATATAAGGTGTCTTGTTCTGTTTCTGTAAACTTGATCAAATATACTTTGTAACTTGGATGATATAAAGAGAAGGTAACATGTTAAACATGAGATCCTGCTTTAAAAAAGTGCTTTAAAGCCAAAGTTTATTACATAAATGAATGCAAGTCAATTTATTCATTCAGAGTCAAAAATCAATAATTTGTCACCCAAGCATATGCAAGGCAGTTGAGTTAGGGACCTAAATAAAACTAGGTTTCTTCTCTCCAACATGCCTTTCCAGCAATGGGATGCTTTTTCTAATGATTCTTTAACCAATGTAACATTTTAACGTTATGCAAAGTAATTCTTCCAGTTTTGATTTGTGTTTTCACAGCTAATTCTTACAGAGAGGAAGTAAATGCTTTTCTTCAGTCTAGCTATTCAGTCTAGAAGTTTTTTAGATTATCTGCCAGACACTTATTTCACTCCTCTTAACATTTGCATTTTCTTCGTATCAAAGCAGTCTAATTTTGCTTTTTGAACATGATAAATTATTCTAGACATATGTGAACCTAAGAACTTATGCGAATATATTGCTGAATTATCTATATTTTTAAATGAAAGTGACAAAGAAAATGTCCATGGCAGAACCTATACGGTGACCTGTCCAAGAGACAGTTTGTTTTTTTTGGTTCTTTTGATTCTCTTTACCCCTAATTCACTTCTAAACCATCCCTTTTCACCAGGTGAACTATGACGGGGAACTGCATAAGCACCCACAGCTCGAAGCTGATTTGTCAGCAGTGAGAGAGATATATGGCCCACATGCAGTTTCTCTAAGGTAAATAAATACCTTTGGTGAATAAAAAGTAACATTATTTGGTAAGTCATTGGGATTTTCTATTGGAGTTATTTAAGTGGAAATTTCTTGAGCTTAATTCTGTTTGAAAATATTTGAGAGATTCTGTTGTGTTTCTACTTATACAAAATGGCATATTTATGGGTATATGTTGTGTGTACGTGTGTGTGTGTGCAGTGATTTAAGATTACATTGACTGCATTAAAGAAATTAGTTATTTAGGAAAGGTAGTTTGATAAAATATCAGTCTTTAGTGTCATAATCAGTTCCTATAATAGTTTTGGCCAGCTGGGCCCATGCTATCATGTTATCATAAATCAAGAGCACATTCGTGTGAACAATAAAAGTAAATAATGCATAATGACTGGTAACCAAATCACATTGTGATATGTCATCTGGCCCCTCAAAAACAGAAAAGGAAAAAAAGACGTAAATTTGCACAGTATTTATTTGAATAATAATGTATTTTATCCTTCCTTTGCTTAATATATTATTTGGTGATAAATTTCCAGACCATTTTTTTATTACTTTTAATCATTCAGAAGCCTCCACCATCCTTATTTACCTTTCTTTTCTCTCCTAATTTAAGAGAAACCCTTTTCTGCTACCATACTAGTTACCTTCCACGATCTGATTATTTCAGATTCCTGTTCTTTGACTCCCTGGAATTCCAGAATCCTCTCCTAACCTGACCTCAGTTCCAGCCTTATCCACCAAAGCCAGAATTTGTTGCCATCTCCAAATGTGCTATATTCCCTCTTGACAGTAGACATTTGAACAAGCATTTCCATTATCAAACAATGCTTCACCCACAACCTCCATTGCTCTCTTTATTCAAGCCCAGTCCAAAGGTCAGCTTTTCTTTGAGCCTTCTTTGAATCGCCAATGCAGATTAGTTATTCTGCCCCCTGGGCTCCCATAACATTTGGCTCTTACCTCATTTATCATACTTCCTTTGTCTTGTAATTATTGGTTTACTTCTTCCCCACTGAACTGAATTCCATGGATCCTGGGGCAGCACTGTGTGTGTGTGTGTGTGTGTGTGTGTGTGTGCGCGCGCGCGTGCGTTGTTTTGTTTTGGTTTGGTTTTTAAACATGCTTGTATTCTGGTATTTAGCATAGCACAGGGCATATATGAAATATAATCTGGTGGATTCTTGTTTGTTTTCATTGGCAACATCTATGAAAGATGTTCTCATTACCTGGTTATTTAGATAATGTGAACATATCGTTCCAATGGACATGTCCAGATTTGGAAAGAACAAATAAGTACTTTTAGTTGGGAAGTACAACACAGCTCTAATTTATTTATAATTGCCAAAATTTCATTTTAACTGTGGAAATGGAAACTGACAGCCTCCTGCAGCCTAAATAAGCTCGGGTTGTATTCCTAAACCCTCCCTCCCACTCCTGGAGTTATATTAGGCTGCAATTGAGTGAGAGTGATTTGGATTATAATTGGAAAAGCAAATCTTTGCAATTTTCAAAGTTTTAGCAAATGAGCTGTGATCATTGTATTGTTGACCTCTGCTATGGCTCCAGGGTAGGAAATAAAGATATTCAATAAGTGGATAAATGAAGAAGGCATTAGTAACAATCAATAAATAGTCTAAAACAATGACTTATTTTTTAACTTTAGTTGAACTTTGCTTGAAAACTTGAAACTTTAATTACAGAAATTTAACCTCCTCCACTGGGGAAAAAAAAGGCTATGAGATATAATTAATCATACAATACAACATAGAATTCAACTTCTTTTCATTTGAAACACGTATTTTTGTTTAGAAGATTATATTAACACATGTCGATTGCTCTTATAGTTTTAAGACTTTATTTAAACACATACTTTCATGTTGTCTAGGCAATTATACTGTAACATATATATGAATTTTTTTGATTTCTTCAGCAAGCATTTATTAAACACTTGTGATCATTTATATTAGTATTTTCTATATTAGTGAAATTATTGATAATTTATCAACTGTTGAAATTATATAAATATCTGGAACTTTATTTAAAAGAAATATCTAAAGCCATAAGTGGTTTTGATTTTTTTCTCCTTGCTTATTTCACTTATAAGTTTTGATCCAATTTAAATCTTAATGAATGCAAGCCATGTTCTTGCCTGCTCTAGATTTTCTCTAGCTACAGAGGATGTTTCTAGAATAAATAACCTCCCAGAGGTCTAATGATAGAAAGGTGAATCTCAGCAGGACTAATTTGATTTACATAAAATAAGTAAGAACGACTTTCCTGTCTAGTCTCCAGTACTGAGGACTGGACACATGGGAAAAGGAGTAGTTAGGCATAAGGTCTTAGAATCATCTGCCTTGCAAAGTTCTAAGTCTGTTGAAAACAGACTGTTCTAATTAGCTGTTCTTTTACTTAATTGAGGTTTATAAGAACTTAATGGAGTTTGAAGAACAAAAGTACCTCAATATGCATAATAGTCTATTCTGTGTCATTTTTTTAATGTGATATCTAATGAGAAAGGCAGCTAACCACATCTGAGTTCTCTGTAAGAGATGGAAATAACTGAGATTGTCTCAATTGAGACAAAGTCTTCTTAAAAGGTTGAAGAAGAATATATAAAAAGAGACTGATGATAAATTTATTAAAGTAGATCATTTCAGCTCTACCTAGCCATATCATCCCAAAGCAGAATACTGGTTGTATCGAACCATACTTGTAAACACTGATGACAATTTTGATTCATAAGCTCTTGTACAGGAAGTAGGTTAGGTCTCTTGGGGAACATTATTAACCCTATGTTTTATATTATAAATTTACTACTATAGTCACGTGTTTATAAAAAAAATTGATCAGCGCCATCTGAAAATGTGAGATTAACATCTCTAGAAGAGTAAGGAATTACAAGTCAGAGAATTCTCATCTGGTTGGGAACTATATGATGATTCTGATAATTTGCTTGTAATGTTTCAAACTTCCACCCCATATAAAGTGTTCTTTACTATATGATCATATCATTTTCCATTTTAAAATTGAAGCCATATGAGTAATAGTCTATCCTTTTAATTGTGACTGGTACATAATAGAGATTGGAAGAGTTCAAGATTATGCCTGTTTTACTAATAGACTATCACTTTTTGTGGGTGGGTGATTATATTAGGGCCTTTTGGAGTTGACGTTTGGGAGGGCATAGTGAGGAGTTTTTAAGGTTTGAGAAGCCTATACTACTGTATTCGGACCCACCTCCCTACCATATAGCTCTAAAAAAAGGAAAAAAGGAGAGAGAGAAAGGAAAGGAAAGGAAAGACAAATGTTTGCCACATAAATCGGGATGGACTACTTGAATTTCTCTGGATTTCTAGGTTTTCATTTGTAGTGACCAGTAAAACTGCTTACAAATCTTCTAGTTCTCCTCTTCTGGCACATGGTAGGATTGTGTTTCCCTTACTGCTTTTCATGTTAGACGGGGACACAAAACTAGTTCTGGTCAGTGAAATGTGAGCGTGAGTGCTAATGTGTGAATTCCCGTATTGTCTGGACTCCGTCATTCAGGGCCCCTTAGTGAAGGCAATGAGAAACATTTAGCCCTCTCCCCTGAGTCCATAGTAATCATGTAGTGGGACTGAGATATAGATCTTGTTTTATTGTTAAACACTGAGATTTTGAGGATGTTTATTACTCCAATAAAGCTTAACCTACACTGAAATAAATCATTTATCAAAAGATCGTGGTTTGGACGTTGTAATGTCCTTTCTAGCATATTGTTTCTCTCACTTCTGCCTCCAGAACCTAGGGGGAAAAGCAGTCTGACTCTGAAAACCAGCGGAAAGTGGTGACAGGTGGCACACCAAAATAAATAAATAAAAATAAATAAAAAATTAAAAAAGAAAGATTATTTTCCAAAAACACTGGTACATAATCTTGACATAAGCTTCAGCATGACAGATCCCAGATAGTCGCTTAAACTCCAACACCTATATTTTCCTCAAACAAAACCAAGGATTTTTAAGCTAAGGGCAGAGTTGTAGCAACTGTTTATACTGTACCTCTTATACACTATTATTTTATCTGGGTTTTCTTTCTTGGATCTCAGCCCTGTTTTCCTTTGCAGAAGTATATATCTGTCCTGGATACAGTCTTGCCCATGCCTTAATCTGCCAAGGTTTCTGACTACTGAGTTTGCATATTTCTTGGCCCATTCACAAATATCTCTCCCACACTGAGCAAAAAAACACATTGAGAAGGCATGCAGAGATAGACATGCAAGCTGTTGAGTTTCAGATGTCATAGGAAGGCATGTTTCTTCACAAAATAAATCTCTTCTCAAAATATAGCTGACCAATTGTTGAAGGCAGAAATAACTAAATAGCAATAGAGGTTTATTTCCCGAGAACATTAAGTAGAATTTCATGTATGTGTGTGTATATGTATAATTTCCTTGACAGTTAAGAAGGGAAGGCTAAATATATAAAATATATTTTTATAACCACACAATCACTGCTAATTTTGATCAGATAGTATTATAAAATATCACAGTACTATCATGAATAGGCTATAGTTTCACATAGAAAAGAGGACCATCATAGATGGTCTAATATTAAATATATTGTGAGTATGTATGTAATGTCTCATTAACGAGGATGTTGTCTTGGTTAATCCATTAAAAAACAGGAGACTCGATTGCCAAGAATTCTAATACAAAGTGCTCTCAATAATACATGTTCATAGGAAAATATATTTCATTTATATGTTCTTAAATAAACAGTTGTATGTAAATATCCAAAAAAAAAAAAAAAGAAAGAAAGAAAAGAAACGGCCAGATTTCAAGATATGGTAAAAGTAGCTGAGATGTCTGGAAAGAAATTTATGGAGAATGTGCTTTCGAACCCTATCTTTCAGAAAGAAAGAACTGCATTAGATTATTTCTGTGTTGTTTTCCTTATCCTAAAACAGTGTTCAAGTTCAATGTGATGTGATCTCTTCACAGTGCATAATACAGGCAGTGCAGGAAATTATTTTGAATTATTATACACCCAATACAGCATTCAGTACACAATCAGATATCTAACTTCACAATTCAAGTTGCATTCATATTTGAAGCATTTGCCTTGATTCTGCATTTGCTATTCATGAGATTGGGGCTACTGAAAGTATTCAGATATAGAAGCAATCCTGACGACTGGGTCACTGCATCTGGACAGACTGTAATCACACTTTCTGTAATTTTGCAGTGGCAAACATGAAATTACTGGCATTATATAAAAAGGGCATCAAAACGGAAATTGGTTTGCATATGCACAGCATTGTGAATTCTTTGAAGTGTGGCATAAAAACAAAAAGTGTAGCTATTTACAGATCTACACCTGCAAATCCAATTAATTGCAAATCTTTAATGCCTCTGCCTCCTTAAAATTCTGTATTTGTGCACAACTTGGTAAAATTCAATTAATGTGGTCTGGAAATTTTGCTATTTACGAAGAAAACAATTGTGGGTAAGGTTTTTACTGATTTTTGTTATCTCCGATTTCTTTCTCTCTGCTTCTAAACATACCAAGTCTTGCCATTATAAATAAACCCAAATAAAGGTTATCTTGCCCTATAAAACTGGCAAAGATGGGTAAAAAAAAATGGTTAATAATGGTGAGGCGATGGGAAATGGTGACCGTGGAAAATGGCTGGTATGATGACGTACTGTTTTGAACTTTTAAAATAGTAATTAGACAACATACATAGCTCAAGATTACAAAATGGAGTTATACCATTTATTTCACTCAGTAATTCTAGAAATTATTCTGTGAGAAGACAGATGCATGTAACTTTTTATCCAGAGGGCTATTTATCAATATTTATAGTGTAAAAAAAGAATCGAAAGCTACCTAATGTTGGGTTATGCAATTTTATTTATATAAATACAGCCATTTAAATCAAATGGTTCTGAAGAATATTTCACAATATAGAAAAATCTCATATGGAAGGAGCGAAAGAACAGGACAAAAATCCCTAACATACCATATTATCCTTAATATATTGCATATATTATATGAAATATTAATATACAAAAGAGACTGGACTGAGCTATAAGCGAAATAATTATCTCTGAGTAGTGAGTGGTATTACAAGTTACTTTTTGTTCATTTTTCACTTTCTCATTTTCTAATAGAAAAAGTACATATGTTTCTAGAAAATGCATAACATTTTAAAAATAAATTTTAACCACAATCTATAGTTAATATATAAGTACTCTTTTTACTTCTTTTAGTTTTCCTGTTTCTATTTTATTTTTAAAAGGTATCCATACTTTTTTGATAATCTCTTTGCTCTGTAAGTAGTGTATTTGGAACATTTCTCTGAGGACATTAAATATTTTTATATCAACTTTTTTATTAAGGGGTAATTTTTTAAAATCATAGCAGTGTGCTACAGTTTAAATATTTCCTTATTTAACATTCATTTATTTTCCAATTTCTGCTGTTAACATACATCTTTTCAGGTAAAAGTTTGCACATATTTGTTATAATTTTCTTGGGAATGGTTGTAGTCAAGGTCTCTTCACCCCACTGAAATGTCTTTTCAACGTCATTAGTAATCTGTATTCATCATCACATTTAAAAGTGCTTTTCTTTTAACATGCCTAGCTATAGATATTTGATTTCTTGTATTTATGAATAATTTGCTAGTATTCAGGGTCAGCAAATTATGAATACTGGGCCATGCATGGGGCCTGTTTTTGAAAAGCCCCATGGGCTGCAAGTGGTATTTGCTTTTCAAAAGGGTTTCGTGGAGGCGGGAGAGTAGATGGGATAAAAAGGGTCAAATATGTGGCGACAGAAGGAAATCTAACTATGGACCATGAACACACAATGCAATGTATATAGGCCATATTGTTAAAACATACGCCTGAAACTTACTGGATTTCATTAACCACTTACACCATAATAAAAAATAAGATAAAATAAAAATAAAAGAGTTTTGAATAAAAAACAAAGAAGAATATGGGACAGATGCTCTATATGGCCTAAAAAGCCTAAAATATTAACTATCTTGACCTTTACAGGAATATTTACTGAATCCTGAACTAGCATGAAAGAAATGATTCGTGTGCTTTTTCTGTGTCCTAGTTTCTATATAATTTAATAACTAAATTGGCTTATTTTTATATCTAAAATTGCATAAGATTGTAAAGGTTCTTATTTATGGATAACATGTTTTAATGTATACGCAATTTTAAAAGTTAGTTCCTATATGAATAATTTTTATCTCTTCTTTTAACCTTTAAAAATATTACATGAAAGAATAAAAAGTACAATTTTGTACATAATGAAAATGTGTTGATATACTTTAAGGGGGGAAGGGAGAAAGCATAGAGGCTAAGTTATTATATTCTATTATGTTGCATTTTTTAGTCATTGATATCAAAAAGCAAAAAGACTCTCTAGACTCCTTTATCTATCAAAGTATATAAAACCATTTAATCACTAAAAATGTCTTTTCTGAACCCTATAAAAGTGCCACAATTTTGTACTGTATTAACATTACTCGAATATACATATAATACACAGTAATTTTCATTGAGTACTTCCTATGTATCAGATACTGTACAATTTTTAAGTTGCACATGAATTCAATGTCTGACTTCACTCACTTCTGACCTGCCCTTTGACAACTTGTTTCACTTCCCTAAAGTTTTCTCATTTGCAAATGAGGATAGTAATAATATTCTTGTTGTTACACTATGATCAGGACCTAATGAGATCATGCGTTAATGTTTGACCTGATTTCTAACACAAAGTGAAAGTATATTGAATATTGAACTGATAAAACACTTGCATAAATAAGTAGGACATACATATACAAATCCCGGCTCCGCTACAGAGTGATATGATGAGTGACTTATTTTATTACTTTGAGCCACGGTTAATGCATATATAAATTGGAGTGGTAGTAGTTCTTTTAGTGCATTCTGATCACATGTATGTAAAATCCTGAGAACAATTTCTGGCACATAAATACTCAATAAATAGTGGCAGTTAACTTTTATCATTTCCCTTATCTCTATAGTTTTCTTTCTCACTAAGA
Organism: Rousettus aegyptiacus; assembly: GCF_014176215.1. NCBI lineage: Eukaryota > Metazoa > Chordata > Mammalia > Chiroptera > Pteropodidae > Rousettus > Rousettus aegyptiacus. The sequence goes on along the minus strand of NW_023416311.1, from coordinate 85,313,613 downwards.
GAGCATTTATAACTTCATAATTTTATTACAATATCAAAAATAGAGATTCATGTTTGGCACTACCTGGACTGGGGAAAAGTTTGTCTTTGTAGTGTCTTCATGTGGAACATAACCGTTGTTACTTGTTTTAATTTTTGATATGTCGGACTTTTAGAGCTGCCTATGAAAAGACAGTGGCATTTAAGTGGCAGAGTACCTGAAGCAGTTTTAGAACCATCGATGTCTAACACAGAATGAAAATTCATGAATGCATTATTGAGGCAATAAATTACACCCACTGCCCCTAAAAGCAGCTCTTCATCCTCAGTGAGCACAATGAAAATGGAGCTGTCACCTGTGAAGACTGTTTAATTTGCCACAGAGAACTGGGGATGGTTGAAACTATGAACCAGACAACTCTTGAATTTATGCATTCATATGCATGTATGTAACGATGGAAAGATGTCTGTGTGGTATAAATAGATCACAGAAGACAACAGCCCAACTAGATCAAGTTAATTCATGTTCACAGTCATTTCTGAGCTGTCTGTGGAAATCAGGGATGAAAATTAGTGGTTACATTTTTAATTTAAAATAACCTAGGAAAATGAAAAAAATGTTAATCTTTGCTTTCAGGGAATATGGAGCCATCGATGATGTAGATATTGATCTGCATATTGATGTTAGCTTTCTTGATGTAAGTATCAACTTATGCAATACGATCAATATATTTAAAAAACATTTATTTTTATTCTCGAAAGAAATTTAAGTTTGTTTCTCTTGTAATACTATTAGTAACATATTGACTTTTTCAGAGTGATTTATGAAGAAATGCTATGATTGGTTGAAAAATCAGAGATTTTATATTTATAAAATACATATATTTGTGTTAGTTTCCATAATACATATGCTGAAATTTATGGGCTCTTAGTATATTACTTCATTATTTCTTAAGTTTTCATTTTAATTTTCTATGTAGAAGGCAAAAATTAAGAATACTTTGGCTTTCTTTTCAGAAACCAGTAGGTTTTGAGATGATTTGTAGGCCTTAATGATTTATACATTTCTTCAAAATAAGTTAAAAATATATATATATTTTTTTAATTTTGGAAAAGTACATCAAGAACTCTAAAAGATGACTAATTTATCTTTAAAATATATTTGCACAGGAGGAGATTGCTGTGGCTTGGGAAGTGATACGAACAGAACCTATAATTGTCCGACTACACTGTTCACTCACACAGTATTTAAATGGACCAGGTTAGTTTTATTCTCTATTATTTTGAATATTAAGTAATTGTGCATTGTACATTAAGCAAAATAACTGTTCACTTGGTAATTCTGAGCATAATTACAGCTATCTTGATAATAAATATACTTTTAAATATACTTGTATCCTAATTAAGATGGTTTATTGCCAGTATAACTTCTGGAAACAAACATTTAACATTTAGTTGTATGGATTTCAAAAGTTGACAAGTTGCTTTGAAACAGACACAGTAAAGTCTAAAAGAGAATTTTTGCATGTAGTAGAAGCTCAGTAAGTATATTTTAAGTTGCCCTTAGATTTAATTACGTCTCTGATTCTGAGATTTAATTTTAATGTTTATTTCTTTCACCTTTGACTACTGATGAATTTATCCTAAGCATAACATTCCTGTTTTCCAGTACCTTAAGGGATGATTTTTCTATGTCTCAACTGATAGCTGTTTACAACAAAAGATCCTATTATAAATCTTTCTAAGACTTACTGGATTAAATCTGTTTTCCCTGCCTACTAATGTGCACATGCGTGCATGCACAAAGGTGCACGCACGAACACACGCGCGCACACACACACACATACACACACCTGTATCTGCTCATATTATTCCGTATACTGCATAACAAACCACTCCATAATGTAGTGGCTTAAAATAACTTACCTCTTCCCATTCTTTGTACTCAACTGGACAACTCTCGTTTGGAGTCTCCCATGCTTTTGCGGTTTGGTAGATTGTTGATGAGGCTTATGTCATTAAAGGCTCCACTAGGTTGGATGCTCATGATGCTAGACTTTCAGATAGCTAGCATTGATGCAGGCGCCACCTTGGAGCTTGGCTGGGGCTCTTGACTAGAAAGTCTACCTTACACAGACTTCTTCATGTGGTTTGGGCATTTCATAGCAGGGTCTAAAAGCAAGTTTTCCAAAGGATCTGTGAATCTTCCACGGTATTTTGTTGATCATAGTAGTTGAAGAACCCACCCAGAACCCAAGAACAGGGACGTAGGTGGTACCTCTTGAGGTTGTGGCCATCTTTAATCTGCCATGCATACTTTACTGTGGTCTCTACACATTTTCTTTAGTATCGAGAAACTTACATCTACAGTTAGTTTCCACCTAAGAAAAATAGCTGTTCTTTCAAGTATATGAAACATGAGAAAATCTCTCATTTTGAAAATGTTTATTGTCACCTCTTTTCCATCTTTGTTTAATGTATTCTACTTAAATAATCAATTCTTAATACAAATAAGATAGTAGTGACTGATGTGATTTAGTGCTGGACAAAGACAAATAATTATTTTAAATATATAGAAATGTAATAAAGAAGAAAAATAGCTATAATCCTGTACTGAGAAGACTAAAAAGTTTGGTGTCTCAGTTTTCTATACGTACACGGTCTATTTTGATAAAGTTGGCATTGAATTGATAAATAGTTATGTACTTTAATGTTAGCTCATGAGACTGTGCTCATCATTAAATTTTTAAAAATAGAACGATTTGTAATATCTGTGTAGTATTCCAGCCTATAGGTCTTATGATCTTGCTGTTTCACCACATATTCTGCTGTATAATTTTTTTTCTTTCTTTAATGATTTGAAATGTGCCCATTTAATTTTATTCTTGTAGTGATTAAAAGAAAAAGGCTTCAGGTCAGAACTTTTTACTTTATTGGGGTTAGGAACAAAATTGGGTCAGTTCATTCTACTCCCCCTAACTCCATCTGTGTGAGATGAGAATGTGGCATGCTTTTATGTAATCTTACCACTGTTACTCATTTTTCAATATAATCTTCAACTTTAGGTAGGTTTTTTTTCCCACAAATCTCTTTAAAGATTTATTATAATTGCATGGTTTGATGAATATAGTAAGAATTATATTTTAATTTGTATTTAGGTGATTTTATTATTCAGTATCACTTATTTAGTATCACAACTCATCCATAATTTAATTCTTTTTTTACTTCTATTTATTTACATATTTAATAGTTTGTAAACTAAAGAAACATGAGGGTCATGCTTTTTCGTTTTATACTTGAGAATTACCCCTTTGTTTTTTAAACAAGACAAACTTGACCAAGTATATAAATTTAGGGAGTAATAATAGCTCCCCCCAAAAAGGCAAAAATTCCTTAGTGAAAACTTATGCTAGTTTATGTTGAAGTGTTTAAATTTTTTTTTTTTTTTGTTAAGAAATCTACTTTGTGTTTGCTAAGTGTACGCGTTGGGCTATTTTTTCTCTTTCTCTGTGATAATCATTTATATATTTATTTTTGATTGGTGTTAACTCCCCCAAAACAACTTTTATGTAATTATTTTAATGTTCCTTTATCTGCTCACTCCGATAAATGTAGATTAGATCTAATACCTCTGTCCTTCATGTCGTTTATCATTTCTCTTAGTCTTTCATCCTTCACTTCTGAGTATTTTATAATGTTTTCCCTTTTGTCTTCTCCATTAAGTGAATTTTTTTCCTGATTCAGTCTTTCACATCTCCTATAGTTGGAGTTTAGTTTTCTCAGTATTGAAGCAGGAGTTGAAATGCACTCCTTTCAGAAATTAGTGTCATTTGCATATGATTTCTTATGTTAAGAATATGGAACATAGAGAATTCCACATTTAATCTACTCTCGATACATTAGTTCTAAGATCTGACCTCTGGAGTAGGGTGGGCTGTGAACTCTCTTGGTGCCACACTTGACACCCTTGGACCCCTTATAGCAGCACTGTGCTCCTATCCCCAGCTTCTAAATGCTTTGTTGCCAACAGCTCACACTGGGACCCTAGAGCTTAGACATCAGACACATTAGAGCTTCCTTTTTCCTGGAGAGAGCAGGTAAGTACTTGGGAGTTCTCCGTTGTGTGACTGGTGTGGGAGTACTGTGGCTCAGCTACATTGCCTCAAGTCTGGACAGACTTGCTCCATGGTTACCCACAGAATCAGTCTGAAGCTTAAACCTGACTCAAAGTGGTACCCTTACTTTTCCTCTTTTTCTGTCTTCCTCCTCACTTCACATCTCCTATTGGTTTCTTCTGGAAGCAGTTCCATAGTACATTATTTGCCCCCGAATCTTCGCTCAGGGTCTGTTTCTAGGAGAACCCGACCTTAGAATGTGGATCTGGGGGCAAGAGAGAAGTCAGCATATGCTTCAGGAGGAAGCCCTGACAGGCCAACCAGCCCTTTATGAAACTGCCCTGTGGCAAACTCTGCTTGGTGGCTCATCTGCCCCTTTATTTTAAGATGTGTTAATAGTGGTCAGCCTTTAGCTTTGAAATTTTTCATAGAATGGAGAATTTTGAGTCAGCCCTTGAGGGCCCCTTAGGATTGCTCTATTTGTAGCAAAGTTCTCTAGAAGTATCTCACACAGGGATGGCATTCTTTCAAGTTTCTGGTCCTTTTGGTGGTTTTCTTCCATTTTCATTATGCACTGGTTGCAGATGAGGTTTGTTCCACACTGTTTACTCACACTGCCATCTTACTAGCAAATTTCCCAAAGGATATTTTTTCTTAGAGAAAATTGGAGGGAAATATATGATTTCAAATGAGCAGTAATATAAAATATATGACAAGAACTAGAGACAGTGACGCTAAAAAGTAACATAACTTATTATCCCAGAAAAAAACATTAGGTTTTATCCCAGTTTATGATTTTAATTATTGGAAACAAAAACGACCAGAAAAATTTTCTTGACTGTTTTACAATATGTCTTTGAAGTTATCAGCATTTATAGTAAAATTAACTTGCAAAAAGTGGATGACTAAACCAAGGTTTAGACTGACCTAGTTAACAGTTCTCTTTGAAAAACATTTATTCTTAGGTTTTTGGAAATGTATGAATAATACATTTGAACTATAATATTTGGCTAGCACTAAGCTGGCAATAATATATCTGTGTGTGAAAAGGAATGATAAGAATTGAAGAAATTCACATCCTTACTCACTTTGAAATTAAAGATAAGGGTTATTTTATTGTACACGGGGAAATATTACTTTAGATAAAAGGACACAATTGTTATAATTCTTAAGATATTATATATTTTTAAGAATTGCTGGTATATAAGTCTAGTTTCTGATTTCAGCGAGGGCTGCTTTTAGTTTAAAGTGATCAACTGACATTCTTAAAATGTTTTCCTGTGCAAATCATCGTACTATTGGTATCTCTACGTTTACATGATCAGAGTATTAGAATAATTTCTGCATATCTTAAGCAGCCCTCATTGCCTTCCCAACCTAAATTATATGAGACAAGGAAAAATTGAATAACTTTCACCTTTTTTAAAACATAAAAATATTTTACTTGTGTATTCTGTTAAGTTCTTCCTCATTCTCTTGCCCCCAGAAAGAAACTCTGTGTGGAATCTGATTGTTTGAGGTAAACTTCGAAATAAATTTAGAAAGAATAGACATTCCTATAATATTTACTTTTCCTTAGAAAGGAATATTTGTTTGTAGTTTCCAGTTTTATATGTCAGTACACTTCTGTTTTCTTGTTTTTTTGTTTTTTGTAGTAGGTCACTAATTTTAGCCAAGTTTATTCCTAAATACTTGTTTACTATTTGTTTGTTTAATGGGACTTTTATATAACAATAGATATTCTGATTACTGGTTATCTATTACTTTTTAAAACAGTTTAAAAATTAATCTAAAACATTTTTAAATTTAAAGAAAAATTGCATAGGTAGTACTGGGTTCCCATACGTTCTATATCCAGTTTCATTCATTTTTAACATCTTATATGAATACATTAAATCCAATTAATTGTAATAATCAAGTTCATCAATTTTAATAGCAACATGAGTTTTTCACTTGAATTTTCTAATATTTTTGGAAGTAACATATTATGAAGGTTTTTCAGTATATTCCAAAATTTGGGAGCATTCAGATTTTATACTCCTGATTAAATCAATGTTTGTAATATTTTCTAGTCACAATATCAATAAGTTATGGTCTTCATATTATTAATTTGTAGGAATAGTTCATATATTCTGGATAAATATCTGTGTCTATTACTATCTCTTCCCTCTCTCCCTATATATATCTTACGCAATTTCCTCCAGTGAAGATTTCAGTTCTTTTAATGTATTTTGGATTTTTGGATTTTTCTACCTTTTTTTTTAAACCAGGTCCCTTTTGTTTCTCTGCTTCCATCTTTCCAGTCACTTTTCCATCTGCTTGTGAAGATTGTGTCTTCTTAAATCTTCTTAGAGAGCACAATGTGTTCTGGTTTAATCATCTTTTTTTTTTTTTTTTAATAATTCCCCCGAGTTTTTAAGATATTAAGATTTTTTTGTTCACTTTCGAATATCTGTAGCCCTGCATTTGGGACAGGTGGGATTGATGCGCATGGTATTCCTCACTCTCTGTGTAAGGTTTAGAATGTTTTTAGGAAAGGAACCAATTGGCGATACTAACACCAATTTTCTTTGATCAGCAGGGTGTTTGTATCAAGGAATAATGGCCCACACAGGGAGTGAGGCAATTGTGGTTACCAGTTTGGTTTACAGTGTGGAGCTTGTGTGGTCTGAGAATGTCTATTAAGACGATCTTTACTCTAATTATCTGTTACCCCGACCGTTAGTGTGAATGGCTGTATCTGTGCTCCTGTGTAATGTCAGGCTTCTATTTGCATGTTAGCTTGCATCCCCTTTCTCCTAATTAAGACCTCGTTCCAGCAATTCTCTCTCTCCTTGTACTGATTATGTCTCTTTCTCTTCTAGAAGACTGCCATCAGCCAAGAAATATTTCTCTCATCTTTAAAATAAACCCCTCTTGACCTCAAAACACTCTTAGGTTAGCACCTCAATGCTCCGCTTCCCGTGATTGTTAAATTTCTTGACTAGAGTTGTCTCGGCTTTATTTTCTTTCCTTTTTTCTCCCCTTGAGTAGGCCCCAGCCAGGTTCTGGACCCATAACTTCACACACACACACTGCTCTTGGCATTGTCACCAGTGAGTTAAAAATCCCTTAATGACCACATAGTCAGTTTTGAGTCCTCTCATCTTAACTGATTTAGCAGCATTTGATAAGTTGTTTACCCTACTCCTTGAGAATGTGTGTCCTTTTGTGAATGTGTGTCCAGATCAGCAGCATTCTGGAATCCCCATCCTCCTAGCCTCTTCTCTTCAGCCTTCTTCACTGAGTCTATGGGTGCTGCAGGGCTCAGGCTTAAATCCTTAGACTTCTCTCCTCTAGTTATACTCAATGGTTCCTCATCCAGCCTTGTCATGCCTTTAAATACGTCTATTCTGGCTATTCCAAATATATATATATCTTTAGTACATTCCTCCTATCTGAATGCCTAAAAGCCGAATTTCTCTAGTCATTTGTCCGCTTAATTTTTCCACTTGGGCGCCAAATAAGGGTCTCAAATTTAAGATCTTCAATGTCAAGTTGCTGATCTTCTCCACTCTCCGAACCTGCTTCTCCTGCAGTCTCAGATACTAGCAGTTAGTGTTTCATCCTTCTGGTTACTCAGGCCAAAATCCGTAGCTTCATCCTTGACTTCTGTCTTTTTCTGATACTTCAAATTCAGTCCATCGGCAAGATCCATCAGCTCTCCCAGAAAGTACGAACCCAAAATGTTCACCACATCCGCCGATCCATGCCACTATATCTCTTACCCCAATTAGTGTAAGCTCCTGGCTAGATTTTCCTACTTCTGCCCTTGCTTTGTGCAGACATCCCACACTGCCCATCCATAGCCGTCTGACCTCATCTTCTGATGTGTACCCTTCCCACTCCTCCCCTGTGCCACCGGTCCCCTTGCTGTTGCTACAGTATTGCAGTGTTTCTTCTTCAGGGCAGTACCCTTGCTGTTTCCTCTGGCTGGGACACTTTTCTTCCTACCATGCTATCTAATGGTGAAACCTGTGCCCACGTAACCTTCAGCCCCCATACCTTTTCCTTCTTTATTTTTTATCATTGTGTACCATTCTGGTTTCTTACCTGTTTTTTTTTTTTTTTTTTTTTTTTTTGCCTGCCTCCTCCCGCTAGCCTAGGGCTTCATGGGGGCAGGAATATGTCTGTGTGTATTTGTACTACGCTATCTGTAGTGGCCGGCACAGTGCCCTCAGATACGCTGTAACATTAGCGAATAACGAGTGGTGAGTGACTTTTATGAGAGGCTATTAATTTCATAAACATCATAAGTTACTAACTTACAGACATGCATATACCTTGTAAAAATAAGAAGCACATGACAGGGTGTACAGTAAATAGTAAGTCTCCTATGCTTTGCTCTCATCCTACACTGCTTTATTCCCCCCAAAAGGTGTGTGTATATACAAGCATCTCTCTTCCACTTGAACAATAGTATATACACTGTACTACATATTGCTGTTTACACTTAATATATTTTTTGAAGATCATTCTTCATTGTTATCATAGTATACATTTATATTCATATACCTTAGTATATAACATATAATGATCAAGAATGATCTTAAATCTGCATGTGTAAGGCATAAATAGTGATGTATACCACTATGCGTACACTATTTTAAATGTGTATGTATATGCTACATATTATGTGATATGTAAATATGTATATATAGATGTAACATTTTTTATATGTATATACACACACACAGCTATATATATTACTTCCCTCCCCCCCCAGCTGATGGTTAATTTTCAACTGAACATTTTAACTTTTTTATTTCTTTGCAGTGCCCACCGTTGATGTCTTTCAGATTTCCACAAAAGAGCGGTTTGGATTGGGACATCAGCTGAAAAAGTGAGTTTTCCAAAGAATAGAAAATAAATTTCTGTTAAAGAGAACTGTGTTCCCATTTTGCTCATCATTTCTCCCCTCCCCCCATTTTTATTCAATAAGAGCTTTTAGAAATGAGCACCTTGGGAGAGGAATTCATTCTGATGCTAAGTACTGCATCAATAATTTAGTTTGCAGAGCTCCCTTTCAGGACTGGGCCAGGTTTCTTCTCTTTGCTCCCCGGGAGTTCACTCTCCTCCCTCCAGCACCCTGCATGCCACCCAAGAACGCTGACCCGTGGAGATGCAAGTTCCTGTGTCTCTAATGTGTCCAGCAGGAGGGAGCTGCGTATGATGGGAGTACTTATTGTCTTTAGTTCTTCCCTGCGGGTTCACCGAGCCTCTCTGTCTTACTCCAGGCCTTTGTGTGACTCTCTGCCTGGGTTCTAGTAACTGTTTCCTCTGCTTGTTCCTTGGTGCCTAGAAGTGGTAACAGTTTGGCAGCTGCTGGCGCTGGACTAACTGCACTGTCCCTTTTTCCCATACCTACGCCTTTGAAACTTTCCTTTTGTAAAGAAACCCCTTAGTTTTGTTTGACCTTGACTAATACATTGAGCCAATTTATCCTTTATAAACACGAAAGTACGCCAGTTGAACTGACTTTTAAAACATAGGGGCATACCTCCATTAGTCACCATCAAAACAGAAACTCTAATAAATTCCATTATCAACATATCGGCTTTGTGAATTTGTACTTATAGAAACGTTCCAGGATTACTTAGTCTTCTGAGTATGCAGATTTTACTTTAATTTAAATTTATTAAGAGATCATTAGATAAACGTATACTTAGACACATGGTTTGGGCCCTTCATAATAATGCAGTCCGCATGTTCATCTTTATTTTAATGAAATTTAATTGGACATCATACATTAGCCTTTACTGAGCAATGCCCTAAGAGAAAATACTTTGAAACTTTCTTTATTTCATTTACAAAATAGAGGACTTACTGTGGTCATTTTACCAGAGGTTATAAGTGTAGTAGAAAGCTTTGTATGTGGTCTCAAGGATTGTTATACATATCACAGAGCCCTAGAATTCTCTCCATGAGTTTACAGCGAGGCAGCAGTGTTCAAATGTGACATGTGTAGATCACATTTGAAAGGAAAAATTCATGCAAATCTCTAGTCATGGGTTTAAATTGGTATAAGGTAAAAACCCTTAATACTTAGAATTCCATATCTCTATAACTATAACTAAATTCAATTTACAACATACGTTTAGCACATATAATATGTTTACAACATATTATATTATACAGTGTTTTCTTTATAAGGATTCATAAAAGATGTTTTCTCAGTTTTCTGTGCAAGGATTTAGGTATGCCTTTTCAATCAGATTTTGTTTTCTGCATTGAGCCAGTGTCTTACCAGTCTTGGAGCTAAGCATGAGCCTGCCTCTGTGCTATGCCATCCAAGTTGGGTACCACCTCACCTTGGCACATCTTTTTTTTTTTTTTCTTATGCTTTTTTTTCCCCTCACCCAACTTCCTCTCTTGTTTTTTAAAATTTTTACATTTAATGACTTCATTTTTTTTAGAGCAATTTTAGATTCACAGCAAAATTTAGAGGATGGTGTGGAGACTTCCCATACATCTTATTATCAACAGCCCCCACCAGAGTGTGCATTTCTTGCAATACATGAACCTACACTGACACATCATTATTGCCCAAAATCCGTAGTTCTACTTTATGTATTTTTGTAAGCCACTTAAAAAAAACTTTTTTTAAAGCAAAATGAAGCTGATTCAAACAAAACAAGAATTATAAAAGCATAGAAGTCTAGGAATAAATACCTTCCTGCCTTTAATAGCTTCTGAGATTATCATTTGGATTAATTCATAAAAGCAATGATGTGTATAATTCCACCCTTGAGAAATTAAGGAAAGCTATGAACTGTCTCCACTGTTGAACTACCTTACAGAATATGTAACATATTTTATTCATATTTCCATCCAAGCGATTAACATGCTTGAAAATTTATTTACTTCTAAGGTTAAATTTAAGTTATGTGGAAAATGTGGTGATAAAGACGAACTTTTTTAATGATCTTTGATAAATTTAAGTCTAATTATAGTTAAATATTTATGTTTCCTTAATTAGAAATAGTTGGGTTTGGCTGCGATCCCTCAAGGTCCCCCTTTAGTCTAAAATGATACAATTTTAAAAATCTGATCTCAACCTTACAATAAATCATAAGAGGGATCTGAAATATAAAGAAGTTATTTTCCAGAAACATACAGCAAGTTAAGAAGACAAATTTAAATTCTAGGCCCTTGGTTATTGCTCAGGTGTGTTTTCGGCAAATAAGAAACATTAAACTTTTTCTGTGATTCTTACCTGGTTTGTTTCTGGCAACATGATAGAGTCTTAACGATAGTAGCCGCAAATGTTTACACCGTGCTTATATGTCAAGCACTATTCTAAGCACTTTATGCACATTAACTCCTTCGATAGTTAAAACAACCCTGTGAAGTAGGTACTGTGTTACCCACATTTCCTCAGTGATGAAACTGAGACCCAGGAGATCAAGCAATTTGCTTAAGGTTACAGAGTGAAAAAGTGGTAGAGCCAGAATTTGACTTCAATACTTTTGGTCCAGCCACTAATCCGCCTTTCACATAACCCTCGATCTCTCTTTGCCTTTTGTAAACTTTGGAATTTATGTTCAGTACTGAATGAATGTTGAGAGAATGTAAAGTCATTAAAAAGAGCCAGAGGAAAAATACTGACCCGAAAGAGATGTAAGATAGTGATCGGTGTCATAGAGGGTGTCTGTCATTCAAAGGCTAAGTATATCACAGACCATGGATATAATCTTAAACTCTGTGCTGAATTTGCATAGATCAAACTTAAGTCGTTTTTAAAAGGGGAAAAAAATATTGCAAATCTCCAGTATTGCCTTACATAAAATTAGGTATAAATTCTTCTATGTAGAGTTTGCATTTATGAAACAAAATCCGAAATACAACTTAAGCGCAAATCAAAATAAAACACTCGAATGTCAAAGTGACACATGAATTTAATTTGGTGGATGATGTTATTCTGCTGATGCTGTTTCTCCACCACAGTTTGAATGTAACGCTGGCTGCTGTAGTGCACAGTTCTTTTGAAACCAGCATGAAGAAAATCGTAATGTTGCCCATCTGTGCTCTTTTCTCTATTCGAACCACCTTGGAGCCTTTGTTCGTATAGCTGACTGTGATGCCTGTCGTCTGGTCTTCACTTGACGTGAACGTATAATTCACCTCGAAGTCTGTTTTCTCTTCTCCTGTCCTCAGCCAGTGGCAGTTGTGGTGATCCTTCTCGGCACCAGCGCCGCAGTAAGCGCAAACCCCAGTGTGAGCACGGAATTCTCCCGGTGGTGGTTCTCTGTTCTGAGGAGGCGGCTGCGATAGCAAATGTGCTCTTATGTATATTTAAAATTACCACTGAAATTACACACAAGGAATTAAAATTTTTATAGGCAACGATTGTCTCTCTCTTTATCTCTTTATCTCTTTATCTCTCTTTATCTAGGGATCTTAGTATCCACTTTAGGAATTACTGGTTCTAAATGTCGAAGTCACCCTTTAGAATGCTTAATGTATATGAAAGTGGAGCAGTTTTAGCCATTTTGACTTTTACTTTTTTTGTTTCAGTTATCCTATCAAGGTTAGGCAAACATATGCTGATTTTCTTAGGGAATGATACACAGAAATGACAGTTTTTCATGGGAGGAAAAGAATCTCGATCTACTTGGTACAAAGGATGGTGTCACTTAGGATTTCAGGTTAGGGACAGGGGAAAAGGATGACTCTAATATTACTATTACGTTTAAGTCTTGCTACAATCGTGGATGAAAAAAAAGATCTTCAAAAATTAAATGTAAAATAAAAATTGTTTCCTTGTCCCAAGCCGTGAAGTGAATTTACTACTAATCGGAATTATGCATCATTGATTACAGTTTTACCCTTTACTTTTTACAACCTCTCCAGCTAAAAAGACTTAAAATAATTCCATATGTGACAGTTTCTTCTGAACTCACCTAAACTAGCAGACAAAAGGTTGAGGTAGTCAGTCTGACGGGTATGCTTTCTGGTGATCTGAGTTAATTTGGTAAGGCCTGAAGGATACTGAGAAATCATTGTTGGCTTAGTGCTAAGAGCCACACTTGTCCCTTTTGAGTAACATGTTAACTAACATATGTCAATCTGTATGTGATAATACGGGTGCAGTTGCTCTGCCATTTCATCGTCTAGGCTGACAGGCAGATTTTGTTGCCCTACCTCCCTCCCAAACATGTGCAATAATAGCTGCTTTCTGGGGGTGTCCTGAGAATTAAGGAGAATGTTTTATTCCCTGATATATTGTTAAATTGTAAACAAATATTGGCACCATCTTTCTGTTCCAAAAGCAATCTGTGCTACAAATAACTGAAAAGAACGTGAAAAATAAGCAATGCTGAATCGATTTTTGAAAGGAAATCAAAATATTTAATTTATCGTACGCATAATGTTTAATTGTAAAAGTTCTCGCCTACTTAAATATCAGCCTTAAGGGACTGTCCTCCACTGACACCTGAAAGATGGGATGCAGAAAAAATTTTGCAACTTGAAACTCTTTTCAGAAAACAATGCTTTGTTTAAGTTCACAGTTGACATGCCAGAATTTTCTATCAGAAAACAATGATGAGGTGATATAGACTTAGAAAATATTGAGATCAGGAATTACCAGATTCCTGCCTTATGAGAGTAACTAAAAATTTTTAGAGACACCCAAATTGTTTTTTAAACCATACTTAAAGGTGAATGGGCTGTGCTGAAGATTAAATTTGTTAACCTCATATTTCTCCATAGAGTTAGTTTCACCTGGCTTAGTTTTACTTATATATATGCATTTTATTTTGTTTTCCTTTTCATGAAGAAAAATACATAAGCAAATCAAGTAAAAAGAAATTGACTTGCTTATATCTTAATAAAGAAAGTTACAATTAATAACAAAAATTTTTCAAACTGCCTTTCTGGAACCAACAAAATATTTCAGATTTTTTTGGTCACTTCAGCCAAAGTTGTTGATCCTAAAGACAATCTCTTTATAATTTTTATAAATCTCTTAATATCCTTATTCTTCTTTCGGTTCTATCATGTATATTTTTAATTATATCAGTAATTTATTATGAATAACAGTAAATTCATAAACATTTTCTGTATGGCGCTTTCCAACATGCAAAACACATTGCATGATTTTAAGTTAGGATCTCACTAAATACTTTGATATATGTGTTCTCTACATAATAAATACAGAAATCTCATATTAAATTACCTTGGAACTGATAACCGACTTACCTTTGGATTGACAGAATCATGCAGACATTTGTTACTCAGCAGTGGAAACAGAGCAAAGAAAAATCCAATTGCCTGCACAATAAGAAGCTGTCAGAGAAGAAAGTGAAATCTCCCCTACATTTATTTTCTACTTTGCGCAGGTGGGTAAAAGACAACTTTGTGCTATTAAATTGTGCTACTGAATGCCAAGCTTGTGATAGCCCATTGTCATTCAGTTCAGAGCATCTTTCCTGTTGTATGACATCCATTTATTTTCTTTGTGACTTCAGAGAACAGACTGACATTTTATCAAAAACATGGATATTAATTTCTGTGTTTAGAATATTTTATGCATTTCCTTAACATGAGTTATATTTACCCAAATTACATTCTTCGCTTCTAATCAGTTTTCTCTATCAAAATTAGTTCCATATAGGACTCTGGGATGAGTAGGAGTGGGAAATAAACCTGATCATCTTTTTTTGCTTTTCAGGAAAAATATAATTTAGTCCCTGTGATCATTCTGCACACTTTTGATTTTCATGTTAGCTGGATAGGCTATGTGAAATTAAGGTGGTATTTAAGACACAGTTGAGTTGATTGAGCCTGACAAGTGTCCTCCATGGTCTGTTACAGTCCGGATTTACTCTGTGTTGTTGATCAATTTTGAAGGTCGCCAAGTTATCCTCCCCCTGGTTGTGGCAAAAGTAAATCCAAACTGAAATCTGAGCAAGATGGAATCTCCAAAACGCATAAGCTGCTGCGGAGGACTTGTTCCAGCACTGTCAAGACTGATGACGTGTGCACCACTAAGTCGCACAGGACCTTTGGTCGCTCTCTGTCCAGCGACCCCAGGGCTGAGCAGACAGTGACGACAATTAAGTCGCACAAACTCTTGACCCGTTCCTGCCCTGCAGCTGTCAAGCAAGAGGATTGCCTCACCCTCAAGTCTCATAAACTATTGACTCGATCTTGTTCTGGAGATCCACGCTGTGAGCACAACACCAACTTGAAGCCCCATAAACTGTTAAGCAGGTCTTACTCCAGTAATCTCAGAATGGAAGAATTATATGGCCTGAAAAATCACAAGTTGCTCAGCAAGGCTTACTCCAGTGCCCCCAAGTCATCCAAAACTGAGCTTTTCAAGGAACCTAACTCAGAGGGCAGGAGGCTCTCTCTTACCTCAGGGCTTATTGGTATCTTAACACCATCTTCATCTTCATCATCCCAGCCTGCTGTGCGTAAATGTTTTCATCTTGTGTTCTTAAATGTTAAGCTAATGTGGGGTAGAGGTTTTTCAGAGATTAGTAGAGATCTGGTTAGAGGGGAAAAAAGCAAGATTATTTTGTTTTTGTTTTTAAAAATTTACTGGTGGTTTTTTGTTTGTTTTTGCATACTAGACAGTTGCTACTGGTACTGTAAGTTCATTTTGATTCTGAAAAAACAAATGTAGCTTATTGATTTGAGGTCCTGTCCAGATTCCTGTCATATTAATAAATGCTACCAAAAATGTATAAAAGTCAGTTGGGTTCACAAAGCCTATCCTTTTAAGCAAGCTTGAATTTTAATGCTTTTGTTAAGTAGGTTTATCTGATCTCTAGTTTTCTCAGATAAGTAGTTGAGGATAAAGTTTGTCTATTAATTAAGAGTAATGTCCTATCTGTAACATATATGTGAGAGGAAAACTTTACTCATGGACACTGTTACTTGCAGAGAAAAGCCACATTTCCAGCTGTATCTCTCTGCCTTACTTAAAGCTGCTCTTGGTGTCTATAATACCAAAGTCACTTTCTCCTGATGGTGTTTATTTTGGAGGGGGCACGAGGCTGTGCAATGACTGTATTAAAGCTTAAGTCCTTTGGGTGGTATTTATCAAGAGTCAGTCTTTCACGAAATTTACCTCTAGAATGATCCACGTTATAGTCAGTTTCAGATAAAGAAATAGACCTATCTTCTTGTTAAAAAGTTTTGTTTACTTTTAGTGTATGTGTGTCTGTGTGTGTCTGCGTTGGGGGAAGGGCATATTTAACTCTTAACTATTAATGTGGATATACCTAGCAATAGATGAAATTGAAAAAAATAAGAAGATACTGTTTGTAGAAAGCTGTGTTTCTCTTATATAGATTTATTTCTAAAATTAAATTGTAAATTATAGCATAAAATTTTATTTGTATTAAGAAAAGATATTTGAGTATGTTGATAATTTTAGGTAGATATCTCTTAAAGCCTATTTCTTCCCCAAAATAAGCATTAAGGGCATTAAGAAAATAATGCCAAAGAGTTACGCAGTAGAAAGTTTCTCGTGACAGTTATACCTAAGAAAGATAATTTCAGATATTCTGTAAAAGAAAATGTCTTCATGTCCTCCTGTATGGTTAAGCATAATGCAATAGTTTAGTGTTGTATTTTCAGTAGCTTTCTAATATGTCCTTGGAGGAATAATTCTGATAGTAAAATAAGATTGAAGTACTCTAAATGAGAAGTTGGGAATTTTGACAATGAGTAATAGAGGAAATAAGTTTTCGTGATCATGTAAAGATGCCAATCATTTTTACTAGAAGATCAGAAATTAAGAATTTTAGTTAGTTTAGACAAAGATTGCAATAGTAGTGGCAGAAAGTGTTTGGAATACAGAAATTCTAAAATTTTGATGTCATTGTCAGTGACTTATCTCATGTAACAGGTGATCTTAGATCACATCTTCATTCACTGTTTCACAAAGTAAAAGGCTGTAATTTACATATTTTCCCACTTAAAAAAAATCATCTTGTTCTTTTACTTTGCTTTTTTATAGCCAAATGGTGCCAAATGCATTCCAATACGAGACCGTGGCTTCCTAGTGCAGGTATGAGCCAAGACTCCAATCATTGTAGAAAATTTTAGCTTTTAGTAGGTTTTCAAATCATTTTCATCTTTGACCTAATTGTTTCTCTTCGTCGTTTTATTCAGACAATTGAGTTTGCTGAACAGCGGATCCCCGTATTGAATGAATACTGTGTGGTTTGTGATGAGCCACACGTGTTTCAGAACGGCCCCATGCTTAGGGTGAGTTCTCATTTGTACAATGTCAGTGTCGATTTTGAATATAAATGAAAAGGGTTAAGGTATAAAGATAAGTAAATAACTACATTCACAGTAAATACTGTGTTGAGCGAATTATTTAATATATAAAGCATTACAATTTTCACGGACAAATCACTTTTTCTTAAGGAGTCCAAGAAAGGGGCAAGTAGTTTTATATTAGAAAGATTTGTATTGTATTTCTTACATGTGCCTATCATCTGTCTTTTCAAACATTTATCTATGCCTATATCTGTATCCATTTATATCTAAATCATGTATCATTTATTTCATATAGATGTAAGTGGGTACAGAGATAGATATAAATCTAGATATATATGTATAAACTTATAAACAGTTCTGTTTCTTTAAAACCACACAATTCAACATGCTTACTATAGAGAGCAAAGGGTAGTCCTCATTCCATTAAGAGGAGGGTATACAGTAGCATGCAGAGAATCAGAATAAAGATTTCAAAAAATGCTGGCTCATTGACGCATTTGGAGCATGATTGGGGGAGTATAGAAATAAGAATCAGTGTGTGTATGTGCATTTAGGAAAGAAATCGTCCAGTTTCAAAGCATTGTTATAGGAAATTTATGTAACATATAATTCACTATTTTAATGCATACATCACTGGTTTTTAGTATATTCGCAATGTTGTACAACCGTTAATACTGTCTAATTCCAGAATATTTGCGTCACCCAGAAAAGACACTGACTCTTAGCAGTCATCTCCGGTTTCCACTTCCCCTCATGCTCTGGCGACCACTAATCTATTTTCTATCGCTATGAATTCACCTGTTCTAGATATTTCATAAAAATGGAATCATACATCCTGTGGCCTTTTGTTTTGGGATTCTCTAACTTATAATGTTTTCATGGTTTAGCCATGTAGCATGTATCAGTACGTCATTCCTTTTTATGGTGGAATAATGTTACGTTATATGGATAAAGGACATTTGTTTATCCATTCATTGGTTAATAGAATTGTTGGGCTATATGTTAATTCTGTTTAACTTTTTGAGTGAGGCACTACCAAACTATTTTTGACAGTGGCTGCACCATTTTATATTCCCATCGGCAGCGTATGATGTTTCCAGTTTCTATACATCTTCACCAACGTTTATTATTCTTCATTTTTAAAAAGTTTAGCAATCCTAGTGTGCGAAGTGGTATTTCATGATTTTGATTTGCACTTCACTGATGACTAAAGACTTCAAGCATCTTTTCATGTGCTTATTGACCATTTGTATATCTTCTTTGGAGAAATATCTGTTCAAATTCTTTGCCGATTTTTAAACTGGGTTGTTTGTCCTTTTTTGTTGTTGAGTTGGTAAGAGTTTTTTATATATTCTGAATACTATATCCTTATTACATAAGTGATTTGCAAAACTTTTCTATTGTTTCATGAGATTTCTTTTTAAAACTTTTTAAAATTAAATCCATTGGGGTAATATTAATAACAAATTTCAGGTATACAACCTTATAATACAACATCTTTATACTCTCGTGTGTTTCTGAGACACACAGAAGTTTTTTAATTTTAATAGAGTTCAGATTTGTCAATTGAAGGTCACAAAGATACCTGAGTTTCCTTCTAAGAGGCTTATAGTTTATAACATATTTAAGTCATTGTATTTCAAGGTATATATTTTAAAACATACATAATAGCCATTAATGATCATAATTGTCAAGTTTCATATGTTTGTTTCATTTTATTTACAGGAAACATTTAAAAAGTTTTTTCTTGCCACTGTTGTTACACTATATTTTGCTAGTCAACTTTTTTCTCAGAGACATAGTGTCACTCTGAAATCCAGGATTTAGTTCATTAGTAATCAGCATTTATTAATTAAATATTTGTGTAAGTTTATTGTTTTTATTTAATACATGGAAATGCATAGTTATGAGAATGGGGAGAATCCTTTGGTTACTGCAGTTTATTTCATGTAGAAGGTGCCTTTTTACTTTGTCACTGTCCACCTTTTGATCTTGATCTATTGCTTGGTCCGTGGCTATGCCATTTCCACGGCAGAAAATAATAGTAATGTTATTAATGGCACGTTGTTTTTTGAGTGTTTTTTTAATGTGATCATATGTTCGAAATGCTTTACATAGATTATCTAATTTAATCCTCATAATGACCCTATGGGGTGAGTATGATTAATATCTCTCCTTCACAGATGAGGAAAGTAGTAATTTATTCCATGTCACACTGCTAGTAAATGATGGAGACATGATCTGAGCCATGGCAGAATGGCACCAAGGCCACGGTTATTAGTCATGAAGGTATTCGTGACTCATGTACTTGAATCGACTTCTTTTACAACCTGAAAATTTACTACGCACATTGTTGGGGATTCACTCTCTGTGATTTAATCACTGGCAGTTCATTCCTATAGTGATAGTGTTCTCTTTGCCTTACTTCAAATTTTGTTTTACTTTATATCATTCAGTACCAATGAAGTTTGCTGTCTCTTTCCAGAAGTGGAAGTGCTTTTGTAAAAGAGAAAGCAACATTTAAAAAAATAAATACAGGTAGTTATCACATGGTATTATGTTGCTATAATTCAGACTGATATCTAAGGAAATCAGAGAAATTACTTTGGTTTCTTAAATAGTAAGGTTACTGATGTATGAAATCAGATCAGGAAATGAAAATCAAAGAAACATTTTATATTCAAAGGAAGAGAGGTAAACAGAAAGAGCTGTTTATTGATTCTGTTAAACAGATATTTCACCTAAATCAGACATTCTCGTTTTCTCTAGATCTCTCATATTTACATTACAATATATCTTACTGTAATTGGAGTAGTAATACATAAAAATTATTACATAATTATTACATATATAATTTCTTATGAGGTATTAATAAACTGACTTGCTGATCATTTATTCAGTTCATATATGTTACAAATTGTAATAAATCCCAGAGATAGAAAAAAGAATAAGTTATAACCCAGTGACGAGTAAATAAGAGAAAGCTCTCAGGTTTCCATAGAATTCTGTGTCTAATTTTTATTATGTTTCTTAGATCTTTCTCTCTAAAAATTAACTGTTTTTTGTATTTTTCCCCAACCTATTTTTTATATGATATAGCCCCCTTTAATCCCTATTTTCTTAAAATTTTAGTCTATTTGTGCTATTTTGTCACTTTACTCAGAGGTGTACGTAAACATGTCATACTTTCTGCTACATGGGAAACTAAACTGCTTAGTTAGAAATACCAGGATGCTCCAATTTTCCCTTTTGTTTACCATGTTTATACATGTTAGGTTCTGACATGTAACATTTTGAATCTACATAAAGCCCACGTTAACATCAGGAGGATTGTTCAGAGATGCCCGATTTTTTCAGTTTGGCAGTGCGCTTTGGATCGTTACCAGAAAACCAAACCCAAACCGAATCGTTGGCTCTCTGCGTTTTGGAATCAACTAGAGTGTCAATACAGCAAACTATTTCAGAGATGCTTTTTAAATGTTGATTGCGTCTTCATCAAGTGATTTTTGCAAAGCAAGAAAACAAGGTTTCAGCGACAGAATCAGCCAGTTTTATCAGCCCCCGAAGCCCGGGTAGTCCTTGCCTTTTTGTCACCCTCGCCTTCAGCACTCCCATCCTGGATCGATGCGGTTGTTTTCTTCTTTGAACCTTGCACGCAAGCTGCTGACCTCATTTGGAGAAAACCACATGTATGTGCAGATGGGTGTCCCTGCAAAGTTGGAAGTTTGTCATTGATACTTGGCCACTGTTCTGTGTGTCCCTGGTTAATAGACTTTCCATTTCCCACCTCGACATATGATGTGGCAGTTGTGTCTCATTCTCTTCTCAAGCCATGTGACAGTGCCTCAGATTACTTGCTCTGAGTGGATCCATCAGTCCTGAGAGTCTCAAGTCACCACTTGAGAATAATGCCTAATCCTACTAAAGCAAAGTCAACTCAGAATCCTGAAAATGTGTATTTTTGTGTATCCAACCTTACTGTGGACCTCAGACAAATATTTGTCACTGTTTTTATTTGCACAGTGAAATTAGTAATACCCAGTTATAATTTGGTCATAGTTTAAGGCATTCCTACGAAAATTCTTGGGAAACTGAGCATGTGGATAAACCTGGATATGTCTCATTTTACCTTTTAAGAGGAACATAGTAGGTCTTCTTATTTAGGTCTGACGTTAATATTTGAAGAATGGATGAAAAAGTACATCTCATTTCCTCCCTGTTACTCTATCCCCAAAGTTACAGAAGTTAAGATTTCAAGTTCTGAAATACAGGCTAAACTAAATAAAAATTATTCCAGAAAGCTTTTAGTTCAAAAATATGTTTTATTTTTTTTTACATCCAAATTGAGTAGCAATCGGTTTTAATGCTCAAACAACAACTTTAGTTCTGTGAGGTAATAGGGATCACCATCTGTTGAGGCCTAATCTGGTCTGATCCTGTCATATAGTAGACGTGTTTTGATCTGTTTGGGATTACTGTCTTCCTTATTAACAAGTCTTTCCCCACCCCAAACGTGTCTCTCTTCCAAACCCTGAAAAGAACTCAAAGCATTGACTGTAAAACTGGAAATACAGAGAATTAAAGGCTTGCAAGTTTTTTGTTTATAGGAAGTATTCTTAATTATTCTTATGTTTCCAACACTAGTTTTTTTGTATTTCCAACTCTAGTTTCTGACTTATAAATTTGTATTTACATTGCTCATTTCTTTTTTAGCAAGAAAGATTGTAGCAATATAGAATTTTGATAAGCTGTGGGCATGAAAATAAAAATGCTACATAATGCTTCAATACAAATTTTTATTTAACACTAATTTTGTGTGTACATTGAGTAAAGGACAGCTGATCCAAGTTACCTTGTAGTGTTAATGTTTAAACATCTCTTTATACCTCGAGGAGATTTCATAAATCTTAACCTCACTTGGTTCTCTTTGTCACGTGGTCCTCTTATCATCCTGGTGAGCCAGCTATGATTTTGATACCTGTTTTACAGATAGGAAAATTGAATTGTGCACATGTGCTCCAAATGGAATAATATGCACTTTTATTTGTTTTATATATTAGGTTTACATGAAATTTTTTTTTGAACTAAAGGACTGGCCATGTTACATCATGTTATATATAAATACTTAGATTCTCTTCAGTTGTATTGTTTCTGTTTTCAATGGGAAGTAATTTAAATTCATTGAAAACACAGTTTTTTAAATGCAGTTCAGTTCTAAAATATTTTTTAGAGTTTAAAAACGATGTTTGAAATATGCTTTTATTACTCATTTAAATTGCTCTGATTCAAGTAAAATTAAAAACGTATTCATCTTAGCTTAAAAACTTCTAAAATAGATTTTAGCTTAGGGACCTATAGAGTTCTCCCTGTTTTTAATAGTTGTATAATGAATATTATATTGAAAAAATATTATGTTTGTGTAATGGCAAGAGAGATTTGCCATGGTTTTACAGTTTAAATTATAGAAACTAATTGCTCGAAGGTAGTATAATAATGTAACATTAAGAATGGGTAATATTTTACAAATTGAAAGTAATTGTAAAATCAAAAATGAATTAGTAAATACTGTACGCATTTGGTTATATTTAGGCATACATACTTTGCATTAAAGTATGTGCAATAAAACATCATTTTACTTATTTAGTAACAGCTATTAAATGACTGTTCTATTTTGAATTGACACTAGAGTTTTCTGTGTTAATACAGTTAGTAATAGCACAATTTGTTGGGGACAGGAAATGGGCTGGTAGTTGACTCCAGGTGGGAGAATGCTAATGCAAAATATAACTACTTCTTTTATTAAGGAAGATTAATTCAGTTTCTCTTTTTTGAGTAGGAATTCTTGTTTGTAAGCAATAAGGCACATCGAATCTTGATTACTTAATGTGGTTTGAGAACTTTCTTTTAGTGCGCCATCTTGTGTTGACATTTTGAATTTCTCTCACGTGTGAATAAACACGGGAGAGGATCAGTAGTCTACAAAAACTGGCAAAACTAATTACAAAACTAATCAGCTGATTTACATCTTGAACAATATGGAATGTTCTAGTAAAAACGTAATAGCTATAGAATTGTTATTTTAAAAATTCACTGATATTTACTTAGTACGGTGTCGATATACTATATAAATTAATCAAAATATTACTTCCTCTATAGGCGCTATTTTTTTTTAAAGGGGAAGATAAAATTATTTTTATAAGAACACAATGTGTACTTATAATTTTTCAGTATAGCAAAATAAAAAATTTCCCCCAAAAGTTTTCTAGGGTACCTGATTTTCTTCTTTAAACAGTTGCAATAGCAGGATATTCCCAGAAATCAGCCTTATGCATTAGAGTATGGAACGAAAGGTAGCTTTTCAACCAGAGGATGAAAGAAAGACAAGAAGTGTCTATAAAGTATCAAGTCACACCTTTATCATGAGGAATGTAGGTTTATTATTTAAAATAATGGCAAGTCCATGCGATTTGGAGATTTAGAGGTTTGAGTATAAATCTGGAGTAGGATGAAACAGAAACACAGAGGAAAACATTATAGAAAGCATTGACATGTTGCTCATTTGTTACCCAAGATAAAGAATAGGAGGTTTGGGTAAAATTGGTAAAAATCATTTGAGACAAAGTCAGGGCGGCACATGAATACCTAGAATTGGGGACAAAATGTGTTAATAGAGCTATGTAAGAATAATTATCATATTTTTTCTTAAGTATTCAAAATTTTTCCTATATTAAAATTTCAAAAACATTACCCTTCTGATCTAGTGTAGTGGTTTTTTTTTTTTTTTAATTGTTTAAGGGAACAATTTTGTATAAAAAGGTTGTTTCTCATGTTAAAGACCCTGGGATTTGTATGTGAACACACATGCAAACATACATACATATTTGATGATCACAAAGTAAGTGTAATTGAGTGTCCAAGGTTCAAATGAAAAAAAAAATAAAAACCATTCATTACTCATACACCCTAAAGGAGGCTTATCCTATTATTCAGCTTTGAGATGAATGGGTTTTAATCATAAAAAGCATATGGTTACTTGACAAGAATATTAAAAACAAAGTACCCTCTCTCTCTGTTTACTTCTTCAGTGAACTTTGGGTAACTGGTACATGAATTGTTTCCCAGGGCCTTTTATTATTTCAAAGGTTCATCTTCTCCCTGGATTCTTGTCTGTATACAGTTTCACTATACTCAGACACCAGTGTTAGTGTTTGATACTGTAGTAAATGTGCTAGAAATGATTACTATTATTATTTCAAACCATACCATGCTCCTAGTAAGTTAACAGAAGGACCTGATGTCAGTGGGGGAAATTGAGGGTGAAACATATATGCACATAGAGACACACAGAAAAATAAAAAAATATGGTAAACATTCAAGTAAAAAGGTAGTAGTAGAAATTGCACAGTCCGCTCTAAGTATATCCAGATATATATAGCAGTGTGTATCACTTGCATCTGGATGAAGAATTTTCTTCAGTTAGTTTCCTCCCATAGGTAGCTTTCCTAATGTTTCTGAAATGGAATCAAACTGCACGTTTAAGGCTTACAAAGGAAATGTATCAATTTTTTTTTTTTTTAATTCTCTTAAGGGAGCATCACCCAGAAACCTTTGTGATTGGTCATGCTTTATGCCCACAAAGTTCCCTCCGTATAAGCTCATTCCAGACCAAAAGGATGTTCAGAATGGGGTCATACTTCCCCACTGGTTAAGCAGTAGACCGAGTGGTCCTCTGAAATGAGTGAGCATGGAAGCAGTGGTGCTAACAAATGCCTTTTCTCTGCCGTGCAGCGGTACCATGGATTGCATCATGTTAGGCTTCATCAGCTACCTAATGCAATGTAACTCGGGAGATAAGATAAATCAAACAGATGACACTATATTAGATTTGAAAGATGAGAACTCTTCCAGAGCAATTGCAGAGTGTATATTTCAGTGCTGCTGACTTCAGGAGGTTATTGAAGTTAAAGTCTTTGCAACAAAACCAATCTTTCGAGAGCTGGGTGGCAAGTAAGCAGAGTCATGCTTATTTCCTCCAAAGAAAATTACTTAGAAAAAGGTGGAATTTTCCTTTGTGTACTTATTTTACACAACTTTGCAGTTTAACCTCCTTTTTTAGTATATCACCAGCTTAGGTATCTGGTGTGTGTGTGTGTGTGTGTGTGTGTGTGTGTGTGTGTGTGTGTAATATTAAGAGGGAGAGTTGGATTTTTCAATTTAAGGATATTTTTATCTGATGCTAAATCATTCCTAATGCAGGTGCTAGAATTAACAAATGGAGTTCTTAATCATACTTATGACTTTATATTAGTAAATGATTATTACTAATTGTGACCTAAATTTAGAAATGTTTATTAAAGTGATGATTTCTTTCTAACATTCTGAAACTTTGCATTTTCCATTTATTAATTACAATGCCGTAAATTTAATTTAGAATTGGGAGATGAAAAAAATGTCAATTGATCTCTTATTCTTCCATAGCCTACAGTGTGTGAACGAGAGCTGTGTGTATTTGCTTTTCAAACCCTGGGAGTGATGAACGAAGCTGCTGATGAAATAGCAACTGGAGCTCAGGTAGTATAAGACCGGATGCTAGTTCTTCCATATTTTGATTTGAAAATTTATTCTAATCCACTAGTTAGCTTCGCTCTGCTACGTTGGGCAAATTTTAGATAGTTTATTGTTAAAGCAAACCAGCATTTGATGTTTTTTAGATATAAACTAAATTTTGCTATCTTTATCTAATGTGTGTTTTGTCATTTTTGCAATTGCCAAGGGGAGAGATTAAACCAACTTTCTATTATATGGAAAACAATTGTGATTCTTTGTTACATGAAGAAGTTGAGCCATCAAAACCCTGTCATTATGTAAAATTTATTTGTAAAGTTATAGTGCCATAAAATGTTACCTAATTTATTTTTAAAACTTATATGAAAAGATAATGGGCAGAACATGTAATAAAAAGAGAACATTCAATTTTACAGTCGCAGTGTTTACGACATAGGAAGAAAAATATTAAAACAAATGAAAAAACAATTTGGAGGCAGAAAAGCAGTTTATGTCGATTCTACGAGAGCAAGGACTTATCTCTCTTTTTCATTGTCTTGCTGTAGAGTATAGACCAATGCTAGCACATTGTTTATAACAAAGAGATACCAGGATGTTTGTAATGGAAGCAACACATAGTATTTACCTTAAATAATGGTCAAGTTTGGTCAAATTTGATCTAAAGCCACAAATGACAGATTTGAGAAGTTAATCTTTCCTAATTAATTACTATGAGAGGGAGAAACAATGGCAAAGCACTTGATAAAACCAAAAAGAGAGTGACTATCTCGTGTATATATTTCAAGGTGGTAGATCTACTAGTATCCATGTGTAGGTCTGCGTTGGAATCTCCTAGAAAAGTTGTCATTTTCGAGCCATATCCTTCTGTGGTAGATCCCAACGATCCTCAGATGCTGGCCTTCAACCCCAGGGTAAGTAGTTATCCTAGCATACCAATCACAAGTTTCCTATAACAATAACTAAGATTTTGGTTTCATTAGCTTTCCTCTTTCTGTCTAAATCACTATCTCATCAAGTATATCCATGACCTGTCATACACTCTATATCTGTTTACTAAGTATCATTTTTTTTTTCCATAAACTTGATTTGCCTTCACCTAATACTTCCCCTATCCTTTCATCCTTTAAAATCATTTTTAGAGCTTCACCTTCATGAAACTAGACACACTTAATTACCTCAGATTGTTACCTTTAACATCTCATCTGCTTAGAAGGTAGGTAAATAGCTATAAGAATTGGTTAATAATGGTCGGTATGATTATTTTAATTTCATTATATATTTTTTGAGATTCTAATTTATGTAACCTCATTTTAAGTTTAAGGATCATGTGTAAAAGCATAAATTTTCCTTATTTAGTAGTATTTTCACCTCACCCTCCCTTGTCCTCTCTCTTCTCCCTCTTCTGTTATCTGAAGATTAGTGATAGTTGAATTCATATTGTTGGTCAACTGGCATTTCTTGAGAAAATAATTTCATGGATATTAGGCAGAATTCTTGTGAAATAACAAAATTTTCAAATTGCATGAGAGCTAAAATTGCTGTCCTTTGTATTACTGTTTATCTTGCAGTCATTTTTAGAAACAATGACTGTACAAAATATCCTTGGAAAAACTTCCCTTCCTCTTAGGTGGCACAGTGCACGCATTTATATTATGCTTTAAAAATGAATTGCCAATTGAGTGTAGTATGTTATTAGTCTTACTCTTTGGGCGACAATCTTCCAATCAAAAGAAAAGAAAAGCAAAATGAAATTGTAAGACTTAAATTGGATTTTTTTATTTTTAGAAGAATTTTATGCTTAGTTTATTTATCATGACTTAATTTTTAGTGGTAAAAGCCAGAATCAGGAGCCCAATGTCTTTTTTTGTATATATAGTTTTTTTCCTTGTAGGCCGAACATTATTTTATGTACTTATATTAGGACTGATACTATTTTCTTTTTTTCTTCCCTCTGACTCAGTTATAAATCCTACATCCTTGAACCATCTTATTAAAGTCTTTTTTTTTTTATGTATACAACACAGTCGTGGCTTTCAAATTGACCCTCATGGAAAATTCATGTACAGAAATAATATGTTTCTCTAGTAATGTGCAGACTTGCAAAGGCTTACAGTGAATATGTTTCCCCCCCATTCAAACAGAAGAAGAACTATGATCGAGTAATGAAAGCACTGGATAGCATAACTTCTATTAGAGAAATGACACAAGTAAGTATATCATCTTATGGTCTTGGACAGTTCGGTCTTGCTTGAATAAAATCATATTTGAAAAATGTCTGAGAGGGAAAAAAATGTCTGAGAGTACTGGCCATGCAGTGCTTTTCTATTGTATGAGAGTATAGTTAAGATCATAAGAAATTTATAAGAATGCTGTACTAAGATGTTTTAATTAAATTATATGAACGTATTGGCGTGCTCCCATTGAGACTTTTGGAGGGTAGTAGCATAATCATAATCATAATGCTCCGTTCTCAAACTCAGGCAAGAGTTTGAGTACATGGAGGTAAGTTGAGATTTCTTAAGGCCAAAGTTAAATCTGATACAATCTTCCTGGACTGTTAATTTTAATTAATGGCAATAATTTCACAACATGTTTTTAAGATTAAATTAAAAACACATTATCAAATTTAAGTTGTAGAGAACTATTTTAGATATAATATAGAATCTCCAAATAACTTCAAAACACACCAAACTCCCTGAGAGTTTATATTTTTGGCCATTACGGAGCCTTTCTTTGGTGGAAAAGTTTGATAAGCAAGGATCAGGGTTTATTATGAAAGTCCAACGTATCACTGTGATATATATAGTCCAGTACTTGGAAAAGCACATGCTATTGAATTATCGAGGCCTTTTTACTGCCAAAGATTTGAAGAGAGGTTTAAAACTCATCATTATAAATGGCAACTAATAATCTCAAATTGACAACAGCACGCATTATGGATTCTGTAGGTTTCAAGGCTTGCCTTACCCAGACCTTTGCAGGCTTATAAAGAGTATTGCCCTGAGTCATTCCCTATCTCTGGGGAGAGAATAGTGGATTTTCCTCCTGTCTCAGGGCCACAAAGCTTCTGCTGCCCTCTTCCCAGCACCAGTGCCGTCATCTCTACTCTATGCGAAAATGTGCTCCAAAAGTACATTCTTATATTCCTAACTTTGATTCTTGATTCTTTTGGTAGTTAACTTATTCATGTAGTCAAATAGTAATCCATTCATTCATTCACAAATAATATGTGTCAGACGCTGGTAAACAAGAGAGCCTTTAATTCCAAGTTACATTATTTGTTTATCTGACATCCTTTTTGTTTGGGTTTCTGTGCCCGTACCTTTCTGTATTCTCTGGATTCTTTTTAAACAAATATATATATATATCTATATCTAAACAAATATATATATATATCTATATCTATATATATAGATATATAGATATAGATATATATATATTATATTTGTATAGGAAAAGAAAATAGTAAAATGCATTTCCACTTAGGGGGAGAAAAAGAACCTATTGCAATATTTCACACAAAGTTAGGTAAACATTTTTAGTTACCAAAGACGTTGGTATAGGATATTTATACTATACCCTAGACCCAGATCATTCCTAAATTTAAAAATAGCTACAGACTCTGACTCTGGGATCAGCAATCTGCCAAAAATGGCTTCCTTTATTCTGGGTCATGTGTAAGCTATTTTAATAGGAGGCAATGGAGATGATTGAGTGTCAGCTTAGGGAGATAGAGGCTCGCATTGTGTATCTCATTTATCAGTGATGTGGCCTGTGACCTTGGGCAAGTTGCTTAATCGCTTGATGCCTCAGTTTCCTTCACTGTCTAGATGATAAACAATAACTCTTCACCCTCTTGCAGTGTGTACTTCATAGGGATGCTGTCAGGTTTTATTGCATCAATTCTTCAAATCTCTCCAAATAAATATAACATTATACTGTCCTATTTTCCAGAATGTACTGCCCTGTAGATAGACATGAATTGTCACAGATTGCCCTTTGTTCTATGAAAAGGTTAATTGACTGGATAAATTCGATTAAACACTTTTAAGAGAAGGGCTCTTCTTATGTAAATTTTGTCCATGTTTTTCCACGTAAAGATCTACACCTAAGTCGGTATCTTCCGATATGAACATCAGTAATAACTATTACAGGCTTTGCTTTAATGTTAGTTAAACGTTAAAGGCAGCCATTGTTAGGGAGAAATAGCACCAGACAGTTGTTAAAGGTGGCGAGACAGATCTTATTCGGAGGACTGCAGGATGGAAAAGAGGGTGGTCGTATGAGGGGAGCTCCTCTCCAACTGAGACAAAGTGACTGAGATTTTTTAAATGAGAGCAGAGGGAAGAAAAAGGGGCTCTGGAAAAGTGAAAATAGGTCTACAGGGATATGGAAATTTACAGAAGAGGGCATAAGTGGAGAATTACTGAAAGGTTAGCAGTGTGGGTTGGTACGACATACCTTTGCTCAAGCATTGGGTTTTCTTGAGCAAGGACTCAGCAGGAGGCTTGGGGTCACCTTTAGGGACTTGGCTTAGTACATGGAAACCAGACTAGAATTTGGTCAAGTCTCTTAGCAAAATATTAGGGTAAGTCTTTTGTGCTACATGGAAGCTCAGAGTTCACATAATCTTGGGAAGAGGGAGCAGCAAAAAGGGTAATTGTTGCTGTTACCATGTCATGGCCACAGATGTTCAAGTTTAACTAGATTTAGGCATACCTGTTCAATCCGATCATTTTTTTGCAAAAAGAAAAAAAAGGAAAAGGAATTTTTAAGGAAAACCAAAAAGTATAATGACCTCTTTTTCAGGCACCATATCTGGAAATCAAGAAGCAGATGGATAAACAAGACCCCCTTGCTCATCCCCTACTGCAATGGTATAAAATTTAGTTTTCCTCTTATTGAAAACTGCATCATTTTCTACTGCCTATTTTAAGGGGTGGGGGAAAAACCTATGTTATAAGACCTGCAATGCTACAGTTCTACAAGCCTTTGAGGCCTGACGATTTTACAATCCAAGAATCTTTAATGATTCTCACTTTAATTAAAACCCGTACATCACAGAGGGAAGAAGATGCACCACTTGGATATTCAGTGTATGTGACAACAGTTTGTCTATAGTTTTAAAAAAATACGATTGACTGGATTATGTGGTGGAGCAGTTTTAGGTTCATTTAATTTTCTAAGCAATGAAACTCACTTATTGAAAATCCTTCTAAAATGTTTTGTGTAATTTACTTTCTTACCAAAGTCAGTTTAAATTTGATGAACTCATTGTTTGATGACTGCAGATGAGGCACTGTTTCAGAGTGAGCCCGGTGAGGACTCACTCTGAATATATAGCATTAGTCCAGCACGGATCTCAGAAGGAGGCTAGACTAAGAATAGCACAGGCGGGTTGAGAACTCACCTTGCGCTACACCATTCAAATAATTTGCCCTCTACTTCCTCATTTGCAAAATGAAAACCGTAGTATCTACTTACCTTATCTGTAAGTGTTTTATGTACATGTCTCTTTGAAATCACTAAAAACTCAAAAGACTATGGAATTTACCGCAATTATCATGCAGTAATACATATGTGAAGATTATGAGAGGTTGGCGCGAATGAGTACTTATTCCATGCTACAACTAGAAACTTTTTAAAAAGTATGTAAAGATGGGCAAAAGAGGAAGAATCTGACTTCCTCATGATTCTGATTACTTAACTTTCACTTAGTCAGAATTTTATAATATGCATTCTATTTAGTCTAATAAGACCATGACAAAAGTTAGGTTTAGAGGTCTAACTTCTTTGTATCTTTTATGATATATTATTAAAATTCTGAAGAATTCAGTAAAATAACACAGTTTTAATTTTAACTTTTAAAATTCTCACATTGTTATGTTCAGAGTGAAGATACAAATCACAAATATCTAATCTCTTTTTTCCCGAAGTCGCCCTGATTGTTAACTTTTAATTACTTGTGATTATTTCCTTCAGCTTGTCAGTCACTCTTCTTCTAAAAAAAATCTACCAAAAAAAAAAAAAAATCTACCGAAACGTTGTATAATTTCCCCTGCGTATTATTTTATGTACATAAAACAATTAGTTTTTTCAGACACCTGAATATAATTTTGTCATCTTTGGTGTCGTGTTGCATAAGTATGTTGAATAACAGTTTATATGTAAATTGTGTTTACATCAACCCAAAGAGATTCTCAGTTATTTAAAGAAAAAGATCTTCATAAAAAACTCATTTTTAGAATCTACGGCCATGCTACACTGAACAAGCCCAATCCCATCTGATCTCGGAAGCTAAGCAGGGTCGGGCCTGGGAGACCACCTAGGAAGACCAGGTGCGGTAGACCTAAAAAAAGGTCACAAGATCCTTGCAATCTGTGAAGCCAACTAAGGAATGCCTTGCCTAAACAAAAACCTCATTTTTAATTAGGCAGTATAGGGAGGGGCAAAGGAAGCAGTTATATGAATCTACTTCTAATCTGTGTAATATTTAGATAATAGTAATGTTAATATTATAAATATTAATATTGAAAGTATATTCAGAGATGTTCATTTTGCTGACACTTGAGATTGTGATCATTGTTTCACCTTCTTAAGTTTTAAGCTTCTACTTCTCTGCCTTTATAGATTAAAATGTTACATAAGCTCTTTAAATTGTTTTAGGAAGCAAAGCAAAATCATGTAATTAAATTATCACTCGGTGTATGTCATAACAAAAATAGGTTTAATTACTTGTCATCTAAGGAGAAAAACTTTAAATATATTTGACAATTGTTTGTGACCAATGGATTATTTTAATTGATTTCAGGGTTATTTCAAGTAACAGATCACATATTGTGAAACTACCAGTTAACAGGGTAAGTCGTTTTTTCATAGGTACATACAGAAATGGGAGGAGTACTTACTGGCTGGGAGAACTGACCCCTGTGATTTTTAGGCAACCTCTCCAGAATATTAAAGTAGACTCAGGTTAAGCTTCGTTCTTCAGTTTAAAATCGCCATATGTGCACCAGCTCCAAGCTTTTCTGAGATATCAAATTTAGATTCTGGCTGTTGCCCTAACCTTTTAAGTAAATATGAGTCAATATGAGATAGTTATACCATGAGTAATGAAAAGAATATTCTCTAAAGATTGACCAGAAAACGGTTATATGCTTTTTATCCTTGTCAGTTTCATGTTGGCATAGCTCAGCTTTTCTGTATCAGAGAAGATAATGTCTCCAGTATCTTACTCATCAGCCTAATACTCTAAAAATAATGAAAAAGCAAAGGACTGATTTCAGTTCTGATCATCACCCAAGAGCTGTATCTAAAATCTCAGCTCTCCCATCTGTGAATCTCTAACCTGCAAGATTCATATATAAGTATATTCCTAACTAAAAGGTCGGCAATTAGGAAATTTTGTCAAGCAACTAATCCAAAAGGTTCTGTTTTAATTTCTTACTATGAACAAAGGGTAAAACAATATTTGAATGTAGGCAATTTCTAATTTTATAAATATATGCAAATAAAGCATGATGATGATAATTTTTACAGTTTAAAAATCTTGAATTAACTTTTCTGCTTAGCAAACTCAGAACATTTCCCCAGTTGAATGGTTAGTATATACTAGGAGAATTCGATAATAAAATTCTTAAAAATCCATATAATTAGGAAGGCAGATCTGCTTGAATGTGATTATATAGTGTATTCTAAAGCCAAATAGAAATGACTTTGAATTGGCTGTCTCCTATTTCTTTTCTATTAGCCTAAAGAACTGTCCATATGATTTATCATTTATTCAGTGGTGTTTTTATTTTTAAATGGATAGTCCTGTTAATATGATCAGCCTTGTTATCGGTGGTTTGAAACTAGATAATTCTTAAACCAGTAACATTTGAAATTGTCAGCAGCCTGATCATATATTAAATTTAACATGTTTTCATTTGTCATTATTTCCAATGGCAGCAATTGAAGTTTATGCATACTCCACATCAGTTCCTTCTTCTCAGCAGTCCACCAGCCAAAGAATCCAATTTTAGAGCTGCTAAAAAACTCTTCGGAAGCACCTTTGCATTTCAGTGAGTATGGCTTAATGTTGGGGAGCGGGGGTGGGGTGGGGGGAGGTGTCTCTCCACCTCAGTGTTCTGAAATGTATGGGTAGGAAAATGTTCTCTTTTAGTAGTTGGCTGTTAACACTGAATAGTCAACTACAGGATACTTGACTTGGAACATCAGAACTTTCAGAAGGCACCAGGACTTACTATATTGTGACGACTTTAAAAGATCATTGATTTTTTTTGGTTCTGCTTTTCCCTTCTCCTCCTCTGTGTTTTAGTGGCTCACACATTGAAAACTGGCACTCCATCCTGAGGAATGGTCTGGTTGTTGCTTCTAATACAAGACTGCAGGTACATTTTCTGAATACTTTAACAAGCCCTCATTATTCTTCAGTATTAGAGTTTGGTAAGCAACCTGATATGTTTTTTTTCTTCCAAAAGAGAAAGCATTTGCGTTTTTAAAAATTACATGGAGGTTTTCATAGGCATAAGTAATTTTCACAAAGTGGAGCAGAATTGACCTATACACAATAAAGGAACAAAAAGAAAAAGTTGAGTTTCCAATGAGAAAACAAAAATCATTTTGAGCTTAAGTGGAAAAAAGGTTACATTCAAAAAGCAAAACCCTACAAGCATTCTGTCTTTTAATTAAACTTTTTTTTTTTTTTTGAGCAGTGTCTCAGTGTGAATACTGAGAGAGCAAAAGGTGGGGCTAAGAATAAGAAAATCAGAGACTGGACACCAAAGGGCCATCTGATACCTGCTTTCCAGTCTCCGGGGCAGCACTTGGGGTTAGCAGGAGATTGTAGAATAGTCCTCATCTTTATTCATGCCCTTCATGTGCAACATTCCACCTATTCTCATACAGCTAATTTTTATCTGATGTTGTAAGGAAGTCAGGAGATGAGATCCTCGACTCATTTACCTGTGCTAGATCTCACACTCTGATGATAGCTAAGATGACACACTTAAATGTAATATCCATAAAATTAATTCATACTAAATAAGGTAAGAGACTTACCTTATTTAATTAAAAGAGAAGTTTGTGATTGTTCTAAGTAGTTTCTCAGATCAGTTGAAGAGTTTTGGTTAATGAAACTCTAACTTGAAAAGTTTAAAGGATAAGAGTGGGATGACAATATTGTATAATGAAACCCCGAATAGGATACTTTGTTGATAGACTAGCATGTGAATACCAATCAAAATTCTGTCACGTATGTTTCAGCTCAGTATGTTTTCAGAATTTTAGCTTCATTAACATAAAAGCCTACTCTAGCACTTTATAATAAGTCACTCTGTCGTAGGTAGGGTGGAAAGGATTTTTTTCTTCGACTATCATTTTTCATTTATCAAGTTACCCTGAACATTAAGGACAAGGATATCAGTGCTGCTATTTTCAAATTTGACCTTGCAATAAAAGCTTTATCATTTTCGAAGAGTTAATGCTCCACTCTGAGATAGATTGCCTCCTTCGTAAAATATTAACATTCGAAACTGTTGACCGACTGCTTCCTCTCCTACCTCTCCCCATTTCAGCTCCACGGTGCAATGTATGGAAGTGGAATCTATCTTAGTCCAATGTCAAGCATATCATTTGGTTACTCAGGTAAGTCTGTATTTCATTCCTAACCTCAAATTTATTAGGTTTCTATTTTTTTATTGTTATATATGTCAGGCACATTTTTCTATCAAGTGACTGAAACTTATTTAATGTATTTGTATTAAATTCATTTGATAAATGTCAGAAGCAAAACAAAGCTCACATATCAAGATGAATTTATAATAATTCCCCTTTTGTATAAGAATTAATTTAATTAATTTAATTTTGTTTCAGTAGTTTCTGTGTTTATTCTGTCCACAAGTAAATACTAAGAATGTCGTGTGTGCAAAAAGCATTATGTCAAGCACTGAAAAGGATCCATCCATATTAAACTACTTCTGTTGGGTATAATTCAATATCATGCCAACTTCTTGTCTTTGGATTATTATGTGTCCCGTAAAGAAGTTTTGAACGGTATGGAAA
Source organism: Rousettus aegyptiacus (assembly GCF_014176215.1). Taxonomy (NCBI): domain Eukaryota; kingdom Metazoa; phylum Chordata; class Mammalia; order Chiroptera; family Pteropodidae; genus Rousettus; species Rousettus aegyptiacus. Next base: position 85,277,606 of record NW_023416311.1, on the reverse strand, counting down.
ATTTAAGATAAGAAAAACACACTTAAAATAATCCTACTTATTGGCAACTTCTTGTTAATATTTTGATGAGATTCTATGAAAAATATCACTTTAGGATAGATTGAAAGCGTGTGCTGAGGAGGAGCTTGGTAAATTTAAAATATGGAAAGAATGATCGTCAAATTGTTAGCAATTATTACCCTCAGATAGTGGAATTGGGGATCATTTTTCTTTGCATTTTTTAATTTTTTGGAATATTTTACAATGATCAGTGAAACTTTTTAGAAAAATATTTGTTCTGTTTATATATTAAGTAAATTATAGTCATTGTAAAGTAATTGAAACTATACAAAATGTATAAAGTGTGTAAGTGTATGAAATTTTTTCCTCCTTTTCTGCAACCTCAGAGTTTAGTGTGCTTTTCCTTTAGCCTTTTAAATGATTTTATATTCATATACCTACGTGTAGTTGGTGTGTGTGTGTGTGTGTGTGTGTGTGTGATGTATGATTTATGATTACATTAAACAACTTCAGATGTTGTTCATGATACCTGGATGGTAAGTCTTAAGGTCCCCATATTATAGAACAGGATACCTAGAGGGGTCTAATAACTAGGTGAACACTGACCGGCCTGCTTGTCTAATTCCCTAGCCCAAGTTCATGCTCTTTCAATCATAACAAGTTGTTTCTCAGTGATCCACTCTGATGTTTTCCAGATCACATGTCCTAAGAGCATTAGGTATACCCTGTATGCCTTTTCTGAGCCAGTCTCAGAAGATAAATGGCATCACTTCCTGAATACGCTATTGGTCAAAGCAATCACAAGCCCTTTCGTATTCAAGGTTGAGGAATTAGACTCCATCTCCTGATGAAAGAGTGGCAAAGCATATGGATTGAGATATATTGTTGCAGTGATCTTTGAAAGTACAATATGCCAAAATAACACTACAAAAATAAGTACTAGGATGAATAAGAGTAAGTATAGGAAATAGAGTAAAATAGTTCAACAGAGAAAACAAAGTCAGCATAAATCAGACTCTAAATCTTATTAAAACAGAACATGTGCGCACACCGCCAAAAAAAAAAAATATATATATATATATACACACACGTATGTATAACCATATTTATTTAAATAAATAAATATATCCTCAGCATAGATAAGGAAAATGTGACAAGTCTTCAAGTCTTCAAGTACTGTGATTTTCCGCTGCTTCTACGATTGTATAAACTCCTCAGATGGGTTCATGAAAGGATCGTGGGGGATACAAATGGATGTAAAATTTATCTGTGTTAATGTTCATTTGTCTGGGGAGAGGGTGTAAGAACCACTGCAGTAAATGAAGTAGCTTCATAGTTGGTTTTGAGGGCTGGAAGTCTTGGAAGTAGAGAACAGAACAATCCCTCTTGGAAAGGTTTATACATCTACACCATTTGCAGTTTGGTCCATAGGCTTTGTCCACTCTTCTAAGCCTTCTTTTGAAGCAGCAACAACAACAAAAAATGAACATGCTTCCTCATTTCGGAACAATAGATGAGCGTTCTCAAATAAACTATAGGTACAAATCTACCAACCCTAAAACAGATAGGAATTTTGGTTCTGCTTTGTCTAAAACATTTCACAGTAAAAAAACTCAAGGCATTATTAGAGAGTATCACGGACAAAAGCACTAATATAACTTCGTTAGGAGAAGTAGTAAATTCTGTATGGAATTGATCATGTATCAACAATTCATAAAGATAAGTTTTAATATATTTTTTTATATTGTTCATATTTCCCACCCCTCATCTTCTCCTTTCACTAACCAGATGGTAAGAACGAAAGGCTCTAAAAGCCTGTCAAAACCAAATTTGAAGATTTTTTTATTATATCAATTTTATGCAAGAGAATTTCCTATCCCTGTTTTAGTGCAAAGGAAAACAAACTGGATTTTCCACTTTTAGCTCCACCAGGGCTTCTGAAACCCAGAGACTTTCCACCCCAGGTATCAAGGGCCCAGGCAGCAGCTGCTCCTTTGAGAGCCCATTGTGACCATGAGTGGCCGGATGCAATCAAACCTTTGCTTAAAGTGGAATTTTGCAGTGCAGATAGATTGTATTTTGAACTGCATCATACAGCTTTGTTCTTAAAGTATTGTTTTGCTGATGTTTTCAGGGATGAACAAGAAGCAGAAAGTGTCAGCCAAGGATGAACCAGCTTCAAGCAGTAAAAGCAGCAATGCATCACAGGTGTTGTAGCAACTTGCGTGACTGCATATGATGTGAACTCAAGCTCCATTAGCCAGCAAGATTTCAATAAATGCTTGGGCTTTTGAAGTCTGTAGAATTATTTTAAGTGGTCTTTACTCAAAAAGGAATAAAACCCTAAAATGTAATAACCTAAATGCCTTTGTTCAATAAATATTCAATAAGTATTTATTGAGCTCCTACTATAATGCTAGAGACTCTCTTAGACATTAGGCTACAATGATAATCAAAAATACACAAATCCCCTTGGAGCCTACATTCTACTGAGTGGATATAAATAAACTAAATATGTATTTAGATAGATAGAATGCTAGATGGTGGTAAATATAGAGAAAAATCAGGGGAAAGGGGTGTTAAATGGTGTGGGATGGAAGATAGAACTAGAATGAATGTTAAGGAAAGGATGCTCTGAGAAGGCTCTATTTGAACAAAGACCTATGGGGATGCATGCCCATGCCATTTGGCTCTGTGTGAGAAAGAACATTCCAGGCAAAGTAGAGTAAGCACAAATTCCTTGTTTCAGGGTAAAAACGAACAAACATTCTGGACAAATTTAAAATCTATCTGATAAATAATTTGACTTTATTTGAAAAAAAAAAAGAATATAGCTAATCTAATATCTAAACACAAAAACAAAACCTTAGATTTTTCACATGAGGTGTTTCTAATACCTCTGTGGCTTAATGATGTTATAAAAATGGGTTGGTTTTATGTAGTTAGATGATCTGGAATAATTGAGTTTAATGTTTTGAAAACATCATGCAACTTTAATTTTATTTCTCTTGAAATAAAGATTCCAGGCTTCCAGTAAAAATAAGTTTGAGTTCTAATTCCATATGTGGGGCGATTTGATTGAACTTTAATTTAGTGGGTTTTAGTTCACTTATTTTAAGAGTGATTTAATAATGATTATGTACAGAAATTAACAGATACAGCTTGCCATAAGAGAGTTCAGTGATATTGCTGCTAGTCTTGATAGGCCTTTTTAAAAAAAATCTGGAGCTATCTTAGTGACTATTATTTTTTAACAATGATCAATTAAGTAACTGCCCCATTTTCACTCTAATTTTTAAATTCTTTCGGAATTTAGTCACAGAAAAAAGGACAGCAATCCCAATTTCTACAAAGCCGTAACTTAAAATGCATTGCCTTATGTGAAGGTAGGTTGAAAATTTTGCAAACCTCATGCCACTAATTCTCTACCTTGTCTGTATTTAAGAATTTGAATATATTTACAGAATGCTTAGACTGGTGAAAACTTTATTCCTATGACTTTCTCTAAGGGCACAAATGGAAAAACGAGTACAATAGAGATCATAAAGGTTAAAACTGAAGAGCAGAGTTGGCAAGAATTCAAACAATGTTATATTTTATTTTTGGCAGATATTTCAGAATTGTAATTATATCTTTCTGATCAAGTATTGCTTATCTCTTTTGTTAATATGTCACCTTCCTCTGTTAGTTGGTTTTTGAATGTATAATATTATGAAAAATTTTAAAGGTGAACCACTGAGAAGATAACCCAATAGACCTTTCTGTTCCTATACTGAAGTTATTCTTCTATTCTGAACTTGGGACAGAAAAATTAATAGACAGTTTGCCAGGTCATACAGTTTTCTTTGTTCTTGCTTTAAAACTTGACCTTGGCTAAAAATTTATTCTTGTGTTGGGAGTTTTGGTAGCTACTGTTAACTGTCTTGTAAGTTTTTGACACTTGATAGTTATGTAGGACACTAGTAGCTTTCTACATAGTTCCCAAGTCAGGTTATTTGTTTCTGATAAAACATAAGAGATTTCCATATTATACTAATTCTGTTGGAAACACAAAATTGTTGTGTGACAACTCATTTTTATTTACATGTATTGATAGCTAACGAAGTTAAACATTTTTCACATGTTAATTTGTACATGTACTTTTGCTTTGAGATTTCTAAGAGAAGGGATATAGTAACTTAGAATAAAATCATTTTTTAATTATGTCTTCCACTTAACAGTGATCACCTCACCTGACCTGCACAAACATGGAGAGATATGGGTAGTCCCAAATACCGATCATGTCTGTACTCGATTCTTTTTTGTGTAAGTATTAAGACTTAAATTTGTATGTTACTCTCTTTTTCATAAATGAGATGATAGTGACTACATTATTATTTGGTCACTTTAGCTACTCTTATATAATAGATACATAATTTCTCATCAACTTAATATTTTTGTTTTATTTTAATAAGCTGTAAAAACCAGTGATGTTTAAATGCTGTTAACTTAGAAGAACTGAAAAAAAAACAGTGTCTCTAACCATCTATCCGTGTGTGTATACATATATGTTTATATATGTCTTTTTATAGATACATACACGCACATACATATTGACATATATTCTTTTTTTATTTTTATATATTTAAAAATGTTAGAACTGGGAATAAAGAAAACAATAATGAGAAGGTCTTGTCCCTATAAAAAGTCGATCTACTTTCCCTATAGAATAGGCTGGCAATATTGGGCATATTGACGTAGACTCTTTTGATGCAGCTGTATCACAGAGCTGCGTTAGAATATGAAAACATTATATTTCATCCCTAAATAAAGAGCTTGATAGACCTGCCTGATTTTCACCCACCCTTGCTTGACTCCTAACCCTCTTCCCATGCCTATTCCTTCCCCATCTGCAGCCCTGTCACAGAAAGGACCGCAGGAAAGAGCTGAGTACATCTGTTTTGTACTTTTATGTAGTTTCCTAAAAGGAAGCTGGAAAATTGCACTGGCTTGTGTTTTATAAGTCATATCAAAATGAGTGCATCAAGACTGCTTCAATATTTGATGTAGCCATAGCACCCTGCGCCAATCGCATTTGATCTGTTAGCTTATTGACAGACTTTCACAATGAAAATTTTATGAACTGCCTGGTTTTATTTTTCTGTGGTAGGAAAACTATGAATTTCTTATGATACAGATTTACGTATTATGTTTCTTATGTATGTATGATACATATTAATATATATATAAATTACATATTATGAGATAAATACATATCTATAGATTTCTTTCTTAATGGCGAGGCAACAATGAGTGTAATGGAAAGGCCGCGTCTTTTGATCAGTTTGTGTCCAGGCTCACCAATTATTGGTAAGGTGACATTAGCCCAGTGGCATAACCTCTCTAAGCTTCATCAGTAGATACACTAAAATAATATGTCTACCTGGATCAGTCAGAATCCCAGCAGAAACCAATGGCCCATGAAAAATGAGATAATTTCTATCATCCATGAGTAGATTACTTACAATGGCGTGATTTAGAGGAACCACAGGTCTAGTGTATAGACACTAGCAACAGAGCTTTTATATGTCCCTAGATCCAAAGGGTCAAGGACAGAAAACATTTATCAGCACCCAGTAGAAGATCCCTTACTTTACTAGTTCAGCCGCTTTGAAAGAAGTCATAGCCTTTGGTTGAGGGACAGAGGCAGCCCAAGGTGCCCTTGTGGGGCTGGAACCTAGGGAACCTTGACCTCACCTTCCTGCCAGTGTCTTGCTGGGACTCTGCATTGATCAAACCCTACCAGAAACTAGAGGCCAAGGGAGCATATTGACCAAGTTCATACCAGTCAGTCTCCCGAAACAGAATGCAAGGGAGAGAAGGGTGCCATGTGGCTCTGGAGACCTCCAGGGAAGCTATCTGCAGCCTACCTTTTTGTTAAGGTTATTATGAGGACTGAGTTAGCACAATACAGGTCTCCATTGAAGGACACTCATTAAATATTTTTCTCCCTCTTCTTCTTGATTATCTTGACCACTATCCACCATTAGAAGATCAGTCTTCCAAAAGACACATCCAATCACAGAATTATTTCATGGAGTGACCTTAGGGTTTTTACAGAAAAATTAACTCCAAAGTCCTTTCCTTAGCATGACATTAACAAGTTAACCTACTTTTAGCATCTTGCTAAAATTGAAACTTATTGAGCTTAATAAACAACTTTAGATATTTAAGTTCTTTGAAATTTTACATAAATTATATGTAAAATAAATCTGTAGGGATATATATGTGAGGTGCATATATTAAGTTTACTGGAGAGAAGGATTTCTTTATTTCATAAGAAGAAAAAATTAAGGAAAGACTATTTGAAGAAAAGAGATGAAAACACTTCTAGTATATTCAGATACTTCCCAAATAATACAAAGGAAAGAATTCTATTAAGATAATGATTTTTTCATTTTTTTGTAAACACAAATGAGATTTATGCATTCCCTGGAGGAAAGATACTAATTAAAGGAAAATTGATAAGATTCAAAACACATCAAAAAGAGAATCCACTTACTAATTAATGTACATTCTAATTTCGACTACCAGAGTTCTGGTGCTAGGTCTCCCTAGTGAGTGGGAGCATCTCGGTAAGGAATAAATAAGATGAGAAAGAAGTAAGTTGTCACTAATATACCATTTTCAGACAGAAAGTCAATTTCCATTCTTACTCCATTTTTTTCTTTTTTAACATTATGTGATCTCTTATGTTAGAAGCTTGGCCTGATGACTAGTATATAAACTAATCTGCCTCTCATTTTTATCAGTTATAAAAGAAAATATTGAAAGTTAAAGTAACTTCGATGCCAATCAAATTTCTAGAGTGAAGGTGATAATAAAATAGTCATTTACTATCCTATTTTTTAATATCACATTTTCCCCAACAGGTTAAACAATAATGCTTTTCACTAACCCTGCATGCCCTGTAACACTTTGCATGGAACCTGATGCACAGTTGCTTGTCAATAAATTTTTAATGAATGAGTAAAGACAAAAACAAAAAGGAAAATATCTTGGATTATATATGGCTTTTATTTTAGATCAGAGTTTGAAATATATCTAAAGAGACACATACGAGAAAAATTTATAAAATAAGGACTGTACAATGGTCATTAGGTGAAATAAAAGATATCTTTCATCATTATTTTGCAAGATAAACAAGTGTCCAATTGGGAACACAGCAAGGAGACAACTTCTTTATAAAGTTAGATGACAGACTATCAGTCATGGCTCGGTGGAGCTGTGTGACATCAAGCTGATACGACCGGGGAACTTTGCTTTATTCCCAGTATATAATAAATCCGATTTCTCTGTCTCTAGCCCAGATCTCTTTCCAAGATTTTAGCTGCTTCAGCATAAAACTGTTTATCGGCTACCTTCTACTTATAAGGTGAAGTCTGGTCTCTTTTACAAAGGGAACCAATGAACTCTTCAGCCCTTTGTTCTTTCTTCAATACCACTGTGTTGGGAGGTCAAGAAAATCCAGTCCCCAGCCTCATGGCTCACCATTTTTCACCACTCACCATTTCCCATCTCAAGATGTTATGCTTTACAGCCTGAACTGTATGCTGTTAATACAATTTTGCTCTTTTCTTTCTCCTTAAGCCTGGACTCTCTTCTACTCTCTCCCCTCATACTTGGTTATCTATTTCTTATACCTCCTTGGAATCTTAGTGCATGCCTTCCCTCCTCCCAGAAACATCCCATGGCTCCTGGGTGCTGCTACTTTTTTGCGTTACTCTATAATGCTCTGGGCATGTTTTTATCATTGGATTATTATTATTTTGTTTTTGTGTATGGTTTTCTTCATTGCTCTTCGTACATCTTGAGGTTGGGGACTATATGGCTCCCTTGTATATTTTTGTGTACCTAGCATAATCCTTGGCAGGTAATTAGGAATGATTGAAATGCCCACGTTATAACTGCTTGCTGGGTATTTCCCCTCAAAAAGTTTGCTAATATCTTAATATCAATATGTACAAAGTAGAACCCATTATTACTATATCCCCTAACCAATGTCTCAAATTCTGCAGTCTATGCAGTAATTTTTCACATCTGTAGTCATCAGTCCCCAAGTTTATCTTTTTATTTTCTCCTATCAGTGCTTTTGTTTCCATAGATATATAATTCTCTCCCTCGGAGTACACCAAAAAAAATATAATAGTTATTCTCCATGCTTCTAATTTCTTCTTTGTTCCTAATATATTTTGTACAATGCTAGATTTATTAAATATCACCATTAATATACTAATGATACCTGTTTAATGTACAGAAACTGAATTCAAAGGTAAGCAGAAAAGGAGAAAATAACTCATACTATCCCCACTTAGAGTTAACTATGGTTCATCTTTTAGAGTGTAGTCTATATTTCAATGCATATAAAATTTTAAGATCATACTATTAACACCTCATTAATTTTCCAGAAACAGAGTTTGTATTTCTTGCTCATACGGGTCGATCATTTTGTTTGTTTAATTTTATTAATTAATTTTTTATGGTGACATTGGTTAACGAAATCCAGTAAGTTTCGGTGTACAATTTAACAGGAAGGCATATATATATATATTGCATTGTGTGTTCACCTCCCATAGTTAGATTTCTTTCTGTCACCACATATTTGACCCCTTTTACCTCCTTCTTTCTTCCCTCTACCCTCTGGTAACCACTAGTCTATCGTCTATGTCCATGACTCTCTGTTTGTGTCTTGTTCGTTTGTTGCTTTTAGGTTTATATCCCACATATAAGTGATATCATGTGGTTTTCAACTTTTTCTGTCTGGCTTATTTCTCTTAGCATGATAATCTTGAGGTCCATCCATGTTGTCACAAATGGCAGTATTTCATCTCTTCTTATGGCTGAGTAATATTCCATTGTATATATGTACCACAGCTTCTTTATCCAATCATCTATCGTGGGACACTTTGGTTGCTTCCATGTTCTAGCCACCATGAATAATGCTACTATGAACATTGGTGTGCAAATATCTTTTCGGATATGAGCTTTTAAGTCTTTAGGGTAAATACCCAGTAGAGGGATTGCTGGATTATATGGTAGATCGATTCTTAGTTTTTTGAGGAACCTCCATACTGTTTTCCATAGTGGTTGTACCAATTTGCAGTCCCACCAGCAGTATATGAGGGTCTTTTTTCTCCACATCCTCTCTAACACTTAGTACTTGTTTTGTTGATAACAGCTATTCAAACAGGTGTGAGATGGTATCTTATTGTGGTTTTGGTTTGCATTTCCCTAATAGCTAGCGATGTTGAGCATCTTTTCATGTTTGTTGGCCATTTGTATATCTTCTTGGAAGAAGAGTCTGTTCAGGTCCTCTTCCCATATTTTGATTGGATCAGTTTTTTGTTGTTGTTGTTATTGAGCTGTATGAGTTCTTTGTATATTTTGGATATTAGGCTCTTATTGGAGGCATTGCTTGCAAATATATTTTCTCATTAGGATGGTTGTCTCTTTACCTTGTTGACAGTTTCTTCTGCTGTGCAAAAGCTTTTTGTTTGGTGTGGTCCCATTCATTTATTTTTGCTTTTATTTCTTTTGCCTTTGAGGTCAAATTCATAAAATCCTCTTTAAGTCCAAAGGTCCCTGAGTTTAGTTCCTACGTTTTCTTCTATGAAATTTATTGTTTCGGGTCTTATATTCAGATCCTTAACCCATTCAGTCCGATTGTTTTTAATAAAAACAAACATGGCCCTCTGCAACAGAAAGCCCATTTTCCTTCAAGTACCCATACAAACCACTGATTGAATAAAATTATTATCCAAGCTTGGAATTGTTTTTCCCTTTACTCATCAGTCAGTCCAAGTGATTGGCTTCCTAATCAGCTTGTCCTTCACCCATCTTTTTCAAGTTTTAACCACCTGGCCTTTTCCATGAGGCCTTTCCTGACTTCCAAGTCAAATATGTCATCCGTCATTACTCTCAATTTTGCTCACCCTTTCTTTGTACCTGTCAGACTGCCTTGCCCTGCAGTTATTTGCATAATTCTATTATCTCACCTAGTGAAATGCAAAGTCTCTGTGTTTGGGAATCTCATGTCTTATGCAAAAACATGCAATATATATATTGAATGAAAGCAATGACAGAAGACCGAATGTTCTAACTTAGTGAAGAGATTATACGTGGGCTATGAAATAGCATCAGAATTCTTACAGGAACTTTAGACAAGTGCTGAATTATCATTCAGTTCACAGTGAATTTCTCCTTTCTATTGCTAATGGAAAACAGGGCTATCGTGTTCCAGATTTAGGGAGAGAGAAAACTAATTTACGTGTGTCTATCTTAAAATTGTCACAAAGCTGCTATATCAGTTTGAGAATAAAGGTTGTCAAAACATTCAAAAGTTTTTATCTGTGAAATCTCTTCATGTACTCAAGAGAGTTTCAGACAGCTAAATCCCATTTCTTGTCTTATTTTCTCTCTTAATAGCTTTTTAAGCAAATTGGCTTTTTTTTTAATTAAAATTTTAGTGATCTTTTTATACTCTTGGAAACATATGTGATTTTTGTATCCTTTTAGATAATTTTTCTTTCTTCATAAAATCCCTGTGACATGTGTTGTTTCCCTATTGATATCCTTACTCTATTTCTTTTAAAAATTTTGTTCCTTTTGGTCTTAAATGAACTTCACAATATACTGTTTGCCTGCAATACTAATAAATAGCTGCACAGTATTCTGTATGCCATATTGTAATCAATGCCCTAATGCCACTAGTAATTCACATATTTAAGCCCTGCTAGTTGACCAAATCAAATGGTAGTTTGCTCGTTTATTGTTATAAATACTTTATGGTTTAAGAGACCTAAATGCCTTTGGCCACTTTCATTCTTCAACCTTTGAAGAAGCTTCCTTGCAGGCTTCATAGTCGATGGAAAAATAGGCATTTTGATTAATAACTTTTAATCTCAATCTCTCACTCTTGCTCTCTGCTTTCCTTTCATGCTCTTTCTATCTTAAATTGTTATAGTTTATTTAAAGAATGGTAGTCTCATCTCTTCTCCATTAATTTTAAATGCTTTTTAAGTGTCAGTGAACATGTACTATTTGGGGATAGCAAACTCTTTTATTTGACTGGGAAATAGAGTGGCGGGAAGGAGTGATGGGCATGACAGTAGAAGAAATTTAGGTTGGATTATGAAGTACTTTGATACACCATGCCGGTGGCATTGGATTTTGTTTTGCGAGTGAAACAGAAGCCATTTGTATTACTCTAGCTGGGCAGAGAAGAGTCTTATAGGAGGGATGATGGGGATAAGTATGGAAACAGAGGGATCAATAAATTATGTTATTATAATGGTCTAGGCCAGTGTTTCTCATTGTAAGAAGAAATGTGTTTGATGTTGTGACTTGGGAAAAAAACAGTTTTTATTCTGTGTGGTGCAATCAGTATTTCTCTGTCCTATTCTGTTCTAATTTCATTGAAAAATACTAGCCTGGACAACCTAAATTAATTTCAAAACCTACTAATTGCACACAATCTGCAACTTGAAATCACTTGAATGAATGATAATGAAGGACTAAAGGAAGGTAATGGCATAGGATGAAGAGAAGGTGCAAGTGGGAATAATTAAGAAATGGAAGCAGGATAATGCAGGGATTTATTGCGTTTAGTCCCATGGAAGAGCCAAGGATGACTGAAGTTTTCTTCTTGGAGAATGGGCAGATGATGATACTTCAAATTGAGATATTGATAGACTAAAAAGGAGCAGACTTGGGGTAAAAAATTAAGTTCGATCTTGTGATTTCTGTGGGAAAATTATAGTTAAGGAAAGATGTAAGGATCAGAGATGTAGTTTGGGAATCAGCATGTGGGTGATAGTTAAACAATAGGAGAGACTGAAACAATTGAGAGTTTGCATATCATGAGAAGAGAAAACACTGAGAAGTGAATTATGGATGAAACCAGCGTTGAAATGGAAGGCTAAGGAAGAGGATGCAGTGAGAAAGGTTAAGAATTAATAAAGAACTAAGGAGTGAGTGCATAGATAATGAAGCTTCAAGAAAAAGAGCAGTCAACTGTACCACATGTCACAGATGTCGTGGATAAAATCTCCTGAATTCATCAACTAGAAGGCCATGGGCAACCATTGTCAGTAGTTATCAATCGAGTAGTAGGGTCAGAAGAATGATTGCAGTAGATTGAGGGAAAATGAGAAGTTATAATGTATTATAGACAAATCTTAATCAAAGGTCAAGTTTAAATCAAAAGGAATGGAGATGGTAGTATGTAGGCTGGGCATCGTTGAGCCAAGCATATCTTATTCAACATTGTGTCTAAAATATAGAGGACATAGGTGTGTTCACTGTACCAAAAATGCCATAGAGATAGAGAAAACATAAAGGCATATTAGAAAACATACAGTACAGATACATGTGGACTGTTATGTGAAATTAGGAAGCTGTCAAGAACCAAAATAGTTTTTTAAGACCTTCCACTCTTCCCACTTCTCTCAAAGGACAATGGTTTTTTGTTTTTTTGTTTGTTTTGTGGGTTTTTTTTTTGGGGGGGGGGGGGTTGCATCTGTCTGTTCTGTTCTCTTTCTGTCATTCTCTTTCACTTTCCATAATCTAAATCTTAAAGGAGCTGGCCGGATTGGCTCGGGAAATTGGCATCATCTCCCTTAAGCCAGGCTTTCAAGCCAAGTTGCCTCCTTAGCCTTGGCTCAGACTTATGAGTGGCTTAGTTCAGTAGGTAGCCAGGATTTATACAAAAACCAGGATAACATTTTTTACCTACTCAATAAAATGTATCTTTACATAGTTTGCCACAAAGCACCTGACTCAATTTGGACAATTCTAAAACATTTCGCTTGACACATTCTCTAGTTCTTAACGAGGCACTTACTATTTGATCTCTTGAGAAAATAACTGAACTATTTGCTGCATATCCCATATTTTCCCCTACAGTAATGTTTCACCATTGAGTGTCATGTATACATGTGAGTGGGTGTACGTTTATGTATGCACTTGTATGGTAAGAATTAACAAAGTCAACAGGTAACCTTGGGTCAGTTCTTAGAACTTTAAACTTGATACAAATGTAGTTATCACTAGGTGTTTAAACAGTGGATTATGTAAGGACCTGGCTTATGTCATCTGTTTCATTTTTCTGTATTGTGCTATTTCAGGAGAACTTATGTATGGTGAGGAAAAGGCTGGCACACATTAATCTTTGAGACTCTGCTTACTTCGCTGGTTATCTATTTTGAAGTAATTATCACTTCTCTAAAGCTTCTGTCTTGAAGTCATTTTTATGAAGTAAAATTAATTCATCACCTATTCTACTCTGAATATTATCATGGAAGTTTAAAAATTCATTCTTAGGAAATTTTTATTGCCCAAGTAAGTTTATTTGAGGAAATGAATTGTGGCATAAAATGTAATTATTTCTTTCTAAAGGCCTTAATAATTGCTGTCCTTTAATGTGATATTTTCACTTCTATTGCTTAGCTAAACTTAGCACACTTGCATTCTTATGCGAAGTACCAGCATAAATAAGAATATGTTATAGTTGGACAAATACAGCAGCCAGTGATAAGGAAAAAAAAAATGTAGCACTGATTATAACAGAATAATAATTAGAAGGCAGGCACGACAGAAGAGCAGTGCCAAAAACTGAATTAATTTCTTAGAGTGTCACTGACCAGAAAATGAATAAACGACTGAATTAGGAGTAGAGTGAAGACCAAAACCTAAGGAACAGAAAGTCGAAGTTGGTATGTTTTTTCATAGTGGGCTTCATATTACAGCTGCCCTGGGAAATGTTTGCAAAGCCAAAGACATAGGGGTGCATCCTGCAACTCGGGCAATGCTTTATGTGGGGATAAAAAGGTTAAAATTAAAAAGGAAGGATGGGGCAAATCAGGGCATGGTGAAGAATAATCAGGTATTTGGTAATGCAAACTCATTAATAAATGCAACTGCAAAATAACTGTCTTTTGCTGTTGATTGCTTTGGGTTATATTTTAGGTATCAAATACCATTTCTAATCTGTTGTAAATACTTTCTGAATTTTTTTTTAACATTTCAACTTTTTGAATGTTTTCTGTTTCGGTTTTGTGCTTTAGCTATGAAGATGGCCAAGTGGGAGACGCAAATATTAACACACAGGAAGGAGGCATTCACAAAGAGATCCTTCGAGTAATTGGTAATCAGACTGCTACTGGTTAAAGGACCACCATTTAATTAACATGATTTGAAAGCCTTCCTCGGATTCAAAGCTGGATTTTGAACTGAAGAAGATGATAAAATAATTTATTGTTATTATAAACAAAATTAACCCTTTGAATACTGATTTTTTTCTTAGTATTTCTAAGTATCTCATTAAATACCTAAAATGGTATAAAATTTATCAATTGTAGGGTTATGGAATCTAGTAATAAAATTACAACAGCACTTAAACTGAAGTTTGGGTTGCTCGCATAATAAACAGATTGAAAAAACAGTTTTGTGCTGATATTTTTATATTAAACTCTTTAATTGGAAATTTGGTATTATATACCGACACTTTAGGTTACCAAAATAGAATCGAGAACATTTTATAATGACGTCTAACTCTATAGATACTTTGCAATAAGTATAATGTTTGCACATTCTGATGTGCTATTATAATTAAGTGGTATGAACATTGCAAATGTTTTGAGGGATGTTTCCTATTCTCCTGTTATTTTTTCCTAACACAAAAAACAATTAGGTCTTAGATGCAGTGCTTTCCCCAAAAGTTTGTAATCTACATATCTACAGATTCATGCATCAAAATGTATGATCGTGCATATATGTGTGTATATCCACATATGTGTTTTGACAGCAGAGATGGCACAGCTCCACAATTCTATTCTCATTCAATGAAAAGAAAATAATATTTAGTAAGCAGTAAATATGGACATAAACCAAGATATGTCAAATTTACCATTATTCATTCACTGAAATATTTGTGAACAATTTTCCTGTTTAAAGAATTTGCCCTTCAGTTAAAATTCAACTCTTTGAGAATGGTACTAAGTCATAATTTGGGGTCCATAGATGCCCCTGGTGGACTAAATCTATATTTAAATGATCATGTGTTTAAAGGAAAGGCCTCAGAATTTAAACAAACAATATATATTTTTTTATTTTCTACAGTGGAACATTTAAAAACTTTATTTTTACCACACCAGCATTTTTATATTTTTTCATCTAATACCTCTGCTTATTTTTTTTCATATTGAGAAAGAAGACAAACTTTGAAGTTTCTTTTATATTAAAAGAACACAAACAAGTTTAGAGAGAACAGTAACACCAGCTCTCATCATTCTCCTTTCAAGAGTCATGTGCTCATCAACATCGTTTCTATTTCTTTGTGTCCTAAAGTTCTTCTTAGTCATCCCAAGTTTTAACTGACAGTGTTTAAGTTTCTTATGCAATGTCTTTGGTGTAAGGCCATTCATGAGAGCAGTTTAATTAGCAAGTCTGTCACTCTATTAAAACTCTGAATCAAGGCTCCTATCTGATTCTAATTTATTTAGAAAGGAAAAAATAAAAATGTATAGACATTTGCAAGTATAATGTTAAACTTCTCTGTTATTTCCTTTAGCATAAAAGGTGAGAGGAAAAGGTTGTACGCATTGTTAGAGGTTGCTGTTTCAAAAGTATTTACTAATCATTTGTTTTCATATGTTGTAAATAATTGATTTCTGCAAAAAGAAACTTGAAATGTTTGCGATATTAACCATTGTGATAGGATCCACTTAAAACACTGATCTGTTTGACTTATGCCTCTGAACTCAAAGTGAGACTGAGGGATACTATTGTCATTATAGGGCTGAGTTACAGTGTCTTGTTTAGTGTTCTGTGACCCGGTATTTGAAGACTTTGTGTGGGACATGAGGACTACTTGCTTAAGTCTCCCAAATTCCTTTGATTGTGTTTTAAAAAACATTTTTAAAAAACAAAATTATTTTTTCAAATTCATGTTGTGGAACATTCTATATATGACATAAATATGAATATGTGACAGCAAGATTTAGAAATCAATGTCTTGGAATCCTAGCTTTTCAGCCACTAGGACCATGAGGCACCTCCAAAACTCTCCACAGTGCCTCCAGACATAATTTTAAAACCACTGACCTAATCCATCCAGGCTTCACTGGACAGTTGAGTGATCTATGAAGAGTATAGAATTAAAATCTGAACTGGAAAAGTAACCTGAAGGACTCAGGGGAGACTCTTTAGAGGAGGAAAAACTGGCATATAAACTTCGATTGCCAATTTAGGAATAAAATTGGATTTACCTAACAGAGCAAGAAAAGTAGGTGATAGTTTCAATGCCTACTAAATATTACAGATAATAGATATCTTTTATGATGATAAAATAAGATGTTTTCTATTGGTAATTAATGGAATGCTCTTGCAATGCAGAATGACTGATCTTGTTTCGAAAAATTGTCAGAGCATTTGTAAGCAAATATTCTAAGGAGAGCCAATCTTTTGACTGAACTTTGATATTATCAGTACTATAGTATACTGATGCTTACCTTTACTTCGAGAGAATCTAATTTTAGTATGCACCATTAATAAATGAATACCATGCTTCCAAAATCCAAAAAGGTCCTTAAAATTTAGAAGTTTAAACATTATTATTGTCATGCCTTGATTCAGTCACCCATTAAGACATTATCTATTGACTTATTTGATGATGCCAAAAATGTGATATTGTATTTTTATAATCATTTGAAGTCTGTTCACTGATGCTTTGTAATAGTTATATTAATTGTGTAGCCTATACTACTTAATATTAACCCACTGAATAAAGGAGAGCATTCATTCTCATTCTTGAATTAGGGAAAGAATAACCTTAATTTATTAGTTATACTTTTTCTGGCATAATTAATTTTGTAAACATTTCACTATGAGAAATTTGTCCTCTTTCATTGTCCACTGTATTAAAAAAAAGAGAGAGAGAAAGAAGAAAATAATTGACCATTTGAGAAGAGAAAAAGGTAATAATATACTTATTAGCTCGTGCTATAGAATACATCACGGTAAGGTACTTTTTTGGTGCCTTAGATTACTTTATGTTGAAATGATTTTTTATTTTGTTGCTCAGCAAATCTCAGTCAAATGTTGGATTTGAAGGTGGTTTTTCAATTTAAAATTTAACTATGATCATAAAATTTACATATAAGATAGTGCGCTCTTAAGCATACTATCAAATACTACGTGATATAAGAAACCAGCCCAAGCTATTGCTAATGCTCGGAATATTTCTCATTGAAAAGTTTAAGAGTTTAGAAAAGAAATGCTCAGTTATTCTCCCCTTCACTAAAAGAAAGGAAGCCTTTAATATGCAAGTCTATGAATCTTTAATATCATTAAAAATATTTTAGCAGTACTTTATACCATAATACCATAACTTGCCTTAGGGCATAGGGTTTCAGAAAGTTGTAAGGGAAAATTCATCATCCTTGTTAAAGTCTGGATGACTTCATCAGATAGTAATTTAATATGTCTGAAAGGCCACTCAACCTTAGACTATCTCCTGTCTAATTGTATGGATATCGTGGTGGCACTTGAAGCACATTTTAAAAATATGGTGTTATTCTATTGTCTTGCTGAATTCATTATAATACTACCTCAAGACAAATGACAGATTGTATGTTAGGTAAATTGGGTTTCCAGTATAAGGAACAAAATTTTACAAATAGAAGTCATCAAATATTTCATTGGTCAAGACCGCGCTGGACATAGATATTGTCAGTTACCTCTGACAATACAGTAATATGGATATTTCAATCACTGGTGATGAATGACACAGTTAACAACACCCAGTGATTTTGGTGAAAGTGTTTCACATTGCAAAATTGAAAACAATTAGTTCTCTTTAAGATTGGTTTGCTACATTGGCCAAGTTTTTGTCCATTCACCTAACGCCACAAACAATTGTCCACCCGAAACAGTCATAAAGGATTAAAATACCCAACTACTATGCCAGAATGCCAGACTAAAAATTCAAGTATTTTGGCATCAAATGCCTGCTAAATTTTTGTCAGATTATATATAAATTTGATGTATATTATTACCCAGTAAGTTTTTCTTGGGGATTTTGTACACACTATGATATATTAGGATAAGTTTTTGTAGGTCAAAAGAATTTCAAGTAGTTTTTAGACAAAACATATCCATGAGTGTGAAAAAGCTGTGTTGAAGAATAGATTGCATTACACATTTACCTGCAAGTCAGTAAAAAAAATAGTGCTTATTTACATAGTCAACATAATTTAATGTTCTAAAAATAATTTCTTCAAGTTGCCCAATATTTAATGTATCATTTGAGATTTTAAAATATGCAGCCACTCCTTTATGTAAACATTAAGATATGCCTATGTTTCTTTAACTATACAGCCTTCTTTACAATAAATTTTTTGACTTCTGTGCACAAAATAGTATTGCAACCTGCTATTTAGCCTTTGGTGCCTTAGAGTTATTATAAATATTTAACAATATGTATATAATGTAAATACTGCCAAGAGATCACTAAGGCCAAATATTTTCACTATTCACTTTTTATTGCACTTGCTTTCTATTGCTACTTAAGCCTCTTTTATCCAGCTTTGTAATAGTTCTAAAATTGTAGCCAATGTAAATGTTTACTTTCAATAAATCTGAATTTGTTCAACAAGTACGGTATATGTGGGCACTATTTTGAACACTCGGTTAGGCCTAGATACTCCACATGACGAATCTTGCTTCTGGGGACTAGATATTTGAAGTTCTCAACAAACTAAAAATGATGTTGCCCTTCTACTTCTAAGATACTTTTAAAATAAGAAGGAATAAAAGAAAAAGCTCTTCATGACATTATTCCCCAGATAGTTGTGATAGAATTAATTGGCTATGTGAGCACCATTTGAATTTGAAATTATGTCCAGAAATATAGGATCAAAATAATAGATTTTTGTACATTTTGTATGTATCCTCCACCTAGGCATAATATCAAAAGGAGCATTTCAAATCAACTGCCCTGAATTATCAAAGCATTTCTGACTTGATTAGTACTTAGAAAATGACTTTTAAAGCACTGCTTTTGATAAAAATACATCTCATTAACTGATTAGTCCAAAAAATAAATAAGATTTTCTAAACATGTTAACAGTAAATATTTATGAGGAACTAGTTTATATTCTCCATAATAAATAAAATAATTTTTTACTCGTTTTGAGAAACCATAGATAGCAACCTTCTGTTTATTAGTCTTGATTTCATTTTCTCAAGAAAATACTTGTTAAGAGTCTAGTATGCATCTTGACAGTCAGTATGAGGAAAAGAGAGTATTAGATTTTATGTTTGGCCTTAAGGAGCTTTCAGTCTGTATGGGAAAGAAACATGTTTGGAAATAATTCATGAATAACACAAAGCCAACGATGCCGGATGGAAAAAAAAAATGCAAGCAACAGGGAGGGAAGGATCATCTACATAGAGGTGGGGGGGGGGTGGGGAGGAGAGGAGGGAGGATCATTAATACTCACTGGACCTTCCCGGACCCAAGGACAAGCTCTTAAAGATGAAAGGCAATTCAGCATATGAAGGAAAGTAGGCTTACAGATGTAAAGATTTTGGGTGAATGTGTGAAATTCGTAATAACTTTTGCATTCATTGAAATAAAATTCACAATCCAAATGACATTTTGAATCCTTAAATTCATGCAAATGAGTAGTGTATTATAATTGCTATTTACTTATTCACCACTTTTCATAATCTCACAATGATTTGCTTATACATCTGCTTTTTTCCTTTGTCGTAGATAATACATACATTAGTCAGCACTCTTGAATTTTTTGTTTTTGATTCCCCAGCCAAATTTTGGTGATATCTTTGACTTTATAACTCAATCTTACCGACTTCTGGAGCTGTCATTCTGACATTTACACACATTCCTCTTCATAGGAAAGGACTAGCAAGAATGTAGTTCCATATCCCAGGTTAACTTAAGAGTTAAGTAGGTTGCTTTTTTCGAAAAGCCAATTCTGAGAATCCCTGAGAATTTATTTGTTGAGTATTTATTTGGCCTCTATTTCTTTTCCCAAATTCCAGATCTCCCTCTACAGTTATTTTAAATAGTAGTGACTTGTAACTTGTGTCTAAGAAGGCTGAGAATTTCAAAGATATCAAATGTATACATAGTTTTAAAATCATGTATTCTTGAATTTCTGGTAAGAAATTTTTGATTAATAGGATCTGTTTAATGTAGCACTTTATAATTTAGAAAGCTTTTTATGTAGATTGTCTCATTTTCTCTTCAAAACAGTTCTATGAAATGTGTTAAGTATCCTCATCTCTTATCGATGTGATGGTAAATAGTTTGCTAAAAAGGTCACTAGGCTCCAAACCTAGGGTCAGGGTTTCTGAGACTTACCTCTGTCTCTTTCTAATAAGTTGTTTATTATTGCTGAGATCCCAGCTTGGCAAAACATACAGCAAATGTTAAGCATTACAGCAGACTAGTGGGAAGAGTCAGCGAAGAACTAGGTCTGGTTTCCTTGAAGAGCTCCATCAGAGATTATTTAAATACCATTGCATAGGCTGGGCATGATTTCATTCTAGAGAGCCTGGAAGGAAAGAAGTCTACCATTAATGTAATTGGCAGTGGAAAATTACTGTCAGCCCTTGGACGAGTGACATCATGAAAGTAGTGTTGGAAACGTGCCAACAGCTGTATTCAGAAGAATTTCTGAGAGAGGTAGAAAGCAAAAAATAATAGAAATTGGCTTTCATCATTCTGACAGGCACAAAGGCCTGGAGAAGAGGAACTGAGAGAGAAAAAGAATAAATAGATGAGTCAGGATTTAGGGAAAAAGGTAGTAAATTAGGAAACGGGACCCAGTTTGTATGTTAGGGATAACGATACATTGCAAATAGTTTTATCCTGAACTTTTATTGAAGATCAATTAATATACTTCTATTCCTCTTAGTATTCAGGAGACTGAGAGGACTAACTGGAGACAATGGCCTCGCAATGCTGTCTCCAGCAAGAAGCCCATAAGCACATATTCAGCCACACGAAGGGCAAGTGCAGAGGAGGAATATTCTGGACCACAAGGGGTTGAGTGTGTTTGGGAACACACCTCACCCTCTACCTGTAAAACCAGGCTTACTAAATACTGAGATTTGTAAGAGAATGGTTACAATAGTTTTGTAAGTCTGTTATTGTGTAACTTAAAATTTCCCAGATCATCAAATTGTGTGTGTGTGTGTGTGTATGTGTGTGTGTGTGCATGTACATATGTACACTGCACTGTAGCCTGGGGAACACTTAAGACCCACTGCCCAGCATGGTGGCTTCTTACTCTGTACACTCCAAGGAAGAGACTGTCTGTTCACCATGAATGTCTCCAACTCCCACCTATAGTCTGGTGACTCCTAAACCTGCAGCTCTTGTTCCTTTCTCTCCCCTGAGCATCAAATTTATATGATCAAATATACCAAACAATATCTCTTGCTCAGCGTTCCAAGGATACTTTGGATAAAGTCTAACCGGAGTCCTCGGCCCCGCCAGTCTCCTCTCGCCTTGCACTCCAGCCAGCAGACCGGTCAGTCATTCCCCATTCCCCGCCCTCTCAATCCCCACGAATCAGTAGCCAAGCTATTTTAACTCTTCTTTGTAAGTGTCTCGAGTACATTTAATTTTCTTGCTCTCTCCTGTGACTTCCTTTGTTTATTTTTATATGGGCTATATCGGTATGCTCCGGTGGCTTTTCTTGAATCCGGGGCCCTCTACTCAAAACATATTCAGCTAGCATGTGTGAGTACAGCCTTATGATTGTTAAGATACTGAGTACTTCTGTACGTTAGTAAGTGCACACTGCTTCAAGTCTCACATGCCCGGAGGCAGCAACCGAAGTGTTAACTCCACATGCAGGGCCCTCCTACACTTGGTCTCAGCTAAATAGGCTACTAGATATTTTTAACATCACAACTGGCTTGACCCCCTTTCAGAATGCTAAAGCTAAAGTGATCTTTCTAAAATGTAATTCTGATTTTGTAATACCCATACCTAAAATCCTTCAATGTCTCTTAATTTATCACTCAATAAAATAAAAGCTTGGCTGCTGGTTTCCTCTTTGCCCTCTCTAGCTTCCTTTTTCACCACCACAACATTAGAGCCGCACTGACTTATTCACAGACCAAGGAACAGCCCACTGACACCTCCGCTCACCAGCTTTTTCTCTGCCTAAATCCCACTCCCCATCTCCAATTTTTATTCCTCTTGGACCTCCATCTGTTTTCACTTCTTTCAAAAGCTGCCTGTCTACTCCCAGCCTGGAGCAGATGGTTCTTCTAAATCTTCACTGTGTATCTGACCATAGCTCATCGATCTCACTTAACACACAGGGAAAAGGACCGTTGATTTGCTTGATCTCCCCCATCACCCTTCCAAGCCACAAGGCACAGATTATTTCCAGTACCTAAAAAATGTTTGGAACTTAGTAGGCACACAAAAAAATAAATTACAAATGGCAATCTAATGAAGATAGTCTTCAAATGTAGTGACATTAAAGCCAAAAATCTTTAGAATACATCTTATAATGGGCGTATAATACAGTCATAAATCTAAACAATTACCCAGCAAGTGGAATATAACAAAGCAAAGCTGCCATCATCATCATCACATCATCATCTCATCTCATCTGCTCCATTACCTACAGGAGATGGTAACATCTACTGTCTGTCACCCTTGAAGTACATATTTTCATCTTCCCGTTATTCGTCCTAACTTTGGATCAAGCAATACCTGAATTGGAAGGTCATTTGGAGGGCCCACAATGAAACATAAAACTGGATACTTAAAAATTTGTAATTTATCTTCAGTAATTTGCATAAGCAAAAGATCATTGCTTTGCTAAATAATTACTTTAACTAATGAGCTTCCTTAGCATATTTAAGAGTTCATTTACAGGTCATTAACTACTTGACATACAAATCAGAAGATACTTTAAGCTAAAGTACTAATATTCTTTACCAATAAAATATATCAGCAGTGGTATTAAGTGCATCTATAATTATAAGTCAGTGGAGAAATAAATTTCCTTCCAAAGGAATTGCATTCCCTAACATGGTATAAATTGTAATGAACCTGGGTTTTATATACATGCTACCCTAACATCTAACTTAATTTTTGCAGCTGTGTAATTGGGGACATATCTATTCTTTATGCATTTCCTGGATAACTTCTGGGATACATAATTCTTAATAGTAGTAGGCTTACAGCATAGTTAATTTTCTAGTTCTAATATACAGCAGCCGTGGAGCAGTATCTGCAATTTATTATTTGGAATCTTTTTCCTTGAGTTTCAGCCTACTGCAAAACTATCCATAATTCAAGGCCAAGCTCATGTACCCTCAAGTACATGAATATGTTCTGGAGCACCCAGCCATAAACGATGTCTTTCTGCTACAAATTCCTGCAGTACTTTATAGTTCTCTTTCAGCACTGACTTATAGTTATCACTTTTTCTGAGGCTCTTTTGTGTAAAAAAAAAAAATTGCATTACTGAACATTATATTCTACCTACCACCACCAATAATCTCTCTTGGCTAAAAGTATGCTTAATTTCATGAATTTAATCTATTAAACATTCACATTTATTTAAAACCTTGTCATTAAACAGCATTTTAAATTTCTGTTGGTATGATTGAAGAAAGTGATGAAGAGTGAGTCCAACTGCTTAGAACTGTAGGTGACCACAGTCTCTCTCCGCCTCTTTCATACCTTCTCCACTTCTGCTACCCAATCAGGATGATTTGGGGAAGTAACAGAGAAAAGTTACCGTTTATCTACATAATTTAGCCATTTAATGAATAATAGATCCACCTCTTTCTATCTTTATGGGAGTTTTCTTAATTTGTTGAGGGCGAAAGGGACTGGCCATACATTAGACATTCAGAAAACATCTAACATACATGATTCACTTTTTAATATAGACATTTAAAACATGTAAGCGAAGATTAAATTTCATAAACATATTGAATGTTTTGTGATATTGTTTGATCCATATGTTTATAAGGATCAGAAATGCTATTTTAGCTTACATAATTCTAAGAATAAGCATCCAGAAAGAATGCACCAGCACATTTGCCCATGGAGATGGCAATGCCTGATGGCTTACTCACTACCTTAGTTCTTCTACTCAAGCCACCTCCATTCCCAAAGTCATGAGGTTGGAAACCACTTCTCTTGCCCGCCACATTTACTCACTCTTCAAGAACTGTCAAGTGTCCATCCAGAATATCTCTGTTCCTCTAGACTGCTACAATATATGCCAGCTCTAATATTTTCATTTATCTATTCGAAACACCTTTTTTTTTTTTTTTTTTTTTTTAGCCCATGGTATGTAACAGTTATCTGTGACAGGCATTCTCTAGATACACACCTTTCACCTCCAAGAAGTGTTTCTTGCCCTGATAGAGACTACAGTCTTTAAAAGAGTATAGATAGAGGCAGTTACAATCCAAGATGGTGCACAATGTGATTGACACATGGAAAGAGCCTTAAAAACCCTCTTGACAAGGTACTGACCTGCTCAAAAGATCCTATTGTTTCTCATTATTGTATGGACCACACATCCTACGATAGCATTCAAGCCCTCTAAAAAACTAAATAGTTTTCCATCTTTATTTACATATTACAAAGTCACTTCACATAACTTTTATTTTCAGTCAAACTAGGGTTCCCATTCATCCATGAATCTACCAAACTTATGATTCTGTTAATTCTGTCTTTCCTCACCCTGTTTCTCTTTGATTCAAATCATTCTACCCATTCCCATGGTCAGATCAATTGACTTTAATCCTCTTCTTAAAAATCTCAAAAGAAATCCTACTTTCTCTGAAGCCCATGTCTAGAAGCAGTCTTTTTTCCATGTCATCTCATAGCCATTAACTTGAACATTTCATGTGACTTTCAAGACTTGTCTCAATTCTTCCACTAGACTGGAAATTCCTCCAGATTTAAAAAAATAAAATAAAATAAAATAATAAAATAAAAAAATAAAACAAAACTGTGTTTATATTCACTTTTTTGGTATTCTCCATGACCCTGAGTAACTTAACATCAACTATTTTTTAAAGAATAAATTAAGAAATACAATTTAAAAAATTTGCAGGCAGAGCAGTGTTATTTGTATGCTACTGACACTTCCTTAAGTGATGTCTGCCCTTCATCTCATGGTATTGAACTATAAACCAAGGGTAAATATTATATCTAAACCTTGTTTTGCAAATTTACTATAACAAAAACGATGACTTTTATGTGAATAACAACTAGAAATCCCTCTGGGAAAAAAGAAAATAATTGAACCTCAACTTGGAATCTCAGTGGTTCTTTATGTTTCCTATTTGGTCTTGAAAATACGGCTACCTTGATGCTTTCCTCATAAGCTGTTTTTAACTTCAAAATCCGGCCAGGCTTCATCAGCATGCATGTGGTTGTTGGCTGCTGCAATGAATTGTAAAGGGAAAGGTTAACACTTAAGACTCTCTCCTCTCCTTTGGAGCTGGGTAGCTTCCAGGCTTCACGGGTCCCCCTCCTCCTCCTCAGTGGACACCAACTTCCTGTTGCAGCTTCAGTGATGAAATTCCCTGGAGACTGACAAAGACAGAAATTTCCTTTGACATATTAGATGACGCTACTTTATTCTTTTGCATACCTATGCAATTACTTTTTTCTGTAGGCAAAAAAAAACAAAAAAAAACAAAAAGAAAAAAAAGGGTTGGGAAATAGTTACCAATAACTCAAGTCCTCTTACATGATTGGAAAAGCCTTCAGACGACCTAGAAATGTTAGTTATGTGTTTTCCTTTATTGATGTAGTATGAGCGGGTGGATACTGGGAGAGAAGTTAGGAGGCTGCTAACTTCCACAACCAGCAGAGGAAAGGAGCCTAGGTCAAAAGCAATAGGGAAAGTGGGAAGGCCTATTGCAAAATCTGGGAGGCTGCTGAAACAAAGAATAATGAGTCAAATTTATTTCTTAGCCCCCTACCTGGAGGCCTTGCATACCCTGACCATGACCCACACTTATTTATTAGGCTAGTTTTTATAAACAATATTTAACTTTTGCTGAAGTGCTTATTAAATCACTTGGTTTTTCTCTAAAGCTCTGAGGTTTTTATTTTTTAAGTCGTCGAGTTATTCAGGTCAAAAAAATATACGTTTATTTGTCTTCTATTTTTTATTTTGTTCATCTACAGAAATAAACATTTTCCTCAGCATGACCACAACTTTTACCCACATCTTCCCTTCAGAACCACACTCCAAGCCAAACATGTTGACATATTTTTAAAAATGTCAGTCTGGAAGGCAAGAAGGTGAAAGGTTGGCCCGTATTGAGTTGTGACATTGTTGATAAGCTGTCATCCTCTTAAGACTCTCAGACAAAAGGCGAACAACATAAGCACAGTTTAGTCATCCAGGTAACCACGATTTCCCACATAACCACCAAGAGACTCACAACAACAAAGAGATCAAAGCAAAAGGTTTAAAAACAGCGACAGGAACTGACACTTAATAAAGGTGGCCAAGGCAAGGAGTTAAATATTAAATTCAAGCTACAAGATATCAACTTATCTTCACAATAGAATTATCCAGTGTGTTCAATTTGCCAAAGAAAAACTGTGATTCATTCATTAGTCCTTTGTTTTCTCAGGAAGTACAGAATGGAGTACTGGGCACAGAGCATGCACTAGACACTCTGATTAATTACTTTTGTTTTTTTCTGGGATTCATCAACCCAAACTTATCTCTCACTACCTCCCCCTCCCAACACCCTGAATTCAGCCATTCTTTTTTCCTTTCACCCCTTCAAACCACCACAAACTTGTCGACTCTCATGAGGCCCCCAAGTGTCTCCCTTTGCTTAGAAGGTCTTATTTTATCTTCCATGTACTAATCTCAAGTCCATAGCTGCAGGTTCAAGCTAAGCTCCGTGAACTCTTTCCAGACTGTAATGTATTGTCTCAGAGTGCTTCACGAGGCTTTTGGCTTCCAGTGTCCGCTGTGTCTCAGAGCAGCGGTGGGGGTGGGGGTGGGGGTGGGGGGGGGGGGGGGGGGGGGGGGGGGGGGGGGAGCTGAAGTTACTGCATTGCTCATGCTCCTGCGATATCTGGCTTCCAGGTGGACTTGGACAATGAGGAGCACCAACAGGAGAACTGAGAGGAGGAAAAGGGAGAAAACAGGATACGTCTCCCTCCCTCTTTTCCTCTGGTGGCATCTCCAACAAAAGCTGTTTTTCTTCCACGGCTCCAGCTAGCTTCTGTTGGGCAGGCTCACATGGTTCCGGAAGGTGACCCTGGCTCTTCGGCTCTTGTAGCACCTCTTCTTTCTTTAGCTTCTCTAGTCCAAGGATGCTAGTGGCTTCCTGATATTTCTGGGCTGCTGCTCATTTCCTTCATCACCTGAATAACCAATGCCCTGTATTATTAAATCCCCTCTGTAGTAAACAGTCCAAATGTTTTCTGTTTTAGACCCTGACTAATACTTCTGCTGTATTCTCTGTGCCCAGAACAGAGTCCAGCACCTATTCATTGCTCGATATTTGTTAAGTGAACAAACGAACTAGTGGAGGGAGACAAACAAGTGTACAGATGATTACAGTATATACATTAGATATGATAAAATGAATATGCACTACAGGGACACAAAAGAAAAAGAAGTTTTGATGCGTTTTGGGAGTTAACCTAATCAGTATTTGCAAGGAGAAATTTTCAGGTGAACAGTAGGTAATGTGATTTTCGAGATCAAAAACCTCATGAAAAGAAACCAAGAGATAAGACAGAGAACAGTATGAGCGTTTCGGGACCTACTTAGTATTTCTTTCTGGGTAGGATATAAGATTATTGTCTGAGAATTGTGGAAATTAAATTAAAAGATGATTAGATACAGACTGCAAAGGGCCTCATGTCCAAACTAAGGAGTTTGGATTTATCCTGCAAGATCATTGAAAAATTGCAAGCAAGAAAATTACGTGAGCACACACAAAATTTTGTATTCATGATATGTCCATTCCAAAATCAAAGCAAGCATTTTGTGATTACTTCATTTCTACCTTTTTTGTTTGTCGTTTATTTTTGTCACAAAAAGTTGCTGTTGCTGAACTATTTCGTCTAGTTAAGAACGATTTTCAATGCCAGTGAGTGCTTCGGTTTGAAGATGCCTTTGTGAACAGCGATTAGTTAAGAACCTCAAGGTCTTTGCCGCTCCATTACAATAAACATCAACCTCCTTTCGTTTTGTTTTTAACCACTGATGCTTCATCTTATAATGTCAGAGGTGTGCTGCTTCACTGGCTGCCAGATGGCTGCCATGTGCCAAATGCCCGAAACACCACGAAAATGTCATGTACAGACTGGAATTATGTAGAAATTGGAAAAGAAGACAGCAGGATATCAGGGAGCTGTGTTTTCACAACCGTGTTAATCTGGAACCTTTGTTAAATATACTGATGTATACTTCCAGCCCCAATGGCTGGAAGCAATACTTGAGCCATTACCTGTGCATGTAGAAGAGTAAAAGCAAATAATGATGACTCGGATCTGCAAAGCACAGAGATTCTGTGGGACCACTTGCTTTGAAAAGATGTTTTTACAAAAATTGTATTACTTTCTTACCCTTGAACTTTAGATATGTTTGGTTTAAATTCCTAGGTCAACATCTTATGGATATCCAAAGCCTGATTCAAGAATTCTGTAACTTGCTCCCGTGGACAGGTCACCTGTGCCTCCTAGATCCTGATGTGCTGTTTTGGTGTCATACACACATATACTCAGACACAGAGTGCAGCCAGTCCCTCGTTTTCCACCCACATATCAGGGTAGGTATGGTATTGTGACATAGATACAACTATGTCAACATTAGCAGGTTCTTAAGTCTTTTCAGCCATTCTGCCATGGGGATGTCCTGACTGGCTCTTCACTAGCTACCCATGCCACTATACTTCATACTTACAGAGGCATTTAAATGACAAAATGTTCACTATCTTAAATGATTAACTGTTTATTCTAGCTTATTTACCAAGTCTCATGTTAACTCCAACAGGGAAAAAACTTTTTAAAGAATTAAAGCCAGCTTAAGGGATCGATATAAGTAATCTTATCATTGAAGATATTGCTATGATTTCAGCATCTGTAAGTCCTGGTTCCCTTGAGAAGCTGATGAATACACTTTGGAGTATCATTGCATTAGTGCCAGATGGAGATAGAAGTCCAGGTTCCCCATCAGCCTCTGTAGACACCTGAGCAAGTTCATCCCTGTTTACTGTTGGGTGAAGGTGAGAGTTTTGGCCCCTACTTGTGATGCAGAATGGGGCAAATTCCCCAAATAGGGTTGGGGCAGGGGAGCTCAGGTCCTACACTGAGAGAGAAAAGGTTCTTGGCTGAGCGCAAGAAAGAATTCAAATACTCACTGACATAAGAGTAAAAAGGAAAGTTTATTAGACAGAGTGTGGCTTCCTCTCAGAGGCAGAGTTACAAGAGAACCTAATAGAGATGCAGAGGGTCAGAGACAATGGAGAGAGACAGGGACAGTGAGAGAGACAGAGTAAAGACACTGACAGGGACCCCGAGGGTTTGGGAAATTCAGTTTATATATCATTCTTTAGTTTTTGTGAATGGACTGAAGACAAACTAGCTAGAGACCTGGGGACCCAAGGAGCAGAACAATGGTTAGTTCTCCTACATTTTTTCCCCTATGTTTCAAACTTGGAACTGAAGAAGCCAGCAACCCAGAAATGTCAACAGTCACAAAGTTCAAGAAAAGGTGGTCTCTGTAGACAATGTAGGGAGGAGGCAAGAGAATTAAAAATGTTAATCAAGCCAATTCAGAGATTTGTAACTGTGCTAATCTGCCCTGCAGCCAGGCCAGGAGGACACCTTCAGAACAAAGGGAGGTTTCTGCTGGATTACATAAAGACTCATTTTCTACACTTGTGAAGAGGAAAACAAGAACCAAGAGTCATTCATTCCCTATGGCTAAAACCAAGGGTAACCATGGATAAAGGCTGGGAACTGCCAGCGGGCTTTTCACCCTACATAGTCTTACCTTTTCAGGCTACATATTCTTCCCCTTTCTCACTTTATGCCCATTCCAAAGGAAACAAGAACTAAAAAATGACATATGAATGGAATTCCCTGAACACTCAGGGTCCCTCTCGGTGCCCTTACTCTGTTTCTCTCTCTCACTGTCCATCTTCTCTCTGCCTCTGAGAAGAGACCACACTGTGTCTGTGGGATGTCACCCCTTGTCTAATAAACTTTCCTTCTGACTCTAACTTTGGCATGTGTGTTGAATTCTTTCTACACTCTATTCCAAAGGACCCTCTTCTCTCGGCACAGGGCTTGGTCTCCCTGCCAACTCCGGGAAATTTTCCCTGTCCTGCATCAAAAGGACCAGGAAAAGGGCAGCCTAGCAAAGAAGAGAAGTTTCCTTCTTTACAATATCTTTGAGTTTGCCTCCTTTCATGTTGAGAATAATGAAAAAGGGACGCTTGCATATGTTGTCATCCCCATGCTGAAATCTTATGTGGACGATGAAGGATGCCTCCTTGGCTAGATTTAACATTGGTTGAGCCACATTACCAGGTCTCCTATCATTCAACATACCATCCCGAGCTCAGCACCAGAAATGAGCTCTGCTGGAATATTAGTGAAGTGATGTACTTCAAGCATCTTGATTCAAATTTAGGTGAGTGTTGAAAGACAAACAAGTGTGTACGATGGCTGCAAATTTTCCTCACAACTCTTGGTCGTTTCTGGTCACCCTTGGAGGCCAGGGAGCTCTGTAATCCTCTCCCGGAGCACTAATGGTTCAGTGCGGTGCTGCCATCTTGAGATACCAGGAAGGGATTCTGTGGGAACGGGCGCACCGCTATAAAAATCTCAGTGCTCTCTGCCATCGTTTTTATTTCTATTTTTCTTGTGTTTCTAAGGCTTCATCAAAGCCATAGACTGAATAAAACAAGAATTCTCCTCTGCTTAAGGCATCACATTAAGGAGGGAGAATTCATATTATCTAGGGTAACTCGGGAATAGAGTCAGAAAGGGATACTATATACCGAAATGAGAAAAAAAGAAGTTGTGTAACTCATAAACATGACAATTATAAAGACTTCACAGAAGCATGAAAGAGATTTCTGGGGTAAGTAAAAAAAAAGGAAGATGAGAAATAGGAAATAAACACAAATTATGGTAGCAATAGTTTTCAGGTGTTTTTTCCTCCCTTTTTTCTAAACTTTATGTAATGTTGCATAATTAACAGATAGTCTATATTATATTTTTTCCATTTAATTAATTAAGAAAGGGGACTAAAGTAAAAGCGGGGTTACCTTGGTGTACTTTGTTGTTGGTCCCCTGGAGTTGCAGACATAGTAATTTTGGATTAAAGCTTACATAAGCTAGTTCTACAGCAATAAAAACATTGTTTTATTGAACCTTGCCTCATCACTGCCTGCATTTTTATTGCTACAGAACCCGACGGTGGATTAAAAATAACTCAAATGTTATAGCGCTTTATACATTTCAGCATTATTTTCTAAGCAATGCCCAGGTAGGAGAGAGTCCAAGATAAAAAGAATGTCTGCTACTTCCCAAAGCAGCCCGTTTGCTGCTGTTCTCTCTGAGCTGTGAGAGGGATGTTCAAAACCAAAGAAACCAGAAAGCACCAGCAGAGCAGGTTTGTTTCCTTGGGGTATGCTTTTCACAGAGGCCCTTTGCCAGGAAACCTGGAGACAGAATTTCTTTAGGGCCAACTAGAGCCTGCAGCCATGCCAAGCATGACTTGGGAAGAAAAGCCAAGAAGCATTTTATTCTCGAGGGCAGATTTTGGTGCAGATCTAAGGTAGATCTGTGGCTGTTTGTGTAACTCAAGGGCAAACTGAGTTTCATGCTTCACAATAGAAACAGCAAAGTCCTAGAGTTATTTTCAAAATGGGAGCAGAAACTTATATAGTTGCATGACAAAAAATAGGAACTTCATAAGTTACACATGAAAAAGAGAATACAGCCCTCCCCCAAAACACACACACACACACACACACACACACACACACACACACACACCCCTACACACACAACTCAGGGGCGGGGAGTGGTGTTAAAGGTATTTGGCAAAGACAAGAAAAAAGCCTTGTGGAGCCAAAAGAGGGTCAAATAACATATGAAAAGAAAATAGAATGGGAAGTAGAGAAATTACTTCCCTAGTAGGTCCTAGTCCTGACCGCGAGTATGTGGATAGAGAACATTACTCAGTCTCTGAAAAACAGCTAAATTCAAACTTTTCTAGTCGTCTTGTAAATAGTTTCATATGTATGTGATGGAGAATATCTTAAATATAGGACTATATATTTTATATTTATCAAGCAAATTCTTTATTATAAGTCTTGGTTGAAGATTTTAATTAAGTTCTATAGAAATTTGTGAATATTTGTGTGCAAATTAACATGTCACTGCATCTATGCCCAGAGAACTCCAAATGACCCTTAGAGAAGAAAGGGAAGTCAAAGATTGACATCCCACACACAAAAAAAGACTTCACATCTTGGGTCCTGTATTATCGCTGAAGCTCACAAATAAGATAAGGAGCCTAGCAGACTTACCCAAGGCCAAGTGGCTAGAATGACTGAGCTCAGGAATCAGAGCACACATTCTCTGCCTCCCTGCCCTCCAGTCAGGTTTAATGTATTTACATTCACATTTTCCCAATTGCTTAAATACTCCCTGGAAAGAAAACTCAGGTGCCATTGCTCCAGGCACTAACTAAGAGGGGGACAGTCCCTCTGGTAGAGATCAGTGAGCACCAATGACAGAACACAGCGAACTCTCAGCTCTGTGTTGTGTCAGCTTCCACTGAGGTCATTTTACCTCTGCAGCTAATCCTTTCTTCTGTTCCCTGATGGGTCATTTACCTGTGCCTCCCATTAAAAATATGCACGCCGAATTTTCCAGTAAAACTACCCTGTGTATTTTTAATTTAGAAAAATGAAAAGAGTAATGTATATTTTCCAGACTACTCTTTCTCTAGGACACATTTACCGAACCTATTTTTTTTTTTTTTTTTCCTGCTTGCCTCACTGTTTTTCCATATTACCCTAATCCCTAAATGCCAGCAGCATTCTGGTATATGTTACGGTTCACCTGACACTTTTCTCTTAGGGGGACATTGTAGTTGCACACACTTGCAAACGTTAGTGTTGGACCTGTCACAGTAACATTCAGATTGTAAAAATAAATATCGAAGGCTTGAAACATCAAAAGTAATCATAGAGATGCTTCTCCTATAATCTTCATTCAATTTTAGAAGCATTTCTATTTTTACTGGTTGAAATGGGTTTTACAAAGAAAGAGGGTAGAAGTAAGAGACAATGCTTGCATTTAAAGAAATTTTTATCTGTGCAAGTTCTCCCACTTCTACTTTTATTTCTTTCTTCTTTTCTCGATTTATTCCCCACAAGATATTATTTGTACTATATTGAAAATGTGTTATTTGCAGTGCATTGAAAAGGAAAAGTTGAAAGAAAAAGTTGGAAAATGATTTCATAAGGTTGACAATTTTTTTTACCTTGAGTTACATGAGTTGAATTTCTAATACAGTGTCATATATTTATCATTCTCTTAATCATTAGCTCAGAAAAAAATATGGCTACATTTCAGATTTTAAAATGTACTATGGTTGTTCTGAAACAAGTGAAACTTTGGGAAGCACCTTTACCACAAAACATAAAAACTTCTTGAGGCTAAGTATGGTGTGTGTGTGTGTGTGTGTGTGTGTGTGTGTGTGTGTGTGTGGTGGTGGTAGATTCAACATTCCTGGGTTTAGTTGTTTATAACCTGTAGCCCTGCAGAGATCTCCCCTAGGTTGTTGTGTGGGCACCTGTCCTCACACAGCTTTGAGAGTTTGCATGTGGGGAGCACACAGGAAGCATTAAGAAAATGATGACAAGACGATGGGCTCAGTATGCAACCCATTTTTGAAAGGAAAGAGAACGGTAGAAGGTTTAGCATTCAAGATCTACAGTGTCTTTCTGGACAGACTCCTAAGTCACTCTAAAGATGGTTATTAAATTTTACATGTCTGGCATGGAGTACGTGAAAATGATCATGCATTATAAAATGTTATAATGTTAAAAGCCCTTAAAGATCTTAGTTTCTCACTAAGTAAAATAGATTTTTTTATTATATTGTATTTGCTCATAGCAATTCCATGTTGGAATTATAGAAAGTTTGTCTGTTCTAGGGAACCAATAAATACAAGGACTACGAAATCTTTCGGTAAGGTGTACTGCTGTTTTTTCCTCAATGTGATAATGACTTTCTCTGGTATTTTGCAGATAGTATAATGGCAATAAATTTATCTCTTTGCCTAGTTTGTGTTTATGTAATTTAAATGATATTTTCTCTTATATCTAGCGTTCACTCTCTTTACATAATTTGAAAGTAGATGAGCTAAACTTGTCTTTCCCCCTTTCCAGTACAAATCACCAGGACCACCCATAGTTTCAAACCAAATTTTGGATTTGTTTCTTGTAGGCTTTGATTCATGCTTTTTTTTTAGTTTCCAAGTAGAGATCTCACTGCCTAAAAGATCAACAGAGAAGAAATATCTCTGCCATCCTCCTTAACTGGTTGGACTTTATCCCTGTAAAGTTGTCTCTGTTCTCTCTAAGCCAACAATTCTCAAAGTGCAGTCAGGGGACTCTTTTAGGTCAGGAGGTCCATGAGGCCAAAACTATTTGCATAATCATACTGTGGTGCCATTTGCCTTTAGTACTTGCATACACTTGAGAGCTTACAGTGGCATTACGCAGGGGGTATACAACATGAAGTATCGCATCTCTAATATAGAAGCAGATGTGATAAGCCAACTGTCTCTGAAGTAGCCAGACATTAAAAAGATTTGCAAATATATACAACAATGTCAATCTTCTCATTATCTGTTACTTGTAAAATGTAGTTGTTTTCTCAAAAATGTGCTAGTTGTATTAATATGTAATGGTTTGTTAATGTGATTTTAAAATGAATGAATTAACATTTTTTAATTTCTGTTTTATTTACTAATACAAGTAAATATCAAGAGATAAAACCTACATAAACTAGAATTTTTTAGGGTCTTCAATAATTTTGAACATGTTAAAGTGAAACCAAAGTGAGAACGGCTGTTCTGAGTTTCTTCTACCGTCATTTAATTCCCTCTTCCTATAATTTACAAGGTACACATTATATTTGTCTCTTCTATTTTACCCACAAACCCCATCTCTCCCCTTATACTCAGCCTCCTCAGGTATGTGGAATATGCCCACAGAGGTGATCAATCCAATTGTATCTAGGGAAATGAGAAACCAGAGAAAATGAAGAAAAAGGAATAATTTAATAAAAAAGAACACAAAATGTAGTCAACAGATGTGGGCTCCAGTCCTCCCACCAGTAGAGAAAATTAATGTTCCTGGTCTGTAAAATGAAAGAGGAGATCAGTTATTTTCAAAATACATTTCATTGAACTCTATGGTATTGAAGATGTGATGATGGTTCCAGATGGAAAGTGAGGAGACTGGGTGAGCAGATTCCTGCTCCTCCCCCTTTTTTTTAACCAAGACAGATCCACTTCCAGACCATCTTATATGTCAGAGTTTGGGCTAAGGCTTCATTTGATAAAAGAGATTTTGTACTCAAAAAGTTTGGAGACCGTGGGACAAATGATTACTAGGGCCCTTCCAAACTTACCTTGTCAGAAGAACAGTGGCTTCCCATTAAACAATGTGTTACCTACATTAAGACAAGGTAGTTTTGTTTTGTTCTATATTTTACAAGTTGAGATGATCTAGAATGAATGTGAGATGGAAGTTGTACACAGGTCCTAGTTGAAGAGGTTGTGGAGAGAATTTTCCCGTGTTCCCCTAATGATCAATATTGTTTTTGACATATAAACACAACTCTCCAACTGGACTTCACTCCAAACCTTGGTTACACTCTCTTTAATGGGGCCACTAACTTCACAGAAGCAATTTTACCTTTACTTGATAGAACGTGATTGAGGAGAAAATCCAGCAACCTGTCAGAAAAGTTACTTGTCTGCATTGGAGTTTGTGGAACATTTGCTTTGTTGTTGCAGTGAGAAGAAAAACAAGTGAACTGTAAGACCTAAATAACTTTTGAAGTGGAGGACATTTTTATAGATAAATCGGAGTAATAAAATATTGCAATAAAGTAGCTTTTTTTTAATTTTTAGAAATCTTTTCTACATGTTCTCAGTTTTCTTCAACTCAGCAAATATTTAGACGAGATACTTTCTCCAGTAACAATTTAAGTACTGAAGCATAGAGTTGTGGAACAACTTGTGTGAGTTCACGAACTAGAGGCACAATAAAGAGACAGAGCTACAGTGCAAGGATTTAGACTCATCACCCAAGTTCTTTGTTTTACATTCCAGAGAATGGGTTTCTTCTGTGTGTATACCAATACTAGGAAGCAGCCTAGAAATATGTTTTTACAACATGAAATACTTCCCAAAGGAATCATTTTCTTGGGCAAAAAGAGCACTTCTGTTTTCATCTTTGGCCCACCTTCCACCCCAGGAATCCAGCAATCCTTTTTCTTGTCAATAAGTATCTTATATATTCTAAGTAAAATAGTTTCAAGTAAGCTATAATTACCTTTTCACAAGAGGAAGGTTTTGCTCTTTCACATACATTTTACAGTTCTTATACTTTGAAAAGCTCTAGAATTTACGAATGTTCATAGTTTAAAATATGAAGAACTACATGATCTTACTATCTTAGGTTCCCTGTGGAAAGAGGCAAAAATCAGGCATTCTAAGCTGATTTCAATTCCAGATAAAATAGTCTTTCAATTCGATTTATCTGAAATTTGTAAAGTCATTGATTAAACTCTTCTTCTCTGAGACCTTTTAAAAAACAATGGCACTTCTGTTAGAAACAAAAATCACAAGGTCTAAAAATTTATAATGAAAAATTGTTTGCAATGAATTTGAGAGATTTTTCTCATCCATCATAGCTGTGTCACTTTCAAGATGAGTTTTCCAATACACTTCTCTATAAATTTATGACATTTTCTAGTTTGATTTTCATCTCACATAGGAGTGCTCAATTTTTCATTTGGATCGTGAAAAAAAAAAACCTTGAAATGCAAACCACATTATGCAGTTCGGGTTCTACACCGTTTGCTATTTCACAGACACTGAGTGAGTTAGTCATTTCCTGCAATTATTAATGACCTTAATGGGATCACTTGGTAAAAGTCATGCTATTCCACTCATTTACTTGAGGTGCGGGAGGCCTTTCGGGCATTTTTTGGTTTCTCTGGATCAGTTCTTTAGTGAACTAAATTAGTTAACTTATGTCTGCAACCCATTTTTGTGTACTTATCTGGGAATAATCCATTATTGACTTTGTTTGGAGTATGCATAATATACCAATCTTAGGGATCAGAAATATGCTTATTAAGAGAAATTTCCCATTCACTTTATTTTTCAAATGCACAGACCACTTTGAAAAGTCCTTATCTACAAACAACAGAGAGGAATGGTTTCACACTCTTAAGAATTCATCATAAGTCACTGGAGAATGTGACATATCCCTGTGCTTCTAGCTTATCTGCCTGAAGTAAATTTCAGCATAAACCCTTCGATGACTAAATGAAATTCACTCAACCATTTACTTGTATGTTTTGAAGATCTATAACAAAAGTGATGGTTATATTTTAGGAGAAAGAAATAGGGCCTCGACTGCTAGTCTGACACAAAATAAAATAAAATTACTTCAAGTTGTTGAAATGCTTATTGGCA
Organism: Rousettus aegyptiacus; assembly: GCF_014176215.1. Taxonomy (NCBI): domain Eukaryota; kingdom Metazoa; phylum Chordata; class Mammalia; order Chiroptera; family Pteropodidae; genus Rousettus; species Rousettus aegyptiacus. The sequence goes on along the minus strand of NW_023416311.1, from coordinate 85,239,753 downwards.
TCTAAATTAGAATGGATATAAGTTATTGCTTTCCTGCTCTAGCTTTGTCTTAATTTCTAACTTTTATTTTCTCTTCACCCGTCTCCACTTCCACATTACCTCCACCCACTTTTGGTCAAGATGCATGCACAACACTTCTGTGGATGATCTCAGAACTTTGGGAACAGGGTATTACCCTCTTATTTCCACATTGCTCTTCTTCCTCATTTTTCTAAAGAACTAAAATCTAAAGAATGAAAAGATGAAATTTATCTGACTGAATAGTCCATCATCTGAAAGGATTGTCAGGACTTTAACAGGACGATATCATAACTAGTCATGGAGGGAAAAAAAGCAAGATAAGTATTTCTTGCTTTATAGAAGTAGAGTTTTTAAATAGGACTTTTGATTCCCAGTTATAGTAATTTATGGTAATAAAATACCATAAACCAGTTGACTTAAACAACAGAAATTTATTTTCTTACTATTCTGGAGACTAGAAGTCTAAGGTCAAGGGATCATCAGTTTTGACTCTTCTGAGTTCTCTCTTCTTAGTTTCCAGATGGTTTCCTTCTCATCACGTTTATACACAGTTTCTCGTCTGTGCCTGTACCTCTCATGTTTCTCTGTGTGTTCAATTTCATCTTTTTATAAGGACATCAGTCATATTGAATTAGGGTCCGCACTAATGGCCTCATTTTAACTAATCACCTTTTTAAAGTTCTTGTCTCCAAATAGTCACATTCTGAGGCACTAAGGATTAGAGCTTCAATATAAGAATTTGGGGAACACAAATCAGCCCCTAAGTCCTGTGTTTTTGTAGAATGTTCTTCAGGTAGCCATAGAGACATATTCTAGCACAATCTGTTTCTTCTGTTAAACATTCAAATGCCCATTAGCCTTCTCCTTATTCCTGAGATGTGATGAGTGGCATTATAGAAAATTGGGAAAGGTTTCTCTTTTTCCTAAAATGTATTAATATGTTGATGTATCCTAGAGGGCACTTGTGGATGCAGTGGTATTGTTATGATTTGTTTTGATTTACTTTAAGTAAATATTATATTTCGGAATGGAGGTAACCCAGCAGGGAGGACTGCTAAAGGTCAAGTATTCAAGATTTGTTTGTCTTGAATTTCTACCTTCTATCATTTGAAAAGGAAAATTCACACTTAATCAGAGGGAGAAAGTAGATTAACAGTAGCTATCAGCTCAGTTTGGCAATGTATTAGGCAGGGCCCTCCAGAGAAACAGAACTAATATGAAGTGTATGTCTTTATTATCCATCTCACGCTCTCTCGCTCTTTCTCTATCATCTGTCTATCATCTATCATCTATCTATCCACTTTAAGAGACTGGCATATTATTGGGGGCTGGTAAGTCTGATATCTGCAGAGTGAGCTGGCAGGCTGGAGACCCAGAGAATAGTTGATGACGTAGAGTTGAATCAAAAGGTAGTCTTAGACAGAATATCTTCCTCTTCTGGGGACATCAGGCTTTTCTCTTAAGGCCTGCAACTAAATGGATGAAACCCACTCACATCATGGAAGGTATTCTGCTTTACTCAAAGTCTACTGATTTAAATGTTAGTCATGTCTTAACAACAACAACAACAACAACAAAACAGTAACATCTATCCTAGTGCTTGACCAAACTGAGTTCCATAGCCTAGCCAAGTTAACGTGTAAAACTCACATGTTAAAAATATTGTTGTTTTAAGTTAACCACACTTAGACATCTAATGAAGGCAGTAATGTCAGCTGATCTGTCATACAGCCTTATTAATGTGGAAATGATCTGTACTATAATGACCTCTTCCACATTCACCATCTACATAATCCATGAAGAAAGCCACCCAACAAATGGCAAATGTTGACCTTCCTGGAGGCAAAGAAACATACAACATGGTCTCCTGCCATTAGTGTGGCTTTTTGAACCCACTGTACATCACCGAAGACGTATTTCTATCCCATTATCATTTTACAGCAGTGATTCACATTCTGGAGGTGGGACTCCTAAATCTTTTCTTCAAATTAAATTAGGAAGCATAAGCAAATGAACAACACGATGGAGCAACAACAATGTTCAGGTGCAAGTAGATTTCTGCTACTGGCTTCCACCCTCACCTTTTTAGCATCATATAGTAAAGCTACAGTAAGCATAAGGAAAGGCCTTGTTTTCTGTAGTTCACATTCTGGCAATATTGAATCTTCGGGATACAGCTCCAGGTCATAAAAAAAGCTAAAATTTTCTCTCACTTGAAATAGGTATTGCAAATCCCCTGCCCTGTAATTATTGATTTATTGTTTCAGCCATTGCACGTGGCCTCGTTGGTCCTGATGTGTTATTCCATTCTTTGCTAAGCCCAATTATGTGCTTTCTCAGGCCATTATGTGGTATGTTTGTGGACAAGACTCTTACTTAAAAAGTGAGGCTATACACTAAATAGATTCTGACTCTTCCCATCTGGCTTAGTGGGGAGAGAGTTCCAGGGAGAATAGAAATGACAGACTGTGTGGTGAAGAATGTCTATATTGATGATAATGAGTCAAAGTAGTTTAATTTACATCTGGTAGCCTCTCTTTAGGACAGCAAAGGAGTATTGAAGATTTAAAGGTATTTCAAAAATACTTAGAGGAGTAGTTTAGAAAGCTTCCAAATAGATTGGTTAGCATTTTTCTTTTTAAGTTTTGGCATATGTATGGGTAAAAGTCAGTTTTGAGACAACTTCATTTACTAAAACTCTGAGAATGCTGATTAAATAATGTATTTACTTACACGACTGTTTCATAATGATCTATGGAAAGCTCTGGACAGCAGCAACGCCTGCCCTGAACGCCGTTTTCTCTAAGAACATTGTTAAAGTTTACATAAAATTTCTTGCAGGCCATGAAAGCCATATTCCCCACACTGTATGCCAAGGAGCCCCAGGGCTCCTCAGGGAACTCACAGGCACACAGCAGGATGTTTTAAATTTTCAAAGAAACTCAGCAATACTTAATATCTGTCAGGCAGAGGCAAATTATTTCCTTAAGGACATTCATGGTCTCAACATTAAGTTGTGCTACATTCCTTTTAATAATGTCATGTCTTTAAGAAGCTGAGTTTTCTGAAGTTGCTGTGCTAAAAAGCAAGTAGCCTACAGAAATCAATAGGAAAAAAGAAATAAAGATGGCAGCTTCCAATCGAATTCCAAGGAATTCGAGAAGTGTGTGGTGCCCGTGAGGTAAGTACATACAGCCCCTCAGTATATAATTGTTGTTATTTAAGGATGAAATAAAATAAATACCATTTTTCTAGCAATTTATGTGTACATATATATGTATACATATTTAAATATATAGAATGTCTAGAAAATTGCTGAAACATTAAAACTTACTAATTTGTTTGGACTAAACGACTTTAAAAAACCTTTAGGTAATTCTTTTGGCCTTATCGCTGCTATGAAAAAAAATCACACCAAGGGTGCCATGAACTGAGGAAATTTCCAAACCTCTGTGATAGTGATTATGGCTGTATTTGGTGCCTGCTACCAGTTGAAAATGGGTATCCGAGTGTTTAAAATAAGTAGGTTTTCACAGGATATGTATGTGAAAGAAAGAAAATGAGAGAGAGAGAGAGAGAGAGAGGTTTTATGTGCGTTTTGGTTGCATCATGCTTATTCTTGTTGTTGTTGTTGTTTTGTTTTGTTTTTGTTGTTGTTTTTTTGTTTTTTAGGACTATTTTAATTTAAAAAGTATAGTGATGTTTAATCTCACTTCAAAATGTCCTGCTCATTCCTTCCCTGGTTTGCCCCACCTTGGTAGAAATGGTATCATTAGCGAATCAGAAACCTGAGCATCATCTTATTTTTCCTATTATGCTCCACTGTGAATCTATCACAGAATCTTGTTGCTTCTGCCTTCAACATGGTTCTCAAGCCCATCCATGTCTCTCTGGGCTCACTGCCACCCCGTTGCCCAAACCACTATGTTTCCTCTGCTAGACCTTGACGATGCGCCAGCTTCCAAAAGGTCTTCCTACATCCATCCTTGTCTTCTTTCTGGCCTCCACAAAAACAGCCTCAACAGTCTTTTGAAAATATAAATGGAATCAAGTTATTCACCTAGTAAAACCTTCAGTGATTTCTCATTTCACTTTACTTAAAAAATATGTCAAAGCTACTCACCATGACTTAAACCCCACATTGCTTGTCTCTCCTCTACCTCTCTGGCCTGCTCTCTGCATCGTGCCTTCAGAATCCAGTCTCCAGCACTTTGGCTTCTTTTAGTTTCGCAAAGACACTAAGGCTCTGCTCCAACTCAAGGCTTTCTTGCCTTTGCCTGAAGTGTTCCCAATGATCACCACAAATATGATCGACTCCTTTCATTCTTCGGGTAACACTTTAACTGTAACTTCCCCAGCAAAATGTTCTCTGACCACACTGCCTTAAGTTAAACCCTTCCACACAGTCATAAGTAGAATCCCTCTCATAGCCTGAACTGATCATGGTCTTTATTTATAGCTGCCCATTTACTTTACTACCTGACTGGCCTCATTACACTGTAAGCTCTACTGGGATAAGTGGTGGGTCTTTGTGCTTCTCAATGTATACCTAGTACCTAGCAGTGACTCTGGTGTTCAATAGGTACTCGATAGTAATTATGGAATAAATGAATTAATGAATGAACACATTCTACCCTGCTAAATGTGTGGTTGGATTGTGGGGGCTGTTTGCTTGATCTGTTCTCTGCTGGCCATTTCATATAGCCTGGTCTTCTTACCCTTGACCCTAGCAACATCTGAAGAATGGAATGTTAAAGTGTTGCAACAGTATATAAACTAAAGACAAATTTAAGGATACAAACAATGAAGCAGAGTCTCTTTTTATCTGAATAACTTTGTATCTCCTAACTTCTTGAATACAAATAAAGATTTCATAGTGTTTCCCTTGGGTCACTCTTTCTTTTTCTTGCCCTAAGAACATGTTATTACAATACTTCTTAAATGGTTTAAATAGTTACCATATATAAAAGATTTCTTGAGCAACTATTTCCCTTGTGATAAAAATTCTATCCTGGCCTTTCTATTTATAAAAGTCTCTGCAATAATGCTCTTATGAAGAACATAGAAGCAAGATTTCTTGAAAAGTTTGATTATTGTGAAATAATATTTTAGTTTCCTGAAAACAAATCTTATCTCCAACCCTTTACTTTATTTAAAAATGTCATTATGGTTCAAAATCCTGGGGCAAAAAAGCTTTATTTGGTGCCAAAAGTGATGAAAAATATGTACAAAGGTGCACTGTTACTGTCAAAGAGAGATTTTAAAAGAACATGCATTTGTATTGCATGTATTTAAGGTGTGTTAGTAGTTTTACTGTGTGTGTATATATTATCATTAATTTAATATTTTATATGTATGTAAATATTTATTTCCTAAATAAGTGGTAAAGCTCTTGAGTAAATACTGAAGACAACAAAACTACCTATGCTCTGTGAAACTCCACTGGGAGTTTACATTTTAACTGGGAAGATTAGACATATATATGCACAACTGTTTTAAAATATCATTTGTAATAAGATTTATTCATATAGAACCAATAATAGATGCTATAAAAATGTGGGGAATGGAGGAGATTCTTGGAAACCTCCCTCCTCCCCTTACACATTCCAGTTTTATTGAGCTATAATTGACAGATAAAAATTGTGTATATTTAAGATCTACAATAAAATATTTTGGTATACTTACATATAAATTGTGAACTGATTACCAGAATCAAGCTAATTAACATACTTTTTTTGGTATCTCATTAGAACAGTTCAGATTTACTCTCTTAGCAAATTTCAAGTATACAATCCAGTATTATTATCTATAGTCAACTGTGGTGCACATTAGATCCCCAGAACTTATTCGTGTTATAACTGGAAGCTTGTATTCTTTGGCTAACATCTCCCCATGTCCCCTACAACCCACTTTCTGGTAACCATCATTTTACTTTCTGCTTCTATTATTGTTAGCTCTTTTAGAGTCCGTGTGTAAGTGGAATCATGCAGAATTTGTCTTTCTATGTCTGGCTTATTGCACTTAGCATAATGTCTTCCAGCTTCATCCATGTTGTTGCAAATGGAAGGTTTCTGTCTTTTACATGGCTGAATAATATTCCATTGCATATAAATACCACATTTTCTTTACTCATTTATTCATCAACCAGCACTTAGGTTGTTTCCGTATCTCTTTCAAGTCTTTTAATTAATGAAAATGCTGTGGAAAAGAGAGGATACCTACTGGTCCTTGAAGGCCAGATTTCTTTATAAGTAGAATTTTGAAAAAGTATTCTGTAAAGAACAAATGGACCAGGAAATAGTTATGTTGGGAACATATTAGCAATGAATGAACAGAAGCAACAAATTTCAGAGGTCTCTCTTCATGACCTAAGCTGGAGGATGACCTAAATAATGGGCAATTATCTGCAACTGACATGCACTTCCAGTATCAGGGGTAGATTCAGTGCAAAATATGCCCTGGTAGTGATGGCTTCTCATTGTTCCCACCTTTGTTCAGTAGAAGAACACTAGGTTCTTCCCTGACACTCTTTTTTCTGCTTAGAAAAAAAAAAAAAAGGAAGATACTGAGTAGATAGATGCATCTTGAATAATTTTCTAGAATGTAAACAATGTTGTAGCAGGGAAAGACACTGCTTATTCCCTCAGACTCTTGTCTTAGGCTGTGGTATGGTTCAGGCTGCTCTGTGATGATTAAAGATCCACAAAGAGAATATCCCTGAGTACATAAAGAGAGTTTCATTGACACAGTATCTACCAAGTGTTTACCTTAATAGCATTTACCAGAAGAATCCTGGATCAGTATCTCCCAGAGGGAGCTTCCCCTTATCATCTTAGAAGATTGTTCCAATTAAGGGAAATTGTTTCAGAGGAAAGGATAGACTCAAATGAGGCTGGTGACAGAATCTAAGATTGCTGACTTTTACTTTAGGCATGGTATAATTTTATCTTCTATTTTACCTAAAGTAGTTTAGATTTAGTAGAAAACTGAAGTTTTAGTATTTTATAAATATCATTCAAAATTCAAAATAGACTCTCTACCAAATAAGGAATGGCACATAACATTGTGTTTATGCCTTTAAGCGTTCAGTGGGAGGATTCAATCTAATCTTAAAAATGCAATTAAAACATTAAGTGCTTTGCTCCCAGTTTAAGTCAATAGGCAATAGATGTTGCTGTGCATAAGGTACCACGAAAATAGCTGTGGAAGACTTGAAAACTTCAATGCATGGTTTCTGCCATCACTGAGAGAAGGAGATATAATCACAAAAAATACAATCTATACAGAGCAATATGTAAGCACCAAATTAAGTGATTCAGCAATTTAAATTTAAGAGTGAAAGCTTCATTTCAATTGCAAATTACATAATTGCATTTTCATGTTTTACAATAAACGAGATGAATTTCTCTCCTGGAAAGGTGGCTTGGCCTGCATAGTCCACACTGAAAGCCAGAGCCCAGCGCTCCTTGCAAAGCTTGTTGTTGTCGGGCTGCACACCCCCCAGACACCTTCTGGGTTAGGCAGACTGAGAAAGTGCTGCCTCACATAAAACAGTAGAGTACGCAGTTATTATGCTGTCCAGATTTTGAGAGAAAAGTATTATGTTCTTCTAGTAAACAAAGGTGTTTAAAGTTACACTTGGATTAAACAAAGGTGTTTAAAGTTACACTTGGATTTTTGAAGTATTTGGCTTTATCGGCTACCTTCTCAGGACCTCATTTGCTCATTTGTGAAATGAGGAATCTGAACACAATGATTCATATAGTGTTTCTGGGTATGAAACTTGTAGTTTTTGGAAGCTATGAATATCTTACATTTGTTTTCCTTCAAAAGTGTTCACAGAAAAATATTTTGTGGTAGCTAATCCACTTATTTCATTTTTTGTTTTTTCTTATGCTTAGAATTCATTGTCTGTGTGTGTTTTAAAAATCAACATTTGTTATAATCTTTCTTGTAAGCTGAAGTGCAAATGGATAATTTTCTTAAGACAGAATTTCAAAACAGTAAATTTTTTACTAAGGAATAAAAAAAAAAAACAACCCAGTGTGCTGAAATGAATCTTTCCTCTCTGAGGTATGGGACCAAAAGCTATTATAAACTTCCCTCTGGTATATGTCAGTGAGTGAGCATGAGAAAGACGTAAATTAGCTGTTGCTGAAAATCTGATTTGTGTTTGCCAAGCTATTCTGAGTCCCCTGAATGGAAAACTTCCTGAATTGCTTACCAATGGTGGACATGCCCCCACAGAGGTCTGAGAAATGAAAGGCTGGTAGCAGCAGTGGAAAAAAGGAGATGATGAATACGACTAAATCTTTGATGGGCTATGCAAGGTTATGCTGATCATAAATTTCACCTTGGCAGAGGAGTTAAAGGAAAAATAATGTAGAGACACAGGGATGCAGAACAAAAGATTATCACTGGAGAAACAAAGTGAGTCAGAAATAGTGTAAAAGGCTGTCCTCCATGGAATTAGCAGGATAGTTTAAGGCTGACCTTGAAGGAGGCAGAGTGTGTTTGGGAATCTCCATTGTGCTCTAAAAACTAGAGGAGTTCTCGTCCAAGATATAATTTTTAGTGCGTTAAAGCACCATCTTGGATGTATGGATGTGGCTGAAAAAATCACCACCTCTGCTGTAGAATAAGAATTCCTTAATATTTTTGAATTACTTTCTTGGCTGGAGCCAAAACATTGATGTAGTTTAAAGAAATAGTTAAATGCAATGACAGTTTAAGAAGTAGGTGCATTAAGGTAGTAGATGAAGAAAGAAAGGGAGACAGAGAAGGGAATGAGAAAGGGAAGGAAGAAAAATTTTAAATGCCAAAAATGTATCAGACACTTTGCTGGAAATACTCATAAACATGATTTAAATTTTACCATCGTGACTACATTGAATGCTGAGAATCATGGAAAATGAACATCCTTCTTTTGGGAGAATGGGGATTTTAAAACTATGTATTCAGTGACAAAGAGATAATATTACATATCGGTTAAGGACGTTGGATGTAAGGGTCCGGAAAAGGTGAGTTTGAATCTGAGATGTCGCACTTGCTAGTTGTTCTAAGCATCAGTGTCCTTATCTCCAGAGTGATTCCATCCTCGAAGGGTCATGGCGATGATTGATTTGTATACTGCTGGTCCCAGGGTAAGCATTCTTTACTCATGATCTTATTTAATTCTTACAACTGACATTGTTATCCCCATTTTACATGAGACACCTGATGGGCAGAAATGTGAAGTCCCTTGCCAAAAGTCACAGCTGGCCAGCGGTAGCAAACCCAGGTTTATGACTCCAAGTTGAGGGCACTCTGACTTACCTGTGGTCTTGACCAGAGAAGCCAGAGTAAAAGCAGGGAAAATGGAAATGGCACACCGCTTCTATTTTTCTCTCTTCTTCACAATTCTTTCCAGAGTGCACGTTTCCCTTTTGGAGTGGCCCTTGAGTGACACTTCCTTTCTTCCAGCTTCATTCATATTGACCCATGAGCCAGTCCCTAAGTGAGTTCTCTCTCTTGGCAAACTCGAGGAGGGACTTCATGTCAAGACACTAACCTATGATAATAATTACAGGCCACCATTCCTACCTCAATTCAGGCTATTAAAATGATTTGAATTAAACTCAGAAATTCTTGAGAACTCCCAAGCTTTGCATCCTCAGAATACATCCCTATCTTCCACACTCAGGGTTATTCACCAAACCACACAGTTCCCAGAAGGGATGATGGTTAACTGACTGCATATTTGCTGTTGCTATTGTCGACCTGCTGCTCACAGCTTTGGGAAGCTGGCTTTTCGAGCCAGGCCGGACTCCTGTATACAGCTGTGCTGTCCGGCACTGGGTTATACATAGTGGTTTTCTCTTCCTCAGTCAAGAAGCTAGTGTTTTTTGAATATGTCCTATAAAGTCAACACTAAGGTAATAAAAAAACATGTAACAGAGTGATTTGATCTCAAGAACTTTATGGAGTACCCATAGGTCAAGTTAGGTCAGGAAAAAATAAATTGTTTTCAACCATTTATGACCACTTCTTGCTCTATTTCAACTAGGTATTCATCTGTAGAACTATTTCAAGCAAATCAGTAAGAAAATGGTAACATTTTTTGTTTTGTGTTAGATATTGTAGCCACAAAGAGTGCTATTATACTGAGAAAAATCTAAGGGATCAATAAATAATTCTGTATTCCTTTTCTGGCCTTTTGAACCTCCTAACAGATAGAGCAAAAAGAATTTTAAAGGCTCCTCATTGAAACCATAACTTAAAACACAAGACCAAGATTCTAGTCTTGGATCTACTGGTGAGTAGTTGTGTACTCTTAGACAAGTCACTTAATCTTTTTAACTTAGTGTTCTTTTTCTAAAAAATGAAGGAACTAAGATGTGTGAGAAATTACGCACCTGTTAGATCTTCCGTTCAGTTATAACTATGAGCTTCTGGGGTCACTCTCCATAAGAGTTTGATTTTTAAATTTAATATCATTATGATAGATGTGTGAAGTTGGCCACTGGTGCAACCTCTGGTTTTTACTGAAGTTTCAGGTTTCTGAGGTGAAGAGGGTAAGTATGAGCCCACAACCGAGGGTCATCGGGCCCTGCCAACGGCTTATGAGACACCCCTATAACTGACTGATGGGCGCCAGCCAGTACCTAACAGTGACCACAGCTTACTGAAAAGAGATTGAGAACTAGAAAGAGTTTTACTCCTTGCTCTGACACTAATTTGCATTATTACTCTATAAAGCAACTTACAATATTAATTTCACATTTCCTCCCCCTGGGCCAAAAGAGACGATTAATATTGATTCTAATCATTTTATCTAATTGTTGTGAAAATCACTCCCACACCCCTCTGACACTGTACTTAGATATAAAAGTACCTTCAATATCTTTGACAAATAGTGGTGACAGTATGATTTGTGATGGCAGATTTCATTTGCTCAGAATATACGTGCCACTTATTGGCCAACCCACATGATTCATCTGAAAGGACCACTCTTAACTTGCCACTTTACTGCTCAAAAGCCTTCTAGAGCTCACACTGCTTGACGAAGGCAATCTGAAAGATCTGGAGCCTCTGGAACCTGGTTACTGTTAAGGTGATAAAGACCATTTAGACTCAACATTGCCAGTTCAGCAGTCCTCAACTATGTACATGCAACCCCTCTGAACTCTTTTTTCTCTTCATCTGTTTCATAAGGCACTTCCATGAGGCTGCCCAATGATATAATTGATTAGCCTGGGCTTCTGATATCTTCCTATTGCTGTTCTACATTTCTCTTCTACAGAAGAGTTGCCTATTTTATGCCGGTGCAGCCTCTGCCCCCAACTGTTAGTAGGTCCCTTCTCAAGCCTCCATTGCCATTGTTTCTGCTTCTGCTGTTTAGCCCATATGACCACCGGGCATCTAACTTCTGTTTTCTGCTGGGACCACCATGCCAGTGCTGAAGTCCTGGGCTGCCCCACTCGACAATATGACCCCAATTTACTCCAACTTTGTTGTTTACCTCTCCTTATGGAAAATTTTTGCTCAGGCTAAAATTTATTTATTTATTTTAACTCAAGACATCCCTTCTGCTTAGAATAACCTCTGCCCTGCTTCTCCTTTTGCATCTCTCTAAATCTTTGCCATCTGGCAAGGTTTAATCAAAGCCTCACCTGCTCCAAGAAGCCTTCCCGTAGTCCCTTAGCGAGTCTCAGTAGGCTTGTTTTCTTTCACCAGCATTAACTTTTGTTCTTTGGACTCTGCTTCTGACCTGAAATTCTGTTATGCTGACTTTTAAAGACAGGACTCCAGTCCTGCTACAGATTTCAGAAATTCTACCATTTAAATAAGTTTTTGACTCCTTTCTTTAAAGGCCCAATGAAATACATGTTACTTGGGTCAAAAGGTTGGGAAGAATGAAAATACAGCATCATTTTGTTTTAGTTGATGATTTTTTTTTATTAGACCTAGAAATGATGGAGTAATGGACTAAATAAAGATAGGATCTATTTTCAAAATGTTGACAGCACTGTTTTCCCAACTGCTTCAAAAGATTACTCAAAACACTAAGCAAAGAGAGTGGAAACTAAGGCAATAGCAGTATCAGCAGCAAGTGATGGATGTGCTTCTGTTTCCTCTTTAGATGCTCAGCAGACCAACACAGATATGGATTAGTCAACTGCTTTTGTTCTAAGGAAAAGCCCAGGGATTATTTGATACATCCTTCCCTTTGAGTCTAGGGGTGTTGTGATTGCCTTGAAGTCTTAGTTCATTTGGGTTGCTATAGCAAAACACTATAGTCTGTGAAACTTAAAGAACAAAAATTTATTTCTCACAGTTCTGGAAGCTGGGAAGCCCAAGATCAAGGTGCTGATAGATTTGGTGTCTGGTGGAAGACCACCTCCTGGGCCACAGACTGCTGTCATTTCTCTGAGTGCTCACATGACAGGAGGAGTGAGGGAGCATTCTGGAGTCACTTTTATGAGGTCGCTAATCCTATTCTTGAGGTCTCCACCCATATGACTTAATCACCTCCAAAAACCCCACTTCCAGGTACCATTTCAACACACGAATTGGGGGACACAAACATCCAGTTTATTAGCACTCAACCAATAGAGTTCTGTGGCAGAAGTAATAATGTGTCACTTTCTAGGCCAAAGCCTTACAGACTGACAGCATCCATTTTCTCTTACATTCACATCTGGAATTATAGTCACATCTGGACTTGAGCTCCCTTATGTGAAGAAACTTGAGCAGTCCCTTGGTGAGGTTCATTGGGAGAGGAATAAAGGCTCCTGGCTGAGAGTCCCCCCAGAGTTCCCACCACAAACTGCCTCCGTGTGGATGAGCCACCATGGAGGGAAACTTCAACCCTAGCCAAGCCACACCAGTGATGCTGTGAGGGACAGAGACGAGCAGTCCACAGAGAACCTTGCCCAAATTACATATGTATATATATATATATATATATATATTTTTTTTTTTAGCAAAATGAAATTGTTGTTGTTTTACGTCTCTAAACTTTGGGTGGTTTGTTTGGTAGTTAGTCATAGACAACCAGAATATAGTTGAATTAATGCCTATCTTTCTGATTGAAATCAGAGTTGGCTGAGTTGACCAGACAAACTTCATGATTATACTTTGTATAAAAAAATCTACCGGAAATGTGAGTTTTCATATCCAGAGTTTTTGCCAGAAGAAAAATGAAACAACACAAAAAGTGTCAGTTCAACTTGTCAGTGAAACGTTTGCAAAAAACATTGCTCTAATTTCTCATATGTATTCCACAAGTTGAAAGGAGAGCACAGTTGCCATAAAATGATGTCTGACTTAGATTCTCCCCTCTCCTGTCATGATAGGGCATCATATGAGTAGCCATTGGAAAGGAGATCTAGGCAGTTCAGTTCTTAGGTTGGAGGGGAGGTCTGGATGTTGATATTTCTATCCTTGTGGGACCTGGTAGGAAATGTCAAGATTTGATGGCATTCTGAATTCACCAAATACTTAGTGAACATTGATTATGTGCTTATGTGTTAGGCACCATGCTGAATTTTGGGGGTACAGTGGTAACAGAGAAAATACTGTCCCTGCTGTCATGGACTTTACAATAGACTAAGAGAGATAGACAATAAACAAATGACACATACACCAAATAACTGTATTACAGCAATTTTCTAAATGCCATGGAGGATAAATGCAGAGTGTATCAGAGGGCATCTTAAGCAGAATTTGAACTGGGTAATAAAAGATGTCATTTCTGGGAAATGGTATAGACTGAGATCTAAAGGTAAGAATTAGCCAGGAGGAAATGGGGCCAGGCTGCTTTCCAATGAAAGAGCAGCTCCTGTGAGTAGGGGAAGGCACACGGCCTAGAGTAAGAGCGAAACTGTCTGGCCAGAGCAGTGACCAACGTGGGGAGTGATGAGGAATTAGGCTGCCCAGAGGGTCAGAGGCTCGATCATGCAGGGCTTTAAAGCCACAAAATAATTTTGAATTTTAATCTGAAAAGTGAGGCGACACCTATGACAAACTTTAAGAAACGAAAACATATTGGTGTGTTTTAAAAGATAAATTCCAGGAAGAAAGTTTTGAGGGTGGTGTAAAAAGTGAACTAGATACATCCTTTAACCAAGAAGAGTGGTAGGAGAGAAAGTTGGGATGACTTTGTACATTTCGTCTACCTAAAATGCCTGCCTAGGACCGGCTTTTACTGCAACTTACTCCTGAGTTCTTTCCATGGATAAAATTACAAGTGACTACATCTGAGGTAAGCAGAGAGCCCCCCTGAAGGCAACATTGCTACAGCTTACCTAGGACTCTCTCTGGTTCTCTCTGGAGATGGGGAAAAATTCTGACAGGGTTCAAAGCAAAAATAGACCATGAAATGGCCTTCTTTTCCACATGAAGCTGGGTGAGTAGCAGATACCCTGTTGCCTACCAATAAAGAAATAGAACTGGTTTTTCTATAGGTAGCATTTTCTTTTTCAATATCAAACTAATCAATGGCTTGCTGTGGAGGCAAGACACTAAGCCGCTGAGACAGTGGCCTTTCAGATGAGAGAAAACTGAGTACTTGCACTTAGGTCCATGGGGTTATTTGCCTTGGAGATGGAATTGCTGGTTTGAATGTTTCTGCTACTGCTACCTTTATAATTTCAGGAGAAAACTTTGGTTTGCCAGAGCAAAATGTATTTTAAGATATGTAAGTTTATACCCAAATTAGGACTTTTGGCCAAACATCTCCAAATACACAAAACCCAAGAAAAAAAAAATCTTCCTATAGTTGTTCACCTTTTTTGTACTTGAATATACCTAACATCAAATTTGTTTTGTTGTTGTAAAACCAGTATATATCTATAATTATCAATTTAATTGTATTTATAATCAAATAAGTATTATTGAATAATGTCTAAAACTATATTAGCAATTAATCCTCTTACACCTGACAGGATTTTAAAAATTAGCTTTGTCCATCTCAAATCTACTTTTCTAATGAAATTATTTCAAGATCATGTCTATGCTGGGTACATGGGACTTATTTGGGAACTCTTTCTATATATGGAAAGATTTTCTCTTCTAGAGCTATGAAATAGTCTGTCTTCTGGTGGCCTTTGACACAGTATTTGTAAATCTGCTATAATCATTTTGTTTATCTTTCAGAAATATCTGGAAAATCAAATAACAGTCTACTTCTCACGTGGACATTGCAGAATGATAAAGACAAACCTTAGATCCTTTAATATTACTCTTCCTTTTAAAGGAATCTTACAGTGACAGGGTGATAGTCTAGCACATAAGCATTAGAATCTGGGGTTCTTGAGATTATCTCCCAATATTATTCTTTCTTCATATTTGCTTCATTTGGGATTTTCCAGTCTTACAATTGCTCTCACTGCCCTTCATATGATTTGTGGAAAAGCCATTTCATGTTACTACTGCTTCCCTACCCCATCGCATGAAATATTCACCACAAATCAGTTTGGTTAATGGCTCCCTCCTACCTTTTGTACAAATTTCCAATTCTATAGCTCAGTCTTCAAGGTCCACACTTAACTGGCTCTCATCTTCTACCTTTTCTCAAAGGAACTCCCGTTCTCATGTTTCCGGTTTTCCAATTGCATCTGCCCTCACATTGCCAGTACATACATATAATTCTATTAATTTCAACTGCATAACTCTATTCATATTTCCGTCTAGGCAATGCTCTCTTTTCCTTCATTCTATTATTTCAAATCTTGAATTTAGATTCATGTGTTGCTAAATGCCCACATCCAATATGAAACCTTCTTGGATATGTTAAGGTTACATGAAGTAGTGAAGGAAAACATACTGTGAGAGGAGATAAAAAAGAGAAACAAGCCAAATCCGACCACAGACTCGGGAAAAACAATGTGACACTGCCTGTACTGCCGAAGGCATGCGAGGTATGTGGCAGGACACAGCAACATCGTTTGGGAGTTCACCTGGAGCTCAATGCAGACCTCACCCAGGTATCCAGGTGATTCTTCCCCAATCCCAGTGGGATACTGGGGATTTTGTAGAAAAATTGAACTGGAGAGGCACAGGACCATTGACATTGAAGTCAAGGAAGAGACACCATTCTGAGACGAGGAGAATTAACTGAAACTTTATAAACTGAAATACAGTTCTTTAGCAATTTTGCACTTCTCAATTTCCAGGCACATCCCAGCCAAAGGACTAGAAGAGTGCTTTCTGGAGAATAACCTCAAAGGGGGGGAAAAATCTATTGTTGCTGGTATTTGGAAATCTTCCCTAATGAAATGGCCAGATGTCTATCCAATTCCTCTATGGTGAAGCCTACCAGTTGCAAAAGTCCTGCTCAAGCACAAAGAGTTCTGAATTTCTGTTTTATTAATTTTAGGAGAGTCTCTCCTTGAAAGACAGAGGTGAAACCAACTATAGAGAGAAAAAGGAATTTGAAGAATACAGATAATGGTGAGAATATAAGAAAACATCAGAACTATGAGCAGTTTCCTTGGAGACAAAAGAAGGTATTAACATTTATTGAATAACATAATGCTATAAAAAAAAGCAAATAACAAGAAAAAATAACTTTTGCAAAATAAAAATATAATACCTTATATAAAAAATTGAGGGTAATTTTGGAAGATGATATTAAAGATATATCATTTTACAAAGTAAATCCAAAACTGGATTGAAAATAGAAGAGTCCAAATATAAGAAAATTTGATCAATACAAGATGGATCAAAATGAGATATCCAACCCCTAATATTAAGAGTTCCAGAATAAAAAAGAATAAAGAAAAATTAAAAATGATGAGAATAATAATGAATATTCCTTATTTGAAAGATATGCATTTCCATCTTAAATGAGCCCTCTGGGAGCCCAGCATCATAAGTGAGAGAAGACTCACATCAACTCATGCTATAATGACATTTCAGATAATGGGAATAAAAAATCTTAAAAGTTTTCAAAGAGAATAAAACTATGCCTTATGAAAAGGATAAAGAATCAAGATGACAAAAGACTCTTTAGCAACAACACCAGAAGCTAGACTATAATGAAGAAAAAGTTTCAAAATTTTGAAAGAAAATGAATTCCAACCTAAAATTCTATAGTCAGCTAAATAATCAATCAGGTTTGAAGTTAAAAAACTACATATGAAGACATAACTGGTCTGGAAAAAAAAAAAAAGTCCCCTGTGTACTTTCTCATGAGTAGCTACTGAAATATTTTCTTCAACAATATAAAGAAATAAACCAAAGTAAAAGAAAAAACAGATCCAAGAAACATGGAAGAAATATTTCAGAACAGCTCCCACACCAAATTAATAAGAAAGTTATCCAGGAAGATCTTAAATTCAAAAACCAATCTGCAAGCTATATTTTTAAAGGTAAAATGCATCCAACTAGAACCAGTTTCTATTTCTATAGTTCTGTAAACTAGGCTGTTACCCATTTAATATGAATGCATTTATAGATAAAATGTAACGAGCGGTAAACTCTAAACACAACAAAAAAGTAAAATAGGTTGTTAGTTCAATGCCCCAATTCAGGTTCGTTTCCCTCAACAGAATTGCCTATGTACACATTCCACAATTGTAAGCCCGTAGTTAATGCTGTGACATGACCCAATGGGCCTTTGGCACCTACACTGACCGTCCCTCAACTGAGGTCCTTTCTCTGACTCTCCTGCTCCTGTTATTAGTATCCACTGACTTCACTCTCTGTTAATACCTGCTCTCTGCAATTCCTCTCACCTGGGAAAGGCATGTGGAACGCCAACAATTTACCTTTCCTAGCATCATGTCTTTGACAAGAACCAAGCTATTCTCTCCTTTCCCTTCTGCTCCCCAAAGAGGACAGATCCTTTCCCAGATTGGCGCCACTGCTTAAATTTTCATCATTTCAAGACTTCTTATGGCTATTATTTCCCCAAACCCTTGGGAAAACAGAGATGTGAGAGTTATTAGAAATCTTTTCAATAGAAATCACATTAGTTTCTTTTTAATCTTTTGATCAGTGAAAAAAACAAACAAATAATGCAAGGCATTGTGGATTTGGCTGTCTCCAAGAGGAGTTAATGTGGACAGATACAATTATCTTAAAAACCAGTCTTGTCTCTTTATCTTTTAGTGAGTTTGTCATATTGATTAATCAGATGAATTCAGCTAAGGGCTGCAGCATCAATTTAATTTCATTTTGTTATACTGTCAATTTAAGAGTCTTTATTTTTTAAATAAATCAAGGTTAGTATGGTTTAATTTTAACTTTTAATTGAATAGAATAATTTATACCTGTTTATGTGCCCAAAAGGTAGGTATTTATAGGCTTTTACTGTATAGGGATACTTTAAATGATATCTGGTTTTAGTGATATAATTAATCTTCTTTCTTGGTAGAAAATTAAGTAAGACCATCTGGAAGTTCAGCGCAACTCAATATAATATATGTTACTATTATTTTGAAGAGTCAATGTCCCTCAATTACTGTTAAGCTAGAAATCAAAAAGCCTTGGTTGGTTATGAACTAAATATGTAACTTTAAGAAAACCACTTAACCTTTCTGGATATCAATTTTCTCACTAGTAAAATGAAATCGTTGGACAACATTATCTCTAAGACTAATTTTTAACAATATATAATTTTATACTTATATTCTTATGATAAACAAAAATAAGGGAATACAGGTTAAGAAGTTTTACTGGAAAAGAGAATGCAAGTAACTGGCTTCAGATTGATTTATCTAGGTAAAAATGATATATGCATTGCTTGAGCAAAAAAGGAAATGTTAAATGAAAGGGATCTAGGTTTTGTTTTCCTTTCGAGTATCATCATAAGTTTTGATTCTTGTAGTTTTTCATTAATATCAAAATAATGGGTTCATGTTTATGTAGTAATTTAGTTTCCCAGCTCTGATTCTTTATCTAATAATAAAAGCTCTCACATATAGAGGGCTGATTATGAGTCAGGTATTTTATCATGAGCATTTTATGAATTCATTCTAATTTAATTCTCACAGTGTGCATATGAAGTCAATATTATTATTGCCTCACATATGTATGTATTGAGCACTAAACTGAGGCATATCGAGGTTGGATAATTGTTTAAGGTCATACAATTAGCAGATGCCAGAGTTTTGAACTTGAATCCACAGACTCCAAAGCCATCTTTTTAACCAGTGTACTAGTCTGTTTATAATTCTTCATAAATATTTAGCTATAACTGTCTTCAATTTCAAGTCACTCTATAAAATGATGAAAAACACATTTTTTTGTTGAGCAAGATTCTCACCATTACAAAAAAAAAGTGCTCTGCCATTTACATATAAACAAAAACATTAACAATGAAAGAAAAATGCTTCTTAACCATTTCATAAGTCCAAGATCTTATGAAACGAGCAGAAAATTAAAACACAAGGTTCTTTTGCCATTGTGTATTTGAAGATTGAATTTTCATGAACCACATGAAAGTACTTTGGGAGTACAGATACCAAAACAGAGCCAAGTTAGAAACGAGCAAGTTTTACGTAGGCACAACCTCCCTACTCAAAATTGACACCATGTAATATCTAGTTCCAAAAGTAAAAATGTTATCTCGTGGCTACTTGAGAATTTCATTTCTATCTTTCAAGTGAAAAAAGCAAAAATGAAATCTTATTTTTATGTAATCCATGTATTATGGGTTGAATTATGTCTCCCAGAAAATGACATGCTGGAGTTGTTTCCCCTTCCTCATCCTACTGTACCTCAGAATGTGGCCTTATTTGGAGATGGCCTCTTTGCAGGTGTAATCAAATTTAAATGAGGTCATTAGGGTGGACCTTAACCCAAAGTGACAGGTATCTTTATATAAAAGGAGAAATTTGGTCACAGAGACACATATGTAGAGAGAAGATGTGAGGAGACAAGGAGGTGGTCACCTACAAGCAAGGAGAGAGGCCTGGAACAGGTCCTTCCCTCGCAGCCCTCCAAGAGGAATCGACGCCTTGAATTCAGACTTCTGGCCTCTGGAACCGTGAGACGACAAGTTTGTGGTACTTTGTCACAGCAGTCCTGGCAAACTAACACACCGTGTTTCCTGGACCACAGTGTGTTAAGAACTTTGAGATACAATATCTGCATTTTTCTGGCTCCCTACCAGTCATTTTTGGAAAAACCAGACTCCTCAATTTACTTGCAAATAGATATTAAATCTTGTATTCCAAACCCTTTCTGTTCCATTCTCTTTATATTTTGTTCATCTGACATACTCTCTCTGAAGTCTCAGGTTTGTGAATTCTACTCTTGGTTTCTCTCATTTCACTGATGCAGACTAAAATGAGAATTGAAAATAGAGGGCATAGGATAGGCCACTAAGGGCAGAAAGATGCTCAAGACTTGGGCCTGGTCCACATGCTTGATAAAGAGACTTCAGTGGGGTTTTGATCCAAAGGAGACCTTATTTTCAGGGCATATTTTCCCTGTGGGTCTTAGAGGCAGTGGATATCTGCTCTAATCTTGGCTATTCTAGTTACAAATATCGTGTCAGGAAGTTCATAATTAAATGGTATTATGTTTTTGAAAAATCTTAATACATTGACTTTTGGAAAGTCTAAAGTACTTATGTATATATTAATTCAGCAAATATTTATTGATGGTCTCTTGTGTTCTAGGCACTTAAATTATTTGTAGAAAGTCATGATCGTAAAGGTTTTCTGCTGTGTGCTTTTGAGCAAGGCATGAAATCTCTGGAGTCTGTGATTTTCCTATTTATATAAAAGAAAGCTGTACTGTATCACCTGTAAAGGTCTTTCCGGCTCTAAACTTCTATGACTTTTATGATTCCATTCATTTCATAATGTAATAATAGTTCTTTGTTTCTATTGTTTGATATCTTTAACTTGTGCAGAATCCATTATCCTGATTAAAAAGTTCAAATGTGTGGCCAATTCTTTGATCTGCCTAAGGATGCTCACAGGCTTCGAGCTGTTAAAGTTTTCTGGGTCATAGACTAAATTTGGAAAAAGACAATATTTTAAGCAGCTACTGCTTTAAGATTTAGTACCATACATTCTGTTATCCCCAAATAGCCCTTCTTAACATTTACCTTCTACTTCAGAATATGCTATAAACAGTTCACTCACCTTTTTCAAAATTAACAGCTATCGTGAGCACATTAAAAGGGCACCATCGTGAAGTTTACGTTTCTTTCCATTAAAATGTATTCTTTTCAACATCTTGCTGTTTTACTTCTTTTCTCTGGCATTGAATACAATTACCGCAATATTCTTATGACTCTGCTTTAAAGCTTTCCTCCTAGCTGAAAGCCACACTATATCGTTAACTCCACAAGGTCCAATAACAGTTTCCCAAACATGTTGTGACTGTCGCCACTGGAGAACAGGGGAAAATGTGGAGTTAGTATGCAGCACATTCTTACTTACTTCTCGGCTTTCCTAATTTCAGGTAATTATTGAGTTGAAGTTTATTAGCTAATTGTGTCCATGCTGTGGTATTCAAGTACTTTCATTTATATAGTTGACAGTAACTAGAGTTTTCTTTGGTATAGGTATGTTCTTTTAGATTTGAAAGGTAAAATTGCACCCCACTAATTGTGGTGTTTGGAAGCCCAGTATGGCTCTAATTAGAACTTAATCAGTTGTAGTTATTAGTGAATTATTCTGTGCACCTTGGAAAATTATATTAATTTTCCTCTTTCAAGATATCATCCACTGGGTACTCCACTGAGATATCTATAAACTGTCAGCATTGTTTCACCTGAAACGTGGAGAGCAAGGTAAGGGCAGGGACGTGAACCAATTGCACCAAATAAACTTAGGTTCAAAATTCAATATCATGGTAACATTTTAACATTTCTAGTTCTGCTGTTCCCAGTGGTCTCAGAAAATATATAATGTCAACTTCAGTTAAGATTAATTTATTTGGTGTATACTTGGAAAACTCTTAGCTTAGCAGAAATTGATTTATTGGTCATTATGTAATAAATGTGAAAAATTGAATTTGATTTCACTGCTACTTTAGCAAAGCTTCATAGTTTACTCTATTTTCAGTTCAAGGTGTCATTTGGTTTAAAGGCTTGTACATAAAGGTCTATTTGGTAGAGATGAAAGTTTAGCAGACATATTTAAAACATTTTCATCAATTTTTCAAATTGTTTTCAGGCTCTATACTAGGCAGTACTTTAATTGGGATTTCATATAAAGACTGGTCAGGTGGCAGCCTTGGGGCTGAGACACATCAAACACTCAAAAGCAGTCCACATGCCCTGACTATGGTCAGGGGAGAGAACGCCAAGTGACTCGAGGCATAAAAGGCACCTAATGCTGCTGACTCTTCTCATTCTTCCTTTTCACGTTCTCCTCCTCCTCCTAACTTTATCGAGGTATAATTGACATATAATAAACTACATGTACTTAGAGCTTACGATTTGGTTATAAATCCATCCATTACTCCTAAAACTTTCCTCCTGCCCGTCTGTAACTCTTCTTCCCGTTTCCATCTGCCCCATGCCCAGCCTCCGCCAATCTGCTTTCTGTCATGATAGACCGCATTTTCTAGATGTTTATGTGAATGGAATCATGCCACATGTATTCTTTTTTTGTCTGGATTTTTTTCACTCAGAATAGTTTGAGTTTCACTCATACTATTGTGTATGCTAATTGTTCACTGCTTTTCTTGCTGAGTTGCAATCATCTGTATATATATACGATGATTTGTTTATCCATTCACTTATTGATGACAGCCAGCCAAAAAAATGAGCACCTCCGCCATACAACCACAAGTAAATGAATTCTGCCAACAACCTGAATGAACTCAGAATAAGACCTTGAGCCTTACGTGAGCTTGCCCATGTCAACACCTTGATTTCAGTCTAGTAAAACTCTGAGTAGGGACTGTACCCAGAATCCTAACCCATGGGAACTCTGAGATAATAAATTTGTGTTGTTTTAAGCCTCTATGTATATGATAACTTATTACACAGCAGAGGTTAAGAGATGCTCCTGTGATGAAGTGTATACCAAGAGGATAATAGGAAAGGAGAACATTGCTGACAAAAGGAGTAGCCTGCTCAAGTGCCTGGTGGTAAAACCAAGTGCTGAACATTCAAGAATTGAAAGAATGCTATTGGCCGGAGTGTAGCTACTTAGAAGGAGAATAGATGAGCCTGGAGAAATTACAGGGCCCTAAAAATGTGCAATCTTTTTGTTAAGAGCACTGAGATCTCAGGAAGGATTTTTAATGTGCTGTGTAGAGTGGAGAAGGGGTGGGATGACTGATGTGATCAGCTTTGCTTTTTTGTTCTAGTTGCAACAGTAAATCAGGAAACCTTAGGAATGCAATATTATAGTTCCGGAGAAAGAAGTGAGGAGTACAGCGTTGAGTAGTAGCGGTGGAAGCTAGAAGCAAACATATTGAGATGTATTTAGGAAAAACCTTAGAGACAACCCACATGGAGATTTTGGATAGACAGTTGCATGCACTGATTTGAAGCTAAAAATGTAGATCTGCCCTGGAGGGTCATTGACCTGTATAAGCTAACCGAAGCCATGGGCACGTATGAAACAACCTAAGGTGTCAGACTCTTCGATGCTTAGTTTCTAAAGGATAGTGTTTCAAAGAAGACTTTCAGTAACCAGAAATATAGAAACTAAGAAATTTAAGCCAAGATACTAAAGGTGTCAAAGAAGCCAAGAAAATAATATTTTGGAAAGAGAATTTTGAAAAGGAGGGGATGATCCTTAATAGAAATAACTATGGAGAAGTCAAATGATCTGAGGTCTGAAGACATTAGCTGCATCCTGAAGCTCTTACCAAGAACTGTTAGGGTAAAATCATGAGGGTGGTGAGGAAATGGAAATGTAATATAGACGGCATTTAGGGAAGTTTTTGAAAAAGAAGATGGAGAAAGAATTCTAGCTTGAGAAAAAGGTCAATGAGTCTTTTTGTTTGTTTTTTGCTTGTTTGTTTAAAAATAAGAAAGATTTAAATGCCAAGAAAAAGATCCAGTTAAGGAGGAACAATAAGACATTCATTACTGCTGTGCTTTTATTACTTACTGTGACTATTTGTTCTATGGAAAATGAGAACGTTTTTATTTAGCAGCATATTCTTCTAAGGCTTTAGAGCTATTCTTTTCCTTTTCCTTTTTTCATAGTATCCTGGGTACATTTGAATCACAAATAACTCCAAAGGAAGTTTTTCTGCAATAAGTAAGCCAATAGAGGAGCTCATTCAGAGTTTAATGTTTATTGTTATAGTTGTTCTTTGACATGGGTTAATCAATTAACAAGGCAGTATCTTTAATAGCAGCCACTTTCTTCTGAATACTGTCTAAGCATTTGGGAGATAATTATTCAGACTCTAAAAGTCGGGATTGCTACTCACCAGGAGCTCAAAATCTAAAGGATGAGCAGATGAATAAAAACGCTGCAAGGTTTGTGGAACACTAATGGGAAGAGAAATTGGCGGAGAATTTCTATTTCTTGTGGTATTATTAAATTCCACTTTTAAAATTAAATTCTTTTCCTAAGAAGTCTATACATTTTATTTTTCATTTCTGTTAAATATACAAGATAGAGCCAAGTTTCTATCGTCACCGCTCTTAAAATCAGTCTGTATCCATGCCACAAAACAAGTTTTTAAAGAAGTTATAGCAGTTTTGTTTGTTGATTAGCATACTTCATGTATGAAGTTAGTCTTAGCAGTCACACTTTTTTTTTGTTCCAATAAGGTGACTTCAGTCTTTACTCTCTCAAGCTTCTATTTTCCTCTTGAACTTCCTGTTATCACTCAGGCAGCATCCAGTTCTTTCCTGTAAGCCTTGCCCTCAGGATATGCTGGATATTGCAAAACTGCTGAGTAATTGCTCACTGTGAATCTCAAAATAAATTTGTGATAAGTACAACACCCAAGGCTTTGAAATAAACGAACCTGGATAATTTGTACCAAAAGTCTGAAATTTATAACATAGAGGAAGAATAGATAAAAGAGACCCCAGGTCCCTAGTCAGCTCTGGGAGGCTGTCTACCTGCTACCACATCAAGCACCATTCTTGCCAGTACCAGGAAGCCCAGTGGGAGTTGGAACTATGCAAAGAAAATCTCATGGCTACCCAAAAAGTCGTCTCATCCTCAGTATCCAGCACATAGTTCACTGATCATCCTGTAAGGGTGATAGCAACATTTATAATACAATGGTTTTAAAAACATTTGTAGAGTTGCTCAGACATCACCGTACTATAATTCTAGAACATTTTCATCACCTACAAAAGAAACTTTTTACTTCTTAGCATCCACTCACTCCAGCCCTAGGCAACAACCAATCTGCTTTCCGTCTTTATATAGAATTGTCTATTCTGGACATTTTATAGAAATGAAGTACTCATACATACTCAAGTACTGTGAAAGCCAGTACTTGAGTATGTATGAGTACCTCATTTCCTTTTACGGCCAAATGATATTCTATTGTATGGGTAACCACTCCATTCATCAGTCGAGGGACACTGGTTGTTCCCATTTTTTTTTTTTTTTTTGCTACCATGAATATTGCTACTATAAACATTTTTGTGCATGTTTTTGTGTGAATATATATTTTCATTTCTCTGGGGTAGATACCTGTTAACACATGACAGTTTTTAGCAGCCACCATTGAGAAATTTAGACTTCTAGAGACATGGTGGTTTGAAAAGTCACATTCTTTTAACCCCTGACCCTATACATAATGTGTCCCAGGGTAGGACTAATTGGAACTAGGATGAAATCCATGCCAAGCACACAGTGTGGTAAACTCTTTTTTTTTTTTCTTGTATATTATACATTCTTAGAAAATTTTTCTGCGTTCCTACATTGACATATGTGGTCAAACTGGAAGCAACAACAAAGTAATTAGAATTAGTGTAATTCTTAGACAATACTTAGGAAACTTTGTATTATGAATAGTTTTGTTCAAAATAAATGAGGCATCTGAAAATAACAAAAATAATTTAATTGAAATAAATATCTATAAATGGATAGTTGAGAGGATTCAGAAGCAGAATATTATATAGTTAAGTATTGGGAAAATATCTAATAAAAAATAAACTTCAAAAATAAAAACATCTAGTTTTGAGTCTCAGCTTTTCCACTTAATTTTTTTGCTTTCAGCAAGTTATTCAACCTCTGGAAGCTACAGTTTCATCATTTCTAAAGCAGAATTAATAACAATATGTATGTCTAAAGACTGTTGTTAAAATTACATGAGAGAACCTGGTTCAGAGTAAAAGCTCAAGAAATAGAAGTTATACTTGTTTTGGAATACCAAACTCCACTCAAAGTGACCAGGGCATTGTCCAAGGAGAATAGGATTATTTTTTGCATGTAGTCTCATGTTAGAACATAATTAGTGTGAGGAGGTTCCACATGTAATTTTAAAATGGGAACTTCCCGCCCCTACCAAAATGTGTCATTTTTTTAAAAATTAAAAGAGAATCTGGAACAGATACATACATTTAGAGTAGATAGAGAAATGGAGTCATCGTTGCTAAATAAAATTGACAATTGGGCATGATCGCTTGTATCCTCTTGTTTATTAAGTAACATTGATCTGTAAAACCAATCTGATTTTGAAAATCAGTACCTATGACCTTAAAATGTCTTTTTAAAAAATTCCTTTATATATGTATCTAATAACAGATATTTCACCTGACAAGTGACAAAAGTAGGTCTTTTTTGACTCATCATGCCCCCAAACTGTCAGGGCAACGGGAGTTTCTGATGCATTCTGAAAGTTTTTTGCCAAGCCATGCCCTCCATGGCGGTTAAAGTAATGAGTACTTAGAATGGGTTCTTGTGGCATTAAATTGCTCAATGCAATTCTTCAGCATGAAGATTTTGATAGATTTTGTTTACGTAGAAAAAAATTAATGTTCTTTTTGATAATTTAATGCTGTCAGGTAACGTGGCTCATATTTTACTGCTGTTTTCTTTTGAAAGTGATGGATATAATATGTAAGTTGCTTAATTATTTGGATGACTTGATTTCTGAGGTCTGCCAAAACATCTTTTTTTTTTTTTTTTTTTTGGCTTAAGAATTGTTTGGAAATAGCTTTCATGTAAAATAGAGTAAAATCTTTATAAGAAATATATGAAATATATAATTTAAAAAATTCTAGAAGAATATAGACCAAATTGTATATAATAGATCTGGAGAAGGAAGTTGAATAAAAGAGATGAGGATGGCTGTAAAGGTTAAGAAGGAGAATTTTAATTTTTTGTACATATAATTTCATATTGTGCTTTTGGGCTTTTAAACAATGACCTGGTATTAACTTTGTAATTGAAAAAAATGTCTGTGCCTTGAGAAACTCATCTGGCTTCTTTTGCACATTCTTCACTTTGTGTTTTAGAATGCGATCTCCCTTTTTCTAGGTCATTGCTGTTCCCAGTGTTGCATATAAAACACACTAAAAGAGATACCTCTCTGACTAGACTATAGAATGACTTTGTTTTTTTCCTCCTTTTTCTAAAGAAAAGATTTGTAAAATGAGACCACTAGAGCACCGGGATTAAATAAATATCAGTAATGATACTAAATTCTCAAAATAGACATTCAGTGGCATCTATTAATCATGGATTATGAGTATCTTGTCTATATATTATCTCCAAATAAACTTGTTTTAGTATAGTGAGTGGATTTGGTTTGGTAAATGTTAGAGCAACATAAGTTTCCAGAATAAGCATTTTAGAAATGAGATTGATTGTGCATTCTTGTTTTGTACAGAGAATGATAAATCCTGTCAATGCTTATTTCACTTTTTGTGGTTTCTATAATAAAACAATACGATAAAGTAGAATATGAATGTGCTGAAGCATTCACTACTCTACATAAATAGAATTCTTAACTAAGCAAGAAAACACATAATTACTTATTTTGTTAATTTAATCTCAGTTTTAGTCATATGTTTTTAAATCAGCTGCTATAAATTCATGTTTGAAATACTGTCTGTCACAGTGGAAGTTGTGAAGTGAATATTACTGAATAAACTGAGATGTTATTTCAGAGATATTCTTTAAGAAGAAATCTCATTTATCTTGTTTAAATGATGGCTCTAGAACATCTGATTTGTTTTCAGCTAAAGTAGCTTTTTTCCCTTTTAATGAAACATAATATCAGTTATCTCCAAATGATTTTAATATAACAATTTTTAGCTATAATTTTATAAATATTTTTCTTAATAAATTCTAAACATATCTATTGATTAGTAAAAAAACTATCATCATCCTAATTTTGGAAACAAATCAAAATAATACAGAGGAAAACCAACTAGGATAATTTAAAAAATATTTAAACTTAATTTTTAAGGAAATAATTATTGTTTATTTAAAAAATTACTTTCAAAAATCTTTAAAATATGTATTTAATAATTCAATGAATATTTATCAAGTTATCACTAAGTACAAGCTAATGCAATAGGTGTTTCAGGATATTCATTCATTCAAAAATATTTACTGGGACTTATGAAGTATCAGGCTCTATTCTAAATTCTGGGAATATATTGATGAATTAAACAGACCATTCAAAACAATTTTTAAGTACCATTATGTTCCCGTCATTATTTTTGGCACTGGGGTACAGTAATGAACTAAATAGAAGATATTCCTTGTCCTCATGGAGCTTATATTTTAGCTGATAAAGACAGAAATAGGAAAGATAAATAAGTAAAATATGTAGTATATTAGACAGTGATCATGCTGTGAGGGAATATAAAAAAAGCAAAGTTGAGAGTATGAAATGTTGGTGATTATGAGTAAACTTTTAAATAGGGTGCCAGGTTAAAACTGAGATCATGATGTTTTAGTAGGCATCTGAAAGAAGCAGGCAGAGTTATTTCTGTGGAATTTCTGATACCTAGGCAAAGAGAATCCTAGGAAAGGCAATAGAAAAATGCAAATGCCCTGAGGTATGATTGTATCTCAAGTGTTCCAGAAATAGCAAGGAGGTCAATGGGGCTATTGTGGAGAGAGGAAGATGAAGTGGATAAAGATGAACTTAGAGGGGAAAAGAAGAATCAATTACCTTGCTAATTGATTGTACATGGCTTTATGGGTCATTGTAAAAATTTGGGCTTTTACATTGAAGAAAATAGAAAGTCACTGGAATTTTTTGAGCAGTGCGATGCTACAATTTGACTTATGTTCCAACAGAATCACTTCATTGTCTTTAAAATATTCATCAGTGTGGCAAGGGGAAAAGCAGAGTAACTAGTTGAGAGGTTATTTCCATGATTGGATTTAGATATGATGGTGGCTTTGTGGTGGTAAAGACATAGACACTTAAGTATATTTTAAAGTTGTGACAATCTTTATATGGAATATGAGAGAAGGAAAGGAGTCAAAAATGACCCCCAGGTTTTGGGCCAATTGCATCAGAGTAAGAGTTTGTTGTTTAACTAAAATAAGGGAAATTAGGGAAAGTTTCTCTCTTCTCCCAAGTCCCATCTTTAGGAGTGATGGCAAGTTTAGTAATTCAGTTTTGTATGTGTTACATTTGAGATGCCTTTGGACATTCCAAAAGGATGTCAGAAGATATGGTAAGAAATTCAAGCTCATGAAATAGTTGACTATCCTTAGCATATAGGTGATATTTAATGCCATGAGATGGGGTAAGGTCATTTGATGAAGGCATAACTTAGAGTAGATTCAAAAGGGTGGAGGGGGAGAGAAATAGCAGACCCTGAATGTAAACAACTCTCCAAGGAGTTTTATCCTAAAAGGAAGGAGAGAAAGGATGGTAGTTGGAGATGAAAATAAAGATATAAAATATAACCATAAACATGGCTATAAATGATACTTGAGAAGTATTTTTCAGATCTTTTTTTATATCATTTTGATTATGGCATTTCTTGCAATTCATATTGTAACTGTTAATGTATAAGAAAGTAGGACTTCGATAAAGTCACAGTTTGATTGGGATATAGAAAATGAGAGACAATTATTGAAGAGACTTCATACCTAAGAGACTCACCTGACCAGTGAGAATGACTCAAAGAAATAGCACTGATTGTGATTAATTAATAGTGCTCAGAAAGGATTGAGTGATTTGCTACATATTTTTTAAGAAAACCAACTAGCAAGAGGCCATTGTGTTAAAAAGGAAGTGGTAACAGATAGCAAAGTTATAGTGTGATTTTGACTTAAGTTGAAATTAGTTTTGGGGGAAAATGCTCTTTATGGGATGAACATTTTTTTCAAAGGGAATTAGACAAAGGGATACGTATGTTATGAATCCTTACTCTTTGTGAAGAAGCAGTTTCGAAGTCAGAGATAGGGATCATGAAACAAATATTTTATATAATGGGTTTATTACTATCTGTCATGGATTGGATTGTGTATTCCAAAAAGAAAGGAAGTTCTAACCTGACCTCCCCATCTCAGAATGTGACTTATTTGGAAATAAGTTTGTTGCAGATGTAAGATGGAGTCACAGTGGAATAGGGTGGACCCTAAATCCAATATAAGAGGAAAAGAGACACAGATACCCAACACACCGTGTAGCTGCAAGTCGGAGAACACCAAGGACTGCCAGCACTCCCCAGAAGCTAGGAAGAGGCAAGGAAGGATTCTCCCTTACAGGTTTCAGAAGAAGCATGGTTCCACTGACACCTTGATTTTGAACTTCTAGCCTCCAGAATTATGAGACAATCAATTTCTGTTGTTTTAAGGACAACAGTTGTTTAAAACACCCAGTTTGTGGTGCTTTGTTACAGTAACCTTAGGAAACGAATATACTGTCTATCCTCAAATATAGGAAACACTACTTTAAAAATTTGGCCTAGAGTTTGGGTTCTGGAAAACAAAAAACAACAAAACTCAAAAATGTAACAATAGGGCAGCCATGAATGAGTTCTATAGAAAATGAAGAACCCTTTGGTACTATTACATTATTAAACATAATATTTTAGCATCATCTATGTGACACTTTACCTATATTATTCCAAATCCCCAAAGTAGCCTATCTGCAATGTAGATATCACAGTCCTCACTTTGCAGATGAAGAGTCATAAGCTTAAAGGAGTTAGAATAATGAGTGAGAGAGTTCTGTCAGATCTAAGTATGTTCTGACTCTTAAATGCCTCTCTTCCATTAAGCTACTGAAGAAAATAAAATGTGGGAAAGTTACCAAAGATGGAAAAACATATATAGCTTTCTGTGTGTTTGTGATTTCCTAACACTTTATTTTTTAGCGTAGAGCTTTTGTTTTATGTTTTATATATTTTAAGATAAAGAGATTCAACCAATAGAGCTGTCATGCAAGTACCCCATTGTGTATAGCTTGTATGAACAAATATCAGTATGAAAAGAAGTCACTATCTGACTCTAAAAATTAAAATTAAAAAAAGCAGATACCATAATTTCTAGCAAGATTGTTCAAAGGAATAAAAGTAATTTGCCCCCACCTCAAACAAGCAAAGAAAGAAAACAAAAACCTGATAGAGTTCTTCGCTATAATGTATCACCTCAGGTAAGAAAAATGTAAAATTTGTCAAAATCAGAATAAATGAACATAAACAATGAAAACTGAGTAAGCTAACTATGGTTTTTAACAAGCTTATTAAGTAGAAAACCTGGAAATAAACATGCCCTAAAACAGAAAGGAGCAATAATAGATACTACGACTTTTTATTACTAAGTCAGAGGGTTATATTTTGAAGAAAATGGAAAAAAAAATAGAAGTAATTATAAGAGAAAATATTCTGTTAAATGATACGTGGGAAAACTCAGAGAAAGTATTTTTGGCTATATGCCAGTTCCCTATATCCATATACATGTTTTAACATTTAGGTTATTGATGTTTTGCATTATCTTATGTATCTTACATGCACCAATGCTTAGTAAAGGAAAAATATTTCCTACTGTCCAGTTCTTCAAGATGGCCTGTTTGTACTGGCCTCATATAGCTAAGTTCTTGACCATAAATAACCCTAGCTGAATTTCGTTCTGTCTTGTCCAAGGAGAGCATCTTTATCTTTTTGTTAGGCTGGGGAAAGGTCAAATGTGAGGCAGCTGGAGAGAGAGATAGTTAATTTTCCCTGACTCTAGTCCTCTTCATCTCTAGCTACCTCTTTCCTTGTAGCTTTGCTGTCTTATTCCAAAGAAAACTGCTCATTGGGGTAACTGATTTTTTCAGGAACTTATTACAGTGATATCCAAAAGCTTATTTATGTTGAGAAATAGAAAGAATGGGCTTCTTGCATCTATCCCATAATATATTTTTCTATGAGCCCAAGATAAAACTGCCATTTCCTGTTATTATATTAGAAAAACCATGTGTAATAATTTGATACATTATTGCAAAACAACATCGTCATTGGGAGAATAAACTTAGGTACATGACAGTAAGTGATCAATAAATGTAAACTATTGTTATTACTGTTGTTATTATTATTATTACTATCAGCAGCAGTATTAACATAATCAGCAGCATTATCTGTTAATGTAATAAAAGTAAAGTGAGTTTCTAGTTGTGTTTGTCTGCAATTGGTATACATGGAGGGTGGCTAGCTTTACACAGGTGAAGTAGTCTGGATGATTTCAGGGCTGCTTTAAAAAAACTCCCTCTATTTCACCTCAATTCATACACATCTTTCTTGTAGAGAGCTCCCAGTGACTAAAAGCTCACCAAGTAATGCTGAAGTTAGACATGCCCTCTCCTATGGATCTCCCTTAAATGAGAAAGAGTTTAAAATATGTACATATCTCTACAGAAGGAGTAACAAAACTCAAAGTAAATTATAATATAGATGAACTTATCAAGTAATTTTCCTTAGTAGTAGAAAGAACATGGTAAAATTCAAGAGCAGTGGAATTCCCACGGTTGTAAAGCAGGATCTACTTTATAAATTATAATAGAAGGAAAAAGAGAGAGAGAGAGAGAGAGAGAGAGAGAGAGAGAGAGAGAGAGAGAGAGAAATTGCCAAAGATGAAAATGTAAAGTTAGAGTGAGTTTTATTCAAATGTTGGAAATAGTGAAGGTACAGTTGTTCTCTTCCTATTCTTCCTTTGATGCAACCATAGCTTCAGAAAAATTTGGGCAGGACATCAGTGGCAGAATTTGATTTATAAGAAATTTCCTCAGAATGCTGCAGGAGGCAATGTCCAAGTTAAAGTGTCTTACACAGAAAGAATGAAACAAATGGATGCATTCATTCGAATCTTCCATAATGGGAACGAGGCTGGTGATAAGAAATGGCTGCCTGATTAGTTTTTTGAGTAATAAAAATGCAATAGAAAATGTACATGAAAAGAAAGAACTTGAAAAGTTTAGGCTTATAAAGAAAATGTTCTCAGTAAAAGTCACTAAATTATAAAATCATTTGCAAACTGAAATAGAAGATGAGATTGGAAATTTAGCAAGGGGTATATTAAATACTAAAATATGAAAACTTGCATCGAATTGTTGATTTTAGTAACTTTTACTAGCACCAAATTTATGTCAGGCTGTAAGCAATGTGGTAAATCGAGATTATATAGACAATAAATGTGAACATTTTGAGAAAGTACTCCCATCACACAGACTTTTTTCAGTTAATGAACCATGGAAATTCCTTTTTTGGCATAGGTACAAAATTATTCAGATTGGCTTTCTATGTATTCACATTCACCACATAATAAGCAATCAGGAGATAATTAACAGCATTTGAATTCATTTTAAACTTTATAGACTCAGTCAAAGTAACAGCTATTTCACTTCGCAGGATTGTGGCCTTTAGAACAGTGACTGTAAATGATATAATATATAATCAAACTGGAGTCATTCTGATCAAATCAAGAATAAGTATGGTGAATATACAGACAAAAGTAGGGGTGATTCTGTATTAGAACACCAGGCTATGGCAAAGTCAAATAATGGACTCACCAACCCCCGCAAAAAAGAAGGGTTTTAGGATCATCACAGAGCTAGCTGACTCCAAATTTATCTTTTCATCAACTTATACAGTGTCTGATATTTCTACCATTAAATTCCCATTTTTGAGTTGACATCATGTCCAGAAGACATAATTTGTTTATTTAGAAGTTAGTTAGCTAAATGGGGTAATAAACATCAATATATTTGCTTCTGTTAGTTATCAGATAAGTTTTTTGTCACATAGTACAAGAGAGAGCCAGGGAAGAAAGGGGTACACTGTATGAAATATTTGGAATAAGAACTTGTGTGTGAAGAACTAATCCACATAGATTACCAGACAGTGCAAGAGTGCCCTGGTACTGGTTTGAGAGGAAGGCTCTAAAAGTTTAGGGATGAAATACCAAATTGAGGTGAAGGTGGGGGGCCTGATGCAAATTCTGTAGAAATTATCACTAATGTCAATTTTGCTTAAACACGGTTCTTTTATAACATTTCCAAGAGGGATTTTACTAATATAATTAAACTTAGTTAAAAAATTGTTGAAATCTTTTCATATTACCTTAGGGACCATGAAAAAAAAAGTAATATAGCTTGCTAGATCTAGTATCAAAGTACAAAAAGTGAGACCCAAGCTCATAAGCCCAGAATTAAATCATTATAGTTCTTATTTGTGCGGGAAAAAAACAAAAACAAAAAAACTTGATGATTATCTCACTCCATACCGAAAAGTTAATTCAAGATTGGTCATAGACCTAAATGTAGAACCCAAAACCATGATACATTAAAACTTTTGGTAGTAGCAATTCCTTGGACAGAACACTAAAATAAGTAACTATAAGAAAGATATAAGATAAATTTCATGGAAACTAAATGTACTCATCGAAAGTCGCAATGAGGAAAATAGATAAAGCACAGATTGGGTAAGATATTTGCAGCATATACCTGTAAAGGAACATATAAAGTCATCAACAAAAGTACCAACAATCTAATAAAAAGATAGTAATACAGATACACAAAACAAAATACGCAAAAGGCAAATAAACACATGACGAGATGCTGAACATTATCAGTTATCAAGAAAATGCAAAATACAAGCACAGTGAGATATTGCTCCATACCCATTAGAATGGCTACAATAAAACTGATAACAATAAGTATTGGCAAGGATATACGGCAGTTGAAGGTCTCATACATTGCTGGTAGAGATATAAAATGGTCTAATAATTTTAAAGAATTGTTTGGTAGTTTATTATAAAGTTAAATATATATTACCTATGACTCAGCAGTTTTACTTCTAGGTATTTAATAAAAAGAAATGAGAACATAAATAAACAACAACAAAAAAACTTGTACAAGAATATTCATAGCAACTTTATACATAATAACCAAAAACTATCAACAACTCAAATACCAATTAACATGTGAGAGGATTAAAAAAAAATGTGGTATAGTCATATTACTATATAGCAATGAAAAAGCATTAATTACTGCATGCAGCAACATGAATAAATCTCAAAAAAACATTATATAAGGCAAAGGTTCCTAGGCGCAGAAGAACACATACTATATGATTCAGCTTATGCAATGTCCAAAATCAGGCAAGAGTATGATAATAGAAATCAGAAAGTGGTTGTCTAAGTGTGGGGGAAGGAGGAGGGAGAAATTTATTGGTAAAGGGCTTGAAGAAACTTCCTGGGGTGATAGAATTGCTCTACATACACCTTGCTTTGGATGTCGGTTTCATAGATGTATAGAATTATCAAAATTTTAAAATCTGTACATTTTTGCACATTAATTATATAACAATCAAAGATAATTGTCAAATGGATTCTTATATGTTGAAATCTTATTATTTACTAGGCACTGTGCTAGTGCCTTCATAAGTAGGAGCTATAAATAATCTATCCATATAGGATAGGCTTTTGTTTTGTTTGTTTTAACATATGAGGAAATTGAAACTGCTTAGGTTAATTTCATGAAACTTAAATGGCTAGTAAACTACAAAATGATATTTAAGCCATGGTTTGATGCTCAAACCCATGCTCTTTCCAAACTGCCATATTTTCATAATAATCAATGCTACTTAAATTCTCTAATGACAAAATAAACAGACTGAAAAATATATAGATGCAGCTGAAATAGATGGAGCTATGGAGAAAACAGCTCGAAAACTGTGACCTGACATCTAAATTTTGTTTGTAAGAACTTATACGTTACAGAAAGAAGCACAAAAGGATTCAGAGCACAACACTAAACTCACACAATGCCTATTATTTAAATGATTTCAATGTGAACTATTTTAAGAAGCTAAGTTATTCAGTGCATGCACCTGTTAAAATAAAGCACTTTATAATCTTTTCTTTCGTTAGAATTACAATTGTCAAAAATGGTTAGACAAAAAATGGTATTCTTTTTTATTCTCTTGTTCCCTGCTAAAATATCACTCTAGTGACTAGGAGAAAGCAACTATAGAAACATGGAGAACAAATAAGACTTTTAAAAGAACAACCTAAGTAATACTGGAGTCGATGATATTTCTAGAGAAGCTCTCAGGAGTTATCTTTCCATAAATGAGTTTCTCTTGCTCTTCATCATAGAACTTAACTTTTCTATTAGAGATTAATTTCTTTTAGGGCTTGATGGTATTTTGCTTCTTACGAATATCTTATTGAAATACAAATACCTCTTGGAATAGGTAAATCGATAAGATTGTCAATAAAAACATGTTTGTGGATAAGGAAGTTAAAAATAGAAGGCAAGTAGAGAACCACATCACAATATTTAAATATACAAAAGTAACATATATACAATGTTACATGTCAAAGTTATCAAATAAAAAACAAGAAAATAGAAGGCAAGTATGCTTGTCAGGATAGAATAGACTATGTTGTAATAGCATATAAATTCTGAAAACTCAATGATTTTACATAACAAGGTTTATTTCTCACTCATAGGATGTCCAATGTAGGTCAAGTGACCCTTTTGTTTTGTAGGTCAAGAAACATCTTTTGTTTATGTGTTAACATGAGGCACCTGGTTGCTTGCTTCTTATTGTTTTGATTTCTCAAAAGGTGCCACCCATGGTCTCTGCCAAAGGACATGGTGTGTGTCACCTCCACTCACGTCTTGTCGGCAACTCAGTATTACTGTCCACCTTACTACAAAACAAACAAACAAACAAACAAACAAACAAACAAAAACTAAGAAATACCTACCTGTGTGCTCAGGCACAGAAAATTCTGTAATGATTGCACATAACACTGTCTGTTCCATAGCAGAGTTATCATATATATATATATATATATATATTCTCCCCGTGGAACTCTGTTTCTCTCTCAGATATTGACTGCCCTTTTGATAGCTTCGTCTAGTTAACTCCCAAAACTTATCCTCAAGAAAGATCCAAGGTGTTCTTTTCTACTAAGGCATAAGCATATCACCATTGGAAATGTGACTAAACATAGTTCTTTACCTTCTTTGCATCTCTAAGATGTTCACAGCTGAGAGTATGTGCTGTCTATTACCTCGAGTAACATAAACTCAAGAGAATGCCGCTTATTTTAAGTCTGTAGAAGAAAAAAGAAAAGGTTTGCCAATTCAGTATGTTTTATAAATCTCATACTCACACCAGCTCCCAGCTCCTTTGGAACATGGAGATGGACTTCCAGGAGAGAGAGATGTAAAGAGAAGACCAAGAGGGATTGCTGTGAATACATTAGTCATGACATTCATTTTATTTAAGAAAATAAATAGGAAAGAGATTTTCCAAGTCTTTTCATCATGATTTACAATTATGAGTAAATGTACCACTGAGAAGTTAAGAGATAGAAAATAATTTTTTTTTGTTTGAAAATCATCTTTGTAGGTATCATTTTATCAACAAGAGAAAGATTTAGCAAATACTTCTGTTTATATCTGAAATTTCATTTCATCAAGGTAAGGAGACCAAAAAAAATAAAATCTTTATGGAAACCTATTTCGAAAGACTTCACCATTCTTTCACAGAAAATACTGTTTCACAACATCATACATAATAAAAATTGATCATCACCAACTTAATTCAGTAAGATGTTTGCAATAATTACCTCCAACAATGTGACAAACACAGTGTTTAACAAATATTTCATAAATATAACAAAGATAATTGTTATGAGTGATTGCTCTTTATATTTCTTTGCAATTTGATAGGTATAGTAAAATTCTAGATGACTCCTGTTACTGAAGAAATTAATTGGCAGGTGATAAATAATTTTCACAAAATGATTGAATCAATATTAGCCTCGGAATATAAGCCATGTTGAACATATTATGATTAGAACAATGATTCTTTCTAAAGTCATTGCTTTCTGGGTATGAAGTTTAAATAAATAATGGATTTATTGAGGGTTAAAGAAATGGCCCCAAAATAAAAGGCAAAGTTGGTATATGCTACGAATGGAAACCAAAGCGAAGAGAAAAAACCAGCACCACCACAACAGTGACATTCAACTTCCGATTTCTCATAACCATATGCATTTGATTGCCGTGCGTTGGATGGAAATAGTCTTTCATACCATGTTAATTAGATGAAAAATTCTGATCACATCGAGTATTTCCTTCAGGACACATTATTTTGATGACTTCAATCCCCTTTCTCTTTCTTTTTGTTTTGCTGACCATGATGCAATAATCTGTAAGAACAGGGAGATGATGAGGCTGAATAGAGTAGTTGTGTGATTGACCATCGCGTGGTCAGAACCCAGAGGACAGAATCAGCTAATGATCAGCACACGGGTAACTGCTGATTGGTGAACATTGCCTCTTCGCAGCGCCAACACAACATGACACGTCCTCCAACCAAGGAATCTGAAATAGGAGATTGAGGAATGAACTTGGCTTGAAGTGAGGGTGCTCTCTAGAAGGAAAAGGATAATTAGAAAGGAAAGTTTCTTGATTATA
Organism: Rousettus aegyptiacus; assembly: GCF_014176215.1. Lineage (NCBI taxonomy): Eukaryota > Metazoa > Chordata > Mammalia > Chiroptera > Pteropodidae > Rousettus > Rousettus aegyptiacus. Next base: position 85,200,951 of record NW_023416311.1, on the reverse strand, counting down.
AGGACTGTGATTAGGACCATGATAACCACAGTTCAATCTGAAGCATAAAAGGCTTTTCATTTTTCTTTTCTTTTTTTCAGTCAGACATCGGTGAATATGGCAGATGCAGCTTTGACAATTCTCAACAATTACTCTTATTCAGTCTAAATCTAGCCTCCTTATGTTCTTAGCAATTTAAAGGTGCTGAATAAAATTTAAAATATACACATATCGTAAATGAGAGTATAATGCATGTTTTCTAAAGGTCATGAAGGAAATATTGGGGTAATTATATTTTCTGAAATAGTAAAATAAATTTAAAGGTAAGGTAAATGAAGTTTATTTTTTGTTAAGAAGTCAATGCTTGACACACAATTAGAATAAGTTGTTATTTCAGGTCAGCACCTCTTCAGAAATCTTTCTTCCAGCCCCATCCTCAAAACTTTTTCCTCATGAATATCACAATTTAATAAATGGAGAAAGTTCTTAACTACAATTTAAATCAAACATACAAAGGTGGTATTTCTTTCTTTTTAAATATTTCTACTTATTCTTTTTTGTCCTGAGCTGTCATATGGGGAGAGTAAGGGTGAGTAAAGGGCTTAAATTTGAGAGTCAGTTAAAGGAGAGAGTAGAATCAGAAAAAGTAAATTTGTATCTTATAATTTTTTTCTAAGTATATAATCTTTTATATTGTTTTGTTAATACAAAGAAGTGATTCCATAAAAGCCCATTTAAATGTTTTAATGCCAAATATAATTTCTGGAATTGGACAAATTCTAATTTATGTTGGGAATAAATTCATAATGTAAGGGAGTAAGCTCCTCCTAGAGGTTAGAATAATTTTTGGTTCGAAGAGATTTTAAGGTAGAGTTCAATATGTCTTCAGTGTCATTTTTTTAAAACTTGAGAAATAGAATTTTCTGGAATTGATAACAGAGGAGCAGTTTGTATATGATCTAAGTTATGACTGTTTCTAAATTATTTTCTAAATGTTATTTATAAATGAAAATCATAAATGAGAAGATGGTCCTTATCTGCTTAATTCTTATGATATACCAAATTTTCCAATGATAAGAAACCATTCCATCTTTAAATTGCTCATTCCTCTAATAAAATTATTGAGCATTGATATACTGAACTATATACTAAAACCAGAATCAATATATATGGCAGTGAATCAAAATTCTCCAGTTTTGTAATAAAATAAATCAATGAAGCCAAAGTAAACATGCTGAATTTTGCCAAAACACTTGGCTTTTCGATAATGCTCATTTAATTTCTAAAGCCTAAAAGTGAAATATTTTTAACTTAAATAAATGTTGACATGGTCAGTTGAACGAGCTCTTTCAGAGGCTACATTTTCATTTATATAACTAAGTTATTCTGAATTTAAGTTAAAAACATCAATACTGATATGACAATTAGACTCAAACTTATCCTTGATTCTTTATGATACACTCTTTATACTGACAGAGTTTTAAAAATCCAGCCAATAATTCTACCTCTGAATATTGAGATAAGACAGCTTGTCCACATAAAAACAAGTCATTTCTTAGATGTTTTTAAAAATTTCCTATTTATCTTAATAGGAGATTAGGTTGTCATATCAAATTGCATAAAGAAGATGAGGGAAAAAACGAGAGTGAGAGACAAGGGTATAGCATCAGTATTTTGAATTCATATATTTGAAAAATTATCATAGGGAGAAAAAATGGATTGATTTTATATGCTCACAAAGGTGAGAATAAATTGATAAGTTACCTAGAGGTAGATTGAGCCTAACTATAAGGAAGACATTTCCATCAAAATTGTCCAAAAGAAAAAAAAGGTAACTTGACTTAGGAGGCTGTTATTTCTCTTTGACTGGAAATATGCAGGAGCAGGAAAGAATTTTTTCATTCACCCAACAAATACTTATTGCCTGACCCCACACCATGCATCAGACATTTGTGGGCCCTGGGAGTAAAAGAATAAATAAATTTGGATGAGATATCTACCCTCACGAAACTTTCAGTCTAGTAAAAGAGACAGACACAAATAGAATGGATGCTCCTACTACCCTCGTGATGAACATTGCAGTAGTAACAACAGGTAGGGCTAGAAAAGCATGTGATATAAGAATCTGTCTTAGTCTGGAATCTCAGAAAAGGAAATAACAGTTGAGATCTGAAGGCAAAAAAAAGAGTTAACTGGGTTCAGAGGAAATAACAGAGGCAAAGTAACAGAGGTAGGAGCAAGCATGGCCCATTCAAGAAACTGAAAGAAGCTAATATTGTAATATTGGGACAAGGAGAGTGAGGAGGAGCATGGTGTGAAGCAAAAAAGGCAATCAGTGCTGAGATTTTGTATGCCCATATAGACTATATTAAAAATCATTTGGTATTTGTTTTTGACTTTTTTTACAAGAAATTGTGGCACTCATTAAAAGGTTTTTTTTTTTTTTTTTTTTTTTTTTTTAAGGGAGTGTTATGGTCAGATTTAGGTTTTGAAAAATCACTCTGCTGATGCTGAGGTAGAGAATTTATTGGAAAGGAGCAATCAATAGTGGATATGTAAATATGGGAAATGGATATGGCATTTTGAATAATATAATAATCAAGGAGGGAGGTGTTGCCTACTTAGACTAAGGGGTTAGTGGTGATTCTGAGGTGTTCGTGATTCAGATAGAGACGCTTAGATAAAGTTTGAAGGTGGCGATAGGAAGAGAAGATCATGAATTAAATACAGACACTTTGGTTTTGAGGTTCCTTTAAAAGACCAGAAAAGATATGTAAAGCAGGGATTTGTTTATACTCATCTGGAACCCAGAGGAGTAATACAGACCAAAGATAAAAGTTGTGAATCAAATCATACAGGTTGTTCTTATAGCAGTGGGAATAAAGATTCAGTCTGTGGAGTAAAAAGAGAAGAGGGCCAAGTTATGAGAAGCTTCACTATTTCATGGTGAAAGAGAATAAACTTGCAAAGAAATGCAAAAAGAAGCAGTCAGAGAGATAGAAGAAAACCTATTATTCACCAAAAACCAAAAGAAAAGAGTATTTTGAGTGGCAAGAAGTCAACAAAGTCAAATACATCTGATGGGTCAAGATTTAATAATGGTCACTAGGTTTAGTGGTGTGTAGTCCATCATGCCTTTGGGGAGACGAAGAGGGGATTCGTGTACAGATAAGTTATTGGATGAAATGAATACTAAGGTTCCTTTCAAGCTTTTGTCATGGAAAACTTCATTTTAAAATATTTTATAATAAGATCATTACTTTGCCTGCCTCCTCAAAAATATTGGCTAAATTTGGGACAACATTTATTGGAAAAAATATAGTATATATTTGTTTAAGAACTTTCAAAGACAGTGGTCAAAGTGAAAATATTTATATCTCTTTTTTTGTTTGTTTTAATAAAAATCTCTTCATCTGGGCTGCTTCCTGAACTTCCTCTCCATAGCAATTCACACAATGTTCAAATTGTAATCTCAAGACTAATTTTAAACTTCTTCATTCTTTTCTTTATCTGGGAAGCCAATGGGATATATCAAATTCTAGTTACTGTGCTAAATTACAGTTCTTCAGAGGTGAGAGATACTTTCCTGGTGATAAATTTATCTAAAGCCGGGAAAATCCTAATAGCTTTTAGGATGTTTTTCAGAGATTGTTTTCCGTTGCTAACTGGCAGCTGGAGTCTATTCTTAGCTCCGTAACTGATTCGGGGCCTGATTCGAAATATGACTCCCACCAGTTTCTGTGTTATAATTTCCCTGCCTGTAAAATGTGTTACTCTCACGGATCTCTATACGGTTCTTCGGATATAGTTATATCAGTGATGATCAGATACAAATTGTTATAACACTGCAAAGCCTTTCTTAAAATGTAATTATCTATAATCCTCTTTTCCAGGCTGTATTTCTTTCAGAGTATCAGATGGTTGGTTTTACTGATGTCTCTATCGTTGGTTCAAACTACTCCCAGAATTTCTGGATCTCTAGCTCAACCAGGTAACTTATAAGTAAATTATTACTCTGTCTTCCAACTAGGCAATACTTTAATATCACAACCTGTCCTGGCGTTTTGAAAAGCAGGTAAGGAGTGGAGTTGCCTTCTACTTCTCCCTCTGTTCCATTGCTAGCCGCCTTCCAAGATACTTTGACTGAGAGGACAGAGAGAACCACTTCTGTGGGTCTCCACTCTCTCTTGGCTGCTTCCTGTGTCTCCTCCCATCAGCAGAACCTTCTGCACATACAGTCAGCAGTTTTTCCTCCCACAGCTTCCAGAAGAGCCTCTTGATAACTGTCTGGCAGTGGCAGCCTTGCTTTTAGTGACTTCTCAAATTAGTAGCCTACTCTCAGAGTCAGCTTCTGTTGGCAGGGAGGTTCAATGACCTTGACTCTAAGGGTCTTCTTACAGTTCTTACCAGTGGGAACTGTTTAAACTTATGACGTTTGCTGCTTTTAGCTCCTCTTACTTCCAGTCTGTATAGAATCTCCAGCAACTCTTTCTCTCTTCTTGGTAATTCTGGCTAAATCTTTAACCAGCTAGGTAATTCAGAATCACTCTCAGTTATATCTGGAGGTTTTTATAGAAAGGTTTTGACAGTTACGTTTTCTCAAAAATTCCCCTTCCAAATTACTCATTGAAAATCATCCTAGAGCTCAGAAGAAAAATGTCTTTGGCCCTTGCTACACAGTTACTTTCTTGATTTTCCTTTCCCTTGTATTCAACTGTGTCCTCAAATTAATTTAGTCAGGGTAAGTTTTCTTAAATGTTAATATTCTCTTCAAAGGCATAGCTGCCAGGCAATGTCCCAACTCAATGTACAGAGGACCTAGAAACTGTCTTTTTAAGAGCCTTCGTGGATCCTCGACAATGATACATAACATGGCTTAGGAATAGATCTGTGTACTCCACAGTACACTACAAGAAAGACAATATGGCATGGTAGTTATAAGCATGAGATCTGACATTAGAATAACTTGTATTAAAATCATGCCTCTTCCACTTACTGATCCTGTGATTCTGGGCAAGTGACTTTATTTTCCCAGGCCCTAGTATCCTTGTCTGTTAAATAAGGATATGTGATAATACCTATCTCATATAGATGCTATGGATGCCTTACCCATAGTAAGCTATAGATAAAATTTAATGATGTACATTTTTCTAGACTCCTCTCAGATGTATAGAGAAAAAATATATATATATTTTTCTTTTCTAAAACTGTTCTGGTCTTCCTCACGAGCCAAAAAAGGAACATAATAAACTAGTCTGGTAACTTCAGTTCTATGCAACTTAAACAGTCCCATTAGATAATGCTTGGCCTCCTTAGATAAAAATAATCAGTCGTTCAGATTTCCATTTCCCTTTCCCTGCAGCCCTCCAAGATGGCATTAGATATATGAAGGGTAGGTAAAATTAACTGTCCTCATTGCAGCAGGAAAGAAAGGGTCTAGAGATTCGTGTGATATCCTTGTACTTTTCTCTGGTCTCCATGGTGATGACTTTCTGTACTCTGCTTGCTCTGCTGGCATCCCAGCTCAGGTCCAGGCAATGACTTGTCCTTCTCTTGGTTTCATTATGTCCCTATGGAGCAATCCAATGATTCAGCCTTTTGTTGGATTCTACTGGCACTCTGGGTACGTCCCCCAACTCCCAAATTACTTCTATGTTTAAATGAGGAAAAATGTTATCAGCAGCTGCATGTCTTCCTTCTCCCTGTCATCTCTCAAGATCAGAAAGCACAGGCTTCTCTTGAACGCCCTCTAGATCCTGTCTTTCTTATCCACAACTTTATCCTATCCTCATGGCTAAAATTTAATGGTGGATTGGATGTAGATATAAAAGTAGATTACTAACTGATAAAGGAGACCAAATTTGGATGTAGTTAAAAATACCATACCTGTTTCACTCTGGTCCTGACACTGGTATCCTCTTCCCATTTTTTATATCAAATTTCTAAGAAAGTAGATGTTGGGTCTCTGAATCAAATTTATTTTTCTATTCATCCTCATGTTCTGGATATGACAAGGCAAGTCCTGTTTGCTGCCCTGGGAGGTCCTTGTTCTCTCCCAACCCTGGAACCATTCCTCTTACAGCTGCTCAACTGCAGAGCCTGGAAGAAATTTACATGGGTCAGGTATCGCCAATAGAGAAGATGAGTGGCATCTCTACCCAAAGGCAGCAGGAACGTAGTCTGGCTCTTAGCTCCTGCCAGGCCCTCCTCCCCTCTTAAGCTCTGGATTGAGAGAGTGAAGTTGGTGATCTGAGCTGGCTTCCTCAAGACCACATGGTTCTAGTCTTGGTTTTAGAAAACTGTGGGTTTTCTTTCCAGCTCGGCTAAGAAGTCAGATTTTTGTTGCATACAATTTTTTTCCCCCAAAGAAGAACCATGAAAGGCACCTAGTGTGAAATCTTTGCTTCCTCCCAAGGACTGGCTTTTTTCTTCCCTATTTACCCTTGTTGTTGTTGTTTCCTTTTTGTTCAGATGTACATACTTGGGATCAGAAGTCAAACACTGTTGTTAGTACTTGGAAGAATGAGTACCTCATCTGGTTTCCTAGTGAAAATTCACTCAGCTCTAGGATGGAATTTCAAAAGCCACCTTCTATAGGAATACACCATTTATCTCCTTTGCAAAAGTCCAAGATGCTTCCTGCAGAGAAGATTAACAGATGTTCTAAAAACATTGGGAGAGTTCACATTAGTACATGTAATGAACCAGTCAGCTTGTAGTATTCCTAGCATATACCTGATAAGACATCAGAAATATTGCAATTTTTTTCTCCTTCTTTCTCAGTGTTTGGGCAGAAATGCCATGGGTTCCACTTGGGTTGGGTCAGGGAGGTGAGGTCTAGAGGAACCTCCTCATTGCACAGTTAATCTTAGACCAAACAGTGACCTTTAGACCAAATTTGTGAGAAGGTCACATTATATCTTATTCTATTTTTGTAAAATACAGTACAGCTCTCATAGCTAAACATACCCTGATTTGTAGAACAATTGTTAGAAGATACAAATTCAGGACAGACATCCAACTTTCACTCCAATCCCCACCTCCATCTCAAGAGACAAGAAGATAATCAGATGAAACATGTGACTGAGCAGGAAACTACTCTTTAGGAATACAAAAGTTCATTGCTGGGGGTGGGAAGTTTTTCCAGATAATATCTTGACTTATTAATCCATGTGATTTCTCTGTCCACTACCTAGTCAGAACTACCCACAGTGACCCAGGAACAAATAACAACAAAAACATGTAGTCAGCTAAATTTGAAATAAAAGAATAAAGAGCAAGAAATCATCTATGCCGAGTTTTTCTCTTCTTCAAAAGCAGGACTTTTCATTTGCATTTGAGCAAAGTTACAGGTTGCTGGAAAAGAAGTCTCCTTAGCTATTTCATTGCCGAGACGTAGACCTGCCAGCTACTTCTGCCTGTATGTCACCTGGGGTGGCCCAGAGGTAGGACCGTTACCTGAGCCTTAGATACTGTCAAGCCCGGGATACCCTTAAATCACCTCCATGGACGTGAGTAGCTTTAATACTCAATTGGCTGTTATATCCTGTGACATATGACTGACAGTGAAAATCAACGCTTTTTATGTAGATGCTTATTATTTTATTGACATTGTCATAAACAAATAACTGGTTACCTTAGATGATGCCCTACGTACACTTTAGAGATGAATCCAAAGTAACTAATTCAGTGATAAGTTCTTAAATATTCATGTTTTTAAAAATCATTTAAACATAAATAAGCGATAATGAAAACATGACCATGAAGGATGATTGTTACTGTTACTATTATTTGATATTACAACAAGAGATAGTTGTTTTGATATTTTAAAGATCCAGATTATTTATAATTAAATGGATGCGAAAATGCCAGTTTCCCCCCTATTCTCCCTCCGAATAATATGAGATGTTGATGTATTGATATCAAATAAGAAAATTATATAACTGCACACAGAGATTTTGATTTTGATTTTAGGCCCGTGGCACACTAGATCAAAATAAAGATTTTTATAGAAACAAATCTATTTAGCTCAGTTGGTGAGGGATGCAAAAGAATCAATGTGGAGATCATGTGACTCTAAGCTAGTATGGTTTGGGAAATATTTAGGTCAAAAGCAGCTAAAGCATGTATGCAATGGTTTAAATACACCCACAGCCTAGTAGTGGGGGAGAGTGCCTTTATGTAAGCAAAGTGAAACCCATTCTCTGAGGACATTTCTCTACAAAAACACATATGCAGTAGCACCAAGTCAGCATGCTGGCCTCTCAGTGCAGGCTGGCGGGTAGCCAAGTCCTAGCCTGCTGAGAGAGAAAATTGAAAGAAAAAAAACAAAGTAGCTGCACAAAGTGAAGTCTAATGGTGGATGTGGAGATCTTCTGGGCAAACTAGGGGAAAGAAAGGTCAAGGTTCTGCTTGTGTGGCACCTTCAGAGCCGGACCCACTGCTGGGATGTCCTAGTTTCACAAAAGGCCAGGTCCTCCTTTTGGGGAAAAATACACACATACATGAGCTATTTCAGTGTGAGCACTGAAGCGTGCTGTCAGGAAACAGATATTCTCCAGCAGACACTGTTTTGTTTTAAGCAATTGTCAATAGTAGGATATCATGATTTCAAAGTCTATATGCTGACCTCGAGGCTAGGATCAATGACTCTCCAAAATTTAAAAAAGTCAGTGGAAGTGCTTCATTACAAGAAGGTACAGGAAGAAAATGACATCATAGCAGAAGATTTTCTGGATAAGAGTGCAAAGAGATACTCAGTCTTCTGGCCAACAGGCTCCAGTACCCCACTCTTAGCCAAATATCTGCTGTGCACGATTGTTGGTCAAAAGGCTCCTGGCCGAAGAACGTAGAAGTCTATTTTTCTTGAAGACTCTCCTCACCTCACCAACGCGTGATGACCTGTCTCTTTGATAATTCCAATTTGAAAATCTATTCAACAGATATTTATTGAGTTCCAGACACCTCATTAGCATTTTTGGGCTCTTAGCGTATGTTATATAGTTGATTGTCATGTTTCTGACCATATCTCCTCTAAAGCCACCAAGCTGCAAAGTTCAAGGTGACACTAGTCATGTTACGTTCTGTGTAAATGACCTCTCTTGGGTTGGTGCTATGCAGAGGCTTTATTATTTTAATGGAGAGGACTGTGAGTTCTTTGAGGGCAGAACTGATGTGTGTTGTTTCTTGAACTTATCTCTAGGGTTTAATAAAAGATACTGCACACAGTAGTTGTTCAGTTAATGAGAGCATATTATTATGACAATGATGATTATGGTGAATTTATCTCCTCTGAGGAAAGAATTAAATATATGCTTAGGTTGTCTAAGCTGTTTTGTTCCTGAACATTCAACAGTAAGTTCTCTTTCACGACTACCTTATTTTTATTCTTGAGAATATAAGCAGTTATTATATTTTGGAGATATTTCATTGCAGTATTTATTTTATCGAGGAAAAGAATGGAGTTAAAATCAAACACAGGTAAAAATGAGGTAACTATAGATTCCTTTGATTTATTTTAGCCAGGGACAAGAAACATCTTTGTTTTTGTCCAACCATTCAAATTGTTTTTATATTAAATAAAGTAGAAGAATTCAGCTTCTTGCTTACCTTGCACACAATTACAGGTCTTGATTTATGCTTTAGTGCTATCATGATTGCTAAAATTCACTCAAAGGTCTCTCAAAAAACCTGTCCCTTGCTGTTTTATGAGAACACTTGGACATGATTTAGCCCTTTTTGTCCTGTTTTCTAAGTTAATTTTGTATTCTATGATGATATTTTCAGTTGCCTCATATATAGGAGACAGTTTCACAGCTCATATTTGGAGACTACATATAGCTTTCACACATTAAACTTTACTATTTATTTCATTTCCAGAGATAGTTTCAAACTAGTATAATAGGAAACTACAAATATAAACCAATGCAAGTAAAAAAATCAAAGACCCTATTTGTGAATATATACTGCTAGACAGTGTTAGACCTTAGACTGAGACATAGAAGATTTAAAACCTTGGCTCTTGTTCTCAAAAGACATATAATCTGCAGACCGATGGAGATAATTGCAAATGGCTGAATACAATATACTGATATATTTTGCACTTAGAGTTGTTTGAAGCATGCCAGAAGATCCCAGAAGATCAATGTAGAGTGAGTTGAAGCTTGAAATGGGACTTTAAAAATGGGCTGGAGTTGAATGCTCAAGGATACCTAACTTGGTACCAATCTCTGCATCATTATTGGAGTAGCCAAATAGCTAACAAGCATCAACATCTGTCCAATCCAAGTCCTATACTCATGCTTTTTTTTTTTTTTAACTTGAAATGTTTTTCCTTGGGCCTCTAATTAAAGGTCACTTTTTCCACCTCAGCCCCCTCTCACTCCAGAATACTTTAATTCTACATTATACTTCATTACATCCCTTTTCTTCTTTTGTTGCCTTTATGAAATCTGTAATCAAATACTTGTGTAGTTATATTCTAACGTTTGTCTCCTTGGTAAATATGTAAGTTCCAAAGGGTGAGGATCAAGTATATTTTGTTTATTATCTAACACAGTGCCAAACGCATACTAAGCATTTGATGTCTAATATGTATGAATAAATGAGCCAAGCATAGTAGATACTGGGGGAATAAAGATGAATAAAGCTTGGTGTCAATCTTGAAGAGAACACAATGTAACAAAGAAGAACAGGTGACTATAAAGCAGTTAAGATTTTGGGAACCAACTTTCTAAGTTAACTTTTATAATAAAGAATATTCAACATGGAGAGAATTTATAGTGTTTCTGACTTGTGAAGATCACTTTGTTCCACAACAGATAATTCAAGCTACTCAATATAAGCCTGAATGGGTACATGAGAAGATATACTTACAGATTTTAAAGAATTATGAGACAAATGCCTTTGATAGAGTAAATGCATTTGAAGTACAATGCCCTTAAAATAAATTACAACCTGAAATGGCACTCTAGGGAGAGTGGAGAGATTCGAAATGCTCCTTGTTCTTTGATTTTTCCCCCTCATTCACATGTAATTATTCTTCCCTTTTGTCTTTGAAATTGTTGTTTTATGCTTCACATTTCAGCTTGTTTATTATATGACAAGATTAATAACTCTCACACAAAAATAACCAGTAATTATATGCATTTACTATTTTATGAAAATAAAGAGATGGCAATTAACAGATTTTAGAACACTGGAGATTTTATTTTTAGACATATTTTTTCTAATATTAATCACTATATGTAAGTCATTACACTACTCAACTGTAGTGGTTATAATTGTGTTGGATGAAAGACATGATAATTCATAAGTGCGTATGTGTATGCATAAACATATACACTAAATATAAAAATTGTCCTTAGTGAAGCTTAAGAGGAAAACACTAATTCAAATGAGGTTAAACATTTTAATACAAAGTGAATTAGGAAAATCAATGTTTTCTCTTGCTTTAAAGAAACATAAGAAATGTATCACTCTGCTGGTGGACATTGATGACGGGGGAGGCTACGCATGAGTGGGAGCAGGAGGTATGTGGGAAATCTCTGTAGCTTCTCAATTTTGTTGTGATCTTAAAACTGCTCTTAAAAGTATCTTAGAAAAAAAGGAAAATAAGAAACTGACTGAATTGTTATTCACGATTGTAACAGGAAATAAAGACATGCTCAAGAAAAACAATCATATTGAAGAATTTGATTCCATAAAATATTTGGTTGTTTCCATTTTATCATACCAGGAATGTCCTTGCCTATGAATGAGCTTGATGGTGGCACCAGTATCACTGGTATAGGAAACAGAGCTTGTAGAGCAAATACATTCAAAGCACAGTCATCAAATATCCTCCATGTCAGTCTTATGTCTGGGCTTAGGTTCTCATTAAAGAATTTCTTTCTTTGTTTCTTCATTTCTTAGTTTATTTGTTTCTTTGTTTCTCGCTCTCTCTCTCTCTCTCTCTCTCTCTCTCTTTCTCTCTCTCTCTCTCTCAATCCCATCCTCCTCTCCCACTTCTTCTTCTATTTTTTTAAGTGCGAATAAATGTCCTTCCTCTTACTTTTAGTTCAAATGTTTAAAAATCATATATGTGGGTATAATGTAATATAATATAAACCATTATACATAAATGAATCATTTAAGGATACATTCACCAATGAGTTAGATAATATCTGACCAATGATGGCTTTTAAAATGTTGAACTAATTTTCTCATGTTACAATAATTCTGCAGGAAAGCAATGGCAACACGGTGAGTGTAGCTGTTCAGGGAAGTCATTGAAGAACCACGCATCTTCTCTTTCCATGCTCTGCTATGTGGCTTTCATCCTAAGGATCCCAAGATGGCTGCTGCACTGCTAAGTAACACATCTGCATTTCAGGCAGGAGGAAGGGGAGCAATAAGGGATCCCTCCCCCCCCCCATTAAGCTTTTAATAAGAAAGGGAAGCTCTATCCAGGGGCTGTTTTCTATATCTTATTGGCCAGAGTTGTGTGACAAGGCTACCTCCAACTACAAGAAAAGTTTAGAATTTCAGAATTTTACTCTTTAGTCTCTTGGAGAAGACAAAAAAGAAGGGGTTGGAATGGATGTTGATTGAGCTAATTCAACAGAACCTATTACAACTCTACCTAAAAAGTTCTACCCTTCCTTAGAGAGATCGTTATAACACAGAACTTAGTAAATGTATACAGAGGATAACTGCTCTGGTCACTCTAGCTGTGGAACAAGCTTCCCCATAGTGGCAGAAACAGTAACTTTTTAATATGCTCACAAATTCTGTTGGTCAGTAATTCAGACAGGGCACAGTGGAGATAACTTGTCTCTGCTCCACAGTGTCTGGGGCCTTAGCTGATATAATGATGCAGACTTTCAGCACAGGGGGTGGGGGGGAGAAGAAACAAATCATCTGGTGCCTGCTTCACTCAGGTCAGGCTTCTGGGCAGGGATGAATGGAAGGCTGGGCTCTGCGGGTGTCAGTCAGAACCCTCCGCATGGCCTCTCATGTAGCCTGGGCTCTCTCTGCACGCAAGCTAGATTCTGAGGGAGAACATTCCAAGAGCAAGTATGCCCAGAGACCCAGGCAGAAGCTATATGGCCTTTTATGACCTAGCCTTGGAAGTCACACAGTGACTTGCCCACCCAGATCCATGAGGAAGGAACAAAAACCCCTTCCTCTCAAGGGGGGAGGGGGGATCCAAAGAACCTGTGGCTATTTACAAAAGCTGCCACAGTAGCAATGACAGGACTTAGCGTGGAACACGATTCTTGAAGAGCGACTTTTCTTCAACTTTCTTTTCCGTATTCCCCATTCCTGTTCACATTAAGAAAAGACAGTGTTGAATCTATCAGGAGAAAGTCCCTTTTTAGCATTTCCGAAGGACAGGTGAGCTGTTGAACCCACTAGGCCTGAGAGAGCACCCAGAGATGAGTTTGCTCCAATGCTAACTTGCTGTGGAGTCCGATGAACGAGCATGGCTGGGGCAATGCTGCAGACGCGTAATTCAGCACGCGAAACGGCTCTCCTATGAAGTGCTGTAGGGGATTGTCTGTGTGTGAATCCTCTGAGTATAGAAAATTGCTTTTCTATTTTCCATGCAATTTGGGATGTATGACTTGTGTTTTTTTTCTCGGAAGCAGCCAGGTATATAAGGTTAGATCATTGAAAAGACAGTGAAGTGGAACCAAAGAAGGCTCCCTTTCTCTGAAGTGAAGAGCGGCATGTTGTTATGTTCTTTATAGCACAGGAAAAATATCACAACAACATTTCTGAGCAACTTAGGTCCATGAAGAACAATTTCAGGCATTAGATACCATTTCTGTTTTTGAGGCCCTTATCGTAATATTCTTTGCAGGTAAGTGCAGTGGAATGATTTAATCTTGGCTCTGACACTTACAGACTCTGGGACTCTGGGCAAGTTTCTCTAGCTCTCTCTCTCTCTGCTTCTTTTTCTCATATCATGAAATGGAGATTAAAAATGCCCATCTTAAACAGTCACGGTAAGGATTAAATGTATATTCTCCTTGGGGTACTCTTGTCCCCCTGAACTGACCTGACAATGAACAGGCTGCAGGTCCCCAAAGGATGTCAGTTCCTCTTGGAAACCATTTGTGATGCTATCAAAGACTGGCAACTATCTCTGCTATGGGGTCCTAAATTGAGCTCAAGGTTTCCCCCATCACTGCTCTTAACATTCAGCAATTCACAAAGTCCAGCTGAAAACGATTTCGTGCCACATACTGCACGACGGTCCGGAAATACAGCAATGAATGAAATCAGAATGGCCTCTGCTCTGGTGTTTTGTGTGCTCTGGCAGAGGAAAAAAGTCAGTAAACAAGCAAGTGAATAAGAATAAAAATAATTTCACATAGCGATAAAGGCTATAAGAAACCAAAGAACACGGTAGGGATGAGTGACTCTTGAGAAGAGCATATGAGGGCAGATGAGAAAGTTCCTAGTCCAGGACTTCTGAATTATGAGAAGTCGTGTATGGCATGCCACCCTGAACACACCTGATCCTATCTGATATTGGAAGCTAAGCAGGGTTGGGCCTGGTTAGTACTTGAATGGGAGACCACTTAGAAAGATTGGTTGCTATAAGTGGAAAAATAGATAGATAGATAGATAGATAGATAGATAGATAGATAGATAGATAGATAAATTCTGAGACATGGACAGACATGTAAACGCAGTACCAGGTGCTCTTGTGAGCACTCTCTGTGTATTAACTCACTTATTCTCCAAACAACTTCCTGAGGATGATACTCTTCTCATTCCCACTTTACAGATGAGGACACTAAGGTAGAAAGATGAAGTAATTTGCACAATATCACAGAGCTAGTAAGTGGCAGAGCTTGGAAACAAACTCAGACAACCTGCCTCCAGAAGTCCATGTTCTCGGCCGCTTTGTTATAAATGTCCCTTAAGAAGCATTTGATATTTCATTAATATTTACTTTTTACTTGTATGTTTTTCCTACTAGACCAGGAATAAATTGATTATTCGAACTCAGCCTCAAGAATAACACCCAGTTCTTGGTCCACTCTTAATAAACATTTGTCAGTTGAGTACATGAGTGCATTCTTGCAATGAGCAAATCTAGATGAAATAAAGAATTTCATTCAGTGTTTAGCATCAGTTAAGTGATTACAATATTAGTTCTCCCTCCCTCCCTGCCTCCCCTGACTGTCTGAATTAGACTCATATAGCCTGCTGCTGAACTTAAAGTAACTCAAAGATTTATAGGGGAAGGAGGGGTCACCTTCATAATATAATGTGTCAGAAAAGAAATTAAGAAAACAAAGTCTTTTAATTTGTTAGCAAAAGATGAAAGAGTAACTTTAGTGAGCCTTGAAAAACACACACACACACACACACACACACACACACACACACACACACACACACACATAGAAGCAAGGAACCTGTAAAGTAATAAATTTCCTCCCTCCAACAATGGTGGTTCCTGTGCTCAAAGAAAAGCTATATGGAAAATTTCCACACATACACATTTTAGGGAAAATATAGGGAGAAATAGGCACTTCAAAGTCCTCAATCATTAAATCATTTTCACAGTTTTTTGACTGTTATCAACCCCCAAACCTTGCCAAAACCACTCCTTGAAAGGTTGCAATACATTTGAAAGGCAAATCAGATTTGGAAATTTTGCACGAAAAAGAACTGTATTTTGTACTTTAGAAACATTTTTCAATGTCAGCACATAGCTCTTCCTGCCAAAGATGAGCTTGGAAGCAGTGACCTTTGCGGATGACTTGTCTTTGTTAGATTTTTGCCCTACAGGATATTGGAAGCCTGTTCACGGGGACATTTAAGGATACCAGGTGGTTTTGAAATGCTTCGTTAAGTTGGGTGACTTAGCTAGGCCTGAATGTAATATTCGAAAAAACAATTCTTCCGTGAAGAAAGTGAACATTTATACAAGATGGATCAGCTACAGTATTCTCAGAAGTACCTATCATGTTCCTGCTGCTGCTGAGTTTGATAAGGATGGAGTTATAGGCCGAATGTTTGTGTCCCCCAAATTTCATATGCTGAAATCCTAATTCCCGAGATGATACTATTAGGAGGTAGGGGCCTTTGGATGGTGATTAGGTCACGAGGATAGAGTCCTCATGAATGGGATTAGTGCTCTTATAAAAGACTTTCTAGAGGGCTCCGTTGATCCCGTTGATCCTTCTGCTTCATGAACTTAAAACAAAACAAACAACAAAAAAACAGCCGTCTGTGAAACAGGAATCCGGTCCTCATGAGACGCTGAGTCTGGCGGTGCCTTGATCTTGGACTTCCCGGCTTCCAGAGCTGCAAGAAATAAATATCTGTTGTTTATAATCCACTCAGTCTATGGTACTTTTTATAGCAGCCTAAATGGACTAACACAGATGGTGAGTTTAAGAAAACAGCAAGAGAGCATTCTCGCTCTCTATTTTTTTTAACCCAGGGCCATATTGAATTTTTTTTTTTTCTAGGTAAAACTGTAAAGTGTCACAAATAGAAGTGATCTAGCCTAGGCAACTTCTGTCTTTAATGCTTTATTTGTCATTTGAACAGAATTGTCCCCAAAGTACTCAGAATTTGTTGACTGGCTTATGGAAAATGACATAACCGGTGAAAGACAGTGGCTAATGGAGGATAAAGAGTCTTACAGACATTTTCAAGCTACTTCTTCTACATCTCATCAAATCAAAGCAGCTATAGAAAATGCCCGAGCTGAAATGGTTCTAACCAAGTCTGCCAAGGACTCTCTCATGGGCATACTTCCTGTTGGTGACATAACAATAAAGTTTTTCAACTTTTTCAAGTTAATAAATATAACCTTCTTCATGCAGCAAACATACTAGTGAAATGGTTCCATTGGGAGTTTGACAAAAGAAATGCTACCTACCATCAACACCGAGGATTTGGGAATAACATATGTAGTCTATTATTAACCCATTTTATAATTCCGAAATTAGATATATGAGCCTACTAAGTGGTGAAATAGCACAAAGGGAGCAAAAGGGACAACAAGAAAGCAATATTTGCTGCAGTCCAATATCTCCTGTCAAAGTGATGACGGCCATGGGTACAAGCAATCAGGAGTACCTTGCGGAGGTAGGGCAGCCAGAGGCAGAAGGTACACAATAAATGCTACAATTAACTAGTGTTACAGTTACCACTGGTGATCTCAGATTACAATTCTGGTCTTGTATATAGTAGATACTCTAGAAATTTTAAAGACTGATTGCCTGACCAGTCCGATGTGCTTAAAAGGAAAAAGAAATTGTGTTTCTAGTGTGATTATGCTATTAATTTGGAAAAGAGCGTGTGACAAACAAAACCAACTGATGCAAGTATTAAATGCAGTGACTGGTTAAAAAATCTTGAAGTGTGATCATGTGAACGGGTCGAGCTATGAATTAGCTTTTTTTCTTTGCTCCCATCCCTTAGGTTAGCGAATACACCATCAATGATAGATAGCATTCATAGCCTTCATGATGCAAGTTGAACAGCAGGTGGCAGCAAAGGATACTGTAAGAGAAACTGACTTTCATTAGTATATTTGCGAGAATTCTAGAAAACTCATCTTGACGGGCTGCAGGTAGAGAAGGCACTCAAAGGTGATTTCTTTCTTACCTCTGAGTAAAGTATATGATACAAAAAAGAATGCTAGTGGGAAGGTTGATCATGATAGATCTAAGTTTAAATGCTTTTATGTCATTTTAATCACCTTTTGACTAAATGAAAGGATTGAAAAAGCTTACTGAAAATACAAGTATCCCACAGCAAAGCCTAACTAATCCTCTTACAAAAATGGACATTTATACTGAAGAGAGATTTTTATAATAAGACATGACATACCATATTTATTATAAAAATTATCATTCAGACCAGTGTGGAAATACGCCAGTTGGAAGGTGATTTGTACTTTGGCTCAGAGACATATTAATAGAAGGATATTAATATCCTTCGAAGAAAGGACATAAGTAAAGAAAACATTAAAGCATCATTAGGTATAGATAGGCTTCTCAAGAATGTGACAATGGCATGAGAAAAAAAGAGCACAGAATCTCTGGATCCTAAAGTATTTAAAAATAGGAATGTTGAAAACATTACAAAGAAAATGTGCATAAATTTGGTGGAGGAGGAGGTTAGTAGAGAAGGGAAAAAAATGTGACAACTTGTGAATATTTATAACACAGGGGACCTATTTATAAGCAAAAATTAGAGATATTCCAATGTTAAGGCCAGCTTTGAGGTTTCCAAGAAAACCAAAGCGATGATCCAAGAAGATCAGTTTTTGCAGAAGAGTACGACCTTACTTGTTCACAGCTTATCTGTGATAGTATCTGTTTTAGTTGGTGTCTAATTAGACAGGTGAGTAATGGATGCAGTTGGCTGTTTCCCAAGATATCTAAAGTAACTGATAGAAAGAAAGGCCCATACTAGAGTGATTTTAAGTTATGGGATCATACCCACTGGGTTTCAAATGCCATTTCAGCCCTAGAATAACTATGCGATGTTGTCCAAGTTATGAAATTCGCTGAGTCACAGTTTCTTGAACAGATGTGTAAGAATACTCCCTCTTACTAGGCTGTGTGAGTATAAAATAAGGCAATGTATTAAAATGCTTGCCTCATGGAAATTACTTCTTAATAATTTTACTTCTATTCTCTCTTCAGGAAAATTCCCAAAGATAATGAGGTATTTTGAGAGATGACTCTAAAATATCTCTCTCTCACCAACAGAACAGCCTTGGCGTTGAAAATTCCTAATTGTGATGTTCTGCCTTTTAGGTGGAGCAAAATCCCTGGGGGATTAAGACAGACTGACCAAGGGTCTACGCTAATTGTAGAGCAGAGCAGAGGAAATGAATATGGCCTGCCGCATCTCCCAGCTGGCCACAGTTCTCTGTTCTAGCCACAAAGACTATCTAGTTAACCTCATTTCAATTCAATTTCCTATTCCTGCGAGAAAGACGCTTTATTCACCCCTTTCCAGTCAGTTGTGGGGAGGTGGATATTAGGGGTAATTGGGGTCAGATTGGGTTCCAGAGTGAAATGTGCTGCCTAGTTCCAGGTCTACGGCTGGAGGCAGGGTTCTCAGAGTGTCGTGAACTGAACCATTACTTTGAAACGCGTGGACTGCCACCATTACTAATGCTACATACACATTCACACACAGTTGCTCACATTCTCTTCTTTATATCTCTTATGTTATCATATAACTGCCATAAAATAAAAGCACATTATATATGGAAGCCTGTTATTTTGCTTAAACATGACAGATGAGATTTTTTTTTTTAAGTAACCAAGGAAAATAACATTTTTAAAACTGAGTTGCCAAGGATACTGTGATAATCTTAAATATCAGCAAGACTTCAGAGCAAGTTCATTGATCAAACTGGTACTTATTTACTAAGAAAAATTTCACAAGGCCGGGAAGCAGTTCTAAAGTTGCTGTCATGAATGAAGTATAGGGTGTGAACAATTTCAGTGCTGTGTCTTTGAAACGCTTGTTCTTATGGCAACCTTAAAAAATATCTCTTATGATGAAAAGTACCTGTATTTTATAAGGTTAATATTTTATTTTACTACTTAAAAGATCTTAACACTACGAATGTTAATGTAACCATAGATCATCTAAATGCAATTTTTGTTGTGATTCTTGGTGAGAATGGATCAAGTGTAAACATCCATTCTGTTGCTGTTTACTTTTTTTTTTTGAGATACTTGATCTTTAATTGCTTCCTCCAAACACATCCTCTGCCATTACTAATATTTGCCAGCCTACTCTGCTAAAGTTTCTCCATTAATTTCTCCAACTGATTTGATTCTTGAGAACTGAAACCCAGAAAAGTTTCAAAGATTTTATGTAGAGGCGCCTCAAAGGGCAATCACAAATCTCTCTGCTCGCCGCTTAGCCAGAAGCTAAAAATTTAGCTTTTTATTCCCTTTTTTATATCAATTCATTTGTGGAGATTATTACAAGACTTTCAAAAATATCATCCCTGAATTGTAGGATTAGGGATTAGTTTGGGTGAATGGGGGTAATAATAAATTCTCTAATATTATTTTAGTGTGTTGTTAGTGGTATATTTCATATACGTATAAAATTTAACATCATGTGCTTTAACCTTTTTTGGTACCATGCAAAATTTTCTAGCTATGCTGTGATTACAGAAAAGATCATATTTCAAAAATCTGGATTTATAATAATAATTATCCTTTAGGAGAATACATAGAACACATATATCTGCAACTTTTTCAGTGACATTGTCCTGTGATTTTTTTCCAGCTGTGTTTTAGATTTATAAATCCACTAAGTCTAGAAAGTGCCTTAAAATTATCCAATGGGATTACTCCATTTATTGAAGAGGAAATTGAGACACTGCTTGATGAAAAGACTAGCCCAAAGTGAGAAAGCAACTTACTGCAGTATGGAAACTATAATACAGTCTCTAACTTTGAATCAACTACTATTTCTAACCTTTCTCACAATTACAATTTTATATTAATATTATTTTCATTATTATTGAAGCTCTCATTTCATGTTCACCCCCAGTAAATGATGAAAGTAAAGAAAGACCTGGTCTTTAAAATCTTAAATTATTTCAAAGTACAATCTGATATTAAAATTCAAAGCAAAATTTTACAATAATCTGAAAAAAAAAAAACTTTTTATTTAAATATCTTCCAAGCAGTCTAGGTGTAAAAATAATGAGACTATGGTTTTCTAAGTAGAATTAGTAAATATCAAAGAATATATTGAAAGTGTTAAGCCAGTTAACTTTTTCACTATCAGAATCCCTCAATGTGGACCTGTGTGTATGTGTGCGCGTGTGTGTACGTGTGTGTGTGCGTGTACGGTCTCGGTAAGACTAAATTATACTCTCCAGGTGATTCCAGCATGAGCCGCAGTTGAGAACCATTTTCCTACAGCCTCAGCTCTCAGCCCTACCCACTCCAGTCCGCTAAGGGACAGCATCAGATCGTTGAAATTCAGGCAAGCCTTCACGGCGTCTCCTCCGCTTTGTCCGCATTAGGGGGCGCTCCAGCACCGAGTTTATTCGTTGGACGCCGCATCCCCTAAACCGAGAGACAACACCGCAGAAAAGGCATTGACTTGGAAGCCGACAGAGGGGGGAAAGACAGAGAATTGCACTTTATGTATTTATATATCCAAGGGCTGGCAAGTATTCGTTTAAACCACAATAGTCCACAGTTGACTTTTCTAAGCGTCTAATCCACCGGCGGCTCTCTTTCTTTTCTCCTTTGGACTAGGAAAAACTTAACTTTGCACAGGGAGGAAGTCGGGGCCCGGCATCGGGGTGGGATGGTTTACAGTTTTGGATCTTGAGCGGTTCACTGTTTAAATAAATCTTGGTGAGCAATGGAGAACAACCTCCACATTAATCTTCTGTAATTAGCGTTCTAACCCTCTGCAGCCTAAGAACCACTAAAGACAAAGCTTTATGCAAATATCCCTTCCCTTGCCTGCTGCCCCTCCTACTTGCGGGGTTCACTCTCCCCAGTCCCCTTCCCCTCCATCGCAGGCTCTGGAGCAGTCTGCGAGCCTCTTTTTAATGATACAGTACACTAGGTACCTTAAAATTAATTATAAAGTCCTTGACTTTAAAAAATAAAAATAAAAAAGCAGCAGCAGCAACCTGAGGAGAGGAGGGGCTTGTGCAGGCTGAGGCTATTAGAAGGATTTAGCTTCCGGGGAATTGGCACCTGCCTGTGGCAGCCAGTGTGATCTGGTTAAGGACAGACCCCAATTTATGGGGAGATTTAGGGGCTTTGAGACGGCATTTTCTCCAACCAGCCGCTCTGAGGTGCACACCCATGATCGGGCGCTATTCCGGCAGGTAGACCCAGCTATCCGAATTCACCCCCAAGGACCCTACTGCGTGTTCCAGACGCGCACATCTCCCAGGAATTATCTTGCACCGAGCCCTCAGCTGAGAGTTGCTACTAAAAGAAGATACGGCCTCAAAGAAGGGGAAGAGTGAGGGGGATCCACAAAACAAGTATTTATTTGCGATTTGGGGGGTTGGTGACTGCGGCGCGCAGAGAGGCCAAGATGCGCGCACAGCCGTGCCCACACTCTCTTACAGACGCAGAGTTTCCAGATCCCCTGCCTGGCTCTGGATTATCTGCTTTGTGTTTACTGTTTCAGAGGGCTTTACGTGAAACGAATAAATTTTTACTTGCTCACAGGGACCGGCTTGTTGTTTTATGGCATGTACTTATTTAAAGCCTTTTTGTCGGTGTTGAAATGGCCCAAGCTCCCAAATGTTGTGCAGGGCTATGAGCATCATTGGTGCAGCAAAATGCAGTGGAGAGATGAGTCTCATTCTTTTCCTACACACACACACACACACACACACACACACACACACACACCCTCTGAATGCTTGCTTTTCTTTTTCACAAACTAGAAGCTAATGTTTTTTAATGTCTTATGCAGAGGGCTAGAGGAAATGCATTCTAGGGAATTATACCTGAAATAATGCAGGCATTGAAGAATTTATACAGAAACTGTATTCTGAATTAAAAAAAGAAAGAAAGAAAGAAAACCAAAGCTCAATACAAATCTATTTATCTGCCTTCTATCTGTATCCGCTTAGGGTTTATTCCTCCTTTTCTGACTCCTCCTCCCCCTTCCCAAAAGGTAAGCATAATGCTAGGCAAAAGCAAAGATTTGGCTCTTTTAACCCATAATAACTGTCGTCTCTACACTTTGTTTATGAAATGGAATAAGAAGGGAGGGAGACTTAATTTAACGGTGCAACTAGGCTGTATAAATACAATATTCATTTTTTAAAAGTGAAGTGGATTTGGTTTACTCTGAAGAACAGTAATTCAAACAGCACCTATCTGTTCCAGATAGAGTAGCTATGCACATCTACACAGGCAAGTTTGAAATTTAGAACGAGGTTTTGATTTATTCCCTTTCTATCAGTGATTAATGCCCCTTAATTAGCTAATCTCAAAGCCATTATTTACAACCAGGGCAGACAAAGGGAAAACTGATGATCCAACACTTATGTCAGTTTGAAATTTTGAAACAACAACAACAAAAAATGCTCTATGCACAGTGGAGTCCTGAGTCTTCCACATACACCTCAAAATAACAAATAAATTTAAAAGAAAAATATTTAAAACCAAAATAAAATAAATAATCAAGAGCAAATAACAACCCCCCCCCCCAACAATCCAAACTACAACCCTCCCCCTTCCCCCTTCCCCCGAAATTGCTGCCTGGAGCAATTTGAGAATGTAGATATTTAAATGGAAAAGAAATCTCTTCTTTGTATCTCCCGTTCACTTAAAAATCTATAAAATTTCTCAATTTCGGTATGGGAGAAGAGAGGTTTATAGTTAAGCTTTCAAAAATTGTTTACAGGGAAAGTGTGTGTGGTTTTTTTTTTTTTTGGATTTGAAGAAGTGGTTCTCTCTTTACACTTTCCAAGGTAGGCGTTCAGGGCTTGGGGACCAGGTTTGTTTCTCAAAATCGAGTCCCGCAGAACCCCTCCAGTCGGGGGATTGTAGGACGCTTGTGAGCGCATGGCAGGGTTGGGGTGTTCCAGAACTTCTCTTTTAACCCTTCTCCCCAAAGCACCTCCCTCTTAGCGGCTCAATTTCAAGTGACCTTTAAAACTCATCTCTAGACAGAGCTGCAGTTTCTCCGGTCTTTCTTGGCAGAAAACCAGATAGGTCCGGTATTTGGGGGCTGTCGGAACCTCCAACTTGGGGGTTCGAGGGGATGGCCTCGAGAGCCAGAGGGTGCGGACCCCGGTTACCGAAAGACGCCGAGGAGCTTTGGAAAGGGGCGGAGCAGGCCAAGCCTGAGCTGGGGCCTAGGCGCGCCACTGGGGACACGCCGAAGGTCGCCGCAGGGTACTTGGGTCACCTCGGTTATGTATCCTCCTCTGTCCCCCTTCAGAACCCACAAGGAGGAGAACACCCCACATCCACGCTCATCCCCATGATTTTTCTGCAGGAAAAACCGTTCCTTCACTGCATCTCGAGTCCTTTGTGTGCTTTGGCTTGGTCAGAAACAGAAAATCTCCAGAAACAGGACCCCGGAAAACGTTTCAAAGCCGACGTGGGCAGCCTAGGGCAAGCAAGAGCGGGACCGAGGAGGGCCTCAAAAGGTGTCTAATCTGAACGGTTGGGAGAAAAGGTTTAGGTGCATTCGTGGACTCTTGAATCCAAGACCCGAATGGGAGCAGAAAAAGACCTCTGGAAATCGGAGCATGCCCTTCAGGCAAGATAATAAGATTACAAATCCCGTCTGGAAAGTAGGCACAGAGAGAGAAATAGCCCGGGACTGGAACCTAGCGAAGGGAAAGGGAAGGCTTTCGAGCAAGGTGTGTGTGGGTGCACGGGGTGGAGGAGGAAGAGAGAAGGTAAGAGGAAGCTAGGGGAGAGAACGCGGAAAAGCAAGAGGACCCGTACCCTTTGTTTGAAAGCACCGCGTCCTAAATCGTAGGAACGAGGTCCTCATTAGCGCTCTGACCCGGTGGAGAGACGGTTTATAGAGTGAAATGGACCGAGAACCCGCACCTCCCTTCCTGGTTTCTTTAGCTTTCCTTGAAAATCCTCGGCCTCGAGGTTCCTGTCGCCTAAGCTTTCTCCCCTCTCTCCCTCCTCCACCCCTTCAGCGTACAATGCACTGCTGCTGAGAGGGGCGAGAAGGAGGGAGTCAGGGAGAGAAAACCAACACGCTTTTCAGGGTAAAATATAAAGCTGAGCATCCAGATTGCCAACATGTTTTTTCCATTTGCATCGATTTATTTGGAAACAGTTGTTGGGGCGATAATTTCGCCCGAGAGATTAACTATTAAAGTCTCAAAGTTTCCAATGATTGTGGAATCCTGCTTGTTAAAATACCGATTTTTTTTACAGTGTCTTCCCCCCCCCCTTTTTCAAATGAAACCCCGAGAATGAGCTTTAGTGTTGGGGATCGAGGGGCGTGGTGGGCAGACAGCTGTTGAATCCAAACAAAGACCATACTGGATCCGAGGCCGTTTGGGGTTCCATCTGGGAGGATTTTTCATCTCCTTCCAATTCCAATGGAAAGGAATGGGATAGCCAAAATTATGCATTTGTGGTAGACAGATGGAACACGAAAGAATGAACCCTAAACAACAAAAGAGGATTAAGATTTGGTTTCTGAGTGTGCAAATTTGGAAACAAATTAATTAAGGAAGACCTAGGCACGAACACTGGGGAGGTATCTACAACGTTGACTCATAAATGAATCACCTCTTTTCTTCTCCACCATCCTCTCATGGATCAAGGATTGTGGCCCCATCTAACAAGCTGCTTGGGAAGTCAAAACTGCAGGACATCTGGAAAAACAAGACTTGAAATCTCTCTGAAACTAACAAAGCCACCCTCCAGTCAGTCAGAGTCTCTCTCTCTCTCTCTCTCTCTCTCTCTCTCTCTCTCTCTCTCTCTCTCTCTCTCTCTCCCTCCCTCCCTCCCTCCCTCCCTCCCTCCCTATCCCCCTATCTCTCTCTCCCTCTTGCCCTGCCCTCCCTCTCTCCCATCTTCCTCCAGCTAGCCTCACCCCAATTAGCTCCCAACAGCAAGTCAGCTTTACACCTGCTGGAGGCATCTTGGTAGCCGCCAGGAGAGGTTATGGTTTTCAGCAGAGCACTGGGGTGCCACCATGTCAAGCCTGCCTATGACCCCTGTAGGATCCTCTCTGGGAATATATTGGACCCAGGAGTCAGGCAGGCTTAGCTCAACCAGAATTACTGCCTGATGTCGCTTTCGGTTTCTCTTACCAACCAGCGCCTGCCACCCCTTTCCACTGTGCCCTGTCTGCGCAATTCTATCCTTTACAGAGTTTGCAAAGCTCTCCTACTGGCTTAGGGTGTGTGGTTTAAAAGGGGGAGAACAGAAGGGCTTGAAAGGGAAGGAGGGACGCATTGGGTTTTTCTTTTTAAAATTTTAATTTTATTGACACATCTTTGAAAGGTTTGTTTTGGTATAAGGCAAAGCTGCCAATTCCGCATACAAACAGACGGACACACACTGTGTATATCAGATGTTGGGAATAAAAATGGTTTATTGATTGAAATAATAGAGGCATTATTTTGATTTGTCTTGACATGAATGCTGATTTATAGAGCTCTTCCTTCATTGATTTCTTCTTGTAGTCCAGACACATGGAAATGATAAAAATCTCACCAAAGCTCACCTTGGTGCTAATCAAGACTGCTCGATGCACGTTATAAATCTGATATTATATTTATTGCTTATCTTTATTTGAGGAGTTAGTCCCCGTCCTAAGACTGTCCCCTTTCAAAAAAAATTTTTTTTTCGGATGCATCTGTTTTCACTTTGCACCTTCAACGGGCTGGAGCAGACAATAGTGTGAAAAACATCTGAAAATGTGAGGCGACAGAGCTGCATGTGTGTTTCATTTCTGCAGTATTAGGGGAGAAAATAACAAAAGAAACACACTACATACACACGCTGGCCCAGGCCCACAGCACAAAAGGCTCGCTGACCCAGCGCTAACATACAAGACAAATTAAAGAAAGGGGCAGTTCGGAGGAGGGCCGGGGCAGCCAGGGGCAGGTCAATTTGAGAAAAGACCAAGGACAAATAATAGGAAACTAGACACGGGCAGGAGAAGAGCAGGGAGAGAAAGTAAAGAATCCAGGACTGGAACTCATGTCCCTGAGTATGGGGAGAATAATAAGTTTTCTCAAAGCATTGAGAGTTTTCCCTTACTGCACGATAGAAGTAATAATCATAAAACAAACGAACCCCCGAAACGAAAGCAACCAGCCACCCCAAACCAAAACCAAAGCCTAGCTGTCTCTGTTTAATCGTTGAAGGGTCAAAAGAGATTCCCATCTAGCTCGGTGTCAGCTCAGAACAGGTTGGGGGTTGACCGAGGGACGCCTTTTCTGTGAAGGGGCACAAGTATTTGTGGGCCTTAAGGAGGCAGGAATTCAAAGGCGGGAGTGAGATTATCTGATTATCAACGGGTACCGAATGTCCTCGCTGTTGTTCCCAAAAGACGACTACATAAAAATAAAAAGCCAGTTGGTTAAAGGGAGAAAAAGATTTAACATCAGTGAGAGCATCACAGGGAATGCGATTGAGCGCGCCAGCTCCGGAGCTGCATGACAGCTGCTTGATGCAGCCGACATCTCGGCCTGAGGGACCGAGGGGACAGAGCCTGGGACGACGCAAGTGCCAGCAAGAGCCTTCCCGCCGCAGAGCAGCGAGCTCTGCAGGACGCGACGAGACCCCCACGGACCCGCGCGTGCCGAGGGTTTCTGGACGCGGTGCCGAGGCACGTCCTGGGGAAAAAGGAATGGCGCTTGAGCAGCGAAAGGGATGCTCTGGGTTCTTCTTGTCTCTGTTCCGAGTCTCTGACTCTGTTTCCCCACCGTCCCGAGGACTCGCCGTCAAAAAGGCGTCGCGGGGAGTTGGAGAGTAGGGGAGGATCGCATCCCTGCGACACGGAACGCTCCCGCACCCCAGCATTAAAAGAGCGAGAGTCCGTTCTGCCTGCTCTGCAGATCATTTTATTATTCTTACCAAGATTTCAATTCATTGCTCAGCCTGTTGCTGCCGCAGAGTCACTTGGGGCTGCCTAGGTCCCCTGCAGGGTGTCTTTCCCAGGACGCCCGCCCCCTGACCCTGCGGGGGCACGCGCAGGTTTTCCTGTTGCAAACGGTCTCTGACTTGGCGTGGCGGGTCCCTTCGTGACGCTCACCTCGGGCAGTCGCAGGAAGTTCCAGTCCAGCTGCTAGCTTTCCTCTTGCAGGGACGGGATCGCCTTCAACTCCCGAGGCAGCCTTCTCCCGGCGAGTCCCATGATGATCGCGCGTTTCTCTACCTTTAGTGCTTTGGAGATTTAGAGAGCACGCTTTCATTTGTACGTTGTCTGCCGACAGCCCCTTCGCATTAGGGAATCCTGTTCCCCCTCCCCACATTCATTTTTATTTTTAATAAATGATTTGAAAAATCAAAACAAACCTCTGAATCAGTCCGCCCAATTTTATGCTCCATCTCCTCTGTGTATGCGTTGGATTCTCTCTGCCAATCGATGGGAAAGAGTGTTTAGGGGCATTTGCAATTTCCTTTGTCACTTGCCACTCTATGTGTATAGATTTTACATATCATTTGTTTACCAAATCAGTTCGTATTTTCTCAGCCCAGGATTCAGTATTTGAGTTCCAGGATTAATTAATTGCCCGGTACTCAAAGGACAGGACGTTTAGAGGAGCCACCTGATGCAGAAAGGGTCCGTCCTCATTAGGGCACTACAAAGAGGCTGTTGTGACAAATTGGGAGCTCTGCAGGCTCTGAATTAACTTAAAGAGCTCTCTGCTTTCCTAGTACTTTAAAAAAAAAAGCCACCATAGTTTGAAGAAGGGAGGGATGACTAATGTCTTTTAGCCTTTACCTCCAGGCATTTCAAGATACTTCTTGCCCAGCCCAGAGAGACTATAGTTTTACTAGACTGCAGATGATATGTACTTACTTCAGGTGTCCTGGCCATATGATGCCTACCTGTGTTCTGTTCTTGAATAGTCTCAGGTTTCTTATTGGGTCTCCCTGGTTAATTTATTGATTTCTTCACTAGATTAAATCATGATTCAATATGGCTGAGTGACGTGGAATTTGTAGATGATCTTATTACTGTACTAATTAAAATTCACACAGTAAGAAATGTTTAAAGTGGAGTTGGGTGATGGTGGCTTCCTTAACAAGAATCCTTTAGTTTAGTTTAGTTTTTCCACCCAAAATGCACTTTAAATTCTAAGACTTTAAATTAATTATGCAAGTCCCCTCTGGCTGGCAACTTTAGGTTTTCATGGCAACACTACTCATCTGTTGGCAAGCTGAATCAGATGACCTCTGGACCATCGCTAAAGAAAATCTTATAGGAAACTTAATTACAATCCTCTGTCTCAATCAGACAATTGGCATCTCAAAATGCATCTGAAGCTTTGTCTATTTCAACAATATCTGATTCCATGGAATTTGAAATTTATAAAAATAACCAGTTATGAGATATATTTTCATGACAAATTTAATTTTGGCTTAGACCATTTGCTTTATCATTTATAGAGCTATCTAACCTTGGGTGTAGTATCTCTTTACACCAAGCTTTCAGCTGTAACTAAGGACACTAAGGTGAGGTGGTGATGCTGTCTGAGATGCTAAGGGCAACCTGCTCCTGGGTAAACAAAAGAAAGCCCCGAGGCAAAAGCCTTGCTTCAGAGCGCAGCTGTTCCACTGGGTTCAAGGTGACTTCTCTGACTTGTCTTTATTACTGAACACAAGTTGCCCTTATCCAAGATTATAATAAATACCCTGACAGACCAGTGCTACAGCTGGCCCAGGATGTAGTCTCTTTCTCTGGAATGAAAGAATGATTGATAGGAAGCCCTCTTGGTCTTCTATGATGTTGTCTTTGTCATGTGAACAGAAGTGAGTTGTTAAATAGGATTTGGAATAAGCAACAAATGATTGCCCTCCAAATATTAAGCTACAAATCTAGATATAATGGATCTGAGAAAAGAGGTGGAATGTCTTCATAGCTGACAAAGATTAGATTGCAACCTGATTGAAGGATTGGCAAAAAGAGTAACAGACACATGATGACTTGTCTTCATACAATTACCAGCTAGGCTAGAAGAAACTGAGCCAAGGAAATTACAGCCCAATTCCCTTTATTATAATTCCATGTTTACTAAGCAATTTTCTGATTATAATTTAAATTGTTATATATAGACTAAGTTATGAGAATGTGAGTATTTAGTTCTCTGAAATTGTATATAATGATACATACACACATACATAGGTATATAAACGTGTATATATGTATATATATATGTGTATATATGTGAATATATACATATGTATATATATATAATATCAATATCCATATATATATATGTAATGTTAATGGACATTTTGGTTTTAACATTGGTTTTAATGACTTTGGTCAAAATGATTCTACCCTGACAGTCACTCTTGGTTTACTAAGAAATAACATTTGCAAGCCTATAAGACTGAGGATCAGCATTGGACTATGAGGAGCTTTCCAGGAAAGGGACCCAGCCATGCCTTCTGGCAATGGCCACTTCCATGTTCCTGGTAACAAGAGCACCTCTTTGGCCATCTGCTAACATTTCAACAGACAGCAACTTTCCCCCTGTAGCCCCAGAGCCTAAAACTTAGGAGTGACTAAGACTTATTTTCAAATCAAAAACCAACAAATGATCTCTCCTTTTATCAAAAATAAAGTCATAATTCCACACTGTTTCTGAAATTAATTATAGATTTGGTCTCTACCAAATCTTGAAATCATTAAGTTTTATATACCACTTTAATGTATTGTGTCCTTTTATGTTTTAATAAAATTTAATTGGAATATTCCTTAGATGCTCAATTCTGCTACTTGGTGAGCACTTATATTTTACCATTTTATAATCTTAGTCCCTAGCTCTATTAACCAGTGAAAAGAACTATCAAATTTATTTAGCTGTCCCCACAGAAAACCTTTCATCTATTAATTATAAAAGTTGCCCATTACTTAACATTTTATGTTAGAATTTTCTAGTATTGCATCCACTAGTTCAGAGATAAATACACCTCAATTTTGTAAAAGTTTAATTCCTATTTCTAGGGCTGTTAGAGGATTAAATCAGATAAAGCATGTCGAAAATTTACCACAATGTCTGGCACTTAGTGCCAGAAAATATGTTGGTACCATTTTTAGCATAGAAGTCCTCTGGCTGAAACTTTTAAGGGAAAGGGTATATTGACACCTGTTTTTTTTTTTTTTCTTTGCTTATACCTAAGAGCTTAGAATTCTTCCTCTTATAAATATATTTGAAGTTATTTTTCCTTAAATACATTTCATTAAAGTTGTTTATGCTCAGGGATTTAATATAAACATAGAGATTGGCACTTACACTGTGCAACTCTTTTTTACAAATTATTTAAACAAAGTTAAAATAAGGTACAATCCATCACTGATCTCTTGGTGACCTCATTTTTCACATGTCTCTGCTCATAGATAGTTTTACTTACCCTTTGCATTTCTCTAATTGTGGAACTGGAAGAAAACTTGGAGATCAAAGAATTGTGGAATTACTGATTTTTCAACTATAAATTAATTTAGATGTATCTGGTTTCTAGAATCTACGAATTCTATATTCATCCATGGTAGCTAAGCTACTTCCCTTTTAAACACTCTTACAAAAGTCCCTTAAATTATATTTCTAATTTCCTCTTCTTCACACACTTTCCTGTCTTAAAAATGTTTTCTTATTAATGGATCATGATTTCTTTTTATACATTCTGTGTTGCCTTTCCTTTAATAGGTGATGCTTAACTGATATATATATATATATATATATATATATATATATATATTCATTTAAACATGTTTTCTTTAATTGCTGAGAATTGCAGCAAAACTCCCTGGTTATGTCTAGATAAATTTTATAGATGCCATTTGTGCAACCCATCAGAACTTTAACTCAGTGAGAATTTTATGAAAAATTATATATTGTCATCAAAACATTTTCAATTTCACATTTAGGGTTCAAGAAAGAAATACCTAAATAAATATCATTTCATCCAGGTGATTTGTTCATGTTAATTATGTCTTGACTGTTTTGTCCTGCTTAACTGCAATAACTCTGACATTTTCCAATGTCTTCAAAGTAAACTAGTTCTTCAGTTTAGCATCATTTTTCTCCTATCTTGAGTGAAATTTTTATAGATTATTTAACGTCTGTAAAATGATGAAAAATGCCATTAACCAGTAACCTGAGAATTTGGACCAGACTCTGTCACTACAGTTTGCGGTGTGACTATAGTGGAATCTTCTACGGTGTTTTTTCTCTATTCTTTCCTGTATTAAAGGGGGATAATAACTATTTCTTCCTTACCATAAAGTTTGTGGTATGTAAGAGAGAGAGAGAGAGAGAGAGAGAGAGAGAGAGAGAGAGAGAGAGAGAGAGAGACAGAGACAGAGAGAAAGAGAGAGAGAGAGACAGAGACAGAGACAGAGACAGAGACAGAGAGAGAGAGACAGAGAGAGAGAGACAGAGAGAGACAGAGAGAGAGAGACAGAGAGACAGAGAGAGAGAGAGACAGAGAGAGAGAGAGAGAGAGAGAGAGAGAGAGTCAAGTTAGAGAATGTAATTTAAAGATCCAAGGAAGGAGAAAAAAACTACTCTTTTTTGACCACCTCCTCTGAGCCATTCCTTATGTTAGGCATGCTACATACATTATCTAATTCAATAGTATTATCACTCATTTATGAAGTATATTTTGTGGAAAATTATTCAGTTCAAATTTCCAGCTTGCTACTTTCATATATATATATATCTGGCCCCATGTTGCCAATCAGATTACAAAATCTTGATTTTACTTTTTTAAATAATAGACTGTGATTATTTTGGGGGTGTGGTAGCCTCTCTTATCTTCAGTAGGAAATTGATTCTGTATATATTTTGAAGACTCTATTTGTTCTAGAAACTTTTTTCCATAGATGATAATTTTTCTGAGTTTAGAGTTGGGAATCTTCTTTTAAGGTTTGGCTTCACTCAAATGTTTGATTTTTTGGATCCGTGCTTGTCTTTGTAGTTGAGTTTTCCTATTTGGGTAAGGATATATCTTGCCTTTTCACTGGCCGCAAGGAAGTTTCAGGGTATGCTGCAAGATGGAGTATGTACATCATAGCCCACTTTCTGAGCTCAAAATATCACTGCTTTGTTTGAGTACACCTGTTCACAGGATGCAACACTGTTTCTCCAACTCAAGCATCCACAAGCACTGGTGACGAATGTTCCTGCTGTCCCCTTTTGCCATAATGAGGAGAGGAGGCAGTTTTAGACTGTCTGGCTACCTAGTTCTCAAATGTCTCAGACACCACAGCAAGCTCACAGGGGCATCATGGGATATTTTAACATTTTGAGAGAAAGTGTTATTTACATCTGTCAAACACTGCAAGAATTACTAGGTCACAGTTTTAACATTAGATCATGCTACGTTCCTTTAGATAATACCATGTTTTTGTGAAGCTGATATTTTGGAGTTTGCTGTGACAAAAAGCAAGTACCGTGTGAAAATCAATGTGGAACAGGAAATAAGGACGACAGTGTCCAATCTGATTCCAAGATTTGAAATACTGTACAGTGCCCAATATCCATACACCTGTTAATCAGTGTTTGTGGTTATTTAAGAATGACATAACAATATTTTTTTTTCAATCATATACATATCTTGGCTATTAAGTTGTTAAGACACAAACACTTAAGTTGTTTGTATTTAACTAATTAATAAAAGAAATGTTAGGTATTCCTTTTGACCCCAGGGCAGGATACAAAAATTCTAAGCTGCAGAGTCCTATAAACAGAAAAAGTTTGGGAACCTCTGGTCTTAAATTTTCCATCATGGTTTAATGATCAACTATTTTGATGATCTGCCTAAAAGTTTTTCTTGAGCTTAGTCTCTCTTATTTCTGGAACTGGAGCAGCCCTGGAATTGCTCTCAACATTTACGATATTATTAAACAATGGTTTCCTCAGGTTTTTTCTCTCATCTGCTTTCTGTCTTTCAGGAATTTCTAAAATTTTTTTTTGGGTGAAGACAAAATAAATCCTTGTATTTAGCCCACCATTTTTATTCTATAAACCATACTGGCCTCTTTAGGTAATATTTAGTTTAGATAAATTTTTAAAATCTTTATTACTGTCTTTAACATTTTGCTAGGTACTCCCCCAATTCTTTATCAGCTATCTATATTTTTTTAATTGTACCTGATCTGTCATATGTATTTTCTCTTCTTTTCATATAGAGATACTTGGTGCTTTACCAAAGATATCCTTTTATATAAAACCTTTTTCTTTGCCAGTGAGGAAGGCAGAATTACATCATTATGTTTACTTAAAATTTTACTTTTGTAAATAAATGTGTTCCAAGTTATTTTCATAATTGGCATTTTATTTTGGGTCATTCGCTAAAATTAAGTAATTGCATAAAGACTTAATCGACCTTTGTCTCCATATTGGATGTTGAAACCACGCCTTTTGTATCACTATTACATAGCAGTTTCCTCATGAATTAGTTTCCCCATACTAATTTTTATTCACATTTCAGAAGAAAATGGGGCATTTTGTTTTTGGATGTATTCCTGTTAGATACTTGCATTCATAAACATAAACATATCAATAACGATCTGGTTTGGAAGTCTGAAGTTATTGTGAAGTCATTACTCTATTCTTAATTAAACTTTTTAATAAAATAACTTCATAAAATTTGAACATACTTGGGATAGCACTGTCGATTTCTCTTGGTCACTCAAAAAGGAAAATTAAATTCCACCCTCTTAGTCATTTCAGGCCGCTGTAAAGAATGCCAGAGACTAGGTGACTTAAACAACAAACATTTAATTCTCATAGTTCTAGAGACCGGGCAGCCCAAGACTACAGCGCCAGCAGACCAGGTAGTGAGAGCAGTCTTCCTAGTTTACAGGAAACTCTATGGTCTCTTCCCACGAGGGCCCTAATCCCATTGTGAGGGCTCTACTCTCAGGACTTAATTACCTCCCAAAGGACCTGCCTCCAAATACCATCACGCTGGGAGGTAAGGTTTCAGCACGTGAATTGAGGGAGGACACAAACATTTCATCCATAACATTGGCCATCACTTTCTTTTTACTAGATTTCCTTAATTGGCTAGCACTATGCGTAGAAAAAGCAAAAATTTCTCCAGCTAAGTTTATCTGATTTTATAGATTGAGCAGCTAGGGGAAGATCAAATGAGGTTATATTTACATAACATAAAATAACTGAGTAAGTATTTCAATTGAACTGAAATTTTTGGTCAACACACACACACACACGCACATTGTTTACATTCAATCAGGTATGTATATGCATATAAACACAACCTGATCCACCTCAAGGTGGGGCAAGAAACTTAGAGATGTTGATCAGAATTGCCATAACATGTGCCACTGGAAAATTTTCAGTGGATGGTAAAAACTTAGGACATTTGTGTCCCTACCCTCGACTACCCTGGTTTCTCACCAGGATGCTGCAGTGCCTAAAATCACTTCTACCTCTCTTCATGAAACTGTCTAGCAGTGCTATAGATATGCTATTTTCCCGGAATCCATCGGTTTCGTTTACTAGATGAGCTCTCACAGAAAAAACCCGGAAACAAAGGGGCACTGAGTAGGTCAGTTTTAGTGGGTGAGCCGGACTACAGAAAAGCTTCATGGTCATTTCCGTGTTAGGAAGGTAGTAAATGGTGTCACTGTGAAGCCTATAATTCCCAGGGTGTAAGACTAGCACCCAGCCATCTTGGAGGTGGGTTTATAAAAGTGGAAGCAAGATACAAATCTTAGCTACATAAAGATTTTATCTCGTGTCAATCCTGTGTGCCTCTTTGGGTTTGGCACTCCATCCTACATTCCTTAGATAACCACCCAAACTGACTAAGCTGATAGAATCTGATTCTTTGCCAGCACCCTGTGTCCCAAAGTGCTGTAAGATGAAGAACCTCTTCAGTACCTCTCAGAACGTTTAGCAGAATTACACCAGACCCTTTATATTGACAATCAATTAATTTTTAAGAGTTGTGCGAAAAAAATAATATGCAGTAAAACCCCATTATAGACATTAAACCCACTAACTTGGAATTTATATTAATTCAAATGGGAGCTTCTCTGAGTTGACCCACTATTAGCAATACAAGTTTGAATAATATTCTATATAAGGTTTTAATGAGAAAAATGTGAAAAACAAAAGCCAAGTTGCTTGAGAATATTCTTAAATTCTTTATTCTGCATTTCGTTGGTCTAACTTTTACATGCTAATTCGGAAATAACTTTTAAAATTTATACTGTGATTAAAATTGCACAATTACACCTCTTTTCTAGAAGGCAGATTGCTGCCCCACTGCTCCAAAATTTGTGGAACATCTACCGGCAAAAATCCTATGTTTCATGGCGCAGTTTTGTTTTGCCCACAACTACTTTAGAGATATTTATTTAAGGGATAAACTTAATTTCCCTATTATGGTTTGTATGATTGGTCTTGCATTTGTAAACTGAAAATGCAAATCAGTGAATAAGTTCAAAATTTTCCAGATGATGCCAACTGAAGCGTTCCTAAATGGTGACAGTCATCTTGATGATAAGCCTAGCTTGGCAGGCGAAGTTCCACATGTCCTGTTTCTTGTTTAAATATTTGAGATCTTAGAGGATTGATTAGAATGAGGCCACCATAACTCAGGGAAGAGAAAACACTCACTCAAAATGTAGTTATTAGAAAAATGACAGACTCCTCTGTAGATAAATTCTATTTTTGATATGTTTTATAGTTGTCAGCAGGTTGAGGTATACTCGAATGAGGTCATCACTATGACTGAGCTTGTGATTCGCTATTTAGCAAACAGAAACTATGTCCCTATCATTGCAGCGCTACAGAAAAATAACAGCTCAGAGTGGAAAAATCCTGTTTTTTATTGAGATAATTTTCTTTTCCAGAAATATGGATTTGAATAATAAAAGCAATGAGTCAGTAGCAGATCAAAGATGATTGAAGAATCGCTTACTTTTTAAAACACAGGTACATTTCAGTCTGTCTTTCTGGTCGTTCTTAGCACATCTGTTTTCATTGTCATGTGCATACCTCCGGCCTCCACAAATGGAAGTTTATTCTCATTACCGGTAATGTTTTCATCTGGCCAATGCACGATAGCATGTGCCATTGGCAAATCCAGTTTCAGAGGTGAGAATTGAGATGCAGAGAAGGAAAGAAAGCTACTCACAGTCACACAGAGTTGGCTGGTTGGAAACACAGCAGGAACAAGAACTGACTTCTGACTCCTAATCAAGTTCTCCCTGCTCCCTTTAAAGCTCAGTTCTTCCTGATATGATTTTGAAATGCCTAGCTAGTGCTTAAGTTTCACTTTTAGCTTTTGATATGATTTGACCCTGGAAGGGCAAGTTAGATTGAGTTGATTCATGAGCAAATAGTGTAGAGAAAGTAATAAATGTATTTCAGAGATAAATATCTTTAATTAGAGAACAAGTATGAATACCTATAATAGGAACCTCATTTACTATTTCCAAAGGAAGGTAAAGCATAAGTGTAATTTTTCATGCTCTATTGTTTAGGAAATGAATTATGTATAAATGGTTCCTAAAATAGCATGGTAATTTATTAACATACTTTCAATGATTTCTGGGAGAGTGTTCTAAGACACAAAGGCCATGTCTGTATGCAATCATGGAATTTACCATTTTAATGCAGATTGAGTTTTTGGCAGGACACCTTATCAGGCCAGTTTGGAGTGACAGTGGGACAGATGAACTATCTTCTTTATCTGTTGTTATGCTCTATAGGAACAAACGAAAGTAAAAGGATATAAAACTGTTTAATTGACTCCATACAAATATGCTTTAAACATCCTCTCTGGAATTGGTCCATCTTTGTTTTCATTTTTTTCCCTCAATCTCTCTCTCTGTCTCTCTCTCTCTTTTTAGTAAATGTGAAACATGACATAGAATGTGAAATTTTTATGAGGTTTCCATTTATGTCAACCCATTCCTAACTATTCATTATTTATTTGGCAATTAAGAGAATCTGTACTACTATTCAGTTTATTGTGTCAACAAGCGTTTGCTACAAAGCTACTAATTTTCTTGGGTTCAAAAGAAATGGAAGTCTTGAAATATTCCAAGAGCCATAACATTTAAGAACTCAAAATTCTTAGTAAATCATATTCTGAGTTATTTAAATTGCTCGCTCTCTCTCTCTCTCTCTCTCTCTCTCTCTTTCTGATGTGCACCTGTGTGTACAGTTTTATAAAAAATGTGAGTCTAATACAAGGGAAGAATAGAAGATGTATGTATAATATACCATCACTATACAACAAATTTAACACTGAAAACTGGACTCAATGTCATTGTTTTCAATATTCAGTGGATATTTTATAAGTCAGACTCCAGCCTTTATTTAGGTATTAGAAGGAAGAATAAATTTTTTCACACTACTATTTATAAAAGACTATTTCAGATATGAGTTCTTCTATAAAAGCCCCAAATATAAGATCTGATTCATTTTTAAAACTGTAAAACCTTGTTCATACAAGTTAATTTCATACACATTATTTATGTGTTAAATACTCTGATATCTCTAAAGTTCTAATAATCTAATTTGTGTGTTCCTCACCCCTCTCAGATAACTTAATGTCTTGTATTCTGAGTGACAAGACTACGAACATTTGATAAAATAAGTTTTATGTATTATTTGTAAGAAAGACACTTAAGAATTTAAATAAGCCTTTAAAATATTTACATTTTTATTTCTGACTTTTTGTTTTAAATTTTTTTTAAAAATGAGTTTTTCTCTTATATTTGATGTAGATTTCAAACTTTAGATTTATTGTTCAACACCTCGCAACAAATTTTGTAAATATTCAGTGGGAGCTTAGTCTCGAAATATAAACACTTCTTGCTATTGAAACACTGAAGAAAAGCAGATCCCCTCATTTATTATGAGACAACCAGAAGACTAAGGAGATTTGGAGCGTTTTTCTTTTTTCTGGAACATCTTCTTCAACAAGAAAAATGAAATGTCATCATGCTAAGGTGAATCATAATAAATGTTATGTCTTGTCTGACACTGAAAATAAATCCAAGTAAGTTTGGAGAAATATTGGTGGCTTTTTCCTCCATAGAGGTTTAGATCAACTTTATAAATTAAACACTATGCGTTGACAGCTCAGGGCAGTAAGTAAACTATTCAGTAGATAATCTCCATAGAAACCAAAAAAGTTGAACCATCTCAATCTAAAATTGCACTTCTGGGCTCAGCTGTTGATATAATAATGGTGAATCCTTCTTTTCTTCAAATTAATGATTAGTAACAAAACTGCCATTTAAAAAACATTTGATATAAAAATAGCTTAGAAACACAAGTATTAGTAATTCTCGTGGTGATTTCAGTATGAAAGTTTTACCTTGAAGTTTCTTAATAACCTTTGCTAACATTTAGAGAGTGTTACTTGTTTGTCAGACATTTTTCTATACACTTTATATTTATCAATTCATTAAATTCTATACCAATAATAGGAGATTCCAGTATTATCCTAATTTTACAGATGAGGAAACTGAGGCACAGTCAACTGCCCAATGTAAATGGTGGAACTTGGACTTGACCCTGGGCTCTGCAGTCTGTCATATTCCCCAGTAAAATTATAAAGCTTTTCTACAGCACAAACCTTCATGAACATCAGTAGCCATTTATTTGATGACAAGGAGAAATATTAATTATTTTGAATTAAAAAATCTTAAATCAGACTTGGTTATCTATTAGTATGTGTTAGTGTAATTTGACAATTATTAAAAGGCCACTTCTCCAAGATTTGCTTGCTCTAGAATCTGCAATTGCCTTTACTGTACATTATTTTTTATATATTTGCTGATAAAGGCCTTGTAGAATATAAAAGGAAATCTTGAGAATTGTAGGTCAACAAATAAATATAGATTTCTATGTTTCTTAAACTACTATACTTAGTTGAATAGTGTCCCTCAAAATTTATGTCCACCTGCAACCTGTGAGTGTGACTTTATTTGGAAATAGGATCTTTGCAACTGTAATCAAATTAAGATGAGATCATATTGGATTAGAGTGGGCCCCAAATCCAATATGAGATACTGTCACTCATGGGAAAGGTTATGTGAATACTGAGGCAGAATTGGAGTAATGCAGATTCTGAGACCCCCTTATCTGCAAGAACGCCAATGGATGCCTGAAACTGCAGATAGGTCTGAATCTTACATACACTATGTCTTTTTCTCTATATATACACACCTGTG
The DNA here is from genome assembly GCF_014176215.1 of Rousettus aegyptiacus. Classification (NCBI taxonomy): domain Eukaryota; kingdom Metazoa; phylum Chordata; class Mammalia; order Chiroptera; family Pteropodidae; genus Rousettus; species Rousettus aegyptiacus. The sequence continues at coordinate 85,161,081 of NW_023416311.1, read as the reverse complement.
CTGGAATTTAATTTATCAATTAGGCACAATATGGTATTAATGATAATACCTAATAATAAAATTAAAAATTATAACAACATATTATAATAAAAGTTATGTGGATGTGGTTTCTCTGTCTCAAAATATGTTGCTGTACTGTACTCACCCTTCTTCGTGTGGTGATGTGAGGTGATAAAATGCCTATATGGTGAGACAATGTGTGGAAAATGTGACATTATTAAGCAAAATAAGAGTAACTTCAACAAAAACACTGTGATACCATGACAGTCAATCAGATAATGGAGTTGGCTACTAAGTGACTAAGGGTAGGTGGTACATAGAGGATGGATATGATGGATGAAACTATGATTCACATTTCAGATGGGACAAAGCAATACAGCAAGAGATTTCATCCTGATACTCAGAATGGCACATAATTTAAAACATAATTTTTTTTCTGGAATTTTTTATTTAATATTTTTGGACTGTTGTTGACCACAGGTGACTGAAACCTCAGAAAATGAAACCACACACGGCGGGGAGTGGGGAGAGGTTTACTGAACAAGGGAAGGAACACCAGGGATTTCCCATAACCACTAGAAGCTAGAAGAGGCAAGGGAGAATTTTTTCCTAGAGCCTTTGAGGGGAACACGGCCCTACTATGCTACTGAATTTGGGGAGCCTTCACTTCAGTTTTATTTATTCTTGGTAGGTCAAGACACTGCTGTCAAGTATTTAATGTTTTATCTCTCTCTCTCTTTTTTTTCCTTCTCCCTTCGTATGCATAGGTACTGTCCTTTGTCCGGAATTGTAAACTCGGTATTCAATATTTATTTATAAAATAATTAATTAACATCTATGGTGATTAATTTTATGTGTCAACTTGACAAGGCTAAGGGATGCCCAGATAGCTAGTAAAACATTATTTTGGGGTGCGTCTGTGAGAGTATTTTTAGAAGAGATTAGCATTTGAATTGGTAGAAAAGCAGAGATCACCCTTACCAATGAAGGCGGACATTGTCCAATCTATTGGGGCCCAAATAGAACAAAAAGACAGAAGAAGGGTGTCACCTCTTTGCTTGAGTTGGAACATCCATCTTCTCCTGTCCTCAGGCATCAGTGCTCTTGGTCTTCAGGCCTTCGGGCTTGAACCAGGGCTTACTCAAACCATTGGCTCCCCTGGTTCTCAGGCTTCCAGTCTTGGATTTGGTTACGTCACTGACTTTTCTAGTTCTCCGGCTTGCAGATGGCAGATTGAGTGAGTCGATTTCTACATTAAATCAATCTCTCTCTCCCCCTCCCTCCCCCACCCCCCAGCTTTATTTCTTTAAAGAACCTGACTAATGTAGCATGAAAAATACATCAAGCATGGTTTTAAAGTTTAGTAATATAGCAATAAACAGGGTAGCCTGTGCTTTCAAAGTAACTTTGAAAGCTTAGTAGGGCAGACTGACACATAAATAGGCAATTATAATTCAGTGGGGGTAGTGCTTGGATTGGGTAGAGAAAAGAAGGGAGGGCAACTGTTCTAAATGCAAGTGAAGAGCTGTTCTAAATACAAGTGAACCCTCTCTGTTTGATTCTTTCTCTAAACTGCAATAGGTAAGCATATTAAGGACTCCTTTTCAAGAAATATAAAATGGTAACCAGGCACATTGTCTCATTTCTCTCAGATTTACTAGAAGTTTAATAGACATGAGCCCATAATTATAAAATTTTAGTCGTTATAGCTGGTAATAGGAGATTCAAGTTTTTAAGAACTTTTTCAGGGATTCTAAATAATTTGAAATCAGTAACCTCTGATTTTCCTTTTGTGTGGCCAACACTTTGTCCATCTCTTTGTCTGGAAGTCATTATTTCCTGTATGGATTTGATGAGAAGCCAGTCTGGTAGAACCTTAACAAATATCTGTTGAGAATCATATTATGCCAGATCCATTGTAAGTTATTGGGAATATACCAATGAATGAGAGAGACAAGTTTCCCATTCTCCCCACAGGTTGCTGTCCTGGAAAAAGAAACTATGTTTTCCTGAGTTGCTTTTGTTCTCATTTGAAGTGCTCCCAAGCTCTGCTAGAGAAGGTAGAAGCAGAGCTATCTACTGTTTTAAGGTTGTTCAACAACAACCTCAATAATGGTTAAAAAGAGAAGCATTCTGCTTGTTTTTGTTTATTTAAATTAAGAAGACGCTTGGCCTGAGCAGGTCCTCCCACCCCCAAGAGAATTTAAATGAAGTAATAGACTTGGTCCCGTGTGTAGATATTTGTATCTTTGTACCTGCAAAAAAGAGACTCCCAAAAGTATTTAATTACTCTTCATTGAGACTTTAACCTTAACCCTGTTTATTACTCTTAAACCACTCCCGAGGGCAATATCCTTTATGGGGGACAGAATGCCCAAACTGTTGCTCGTGACCTGATCTCCCTCTGGAGATATGGCTGCATTTTCCTGAGAAGAGCTCTTTTGAATGAAGAGAAGATGTGTGCCTACACTGAGGCAAATGCTTTGCTTTTTTGTTACTCTAAATCTGGATTGTGGATTCATAGAGATCCATCATGCAGGCATCGATATTTTCACTTGAAATTTAGGCACGGGACATAGAATGGCTTAATTATCTGAATTACTTCCTCCTTATGTTTTGTTGGTAGAAATTTGGTATTTGGTGTCTGAAGTTATTCATGATGTGATTTGGGGCCTAGAAGAAAAGGTCTCTTTAGGGTGCCTCAATTCAAAACCAGGTACACAAAAAAAAAGACCTATTTTTAACTTTGCTAATCAACTTCAGACACATTGCTGACCTTTGCACCTCAGTTTTCACATGTATTAGACAGTACTATTTATAGCTCTGCCTATGTATGGAGTTCTGATGAGCCCCAGCCCTAATAAGATAAGGGTTAATTATTGCTGTCAAAGGTGGTGGCAATATCCACTGCCTTAATAATCACATTTTATTATCTCTAACTTTCCCAGTACTTCATGAAGTAGTGTTCATTGGTTTAAATTACTTGAGTCAGAATAAAATTAGTTTAATATGGTGTACCAGTTAAGAAGCATGTAATGACAGATCTGGATAAAAGTACTAAAGGCTATGAGATCTTTTTGCCTTATCTCTTTGTATATAATATATGTAATCATGTAGATGTGTATAAATATATAATCTCTTAATTATTAACATTTCAAAAGATTATGTGGCACTTGATATCAATAAGTCCTTGCAGGCACCTGGCACAAGAATGTATATAGAGATAACGGATGATTTGGCAAAGAATTTTTGAGGCAAAAAGTTCTGGCATATAAACTTCAGTCAAGTGCTCACCTCTGCCCCAAGCCTTTTATTGGATATGGTTTAAAAGGAGAAGAAAAAGGAAAAAAAAAAAGGAGAAATTTTCTATAACTAATCCATTCTAATCTTCGATCCCAAACCTTAAGATATTTAGATGTTATATCCAGTAAAAAAAATAATTGGCCTTCAATTATGTATAGTTAAACAATTTCAAAAAGCTGGAGAGCTTTTATAGGTAGGTATGGCCTATAGTATTATAAAACTATGGGAATGCTTACTAGCTAAAATATATGAAGGTAAATTCATTTCTCTATGACTGAGGGCTAAGTTATGATTCTCATAACTCAGACTCGATAATATGTTGACAAAGTGTTATATTTTGTGTATAGAATATAATTCTGGACACTATGAGTTTTAATATAATATATATTACAATATATATTATGTATAATATAATATATATTGTAATATACATTATAATATATATATAATATATATTACAAGTTCAATTACAAGAGGCTAGTGGGTTAAATAAATTTCGCATGCCATCCAAAAGCATGGATAGTGAGAACTCTCTCTTTTCACATATATGCATGCATATATGCAAGCACGTACTCATTCACTCCCTCATACAAATATTACATATTTGATATTATCACAATCACCAGTTAGGAAGGAATCTTTGCTGCTTTTTAAGAAAAAGGTAAAAACATTTTAACACATACGTACAAATAACAATTCATATATTAAGTGTTTACTTATTTACAGGTCTACTAATATTATCAACTGTGTCTTAGATTTTTAAAGATATATATTGTGATCTACTTAAGGTTTGTGCTTAATTTTCCAATAACAAAAGATAACAAATATATTCCCAAATTGAAATATTACTGTAGTGTAAAAGAAAATATAATCAAATATGAGCTTTTACTCTAATTATCTAAACTGAGAATTTGTTTACTTTGGGAACAGATGTCATCCATTACAGTAATCCATAAAGTGTCAAAATGTTCAGCTGATCAATGAATATAAATTATTGAAAAATAATGTAATTCTAAGGAATTGAGCTTAGTATTGTTTTGAAAGGGAAGACTTTATTCTTAAAAATATATGTGCATATTTAAGAATAAATGGTTCCATTCTAAATAGAATCTCTGGCCCTCAAAGGCAGTTTTGTGTTTGCTCATTCTTAGACTTTCTTTATCTGAATTTCAGTATTGTGTTCATTAGGGGAAATTCTTTAGGAATTCTTACATAATCTCCTGTAGTAGTTAAAGTATGTTCACTAATCATGTGTTGCTCCTTTCTTCAAAACATGGAGACTAATCTTCCTCCCCTTGATTGTGAGTTGTTTGTTACATCCAGTGACTCACTTTCAATGAATAGAATATGGTGGAATTGACTGTGGGGAACACTCAGAACTAGTCCTAAAAGACATTGTCACTTCTGCCTTGCTGTCTCTTTGATCATCCTCTCTGGGAGAAGCCAGCTGCCATGCCATGAGGATACTAAAGAGCCTGTGAAGAGGTCCATGTGTCAGGGAAATGAGATCTCTTCAACAACTAGTACACTTCATTAGTCCTGTCAGGGAGCTACTTTGTAAAAGAGTTCTTCAGCTCAGTCAGCCTTTGGATGACTGTGGCCTTGGCTAAGGTGTTGTTGACTGTAACCTCGGAGAAACTCAAGCCAGAACCAGCTAGTTAAGCTGCTCCTAAATTCCGGACCCACAAAAACTGGATGATACATGTTTGCAATTTTTTAAATCTCTAAAATTTGGAGTAATTTGTTAATGCAGTAATAGATAACAAACATATTTATTTATTTATGCACATGGGAGGCTGATAGGGTGGATAAATTTTTTCATCTTTACCAATAATAGAATGACTAATGGTGGGAGACCAACAGAAAATATATTTTAGGATAGAAGGGTCTTTAAATTAGAACAGGTACAATGCTGCCAAATTCTTTGTGTGTGACTTGATCTTCCTGATTTGTCCATTGCTGTAATGTTTCCAGTGATGAGACAGCCATCGGATGGAGCCTATGGACTTTTCATGAGCTTCTTGAAAATTTGAAACAAAAAATAAGAAAAAGTCTCCAAAATCATAAATAAAAGAAATAGAATCAAAAAAATTTTACATTATACCAAACTTACAAAAAAGGAAAAAGAAATTACAAAATAGAAATTAATTGTTAGTATCATGTTTATAGAACATTGTTAGCTGCAACTCAGACTCTTCCAATTATATATAAATTATACTTAACATAGGATATGGGTGCAGAGTAAGAGTTCTTGGGGCCCTAAAGATCCTAAATGCCTCTGAATTTATTTTGTCTGTGCATTGTGCATGTCCCTGGCATAAAAAAGGAATTATATTTTCTTAGTAAAAATTGAAGGCATTTACTTTTTTTTTTTGTAGCTACCAACAGGAATATCCTCTCAGGGTTTATGAATGGCAATTATTTAAATAATTTATCTAAGGAATTATAAGAAAAGTGCTAAATGGGGAAAAAATGAAATTTTAATGATTAGTGGTTTCTTCTTTTTTCCTCTACTCTTTCTTTTTCTTTTCTTCTTTTTTTCTTCTTTATAAGATTAGAGGAAACATTTTCTCAAGGATTTCTGGAGATATCTGGCAAGATAAAGTTGAGAAAGCTTGGTAGAAAAGTTTAAGAATGGGCAGAAAGTAAATAGCTTGGACCATCATATTGTAATATGTTTTATTACTTTCATAACCTGAGTTGAATATTTTACTTTTGATAATTTTTGTTTTCTACATAGTGAAAAAATAATAGCCCAATTTTTATAGAGTACTGTGAATAAATTTTATAAGTTCCTTTGAAAATAATATTTCTTAAATGCAAAGTATCTTGATAAGAAAATCCCCAAAGGGACTGGTACCTCTGAGCCATGCACACCACAGGATCTCTTGCAAAGAAACTGAATGTCATCTAAGTGTCAGCTTAGCTCATACTTGTCAATAGCTTTTTTTATAGTCTGATCATAGAGAATGGTCTGATTTTAGTTTGTTTTCTTCTTCTCCCTCTTCCACAACTGAAATGGAAGTTTGGTGAAAGATTTGATGAGTGGAAAGAACAACAGTGGCTAGATTTAGCTTTTGAGGAATATAAAGAAATATATCTTATGCATCTAAGTAGAGTTTGAGAACACCAAAAATATTTGTGTACCCACCTGAGAAGAAATTATATTCTCTCCCCATATGTTTTTGAGATGCCCTAAGATTGGGTATGTATAACGGTTGTTCAGGTGATTGGTAGGTCATTTCTCCCCTTATGGTCTCAGGCCACTTTTCTGAAATCCACATTTTCCCATTCCATTGTATTCCTTTGTGTTGTTGATCTTGGATCATGGACATTGATTGTTAATATCTACTGGGCATCTGACTTCCATGTTGCCTATGGGGAGCCTGCTCTTTACTCAATACTATGCTCATACCATCTGGGTAGTGAGTGACCTCTGCCAGGGGGATCTGTGCTCTCTCTCACTTCCTAAGGCTCTTATGATGTGCCTCTGGGTTTTGGCACCTTGTCTTTCTGCCTCTGGTGTCTAGGAAATCATCTATCCCTTTAATGAACAAATCATTTTATTTTTGCTTTTAGTAGGAAGGACAGGAGAAAGGAGGGTAATAAGTAGCAAAGCTTTGTAGATCTCAAGGAATGCATTTTGGCCACTTCTAGCAGTCTTTCTCAGAGTGACAGGCTTTCCAAGATGGTGAGGAGGGAAGGTTTGAGATGGTCAAGGATAACCATAAACCATTCTACAACTAACCTGGCTCAGCTGCTGAGTTTATCTTTCATTTGCTGTTACTCATGGAATTTCTCCCTCACATGACTTGTTTTCCTTTATGGAATACATTCAGACATGTTTCTGTAGGTTTAGATTTCAATTATGGACACATGCTAGTCCTTGCCCATGAGCTCCTGGCTCCAGTCAAACCATGTAGGTAATGGGGCACTTACTGAAGAGTTATCAAATACTTTCTGATAAAACTCTGGTCACTAAAAACATGGGGAGGGGAAATAGGGGAAGAAGAGTGAGGGGTAGGTTTGCTTAATTATCCCAGCAGAGAGCCTCGCTAGATCTCAGGGACAGTTTAGCGAGAACGTCCACAATTCTCATTTTAAATCATCTTTGCTCTTTATCTTTACAAAAGTACCTAAAAATATAGCCTTGGCCTGGCTCTCCAGTGAGATATGAATGACTTTAGAAATTCAGTATATTTGTAAATTGCAAATATACATGCATTTGCTAATGATTTCTTCCGGATTGCAGTTCTTAGCTTCTAATTTAGACTTTTACATAATCATTGAAGGACACGTCAGCATTTTGTTAAATGTTCTTTTCTGTGATGACCATTAACCAGAGATCAACCATTTTTGTTTTCTAAGAAAACGGCATTTAAGAATAGGATTTACATTCGGTGGGTATAGAGGTGCTCTACTGTACATCTGTCGTGTCTCTGAATGTAAGTACCATCCTAGGATTTACTCCTTGGAGTAAACTATTACTACAGATAATAATATGAATTATCTATTAAATTAAGGAGAAAAGAACCTTAACAATGAAAAAATATTTCACCATAGTGTACTTTCTAAGTGCTTTTGCGGGGAAAAAAATAAATATCATAGGAGAAAAAAGATATAAATGAATTATGGTCCAAAATAAATACAAAAACCACAAGTGACTTTTCAACTATCAAAATGTCTCTGGTTAAAAAACACAGAACTATCTGTTTAATGTGTCCACTGTCTTGAAAGCTTTTTTTCTTCTTCTTCTTCTTAAAGAACACACTTGAGACATTATTTTGGCAAATTGGACCTGTAATTGTACATGGTACCATTAGAAACAACGAAGAGACTTAGGACACTTTATATAATTGTTAATCTTCTCCCTGGAAGATTACTTTTGTGTAGGAATAGGTTTTGTATCTTGTAACCGCAACATTCTCCAAAAAATGCAGAAAAAAGTAGAGGGCCAGAGGTGGAAGGGAGCAATTAGGGGGATTGTTTTATGAACAATATTGTCTAACCATTGTACTTTATACTTGAAACTAATTTAAATAAATAAATTTGTTTTTAAAAAGTGCAGAAAATAAGCAAATATTAATTCCTTGACACAACTACGGTAGAATAAGTACCTATATTTTCAATTATTCTTTGGGTTAAAAAGTTAAAAAAACTGAGTATTAAATATGAAATGACGTTGTTATTTTTCAATTGTTATTATTGGAAACAATCTTGTGAGGAATTTCTCTTGGCTCTTTTTGAGTTTTATTTCTCCCTCAAAATGTATGTTATAATTCATGCACCCACACACATATATGTTATCAGTTTGAACTGATTACATACCCTGCAACCCACCAGATTGTGCTGGTCTCATCATATCACACATGCCGCTTTATCTCACTTATTACTCAACATCCTGGCCTGAGAAGCTGAAATATTTCACACGTGCGAGCACTTGCATGCGCGTGCACACACACACATACGCCACAAAATACAACTGATGAATGGCTGCATGGGAGCCAAGAGAAATGGTGATGAGGTTTAGAGATGTTATTTAACCTTCTGCATTTGCCATTATCCCAGACAGTCCTAACACTGAGAAAACAAAAGTACTATGTCTGATTTCTGCTGCAGAGTTGCTCGGTTAGATAAAAATAAATCATCTAATCTTTACAGGTCCACTGAAAGAGAAAAAATGAACTTTTTTTTTTTCTATCACTCATGAACCCACGAATATTAGTGAGTACAGTTTTGAGCAAAACCTTTTCTGTCATAAGTTCCAAAGCCGGTCAATGTAAAAATAATTCTATAAGTCATATAATTATTGTCTTAAGCAACTACAACCTCTATAAGATTAAAAAAAAAAAAAAACACTTACATCTGATTTCTAAATCATCGAGACATAGAGTAGAATTTATTTTGTGTGGTTTCATGGTGCCAATGGATTTTTTCCTTGTTTTACACAGTGTTGTCATTGGGTTACAGAATTGGACTGGAAATGTGAGATCTATTGCTATAATCAGTGTCTTGCCATTAATCACTTCCTTGTCCCTTTGCCCCACCATCACTTCTTGTTGACAAAACCTCAGGGGCTATTTCAGTTGTCCACATCCATTGGAGGATCTCACAGCCAAAGGGTTTAGTGCTGGATGCTTCCATGTCTAGCCAAAAAATAGAAACTAATTTGAGTAGTTAAAACAAGGGGATTTAGTGCAGGACTTGATTACTAAGAACTGAAAACTCACCTGAAACTACAAGTGAACTCAGAGATAAAGAAAGAGGAAGCTATTTTGTCCCTAGGCTGGGACAAAGGCAAGAGGGCTGTTGCCAAATTAAAAGAATACCTAGGAATAGATCTAAGATGAAATAGAGTTTGGATAGGCACAAGCACCATTAAAATTTTTAGCAATGGCCACTGAAACTTTAACCATCCCATCTCTCTGTAGTAAGTCTACTTTCATTCTCCAGAGTAGCTCTGGCAAAGATTCCTCAGGTGTCTGCAGCTCTCTAACTCCATACCCCCTCATACGCTCAACATGTTAAACTCTTTAGTCCTAAAACAAATGCACCCGACCTTCTGTCACCATGGATGCAGTGATAGTTACTCTCCCTTGGCTTTGCATTCTATATCTTTCCTCACATCAGGACATTTAGATAATCAGTCTCAAAATCCTGTGTCTTAAAACCATTCTGCTAGTCATTGCCATAATTGTTTAACACATACAAGTCTCCCCTGTTCTGTGTCACCCTATAAAAAGAGAGAAAGTAAAGGCCCAACTCTCTATCCACCCATTCACAATCAAGATTTTGAAAGCATTGTTTATACTCACTTTCCATTCCCCTCCTCACCTCCTTTTCACTTGTCAGCTCACTGGAATCTGCCCTTTGCTCTCTTTTTCTACTGAAATTGCGCTTTCCAAAGCCACATTTTGTCTCACCACAAATGATCCTTTTTTCTTGCTGTAATAGAGAATATATGTTTGGGCTATTACAAAAATATATTTTGTCCCTAGTAGTCCCTAATTTCTAGCTATTTTTTAGCTCTTATGTCAAGAGCCATATTGAGGGCTTCAGAAAGTAGCTTTCTTTTCTTAGAGAGAATGTCTTTTCCAAATTTAAGACTGAGCTGCTTTCAGGCTTAATTCAATCCCTTCCCTCCCAACCAATAACCTACAGAACAGTAGTTCTCTAAGTGTGGTTTAGGACCCAGAAACATCAGCATCACCTGGAAACTTGTTAGAAATATAAATTTTCAGAATCTGCCCCCAAACTACTGAATCAGAAACTCTAGGTATGGAGTCTAGAAGTCTAGATTTTAATAAGCCCTCCAGGCTATTCTGATGAATGCTAAAGTTTCATAAGTACTAAGGAAGGGAGAAAGAGAAAAATGAAGAATGGAAAAGAGTTTGAGGTAGAATGAGATTTTTAGTCAAAAGCCTTTAATTTTTTCCATTCCTTCTGGCGGGAGTGGGAGTGAGAAACGTCAGAGGCTGAGAAGTATGACAGAAACCTCCAGAGAACATCGCAGGGACCCGTGAGAGGATGAATGGGATGCTTCTGCAGGCAAAATCTGAGGAAATTCATGCGTCATGAGAAACTGTGGTTCTATAGAGTCTGTAGGCTCAAGTGCAACGCAGCCAAGGCATAAACCTCAGGCCACCTTGGTGAGCTGAGAGCGCAGCTGGAATGCTAGACCACATGAACTTCATTTAAGGACAAGAAGAGAAGGCCGCTGGGTACATACCTTGGTGATTTGAAGTACTTTTTGTGGCTGGTACTAAACAGTGATGGAAGTTGGCTTTTGGCCAGAAGTCCATATGCAGAGAGAAGGAAATAAATGGACTGAAGTGTGAATAAAGTAAATTGTGATAAGTAAAGTTGGAGAAGGAGAAGCTCTGGCAGAATTACCACGAACGATGAAGAGATTAATTCAATTGGTGTGGTACGTATATATATGGGTAGGAAACTGGTGGGAGACAAGAATGGTAGAATCAAAAATGAGAGAGATGGATTTGGACCGTATTTCAGGGATACTGACCGAAGAATTTTGAATAGAATTCTATTGAATTGGAGTCAATAAAATTCTCTCCAAAATAAGAATTATATGACTTTAAAACATACTTTCTAAATAGCTTGTTTGATTTCCAGGTAACCAGGATTCTGGGATGAGTTTCAGCTTTATGGGAGTTTACTTTCTCAGTTGATTTTTTTTAAAAGTTCCAATTTCACTCTTTTAAATTTTATGTCTCTGTAATAACTATGTATAGTGCCAAGTGGGTATCTGACTAATTGGGGGGACCACTTTGTAAATTATATAAATGCCTAACCACTGTACACCTGAAACTAATATAAAATAATATTAACTGTCAAATGTAATTGAAAAAATAATTTAAAAACCTAAAAAAAACTTATGTCAAAAAGTTGGAAAGTCTAAGTGTGTAATGATTTGGGGTAGAAAGGTGGATGGGATTTCTGGATTATAGAACATTTTTCCAATTTAGAGTTGGTATAGGGTCTGAAATACCAGCTGTAGAGTAACAATTTGACAATAAAGGACTATCTGTGTTTGGGATTAGCTCCACAAAGTTGTTCTTGATTTTTTTAGAGAAAAGATTGTAATCCTGTATGGTTGTTTTGGGTCAGTTGTTTTTATGCTTTTACCAGTTGACTTAATTTGCTTAAAATGTTTGGGATATGGGACAACAGAACATACCAGAAATGAATCATCTCATCACGCGTAAACATCTTTAAACTTCTCTTTAAAATGTTGTTTCCAGTCTCCACAATACTCCGTTTACTATGACACATGCAAAAACATAGATAAGACAAATATGGTGGTCCCCTTATTGTTAATAGGAACCTGAACCAGTAGAGGAAATACTGCGCAAGCATGCCCTACTCAGGCCTGTGTGGGTGGGGAAGAAAGAAGTAAACTGTGCTGTGTCCCCCAAAACACTTCTGATGATAATGGAAATGGGACGATTATATTTGTCTCCCAAATGGCTGGTTATTGCCCATCTTCATAAGCATAGATAAATGGATACACTCAAAGAATCCTGACTGGCTATATGAGTGACCCTATTTAACTGCTGAAGAGTCATATTTATAAATATGTGCAGCTTCTAAGTTACACACACACACACACACACACACGTGTGCGCGCGCGCACACACACACACACACACACACATCACCTTCAAGAATCAGAGAGCAAAAGTCCATGTTTAAGCAGTTCAAATTATTTCAGCACAGAATAATTAACGACTATTATCCATTTCAGTCTGTGAATATAAGATCTATAACTTTTGGTCTAGCATCATACGTATATTGTATATGGCTTTGGTGTTCTTTCCATTGGTTGCAAATGCAGCTATCACCTATATACTATTCATTAACATACATTCATTTATACTTGTGTACACAGTCTTATCATGTATATAGTAAGATTGGTCCTTTTGACTCTAAACGTAAAACACAAGACATTTAAATGAAAATCTCTGCATGTTCAGACATACAAAAAATAACAATGATACATCACTCTTTTAAAGAGCATTTCATTAATAGATGGATCAGAACATGCTTCTTGTTGTACATCACTTAATTGTTATGTATTTAAAATTAGACATGTTTCTAATATTCTTTTTCAGCTTGCATATACTTCAAATTTATTATGTCAGTTGTTAGTGGCCATGACATCACAAGATGAATTCAAAGCAGTGATTGCTTTAACATTTAAAAAGCTTAGAGTGTGCCGATTATTCAGGCTGCTAAGTGAAAGTACAAATGTCAGTTTAGCTATCTATAATCTCACACTGTTTAAAGGTTCATGAATTACACATGCAGTGGGTAGAAATGGAGGAACTGAATTTGACTAAAAGACTTTTTTCACAAAAAAATTTGCTGAAATGGTTTCTTCTAATGTATTTTAGTGATTAATCAATTTGATTTAAAATGTTAGAATTATTTAAGGTCCGTACTTTGGATTTACTGTGAACTCAAAGCATGTTTATATTTATTGCATCAACTAAGTAAACAGCATATGCTTAATGCTTTTAAAATGTTCTCCAGTAAAATTTAGGTCAGTGCTTACTTGTGAGCTATCAGCCACAAAGATGCATTGACATCTTTGATTAACAGTGTGCTTCTTCCACAGTGCTTTGTGTAATTTCTGCAATTTTATGTCATTGGCAAAAATTCAGTATCAGCTTCTATCATACACTTAGAGATGTTTTACTTGTATTAAGTTTTTGAGTTTTTCAATATTTACACACTTCTTTTTCTAAATTATGTTTATCTTCTTTGAAGACCAAACAATTCTACCTGTAGATATTCTTTAGAGTATAAAAACAGTAATACTTGGGATGCATTGATTTCCTTCTAACATAGTGTGCTGGTGGATGTGGTTTCAATACAGTAAGGACCAATAATGACTGAAAACTAGGATTATTTGGAAATTTAACCACTATCTGATCCTATTAAACATCATATACTCTTATTACCAGATAGCTGTATTAATAGTACCGCAAAACCAGATTGTCTGGAAAGAAATATTTTACATCCCTTCTCCAGCAAGCCTGGTTTTGATCTAGATTATTGCTGGTAAATATTAATGGATAAGTTCTATAATGGACAGTAAAAATATATGAGCTAATAACTCAGCTAGACATATTGGGAAAAATAGTTTGATTACATGTTGGCATCTACCAAATCTCACTTCTCTCTACTGAAGATGTTTCATGGTTATAAATCTTTCCACCCACCTAGAAAAGAAAAGAGAAGAGAAAAATGATGAATGTCAGTCCAAAACATTTAAATCTGTCAAATGAAAAAAGGAATTAATATATAAATAATTATATCAGTTTGGGTATTGAAACACTCTGGCGGCTACATTTATATAAGCAGATATTTTGCTGAATGGTGAGCGTTTGATTTAATATAACAGAGAATGACAAGCTGAAAAATGAAAATTGCGATGCAGAGTTCACTTAGTTGAAAAATTAAGGTGACTGGTAACTCCTGGCATGGCTCAAAAGTTCTCCTTAGGGCGACAGTGTTAGTCTACATTGGCCAGACGTACCAGTACTAGTATCTAGAAGAGGCCAAGAAGACACAATAATAGAGCCCTTTCATTTTTAGTTTTTGGAAAGGTAGATGAATCAATTGACAAGGGTCATTTACATGTTAGTAGAAGAAAAGGACACTAAGTTCAAGGGTTCTGCTTCATGTTTTGGAATTGTTCCTATTGTCCATGTTTCTAAATCATTCACCTAATTCACTTGTAGTTATTTAGGTCAAAGTGCTCTTTATCTTCTGCACAATCTCAGAGGTTATTTTCTCTTGAAGGGCACTTCAAATCTGGCATATTCACATCAGAAATCATTATGTTTTCCTCTCAAGTCAACCTCCCTTTCTCAGTGTGTCCCTTTCTGTGATTAGTGTTGCTAGTTTTTTAAGTCCTGGAGATGTTCCCAATAAATCACGTCAATGTTTACCCCTCCATCCAATCTTTTCAACCTGCCATCAGCCCAGCATCCCGCTTTCATTTCTACATGTCTTGGGTTTCAATATTTCAAATTTATTTTGTAACTGGCCATCTTCTTCCAGGAAATTCAGCTATAATTATCCCTTTAAATTGCCATCAAATTAATAGAATAAAATATTTTTATGTTTAGAAATTTTAATATATTAAAACACTTATGATTAGCTCCAATTTTAATAAAGTCCAGTTTCTAACAATCTGTTCAGTTTGGCTACCCTTGACTCACATTAGTCTCCATGATTCCAACTAGGTCACTTTTCCTCCTGAGCCCTGCATATCCAATTCCAATTTCTCATTGAGATTCAGATATCATACCCAGAAATAACCCATATGTTTTCTTGGCTTGTGTGAAACCTACCTATTACTTCAAGTCTCTTCAAGACCCCCAAACTCACTTTTGATGTTTCTTAGTCTAGTCCTCTTTAATGTGTACATATGTACTTGTCTTTCACAATGGTTCTTCCCATCTGAAGCCATCAGGAGTATCTGGAACCATGGCTACATTTTCCAAAACTCTTTCCTCATTTCTTTTTTACAACTCCTTCTCCTTTTCCCTTTTAGCAACTGCATTCCAAGCCCTTAGGATCTTCAATCTCCCACACTTGATCTTAAAAGCCCTTCTTCAATTGTTGAGCTCTCTCAACGTCTGTTCCGTCGAATAATCACTATTGGGTCCCAAAAATGATTTCTGACATTGAGTTATACCAAATTTAAAAAAGCTTTCCTTGATAAACTTAGTAAAGAGCTCCACTTCCCAGAAGACAACACCATTCTGGAGGGGATTTAAATACGACAAGTTGTAGTATATTACAATGATTTTTTTAATTCTCCCAGTACGACCCAAAATTCCAAGAATGCAGGAATTTCGGTTCTCTTGACTCTTTCACAAAACTTCTCAGGCAATTGATCAATACTTATGTGATTTAACTGAACTGAAAATAAGATAGAGAGAAATGATGTAATAAGAAATAAGAACTTGATGTTGAGTTGGTAGAGTACCAGAGATTGGGGAGAAGGATTTAGCAGGTTTTTATAAAGAGTTGGAAGCTGGGGAAATGGGGCAGATAAATGGAGTTATTTGATTTCACTAGCATTAGGATAGATAAGTGGGTCTCAAACACAACTGCATATTTTAGTCACCTGGGGGTACTTTCACAAAGTTTTATTACTTGCTCCACTCACCACCACTCTCCATTGCTCATTCTGATTTAATTGATTTGGAATGGTGCATTGGTTATTTTTAAAGACCTTCAGAGGTAATTCTAAGGTGTAGAGAGGGTTAAGAATTACTGGTGCTGGACTTTGCTGCTCAGTGTGGTCCCAGGACTGACAGCACAGGCATAATTTGGAAGAACGAATCTCTTGCCCCACCCAAATCTCCAGAATCAGAGTCTGCATTTTGATAGACTTCCCCAGGTGATTCATATATGTACTAAAGATTGAGAAGCATTGCTTTATAGAAATCCATATCGATTTCATCATTGGGGATCACCTTGACACACTAAGAATCTGGTTTAATATTACCTTGGACACATTCACTGCCCCTGGTTCAGACACAACCATCTAGCTCTGATGGCTGCTTACATGCTGAGTTTGTCTAAGAGAGGCAGGGAGGATGGAAGGAAGAAAATGGGGCCAATAGAAGGTCAGGGCTTTCACAATCCTGGCAATTACTTCAATTAGCCTTGAATCCCTATATTTTTTTTCAGGATCAATTTTGTGTACTATGACTCAATGCCTCTGCCTCCTTCCTGTCTTCTCTTCTAACAGTTTCATTCTCCCCAAGAAAATCTATTTCTTTGTTGATCATCCAGAGTTTTAAAGCTACTTATCCAAAGCTTCTTATGGGGAGTATTAATGCTAATGGATTTAGTGCAAACCACACCAGTCAAAATGGCAACCACATCCATGAAAGGATATTCCTGTTTCCTGCCTCTTTAAAGCTGGAGAAGTGATCAATAGAAAATTTGGAAAGGATGTGAATGTGTGAGGGAGAGGACATAATATCCCAATGTTGTCAAAGGCTCACCATCTTTCAATAACTAGTCCAAAATTTGCTTTTAAACTTTAAAAATTTAAAACATTACCTCTATCTGTGGGGACCAGCCCTGACTAATCCCCAAAGTTATCAATTAGAATGGTCTACAGCTGTATTGTCCAAAATGATAGCCAGTAGCTACGTATGACTGCCGAACATTTTGAATGTGGCCAGTATAAATTGAGCTGTGTACACTATTTTTTGAAGATTTACTATAAAAAAGTAAAATACTTGATTAATAATTTTATGTTGATTACATGTTAAAACCATAATATTTTGTATATATTGGACTAAATAAAACATTGTTAAAATAAATTTCAACTGTTACCTTTTAATTTTTAAAACTAAAACTACTAGAAAATTAAAAGTACACATGTTGCTTGCATTATATTTCTATTAGATAGTACTAATCAAGAAGAACTGAGCAGCCCTTCCAGGCAGTAAAAGTCTACGTCGGTATTTGCTTTCATCCTAATTTAATTATAAGGCTAATTTACAATAAAGTAGGAGACCCCTAGACTTAACTGTGGTTTTAGAAAGCAGCTGTGGCTTGGGTGGCATAGGCAGGAACAGAAAATGGCAGAAAAATTAAATTATATATAATTTTGTTTGAATCCATTTATTTTTTTCTTTTTGCTAGATTATCCAGAAAACTTATAAGCTTTCATAAACAATCCTAGAGAGATTTTCCTTAGTTCATGGAAACTTTTGGAGATGGTTTGGCATGACCTAAAGTGATGGCATAAATGTTTGAGAATAGATTCAGGAGTTAAATCATATCTAAATAACGCATATTTATTGAACACCTATTATGTTTAAGTGACTGTACTAGGTGATGCTCCGTGAATATTCATATTTTATAAAGGAGATGGAAAATAGGAAAGCATGAAGATATTCAGTCTGTTAGACCCAGTATGCTCAAATAAAACAGGTTGGACAATGTCAAGAATGTATAACTCTACAGAAGTTGTATCTTTATGAATTAAGTGGGCTGAATGCTCCATGCTTGCATTTGTTTGCTTTTACCATATCTATCTACACTTTCAAATCAGTCCTCAGAGTTATTTGCTTTACACTTTTTTTCTTATCTTTTTCTATTTTATTGATGGTATTAGCAATGTCTTGGCTTAGGTTTAGGTGGACCAAGTATCAGGTTAGCCTTGTGTCAAATCTCACTACTTGGAATGAATGAGTTGTCAATAGTTGGAACAAATATGCTATAAAATGGTCTTTCTTGTGGAAGAATGTGGTGATGAAATTAGACTCATATTGATCTGTGGTTGCCAAATACTAAATTCTTAGGGTATCCCAGGAAACTCATTTATTATCTGTGGACTATTAAGAGCAAAAATATTTTCATAATATCAACAGCTTTCAATATCTATAATAGCCTTTCTTTCAACATATTAAAAAATCCCCATGATATAATCTACCAAAGATATATAAAGAAATGATACAATGAAAATAGAGACCAATGATCGTCAAACTTGACTGAGAAGTTATAATATTAAAACAGATAAATTCTAAATGGAAAAATAGAAAACCCATCCCAAGTCAAAAGAGAATTGACAGAGTGTAATGTCATTCGTGGCCAAGCTAAGTAAATATGGCAGGTCTTTGAATAATATTTTTTCTCTCAATGTCTTTTCATTATAACGTTGATAAGAGGAAAAAATTAGATTCTCTTTTGGGCCACTGAGTGGAATTTGAACATTCTCCCCATGTCTGCACTAGTTTTTCTCGAAAAGCTCAATATTCCTCCTGCATCCCAAAGATGGGCACATGAGACGAACTGGAATGTCTGAATTGTCCCAGACTGAGTGAGTATAAGTGTGTGTGTGATAAAAGAGTGTCCTGTCCAGGGCGGGTTCCCGCCTGGTGCTCAGACCTGCCAGGAGAGCCTCTAGCCCCTCTCAATAAGCAGGTTAGAAAAGCATTTGCTCGTTTTTATTAATCTTTTAAAAATATATGTATAGCTCACATTTATTTCAGTGTTTAATATTACAAATGTTTTGGGTCTTTATTTAAAAGTTTGGTGATGTTTTGTGACCAGAAATATGCTGTATGAACTTAACTCTTGTTTATGTCAATTAGCGTATGGTAAAATTGGTTTTATTATAAGTCTTTTTTTTTCAAAGTCACAGTTTCTAAGTACCTATCTAGAACATTAAGAGAAGACTTACTGTATATTATCAGAGTCCATGAGAAACAACGCTTTCACATAATCCCTTGAGAAGAGGATGCAGATGAATTGTGCTTTAGATATAATTAGGCCAGTGTTTTTCAACCACTAATAGCAAAATCTACTGGTTGTAACCAGAATTTAAAAAAACAGCATAGAAAATATTAATCATTGCAATTTGTAAGAGTAAGTGTTGTTTCATGAAAATCTTGCTTTAGTTGTGTGTTGTGTGTGTGTGTGTGTGTGTGTGTGTGTGTGTGCTGAGTCACTGTGTAAAATATATCTCTTGTTGTGGGCCATGTTCAAAAATATTTAAAGAATGTTACAAAATACATTTTGATGATTCTGAAGTCTAGGAAAACTACACCTTCTCCCCCTAAACACAGAACTAATTAATAAGAGATGGGGACATAGAAACTTAATGACTCCCCATCAACTTTACTTTACTATACTGCTACTTCATTTCAATCTCAAATATTCTACAGTTGAACATGGAGAAAAGATTCTGCCACAACTTCAAAAATAGTTGAAAAGCTTATTAATGCATAGATTCTTTTGCACATAACTTCACAGATTGTATAAATAGAAGGAAAATATACTAATATAAAGTTTTCTACAAGTCATACTTTAGATTTAAGTAACTGCAACTAATCTTTACATTTAAGGGCGCCTACTCATTTTGTCTCTTCTGAACTGATTCTAGGTCATAAATACAAGTAAACAATGATTACTAGATAGCAAATTTGGTGAGATATCTTTAATGTGTATGCTGCTTTTCTTCGGCTCTTTAGAATTATCTGGCCCAGTAGAAAGCACAGTCATGAATTTTAACCAGCTACCAAAGGGTTTATTCAACAGATTTGGGTGCAGGATTCAGTATGGTTGGCCGAAAAAAGTCTGAATGAAAGTACTTACAGAGATTAAGTCAATTTAAGCCATTGTAAACTATTAGCCATTGTAAAAAGTTGCGTGGAAGGGGAAAAAATGTTTTGTAACCATAAAAATGTACGTTTCAAATGGAAAAATAGTTGAGCATGTATCTCCAAAAATGGATCTATAAGCTATTCATCAATTTCAAAGATATATTTCTATGTGCCTTTAAGATCATTAGCATCCACTTTAGGTGCATATTAAGAATATAGTGTTATAGTTCTTTATATTTGTAGAGATGAAAATCACACTGAGACAAAATGAAGAACTTTGGACAAATCTAGATTCATTCTCTTCCTGTCATCAACCCATCCTGAGCCCCTGAATCTTAAGAGCCCCATAATAATAAATCTATCATTCCTAGCAACCCTGGCTATGTGTTAGTTTTCTTTCAGTAATATTCATGAAAACATGAAAACATGAACCTCTTTCTAGAAAAGTGGACTTACTCTTTGACTCCATAACTATCTTAGCATTGACTTAGGCATTTTTTTCCCAAAGAATTTAGGGACTGCTTATGTACACCTATAGATGCATATACACATAAGTTAGACAACTCTATTAGGATATTATAGAATCATTTTTAAATTACTGATAGAATAAATATTTTAAGTGCAGCTGTATTAACCTCACTAGTATTTTTACTGACATCTTAATTGTTGTAAAAACATGTATTTTCATATAATTATCGTTAACCTACAAACAATAACCTTCTGCATGTTTAAAGTGGTTGCAGAGCTTGTTATTATAGACTGCTTTCAGTACTGTTCATTTACTATGCTGTGTTTTTAACACAAATGTAACCCACTCTACATTTTCCATTTAAAATGCATAAGGCAAAGTGCATCATAACAGGATGTAACTACGTATTAATCAAATTAGCACAACACTTCAAAGGCTTGGGCTTTTTGCTGGGCTCCTGTTAGATCACAATTCATGAAGGAAAGAAGCAGCATAATGAATGGCTTGGCAAGGGAGCAGTTTATTTTCTTTCCAGAAAGATATAGAGTGGGTTAATTTTCATGATGGGAAAACATGTCGAGAAAGGGTAACAGTAAGCATTAAGCTAAAGGGCAATAAGTGGAATTTAGAATACAGTGGTGGTTTTGCCACTGATAAAACATAAATTCTATAATTATTTGATGACACAACAGAACTTGAATGACCTATCGTTAAATTATTAAATCTTTATGATCCAAGCAAATACAAAACAGTATACTCAATATTCAGAACATGGCAGATTAGACAATTCTTTGTCATTGTGAACAGCATGATATGTAGCAATGGAAAATGTAAAAATGTAGTGCATCCAAATACAGAACTCAATGCAAACATAGCACGCATCGTGTGACATTATAATTAAGTAATTATTGATCTTTATTAGTGTTTGGCTTTGAATAATTCTAGATATGCATGCAGCATAGTGCACACACACGCACAGTAAAGAAGAAAATATGGATGGGATTTAGCTGGGACTTATGATAAAAAAGAATTTAGACAGTCAATTGTTTTGTTGAACATTCAACTGATAGTTATTATTAGATGCCTGGAACTTGCAAACTTCCTCTTCACTGTTATTGACAAATAACAAATAAACAGCTATTTTCCTTTCAATATAAAAGTTTTTTCCCCCTTGGCATGAGGATTAAAATGAATGGAGCACAATGAGAAGCACTCACCTACCTCCTGATTTTTTCCTAAATGGGAATATAAGGTTAATGCTGAGCTATTTTCTTTTCCCATATACAAGTCCAGGATTGTAGTCTACTTGGAAAGAGAGAGAGAGAGCAAAGAGCTTTTAAAACCAGAACTAGATTAAAATAATCTTAATTTCTGAGCATCACAAGTATGTGCTATTCTACACAGAGGATGTACTCTTTTCTCATACACAAATCCAGATATCTGCACATGTGCAAAAGTGTAAAAAGTGCAGAAGACAGGAAAAAGGTTGAGAGTGTGTTGGAAACTGGGCAAAAGGAAAAGACAGGATAGAGGGAAGAAATGGGAAAGGAGGCAACTGAAATGAGGTAGAGGAGACATAATAAGGCTATAATGGAAAGAAGATAGAAATTGGGGAGGGAGGGAGAGGAGCACAGAGGTGAAGGACTCCATCACCAGGGGCAAGCAGGCGAGTTTAACGGGACACTTCACCTCCGTCCTCAGTCTACAAGATGATGGTGATGGTGGTGGTGGTGGTGATAAATTAGAGGAGCTCTAAGGAGTTTATGACTCAAAAGTTTTGTGACCCTGTGGCTTGATGACTAAAAAGTTCTCTTGCTAACTATTTCCAGAAGCGTCCAGCAGTAATTCTCTTCCTTTTCCCTATTGTTTTCATATGAGAAAGGATTTCTATTTTAAAAAGGGAAAAATAAATATTGGTCTCATAAAGGAACCTCTGAAAATTCAGCAGCCTCCACATTGCTCAATCCTACCACATGATTTGTGTGTGTGTGTGTGTGTGTGTGTGTGTGCGCGCGCGCGCGCGCGCGCACGCGTGCATTTGGTCATTCAGATTTCTCTTTTGTTCAGAGTGGAATTCAAATAAACCAGAATTTTTCTTTTCTTTTTTACCTCCACAAACTGACCTTCTGGGCAGAGAGTTGTTTGTGCTGCCTGTGTATTGTATTACAGGATGTTTAGCAGCACCCTGGTCTCTACCCACTAAATGCCATGGCACCACGTCTTCCACCCCAGTTATGAAAACTACAAATGTTTCCAGACACTGCCATATGTCTCCAGGAAGCAAAAATTGTACTTGATTGAGAGAACTAATGAATGGCCTAAACCAAAGGTAAATGATAGTCAGAATATCCCATGAGCCAAGGTAAAATATCAAGTGAGAAACATCTTATATTTCATAACACATATCACCAAATGGTTCAGGTAGATTGAAAAAATCTCTAAGTCAAAAGGTAAAATTCGTAATAGCCTAAATTCATTTAAAAAAATAAAAGAAGAAAGGAAAAAGGAAAAGAAAAAGAAATCTCTTAGAGTGGAAGTTTCTGAATTCCTTGGAGGAAATAAACTTGAATTTTAAATAATATTCTCATGCTGAAAGAAGAAATCCAAGGATAGTGCAAATGGGTTTGAGAGAGAGAGGCGGGGGGGCTCCCTCTTTGGTTCAAAGTCCACAGGATTTGGATGTGACACATTTCGGAACACCCCATATGAATTTAGTAAACACATCAAGGGCTGTCTTAAAAAACTTCCCAGAGAAATTAAAAGCTACAGTTGGGTCAGTTTATGTTCACATCAGTTGCTGACTAGAATCCTGAAGCAGCAGGAAGCATCATGGCCCTCAGCTTCAAGACTTCCTGGTGAGGGGCAGATGAAGTATTCTCTTCTGATGTTGCCTGAGTTAGCTTTTCTTTGTAGCTATGCTCTAGGACAGTAGTTTTAAATGATGGGATTTTGGTAATAAGGGCTATTCTGGGCATAATTTTGGTGAAAACACTGTTTCACTTACCCCACAGACATATAACCGTGGCTCATGGCAGACAGGTGAGTGAGTGCCTGTCACATGTTGCTTTTCTCTGTAGCAGTTTTCAGACTTCAGCGAGTATCGGAATCACCTGCAATGCGTGTTTAAATACAGATTGCTGGGTTCCAGCCCCAGAATTTCTGACTGACTCAGTAGATCTTGGGCAAGATCTGAAAACATTTATTTCTGACAAGCTCTCATATGATGTTGATGCTGCTGAGCTAGTCCGAGGTCCATGCATACATCTGCCTTGGTATTTTCCCATATTAGCACTCACCAAGGAATTATCTCTTTTGATTGCTTTTTTTAAAAAAAATATTTATCTACTTGAATTAGTTTCAAATATACAGTACATTGGTTAGACATCTATATTATTGTTCATAAAACTATCCCCCCAATTGCTCCCTCTTTCCTCTGGCCCTCCACTTAGCCATCATATTAATGATAACTGCATTCCCTTTACTGTGCTCCCCATCCTCGTGCCCAACTATCAACTACTAATTTGTACTTCTTTAATCCGTCACCTCATTCTCCTAGCCCCCAACCCTCCTCCCTTCTGTCTGTCACCAAATTGTCCACTATATTTGTGAGTCTGTTTTTGATAAGTTTGTTCTTTTTGTTCTTTTATGGTATTTATCTTTCCCTGTCTGACTTATCTCACTCAGCATAATAACCTCGAGATCCATCCATGTCATTGCAAATGGTAGGATTTCATTTTTTTAAAGGCTGAGTAATATTCTATTGTATATATGAACCATACTTTCTTTATCCAATTGTCTGTTGATGGGCATTTAGTTTGCTTCCATATCTTGGCTATTGTAAATTGTGCTGCCATGAATATTGGAGTGCATACATCTTTACAAATTATTGTTTTGGTTTTCTTTGGATAAATACCCAGAATTGCAGTTGCTGGGTCAAAATGTATATCCATTTTTAATTTTTTGAGAATGAGAAATCTCTTAACTATTTTCCATAATGGCTGTAGTAATTTGCAACCCTACCAACAATGTATGAGGGTTCCCTTTACTCTGCATCCTTTCCAACACTTGTTGTTTTTTGATTTATTGATGATAATCATTTAGACAGGTGCGAGGTGATACCTGATTGTGGTTTTAATTTGCATTTCTCTGATAATTAGTGACCTTGAGCATCTTTAGCCATCCATATTTCCTCTTTGGAGAAATATCTGTTCAGGTCTTCTGCCCATTTTTTAATTGGATTGTTTTTGTGGTTGTTGTTGAGTTGTGTAAGTTCTTTATAAATTTTGGATATTAACCCCTTATCAGATGTATCATTAGTGAATATCTTCTCCAAACAGTCAGTTGTCTTTTTGTTTTGTTGATGGTTTCCTTTGTTGTACAAAAACTTTTTTGTTTGATGTAGTCCCATTTGTTTATTTTTCCTTTTGTTTCCTTTGCTCGAGGAGATATATCTGAAAAGAAATTCCTAGTAGTAAGATCAGAGAGTTTATTGCCTATGTTTTCTCCTAAAAGTTTTATGGTTTCGGGTCTGACATTTAAGTCTTTAATCCATTTTGAGTCTATTCTTGTATATGGATCAATTGCTTTTTTTGTTGTTTTATTGCTCAAGTGTTTAGTTACTGATGCTTGTCGTACATTTGTTTCTACATTATCTTCAATTTATTTCACTAATTTTTTCGTGATAAAAGCCTTGTCCCGTCTTATAGAATATTTGCCCTGCCTTTCACTTATTACATAGTGCTGAGTACACAATAGATTTCTAATTCCTAATAAGTGACTCCTGATTATGGAATGAATGAAGGCAATGTAAAGAGTAAAGTTACAGTTTATTTTATCTTTTTGATTTTTCTTTATCTAAAGTAGTTATATTTTAGCTAGTTCCAGCACCAACTCCATTTTCTTCCCACTTTAAATCATATTTTTTTATTTATGCATACAGACCTCATTTGGGAAGAACAGGAACACATATTATGGCTTACATACTTCAACATGAAAAGCATATAAAAGAACTTTATAGCCATACTTCTATTTTCATTATCTAAGTGTATTAGTAAAAGCAAATCTATTACATCTTCCTTTTGGGAAGCCAAAAACATCTGGAATTTATGTTATGAGAAAGAGCTTTGACAGACTTTATTTGACATGCACATCAACTGCAGAGAAAAGAATCACTAGAGGAAATGTTAAGCTAAGTTATGGTGCTGTCCTGCCAATATAAGATTTAAGCTGGTTGGTTGGCTGTGTCCTGAAGATGCACTAAAATATGATGGCACAAAGTGGACAGCTGTTTCAGAGAGATCAACTTTGCATTATCCTAACTGATAAATAAATGTGTAATATAATGTATAATTCTGGTGTAGGCTCCAGATTGAGATAATTCTTAAGAGCAGGGCTTAGGCGATTTGTCACCAGACCCTTAGAAGCATTGCTTTGTGTTACATTGCTGCACACTTTGCTTTTATTTAATGGGAGCTATATCATTTTTATTTGATTTCTTATTTATATTTCAGAATTCTTGAAAGGTTATTCTGCTATCAAAATGAAACTATGTATATACTGCCAAGTCATTTGAGCTCATATGTGTATAAATAAGAGATTTCCCCTGCCCCCAACTCTCTAAGGTTCACTGAGAAATTCCACTTTTCATACCGTGATCTGTAAGAAGGCATGGACATAATATATCTGTACTTTTTTTCTCTCTCTGGCTCCAGACCGTACCTCCACATATCCTCTGAAACTGTAAGAAGAAGAAAAACCTTTTTTCTTACCTTTATTCGTCTTACTTCTACATAAGATGATATATATACAACTGTCTCTATCTCTGTCTTTGTCTGTCTGTGTCTGTCTCCATATCCATCTCTCTCACTGTTTCTCTCTCTACCTCTACCTCTACCTC
Organism: Rousettus aegyptiacus; assembly: GCF_014176215.1. Classification (NCBI taxonomy): domain Eukaryota; kingdom Metazoa; phylum Chordata; class Mammalia; order Chiroptera; family Pteropodidae; genus Rousettus; species Rousettus aegyptiacus. The sequence continues at coordinate 85,134,746 of NW_023416311.1, read as the reverse complement.
TACCGCTATCTCTATCTCTGGCTCTGGCTCTGGCTCTGTCTCTATCTCTATCTCTATCTCTATCTCTATCTCTATCTCTATCTCTATCTCTATCTCTATCTCTATCTATCTCTATCTCTATCTCTATCTCTATATCTCTATCTCTGTCTCTATCTCATCTATCTCAACCTCTTCTGTCTCTATCTAATCTACTAAGTGAAATTTAGCTTCATAAACATAATATAATATTTAAAATTAAGATTGTCCCAGAAAATCCATGACGTGTGCCCACTGTGTCATATTTAGAGATCCAGAGGTGTTTGCTCTCAGATTTCTTAGCTTCTCTTCTGTACCTGTCCATTTCTACCTCATAATCAGGTTATGACATGAGCCCTAGGAAAGGCCGTTCTCCCCCAAAGGAGACACATTGAAGCGATTCCCACAGATATGGCACAGGTCCCTGGCTGTGCCTTTGGGGGCAGATGCTTGGATGACATATTGCCCTCCCTTCTTTAACAAATCTGCAAAATGCTTTTCTCCATTTCTGTATATAAGTATGACCTCTTCAATGCCACCGAAGAGAACTGAGTCATAAGATAATGAATATAGAAAATTATGAAAAGCCAACACAGGATTACAACAATTAAAACATATATTAAAAGTTTACAATAATCAAGACACGGAAACAACATAATGTCCATTGACAGTGAATGTATAAAGAAAATGTGGTATTTACATATAATGGAATATTAATCAGCCTTAAGAAAAGAAGGAAATACTGCCATTTTCAACAACATGGGTTGACCTAGAAGACATTTGCTAAGTGAAATAAGCCAGACACAAAAGAACAAATACTGCATGATCTCAATTACATGAAGAGTCTAAAATAGTCAGACTTATGGAAGCAGAGAGTGGAATGATGGTGGTCAAGCGCTGGGTGGCAGGGGAGGTGAGTGGGAAATAGAGAGGTTTTAGTCAAAGGGTACAAAGTTTCTAAAATGCAAGACGAGTAAGTCCTAGAGATCCCCTGGACAGCTTTGTGCCTATAGTCAGCAATACTGTGCAACTCGAGGGACAGGCCATTAGTTTCTTTCACTCTTCTTTCTGGAATTTGCTGCCATTATGGAACAGAAATGGGGATCAGCATGAGAGAGGTCAAAATATCATGTTTATCAATAAAAACAAGATTGGACTGCATGCTTACACATGTACTTACCTGAGCTTGCTAAAAATATTGATTTTAACTTACTCCCTCAAAATGCAGTCGTTGAGTGTATGTGTCAAGGGATGGGTGGCAGTACCTTTCCTATATTGCTTGTGGCCTGGCTGTACACACTGTCTGCAGGCAAATGGATGCCAAGAAATTATCTATAAGGAGCTGAGTTGAGCATGTCTATTTTTTTCTTCTGAATTCACTAATCAGATGTCTCTCTCTCTTACCCATACCCCTTGAGGTGTCAGAAGGAGACCTAGAGTGATTTACAAATGGAAGCATTTCTACAGGGAACTGAATGGGAAGAAGTGTCATCCCAGCACTAGGTGCCTTTTACCTCTCTAACTGTTGATTACACATGGGCCATGTAGAGGTGTGCAGTTTGGTCCCTTGCCAAAGGTTCCTGGTGGAAGGAACAATGGGAGACTGAGCTGCAGCTCCCGGGTATTCTCTAGTAGCAATGTATCCACCCAGAGGAAGAAGTGTCATTTTCTATCCACAAGGCAGAATGTGCCTGGGGTAGAGTCTGCCTGGAAAGGCCACCCATTTACAACTTGTCTGCCCAGAGGGAGCATCTATTAAAAACTGGCACCAAAGAGTTCTGACTACACTCTCAGTTATCATAGTTATAGATTAAGAGCTTCTTCTGAGCAATCCCTTTCAAGATCAGAGACTATTTTTTCCTCTTGCATCTTTCTATATCTGCTTTTCTAGAGTCTAATACATCTGACTTCCTGTCTATCACAAATTCTGAGATTACAGTGCTACTAATAGTAATAAACATAAAACATCTCAGTGTCATAAATTTTTAATTTACCAAGTCTAAGTCTCTCTCTCTCTCTCTCTTTTTTAAATTTGAGAATAAGATGCCTTTCACCAAGGATTCCTGAACGCTTTACTTCATTTAAGCACTTCTCCTAGTAAATCAGAGTGGTGGCATTATCTCCTGCCACTTCTTCTACACCTTCAGATATTAAATTGTCACCAAGACTCATTAACAGCTAGATATTCTTTTTTTAGTTGAAGGAGATGTCTAGCAAATGTCTGAAGAACCCAACCCCCTTCTCTTTGTCTCTTGTGTTTAATTTTTTTTTTTTTTAACCAAGTCTTATATTTTCTGCCCTTGCAATGTCTTTAGGATCTTTCTCCTCTTGCTGTCATTATTCTGGTTAAGGGCACTTCAACCTGGATCAATGCAAAAGGCTTCTGACTGGAATCTATGTTCTCAGGTTGTTTTTTTTTTTCTCCTTCTAATTTATTCTGAAATCAACTATCAAATCTCAAAACAGTGCATTTAAGACATAACACTCCTGCTCGAATGCCTACAATGTTTCCCAAGTAACAATAAAATAATGCCCTGACTTCTCAGCTTGACATTAAAGGTTTCCACAAGTAACTTTACAGAGATATCGTCCTTCACTTCTCACTACTTCTTGACAGTAATCCTCAGATCTGGACACATTTACATGGCCTCATCTCTGTGCTGTTGTTTAGAGGCCTTCTCTTTTCTGGCCTCTACACATTCTAATCACACTATCTTTGGCAGAACTTTTTAATTCAACTAGCCACCTTTTTTGAGTATCCATTCTGTAAAATGAATTGTGAAAAATTCAATGACAATAGGCAAAATTTATGCCTAGAAGGGACTTGCGACTTATAGTTTATTGAAGCAGATAGAGAGAACTAGCCAGAACTCTATAATGTGAAGAACATACACTGATATAGAAGGAAAGTGTGACACACTTAAAAAACAAAACAAAACAAAAAAAACAAAAAGAAGAAGAAAAAGTCTTTATGTAAGCTTTGGGAAAACAAGATGAGAAGAGGATATTTCTGATCCGAAAGGTGTTATGGAAGAGGGGCCATTCCAATTGGGTTTTGACAGATTGATAATATACAAACATATCAAGATATGGACATTCTAAGTTAAAAGAATAGCCATAGTGTATGTATGTGGTGGGTACAGAGGAGAAGATATCTGAGATAAGCGTGGCTAGGAAGTTAGAGGGAACAGTGCTGAAAGGTTTACATTTTGCTCTGTAGTCAAGGGAAGATTTTGAAATGTTAGAGCAATGGAATAATACTATAGAATCTGTTGTGATGAGGATACCTTAAGTAGCAATATATCATGGATGGCTTTAAAAGGAGGAGACACTAAAGCTGGCAATCAAGTGGGATGCTCTTGTAAATAATCTATATCATTGGTGAAGAAGTCCTGAACTAGAGAAAGCAGTCAAACCAGAAAGGAAGGGTTAATAGGAAAAGCATTTTTGCAATAGATTCTGTAAGCTTAGAAAGAGACAGAGGGAAGCATTGTACGTTTTGGAGAAACTTTGGTAAAATTTCATAAGGTACTTACTATGTCTCAGGAAATCTGTTGTGAGCTAGAAATATAAAAATGGATATCACAGTTCAAAAGAAAAAATTTAATTTAATCAAGTATAGGAAATAAACAATGCCACACCACTATCTCTATCTATCTATCTATCTATCTATCTATCTATCTATCTATCCATCCATCCATCCATCCATCCATCCATCCATCTACCTACCTACCTACCTACCTATCATCATCACCATCATCATTATCTATCTATCATCATCTGTCTATCATTTTTCTCAGGGAATAGAGATACGAAAGAGATGACTTACTAACATACCATTTTAACTGGTTCTTGAAAAATAAATGGAAATTTGATAAATAAGATGAGGTAGTTATTGGGGTATAGAGAAGAGCTTTAGCAAGCACATAGTGAATTAAAGAATGTGGTGTGTTTTGAGAGTCCCCACGCAGTTGGGGAAGGCAGCAGAGATACCTAATCAAAAGTAAGAAAGAAAATTAGCTACATTGTGCTTAATATTTCAATTCGATCTGAAAGTGACAATAAAACAGCAAAGGATTTAAAACAATGTCTGTGTTTAGAAAGTAACACTGAAGCAGAAGAACTGACTAGGGTGGGGTAGGAAAAGATCTAAGGCCGGCGGTGCAGTAGAGGAGAGCTGCTGCGATAATTCAGGTTCGCTATAATGAAGCTCTGGACTTGGGCAGCAGCAAAGGGAAAGAAAATATGAGATCACACGTTTACGTACTTAATGGAAACTGGTTATAAAGTACAGCCAAGTGTAGAAAGAGGTTAGAAAGTGACTGTGAGGGTTTTAGTATGAATGACTGACTTGATGCTGCTGCCATTAACCAACAAAGAAAATACAGACTAAAGGACAGGATTTTTGCAAGAAAAAGTGAAAATAATAACAGCTATTATTTACTGAGTGTTTATGTACCAGGCTTATTCTAGTACTTTGTGAGAATTAACTCTTTAACCCTCAGAACGGAGTAAGAGGTACTCTCATCATCTCCATTTTACAGACGAAGAAATGAAGGCATAGAGAGCCGAAGTAACTTGCCTAAGTTTTCAGAGCTATTAAGAAGCAGAGTCAGAATTTGAATCTAGACAATATGCTTCAAGAAAATGTGTTCTTAACTTTATATTGCTTACCCTTGTATTTAACTTTGGTACATGGAACTTTGGGTAGAGAGCTGAAACTCTGAAGGGAAGGAAGAGGTCAAAAGTAGAAATGTGGAAATGAGAGTCCATAACATAAAGTAATAGGTTGTCGACATAAAAAAATGTCCAAACTTGTAGAGAATTTTTAGAAGAATTTATTTGAGCCAAATTGATCATTTGCCGAGCAGCAAAATCTCAAGTGCTCCAGGCAGTTTTACAGCTTCTTTTATGCATTTGAAATTAAGGAGGGCTCTTAAAGAAGAGTACATGGAGGTGGAGACTGTATTACAGGATGGTTAACAAGATTATGTGCTCTCCTGAGGGTGGTTATCGCTTATTTCAAAGGTGTCTTATCCTAGATACATGGAAAAAATGAACAGGACTTGGTCAAGGCAAAGATAAACCTTTTACTAAAAAATTATATGCCTGGGATGTGACTACCCACTATGAGCTGGCTAGTTAAGAATTTATGATCAGATCAACGTGTAAGGTTACTTTTCACAGAATTCCTTTTTTTTTTTTTTTTTTTTTTACCCATAAGGTAAAGTAAAAAATGATAAAGGAAGAAGAACAAAGATTTAACTTTATGAAATATTCCTTCTCAGTACTGGGAAGTGGTGTGTGAGTCAAGGAAGACTCAGGTGTGATCATAGATGTAGGCAGAGAGGAAAGTGAGAGCATGTTGTGGAACTCAGGAACATAAGAAAGATGTGTTCGCTAGCACCGAGACCAAGAAAAGATGGTCAGGGATTGATAAAAGGCCAGCAGGTTTGGCATTTGAAGATGAATTCATATCTTTTGAGAAGGCAGTTTCAGAATGAAGAGAAATTAGAGAGCAATAGTTTGGGTAATGCTATGCAGGTACAAAGGGGAGGCTGTATCGATGTAAGAAATGTCTAAACCTGTCCGTTGTTTCTGTGCATCTAGTTCAGACCCCTCCTTCTAAAGTATGACCACCCTCAAGAAAGCACATAATGTTAACCATTCTATAATCTTGCTTTCTTTCACCTCCATGTAATCTTCCTTACGTTCTCTAACTTCAAATACATAAAAGAAGCTGCAAACCTGTTATTCTCTGGGACATTTGAGATCTTTTTTCCTAGCTTATGTCATCAGTTTGGTTCAACTAAACTCTTCTGGAAATTCTTTATAGATTTGGATGTTACTTATGTTAACACTCTGAAAGATCAGGAATTGAGAAGTTGTAGGACAGACTCTAGTCTTTTTAAATTAACTTAACTAATCACAGAGCAGTCATACGAATGTGGTATTAAAAACCTGCCTCAGGCCTTTGCTACAACATGGATAAGATTCATCTAGACCATCTCCCATTGGTAAAGTTCATTATCTTTCAAAGCATCCTTGGCCTCTTGATTCCCTGTACTGAGACTCAGTTTGGTTGTGCCCTACAGCATCGGTTTTTGTGTCTGTGTCCCATAACCACAAGTAAAAACAACTTCCATTCCCTCTCTGGTTTCTGATGGGACATAGTAGCTGGATCTGTCTCTGGTCTTATGCTCTGCATTAAGGAAAAGTAATCAGATAGAAATAATCTTTGAAGATAGCTAAAGGAGTGTGTGTTGGATGACTTCCATCTCCTAAAGGAAGTAGATGAGGTCATTTGCCAACAGAGAATGAAAGTGGTGGTCTTAAGGGTTTGACTAAAATGAAGAAAGTTTGGAAGAATTTAGAGAATTTATTATAAATAAAAGGATTTCCAAGCCGTCTTGAGAGGCCAACCGAGATTAGATATCATAAATTTGTAGTGGAGCCAACTGGCAGTTTCTTGACTTATTCCAGTATTACTTGAAAGTGGGATAACAAGAGCAGAGAAAACATATGGTTGGATTTGTCCAATACTGAGGACTGACAGGACAGCTGCAGAGGAAGTTTGACATGAGTTAATGCATTCTCCGTTACCAGTGAGAGAGGAGAAAGAAGGAGAAATGGGTGACCATGATATTCAGGCTAGTCGGACAGAAAAATGAACCAACTAAAGGCAGAAGCTGTCTAGGAACAGAAAAGAAGAGTGAAGAGAGAAGAGTCTAGAGACAGACTAAAGGACAAAGATTCTCAAGGACAAAGAGTAGGGTTAGTAGGTGTGAGAAAGAGTAGATAAGGCAGAGGGACTGGGCATTTGTTTCAGCTTCCGCATTTATGAGCCTGGTGGTAAAAAGAAAAAAAGAAAAAGTTCAGGCTATGATGAGATGTAACATATGGCTTCCTATGTGTGGATTTCTAGGGTAGAAATAGGCAAAAGGTCATGGTAGTGGAAAAAGTGGAGGAAGTGAAGGCCTAGAATGTTGGAAAAGTTATCAACTATAATGTTGAAACTATCTCTGGGGTGGATTGGAGATAAAATCTGTGAGTCAAGTTATGAAATTCTTCAATGGTGAGAAAATGAACATCGTCATGAGAGATTAAAGAGGCCTGGCATTAAAATCATCTCAACCTGGATGTGCATCCTCAAGTCATGGTCAGCCATGCACTGGCTGGGTGGGAAGATAGTAGATGAAAGAAAAAGAGTAATAAATAGTTTCTTTAAATTGTATTCTATTGGTATAAAACCATTTAAAGAAAATTTTAAAAATAGTATTTTTTATTATATTTAATGCCACTTAAAAGTAATCATTGCTTCTCTTTTTCTCAATAATCGAATGTTAAAAATGTAAAGAAGTTTCTTTTTACCTGAGTAGAGAGTTTTGGTCATATTTGTGTGTCAGGTCTTCCAGCTCTATTGTTGACTTATTATTCATTAAGCTTTATTTTTAGACCTTGGACGTTATTTTTAAAATTCTGGGGGTAAAAACAAAACTCCATGTCTAATATAGGTTTTTGCAGCCACGTATCCAACACATTGAATGAACAACTCTGTCTTCTCTTTCTATTCTCTTCCTGAGAATATTACCCCACATGGAAAGAATTATCAGGCAGCAGTTTTCCAACACTCACAGTGACTGGGAATGATCACCTTTATTGTCATGGTGTTGGAAGATGTCATCTTCTTTCCCATCCAGTCAACAATTGCATTGCCTGTGAGAACGGCAGCTTTGCTACTGCTGAATGGAAAGTCCTGCTAAATGATCAAATCTACTCCCAGCCACTACAAGATTAGTCTCATTTACATATTCCTGAGTATTTTATCCGCCATGCTTCTAAATAAATTAAGATATATGGTTCCAGTTCCTTCGACGATTTTGTCTCACTTTCTCCTTGTTCTCTGATCGTCTCCGAGGAAATACTTTAATATTCTGCTCGATTTTCTTATTCTGTTTCACTCTAGTCAGTAAGGCCCCACTTTAAATGGCTACACCTTGTAAAGATATGTTAATGTGAGTTATCTTTAAAAATATTTTGAAATTAGCACAGCAAACAGTGAATAATTTGGGGGGTGATGTGATTATGTCATTAACTAATTTGTGGTGAGTAGGGATTTCTTGTCATTGGAAGGATTATTCTCACATATTAGATTGATTTGGTTACCTCTCTGATATAATTTTGACCCAAATTGTGTATACTAAAAATATTTTTTTAATCTGGTTTTTGGACAGTTTCCCCTAATTTTCAGCTCTTAACTTGGTTCCAATTAAATTCTCAAAGTCGTATTTCCATCTCACGTTCATGCTCAAAAGTTAGCATCTTCCTAAACTGACCAGTCTTTCAATGTCCATTTTTCAGTCATTAAATTACTGGGAGTCTCTAATGCACTTAGTTTTCTGGAATTCCACTACACAGCAGTATTTCTTATTTATCCTATAATCCTTGACTCAAGTGTCAGCTCCTTCAGGAAACTTTTATGTGTTACCCTCTCTTCCCTCCTGGGCTGAGAGGAGTACCTCCCTTGGGTACTCCTCTCATATTCAGTGTTATCCTGTCCGTGCCCTGGCATGTTGTGTTATAATTATTTGTTCATACTTCAATTTCTACTACTGGATTTTGAGCTTCTTGGAGGTAGGGTAATGTCTTATTCTTCCTCATGTTTCTAGTATTTAAACATACACTAAGCAATCAGGCCATGTATGTTGAGTAAAATAATGTACCCCAAATCACAAAATTCAAGATTTCTTTTTACCATGTGGTCAATGCATTTGGATCCTTAACAACTTCAATAGAGAATAAATAGTAAAGCAATATATCATTTTGATTAGAAAAAAGGCAAGGCAAGTTGAAATTAGATGTTGCATATTGTTGTATCTCTTTAAGCTAATAGACTAGTTTCCTCTACTACCCCTGTAAATGGAAAAACAAAACAAAACAAATCAGGTGATAGTGTCACTGGAGAAAAGAAAGAAACAACTTCAGGTGAATGCATATTTTTATTATTGGAGCCTCAAGCCCAATTTCACTCAGGAGAATTGGCTGAATCACTTGTGAGACAAAAGAATCTCTTGCTCATTTAGGATTAAGGATAAGGCTAGATACACAGCTATTTCATTGCAGCTTTATTCACAGATAGCTAAGGGAGGAAAACAATCCAAATATCCCTTGATAAATAAACGGATTAAAAATGTGGTATGAACATATAATCGAGTATCATTCAGACTCTAATAAAGAAGGAAATTTTGTCACATTATAACATAGATGAAACTTGAGAGCATTGTACTAAGTGGAATAAGCCAGTCACAAAAGACAAATGCTATACGATTCCACTTATACGAGGTATCCAAAAATAGTCTAACTCATAGAAACAGAAAGTAGAATGGTGGTTGCTGGGGGCCGAGGGGAGGAGAAATTGAGGAATTGGTCAATTGGTACAGAATTTTGGTTTCGCAAGATGAAAAATTCTAGAAATTCATTGTACAACACTGTGTATATAGTTAGCACTGCTGAACTGTACACCTGGAAGTGGCTGAGATAGTAAATTTTATGTGGTGATCTTTACCACAGTTAAAATAATCTCAAAGGAAAAAAACCAAAACACTAAGTTAGATGCTGACAAAATAGGTACCTCTGACCTTTTCCCTCATGCCCAAATCTTGATATTGGTTCTTTGGTTCTACAAGCTCTAACGTTGACAGGAAGCATAAAAAAGTGAATCTCTGAGGACGGAGTCTATCTCGTTTCTACAGCAGAATTAGCCTGGCAACACAGTCCATGAATCTTTTACCATGAATCTAATGCTGGTGCCTATAAGGAGATTCAAGGCTCCAGTACTCCCTCTCTAAAGTATGAGGTAGTCTAGGACAGCAGTCCCCAACCTTTTTGCACCAGGGACCAATGTTCCTATGAGAATCTAATGCCTGATGATCTGAGATGGAGCTGAGGCAGTGATACTAATGCTTGGGAATGGCTGGAAATATAGACGAAATTTCACTTGCCTACCACTCACCTCCTGCTGTGTGGCCCAGTTCCTAACAGGTCATGGACCGGTATTGGTCTGACCAGTTTTTGCCCTGGGGGTTAAGGACGGTCTAAGAAGAGGCCCATCCATGCACCAGCTACATAGAGTCGCCACCAAAGATAAAGAAGTTAGACAAGCAACATATTAAGTAATGTAAATTTTATACTGTGGATAATGTAAGCTTCTGATAGCCTTTTAGTATAAACTGAAATGATCAAATATGTGAGTTAATGTAATCACTCTGTTGGAGTGGTGTCAGACATACTAAGGGAAAAGAGATATCTTGGATGGAAAGAGTGTTTAAGTGCACCAGTGTTCTTTGGTTTAGATGGTTAGCTAATCATTGGAACAATAGAGTTAATGTAATGATGGAGGTAAAATGACAAGCCTGGTGGCCTGAGAAAAAAATGGGAATTGAGAAATTGGAAAGAGTAAGTATAATTGGTGTCTTGGGAAGGGAGGCAGGTAAAGTATTGTTTAAAGGTGAGAAAGTTTAGTGGATTTTTCCTGTCTAGGATTGAAGAGACTTAAGCACGCTTAGGCTTGGGGTAAGGCGTAAACAAAAACAAATTGAAGATACAGAAATAGAGGGATAATATGTAGATTTATAGCTCGAAAGATAAATTAAGAAAAAAGAGGAGTGGGGCACCTCTATTTTCAGAACAGGGAGAGAGAAGGACAGATGTGCAATACTGGACTTAAAAATTTCTAAGGCTAAACAAACATCCCAGTTACTCTTTTTGATGTGCAAAGTGACAATTTAGAGCCAACTTTTCATAAGTATTATTGTGTTTAATTTTGTTTGGGCTAATTTAGATTCATCACTTTCTAGCCAAGGAGAATTTGACTAAAGTAATGGATGAAAGTGATTCTTAGGGGTGAGTTACAGATGTTTCTTATTTTTATTGGAAATAAGACACCTAAGACACAAAGGTTTTCCAAAAATGATTTTTATTGTGTTGAGCTTAATGATGTCTTGTTAAATGATCTGGTCTTTCAGAGAAACACTAACCCAGGGCTGAGGTCAGTCCAAGGAAAGCCAGTGAAGGACATGTCTAAAGAAAAATAAAATTGCTTAAATAATGTAGAATGTGGCTTGGGCTGAAATTCAAATCATTTTCTTATTAGATAATTTCTCAATGATCTCTTTACAGAGAGACTGGAAGTTTGGAAATCTTTTAAAAATGTTGTTTGTTGAAGTTATTTCATGATGATTCAGTTTCTATTTCTGTTCGGAGTACTAAGATTATTTATAATCTTATAACTACTTTTTTCCTCAGCTATTTTTAGAACATTACAAAAGAACTCCCTCAAAAGGGTAAATTGCTGACACCCTCTTCATATTAGCTTGACTCTTCTTTCTTATTTAATATTTTTTATTATGTAAATAACGGTATCAGAAAATTCTCAATGCCAGCTTCTGTTGAGATGTGAAGGGCAAGAGATACAATCTTATTACAATGCATTGCTTTATAGGGAACACTAAAGCCCACTAGAACAACAACAACACGTAGCCATAAAATGATTAAAATGTCCCTGGTAATAAAATTTTGACCCTAAATTACCAACAGCAACTGCTGTCTTGTAAGCATCAACCACTACCTGTCACTGTGGAAGGTGGGGGTGGGGCGGTGAAGTATTATGAAGCACTAATGCATACGAGATAAATTCTCACATGTAGAAGGAGATAAATGATGTCATTTTCCATTATAAAATATAACACAGTCTCCAAAACATCTGATTCTTCACATACACTTTGACTATCTTTTTGCATCATTGAAAGAACATTGTGACTTCTCAGACAGAGCATTTAATGTTAAAATACTTTATCAATAAATGATCTTTAGCATTCTCCTCTTCCTCAAGATGATTTGTTTTTGAACAGGAAGATAGAACTGTCTGAACTGAAATATATATGTAAGTATATATGTATGCATTATATGTAATTGATTTTTCTTATATGATTATTGTAACAGCTTGAAACAATTCTGAAAAATATAAAAATAGAAATAATCATGTGAAATCTATTGTTTTAATATTAATAAATTAATTGTAATTTTGTTTCAATAAATGCCCATTGAGCAACTACTATCCCCAGGACATTATGGTTGGTTCCTGGGCTAAAGCAGTGAGCAAAATTAGCTAACAACTGTTTGGATATTTCTTAGTGAGTGTGGTTTTATGTGAGTGTGCATTCATAAACACACATATGTAGTTTATATAAAGAGATAAACTATAACTCATTGCCCACAGCTTTCTTTTCTCAGGAACAGGAGACTGTGATCATATTAATTTGTCAGTACACATAGAGCAGGGCATCACTTTCCTTGATTGCATAGTTTTTTATTGACTAGATGTCTTAGATTGGGTCCCCTGGTAAACAAAATCTGAGACAGAGATTTGTCATGCAGTAGGATGATAGAGGAATGGTCTTATGAACTCCTATGAGAGAGGGAAAGAAGCAGCTTTGGTTACAATGAAGAATAGAATTGCAATGGAGTTGCAACCAAGATCTCATACAATCACAAAGGGAGCTCCAGAGCTGGCATAGCCCTTCAAGGATGTCCCCAGTCGAGGCCAGGCCTTTACATCCCCACATCAACTAGTCAGATGAGAGCTTCATTAGCCAAGGGCATTACTGAAGAGGAACACTTACATAAACTGTTGGCAGGCAACTTTCTTAGCAATTGAAGGAATAGACATTGTAAGGTTTCTATTTTTTAAATTGTTTTTAGGGTATGTTTCATGGCCCAAAATGTTGTCTATTTTGTTGAAAATTCCATGCGAGCTTGTGAAGAAAGTGCATTCTGTTGTTTTTAGGTGAAACAGTCTGTAGATATCGAGCATATCCAGTTGATGGATGGTGTAATTGAGTTTAACTAGGTCCTTAGTGATTTTCTACTGGTGTTGAAATCTTCAACTATGGTATAGGATTCATCTCTTTCTCCCTACAGTTATATTCATTTTTAACTCATGTAGTTTGGCACTCTATTGTTAGGCACATATGTATTAAAAATTGTTATGTCTTCTTAGAGAATTGACCCTTTATCCCCAATAATTTTCCTTACTTTTAATTCTGCTATATCTGAAATTAATACAGCTGTTCCTGCTTTCTTTTAATTAGTGTTAGCATGGGATATTTTTCTTTACACATTTACTTTAAATTGATCTGTATCTTTATATTTCTTATAGTCTGTATAGAATTAGGTTATTTTTTTTTATCTGTTCTGACCATTTCTGTTTTTCACTTGGTAAATTTAGACTACTGACATTCAAAGTGATTATTGAAAATGACTGGATAAAGAAGATGTGGTACATATATACAATGGAATATTATTCAGCCATAAAAAAGAATGAAATACCATTTATAACAACATGGATAGACCTAGAGGGTACTATGCTAAGTGAAATAAGTCAGATGGAGAAAAACAAATACCATATGATCTCACTTATACGTGGGATCTAAAGAACAAAATAGACCAACAAACAAAACAGAAACTGACTCATAGATACAGAGCACAAACTGATGGTTGTCAGATTAGAGGGGGTTTGTGGGGGACTGGATGAAAAAGTGAAGGGATTAAAAAGTATAAGTTGGTAGTTACGAAATAGTTATGGGGATGCAAAGTACAGTATAAAGAATATGGTCAATAATATTGTAATAACTATGTAGTGACAGGTAGGTACTAGACTAATGAGTAGCACCACTTCTTTATAAATTACATAAATGTCTAAGCACTGTGTTGTACACCTGAAATTGATATAATATAATACTGAATGTCAACTGTAACTGAAAAAAATAACAACAGTGATTATTGATGTAGTTGAATTAATATCTACCATATTTATTACTGTTTTCTATTTGTTGCCTTTGCTCTTCGTTCCTATTTTTGTTTTCCACTCTTTTTAGGCCTTTGTGGTTATAATTGAACAATTTAAATGATTCCATTTTTTCTCCTTTCTTAGCATATTAGACTTTTTAAAACTTTTTTTATTGGTTCCCTTAGAGTTTGCAATATACATTTTCAATTATCCAAGTCCACTTTCAAATAACATTATGCCAGTTCATGTATCATGTGAGTACCTTGTAATAACAACAAAATAATCCTAATTTATTCCTCCTGTTATTCATTTCACTTATATATAAGCATAAATATATATATATTAGCATATGTATGATATATACATAAGTATACATAATCAAATACATTTTTGTTATCACTGTGGCTAAGGCCAGGTAAAAGCCTTTAAAAATACATTTCCTCCAACCAATATAGTAAATCAAAAATAATATCACATCCCAGAGAGAATAGTAGAGATGAGTGACACCTTTTAGGACATAAAGGACACAGAGATGTTTCTCATCATATACCCTTTTAATTTACCAGACTTTTTTCCTACAAAAACCAGACAGATTCTGGCGAGCAACAGAGGCCTGCTACAGACTCAACCAGGTGGTAGTTCTAATTAGATATGCTGTGGCTGATATGGCAAATTTGTTTAAATATATTAACACAGACTTGAGCACATGGTAGGTATATGGTTATTTTTTATCCCTATCAGGAAGGAAATAGTTTGATCAGAGATCAGAAATAGTTTGCATCCATTTGGGGCAGAACAGTATATAGAAAGTCTTGGGTGTATTATTCCTCCCGCCCTCTGTCAGGAATCTGGATTGTTTTGACTTTCTACAGAACATCATATTGATCCACTATATCGATAACATTATGTTAATTGGACAAGAAAAACAGGAAGTAGCAAGTACGTTGGAGGCCTTGATGAGAGCTATGAGCTACACAGGGTGCTGATAGACATTCTGAACATCAGGAGTTTTTAGAGGTCTAGTGGTCTGTACCTACTAGAACATCCTCTTTAAATTAAAGGAGGCACATCTTGCACCACCCACCACAAAGAGGGAAGAACGAACCTGGCAGTGCTGAGCAGGCTCTTGAGACAGCATGTTTTATTCTTGAGAATATTGCTCCAATCCATTTCCTGAGTGAAAGAAAAAAGCTTTCAAGTTTGACTGGGACACAGAAAAGTAAAGGGCTCTGCTGCAGATCCAGGCTGCTTCTCACCTGGCCCTGCATTTGGGGTCCTATAACCTGCTATTAGATGTGCCCTTAAGACAGAAACTATTACAGTAATCTAGGTAAGACTAGGTAGTACCTTGGACCAAAATGGTAGAGATAACAGTGGCAAGAAGTGGCTAAATACATTTTGAAGGTAGAGCTAAACGGATTTGCTGATTAATTGGATGTGGCATATAAGAATAAGAGATGAATCAAAGAGGGCAACCAAGTTACCTATCACAGATATTAGTGTAAATATCAGTGTAGGTATCACGTCCAGATTGAAACTGTAATTTCCTAGAGAGCAGCAAACATATTTTATTTGTCTCTTGACTTAGCTTAATGTCTGGTGCATAGTAGGCCCTAAAAGAAAGTTTGCCTAGGGCATTTTAACACAATGCTGCACTTGCAGTATTGTCACTGAAAATATTGCAATACATTTTATTCACTTAAATACAGATTAATTAAAATGTTGAGTAATTATTTAGAGTTGTAAACATTTATATTCTTGGCTTTTTTTTTTTTTTTTGGTACAGAAAAATAGGAGATAAATAAACAAGACATGACCTGGAATAGTTCAGTGTTATTTTTCCTGATTCCAAAAGCAAAATTATTGATTTTATTTTTATCATGGCTAGAATAAAACTAACATTTGTCATCTCTGTCTTTTAGCACTCAGCTCATGTGGAACTATTAAAAGTTCCCCTTATAGATTGTGCCATAAATAAAACAGAGTTGCAGTATATGTTACAACATACCCTTTTAGAAGAGTAGACAAATGTAATCTATATGCTGTAATGTTAGTATGACTAAGACATTTGGGTAGAGTCAGTAGAGATAGTGATGAAGATACTTTATGGATGAATTATGCATCAGTTGTTTTTCTGAAAAAAAAATAGTAGAGATGAACTTTATTTATGACTGGATTTCTTTAAAAGGGTTAGAAAGGTTGCTGTTTTATTGTATGCTCTAGATTATCAAATCAATATTTATACATTGTCCTATGTTAATGCAATTCTATCCATTTGTTAAAAATAAATGGTAAAAAGTGACCTAGTTATAGTGTCCCCAAGTCAACTCGCCTATGGGTAGATATTGGAAAACTAGTAACATAAGATTTCTTTTTTCCAATGGTATTTTAGAGTATCTAGTGAATACATTACTTAGGTATTGTCACCCTCCCTTCTATATTTATTCTCTGGCCACTTGGTACTTCCAAGGGTCCTTATCTATCATGTAATGATTCTTGAATTAGTGTCTGGAGTCCTTGTGAAGAAATATTTCTCTTTACAAAGTTACAAGATTTATTAATAAGCTTTAGATGTCAACTTCACTTTGATCTGTGGATGTTTTGTCCCACCCCCATCCCTTTCTTATGAATGAAGAAGGTATTTTTGTCCACTTGCACATTTGTCTTTAGTGTTCTTTTTAAAACTAAGATGATAGATTGTCATAGCCAAGATTCTCTTTTGGATAACATTAATTTAACTGGCTCAGAACTAAATAGAAACTACTAACCCCTTTTCACGTGAGTTCTCTGTCCAGTATGAGAAAAATAACTCAAAAGTGCCTTCTCTGATTTTCACCCAGAGTAGCTATTATGGTAGTCTGGTAAGAAATTCATCAGTTGAACCCACCATTTGTCTCATTTGATTGGGAATTATCTTAAATCATTCTTGTTTAACAATTTAATTCCAGGAAGTTCAGGTATATTTCACAAGAACCCATTTACCAATAATGACTATAATTGCTTTTTTTGTATTACTTTTAGGTGGCTTTCTAAAAGGGATATGAATCATGTAGATGCTTGGTCAAGAGAAGAGGCAATAGATTTAGGTTTTAAATGTAAACAAAAAAATTTCTAAATCCCCTAGTATGGGTTGTGAAGGCACTTTTGCAAGATACATGATCATTATAATGGACACCGAAATTCTATTTATGGCTTAATTTTCCACCAACAGTATCATTGAAAAATTTACTATTACTTCTTCTAAAACATTCATAGAATATGCTCATTAATAATAGAATATCTGCTAACATTGGGCGAAATAGACAATTGAAAAATTTTCACAATATTGAAACAACTGTTTATTGAAACATATAATTAGTAACCATTGGTACCTAGGTGATTGAATATAAATCAGAAAACATTAAATGTACACTTATTCTAAAACTTTATCATTTTAAACTATTTTATAGTTCCTTATAAGCATATAGTGTTTATATTTGGACATTTTATTAGATTTCACAAAGAGTAATTTTATACATAACTGAATGACATAAGATACCAATAAAACTACCCTTTAAGAGATAATATCTTTTGTAAAAGGAACTGTAGGGAAAGAGATTCATCCACCCAGTGATCTGATACAGTTTATGAACAAAGCAAAAGTTTAATTCTCATTGCACTTATAATAATGGGAAAGAAAAAAAGGAGAGCAAATTATATTATAATATTAATTCAGTGTCTACTTCTCATGTGAAACACAGAACCACAATCAGGGATTTCAAGCTGTTTAGTATATCCCATTAGAAAAACATGGAAGAATATAAGAGAAACAACATGTCATCCAACTTCAACATAGGCTGCTTACTTACATTTTTAAAAAGTTTTCAAGAAAATAAATTATAAAAGTTACTTTTACTTAGATTCTTTTTTTCTAGTTACAATTGATTTATATTACATTCTCGTTGAGTTTCCTAAGTATATAAACAGTAATTTTAACAAATCATTTTTTGCTGATGATTTTTCTTTAATTTTTTTTTTATCATCATGAGGAGTAGTGAGCAATACTCAACCAAATCCTTCCTAAATTCCTCGACCTTCGCCCTTTTTATCAGTGGACTTTGACTAAATTAATGTTGGTGATAAAATACAGCACCAGACAAGTTTTGATATGATTTTTTCTAATGAGAGAAAGTGTTTATAGTGTTTTAGAAAAAATATAAATCATATAAATTAGTATCGTTACTGTTGAAATAACTGCAATTGCAAAATATGTGTTTCTTTTTTTGTGGGCATTGTATTAGTCAATTCTCTCAATAGCTTACTTATGTCCTTGAAAGGTTAATATAACTATATCTTAATTTAAAAATATTTTTAAAGGCTTATTTATTATTTATTTTAAACCAGTTCAGTTCATCATTTCAACTGTGATAATATAAATGATGGAACTGAGATTTATTACAGATTCTTTACTTGTAAAACAAGACTTTTTTTGTGCTGGATAATATCACATACATATACATAACCTTCATTTCAAAGGTGCTTTAGAGTTCATAAATTTCTTTCTCAATTATCATCCTGTTTGGTCCCCCCAATAACCTTGTTAGGATCTAAGGCAAATGCGATATTCTCATTTTTTACTTGAGTAACCTGAGGCTAAGGAAAGTTCACCAAGTGATTTCATCAAGGCAAAAACTAAGTTGAAGTGTAGCAGGTACTCTGAGTCTTCTAACTTTAATAATGTAAAGCTCTGGGTTGGGAAAATATAACAGGCACTGAAGGAAGCAGACAAACTTAGGCAAGGAAGTGTCCTTAAGAACATAATTTTTTCTAGGAGTAGATTGATTAAGGAAATGTTCATAAAGATATTTATGTTCATAAAAATATTATCAAAATAAATTCAACTAAATCCCAAGATCATCAATTCCATAGGCTCACTTTCTACCATATTTAGGACTTAACATATATCAAGAAATCACATCTACTTTAGGGTCAATAATTCTTGCTTTCAATCTCTATCATTTTGGTTTTGTGAGGAATAAAGCAACATATATGAGAAATTCTCTGAACTTTATGAAATGAAGGTCACCATATAAATATTGGTATTATCATCATTAACATTTATAATGCCTGTCACCTCCCTACCTCATAGATGCATTGTGAACATTTGAATGAGGTAATGTCTGCAAAGCCTTACAGGTTTTGTAAATGAGAATTAAGATATAAATACAAAATGTTTTTATCAAAGTATCAGGTGAATCTAGTCTAGACAGAAAGTAATAAAATTTAGTTAGTGAAGAAGATGCTGACAGCTTTTTGCAAAGAATACTGGTGATTGGGTACCACTGGTTTAGATTTTGAAATATAAATCTTCATTTTCTTGAAATCATATTAGCCTTAATTAAAAATTTAAATATGAATCTTTTGACTACTTTATCCAGAGCAAGTTTATATTTAAAAATCCCACTAAAAAAATAAATTTGTGTTATACCTATGTTATAAGAAAAAGTCAAATTCTGTATAAAGTAAAGTTTGTTGCTATTTAATTCAATTGCACTCTTTGATCTTTTTATTTTCTGTATTTTTTTTTTTTGTGATGAGACTTCTGTGTATATAATAGAACGAGTCTACTGAGGTCATTAAGTTTTGTCATTTAATAAGATTATTTTCTTTTTTCATCCATCATTCTGTGATCTTACATTAATTTACAGGTACGCTAAAATACAGTTTCAGAATGCATATACAGTAGTCATCATCTCCCTACTCAAAGAAGAATGCTCTTTTAAAAATAGCATTTAGAGACATCAGTAATAGAACCAGGCAGACTATTTTAAGAAATGTTGTTTGAAGATTTTCTTCTGCTGCTTACTAGTTCCTCTGCCGTTGACTGTTATCTTAGCAAAACGATCATCTCCTCACAGGGTATCGTGCAGAGTCACATTCAAGGAGTTTAATATGTATTTCTGTGATGATAATTAGCTTTATTCCCATTGACAATGGATTCCTAAAGTAAATGAATTAATTAAATGGTTTGTCCCTCTCAGTAAAAGAAAAAAAAAAAGACATCAAATTTTTAAGTTGGAGTCTTCATTACAAGGTAAAAAGATTCCTCCTTTAGGATCTAGTCTTTAAATCAAATTGTATCTTTAGACACAAGTTTTAAAAATAGCCTCTATGATCTCACAAAGACAAACGTACCACAGACACTTCTGTTCTAGACCGTCATAATGATATCACAATACCTAGGGGAACAATATGAGAGAATTGGGGTGCCTTTATGCTGAAGTAACTTCAAAGTCAAATTGAGGGCAGAAATTGGGGAATATTTGTGTGCAGCCTCTCACAGACACACACAATAAAGGGCATCATTTTTACTTGAATCATTTAGATAACTAAAAAAAAATTACTTAAGGACTGCCTAAATTACAAAGACTACAGCCCCAAATTGTCTCAGGGCAGTGGAGAAAAGGTTACTTTTTGAAAATATCAAATTAGGTTTCAAGGCCTTACTATCTAATGATCACTGGGAATAATAAACAAGATAAGAGTCCCAGGGATTGAGTTGCTTTCTCTTTCTACCTCAGATATGCTTAGATATCTTCTGATTCTTTAAAATCTGAAAAGTCAGGGGCTAACCAAAGTCACCTGCTATTTAAAAGAAAACTTTAAACGTGTATGGAAGTTATTTTAAAGTTGAATAGTCACAGGAACTTTCCTGAATAATTTCTTTGACATCTACATATTCAATCAGTATTTTTCCGTTTCTAGTATCCAACTCATGCATTGAATCTGGATTTATCTTCACCCCCCACCCCCTTCCCCATTGGAGGAATAATTGCTGTTCTTTTCAAATCTCCTAGGATAGTCTTCTGCTCTGCAAAGTTGTAACAAGATGTGACATTCAGTCTTAGTTAATCAGTGTTCAGCCCAAACCCACAGTGGCGGGGAAGGAGGTGGCACTTACAATTTGCCCATGACACTGACCAGGTTTTTAAGGAATAAGAGTGAGGGAAAATAGCATAAAATACTTAAATTTTTATGGAAAAGGTGTAACTTGGTGAAAAAGCACCATCATAAATTCCCAAAAAGTGTATCTTAATGATACACTTAGAGTAAATCATTTGCCTTGAGAGACAGGAGGTCTCTAGTGACCTGCATTGCAGCCACATGAGACTCCTAGACTAGCTACTTTCAGCTAAATGTACTCTCATATTAATATTTTAAAATGCCATAATGCCTCTCTGAAAACCTCAGAGGACAGATACATCAATTTGCGAGGTCTTCACTCCAGGAAATAGAAACAGGGATAATCTGCCATTAAAAGAAATAGTTCATTATGTCTGCTTCTTGGGAGCACATAAACTATGTCCCTCACATACTTAAGTTGCAAATCCTCACTTTAATGTGAAGGGGAACACCATGCCCCAGAGCTTTATTGTCCCACTGTTTATTAGTACAAAAAGGTTTGTTGTGGTATGAAATCTTAAGCAGTAATCAATCAGCTTCAAAGAGTCTTTACCCCGAGCCAGATTCATTACAAATAAATCAATTAAACATAAAGTTTCTATTTTCGGGAGGTTCACAATGCAGAATAGAAGCAAATGCATCACAGTTAGAGAAAGAAATTTTCCTGGAGCAATGTCTCTTCACAAAGGGCTCTTTGCCTTTATTTCACCATGGAGCACAAGCTGTAGTTCGCTCTTTTATTTTTGTTAATTGCAGACATTCTTCTTCTTAGCATATATTTTTCATCAGGGAAAAATCACATTCATACGAAAAAGATATGTGGGAAGCTAGAAATATTGCTCGAGGCAGGAAAAATAAACAATTCGTTTGTGTCTTCTTGTCATTATCAACCTGAACCTCTGATGAGGATTTGGGCAATTTTCACTCTCAAAGCTTTATTGTATTTTTTTCCAACCTCTATGCTAAGATTCTTTTTACAGTGAAGGCAGCTCAAAAAAAAACAAAACAAAACAAAACAAAAACCAAAAACAAACAAACAAAAAAACAAAACCAAAAAAAACAACCAACAAAAACAAACACCTCTTACTACAAGCCTTCTTTATCAGACTAAAGAACTATGCATTCTAAACCAGACAGCCTCTTTGATTCACTTTGGGGTGTGAAAATGGAAGTTGCAGAGACATTTTTCAAGCATTCTTCAGTGACTTCCTTAATTTTCTCATATATTTTTCTTACTGTGTTTTTAATTAAATTAGCTGTTTGCAGAGATTCCCAGAAGTGAAAGCTTTTGACTGTGAGAGAAACCAAACCCAAATGATTTCTTACAGAAATATAGTCAAAAGTTTCATGCCATAGGCAGTAGGGTGGGAGAATAGTATGTGGGGTATGAGGAGAGGCAGTTGTGAGGGTGAGAGCAGATCTGCCTTAAAAATTATTCTGCTTATATAATAGACGCTGGCCAGTCCAAACTCAAAAAACAAACATATGAAAAGGCTTCAGCACCCCCAATTAAGTATCTTTCTCTCATCAACCAGTATGAACAGTTGTTTTGATGACATATGATCTGCTCTACATATGGTGACCTGTGACAGTGCACTTCTGAAGCCGTCCCTGAGACAAAGGTAGAGAACTGACCAAATATAATAGTACCACTTTCTCTGAGGTAACACTCTCTGGCTTTCTCCAAGCAAAGTACTTACTTAGTAGGAAGTATAAAGCTTCCCATTAAACATTTTCTCTTAAGTAACCAGATGGTCTTTTAGAGAGGGGGGGGGGGAAATGCCACCTTTTCCCAGGAGTTGACAGTGTGCTCGCACTAATTTGTCCGTGATGAGGTTGTATCAAGACCCACCCTCACCCCCCTGGTAATAAAACACCTGCTCCGAAAATAAACAGAACTTGCTGGAAAGAATGAGAAAAATATCCCCTTGAGCCATTGGCAGGCTCGTCCATTATGCCTCAAAGACTTCTCCCAATGCATTGCTTTGGAATGTGCATTTCTTCAATTTTATCATTCTCAACAGAAGCTTTTTTTTTTTCTGATAATGTGTGGCAATACTAAAAGATACTAATGTCAACAACAAATTAGCTAATATTTATACTGTTAGAATATGAATGCTCAAGGGAATAATTAATTTGTAATTTAATCAAGCAAGCCAGAATGTTCCATGGTTATTTTTATTATTCATGAATGGAGAGCATGTATGTATTTTGTAGACGAGTGCTTTATCTGTGAAAGCAAATACATTTTCCTTCACATTTGTTGTAGAAATGTCTACTACTAAACCAGATATTTAGTTATTTCCAAAGAATTCTAAACTTTCTAAAATTGGCTTGAAACATATTTCAGATGCTTTTAGAAATAATCTATATGTGTTTTACTTACATTCTTTGATCTAAAAGGTCTTTCAGGTGAAATACAGAAAATACTTCTTTAAAAGTCACAATATGTAAGTTAGAACCCACATCAGGAAACAATGAATAAAACATTAAGTACAAAGGAATAATTAAGTTATTTTTATAAAGGCAGTTGATTCAGAGTACGACCAATAAAGAAGCTTTTGCTACTTCTTCCTACATCTTTACTGGAATTATCTCACAACGATGGAAGATCATTGTGTGTTATCTCATAAAAAATGAGGACCATTTGAGGAGGTTTGGAAATAATGACTTTTATAAAATATTCTTCTCTTTTTGTAGAAAATTCTATTAGCGGTTTAGATTTTCCATTCTTCATCATTAAGATATTTAAGAAGTATAATTAGACAAAGTAATTTATCACATACCAGATTCTTAAAATTCACAATACTTAAAATGTGTGCTCTTAATTGCTTCTCAAAAACAGATTTGCTTTGGCTCTTTTAACTGAATTAGTGATGAATCAGTTTGGTAAAATGAGTCAAATCAAAAAGGTAGACATAATCTAAATAATAGGATGTTCTTGACAAATAGACTATCATGAAACCAAACAGAAGTTTTTCATGATAGTCTATTCTTGACAAGTAGACTATCATGAAAAACAAACAAAAGTAAAAGTAAACAAACAGTGAGGGTAGTGATGATAAAAGAGATAAAGAAGAAGAAGATAAAGAAAGTGTGATTTTGGGCATTATTGATATTGAAAATTTCTTTTTGACTGTGAATAAGCAACAAATGAACGAACTAACTTCTTAAGGAAAAATCTGAATTATGGGAGTTAAACCGTGAACTATATCCCTGTATGCTATTCGCGCACAGGAAAATATTTATTTTTATATTTGTTATGATAGAAATGTTTGTTTCTAATTATTCAAAAAATAGGCTATTCAGCTGCTTACAGAAAAGTTCAAGGGTAAAGATACTAAAGATTCTGATTATATAATTTGAGAGAAATTGGCCTACTATTGATAATCTATTTTAATTACAATGTTGATATGCTGAAAGTTTTTCAGAAAAATTAATTAAATGGAAATTTTAGCAATATTTTGAAAGAGAAATGAAGGTTGATAAAGAAATAAATGTCCTAAATTATTCTTAAGCATTTTCTCAGTAATGTAAATAGACGTCTGAGTGATTAGTAGGTTAGTTGTGCCTGAAGTCAGTCTGCTGCTTAAGTGTGTTAGACTGAGAGGCCAGACCTGCCAGTTAGTGAGGAGAAAGTTGATAAAGAGCTTTGATGCTAAATCCAATGAGCCCTTATGTATGTAGTTTAGAATATAGAGAATTTCTTTTTTGTTAACTGATCAGTTTATACGTTATCTCTATTTTAACAAATTATTTTTGGGTAGGCAGAGTAAATAGGATCGTAAAAACAGGTGTCCGTCACTCAGAAGAGGCTTTAAAGAGTTCAGGAGCTAGAGGATTTTTTTCCCCTTGGAGGTATATATCACGTGGCTCCCTGATTCTAGCCGGGGAAAATCCTTTATCTGGAAAGCATACAGAAATTGTCATATGACTGTGGATCCAGGAGCAAAATGTCACTTTGTCACCCAGAAAACTTTGCGCCTCCATATAGTCTCTTATGAAATTATTCTTTAGGTAACTATGGCTCCATATCTCCTTTGTTGTGGTGAGTAATTTTGAATCCTAAGACTCTGCACTGAGGTTTCCTATGATCTATTACATAAACATATTGCTTAAAAAAAATTAATGCATTTTCTGCTGAGTCTGACTGAGAGTATAGTCTACGTGCTTTACCATGTATTTCTAGGCTTCTTAGAAGCTGACATCAAGAGATGGGATGATTAGTTTTCTTTCTCAACCATAGAAACAGAGCATTAGGTACATGTTTGGACCTGACTAGATCTGTTGAGAGGTGGCCAGTAGGGAAGATTCTCAGAAGACAGTTGGATCAGAGTGCTGTGAGTTCTTTGCCCTATAATAGAAGGTCACGTATAGTATTAGAGAAAAATTTCATTTTGTCTCAGTCTCATGAAACCTCTGAGTTCACCATTCCAGTTAAATGTTCCAACTCAGGTTTATTAGTGTTAAACTACAGAATATGTTTAATGGGGAAATTCTAGCATACTCACTTATGAAGACATTCATACATACAAAAGATAATCATTAACTATTCATTGGCTTGAGAATAAAGATATTATTTAATTTCTAAGGCCACCAAATAGAGAAAGTAGATATCAGAACCAGAATGAAAATATTGGTAAGAAGGTGGAGGCAATAGAGAACGTCTAGCAGGGAAAGAAGAGAGAAAAAGACAACGGCAGAAAAGGAAAAAATTTCAGAATTGAGTAAAAGAAATATGTTTTTCCAAAGTACGTTTTTGAGAGCAGTGGAAAAGGTTCATCATGAGAAAGAGTGAGGTGGTAACGGCTTGTGACTCTGAGAGGCACGAGGGGGTCAGATCCTCCCGAAAGGAAAGAGGGAGCTTTGGAAGTTGGACAGAGCCTTGAGTCTGGAGGAGGAACTCATGTGACCATTTTGCTCCCCTAAGGAAAGTAAATGATGAGCTAATCTGTTCTGAGTGAGAGAGAGGAGGCGTACACTGGAGTTTGAGGAGAGCTAAGATATCTAGAATTGTTTCTGTGAGGAATATGTGAGAAGATTCATATGAGACCAGGGAAGAGTTAATCAAGAAATCTGAGAGAGCCACTCAGAGCCCAGTTTGAGTGAGAATATTCTGATTTTGATTCTATTTTTAGGCTTCTTTGACCTACTTTGAAATCTCCCAAATGCTCACAACTTTTCTGCTTTCTCCCAGACCTTCACTGTGAGGTCAGACACAACCTGTTTGCCTTCTGGGAAAAAAAATATGTTTCAAACCTTCCCAACCTCCAAAAACAGATTGCATTTGCTTCTTGCATCATATCAAACTAATGTGGTAAGTGTACAAATATAAAAAGGAATACTAATTACTTTGCCTATCCCCACAGGGTCTTTTAATTGTTATTTCCCACCCCCAATCCCCGCCTCAGGAACATTATTTTTCAATAGTGTAATTTAGAAAACATTTCTAAATCCTAGACAAGAAATACAAAGTTAGGGGAGTTTCGGGCAGGGTGGAGTGTTTGCGAGGCAATCTATCTGGGCAGTAGATTTTGAAGGATTCCTTACATCACATCACATCACTGGCCACAGGTAATATAAAATATTTGTGTGTTTATATATATATGCATATATACAATATCCACCTGATTATATTATAACTATTACTTGTGCATTAGGAATATTTTTCTTTCCTGAAATGCTGGAGAGAGAAGATTGTGCTGTGGCTGTATAAATATTTCTTTCTGATTGTGTAGTGTATAAAAATAAAATGACACTTTTAAAATACTTTACCCTGAAAACTTTTCTATTACTCAGGGAAGCTCTTCTTAACTGCTTCCTTTGAGTTTGGTTTGTGATTTACTGGGACCATTTAGAGACAGCTCATATTTTCTAGACATACTGTAGATATTTTAATGCCTTAATCAATTTTTGCCACTTTAGTTCCTCTACTGGGCTAGATTAATCTTCCCCGAGGTTCCCAACTTTCAAAGAAGATCACTTATCAAAATCATCTTTACAGGAAAAAATGAAGCTGCAATTAAAAAAACACACTCATCTCTCCCAAGTCATATATCACAAATATTGTTAACTATGATATAAACAGCCTTTAGAATAAAGACTTCAAATAAATGTATTCAGTTCTAGAAAAATGTATAAAAATGAATATTGTTTGCTTTTCAATTTAAATTAATTTTATTTTTGGATTTACTCCAGTAATGTATTACAATATGTCACTTCCAAAATAGTAGAGATGTCATACTCAGAATTTGTGATAGGGATGAAAATGAGGCTTTAAAGCAGGGAAAACGAAAGAAAGTAAGAGAGGGCATGGGAACCCCTCTATAAACAAATCCTCGATATCTAATTTTGAGAACATCTTATTCAGTAAGATTTTGAATTTCCCTCAGCTTCTATTTCCACCCTGAGCTTCTCTGGGCTCATGTGGTTTCAGCATATATGTGTTCTCTCCTCTTGAGAACAGTCTTCCCATTTTGCTTTCTAAGAAGTCCTCCACTGTCATACAAAGGGACTTAGAGCAAAGGGAAAGTGGTTGTTTTACTCTCCTTCTGTAAGAGCAGAGACAATAAATTGGATTGACTCTTTTTTTCCCTCCATTTTTCCCCAGAAGTAAAAGGGTTCCAGGAATACTGATCCTGACTAGCTTATCAAGGCAAAAAAGGTATTTGACTCTCAACATTTCCCCTATGATACCATTCCTCTTGGGTAACTATCAGTAAAGAAAGAAATCATATTTTTCATTTAGGCATCAGCTAAAGCTACTATTCCAGGTCCTCTTGATGTCTGTATTGATACGTGTATATGAAGATGGGTTTAATTGGCAGTCCGGCCTTAGATTCCCCAAATAATTCTCAAAGAAATATTTTCAAATGCTAGAAAATTTGACAAGGGCATTCATTTTCATAAAATGAGTAGGTAATGAATCCTACTCTGGAGAAAAAGCAAGAGAAAAGGAAAACTTAGGGATGAGAGTTAAGAAAATTGGGAGAGATGGATTTTTGGCTGAACTCCAGTGTTTACTTTTTGAAATCAGGTACACAGTTTCAGTGGGCCTCAGTTTCCACAGTTGTTAAATGAGGAGTTCGAGCTAGAGTACTCTCTGGAATTTCTCCTAGCACCGAGTCTGTGTTTGGAAGTAGCAGCTTTAACCATTCAAAAAGGGTCTACAACAACAAGGACATTCGTATAAAGAATTATACAAATATCAACTCCTTGACTTCTCAATGTCTCTGATTTACCTTGAGGCATTTTTTTTTAAAAAAAAAATACATGCACATATAGCTAGGTGACACCTATATTTTCTTTCCTTGCTTTTCTATACCCAGGATTGCTTAGTAGAGCTGAGTTCATAGTAGTGCACTGAAGTCAGTTTGATAGGGCAGCTTGTGACCATCACTTAGAAAACAGAATTGGATGCTAGACATTCTGAGTGGGACAGTGGTGCTCATTCCTGCTCTTTTAAATTGAGGCTGCATGTCTGGAAACCACGGGTAGCTT
The DNA here is from genome assembly GCF_014176215.1 of Rousettus aegyptiacus. NCBI lineage: Eukaryota > Metazoa > Chordata > Mammalia > Chiroptera > Pteropodidae > Rousettus > Rousettus aegyptiacus. The sequence continues at coordinate 85,106,443 of NW_023416311.1, read as the reverse complement.
AAGTAGAAATCTGATTCTATCCTTCGAAAGAAAACCGTTAATGATATGCTATGTGAACATGTTTTCCTTTTCTGCTCAGCGATTTGTATAGGCTCACTCCTTATTTGTCTCTTGATAACCTCATCAATCTCATCCATGCCCTCCTGACCACAGTGCCTGATTGCAGTAATTCCATTTTAGGGGGGGCTTTCAGGAGGACTTGGCTTCACATTTAGCTAGAGCTGCACGATGGACCGATCATTTCTTCCCAAGAGTGAGCCGCTGAGTTCATATTATGCTTGCCTGGACTTCTTTGTAAAGGCTGTCTATAGAATTTCATATTGATTTTAAGCTGGCGCTGTTTCATTTTTAACTCCTTTGTAAGCCAGGAGTCCAGTTATATTAGTGTCTCCTCCCTGTCATTCTGACAGGCATTGGTTATCTGCTTTTTGCAGACTTTACTCTCCATTCTACAGTAGCTCTTTCTGTATAGAACATGTTGTGTTCACTCTTTTATGTTGTTGTTTTGTTTGAAAAGCCCAGAGTAGTGAAGTACAAAGTTGCAAGGCTGAGATGCGATTTAAAAATAACATATAAATGAGAAAGCGAAGAGCTTCAAAAAAGAGAGAGGTAGGTAGCGGATGGCTATTCATGCTGAGGACTCATAGTGGGACAGCCAGCCTTAAATCATTCCAGAGAGGGTTTTGAAGAAGTGAGGTTTGCCAAGTAAAATAAAGGAGGACCCAGTTGTCAGTGGAACAGTGAGAAAAGGCTACAGGTGTGACATTGAAAGCATACCTTAGTTTCAGTGTTTATCTACTGGCTGTCCTCCAGGTCCTCAATTTGGTGTCATTTGGCAACAAGGCTGACCTAAAGCAATATAGATTTATAAGTGGCACCAATGCTAATAGAACGACCATTCTGTAACGCCTCGGAATTCACAAAGCCATTCAAATTTGTTGTCCCATTTGATTTTCCCAAAGATCTGGTAACACAGGCAAGGTAGGTATTAATATGCCCATTTTAGAGGTAAGGAAACAGAGACCAAGATAGCACAAATTAGTCAATCAACAAATATATGAAGGATAGAACTGGGGGTAGAATTTCAGTTTTTAGCCATCAAACTTGTCGTTCTTTAATTTTGTGGCAATCTGAAGCAACACAAAGAAAAATATGATTTACATTTACTTTGCATTGCCTTTAGATTTACATTCCTTTATTTATTTCCTTGTCTTTGTACTTTCAAGGCATACTTTCAGATTTATCTCCAGTGCAGCAGAATACTTCTATCACAAAGGAGAATGACAGAAATCAGGGTCTCCATGTTAAGCATATTATTCTTAACTGCTTAGAGAATTTTCCCACTGGATTGCCCTATTGTATTTTAAATTTTATTTTAGCTCTATTTTCTCGTCTGAAAAGTGGAGGGGTTAGGCTACGTTCTTCTCATTCTATGGTGCTGTGATTAGGAGAATGGGAGGTGAAGAAAGAATCAGAGCTGCAAGTGAATATGATTATCACAGAATCACAAGTACAGTGCATTATGCATGTTTTAAAACTGGATATAGTATTTATATTCTAAAGTGTTTCCTTATGAATTACCTTCATCCTTCAGTGTACTGTTTAGTCTTACTGCAAACATAATCCTTACACAAATCCAAATCAATTTGTTTGTCCTCCATATAAGATACTTAAAATTTTCAAAATGTGTTTATATTCAAAGATAAAATGTTTAGTTTCACAGAATTCTCTCAGTTGATATAGGGCTTTGTAAGACTGACTATAAATATCCACTAAAATACTTACATTTCCCTTAGTCACAACTTTCCAGAGTGCTTAAGCATTAGCAATCATTTTTAATTTAGTGATTCCATATTCTTTATTTAATGCCTCGCTGCTATATTTGAAACCAAACCAAAGATAGCATTTGTATTTCAACTTTCAAGAACAAATGGGCTTTGAAAAGATTTATCTTGGATTCAATCATTTTTACTTTAAAATATTTCAAATTTTAAATATGATATTTATTTCATATTTTAATAATTGCCCTTACTGCACATAGCTAAACTGATTGGCTATAGAAGTAATCTGATACACCAATTATCTCTTAGCTGATAGAACCAGAAGAACTTAAAATATTTAAACACTTAGACAAAATAAAATTAATAAAATCTGCTCTTTAAAGCCCTTGAATAAACACCGACTTTTGAAAGACTCTTGTGTTACACATCCAGGCTTCAGATATGGACTTTGGAAATCAGCGACATCAACATCGATAAAATGACAAGCACAACACGAAGCCCAGGGAAATATATTTAAGTAGTAAAGGTTTTTCCTTTTTTCTTCGGATTTAAATTTTATAATGCTGTTAGTACATTCCCAATAATAAGCTCAAATTTGACCTTTCATCTTCCTGTTTCTTTGTGCGTCTGAATAAATAGAAACTGAAATTGTGAGGAAACTTAGGGCTTAATTTCCTTTTGTAATTTCTAATATTTCAAGTGCAGAAGTACAAACCCAAGCTATATGACCCTTTTTCAACTTTTGTGCATGATTCACCAGAGAATTTATTTGTCACAAAGGCCATTAGACTGTTTTTTCTTCTTAACACATTCACTGACTTTTTTCCCAAGATTTTTGACATAACGGCTTTTTATTCCCTTAAGTTTTATTCTAAGGTGGATATGATCAAAATTGGTGAAGAGCAAACATACTCCCTTAATAAAATCCATACTTAAGTTACATTTCTGAATAATCATGGCAGTGAAATCCTAAACTAGGCAAAACTCACCACTTTTTCTAAAAAAAAAAAAACCCAAAAAACAAAAAACAATATGCAGCTCAGTTTCATTAAATGGCTCATGGAGGTCCAAGTGCCTCTCCATGAACCTGGGTCACCTTCTGTACACACTGCGGGTGATTTCTGGTTTCAGATGGAACCGTCGTGAACTCTCAGTGTACTGAGATTTGCTTTGAGTCTTAGAGTTTATTCATATTGAAACTCAGGAGATATAAAATGAAATAAAAATACTATGTTCAAAGAGTTGCTGGAAAGTTGAAACCACTCAGCCTCACACAGCTGCAGCCATTGTGATCCCATGACCAGAGTTTCTGGGAGGCTTACCCTCAGTGAAGTCATTAATGAAGTAATTGCTCCAAATTTTTATAGGCACATCAACTGGTGTTGATAGAGCACGGTTTAATTTTTCTAGTCTTCTTGCTTATATCTCAGATTTATTTTCTGTGGGGCTTGTTCCAGTACTATCAGAGGAAAAGAAAAAAATTACAAGGAAGTGGAGTCCTAACTCTAGAGTGCACATTCTCACTCTGATGTTTCTGATAGAGAGTCTTAAAGTGGACTTAAGGGAGCCAGCTGTGTGCGAGCACATATTGATGACTTGGTTGGTGGTGCTTCCCTGCCGGGTGCCAAGCTACAGATGCACTCCCAATCAATTCCCACACAGCTACAGTTCAGTGAACTGTTCAGAAAGAAAAGAGGATGGTGCTAGGGGCTGTGAGATCCAGAAAATCACAGGAGGATCCAAGAGAGCAAGTCTCCAAACAAAGCAGAGCTATAGTAGACTTAAATAGACAAAATGGCAAAAAATGAGAAATAAGCTAAAAAAGTGTGTGTGTGTGTGTGTGTGTATGTGTGCCTGTAATAGATATGACAAAAGCAGACAGTGTTTTTTTTTTATTGTCATGAGTTTTTAGTTGCAAGAAATATAAGAATTGCCCTACGTAGTAGAAACCAGGTATCTGTTGTTGAATTTGATGAAATAAGCAAGTAAGTCCTGAAGAAAATATCGAATAGTGAAAATATTAAATGTAATGTACATTACTTTTTAATGATTTTTTGTGTTAATAAAATCTGATTGCATACAATTACAGCTTGAAAACTGACTTGACTTGCATTTTATCTGAGAACATTGGATGCTGTGTTCTCTGATTCATTTCTGTAGCCTCTGAGATTGTCCTGTGAGGATCTTCTTTCTCTATGTGTGAGTGTTTAAATGTGTAAGTGAGCATATATACGTGTGCTCATATGTATGCATACCTCTCATTTTTCTGGAATATAGTGCTGCATACCTATTACATATTTGAAAATATTTTTAAAATTTTAATATAAAATATTGAATATATATACACCATTTACATATACATAGATATATACCATTTATGATCTGGCAAATAGGACCTACTGGAGAATGGAAGAAAGTTTAAAGAGAAATTTTAAATGATAAAAGATCTTATTAAAAAACTTAAGATGAAATAAAATACTGATTTTTTAAAAAATTCAAAAAAATTGTTGTATTTTTATCAGTTTGAAATGCTTAAATTGATGAAAATGGACAGAAATTTACTTTTTAAAAACTTTTTATGTTTATTTGAGCCAAACTGGTGATATATATTGGGGAGTAAGTCTCGAATTCTCCCCCAAAATTCACTCTTAAAATAATGACTTGAAACAATATCAAGTTACTTTAAAAGCAATTTTCTAGTAGAAAAATAAAAGTCTCTTTTGTTTTAATTTACTGATTTTCAGCTCAATGATTTAAAAATACATATTTTATTTAAAATTCCACAACATTTTTTTAATGTTTATGTTCTAGCTGTTAGATTTGGGAAGGGGTGACCAGCTGATTAAGGTAGAAATCCACTATAGACTGAAAACTAAATGTTATTAATTCTAATGGTAAGCCTCATGGAATTAAATAATCAAGATCGATGAACAATAATGGTCATATTTAACAAGTGTGAAAATGTAGACATCCATTTTTAGTAGGTTTCATAGGACAAGAGAGATATGTGTGGAATGAAAATATCAGAGCTGATGTTATAAGAGGAAAATGATTTGTTCGCAGTACTGTGAAGTCTCTCTTGAAAGTCATGGACAATTCACTTTCAAAGGTAGCCCAAATGCAAGTAAGGAGCCTGAACAATTTAACAACACATAAGACAATTTTCAAGTATATATCTCTTTTGACTTAAGCACTCCGTATTTTTCACTTTTATAAAGATTAATTTTTTTAAGTTAAAAGATTTTTTAAAATAATAAAAATGAATTATATAGCAATTACTAAATTTACATAATCTCATTTTTTAGCTTTGGTTCTTTCAACCATGGTGTGAGGTTATTAACCTACTTTGAAAACAAGAAGGCTATGTACATGACGGCAATTGGAAATACTAAAAACAAAACATTCATTTCAATCTCTACCTTCTTTAGTACCTCTCAGTTTTCTGGAATATAGTGCTGCATACCTATTACATATTTGAAAATACTTAATGATTGATCAATCAATCCATTATTATTAGCCAGGATTTTTGTCCTGTGAGATATTTACAACTTCCAAGAAAACAGAACAAAACCTATTTTTCACAAGCTCCTTTGGCTTTTTCCTCCTTTCTGGGAATCAAGCCCAACAGCGAGACCAGCAAATCTCCCTTCTGGTGAAAATATCTTTTTCTTCCTTAGAACTCCCCTTCTCTGTTCCCATGGCACCCTGCTCAATGAAGTGCAAACAGTTGATGGAGTTCGCTATCAATCAGGAAGGACTTACTGAGCACCAGTTCTGAGAGACATAGAAATGTGCAGAGCAGAGCTGGGCTGAGAGTGTGTGAGGAGAAAGAGCTCACTTTTCTTTTCAGTTGAATGGGCCATATCAGTTTAGGCAGATCACTTTTTCACCTGCTCTAGACCTTGGTTTGCTCATCCATACAGTGAAAGTGTTCGACAGGTGAATTTCAAGATTCCTTCTAGCTCTGATGGGCTCTGCTTTTATTTACAACATCTTTATTTCTTGGTCAGGGGTGAGAGGGCATTCAGAGAAATAAATTTGGAAGAGTAGAACATTCTGAAATAACAGTCAAACTGGTTCCAAGGAAGCACCTATTCTATTTTTTTTCCCCAATTGCTTTCTCATTTTTAGGTTTATATTTTCAAAATGACACCTTCTGAATAAATAGATGGCGTCAATAAAACGAGCCATAAAAGAAACCCACTAAGTCGGCAATAAAATATGAATCATGGTTCCCAGGATCAGTAGCATTGTCAGTAGCATTGTACATATCACTGTATACAGCACTAAATGTCACGTTCTCTGGGGAAAGGAGGGGAGGCATGTGCTAACTATGGACAGAGCGGACAATGAAGTAAAAGAGGGAGAACGAAATAAAAGAAATTCTCTGAATCTCAGAGACAGTCTGGCTCAAAAAGCTACCATTTGGAAGAGTTGTAGTTGGATCCAGGTGTAATTCAGTACATAAAATGTAGACCAAGAAATTGAAAGAGTAAGTTTCTGTCTTTGATTCTGTCCTTAACATGATGTGTGATGTTGAAGAAGGTTATCAACCTTTATATATCCATGTCTTCATAGTGAAGTATGTGAAGAAACACTGTTTCCCTCAGTTGTATTTTTTTAAATAAGACTAATATTTATAAAATGTTTAGGAGAACTCATTACAATTAAAAGAAAGAACTGAGTTCATTTCCCACCACAAATGTTCATGAAATACAATGAATGGTGTGATGTCACAAAGCAATTTGCTAAACTATATTTTGTAAGTACAAATAGGAATTTTCTGCAGCACATACAATTTAGTCTATCGAATTAGGATGAACATTAACCAAAGAGAACACAATACAGGAGCTGTAATTTAATGATCATACTAGACAGCCGCCTCCCACATAGTATGAGGTTATCGTAACTATTTACATTCGGGTGTAGTAGGAAGGCAAAATGTGTCATCTTTTAGGTTGCTGCTTGCATTCAAAAAGGAAATGATCTTCTCTAAAGAGTGTAGTCAGCCAAAATACTTAATTAAAACTCATGAACTTTGATAGTGGAAACAGAAATTTATAGCAAATAAAGAATTTCTCTAATTCAAGACAAGAGATTCTATAGAGAAAAGAAAATCTTAAAAAGACACGGAGAAAGGAGATCATGACTTTTCGACATATCACCACAGTCACATATCCAGCAGTTAACTCATAGCAATGGAAGACACAAGAGACCTGCAGGTTCTGAGGGGTCTACACTTGTCTCCAGCTTTTCACTCTCAAAATTTTCAAAGTTTCTATTTAGTATGTTCACTGCTCCCTGGACACAGATAAATATTTACAGAACATGTATTAGAGCCACAGAGGGTAAACAGAATTGCTTTCTGAACTGACTCACAATAGAGAGCTTTTCCTGTCCAGCCACTTTCGGATAATCAAATTTCTATATGATTAGAAACTAGATTTAGGGATAGAAGATGATCATAGACAGAGGTGTTTTTCCCAATCTTCTGATGAAATCACCTTCCTCTACTTCTTTTCTCTCTTCCAACCTTTCCTAAATATTGATTTGAGCAAGAATTTTGCTTTGGCATATATTCTTCCCCATTGGAGTGGTTTTAAGGATAATGATGTCACTTCATGATCATAAATATGTCCTCACTAGATTACTAAGGAGGGGTGAGGTTACGATACCTAGCTCATCCGCACAGACTATGGGATAAGGGTGAGGAGGCTTTCTACCTCTATTTATGAGAAAGGAGTAGTAAAAAGGGCCAGACTAGGACCAGTTAGACAAACTGGTTGAAACTACAACAGGTTGGAGTCCTGGAATGTGCTAGGAAATGGGATATCACAAAAAAGATAAATCAAGTAGATCAATTTTACCTACTTTACATCTCTTCCAATATTATCCTCTGGAAAAACTTTGTTAGCCTTATTTTTATTACATATTCTCTAAATACCTGGAATTTGGTTAGATTTAGCAAACTGAAGTTACCTGTAACCTTGTGTTTCACAAACAACAATGAAAAGCTCTGTTCTTTTGAGAGTCAAAGATTGTACTCAAATTTATATGAGCCATATTAGATAAATAAAAAAACTTATTAATAAATTTAAAAAAATGTATACCGAGCGATTACAATAGGTGAAGCACACTTGGAGATCCTATGACTACCTTAGAGAACAATTCAAAATACCTCTGACCTCAAAGAGCTCACATTCTACTGAGGAAGGAAATAGAGAGTAAGCAAATAAATATAGAAAACAAGTAGTGTGTCAGAAGATCATGAAGGAAGGTAAAACAGGGAGAAAGTCTAGAGAGTTCGCAAGCTGGGAAATGGGGTGAGGATGTGCCGTATCATCTAGAAAGTTCAAGGAAGGCCTCGCTGAGAAGATGGCAGTTATGCCACATTTAAAGGAGCTTAGGGCAAATTTATTTTGGCGTTCGAAAGAAGCTTTCAGCTTTTAAATGATCTCATATGAGCTCAACTCTCATTGCAACTCATCTGAATTTCATTTAAGTTGATTCTTTACCTCTATCAACGCAGATACACTCTCATGAAGTACATGTTGCAAAATATAATTGTTCCCCATTGCCTTACATTTCATCTAATAAATACAAGAGTACAGGTAAAAGCACTAATGACTCCATATTTACCTCCTAAAATAATTTAATGGGTAAGCTAAATTTAATGGATAATGGCTTTTATGTGGTTGAGTGCTGGATTTTGTTGTATTTCAATAAAGAGTATTGTATTTTATTCTGTCAGGCAGTACAATTACTTGTGGACAAATTTTATTTTTTTAAGGCTTGTTTTCAAGTTCTTTTAGGGTTGGTTTAGAGTATCCTCTCTCCCTAGGGTTAATTTAGGCCCTCGCTTCTAAGATGTGACTTCTACATCACTTCTATTGGATGTTCTGAGTATTCAAGGGGGCTTCTCTTCTCTGGCTAGTGGGAATTTCGACAAATCCTGGCTTTGTGTAAGCTCTGGAAATTATTCACTCCCCAGCTCCCAGAAATTGTTGTTCTTGTCTCAGAGGTTGATCTTGCCTTGCCTCTTGGGGTTTCATTTTACGCATGCAAAGATTGGTCTTGAAAGATTCAAGAAGACACTTCCGCATATTTTTGAAGGCCTTTCCCTGCATAACTCCCTCCTGCAAAAGCCCTGCAAATTCTAGCTGCTTCTTCACTCAAAAAGGCCTCAGATTTACCCTCACTACGCTACAGTCTAGAAACTCTCTAAACAGAAAGCCCGGGTAACTGTAAGTCTTTCATTCTTTTGTTTCATTTCTCCCAGGGATCATAGTGCTGGACTGTCCGTTGTTGAAGTATAAAAATAGTTATTTTCTATATTTTGTCCACTTTTTTAGTTGTTTATGGCAGGAGGTTAATTCAAAACCCTGTTACTCCCTTATGGCTGAAAACTCATGTCTCCTAAATCTAAATTTAGCTCTTGTTTCATAAACACATTGTTTTTCAGCATGGCAGAGTACCACGTCTTGAAGGTCAACAAAATGGATTTCTTGTTTTTTTTTTTTTTTCCCCCTGGGAGAACAGAAAGCTATAAACATGATAAACTCCAATACTATACCTCCAATTTTCTGAAATATAACTCTTAAAGCCAATAGGAAAGTATATAGTGACCTAGGTAACTGTCAAGGTATGTAAGCAAAAAGGCCAGTTTCTAAGGCAACCAACTTATTTATCCCTGAAGCATTAAGACATAGTAAAATATTTTAGGCTTTATAAATATTTATATTGAAGTCATGTAGAAATTAAACTACATTATCAAGGAAGTAATATAAAGTTAAATCTAGAAAAATAGAACTATTTTTTAATACATTTTATTTCTTGGTAAGCCAATAGTTTGAGTTCTTGCACTAGAAGATCAGGCATTTCCTTGTACTAAGTATGACAATAATAATCTGAGAAGTTATCATGAAAATACTGAAATCTAGACTGTAGTTTGTGGTAGCTGCTGTATCCTTGTACCTAGAAGAATCTTAGGCACATTATATGCTTCCTAATAGATATTAATTGAATGACTTGATGAATGAAAGATGACAAGAATAGATGAGGTATTGTGGTGTAGTAAATATTTTTTTCTTAGAGGGAAGGCATTACTTATTATTTCTTTGAAGTGGTGAGTTCTGAGAAATTTCCCAAGATTATGAAGGATTAGTTTTAACATCATACAGATGGACTGACTAGCTTCTCACAAGAATTCTGGAAATGATGACGATAACAACTACAACACAATAATAATATAATAGGATGATGCAATAATAATGTAGTAATAATGAACAATAACAAATAATGAATTGTTCACTGTGTGCTTTCTTTGAACCCAACAATGTTCTATGCAGTTTTATGTGTGCCTCATTGATTTTTTTACTACAACAATGTGAGGTGGATACTATTACCCCATTTTACAGTCATGGAAACTGAGATGATAAATAGAGCTAAGATAAATATAGAGATAAGAAGTACCTTGAACATGTTGCCACAGCTAATACACACACACACACACACACACACGCATATAATGTATATGTTATATATAACATACGAATGTATACGTTACATATATAATATATGAAACATAGATAAATATAGCAGAGTGATGGTAAGTAGCTAGAGCATGGTGACACAGCTAGCCAGTGACAGCATCAGGTTGTAAGTCAGCAGTCTGGCTCCAGTGCCCACAATCTTAACCATAGGGCTGTACTGGCTTTCTGTGCATGAGAACAAACATAGAGAAACCCACCAACATTGAAAGTCACTCATCTAAGGGTTAATTTATAAAACTAACAACAAATGGATCATATAAAAAGGTATAAAAGTCATCCTCAAGAGGATGTTTCTCATGCCACCAATACTTGACAGGCTTTGATTGGATGTGTTGACGTATTCCTAAAAAAGAGCAGAAAAATCTGAAAGGAAAGATGCTGGTCAACAATGAAAACACTGAAATACTAAATTTAGTATGAAGAGTAGAAGAGAAATGCTTTGGTATAAAGAGTAGAAGATGTCAGTATGAGCTGCTGTTCTCAGGGGTACTCGCCTCAGACCTTATACGCTAAATCATTAACAATGAAATATTTTATTTATATTTCAATAAGGTCATGCTGAGTAATTTTCTCATTATAATTTACCTTCCATGTGTTTACCTCTATGGAGAGAAGATGCCGGGCAGAGGTCGTGAGCACATGCAATAGAAATTAATTTTTTTGTATCCTAAATTACATGCCTCAGGGCTTCACAAATTTAGTTATTTTTAGTCTTTACTATCCAAAACAATAAACTCCAGTAAAAAGACAAGTGGAATTTCTAGTTAATCATGGAAACCTATTCTGCTTTGGAAAAGTGCCACACCCTCTATAGGTGATACATTGGATTAACCTGCACACTATTTTTTAAACTTCTACTCTCTCTTGTTAACACCAAAGAAAAAAAGAATTATTTGGTTGTTACATTGTCTGTCTGGTAAAGTCAGACAATTCTGAACATTTGGATTGATATTCAGAATTATAACCACAAGACTAACATTTACCGAGCATTTACCATGAACCAGACACCATGCTAAGAGCTTTACATTTTTCATCTTATCGAAGCTTTAAGATGTAGATCCTATTTTTAGTCTCATTCTATAGAAGAGAAAATTGAGGCTGAGTGAGGTTTAATACCTTGCCTGAGGTCACAGAGCTAGTCAGGAAAACCTGAACTCTAGTTACCTTCAAGGCTATGGGCGCCCTCGACACTCTGCTATGCCATCTTCCAATGCATCCTTTTAGAATACAGATAACACAAAATCCACTCTAAACATATAGCCAATATATTCATTTCCTTTTGTTTCTAATCTTACTTTTTTTTACATTTGTATCCCTGATGTTACATTTGTCCAATACTACTAGCTTTGGAAATGAAAGAAAACAGTGTCTTTTATGCTCTGTTATTAAAAATATAGCAACAATCAATTCCATTTCCACACCTTATGGTCAGTTATAGTCAGTTCCAGAGTTCTATTCAATATTGGAAGTTCAGAAGTGGTCTACTTCTATTCTGCTTATTTCTCCACACATATTCTAATGAATCATGTTATTTTTCTTTCTTTTTATTTTTTCCTGTAATTTATGTTGTGGAGAAGAATAAAGAGTTAAAGTTCCCAGACTCAAAGTAGAATTTACCAGAAATAAGAATATGTGTAATAATTTCCAAATTGTATTTACGGATACCATTTTATTCTATTGATTGAAAACTGTACTCAGCAAAGGGAATCGTGCAAAGAAGATAAGAGAGAATGAAAAATTGAAACAAAGCATTGATGGAAGTTTCCTAACAGCAAAAATGAGAAGGCTGTGCCATCCCAGGGGAAGTGGGGGTGGAAGTGATGCCTGAAACAGAGAGAAATGTGATGGAGTCAACTGCAGCGAATCCCGTAATTACTAAATTAGACTGTTCCATTTCTGGATAATGCATGCTGCATTTTGATCTTGATTTAAAATCCAATTAGTTCAGGATCATCATTCCTGTTAGTTCTAGCTTCTCTCTGATGACTTTGAGAATAGAGCACTAGATTAGTTATTTTTGTGTTTGTTCTTTGTAGGCCGTCTTTGAAGAGATGGCTTTTTAAATCTATGGCAACAGGTGTCCTCCCTCCCACTCTTACATATTTTACTGATTACTCCCTTGGTTATCCTCAAATTCTCTCATCATAGTAACCGATGAAATGCTACATTTATGCACATTTGGCTTTTTCCAATAAATAATGACAACAGCCAGGACTTGCTTGTCTTTGAAATTACTTACTTCCTTTCAAATTTTTTATGTTTTATTTTCTATACGGAGACTTTGCCTTTATGGATTGGTGTTATTCTTAATTCTCTTGTTTTTTATTAATTGAACTCATCAGACAAGTCTTATCTATATTGTAAAGAAAGAAACATTCAAAGGAAAAGAACAGATTTTAGGTTTGTTGATGGTGAGAGATGAAGACTTCTGGAAAATGAGCATTTGATTGTTTTCTGGTGAGAGCGAAAAGGAAACTTCAGGCAGCCCATTGAGACAGCTTCAGTTTGTTCACATACCAGTAAGTAGTTGATTGAAGACAACTTCAAGGGAAAGACTAGGATTTATGCATTAGAATATATTAATCTATAGTTCATGCTTATGAAATTATCCTGAATATAGGTTTGCTTTTTCTTAGTGAATACATAAAGAAAAACTTCTGGAATGGTGGCATAATATATATTATAAAAACTTGTTCTTCATAGTGAAGCATGAAGAGTTACAGTCTACAATAATTTCCTACCACAAGAAAGAAAACAGGCACTGTTTTCCTCCATGGGCTTGCTGAAGAAAATGTGAAGCATTGATGGAGCGCTGCTTGTTAATTCGCACTAGGGAATCACGCAGATTACTTAATTTTGAAAATTATAATGTAAACAAAACCAACGCCATAAAGGAATTCAAGGCCCCTACATCAAAATAATATTTTGTTCATTTACTTTGACAAGTGTGTTTCACATACTCGAGTGTTACTTATGATTACATTGCATTTGAATTAACGTAGTGCATTTCATCAAAATAATGAAATCTTAGTGGTATAATAACACAGGGAAAGTTCATCACATTTTTCTGATACAGATATTTTAAACAATTAATATACATTTATGGGTGCATTGATGTTACCCCATCTGTCCTCACTCTCGGTTTCTCTCTCTCACACACACACAGAGGATTAAAAGTAAAATTAACAATTTTTCTGCCTTTTTATAAGCTCATAGATTATGATTATTATTAAAAATGATTGTATGGTTGATAATTCATACATTTCTGTATTCTTAGTCAGCAGTCTTCATGTTTTCAAAAATAGTTACTATATCCATGGTTGTGTAGCAGATATGTTGTGACTGATTATTAAAAAAATTAAATCTATTAAAACTGGGAGCCTAGTAAATTGTATAGTCTAACAGTATGCATCAATCAAGAAATGGGGAGATGAGAATATTAACATACGGATATTGAGGAAGGCAGAGATGTAAGAAAAGTTCATCATTTAAAAAAATTCATTTATATTAAGCTTATACCCATAAAATTAATTAATTTTGCTTCTAGATTCAACTTTTCTATTTACTCTGTACATCTTCTGAGAAAGAATATTGAAATAACATGTTATTGTTATTATAAAAATATTATTTGAACTTTATCCTAGTTACCAAAATACGAGAAAAGATAGACAAAATAAAAATTAGGTGAAAAAATGAAAACAATCATAAATTACCTAGGAGCAATTATAAATTATCTATATTTAGAACACAATACAGATTTATGCCTATCTAGTTACAATGTGACATATCATGGCATTTATTTTAAAGAGAGATTTCTAAAATAAATTATATCAGTAATACTTAATTCTTTTTTATGTGAATCAAGTTAGTTTATACTCTAAATGATTTAAAGATTATCAATCTTTAAAATATGCTGCTTCTGTTTATAAACTGTGAAATTATGTACCAGTGTCTCATAAATTAAAATTCGACATTCAAATAAGTTGTTACTTTTAAGTAAGAATATTTAATTCATGATTTCTTTGCAAGGCAACTTGACATTAAAGTTTTTGATAAATTTAGTGTGTCTGGTTGCAGTTATCTAATCAACTTAAGCTTTGAGAGCAGGAGCGAGTTGGCATGAAGGGAACCAGCAAAACACCTCTTGAGGACTAAGTGGGGGACCTCAAAACTCATGCCCAAAGGTAGAGGGTCAGAAGCATTATCGAAGCCTCAACATACATTAACATTTTATTTAAGTATTCTCTTCATGTATTAAGAAGAAAAATATCAAAATTAGTTTATTCAGTTAATTACAAGACTACCAACTCTCCAACTGAATTAAACAAGGAATTAAATATTAAAATATAGTATATTAAAAGAAAATTTATTTCTCCCTCCAAAAAATTTCAGAAGTAACCAAGCAGTTTTCCTTTATTATTAGTGATGGTAAAATCATTGAAGAAGTCTAATTCTAAGGAGTTTGATTTTAGGCAGAGTTTTATCTGCAAAAGCACCATGGTTACAATGAAATATTACTCAGTCATAAGAAGAGATGAAATACTGCCATTTGCAACGACATGGATGGACTTTGAGATAATCATGCTAAGCGAAATAAGCCAGACAGAAAAAGTTGAAAACCACATATACATGAGATATAAACCTAAAAGCAACAAATGAACAGAACAAACAAACAGAGACCCGTGGACATGGACAATGGACTAGTGATTACTAGAGGGGAGGGGGGTAAGGAGAGGAAGGAGGCAGATGGGTATAATGGGTCAAATATGTGGTGACAGAAAGAAATATAACTGTGGGCAGTGAACGTACAATGTGTGTGTGTGTGTGTGTGTGTGTGTGTGTGTGTGTGTGTGTGTATATGTCTTACTGTTAAATTGTATACCTGACATTTACTAGATTTTGTTAACCAATGTCACTATAATAAAAAATAAAATAAAATCTTTAAAAAAAAGAAACTAATTTCAGATAAGAGAGTGTTTTAGGTTGGAAATGTTTTTAAAATAAAATAATACCATAAAAAAAAAAAAAAGAAAAGCACCATGGTTAACGAAAGACATTATACTAAGTAACATTGACTATTTTAGATAACATTATAAAGGCATCAATTGAGCCTGAGAAGCTATGCTAAAATATCTACCATATAACTGAATAGTTACAGTTCTTAATATACATATAATTAATGTAATATTTGTTTTATTATTTAGTATTTATTTTCTATTAGGGATTAGAAATGAGCAAACTTAATTTACTTACAAGTAATTGAAAACAGTTTTTAAGGAAAACATCCCTTATATGGCAAACAAAAAAAGTGGAAAACATGTTTTCTCTTATAATTGCTTATCAAATCCTTTTTTTTCTTTTAGAAAATAGAGAATGACCTAGAATAATTCTCAGATCTCTTATCAAGATTCTTTACTTCTGAAGATAAACAGATTTCATGCATTGCCGACCCATCTATGTTCTATTAGAAAGCAAATGAGTAGACACTCTGGGTTACTTTATCCATAACGAATGCATGGATATTGCCAGTTTCTCCCAGAGAGTCACAAAGATAGGAGATGGCTCTGAAAAGAAAAGTGCTGGTCCCTTGGGACTGGAATCCTTGTACCTGTCAGAAAGTTAAATGTGCCTCAGCTGAAGGCAGCTGTTCACTTAGACTTTCAAAAATGAAAACCCTTTTGATGGATTAAAAAAAAATTATACACACACACATTGCAAATGTCAAGGGCGTGTGCAAATCAAAGACACATATATGGCTTGCTTTAGCAAAAATGAAAAACAGTTATAAAAAAAATTAGATTTCCTGCCAGCATTGGCATGGTATTTCAGCTAGATTAGTCTGGCCAAACTCAATATTTCCACATCAGTTTTGGCTGAGGCCCTTCCTGTTACTGTGGGAGATGTGCAGAGTATAAACAGAAACTCCTGGATAACTAGAGTAAGTGGCATACCCTCGGAGGACATGGATGATTTTAACATATAATAGGGTGATGGATGTGTAGTATAACATATTTTTAAATCCCACCGTGATTTGAAGAGTGCAGCAAGAGCTAGAAAGTCATCTAGGGTCAGTTTCTGCTTTACTAAGAGACACTTAAGTCACCCCCATCAGTTATGCAAATGTAGGTTTAATATAAGTTTCACTTGTCCTTTGGAAAGGGTATGAAATCATTTTTATTTCTGTAATTTTCTGTCGCTTAGCAATACTGCTTGTCGCTTTACTTTTCAGAATTGCAAAGTGGGAGTGGGGTTTGTTGAGGCTTCTGGGAATGGAACCTCAATGGGACACTGACCATCCCAAGGTTCAAAGTTAGGACATTGTCCTTTGTTACCCAGACTGGCCCTGGCTAAAATCTATTGGCAGAAAGGGGTGCAATGGTTAAAAGGTGCTCTCTGCTAGAGGGTTGATGGCTCAAGATCAAAACACGCCTATATGCATTCATGGGTGACAGTGAACTCTGGCATAGGGCATGCTCTGCAGACCCACTGTAGTAGAACACATACATTGGAGAACAATGAATATTATGAATGAAGAGAATTATTACATTAGAGCTCATATTTGGGCACATCAGCAATTGGGGGCATGAGGTCTAGGTCAGCAAGTGCATCTCTGCAGTTGTGATATGACAAACAAATTCATCCTGAGTGTCCAACTTTCTTTATCTGTTAAAGAAGATTTTATTTCTTATAGAATAGATATTTATCTTATAGGGTAGATACGAGCAACTGATGATATATATTAAGTGACTAGCACAATGCCTGGCACTTATTTTGTGCTCACTAAATAGTTTCTAAAAAATAAGCACTGGTTATTATTGGATATTATAGAGAAGGAACATGTTAGAATGAAAGGTACCCATTATTCAAGACTGGAAGTTTTGGGTATAGGTTTAAGCTCTAAGTAAATTTAGGCAGTGACTTACAGATATCTAGTGTTTTACAGTATAGAAAACATTTTAAAAACAGCATGCCATTTAATTGTTCTCTCCACCTCAGCTTTCTCACCTGTGATATTAGAGAAACATTAGCACCTGCCCCATCGACTTTACACACTTGTGATTGTGAAATGCAATGATAACTCTGTGAACACCATGAAAATGACAACGAGTCATATGCATGTTAATTATTATCTCTGTAACACCAGGAGGTGGTACTAAGCTAAGGCCTGTGGGAGCGCACAAACTGAGTGGGAGTCCTGAAGATCCCAATATGCAAATAAGATCAAATGAGATTAAGTGATATAGAATGAACGGTGATGTTTTCAAAAAGCTTTAGGTGATTGTATCTAAGTGAATTAGTTTTTATCTACAAAGAATTTAAAAGAATTAAGCGTATTTGTTAGGCACTTATGATAAACCTTGAACAAGACCATAAGCTTTACGGGAGCAAAGACTGGGTCTGTCTTTGCTTACCATTCTATCTGAGTATCTAGCTTTGAATAAGTGAACAGCATTGTGTTTGCTGTGTTGAGAGATACACTGAAATGCAAGACGCAGCCCCTATACTACCTGTTTCCTTTCTTCAAGCATTTATTGAGAAACTATTATTTGACAGGCACTCTGCTAGACAAAGGAAACAGACAAACAAGAACTAGACCACTGCATTGACAAGCTAACAGCCCAGAGAGAGATTTACATGCACAAAGATGAGATGAGTATGATACAATGTGACAAGTGATATAACAAAACATGAACAAGTGCTGTGGGAGACTCATGGATAGAACACTTCACTCTGCCTAGATCAGACAAGTCAATTCTATATAAAACACCTGGAGAACAACACAAATATGTGTATACTCAAGTGATGGAATAGATATTGTAGGAATGCAAAGACTAGAAGCCTATATGCATGATAGATCTAAGAATATACTCTTCCAGTATCAGTAGTTAACAAGAAAAATTATATGTGGCCTCTGGAGAAATGAAAAATAAGGAAATACTTTGCTGCGTCAGACTCATTTGGAATCAGGTACCTGGTTGCAAGTTGGTGCTCAACTGACCCTCAAGTTAAGAAGTGCCTGAAACAAATCTTTTGGATCATACGAAAGATTCTAAGCATTCACACATTGTTAGTACATTTCCAGTTTTAAATCCTTGATAATGTTATTATATGTTATGGAAATGGAAGAACAAGATCTTTATGTCTCTAAATAACAACCCTAACGTTGTGATTACTGGAGGCTTTCGACCAATAGAATACTTTGGCTGCTCTTCCAGTAGGTGAAACACCTGAAGACATTTTTTGGCTCCTGACTCACAGTCTTCTTCTCTGTCTCTACACTTATCTTCCTTTTTCTTGACTTCAGTGTCCCTTCCTGCTTGAATTCCTCCTCTGCAATGTCCTAGTCCTCTGCCCCCTTTCATCTGCCCACTCCTTTGCTCATACCCTAAATTATATACTACAATCAAAACTGTAACACAATTTAAATCTGGATTTTAGATATCCCACTCTTGGCCTCACCTTTGATTACCTTCACACTTCAACCTTCCTACTACCCACTTAACCCATCTTCAAGTCCCATTGGTAGTGTGTCAAAAATACAATTGCATCCATCCATTCTCTCCTCCCCTTGCATCACCTGACTTGTCTTCATCATATGGTTGATCAAACAAGTTATAATGAGTATAAATGAGATTACGAAATGAGATTATGTAATATGTGTAAAACAACTTTGAACACTAAACAGTACTATATTAATGTAAAATGTTCAGATTGATAATAAGAAAAACTTATTACCAGCAACTGCTAAATCTTGTCTTTGTATATTGGAGAGATACGGTATGAATTCTAGGTTGCTTTCACACTCCAACTTCCGAGTGCACATCTATGAAACTCTACCTCAAACAGAGAGCCACCATGTAGACTCCCAAGGAATGGAGACCAACCTATGCAAGCTGATCATAGTGGGAACAAAGAAAAAATATTGCAACGGGGTAAATACTAAGCAGCTTGGAAACTGAGGCACATTCCTACTGCTTGGACATTTCATCCTGAGCCTCTTGTGACACTGGAATAGACTGAGGAGGTTCTTCTCGAAGCATCATGGTTTCTCAAGCCTGCAACAGGAGTACACTGCATAGGGTTTTCTACTGTCGATGAGAAATGTATTTTGGTGAGAATTGTTCAGTTATTTCCTACTCTACAAGAAATTGGAGATGGCATTATAGAGAATCATAATGCAAATCGCTCTTTTAGACAAAAGCCTATATTTAAATAAACTTATATAAGTATGTGTGTGTGTGTGTGTGTGTGTGTGTGTATCTCATCTATATCTCTATTTTTAATTGTCAAAAGGCAAGGCAGACAGGCTGAGATTCAATATGTAAAAGGAAGATTTAGACACTCGAGGTGAGGTTTGTTCCAGTTGGTGAATAGGTTGAAACTGAATACAGAGTAATGGAAAAACTTCCATAGATTATATGTCTCAGGAGCAAGCAGTGAAAAAAGTGACTGGAGATGATGGATTTAAAAATGGACTCAATTACCCAGTGATTTGATGGCCTTGAAATAAAAATCAGAGGGATGGATAAAGAAATACAGTCATTGGAGGAATTCAATTTGGTGTTTAAACGGGGCTTGCAAACCTCAGAGGAGCAGATTGCAGTTATAATTACGGATAATGTTTCACTTCGTTTTTAAAATGAGTCATCGGAAAGACAGTAAGGGGGGGAAAAAACCCCCTGCTACATCTGCTTGGTCCTCTCATCGGTGCAGGAATTAGAACCTTAAATAAAAGGTGAGGGGTATTTTTAACATGTCTTTTTGGCTTCATTTATTTTTCAATCGCTCATACAATATACAAATAATTAGTGCATACCTTTTAGGTGCAAGGCTAGGATGATGTTTGGTGTATAACTACAATAGAAAAGCAGAAATCAAAGCCCGAAGCTGAGAACAAGTACATAGAAGGCCCATATACATAGAATACATTTTTCATATATTTTTAAAAACGTTTGTTTCCTTCCCGCCAATTTGACATCCCATTTTTTGCCTCCCTCCTTCCAAATTGAGACGTGGAAAAGGGGCCCCAGCAGAGGAAGAGCCTTCCCACCACAGACCCCAACTTCATCCAGCCATGTTCCTCAGGAGAGCCCATCCCACTCGTGGCCCCATTTCCATGGGTCTCAGTTTCCCCCAGGCCCCAGGAAGGTGTGGGGAGCCCTGCAGGCACCTGGACTGCTCACACTGCATTCGCCACATCCCCTGAGACACTAGAGCGGTGACTATGTTTTATTTTATTTAAGAAAAACTCATAGAGTGCTGACCCTGTGCCAGGCACTCTTCTCATCTAATCCTCATAACAGCCCAATGAGGTAGATGCCACTATAGCCACACTTACAGATAGGGAAACTGAGGCATGAGTTGGTTAAGAAGTAGCTCGGAGTCACAGAGGCTGTGATTTGGAACCCAGCCTGTCCATTCCACTTCATGCCCTTGGCCTCAGCGCTAGTCGTTCACTTCAGAGAAGTGGTGTAATCTAATAGCTCTAAGGGGACCCATGGCCTGCTGGTGACAGCCCCTTCCTTCCACCATACACCCAATCCCGTGTGAGGATCCCATTCATGTTTCTCAGGACCCACATACTCAAAGCTAAGAAGCAGAACCACCCACCCTGATATTTGACTCTCCTCACACCCTCTTGCTCCCTTCCCATTCTCAGGGTGACCATATAATTCATTGTTCAAACAGGAACACTTTAATTACACCAGGACCACAAGTATGGACTGGAACTGTGCAGGTGAAGTGAGATGCAACCTGTTTCTACCACTGTACCAGTGTGGCATTCTCTGCTGGGCCTCTCCACACTGCCCCGGCAGAACGGCCTCGCCTGGAGTGGCCAGGACACCTTAACACTGTCTCCTTTAGCTGGCTGAGATCTTGAGTCCTCCTGATCCAGTGTCTGTCCTTTCCCAGATAAAGCTTTATTTCAGGGCCAGAAGCACTGAAGGATCAAATATGAGGGAGGATGTAAAAAGACTGAAGGATCAAATATGAGGGAGGATGTAAAAAGACTGAAGGATCAAATATGAGGGAGGATGTAAAGTAGAAAACTTAGGACAAAGAGGGAAAAGTCAAGCCTTTTGGACCTGACAAACCTGAGTTCGAATCTCACTCTGTCCCTAAGTACAGTGTGGCCTTGAGCAAGATACTTCTCTGAGCCTCAGTTTCTCATCTGTAAGTGGGGGAAATAGTGTTAATCCACAGAGCTGCTGTGAGGAAATAGTGATGTGTATAAAGGGAATGTCAATCAACATTGTTATTTCTGTATGATTTGCCTCACTTTTGGATTGTTTTTCCTTTTTCTTGCTTATTTGCAATGAGTCAGACTGTTTTAATTAAATTTTGCCTTTGTCATATATATTGGGAACATATTTTGCTGATTTATAATTTAAGTTTTCCCTTGATTTGATGTTTTACTCTATAGGAAATTTTAATTATTTATGTAATTAAATTTATACATTCTTTTGCTGTATGAATTCTAGGTTGCTTTCACACTCCAAAATATAACGAATTTCTCCATAATTGCATCTAGTATGCTATCATTTTTATTTTTTGCTTATTTAATCCATGTGAAACCATTTCAACAGGTTTATTGAGGTATAACTGACATATAATAAACTGCACATTTTAAAGTGTGCAATTCAATAAGTTGACAAATGTGTACACCTGTTAAATTATCACCACAATCAAAAAGGTGGACATACTCATCTCTGAAAAATTTCTTGTTGTCCCTTCTTATTCCTCCCTGATGCCCTGCCCCGTCCACATCCCCGCATCCAAAGTGATACATATATTCTGCCCCCGCCCACACCATCCCCAGACAACCACTATTCTATCCATTTTCTAGAAACTTATAGAAATAGATTCATATAGTATATACTTTTCCTCTAGCTTCATTTGCGCCACATAATTATATTGTGATTCATTCATGTGGTTGTGTGTGTCAATAGCTAATTTCTTTTCACTGTTGAGCAGTATTCCATTGTATGAATATATAACAATTGTTTATCTGTTTACCTGTTGATGGGCATTCAAGGTTTTTCAAGTTACTGGCTATAACAAATGAAGCTGCAATGTGTACAAGTGTTTGTATGGATACGTGTTTTCATTTTTCTTGGTTAAATGCTTACAAGTGGAACAGCTTAGTTCAGTAGGTGTATGTTAACTTTTTGTGTGAGTAACTGTTAGACTGTTTTCCAAAGTGGTTATGCTGGTTTACATTCCTGCCAACAACATACTGCAGTTCCAGTTGTCCACATGTTCACTCTTATCGGTATGGTCAGTTTAAAAATTTTTTGTTTTTCTAATAGGTGTATAAAAGTATCTCATTTTAGTTTTAATACACATCTGCTTAATGACCAATGATGTTGAGTAATTTTTCATGTGTTTGCCGTATTTTTAGTTTTGATAAAATGTTAGTGCAAATTTTTTGTGTACTTTTTATTGGGATGCTTTCTTATTGAATTTTGAAAGTTCTCTATTTTTTTTTTTATCAGATATATGCTTTGAAAATATTTTCTTTCACTCTTTTAAATTTTGATGAAGGCCATGTGTCAATTTGTTTAAAAGATCATGATTTTGGAGTTCTAGCTAAAAATATTTGCCTAAGCTAAGGTCACAAAGATCTCCACCCTTTATTTGTAGACGTTTTCATTTTAGAGGTCTATTATTCGCTTTGAGTTAGTTTTTATATATGGATCAAAATTTGTGCTTTATATGTATAGATATTCAGTTATTCCAGCACCATTTTTGAAAAGATGTTCTTTCTCCACAAAACTATTTTTGCTCCTTTGTGAGAAATAAGTTCCTATTTTTGCATGGGTCAATGTTTAGAGTCCCTATACTGTTTTACTGCATTTTTTCTTTCCTCAATACCACACTGTCTTACAAGTCTTGTGATGAGTAGTGTTAGTTCTTTAACTTTGCTTATCTTTCAAAGTGATGCATATATTCTGGGTCCTTTGCATTACCAAATGAATTTTAGAAGTAACTTTAGACGTAGTCAATTTCTACAAAAAGCTACTGAGATTTTTGGGGGGATTGCGTCGAATCTAATAGATCAATTCAAGTAGAACTGAGTCTGAGTTTTACAACTCAAGATAATTGAGGAAGGCTTAATAAAATGTTTAACTCCAAAATTGTGGATCAGGGTGCACAGCAATCTTAGGAATAGTGCAGCCCCTGGGCTGTTACTGCACTTGAAGTTGCAAATAGGAGTGCTTAATGTAAAGAAGGCTGCCTTGGGAGGAACCGAGATATTTGAGGAAGTTGAGGATGTAAATACTTCATTCTAACTTTCCTCCTTCCCTCTGTTCTCCTCCTGGGGTTCCCTAGCAAGCAAAAATGATTATATGCCTGTTCTTCTTTGATTTACTTATCAGAATTTCTGCGGTCAAACCATCTTTACATTTCTGGGATTGTATTTTACCACTTTTACATGTCTAATATTATATTTAGGATAAATAAATGTTATTTATTAATATTTTATAGATTTTTTTTCTTTTTATACTCCATTACATTTTGGCATTGACTTTGGAAGCCTGGAAATTTTCCTCTTCTATGCATCAATCAAAATTTTAAAATAACCTCGATGTGCTTTGTAGGTTTGAAAGAATTGATAAATTGATTTGTGAAACTGTCTGAGGCACAAGATTTTGGTAGTGTGAGAATGATGTGATTTTTCCAATTTCTTCTGGAATAATTGGTTTGTTCAATTTGTTACTTTTTCCATTTATAGTTTTATAGAACATTATCCATTTTGAATAGAATAAAATTTATATTTTGAGTACATACTAATCTTAATTATGTTAATTAATTTCCTTACTTTAATTTTAATTTAGATTAATTGTCCTTTGTACCTGAATTTATAATCGTATATAATTTTTAACTTGCTACCTCCCCAATCATAGTTTTAATTTAGTATATTTATAGTTTCTCATATATTTGTTTCTTTCTGTTACTAGATTATTCCAAATATCTCCCTTTTAAATGTTCTTTGTGCCTTTTCTGGTATAAGTGACCAGTAAGCACATTTATTAAGTGGAATTTTAAGGCTAATTTTATGACTCCAAAAATTAAATTTTTTTAGTTCTGAATAGTGAAGCAAAAAGAAAATAATATGTAAACGTTATAAATATGCTCGGAACTCTAAGCTGTCTCTTTAAAATACTTTTTATTGAGCCTTTATTTGTCAATGGTTATATTTCAAATATAGAGTGGTTTAATGAATATATGTGTATATATATATATTTCATTGATTCTAAGATAAGCTTTATAAACATTGCAACATCTTTGAAATTGTGAAGCATAGTTTATTTAGCATATATTTTCTTAGTGATGAGTGAAGTAATGGTATATTTCCATTAATAACACCCTAGTTTTGATGAAATAGGGCATTAGCATATCAGAACAAGTGTAATCTGAGATATAATCTTATATTAAAATTCAGCCCACTGCCTAAGTAAAAATCACATGTTATTCATGATCTGCTTTGTTCTGAACATTGGAGAGACTGTTTTACTGAGAACTTTTACTATATGCAATTATATTTTGAAGGTGTAACTTAATCTAACTACTTTTGAATTCTTAAAATAAATTAGAAGATAATATGTCATACTAGAGCAGATACTGTACTGAGTGTGAGTCAGAATACATTATTTTTATGATTGTCGACAGCTTCTTAATACTATTGGCCCATTTCTTTAAGAGGAAAATTGTGAAATTGGACTAGGTAACTAGATCATTCAGTAGCTCTATGCATTCTAACAGTATATGACACCACTGGCTCTAGGAGGTATAGGTTACATTCATCGTTCCTCTTAACAGAGCAGATTATAGATATTTTATGAGAAAGTGAGGTTTCCAATCTGTGCTTGCTATCTCAGCACTTCTTATAAGCAGGATTTAGGAGTTACGTGAATGCCAGGGTAAATGACTTGCGGAAAACAGGTGGAAAACCTTTCCTATGAGCCGAGAAATTCTCTAATCTGAAAAACACAGAGAAGTTTCTTCCAAATCATTATCAGCACATTCTGCTTAGAGCCAAATTTTGCACAACATGGGTGCTCAACCCTGCCTTTGATCAGTGTTAGCGGTATGGCATGTGTGGGTTACCTCACTGTAAACCTGTTTTTTTCTTCCATAATCAGAAATATCAACGTACAAACTTCTTACTCATGGCAATTGAATGAAGTGTAGTGACACAAGTTAAAAAAGAATTTAATAAACAGGAGTCAAGTCATAAGTGATTTGGGCACTAAAGCAAAGACATGCACATTCCTTATTAATGGAGAATAAGCTCTTGCAGGCCTTGGTTCAATGGCAAAACTCCCTTCTGCCTAATTTCCACTCTTCAAACCTTATGAAATCTTCAAAGAGCAGAGATTTACCAAAATAGAGTCATTAGGAAGTCAGTACTTTCTCCTTTTGAGTTCTGAAAAATTCAGAACTCAATTTTTTAAGGATTTCATGTTTAAGTTTTTTATTTTAGTTATCAATTTAATATAGGATTCTTCTCTTTATTTTTAGTTTCTAGTTAAGTCTTGTATCTAAAAAATAACAATAGAACATTATTATAAGAATATTCATTACAAGATTGGTCCAGTGTGGACCATATTCAAAGGTTTTTGTTTCCTCATTTCATATTAGTGACTTTTAATCACATATGTAATTAATATAAACCGCTAGGATAGGTATTTGAGAAAATGTAATAATGAGTAAGATCTAAACACTGCCTTTGAGGTAATTAAGAGACAAGCCCCCAAATCAATAGAGCACAAGACAGAATAAAAACTGTGCCAGAGAGTAATTCAACACCCTACAGGGATCCGTATTGTCTTGTCTGAGGGCAGTCTCATGGAGCATTTGAAAATGTAGCTTTTGTATGGCACCTGTAGTTGACACTGTTGGTGCTCTGCCTACTTCCCCCAAATTTGTGACCATGCCTTTGTGCGTCTCCCACAGCTTCTGTGTTTTTGGCTTCTTTGACTTGTGTAAGTCCACAGGAATTATGTTCGTCTGTCCTCTTGCCCAGTTCGTTGCCAATGACTGGTGGAGAAAAAAAGTTCTCAAATCAGGACAAACTCTGATGTGTAATTTGCATTCCAGAGCTCCCTCATGGGATCGGCTGAAACATTTTCTAAAATCACACCTTTGCTTGACTTCATCTCCTTCCCTGGGGCTTTTCTCAGTCCTTTTGTGGTTTCTCTTGGGA
This sequence comes from Rousettus aegyptiacus, assembly GCF_014176215.1. Taxonomy (NCBI): domain Eukaryota; kingdom Metazoa; phylum Chordata; class Mammalia; order Chiroptera; family Pteropodidae; genus Rousettus; species Rousettus aegyptiacus. The sequence continues at coordinate 85,079,897 of NW_023416311.1, read as the reverse complement.
GCAGAGAACTTCCTCAATAAATTCCTTGCACTTGAGTCCTTGTTTTAGGTTCCGACCCTGGGGAATCTGAGAATTAAGACAGGGTATAAAGAATTTCAGGTATGGACAGAAGAAAGAGGGTTCTAGAGAGAAGAAAGTTGAGGTTTATTTGGAAAGGAGTAAATACTTCAGTTTGGGTTAGGGTGGGGATTGTGGGAGAGAAAACTGGAAAGGTCATTTGGGGCTATGATGAGACCCTGAGATGATCTTGAAAGCCAAATTAAAAAGCCAAACAAATTTGTTATAAAGTTGCCATATTTTCAAGGAAGCCCCATGATAAAAATCCCAAAGATATTGGAGTTCCCATGAATTAAAGGAATTAATGGCCAAAGAAAGATACCATATGAATAAATATATCCATTAATTTTAGTGAAATAAAGTGGGTTTAGGCCAAGGTCATGAATTATAAATTACATTTTTTCTAACAGTACATAGTTAATTGTAGATACATCAGTCATATTGTAGACTTCTTTAAAGTGACTCCTCTGAATGACTTGGGTGTATTCTCATTATCATGTTAAATGGAACCTAGTAAGGTTGTTGTGAAAAGGGAAAATCTGTGAAGTCACAATAATAACCAGGGCACATGAAAAGCTCATTAGAAAATGTTATATTAATTTTCAGGTCATTTTTCCCCCCTATTTTTCCTCTTTTCATTCTACGATTCTTCAAACTCTCCATCATTAAAGCATCTTTCACCTTGACCTTGCCACACCCTCCGTCTATTATTCTCTCATTTTCTCTTCGCTACCACACTTTGAGTGGTAGGTTGCCCTCTATATTGCCACCTCCTTTAACCACCACTCCCCTTTTTCCGTTGCCAACTAGCTTTTGTTTGCATTATTTCACTAAAACTGCTCCATAAACACTTTCAAAGGGCTCAAAGTAGTCACTAAATAAAATGACAATTTCTCAGTGTTATGCAATCTTTTATAGCATTTCAAATGTTTCTGCTGACTTTTCTCTTCCCTAGGTCTTCTTGAAAGTTTTTCTTGCACTCTCAGATGAGACTTTCTGGCTATATTCCACTTTCCTCTAAACATGACATTCCACATACTTTTCAAATTTTTGTTTCCTCTTTTATGTTTTATCCATTGGCAAGAGCATTCAATCTCAAAGTTTTGAGGATTACTCCCAAATCTTTATATCCTATCATGCCATTTACACAGTTTACATCCCACATTTCCCACGATGCTACATTTTTCTGTAGAGACAGATGTCAAACTTCAACCAAGCATCGTTCTATTTCCTAGGCCTGTATTTCCACCTGAGTTTTCTAATTTTGTAAAGAAAAGCCATCTTCTCCGTCACTTATTATCGAATTAATTGTTATTATTGACTACTATTTCCCTTGTGCCCACTTCAATGGGTTGCTAACAATTATAAGTTTTATTCTTTAAATTGACTCCAAGCTGCTCTCAGTTCTTTCCACAGCCATGATCTAAGCTGAGGCTTTTAATGACCTTCCCCTTCTGCTCCGACTACTTTAAAAGCCTTTGAACTGGTTTCTATGCTTTTAATCTCTTTCCCTCTTGAAACTTTCCTAAACACTATTTTGAATAAACTGCTTATCCTCAAGTTTTGGTCAGTATTATGCAACTATTCCAACATTTTTGATGCTTTCTCTACTTCTTATCATCTACCTCCTTTGAGGCAGTTTTAGCATAATTAATTATCAAGGGCATGGTCTTTGAAACCAGTTTCCCTGGGTTAGAATTTTAGTTCTACCACTTACTAGCTAAGTGAACTTGGGTAAATTACTTAACCTTTCTGTGCCTCAGTTTTCACATCTGTAAAATGGAAATAATAGTAATACCTATCTCATAGTGCTGTCAGGATGAGATAAGAAAATACCTGTTGTAAATTTTGTGTGGACAGAAGCCCCCTAGAGTATATTCAAATCACAGCACTTTGCATATGGTGGATGTTTCATAAGTGTTCACTGCATAGTAAGTGAATAAACATATAAATGCAGAAAACATTAAAATATGAAATATCATAAAGTGACCAAAGTAAATTTAAGAAAAATAAAAAGAATTAGTATTATCATAAACTTCTCTGAAGTGATAACACCTTCAGAAATTATAAATTAAATAGATTCTGAAGTGAGTTGTTAATCCCGTCTAAGAAATGGTAGATTAGTCTAAACTATAAACATCAGTTCGGGGTGCTGAAAATACCCTCTTATGATCAATAGATGATTGAGTTGGACCAGTAGAAACCTTTGCATAATCTGGAGTAGAATATTTTGCAAGGCTTGAAAGATACATTTTTCTGTTAAAATATCCTTTAAGATAAATCCAGTTCATTAGGAATAATTCGCTTTTAATTTACTTTATGACCAATCAATTATCATTCAATTACAAATTTATACTAGAAAAATAAAATTAACCCATTGCTTTAAAATATTTATCTTTGAATGTAATTATAAGAAACTAGAAGAGTATGTAGGTGAACGATCATTTACTAACAAAAGAAAAATCATCATAATAAAATTGTTAACTTTCATTAAATACAAATTTAAAAAACTTAACATATCCACAAAAACAAATTGATAAACAAAAAACATATGACAGGTAATATTTTTGATGTAAAAATTATTACAAATTAATATTTGAAGATGTATATCTCAATTAAAAATGGACTAACAGCATGAACATAGGTGTAATGAAAGAAAAATTACTATTGTACAAAGGATATTCATTTAGATAACCATGGTCACTTGTCTTTTATTAAAAATTATATATAAATATCTCCTATTGTGTATATATGTATATATATCCGAGTATTGCTGAGGGTACAGTAAAAATCATTATTATACATGTCACTGGAGGATAGATAAATTGGTAGAATTTACTTGAAGTAATTTGTTAACACAGATTAAGAAAGTGTAATTTTTTATTCATTTATTCAACAAACATCTATTAATCATTAGGCATTCTTTAATAGATGCTAAGGATACAAAATAGTCTACAAAAAATGAAATAGATACAATGTCAAGGAGTAAGCAATATTCAAAGAAAAGTGTAACAGAATAAAAGAATAGATTGTTTTTTGGAATGCTCCTTGACTTATGGCAGGTGGAGAGTGCCCCAGGAAGTTGGTACATCTGAGTGTATATTTGAAGAAATGGAAGAAGTGAGCCATGGGGCTCTCTGGAAGAAGAGTATTTCTGACAGAGGGAGAAGCAAGAATGACGACCTTGAGTGTGTCTGGGATCAGGAACCCTGTGCACCAAATGTGCTGTACTCAGTGGCTAGAGATGAGGCTGAGCAGGTTGTCAGGGCTCAGATGTGGTGGGATCTTGTCCAAGGCTGCGGTAAGGACTTTAGGTTTTCCTCTGAGTATAATGAGAAGCCACTGTTTATGCATGTTGGTTTCATGTCATTATATCCAGTATTTCAACATGAGCTAAAATCCAAAGAGAAATTTTCTTTAAGAAGTTGAGGTTTTTTCTCTTTTCCTTTTAATCATAATGAATAAGATTAGAAAGATTATATGTGTATACGCATACATATGTATATGTGTGTATATGTATGTGTGTGTGTATATATATATATGTATATATATATATATATATATATATATATATATATAAAATGTCTATAAGCTTCATCCTTTCGTATAATTATAAATCTTAACTATGCTGGAATGTTCACAAAAGTCTGATAATATCATATCTCAAAAGATAACATTTTCTAAATGTTATCTGACCCCTGAGCAGGTTTTCTATTATCACTGAAAATCTTATTTATTATTTTTCAATATGAAGTTTCCTTGGTCATGCCGCATTCCCAAACTGGCTTTCCAAATGGTCATCCATGTTTCCATGAGTTAATGAAAAATATTAGTGAAGAGAATGAAAATCCAGGCACACACTGAACATCCATTTGTGAGAGCAAGTTAGGTTTGGAGAAATCAATCCCTTTTGAAAGGAGATCAAAGCCACACAACTCAACACATGTTTGCAATATCTAATTTATATCAGGACTAGATGAATACAGATGCACATGGGGTCTAACATCTTGAACCATTTGCCAAATATTTGAGACTTAATGAAATCTAAACTCCACCTGGCACCTTTACATTAATTTTAAAGCAATTATTATTCCCCAGGAACCAAAAGCATGTGTTTCTGATTTGTTCGCATTTAACTCATCAAAATATTATTTCGCAAAATGATTTGATGTCCAAGAAGCCTTTTAGATACTCTTTTTTCTGAAGTGAGAAATTTGTTTTGCCTAAGAAATTAGATTAATTTCTCTGTTAAGAGTCACTTCTGTCATCAGAATGAGGCAGATGGATGGATAAATGCCTAAAGAGACACCAATTAGTAGCCTGGCTAGTGGCAGGCCATGTATCCTGCATCAACTCCCGTCCCCTTCCTACACCAGACCCCTCTGTCTCTCACACTGAGAAACCAAACTGTTCCATCTTCCCAATATTCAGTGTCACCCCTAAGGGAAGATTTCCAAGTGCTTGTGCAAGGAGAAGCACATAGCTGTGGAGGGAGATGCACATTCTTCCACTTAGTAGCTCTGAGACTTTTGAAAGACTCTTAACCTCTTAGAACCTCATTTACCTCATCTACAAAATTCTGGTGAGAAATATTATCACTTATTGTAGGAATTACACTAAAGTCTTCACGAGCAACTTTTTCCTAGAAACATTTACTAAAAAACTCAGAGTTCTCTAGAGCCCAATTCCAGATGTGTCAGGGAGAAGCAGAAGGGACAGTGCATGTGCCTGTTTTTAATTAAAATAAAAATATCAGACAGAAGGAAAACATTTTAGAACACCTCCTGTAAATCAACAAGAAAATTGACAGTGTGCTTAAAATGCAGATTCCAAGGGTTTCTGATTTCCAAAATATTTTTGGGGCAGTGGTCTCCCTAAGCCTGCGTCCACCTTTGTCCTGATCCCTTTATAGTTCATCCTCCTGACAGCAGCCATTAAAAAAGATCACTTTACGTTACTCCCATGCATAAACAGTGGCTTCTCATTATACTCAGAGGAAAACCTAAAGTCCTTACCGCAGCCTTGGACAAGATCCCACCACATCTGAGCCCTGACAACCTGCTCAGCCTCATCTCTAGCCACTGAGTACAGCACATTTGGTGCACAGGGTTCCTGATCCTAGACACACTCAGGGTCGTCATTCTTGCTTCTCCCTCTGTCAGAAATACTCTTCTTCCAGAGAGCCCCATGGCTCACTTCTTCCATTTCTTCAAATATACACTCAGATGTACCAACCCCCTGGGGCACTCTCCACCTGCCATAAGTCAAGGAGCATTCCACAAGACTGAGCTGCATTTCTTTTTGGATAACATCAGGGAATCAATGTATATACTCTCCTCTTTTGATCCGATAATATTCAGCCATTTTTGCCTTCATACCTCAGCTGAATGTAGAGGTGGTTTGTCTCAATGGCGTCCAATTTCCATTTTTGTCAGGGGAACTTTCACAGCTGTTTAGCCTACTTTTACATAACTATCCTGGTTTCAAATGCTCACTTAAATTTTTAGTCCATTTTTTAATATTCCTATAAGTTTTTCTTTAAACTTAGATTGAGTATGATAAAGACATAAAATATAAAGATAAAAATATAAGCAAATTGAGTCTGTGGAAGACTTCAAAACTGAATTGTATTTTTGGAATTCTTAATCCTGATGTGTTTTCAGAATTCTTAAAGTGAGAAAGTAAAAATGTCTTGTGAACTGATTAGAAAGAAGTTGGTACAACTTCATTTAACTGATATTCCTTCTTTTTAAGTTTTTTTGTGTGTGTGTGTGGAAACCTGACAAATGACTAGAAACAGAAAGATATAAATCTTTGAATTATCCTTATTACCATTTCAGTTGTTTTCTGTAAGTATTAATTAATCTATTTTGTATGTCGTACTGAAATAAAACATTCTTTGAAATCATTTAATAATTTTGTAAGCTTAAGCTTATTATTTACTTCTCAGTGTCCCAGTTTCCTCATTTATGAAGTAGAAATAATAATATTTCTATCTCATAAGAGGAGTTCCTACTTAGAACTATCCCTAGTACATAGTAGGAGCTCAGTGCTTTTATTATTATTACTATTATTATTATTTAAAGAATCTATACTTGAGATTTGTATGTATCAATCAGAGAACTTCCCAAACAATACTTGATTCCAGTGAAGAACTATGTTGGGCAGGTCAAACCAGGCTCTGTGTTGGTGAGAAACTGAGGAGTGGAAGCCCACTGAGGAGTCCTAATAGATTGGTGGCAGCAAAAAGATATTAGATCCAAGTGCTTTTAAAAACTCTAATAGGATTTATATTTTGAAAAGACAATTGAAGAATAGATTTTCGCTTGAGTAATACTGAGAAACTAGTTAGGAAGCTATCGTAGTAACAGCTTGGAGGTGATAGTTCAAGTAGAGTAGTGGTAGTGGAGTGGGAGAAAAATGCACAACTAAGACATGTATTAGAGATAGACCCTTCAGCATTTGCTAATGGATTGCCTCTTCCTGGTGAAGGTGAAGAAATTTGAAGAATTAAGCAAGAGTATCCCTTCTCTCTTTAAAAATCTCTTTTGTTTGTTTTAGCAACAGAATACTTGAGATTCATTTACTGAGATGAGGAAGATGAAGAGAGAAATGAGTTTTAGACCCATGAGGTAAAGTTCCTAGTAAGGCTGTCAAACCAGGGATCTGAACCAGAGATATACAACTGGGTGTCACAAGCTTATAAAGGGCTTTTAAAGCCATGACAATGACGACAATCATATGGCAATTAGGGTTCAGTACAGAGAGGAGAAAAAAATCTAGAGCCCCCATCTTTGCAATATCGGGATAAAGAGGGAAAGCCCAAGCAAGAGAAAGCTGACCATAAGTGAGTTGGACAAAACAAAGATAAGGTGAATTAAGAGAGGAAAAAACAGAGACAAACAAAAATAGCTACTCTCTTAAGAGCACATGAAGTCATGTCTCTCTTCTTGCATTATTAAATATTGACTAGCTAGAGAACTCTTTTCCACAGTCACATCCACAAACTACATTAACATGAGTTGGGGCAGCAGCTCTACTCAGCAGGCATTATCAGCAAGGTAAGACAGAAGTTGTTGCAGATAATGGTCCTCTCAGCGGTAGGGTTAAGACAAGAGAGAGAGATCTTCAGATTTATGGCCCATTGTTCTGGTATTTTAGATGGAAGATAAGTCTTTGTTACCAATAGGCCTTATTTCTCTAATACAAAGTGAGTTAGAACTGTCTTTGCAAACAATGCAGCCCGGAAACTTTCAAGTTCACACTTAGTCCTTACCAGTTGATGGTTTATTTAAGGTAGGGTCAATCAACAAACTTCCAAAAACGCTCCAGTGGCATACCAGCTCTTCTGCTGATATTTTGCATATATTGTGCCACAAAAATTATCAAAATTATAAACATAAATTCTTTATGCCTCCATATGATTGCTTAGCTTTCAAGGCAAAGAAGTTGTCTGATTCATTTCTGTAGCCCCAGCATGTAGCCAGCACCTGACAGAGAATGGGAACTTAAATCAGCATTTCTTGAGTGAGTGAATAAATAAATATCCAATGCAGAGTGCTAAGGAAGTAGAAGTAAAGAGGATACAAAGAAAATTCAGCTTCTATTATGAAAAATTTTTGCATCTTTTTTTATCTATGTCCTACACAAAATATAGATATGGTTACTGTACTGTTATAATTCCAAAGCCTCTTTCTAGGCTTCAATATTCTTAAAATGTTATGAATTTTCCATCATACTTTTTTCTAACTCTCTCATTCTCCTTCATCAACTTAATTTCTTTCTTTTTCTTTCCTTCTTCCTTTTTTTTTCTTTTTTACTAATTGAAGCTTTTTTGTTAATGCAACAAAGCCAGTGAAAAGAACCAAGCCAAAACTCTGTAATACCAAAGCAATGGTAAGGTTGAGCTGTGACATGGTAAATACTATATCTTATTTTATAAAAAACACCCCATAAATTGATATTTAATAGTGTGATAGTTGTGCCAGGAGCTCACAGACTGTAGAAGAAACACTTGTAGAGTGCAAAGTGATATTTAAAGAAAAATGCAGACACGATAAGCATATCCATGTTTTGTATATTTGCTTCTCAAGAAAAGATGTGGAATAGGCCATTTGATATGTTAGCTGAATGCAGCTGTTTAGATATTTGTTTGGTCTGCTATTGAATTTTTCATTAAAAATATGTGGTTAACAGCAGCCAACCTGATTTGCATGTGTGTGTTTCTGATGTGTTCACTGCTATGCTTCCCGTCTCCTACATCTTAATCACACCCAGGCGCCCGCCCCATTACATTACCAGAAGGGAAGTGATGGACATCCTTTGACTCTCTTCATGACCCCCTGATAATCCTGTTTCACACACAGGCTCCCTGCTGTATGAAACACAAAAGCTGCCACTGTAGTTCTTTACTTCCAGTCGATATTCTGACAGACTTGATCTAGCAAATTAGTATGCTGCGGTAGGGGCATGACAAAAGACCCTTTTGACACACTCTGAATCAATACCAAGGCCGACAGAGAGCCATTTCACTGTAGTTCTGTTATTTTTTCCCCTTTTGATGACCCTTTGCTTTTTTTTTTTAACCAGCTTATATGACCTTGTCAGATTTAAAAACATGTTAGAAAAGTCATCCTTGCACACACATGTGCATGGGCACACGTGCACACACATCAAGCACTTGTGCACACAAAGAGACAATATATAGCATACCAAAATTCCTAATGAAAATATAAAAGAGAAATGCAGCTGGTGAGGAAATTCAAATACTTTCTTTAAAAATGAGCCTTCTTTCTACTAAAAGAAAAAGAACAAAATAAAATAATCAGATGTCTCAAATAGCTATATAAATGTGTGTATATATGTATATACACACAGACATACTACTGAATCTAAACAGACCAGTTTTCTTATCAGGTTATACCTTGATATTGCCAGTTTTCAAATTCTAAAACATTAAAATGAAACATGTAATTCCACAAATATTTTATATTTCAAGTTGTTCATTAGTTACATTAACCAAGTTTCCTAAATGTGATATTGAAAATTTTGCTAAATTCTGAGGTTAATACCATTAGAAAGAATTAGAAAGTCAACTTCAAATAGCTATAGAGAGTAAAATAAAGTTATTAGTAAAAATATAAAGTCTCCTTACCAATCTTTATTATGACAATATCTTACCTTTTAATATCATGCATTTAGAGTACAGATATTCATATTTTCCATGCTTACTCATAGTATGAAGAATATCAGTATTATATCCCACCCATCACATGCATAATATGATCTGTCCAAATGTTTTTATTTTTTAATAAAAATATGTATATATTTAATATAAATGTTAATCCTTTAAGTTTACTATAACTCTATCTAGTATGTGCATATGTTAAAACTTCATTTTATTTTGTCTTGAAGGCATAATTATGTATATTATAAATATCAATTCCCTTAAATGATGTGCTTTATTCACTTTTTATGCAGCAAATAAGAAACCCATGCTCTAAAACTGAACTGTGTTGAAATGGTATCTGCTGTCTCCTTTTATACTGCAACCACAGGACACAGGAAGAAGTACTTGAAAATGTTTCTCAGAGTTTAATATAGGGATGATCCAAAGATTAGACCAAAGAAAAGTTGTCAAAAGTTGTTTTCAGGTTTAGAATATAATTTTCCTTTGAATGCAAAAAAACTCTCTCCTAAACAGGTGCACAGGTGGTTTCCAGCGCTTTCCAGGGAGCATGTGCACCACCTATGTGGCACTTCCTCACTTCGTTCTCTCAAAGAAAAAAACTCTGGAGACTCAATTCGGACATAACACTACCTCAGTAAAGTCTTTTTGGAAATATGTTGGCAAGTTATCTAATTATAATCCAAATCCTCGTTCAATTTTCTTCAATGTGACATTACTAGGATCTCAAATAGTCCCCCAAAACATCCTAGCTTGGACACAGTTTGCATTTTGTTTGATTTGTCGGTGCTAATATTAGGGCATATGGAGTCATGGGCTTCTATATATAGAGCACAGATTTGGAAGATACAAGATAAACCACAAATGTAATGGCATTAATTGTATAAATCTCTTTGTGAAGTCTGCAATAGCAGGGAAATACAATTCTAAAATATATGATATTCACGTTTTAAAACTATTGTTTGGTAAAATTTCTTTTATATAATTCAAGCTGTACAGTCTTTTGGGAAGATAATAATACAGATATAAATGATATCTTTTATTTCAGTTTATATAATTAGTTAAGAGACAAAAGTAGATGAAGATAAGAAAAATGCTTTTCCTAAGATACTGAGTCTGCAAGACACAAGTATTTTAAATTTCCTACATTTTTTGTTTCAAGAATTTACAGTTCTTACGAATGAATGAATTAGAAAAAACCAGGTTCTTTTGGATGTCTATGGCTTTATGTCAAAACAAATCATACAAATCCATTAGTTCTTCTAAAATTTGATTCTTCCAACCCAAGTGTACGTGCGCGCGCGCGCGCGCGCGCGCGCGCACACACACACACAGACTCTCCGGACCTTAGAGACGGTAATTTCTCTACCATTAGTTAATATGATGAGATTCCCCTTCAGATGGAGCAAAACTTTAATTTTAGATGTTGGAGTCCACTTACCTGAAGGAGGGCAGTTGCACAACACAGAGAGATAAAAAGAAATGGGAAGGTTATCTATATAATTATGATCCAGAGAGAAAATCTCCATCATGATAAAAAAAAAAATCTGTACAGCTTTGTAATTTTTTCCACTCTGCACTAGATTTTTTATTTGTTTTCTTTTGGTTTATTTTTGTTTGTCTTTGTTTTTAATGGTTCTCTCCACTGCTAATTATTACTTGTTTCTTTCAATTAGATTTTTTTCCCTGACTTATTGTCATGTCCTTGCACTACTTATTTAAGCCTTAGGTCTTAATTGATAGCAAAACCTGCTGTCCAGCCTAACTTTTGCCTTGTACATAAAGTTTTCCTTTAGAAAACAATCTATTGAAAGTTTATTTTTTTTTCTCCATTTTTTTTTAATGCAGTTTTACATTTCCCCTGTGAACTCTAGGTAACTAAGTTTAGACAGAAATCAAGCTCATAAGAAAGAAGTTGTTTACCTGAGCAGGGGGATCTTCTGTCTTTGGATGTCCTAATTTGTCCTGTACAACTTGTTTGACTAAACAACTCCTTATGTTGCAATGAAAGGCAATGGCTTCTAAGGAGTGACTTGATAATGTTCTATCACATGAGATAATCTTTGTGTTTCTTAAAATAATTAGAGTTATGTTATGATAAAGTTAAGTTACTGTTATATCTCGTTTCCATCTGTATAAGCCATTATTTGCACATGGTTTTGAGTTACTCCTCTTTCTTTAAATAAGAGAGGAGTTTAGAGTTAAAATTCTTGAGTCAGATAGACTCTATACTGAAGAAAATATCTGTATGAAACTTGAGTATTATGATATGAACATTATTTTCTTAGAAATAAATCATTATAATCTGGCATGAGATTTGAAGAATAAATGTGTTAAATGTGGGATATATTTCTTTATTCTCAACATTAATGTGAATACCAAAGTTCTTACACAATGAATTTCTGATTAGTTAGTAACATTTTATCAATTTTTTTCTTAGATAAGACCTCCTTTTATTTTTTGAAATACTGTATTCCTCCTGACAACTTCATTTCCTCTAAAGTTTTTACACCAGTGCTAAGCAAGCAAAGGGAGAAAAAACTTTAACTCAAGGCAGTTATCTGTGCAGCTTTTTAAAAATGATCTTTTATTTTACAGTTTCGACACAATTAAAGCATTGAAATGTTAAGGTGGATGACTACATAATTTATGAAAAGGCTGAATGAGCCTTATGTGACACAAATAAGACTTGTCAGAGATTTTCAAGTTCATGTTCAAGTAATTATTATGAAATTACATAATTTTCAGAAATGAAAAATAATCTATAAGAAAAATTACCATTTGTGTGGAAAGAGCCAAACAGAAGAGTAATAGAAAAAAAAGCGGTACTAAAATGAATACTTACGAGGCTTATAACCTACTTGCTAATGATTTCTGCACGGTGGCTTTATATTTATTCTACTTGACCTGGTATTTTGGATCTTTTCCTTTCTAGATATCTTTAGCTAGCAAAGTGATTATAAATCGGAGAAAATGCCACCAAAATGACTACTATCTTCATGGCTTTGAGAGTTGGGATAATGTGACAAGAGAATAATGTCAGTGTTTAATACCATCTCCAAATTCGTTATTACTCTGACTGGATAGCTCTGGTGAATCATTCAGAAATAAGAGAGGCCAAATCATGAAAATGCTTCTGGAGCTGTTCTGCTCTCTAAATTAAGCAAGTCTGGTTTGGGAGTACCGCTGATTCTCATCCCCTCAAGAAAGATAGGAAACTGTTTCTCTGAGCTATGTGAATAAAAACTAGTGGAAGATGTTACTGTCACTATTGTGGGCCATGGTGGAGGCTTATGATGGCTTATGGTGACTTAGGTTGGCCAAGGATGTGAGATTAGATCTGGTGGTGGGATAGGCTGGTGATAGTACTTGGTGGCCTAGGCTGGGAATACAGCATGATGCTTCTTCTTAAATATGATAGGACTGTATTTTGCCCATACACAATGGAGACAAAGAAGAGCCAAAGCCTAGGAAACAAAAGGTGGGGAGGTGTTCTAAGAGTAAGTGAGTCCTGCAGGCTCCTAGTACTGCTATGATGGAGTTCTCCAAGGTCTTTGAAGATACTCGAGAAAATTTCTGGGTAAAGTGAAGCATAGTGAGATTGACTGGAATTTCTCCTTAGGAAGACGGCAGGCAATCCTGATTAGTATGTTTTTACTGAGAAGAGGATGAGGCTAAATCAGAAGTATGTTGCCCCCAATCTCTTTATTCTACACAGACAGATCAAGTGTGGAGTGCATTGTTCTGGGTCTCACAGTCCAGCCTAGAGGATAGTTCTCATACTTTGACTCCAAGACTCAGGTACCTGAGTGGGCCACTTTTCACCTTGTTTCATTGCATTTGAGGGAAAAAATGATGTAGAAAGTATTGACTGAAAACAAAGGTTTGAATTTTGGTGGACTTATACATGTTCCACCTCCCTATTAATCACTATAAAATGGTACTTATTATGATTGCATCCAGAAGTACTAAGTAAATTTTTTTCAACAGATATTTTCCATCTTTAAGCAGCACATCAATAATATGTGAGTAAATTAAGACAAATTTTCATTTTAGAATCTGGAATTCATCACAAACATCTTTTTTCCTCCTTAGATCAACAGCCTTATCCATTCAAATTATATTCTTTAAATTTACAAGTCTATATATGGTTTGCAGTTTTCTTGACTGTAACATCAAATTATGGAGCACTATTGTGATATCAAAAGCACTAGTTGAGATTAATTGATGTTTATCTATGAGGTCAGCTAATCTTTACTGTGTACTGAAGGAACTTAAAATTATAAAATTTAATTGACTGACATTTCATGATTTTGAGATTGAAGCTTTGCAGAGAAAAACCTTATTAAAAATGCATATTTAAAGATATGACCATCACTATCACCTGTCTGTTTTCCTGTATCCTTAATAATTAGTCCCTGTCCTCTTTTCTACTCTCCTGTTCCTATTCCCCTTTGGATTCCATACTCTAACAACCTTAAGGATAACTTCAATGCAAGCGACATGCACATCCATGTTTCTAAAAATTCATACTCACATTTCTAAGCACATGTGGCCCAGCTCAACACATCTCAAACTGAGTTTATCACCTGAAGCCAGATTCCCTTTGCTCAAGCTCCAAATATGAGTCATCTTCAACTCATTTCTCTTTCCTACCCTCCAACGTGTTCAGTGAGCACATTCTTTCTACTCATATTACCTCTTTCGTATTTTTTATTTCTGCTTTTGCATCTCTATTCTACCAACTCTGCTCTTGTTATTCTCACCAGCAACTATGAGTATTTTAATAGTCTCCTAATAGTTATTCTATGTTCCACATTGACAACAGAACTATTTTACCAATTTTATCTGATCTTATTATTTTCCTGCTTAAAACCCTTTAATGGCCAGCTATGAGACAAAGAGTGAAGTTTTTCATAGCTTTTTGTTATTTATTCCTACCCTACTTTATTACCTATACCCCTCTGTGAATGTCTACCTCTAGCTCTAATGCCCTAAGACACAGCCATAAGGGAATGCTTACTATTTCTGAAATATCCCACTCTCTTGCTTATAGTACTCTATATTCATTTAGTCAACTATCAATGACCTACCCATTTTTAAAGTTCAATTTATATAATACCTCCTCCCTGAAGCTTTTAAAGATCTCACAGATAGAATTATTCTGTCCCTTTCGTATAGAACATTCTGCCTGTGCTGACATTCTCTCTCCCTAAGTTATTCCTCATTTGCATTACATAGTATAATCATCTAAAATGTATGATCAATTGACTTGTTCTCTTGTAGGCATTTAGTCTAAGAAAGAAGAAAAACTTGAGTAAAAATTATCTGAGAAAACAAGTTGAAACCTGTATTTCTCATAATTCTTTCCTTAAATTATTTCCATAACTCAGCCTCTTCCCCAAATACTACTGAGTCCAGTTTTACTCTTTCAATTACAATGTCCTCCTTTTTCTTTTCTTGTGAACCATGCTAAATTTTACCTAAACTTTTAAGCCATATTTCCATAGGATCTATTTATTTCTTCCCCCAAAACGTCATTGACTTCTTGTTTTCCTTTGGTTTCTAAGAAAACATTCATTGAAGGAAAATACACCACACATTTTTTTGAGGTATAAATTACATGTAACATTGTGTTAGTTTTAAGGATACAACATAATGAGTTGGTAGTTGTACATATTGTGAAATAATAATCACAATAAGTGTAGTTAACATCTGCCACCTCACATAATAGCAAAAAATATTTTTCTTGTGGTGAAAACTTTTTAAGGTCTGCTCTCTTAGCAACTGAGCAACTGTTTTTTTGTTTTTGTTTTTGTTTTTGTTTTTGTTTTAAGTTCATAGGTATCATCTCCACAAAGACTTAATCTTTCTTGGATTCTGCTTATAGGATAAGTCAAGATGCAGTGGACTATTTTATAATAATTTGATTATAGGCACCAGAAGCCACCACTTCTGTTTTTAGGGACATTTGCTCCTGACCAATCTAGGATTAAAGCAGTTTAAAAATGTAATTCATTTGGATTTCCTTTTTCTTTCAGACACCTACCTATGCTGCTTCTTTTGCTTAGATGAAAAACATGACTTGCTGCAGGAAAAAAAAATCACTTAGTTTTATGTCTGGTGTAATTATTTTTTTAAGGGTTAGAATTTCTCAATGAAAATTTGTTTCCAGAAACTAAAACATAACAAACAACTTGATAGCAGAACCACGACACCTTGTTTTTCAGTCAATGAAACTTTACACTACCAAAAGCTTTGTCTACTACTATGCATCTTAGCTAAAAATTCCCAGAGCATTTTACAGAACTTTGTATAGCAGAGAACAGGTTCAAATGGAATCACCTTAGTGGCTACACATGAAGCCTGACTCAGCAGGACAAACTGGCCATGTAACTATTTGATTTCTAATTTTTCTTCTCTTACTTGGACAACTTTCCTAGGCTAGATAAACATTCTTTGAACTTCCCAATTATCTTTTCCCTATTTTAAAAGCTTTGTATTTCATATTATTAGAAATATTTTCTTCAAAGATTTATTTTCTTTTAAAATATCATTGTTGCTTTTCTTCTGAATAAGAGAATATAAAGTATATAGAAAACACCCGTAATTGCCTACAGACTACCTTCCACTCTTATTTCTTCCTAAAAGGAATTCTGATTTTTTTCCAGTACTTACTCCTCCCCAAAAGCCATGTGTCTCAGGGCAATGTGACTTTGGACCCTGGCAAAGGCAGGTCTAATGGGTTTTAGGATTATTCTACTCCACTAACACTGGCTGAGATGTGAGAACGTGAGCAGTTTGGTGAGAATGAGGGAAATTTTGTAGAGAAGCATGTGGGAAGTTTCCTCACTTCAAAAAATAAAAGAACCACAAAGGGTCTTTCTTCTTCCTCGAGACACTTTCACAGTGTACGACATTCCAGTGTCATTGCTCTTGATTTCTTCCTCAACATAAAAACAAATCTGAAGATGACAGAGAGCAGGAGTGAAAAGGATCTACTCTTGGGTGACATACTTTAGCTGCTGGCTCAACTACCAGCCCAATCTCTGGGTTTACTCTTCACATAAGAAAATACATTTTCTTGTTGTTCAAACTATTTTAGTCAGTGTGTATGTCTTGCAGTTGAAAACATCTTAACTGATGTAAAAATGTACAAAAATCCAGGCCTAAAGAAATATTTAAAGAGTCCATGGAAATCTCACTGATTTTCCTTATCTCTAGTATCCACCTCAAATGCCTGACTTCTACCAAGAGAGAAAAATTTCTTGAAAACTTTAAGGCTTAAATCTCCCTTTTATAGTTTATAAATCCACACTGTTACCCTTGCCCCAAATGTTTGGTAAACTGGCACTATTAAGAGCTAACATTTTAACAGGGAAAGCAATAGAGAGCAAAGGCTTTGAACTCTGAAATTAAAAGAGCAGATGGGAGAGAAGAGCAGAATTACAAAACCAGCATTACCTGTTTCTTTTTTACCTGCAGGCAAACTTGAGAGCGACCATACGCTTACACACTTCTTCATGTAAGACTATAAAATGAGCATTTTATATCCCAATGAACAATCTTTTTTAAAAATACACTTATTCAACAAATCTTTTCTGAGTGTGCATGATATCATTGTAGCCCTGATGGGAGAGAGATTTATCAAACATACGTCTGTAAACATGAAGTTTATAGTGCAGGAGTAAAGAGAAGGTAGGGACCTGAAGTCAATATGGGAAAGATCATAGAGATGGTATAGATAACGAGCCCCATCGCTCTTTCTCCAGTATGGTACCAGGTTTGGGACAGGCACGCATCCTGTGCAATGGTAACCAGGGGTCCTCCCTGGACTCAAATATTCTTCTTTAGGTCCCTTCTGCTGCCGGCCCTCTGGATGCTACTGCACAAACATCTCTCTACTCCAGTGATTTCACCTCAGTTTCAATGCTCTAGATTTGTCTCATGAAGTTACTAATATCTGGAGAAACACTGCACTGTAGTCTCTTTCTAGAGGTGTTACATCCCTGGCCTTCTCTGACATAGCACAGGCCTGTAAACCTCAGAAATGGCCAAAGGCCAGACAAGGTCCCTGAAGCCTGTTGAAGTCTGAGCCCGTGCTAAGTAAAGAAGACTTTCGTGTCTTCTGGAATTTGACTCACAAGCCTGGGCTCATAGACTACTTCTGTACACTGAAACCTCTTTTTAAAAGCTACCCAAGAATCACAGGGATGGATGATAAAAGTGCTGATGGTCACAGCCATTCTTCTACATACCATGACATTAATCATCATTATCATCATTACAAATGTTTACTGAGCATTTACTATTCTCAAGGCATTGAACTAATCTGTTACTATGTCATTTGAGTTTCACAATTGTTCTCTGTAGTAGATAGTATTATTTTACTCATATTACAGATGACAAACTGAGGCACAGTAATACTAAATAATTTTTCTATGTTCTTATAGCTTCCTTCCTGATCCTATAGAAACATAAGGCAAAAAAAAAAAAATTGGTAGTTAACCTTAATTTCATACCATAGAGAGAGGTTTATTGCTGTGTAATTTCTCAGAGACAGGATTGACAAGAGTGAGGAGAACAATGTGAGACTGGCAAATTTAAAAATCTGTAAAACTTGTAGCCTTGCCCTTAATGAATTCTCAGTATAATCAGGGAGAGAGTATTTAAACAGGAAAGAGTTAATAACAATACCAAGTGATGTGTTAAACAGCTAAATACATCATCATACAAAGTGATTTACAGTAGGATGTCTATATGTGAAAGGTGCCCATACTTCATCTTTGAATGAATGGACCCAAGAGGAGGCATCTAGACACATTAACTAAAGTGACTCCTTTCTGCAATGTCAGAATAAGCAATGTCTAGGAAATTTGATAAATAATGTTTGAAATAGATTGGCACCAGAAGACCCTGGACATCTCAGGATTCATTTTCTAAGGATGCATTTCCCATATTTCTCAAAAGTGACAGAGATAAATGACAAAAGATAGTTGCATAGGATAGAAACACAAAATCAAATGCATGTCCTCTCCTCCATGGTCCCTGGCCTGTGCTCCATTCTCCACGATGCCGGGATGCCCTTTTCCCTCCGCCCCATCTGTTGAAATTCATTCCATCTACCTCAAGTAACAGATATTCTAATAAGTCTACTCCAGTTCTCATTTTGACATGACCTCTTTCTCCTCTGGAGTTTCCTCATCCTTTGCGCTTCTCTAATGGCTCTTATCTTTTCTATTTTGTGTCATGGTTTTCTACTCACCCCCCAATACATAAGCTGGAAGTGTCAATCCTCTTTTCCTCAGCTTCTCTTGCAGCTAAGGCTCTGGCATACAACATGGACCGAGACATTAAGATACCCTCATTGCAGATTTTCAGTCAAGAGTTAGTGACACGAAAAACAGGAAGAGTAGAAAATTCCCCCTGGAGGGATGGCAGCGGTGGCCGCAGCCACATTAATTTCCAGCAGTAGCAGCGTCCTGAGGGATGCTGATGAAAGTCTGGAGCCGGTGACACTGGCATGGCACAATGCATGTTCTATGGTCAACACCAGTGGCAGTAGTGTCCTTGTGGTACCAATTTTGTGGTGTGGTTTGGCTCTAGTACTAGCTGTCCCCAGCTTCCATGTTTTTCCCAACTTCTAGTTTTCCTGGGTTTCTATTGATTGAAAACTTCCCAGAACCATTTCAAGAAATTTCTTAACTGCTTAATCAGCCAGAGGTAGTTTCTGTCATTTTCTACTAAGAATCTTGGCAGTACATTCACTTAAGCCATTGTTTCCTTGTTCTGCCCTTTGTGAAGAAAAAAGTTGTTAAATATTATCTTATGTGTGATCACTTTCATAGCCACAAGGGCTACTGCTATGCCATTTACATGTCATTAATGAACAACTCCATGAGTCATTTGAACAAGAAAGGGATATTTGTTGGAATCAATATACCTAGAAATTCACATTACAACTAGTTTGTCTCACGTCCGTGATGCCTCTCCATCTAAAAGGTGGGGAAAATGCTCAACTGATTGCCAAACTAGCTACTATCAGCACTTTCTGATTAGATGTTAGAAAAGAAAGTATGTCATCTTCTTTGCTCTTAACCATTCAAAGTTTGATAATATGGGTATTTTTCCTTTTTAGCAAGACCAGTCTGAGTTTCTTGACACAACTGAATTCATGTAGAAAGGCAAGATATTTTAAAGTAGTTGGTTAAAAAAACTAATGTCATACCTCAGTGTTTACACTGATAATTTCTTCATGTGCTACATTCACAATAGTACAGCCTCACATTTTCCTTTTTTAAAGCATTTTTACCTAAATTATCTGATTTGATCCTTAAAATAAGCCTGCAAAATAGTGATTTGTAAGTCACAGGTCCAGAAGTCACTGCATTCTTGCTTTTTAAAAATGTGTATTTCTAGATTTAGTGGATTAGCTTGATGTCACCCAAACTAGTTAGTAAAAAGTCAGAATTAGACTGTGTGGTCTTTTGACCCTGAGAAAGTTGCTCTATCAGACCTAAAGGATTGAAATGAGCTCATCAGTCAATCAATGTGTCAGCCAAGTATTTTTTCAACCCTCTGCAGGGTCCTTAACATTGTCCTAACCTCTGCTACTTGAGATATAGAAAAAACATTTAACATGGTCACTGCCTCCAAATACCTTACCCTTCAAATTATGCCTTTATGTAAAGAGCCCTGGCAGGACATAAAGTGTTGTGGGGAGAGGTGAGAGAAGAGGGAGAGCAAAGAGAGGGCAAGGTATCTCATTTCTGCAGAAAAAGTAAGGCTAGAGATGGCTATCAGTAGGTCCCTTTCACATCCTCAGGTCTGTAATACATAAAGTCTTGACTGTGGTGGTAGAAGAAGCCAAAGGTAAGCAAAATTATAAGTTATTTCCACCACCCTTTTTTTTTTTAATCATTGTCTTCTTCTTTGGTAATCTCTTTGGCCTCCTCTTCCTTCATCTCCACGCTTCATACTCCCTTAGATTTCCCGTTCTGTCAGATCTTGGGAAACTATTCCCTAAGCTTATTTACAGTAAGTTGTTAATGATTGATAATGGTGTAATATGCTACCTGTCCCAGCAGAGCCTTCAAAGCCTTAATGAAGAAGATAAATTACATGGGACCATGAGGCATCTTGTTAGCTAATGAAGGGAATAAGTCAGGGACAGAGGATCTTTCATCAGCTTTTAAATTAATATCATTATGCTTAGGGTCAACTTTTTTAGTATTTATTTTTTTCACTCATATGGAAAGATCTATTATGTTGCAGATATATTTTGGTTACTGCTTAGAAAAATGTGATAGATTACCTAGTGGATTACATGAAGATAATGTTGAAATAATACTAATGGTAGTAGCAAAACCTGTAGTGAGTGAAATGGTGTTCTTTTTCCCAAAAGATATGTCCATGTTCTAACCCCTGGAGCCTGGGAATGTTACCTTATTTAGGAAAAAGGTCTTTTCGGATGTAATCAAGTCTATATGACTTAGGTGGTCCTTAAATCTAATGACTAGTGTCTTTATAAGAGACACCAGAGGAGAGACACCAAAAAAGAGGAGATGGTCACAGGGAAACAGAGGCAGAGACTGCAGCCACCTAGCCACAGCCAGCATGAGCTGCACGAGACAAGGAGCAGAAACTCCCCTAGGTCCCTCAGAGGGAGCACAGCTCTGTTGATATCTGTATTATGGCCTTTTAGCTTTCAGAGATCAGCAAGAATAAAATTCTGTTGTTTTTGAGCCACAAAGCCTGTGTTAATTGATTATGGCAGCCTAGGAAACAAATACACAGTAGAAATCTGTATTCTATTGGTCTATAACTACTTTCATCATAGTCTTGTGGCCTTGGCTGCTTCTCATACTTCTCTCAGCCTCAGATTTCTTAACTGCTCAGTCATAGTCTTGGTCTTTCTCAGAGATGAAGTTTCTTCTAGCCATAACAATTCTAATGTTCTTCTTATGTATGTTTTCTATTTTAACTGTTTTTTTTTTTTTTCACAACTGCCTTGTGAGTAATTCAAGGCAGATGCTTTAGAGATAAGGGCATCAGGGTACAGAGAAGCTCATTTTTGCATTCAATTATTCATTCAAAAACTTTCTTAGCACTGCTGTCATGTCCAGGTACTTTCCTTGTGTGTGAGGGATACGGAGATATAGTTTCTTGACCAAAGTTATGTGGCATAGTAGAGACTGTTAATACTTCCCAGAAATATCTGTTCTCTTACTTTCTGGAAGGCACATGGCAGCAGAGATTAAAAATTACATTTCCTGGCTCCTGAGGCAGCTATATATGGCCACCTGACCAAGTTGTAGACAATGGGTTGTAAGAAGAGGTGAATGTCTCTTTTAAAAAAGGGGGGGTCCTTCTTCGGCCTTTTTCCAAATTCATAAAGTTTTTCTTTATCAAGAACAATGCCGTCCGCAGAAACTATGCCTAAACTCAGACTACAAATCACTATCCTTTGGTGATAATCACTTTTTTCTCTAAAATATGAAGTATATTATTTTCCGATTGGCATGTCTGTTGACTACATATATAATAAAGATCCACAAAAATAGCCAATATGTCTTTCTTCTCCTGGGATATCAATTTTGTTTCTGCTGCCACTCATGAAATGCAGGATATTGGTCATATTACTATATTTCTTATGTATTTCAGTGATCTCCGAGGGAAAAGTCTCAGTTGGCTAATCAAAAGCCCTTTATTTATCAATGTACAATAGATACCTCCTCACCTCTGATCTTGGACATATCTCCAGATTTCTCTTAAGTCTATTAAAAAGCACTTGTTTTCTACTCCTTTACTGCACTTTAGTATTCTAATCTCTTATACTTGTTGACGTACTTTTAACTCCTTTAATAAGACCCATTCAGAATGCTTTTAATTAGACTTTAACATTAGCAGTCCTAAATTTTCTTCATTCTTCTTCGTCTATCTTTAACAAACAGAACTTTATTTACATTTCAAATTTCGATGTGCTTATCCTTGCACTTGTAAATTCTAACCAATTACCTTCAACTACATACGACTTAAAGATATTGTGCTAAGGACAGAAAGGAAGGCAATGATAAATCAGGAACAGATTTTGTCTTTAAGAGCTTATGATCTGGTAGTCTTCCTTAAGAACAATTATTTGAGAAAAATCATCTGCGAATAACTCTAAAACAAGCTAGAGAGTTACAAGTACTGTAATTCTTTCCAAATCAATTACTATAAGGGTTGGACAACCACACAGAGCTCTCAGGCAGCAATCGCCTTTCAATGGACAGAACTTGTGGGATTACAGAGATACTTATGTAATAAATATCATACAATGATATCGATATAATAAGGTCATCTGACAGAGGAACACTTCCCATATCCAGCTGCTTCTCACTGCTCATTTTCTTCTTGAACAGTGGTGCCTGCCTCTCACTGCTTTGTTTTATCATTCTTCAACTGGTTGATAGATACCCTGAATTAGCCCATGCCATTTCTTGATATACTAGACTCCCACTTTCTCCCACCTCCTCTACTTCATAATCTTCCTGCCTCAAATTCTGTACTGTCAGCAGCAACTCTCTCTTTCTTCACTCCCAAGGGTTATGCAGCCCTCTTCCCAAGTAGGTATCATTCACTTAAAGATGAAAATGACTTGATGTGCAGAACATTATCTAAATAGAGCAGGTCTCGTTATCCCCACTTAATAGCAAAGATACTCGAGATCCAGAGTATGTCACTTCCTTTAGGTTATACAGTTGTTTAGTGAAACAACTCAGACTTACTGTACTATTAAATGTATATTTTTGCCTTTACACTGTGCATTGAGATTTAAATGTTTTACTATGGAGAGATAATAGAAAAATTAGAGTCTTGGAGATGGTATAGGAATAGAGAGAGGAAGAATACTATTTCCTAAGAGTCTATTTTATATCAAGTGTATTTTAGACACAGAGAGAGAGAGACATATCATTTAATTTTCACAGCAACCATGTAAAGTATTGCTGTCTCAGTTTTCACAGATGAGGAAAATAAGACTTAGATAAATTGCTTATAACTAGCATTTTTAAAGCAAGCATTATAGTAAATATTATTATCTACATTATTGCATTTAAAACTCAACAGTAAAACTATATGGAGAGTATTATTAGTTCCATTTTATGGAGAAGGAAACTAAGATTCAGAGAGGCTATAGAATTTACTTGGAGCAAACTCTTTTACCATTATTTTTATAATTTTTGTTCTTTCATTTTCTTTATTTTTTTCTAAAATTCAAGTTAGTTTAATATTTTATTTTATGCATTGATTCAACTTGTCTGTTATACTTTCTCTCATTTTCTTACCTATTTAGCTCTAAGTTCTGGTAAATTTCTTCAACTTTTTCTTTAGGACTCCTTATTAAAGTTTTTATATTGTCATTCATGTTTTTATTTCCCAAGATCTTATATTGTTTCTGATTATTTTTTTCTTAATAATATTATCTAATCTCTCTGTGAATATTACTTAGAGTTTTAAAATATATTTCCTAAATTATCTTCTACCTTTAGTTTCCCTCTTTATTCATTTTGGACTTCCTTTTTCATGATGATTTTTTCAAATTTTGTTCATCTTAGTTCTCTTTTTTGTTATGGATTTTTGTCCAGTGACTATTGGTTCCCAGCCATGTATAGAATGAAGACAGACTAATTAATAAAGGTAACTGGTGTGAGTTCCTTTTTCAATTATACAGGTAGCTCTATGATCCCATAGGTCCTCCCACTGAAGGTTATGATTATCTGGAGTTCTGCGTATGTGGACATACAATGCCACTCAGTAAACTTATCTTCAGGGAGAGCTGATATGGAGAAAGCTCTTTTAATGCTAGAATGAGGAAGGTTTTTTCTGGGGCTCCAGCAACCTCACCAAAAGTCACAGATTTTCTCAGCCAGATGGTTTAATTTCTTTAAAAAACACTTTTCCAGTTCCTGCCTAGGGGTAAACACAGAACAGCTAGTTAGTTTGGGTAAAAGAAGGTGAGACAAAGATTAGGAAGGAGACTGGAATGGCTGCTCTGGAAATAGTCCTTCAATGAATCGCTCTGCTCTCTGCCCTATTTCCCATTCTCGAACTCCATATTTGTTGAGGAAAGCTGTGGATCCTTTTGGAAAGATGATTTTCTACATATTCAAGACTTTTTGCGTATTCTGGACTTTAGATCTGTCCAATTTGTTTTATTAGGTAAGTTTCTCATTCATTTTATTCTAACTCGATTTATGTGTATACATATATATATGTGTATATATATATGTATGTATGTATGTATATGACAGAAATGTCTATTCCTTTGAATCTCAGCACTTTGCAAATATTTATGCTAATTCCATGGTGTAGTTTAAAAAAACAAATAAAAGGCAAGAGGTTTATTAGCACATTTAGGAATCCTAGCTGAGGCAAATCTATTGAAAGGTGGGCCAAATAGAAACCAAAATTATTTACCATTTTCCTGCCTGTCTATGAGTTAAACTACATAGTCGTCTCAATTTTTTTATAAAAAGAAAAATAAAGCAATTGCTGAAATTTTTGATATATCTTTATATTTTAACAATTATAAGGACTCTATAGTGTGTAATAACGAAAGATTTAAAATGATAATTCTTTTAATCAGGAAGCCTTTTAATGTTTATTTTTGTATATTTTATTAATAATATTTTAGGAATTTTTTTTCTACATGAGGTCAGCAGGTTGATATTCATCAATCAGACATTCTTAAAATCTTTAAGGTCAGAAGGATGCCTTAAGCAGGTTGACCTGGGCTTTCAGGGTAGTTAGCAGTATAGTTCACCAATGAAGATGAGTCAGAACACTTATATTACATGAGACACATGTTGATAGTAAGCACACAAAAAATTAGTAAATGAATAAATCAATAAATTAATGACTTATTTATGAAGAAGGACCTATGCTGTCATTAGAAATGATTGGATGGTTCTCCAAGTAATCATTTCTTTGTAATGTTTCCTGGATATTAAAAACAGGAAAATAATCACTAGCTCCTTTGGCATTTAGTTCTCAATCAAATATCACCTTATGATGGTAATATTTCAATTTAATTACCTCACGAGATTAGAAATTATTCACCCAAAAGAGCTCATAAAATATTGATTTTGCGATTTGATTTACCATCTTCTTTCCTAAACGTGTTTTATCTCTTATAGTTTCTCAGTTGGAGGCATCGCTGTTCATTCACACAGGAGCTTTTCACATTAGAAACCTAGAAATCATCCAGCCCACATTCACATCATATAACCTCTCACATGATTCATTCATTAGACCCACAAATATTTACTGAGTGCTGCTTGTGCCAGGCACCGTTCCAGGTGATGCATTTGGAGCACTGATCAAAATAGACAATGTCTCAATTCTCACAGAGCATGCCAAATGTTCAGTAGAGAGAGGTGCTATGAAGAAAAATAAACGAGAAAAAGAATAGAAAGGTAGAGAACTTCATCTCATCCTCTTTCCTCCTTGGTTCAGATTTCTCTACCATCACTCAGAGCGGTGTGACAACAGTCTTACATCATATCTGCCCTCCTTGATGTTTAAATAATCTATCTAAAACAATAGTCAGACCTCTTCAGTTTCCTCCTTAAATTCTTCAAAGTTTCTCATTACCGTTAAGAAAAAGCCTTAGTTCTCACTCACACTATACTAGCCCTCCATGATCTTATCTCTGCCTCCAGCTCTAGCCTCAGAGTTTCATCTCTCACCTCTCTATCTCTCGTATAACTTTCTAGTAATTATTTGCAGCTCTTACAATAGATGGTCAAAAGTGTTTTGTTTGCATGTCTTTTCTTTTGCTGCATTAATAATAGTAGCTAATATATTCTAGTATTTATCACTTACTGCTATGCCCACTGCATAAGAGGTTACCCCTATTCCTTCACCTGCCTGATATCTCTTCGTTCTGTAGTACCTTTATCCAGGAAGGCTTCTGTGATCTCTCCATTTCCCCTGCCCTATTAAATGCATGTCAATTTTATAATCTCCTGTAATGCCCAGTGCTGATCTCAGCTATTCTATTTGCATATGATGTTGTAATAATCTGTGTGTGTGTGTGCGTGTGTGTGTGTGCGTGTCTTTTATACCTATGGGGAATTGCTTGAGAGCAAGGGCCATGCTTCATTTATTCTGTCTGCTCAGTGTCTAGCATAGTGCTTGGTCCATATTGGGTATCCAAGAATATTTGTTAAATGAATGAGTAAACAAATAAATCAGTCGGTGACGCTCTTAAGATCTACAATCTGGGCATCAAAGAAGTTTTAAAATAGAGAGTTATTGAACAGGAAGCAGGCAAAGGAAAAGGAAATGTTTGGGAACATTGAGAATCCAGAAATAATAATACCCACTAAAGCCATACAGTAAATACAAGAGAAATAAAAAGCTGTGGTGTCGAGTCATTAATAGCTCTCATTTACTGATGATTAAAAACATACACAAGGAAAGTGCTTTACAAATATAATATATATCAAAATGATTCCTTGAATGGTAGGAACATTTAGAGGATAGGATTATATGTAAGGCAACACCTAGGACAAAATGCAAATGTATTTGTGTGGAAGAGAAATCTAGGCCAGCTTCAGAATGGAAGATGGGGACTGAATCCGATTCAGTGAGGGGCTGACCACAGAGACTGAGATTGAAGGATTGTTCAGGAAAGACGGACAACACTAGCAAGGGCTTGAAAGAAGGAGCAAGCAGGGGGGGAAGATTAAACCCAAACCTAAACTTTAATGGAAACTGGCTGCAAATAAACGTTTTCATTGGATTATAGCACAGAGGGAATGACAGGGTTTCTCAAGGAAATCCGGATGGCACGCAAACAGGAGAGAAAGTCTGGCACATGTAACTGTGCTGGAGATACTAGTTCTGACTCTTTTTGAAAGAATACCTTTATTATAAGAATATTAATGCCTCAGTTTATATTGCAAATCTATTAGACTTTGTCAGAAGTTGGTTTGGCTAAAGCAATTCAGATAAAAAATTATGTTCAAATGTCTAATGCTGGAATGGTGTAATTTCATATTCAAACAATTATTTGAAATCATCTTTAGGCCTTAATTATGCTCTGCAAATATACTAGTGTAATTAACATGTATAGAAAAAAACTGGAAATAACTTCAGGTCTGCCAACAGTAGAATGGGTAAATAACTTGTGGTGGTCTGAGAAGCAGAAATGCTAGTAGATAACAATGGAAATGAGCTACAACTACTGTAATAACTGGATGAACCCCCAAACACTTAACAGAGTGAAAATGAAAAATGATTAGAGAGTAAACTCAGTGTCATTTCAGTTATTTAATCAACCCAAACAAGAACACTGAGTCAATGTTACTTACAGAAAAATATATGAAGAGAAATATGAAAATATTTTTTTGGTTACCTGTTGGAGAAAGGACATTCAATAATGGAGAGGTTTCTAGGGAATTTAAAGGTTCTGGTTACATTCTACTTTTAACTGTGGTGGTGGATAAATGGTATTTATTTTTATCTTCTTTTAACTATACATTATACATACATATTGCATATAATGTATACATAATATATAGTGAATCTAACTATATATTATATCCATATCTTCATATATGTGTGATAGAGTTCATGATTTTTTAATAATACATTTATTATTTAAGCAACAATTCTGTGTTAGTTGGTTATGTATGTGAATCAGAAGTTTCAAAATGCACGTTAAAGACTCTAAGTCTCTGCCTGCACCTGATGGGCTAAGTGAACTGTCACAAAGCTAACAGCGTTATTTCAGTCAGCCTGGCAATTGATACCAATCATCACAGCTGACTTTTCCACCTAGCAATCTGTGCCAATTGTTAACTTGGGTGAAGTGAGCCAATTGCTTGAGATCAGGTTTTATTAATTTATATTAAAATTTCCCTTAAACAGACAGATTGGGGAATTAGAAAATAAAAAAGGACAAACCAAAATGCCAAAAGGAATTTAGAATATTTTGAAGGCAGTGCTTTCATCTTAAAACATAAACCTTTATTCAGAGTGATTGGAAATCAAAAGCCTATTTGAGTGCACATTATTTCTGGCAATTGTATAATTCATAAATAGACAAATGGCTTATGAAACATGGTGAAAAAAATGTACTCACAAGGAGGTATCATCCATGCCAAGTTTACTGCTGAGATCATAAACCGGTGACAATAGGGGTTAATAATAGAAATGTTGGTAGTTCTCTACTTATAATAGAATGAACAGCACTGCTATAATTGCAATTTTCTCTTTTTTTCCTGTTATATAGAAATGAATCAATATCCAAGTAGAGAGAGGATAAAAATGTCTTCAATAATTTGCACTACTCTTCAAAAGAATTGGCTTCTTAGGTCTGCAAGTCAATTCTATCATTCAAAGGCATTACGGGCTATTTATCAAATTGTGCAAATTAAAATTTGTTTTGACCTATCGAAGGCTATTTTATGTGATTTTTACTTGAGACTGAATAATCATGTACAATTTCCTCTTCTTTACCAAGTTACTTTAAAAAAGAATCAATATGTTATTTCAGTGGATATTTAGAAGAATCAACTCTTCGTGTGATTTTTTGCTAAGTTATGCTGACACCAAGATGATTATATACAGATCCTTGCCTGGCATGTTATTAATTAAGGTCCAGGAAAACATTTGATTAGTGATCATAGCAGTAAGTCATATGTCTTGTATGGGCTATTATTATTTCCCAGAAAAATACTAGCCAATCTTATTGGACTTCAATAGATCTGTGTTATAGTATGAGTAAATTAGTAAAACTGGGAAAGTATGCAATGAAAGATGTATATATTCCACACACTCAGGAGATAAACTAATTTATAAAAACTTGAAATGTGGTCTAAGTTAAAACAATAGCAGGTCTAAATTCTGTGTGATGTTTTATTTCTTTTCTTTTTAAAAAATATTATCCTGCTTAACTGTGTTTGCAGGAGGAACCTGGCATGTAAGATTCCTGAAATTTTGCACTAAATGAATCTTTTGAAAGATAAATTATATTTTAAAACCAACATACACACCTACATAACAAATTTGATTAGATAAAATTTAAAGATGAAAATAAACATCGAAGAGAAGCAAATAATGGCATTTTGCATACTTTTGATTTTCCTTCCAATGAGTATTTCATTACCATTTTCAGATGTAGCAACACCTTTTTGTGGAATAATGCTAATTGTCATTCAGTTCTTTCTGAGCTGTCCTTGATCTAATTAGCTAGTTTTCTTTTTCACATGTTAATCTACTGGATTTCTGCCCCACAATCCCCTGATCATCTTCTTGCTCTTTCTCTAGGTCTGATCACTATCGACCACCAATTGTATTCTCAGGAGCCCTGGTTCTTCGCTGAACAGCTCTGTGATGGTAGGTGTGGGACTCAGTTCCTTTTTTTTTTTTTAATTAAATTTATTGGGGTGACATATGAGTGAAACCATATGGTTCTCAACTTTTTCTGTTTGTCTTGTTTTGCTTAGCACGATAATCTCAAGATCCATCCATGTTGTCACAAATGCTCAGTTTCTCTGGGACTCATTACACTCATTCCTAAAAGCCCCAGGTAAAGGGGCATTTGGGAAGTAAATGTGAAAACTCAAAAGGCCCCTAAAATGACATTCTACTTCAAAACAATGTTGTGACTACATGGCTAATAATACAAAGAAAAAGACGGACAATGCTCTTGGGCACCAGGTGTTCTAAGTATTTTCTGTATTTCAACTCCTATAATCTTTTCACAACCCTATGAAATACATACTATTTCTATAATTCTTTTACAGATGTGGAAACCGAGGCCCCAAGAGGTTAATTAAGCATTTTATCCAGGGGCTTACAGTCTCCAGAGTCTGCTTGTTTAGTCACTGTGCAGCCTCTCCAAAAACATGCTTATTAATTTACTAAAACATTCACTTAAATGAATGAAAAAAAGCCAATACACTTTTCAAATGTCGATACAACTGGCATTTTTTTCATCCTGAACTGCTTGTTCATATTAAGTAATGAATAATCATAGCTCCCATCTCTTTGTGATCTAAATCATTTTTCAGTTTTAGGTTCCATTTTCCTGCAGACTGCACCTAATTTGACCAAGTCGATCTTGTTATCTACGTGATGTGTACTATTATAGTCTAACATAAATTTACTATCTTCAAATCCTCAAATTTGACTCTGGAAAATATTGACTTCCTGACATCCTCCTCCAACAGCACTTTAAAAATGTTCCTTATAAATTTGAAACAAGGAAAGGTGCTACCATCTTTTATGTGCACTTGTCTGGCTCCTACTACCAAGTGAAGGTAAGGGTCTTCTTTGCTCATTGTTTTCTACACCAAAATGTTGTTGTTTAATTCCCCTTGAAATTGTTAATATTTATTTCTTTATTCCTGCTTCCAGAAATCAATGCATTTGTTGGCTTCTTTATAAATTCTAACTTTTTGCATTGGCTTATATAGAACTTTAGACTACTTTGTTCTTGCATTTATGTGGTTAAACTAAGATTCTTACAGTATTAATAATATTCTATTAATACTATGCACATTCTGTCATGCATAATGTCTTGTAATTAATTTTTATGAGATTGAGCCTTATCATATGCTTTACATTTTAGGATTCTATAAGCAAGCATCATATCTTATAAGTTTTTATGTATTCTATAGTGACCATTACAGTGCTAAATGCTATAGAATTTGGATAATAAATATTAAAGAAGTATTAATAAGAGAGAAAACCAATCTTTTCATTTTACATGAATAGAAGCTAAGGCATTAGTTATAAATTGGAAATCAAGATCAATAGCATTATTTTCCATTCAGATATTTATTAAGTATTTACATTATTGAGGACCTATAATGTCCTATAATGTCCTAGACACTTTGAAGACATCTTAAATTCCACAGCCATCAGTGGCATGGTTATTTACCAGTATTTGCAGATGAGGACACTGAAGCAAAGTTTCATGGTTTGCCCATGATCACACAGTGATTGGCAAAGCTAGAATTCAAAGTCATTTTGTCTGGCTCCATAGCCTATAGTAACCACTTTATTTCATCATGCTTTTTCTCTAATATACTAGAATATTCATTTTATTAGCAAGCTCCATGGTGGAAGTACCAACTCATATAGGACCATAGCATTAAAAGCAATCAGCCCTTTCAAGCTGTTCCATGAAGCCCAACCAAAATTCAGTCATTTAATTAAAAACAAACAAACAAACAAACAAGCTAGTCCTTTCAAATATATATATATATATGTACATGTCTGAACAAAAATTACTAAGAATTTGATCCTAAGAAATTCAAAGGTGCCTTTTAAAATTTGTTCTTTTGCTAACTGGCTTGAGAGAACATGGCATATTTAGGAAAATGAGGTATTCTGGGATAGGTGCTGTTTATGACCAATAAGAGAGAAATTCGAGAGATGAGGATGAACAGATGTCAGTCATCAAAGACCTTGTGTTTCATGTTAAAGGATTCGTGTTATCCTGTGGAAATTGAGAAGCCTTCAGGAACCATCATTTCGATACCAATGTCATACTTCACATTACTCTTTCTTGCTGCTTACCAAGGATTCTAAGATGGTCCTCAAGATTTCCAGCCTTAATTCTTTGGAATGTGAATATGATGATTTGCTTCTCCCATGATTAGGTTATGTTGTATAGCTCAATTAACATTAAGCAAGAGAGATTATTCAGATGGACTTAATTACGCAACCCATTTAATAGTAGAGTTTTCTATAGTTGGAAACAGAAAGGAAGTCAGAGACTCTAAAATTAAGACAAATTTGAGACTATTGCTGGCTTAAAAGAGGATGAGCCCATTTTCCGAGGAATTCAGTTAGCTTCTAGGATTTGAAAACAACATCCAGCAAAGATACAGAGACCTCAGTTCTACAATAACAAAGAACTGAATTTGGCCACCAACCAGAATTAGCTTGTAAGCAGGTTCTTTACCAGAGTCTCTAGATGAGAACTCAACTCTTGTGGAAAACCCAGTGATCCTGTGCCAGACTCTGACCTATGGAACTGTGAGCCAATATATGGATGTTGTCTTAAGCTATTAAATTTATGGTAATTTGTTATTCAGCAATAGAATCCTAATACATCAATCTTCTTCAACTCATTGGCTACCTCCATTACATTTGTAATAAGAGCAGGCTACAAACATACATCTTCAAAAAATTCCATTATAATTGCATTATGAGTCATACTTTTTTTTTTTTTTTGCTCATTTTAGGAAGAAGAAACAATCTAAATGTTGGGAAACATTCCTAGCTTCACTGAAATTTGGCTTTCCCAAGAAAGCAGGACTTTCTCTGTTCTCTAAAGTGAGGACTGTTTTTTCTCTCATTCCACATGTTGATCAGGGCCAAAAAATTAGAGCCAAGATTCTCTTTACTTTTCATATGACTTTCAGATCATTACTACAATTACTATTTCTGTATGGGTACTTGAGACATCTATCCTGTCTATATCACCTTCTTACCTACTATAATCTTGAGCACAGCTCATCATCCACCAAATATTTTATTTCTCGCCTCACTATTTTGACTACTTCAGAAACCCCGCCATCATTCTTAGTGACTTGAAAATCCATAGAGATGAATACACCAACACTTTAGAGTTTCAGTTCCTCAGCCTCATTTCTAGACTTATGCTTCATTCTAACTAAGCAATTGATTCCCGTATTCATATCCTGTACTTTTTCATAAATAAACACTTTATTCTTGAAATCCATACATTCAATTCTTAAGCCGTTTGCTCAAGCACCCTCACCACTACAATTCCTCTGCCTCATCAGTTTTTTAATGATTCCTCACCACTTCCTCATTTTTTTCTGCCCTTTCTGGCTTCATGTTCACCCTTATTAAGGCTAAAGACTAACATCTATCGTTCTAACACAAACTTGTAAGTACCCTCAACTTCCTTGATTTCTCTTTCATGATTGCACTTGTCTTATAAAACCTCAACTATAAAGAATACCTTCTATCAGCCTTCACTGTGCCTTCATGGGAGTAGCTAGGTATTCCTGGAGAAAATTGCCCTGTTGAAGCTAGCTTGTTTCATTCTAAAACTCAGAGATCAAATTGACACTCAAAAATGCCCATCCACCCTATTTTGTTTCTATAGTAGGGTTACTTTTTCTAATCCCTAAAATGCTACTTTATATACTCTCCCCTCTTCTCAAACGTTCCCCATCCCTATTCTACTCTTATTATCAGGTGATGGCTTTATTTCATATTTTATTGAGGAACTAGAAACCATTTCACCAGAAATGCCTCATGTTTTCTCTGTCAAATCTAAAATCCCATCTATTCTGAAGGCTATCTTATTGTGTTCCCTTTTATTTTATTAAGGAAGATGTCTTTCCCCTGGCATCAAATGCAAACGCCTATAGTCCTTCTCTGGACCTCGTCCACTCTCGTCACAGCTCTATGGGTCTTACTTTTATACTTATCCCCTCTCTTCCTTTCCACATGGTCATTCCCATCAGCGTGTGAACATAGCCTAGAATCTCCCATCATAAATAAAAATGCATTCCTTTTCCTCACCTAACAATCCCATTTCTCTGTACCTTTTCAAAGTTAAACTTTAAAAAAAAATTGTATACATTAGCTGTTTATATCCTTCCCCTCCCATACATACCTCAGTTCATTACAGAATGATTTTCACCCCATAATTTCACTGAAACTGCCCTTATCAAGACCACAATGACATCCAAGGACCTATTTCAATAGACTGCTTTCTGATTTATATTAATTGAACTTTCAGCAATCTTTGCCAAAGACAACCACTCCCTCCTTGAAATATTGCTGTCTCATAACTTTCATAGTGGTTTCCTGGTTTTCTTCATCTCAATGGCTGCTCATTTCTTTCACTTTCTTTCTCTTCTACTTTTTCTTTTTGTCTCTAAATATTCGTATTCCTTCGTGCTCATTATTGAGTCTTCTTGTATTTTCTACCCCTTTTTTTTCTTGGAGATTTAACACATTTTCATGAATTTAAGTGCATCTTTACACTAATGACTCCCATAACTTATCCTAAGTGCAGATTTCTCCTTTAAGGAAAACTCTAATAAAGGAAAGAAATTAAATTTTAGTGCTTGGTAGGTTGTTTGAGAAGAAATGTGAGAGAACATGAAAATTTTCAGTGTATCAATTTGTAGTGAAAATAAGACCAGCTCTGTTCTACAGAACTGTCCTGGTGAGCTAGATTCTAAGCTTACTCTACCATCTGCTAGAACTATGACCTTAGACAGATATGTTATTTAATTTCAACAAACTTTAATATATATATTTAAAAATAAATTAATTTTTATCAAATTAATATGTACAATGGGATACTTAAATACAATATAAATTTGTGTATGGCAATGACCGATATATTCTGGATTTTCTGCAAACACTAAATTTCTTTGACCTTAGGATGCACTTTCTCACATTTTTTTCTGAATTAGGGATGTTTCTTACATCTCCTGGTATCTTACAATACCTATGAACCAACCGAAGATCATAATAACGTTGTGTGACAATCTTCTGTTGACATCTTATGGGAAGAGCAGGTATCGAAGGCTCTTAGATTTTATGACCTTATGATATTATTAGACTATGTTTCATAGTACTAGTTATTTAAAACATCAAGCAATTAAACCTGCTCTGACTAGAACTATGCTATGTAGATCAAGGAAACAGAGAAACTGAAAATATGTTACAACCTTTAGGAAACATAAAATGTAATTGGTGGGGAAAAAAAGTTATAGTTGGTAAAACAGAAGGAGTATTTTTTAATGGGAAGCAAGTACATAATGGTATAGCCCAAATTCTATAGAAGAATGAGGAAATTTAAGCTAAACCAAGGCCATCATATCATGGTAATACTTAAGAGAACATGAGTTGAGATTGGGATTGAAATTTATAAGTAACAGGGCATAGAAGAAAGACAATAGAAAGCATGGAAGAAATACATGACTAATTTAGAGTGATGAGATGAGCATGCTGTGTTGAGAAAAGTAAGAAACTGGCTGAACCAACTTTTGTAGAATTTCATTTAGAGAAGATTGCATAGCTAGTATTGAGATTGATGAACAAAGTCAGTATGTATATTCCAAGTTGAGTTTACAATTAAGGTAAAAGACAGGGAACAAGAGTGGCTCAGGGGCTGTTGTTGCTGTTCAGATACATAAGAATACATTCTTGGATTAGAGTGATGACTGATACAATGATGAGTGCGCTGAATCTCAGAGAACTGTGGTCTCAGTTGTAAGATTTAGAAAGATTTGATGACTCTGAGGGCAAAGAAAGACTATAATCAAACTTGGTTCTACCTGGTAAGACCAGAAGACTAGAGTTTGGAGGCTATTGTGATAAAAATGTTGAAATGAGAAGAAATGACTTGTGGGTTTAGATGGCTGAAGTATTTAATCAAATGATATAAGCACACTAATCATGAAGATATGCATGAAGGAAGGAAATTTCTCACCCAACTGTGGAGAGAAAGCTGGAGCAACATTAAGAAGTCAGGACTTGCTATGTTTGTTATACTTTTTTTACTTTCAAT
Organism: Rousettus aegyptiacus; assembly: GCF_014176215.1. Classification (NCBI taxonomy): domain Eukaryota; kingdom Metazoa; phylum Chordata; class Mammalia; order Chiroptera; family Pteropodidae; genus Rousettus; species Rousettus aegyptiacus. Next base: position 85,044,084 of record NW_023416311.1, on the reverse strand, counting down.
GTATCATTTCTATTTCAGTATAATATGTATCGGGACACTAAACTGATGTAATTAGATGGTAAAAGTTCCTTGAGAAACAAAGGAAAGAAAGAAGAGACCTTGAAAACTCTGATTTTCAAGTGTAAGCTACCATAAATCTAAAATAAACTCACATTTTGATATCTATATTTTGAATTATAGAATTCTGGGTAATAGATAAGAAGTTCAGGGAATATGAATGATTTTGCATTTTCTGGTTATTGTCCTTCAATTGAAATATGAATCAATCATTGTTCCCAGTCTCTATTGTAATAATTTTCTTAAATGATAATCTTGTGCCTGCCTGGATAAAATTAGTACCTTAGACCTAAAGAATTAAAACTGACAATAATGAAAGAATAAATTAACTCATAAAAACATATAATATTTATAATTGCCAGATATAAGAATCCCTTATACATAAACTTTCTTTCAAGATACAGTAGTAGAGGATTTCTTCACATTATCTATGCAATGTTCTTCAGTTCAATATAGTGTCCTTAAAAAGCATGTATTCCCTAATTGCAAATAAGGGTAGAGCATAAAATAGACACAGTCTTAAACAAAATACAGAAGTATATTATGCAAATTGAGCACTGATTTTATTTGCAAATACACTATTTTTTCTTAAAGAACTTCCATAAAGTGTTTCTTTAAAGGGTTCTTCGAAGGAAAATTAAAACCATGCTTCTAACATATCACTTGCCTCCAAGCCTCCAACAGCAAAAGAATTTGAGACTCTATAGTAACAGATCATTAACTGTCACTAACTATTGGATACCTCAGTCTTCTCCCTTCAGGAAAATGGTCCTCTTCCTGCCTTTTTTTGGTGTGTGTGTGTGTGTGTGTGTGTGTGTGTGTGTGTGTGTGTGTGTCTGGAAATAAACTGAAAGTAAGGTACTAGTGGAATTGTGTTTTGTTAATTTAGAAGACAGTCTTAAACATAATCTTTTTGTTCTGAACGTTCATACTATGATATAAATATCGTTTCATTAGTCAAATTGAGTTTACTTTTTGATATTATTGTGCTTTCATTATCAGGGATATGCAAATCAAATGATAATTATGGCATAATGAGCTGTTAACTTGAAAAACAGTTCAATCATTTGTTGTTTTGTTTTTTGTTTTTGTTTATTTACATTGATATAGGTTGAGTAGATTTGGTGCCTTCTTTCAAAACTAATAAACTATTCTTTGGAATTAATCCACAAAATAGCACAATTAGTTGAGATGTGTGAGAAGAAATGACAATTCATATATTCAAGAAATTTGTATGGTAAAATATCCAGATATTGAGGTGAATGAGGTAGTAATGTTTCCTAAACATACTATCGGTATTAACAGCTGCAAAATGAATACAAGGACCATGACTTTTTGAGCCATTTTTTATGTTATTAGTTTTAAGATTAAATAATTTAAATAAAAAATAAGACCCTTTTCAAATTCAAATCAAAATTCTCAAACAACAGACATTTATAGCAGAGTTTCTAAGAGTGGCACAAGGCAAGACCATAGTTATACTTGAGAGAAAGGGCTGTATATTAGGATAAGTATGGCTGGTAATGACATTTGCACAGGTTGGAGCACTGGTTGAAGCTTCATCAATAATAGCAATGATGCAATCACATTGGTAAGAAATTTGAGGTAAGTCATGCCCTAATATATCTCATTTTTTACTAGAAGTATAGAAATATGATTTGGTGTTTGGGCAGAGGAAAGATTTATATTTGAGAAATCTTTCCACCAATATGGGGGGCGGAGATTAAATTAAAAGAGGAGGTAAAATGTTGGAGATAAATTTGATACCACCAAGTTAGTTAATTTTCATTTGGAAAATCATTAATTTAAATTTTAAAGTTGACCAAGGATATATTTAATTGACAATTCAGTTACATATTTGCTAGCTAGAGTCTGAAGAAGATTTCTGACAATCTATGTCTAAGGAAAAGACATGAGTAATGTACCTGTCATCATTTCTTTGGTGTTTGTTTAGTCACATTCATACAAGGGCCAAAGTATTCCTATTTATTTATAATCTTTTTTCAAAGTCATTTTTTTCCATAAAATATTTTTATATTAAAAGATAACTAAAATTGAAAAGGACACATTAAATATATCAGAATTTTAGAAAATGTTATTTATCTTTTTCTGACTGCCTTTAAAATGGATTCTACTATACAAAGGAAAATAGAAACACAAGAAAAACATGGTAGCTATATTTAATGAGGAATGATATATCACTTTATTTTCAGTAATGGATTCACTATTCTCTTTTCCCAGATTAAAACTTAATCTTTTTCATTTTTATGATCCTGCATGGTATTGATTTTAAAGCATTTTAAAATAATATGCAATATTAGTGAATATTTTTATTTTTTACATTTGAAATTATGTCTTCAATTACAAGGTACAATGTTATTTATTAAAGGTGTAGGGTTCACAAGTGTGGATATTACTGTTTTGAAAATTGATTTTGAAGCCATAATTTTTAGTTGTGCTAAAGTAAAGACATTTTTAATAGAATACCTTATTACTAATGCTTTGTATTGTATGTTGATTAATCAATTAATGTGTCAAATCTATAAACTCAAGTTTCTAATAGTATAATTTTAGAATAAATTATACAATTGAATGCTTCTTTCCAATTCAGAAATGTCTAGAAAAGAAATCTGGTGTAGAGGAAAGAAGACCGGAGTTTTTTAATCCAACTCCAGCTCTTACTAACCATGTATATAGAAACCCATAAGCCAATGTAATAGCAGATTAACCTAAAAACCAAAATACCAACCTATTCATTTACAGGTGGAGCCAAAGTTATGCCATCTACAGCAACCATCTTTGTGTTGGAGAGTGTGCCACAATTCACATTTGAGTTTCCTGCCTCACCTCTGAATTTGGAATTACGGCAAAGAGAGATGGGTCATCTCAATGTCTGTTTTTCTAAAGCGGCGGTGCTGCTTATTTTTTTACTGTGGGAATTTTGCTCTTAAATGACTCAAGCTGACCATTCAAAGTCTGAGGTCACTTCTCACAAGTATTGCTTGTGCTCTCCAACATATCATTTCTGGATTCTTTGTCTCTGGATTTTGCAATCATTACTTTACCTGCATCTTTTTTTTTTTTTATGGCAAAATATAATTTCAAAGATTACAAACTATTTTATATTTATTATGTTTTATGGACATCGTTGATGTCACTCAGGAGAACATTTTCACTTTGAGTAGGATTTATTAAAATTACAAAGCAGGGTGCTACAGCTCATCCCTTCCATAAGGTGTTAGGTGAATGTAGAATTGATAGTGTGGAATAAACGAGGAGCAAAGTCAAAGCTAGATAAGGAGGTAGTAAGGGGATACCTAGTCATCTAAATTTATTGTTAATTCTCAAGTATATTGTAATTATCTCCATTACATTCTTTCATACTGTGCAAAGGTAATATCAGAGCCATTGTATATAATCTTTATAAAATTTTTCAGTAACAGAAGAATGGAATAGGTAGGTATTCAAAAACGAAAAAAATAAATATTACCATATTTTATAAAATAGACAAGTTTAGATCATAGAAGTTAATTGCAACAATAATGCTAATGTTAATACATTTATTCACAATGTATTATTTAATTAACATTCATCTTATTTTTTCTCATATTTTTGGCATTGTCTTTTCCCTGGTAGCAACTTCAAAATACTCTCGCACTTCCCCAAACCCCTGATTATACCAAGTCATGTCTCCTTTCCTTAAGTCTTGTGCTTCTTTTAGTCTTTTATGCTCCCAGGGATGAGTCTATTGCTCCTGTAATATTTTCTTTGCCAGAACACATTCGAGCTCAGGGGTGGCACCCTGAGTCAAAATGTAGGGTTAAAATTTCGGTAAGAGATGAGACTGTATAGTATTGTGATAGAAGAACTATGAAGGTAATAATTGAAGCTGTGAGTCATAGTCATTTCCTAAAATAAAAAATAAAGATATGCCTTCAAGTAAGGATGGGCGTTGGAGTGATATCTAAATTTATAGATACATTTAGAATTTTACTAAAAGGATCCTGAGGGAAATTCTGCTAAGAAAAGAAGAAAATGAACTTAGTTTATTTTCTAGCTAAGGAAGAAAAATATTTTAAAGGGTTTATTCCAATAGTTCAATAAGTATAGGGAGAAATATTCAACCATGGTGGTAGGCAAAGGAAGATAAATATAATCACATAACTTACATATTAAATTATTTTTAAAATGAGACTTTTTAATGTTAGTAAAAGGGCAGAGAAATCTTCATTGGAAATAATCATGAGGGACTAAATTTTTAAAAACAGTTGTTAATATGTCTGAATATTTCACATTCTTTGAGCCAATCTTAAGAAACTTCATTTTTTAAAATTATAAAGCTATTCATAACGGTATGATTTAAAATAGCCCCAAGTTGGAAAAAATATAAACTTCTGACAAAAGGGAATTTTTGAAAAAAGTATCACTATAATGACATATTACATAGTGTAAAACTATATTTAAAATAACAAGAAGTTATTTAAACATAATCCTCGATTGCTACAGAAAATCACATGAGGACAAAGATTGGAAACAATATAAATGCATCTCCAACCTCCCCTGGGTCTTCACGGCCTCCTGGCAATACTTTTCTTTCCTGTTAGGCTCAGCAACTTTTAGAACTTCTTAAATCTCCTCACAACCCTGACCTACAACCTCTCAGATCCTTCTCACGGAATTTATTTTCCTTCTATTTCATAACGCAAACAGAAGCTGCCAAATTTCCTTAATACTTTTTCCTCCAACATTCGGCAACTGCACTGTATCCTTTCTTCTGTGCCACCCTCTTCAGTAGAGAAAAGGAGCGCTCTGTCTAGCCTAACGCTGATAGTTCTCCTGTGCTCTGAGCAGGACCACTTCCTGTCTTTTTAGCATCCTCACTTCTCACGCCTACCTTCTTTCAATTTCTTCTCCACTGACCCAATTCTGTCAGTTTTAAAAGTGTTTATCTCCAACTTTAAAACAATAACAATAAAGTATAATAAAGACTTATTTAAAGTTTCTCTTTTTCATAATAACTAAACATAAAAGAATTTATTATTCCTTCAACTTCTAACCCATGGCAATCTAGCATCTGGTCCTTATTTTCCTTTATATCTCAGCAGTGTTTATAGGACTTCCATTCCCTTCTCGGTGAGTTACTCTCTTTCCCTGGTTTTTATGACACTATTTAATTCTGACTCCTCTTCTCTCTTTCTAACCACACCCATTAGTTGTCTCTATTGTCCCTTCTTCCTGTGATTGGCCCTTAATCTTTTTTTTCCAGGGCTCATCTAAGTCACCTACTTCTCTTACTCTCTCTCTCTCTACATGATCTCTTCTACTGCCATAGCTTCAGAAATATGAAGCTCAGATCCAGCCCCAACCTCTATCTCCTGAAATTAAGACCTGTGTATCCAACTGGCTAGCGGACATTTCCAAGTGAATGTGTCGCAGGCACCTTGGATTCAATATGGTTAAACTTCTCTTTCTAGTTCCTCTGTTTCCAGCTGAATTGACCTTTCCTGATAACAGCATGGATCAAGTTATCCAAATAGGAAATTTGAGAGTAATTTTTAACTCTTTCATTTCCTTAATACAATTTTCTATCAGTTACCAAAGTCTGTGTTTCTGCAACTTAAATATTTCACAAATTTCTCCATTCTTGTCTAGATTGTTACATCAGATCCACTGGCTTCTCTACATGTTACCAAAGATTATCATTAATACTTAGATCTAGTCTGTTTATGTTGGTATCTATCTTTATAAAGAGAAAATAACCAGAATATAATATATTCTAAATCTCTCCTACTTGTGCCGCTGCTTCTTTGCTTTTGAAAATTGATGTGCTCTAGTAGAAAGAACTGAATTCAAATGTGCCTCTACTTCTGAGTTGTTATTGCCTCTCAACCTCACTTTTTTCAACTGTAAATAGGGTTACTAACACATACTATGAAATGTTATTGTGAGAATTATAAGAAAGGACAGTTGTATTACATATAGTTTTATAGTTCAATATGTTGAATGCTATAGAGTCCCTGGGAGATTCAGGATGGAGAAAAAATCTTGGGTTTGCCAGAATCAGACACTGTAGACTTCTAGAATGCTGATCCATAAGGGTGTGAAATTCAAAGACAGATTTTGAGGATTTCAAAAGTAGCTGTAGACCATAAAAGCATACTATTCCTCAGACACGCTGACAAAGAAAAAAAAAAAAAACAGAAATATGTAATATCTGGGGGAGGCACCAGAGTCAAGTGACATTTTTTCAAGTTAACTGATAGCAAATAAGTCGGCGGCAAGGAAGAGTGTGAGAATGGAAGAGGAACACACCCCAAGTAGGAGGCAAGCGCTCAGAGGTTGAGAAGGCTGAGGTGCAGGTGCAGACAGTATGCTTGGTACCCAGACTTCATCACTAGAAGCATACAGTTTTACCTCAGACTTGAGGAAGCTCGGATTAAAATGAGTACAACTGATATTTTAAAGACCTATATTTCTCCTCAGAGGAAGAGATAAGTCTATAAAAAGTACCACAAGGAAATGCTTCTTATTGAAAGGAATCTGAAGGCACTGATTTTAATGTTACCAGTTATTGTCAGCTAGCTGCTATGTTCTCTTTGCATTTTTGATCATTGGTCCAATTTAAGCACAGAAATACTTGGCAGCCAGATTTCAAAAAATTGGTTGTATCCACCTCAAAATCATTATTTTTGTTCAAAAGAAGTTTGAGAAACCAAGGGTTAATTTAAATAATTTGATACAAAGGAAACCTGAAAATGTCATACTTCAAACAAAATATTTAAGTATATCAGTGACTTTTTTTTTCCTTCACTCAACTTTTAGACCAAGTGGACGAAATTCCTGCTCTCATGGAGTTCACTTCTAAACAAGGGAGTATAATGGGACAGAAGTAAGAAAGTATCTATACGATGTCATGTCGTGATAAGCACCCCAAGAAAAGCAAGGCTGCCAAACACGGGTCCAGCATGCAGTGGGGTTGGGTCTCATCACTTTAGTCAGCAGATCAGGAAGGTCCTCTCTGACAAGGTGATGCTTGAAATGAGACTTACAGTCATGAAGCAGAGACATGGGGAGATCTGAGAGCACGGTATTCTCAGAATTCAGCAAATTCCACTGTCTTAAAGTGGAAAAATGGGATGTGAAAGCAAGGTCTGTGTAGTCGAAAGTCAGGACAGTAGTGAAAGTGAGGAAGAGGGAAACAGGGTGAGTATCAGAATTAGGAAGGGAGGCTTGCAGACCATAGTAAGGAGTTTGGACCCATTATTTAATGCAGTAGGATGGTATTGTAGAGTTAATCAAAAATGTGATCTGATTTGTATATTACCAAAAAATAATTCTAGAACCTGTGTGAAGAATAAATAATATAATTTGATCATATTATTACTTATTACTACTGGTTACAAGACTTGTAAAACCTTAATTCATTGGTAACTTGCTTAGAAAAGAATCCTAACATGATTTTGGTGAAAGGGGCCTTAAAGACTCTCTAGTAGTTTCTTTAATTTCTTAATTTTACAGATAAGGATATAAAGGTCCATCAGTGAAATAACATACCCAGGTATCCAACCAGTTACCAGTTGATCCAGGATTAAGATATGATTCTCTACTTATCATTCTTCCCACAGTGCCTCATTTTCTCCCTTGGTTTTGCCACATTTTTTATATATAAGGCCCTTTTTAGATGTAGCACTGTAGGAAGGACACTGGCTTTGGATCATTTCAAGGACTCTTCCAGAAAACGTAGGGACTGTTGCTTAAAGTATGCTCTATAGATCAGCTAGGTTATTTGTTATAGATGTAGCTACTGATTTAGAATCTCTTGGACTAGGACCTAATTGTTGCACCCTGAAGAAGGAAAAACTGGAAAAGTCCGAGAGCTATCAGTTTTCACAATGGAGCACCTGTCAGTTATAACCAATCGTAAACAGTTGTGATTGAGCTCTCTCCATTGGATATTTTCCCAACATATGAAAAAATTCTCTTCATTTTATTTCTATTCCTACCTTTTTCAATACAGCTTTAACGGACTGTCTTAAAAAGAAGAAGTCATCTTGTGAATGAAAATAGCCTCCAAACTGTGTATAGTCCTATAGGTAAACTCCCAAATCAGTGGCTAATCTAATTACTGATAACCTGGTATTGTTCAAATAATAGGGACTGAGATATGGTATATAATGATTACCAAGGGGAGAAAGATGCAATTTATTTTAGAAATATATCCATCAAAAACTGTTATTTCAACATAAGATTTTGTTATATGAAAAATTCATTTATATAAAACATCCTATCTGCCTAATAGTGTATAAAGAAAGAGTTGTTGATAGTGTTTGCTTTTTACTATTGAAAAACACTGAATCGTATTTGTTGGTTACTTCCTACAATTTTCTTGTTTCTGAATAAGGAATCTTGCTATGTACAATTTTAAAGTTTAAGTTGTATATTTGCTTCCCAAACTGGTAACTGGTGGTGAGGTGTCCTTGATGTAGCAGGCAACTCTGGGGCAGCAGCTCCTGAAGGACATTAATACAGTGACAGCAAACCCAGCTACTACTTGTTGAACTTTTATTTCTTCATACTAGGTGCACAGTGCAAATTTAATATGCATATCTTATTAAATCCTCTCATAAACCTACCAAGTAGGTATTATTATATTTATTTCATAAGGAGAAAAAAATACTATTTTATTTAGTGGGGATATATATATATATATATATATATATATATATATATATATGAGTTAATGTCAGTTCCCTGAATAGTCGAGAAGTTTCCCCAGGTTTCTGAGTGAGGGCTTAATCTATAAGAATTGTGAAGAATGTGAAAACTTTTGATGCAGGGGTTACAACTGAAAGTATCTCAACCATTGGAACAGCTCTAAAAATATCATCTTGGAAATGGTAAAAACAAGCTCTCTGCTTCTCCCATTGGACTGGTAGCTGCTTCATCCTGTGCAGTGCCAGCTGCAACTGAGACATGATGGTGAAGGTCAGAGTGGATGGATTCGGCTGTATTGGGCGCCTGGTCACCAGGGCTGCTTTTAACTCTGGCAAAGTGAGTATTGTAACCATCAATGCCCCCTTCATTGACCTCACCTACATGGTTACGTGTTCCAGTATGATTTCACCCATGGTAAGTTTGAAGACACAGTCAAGGCTGAGAATGGGAAGCTTATGATCAATAAAAAGCCTATAACCATCTTCCAGCAGTGAGATTCCACCAACATCAAATGGGGTGGTGCTGGTGCTGAATATGTTGTGGATTACACTCATGTTTCGCTACCTTGGAGAAGGCTGAGTTATCAATTCTACCTCTTCTGAAGATGCCCCCATGTTTGTGATAGGTGTAAACCATAAGTATGAGAACTCCCTCAAGACTGTCAGTAATGTTTCCTATACCATCAATTGCTTGGACCCCATGGCCAAGGTTAGCCATGAAAACTTTGGCATCATGGAAGGACTCATGACCATAGTCTATGTCACCACTGCTACCCAGAAGACCATGGATGGCCTCTCTGGGAAGCTGTGGTATGATGGCCGAGGGGCTGGCCAGAACATTATTCCTGCTTCTATCAGTGTTGCAAGGTTATGGGTAAGGTCACCCCTGAGGGGAATAAGAAGCTTCCTGGCACATCCTTTCATGTCTCTACACCTACCTTGTCTGTTGTGAATCTGACCTGCCACCTGGAGAAAGCTGCTGAATACGACGACATCAAGAAAATAGTGAAGCAGGAGTGGAAGCCCCTCTCAAGGACATCCTTGGCTATACTGAAAACCAGGTTGTTTCCCATGACTTTAACAGTGACACAGACTCCTCCACCTTTGATGTTGGCTGCTGCCATTGTCCTCAATGACCACTCTGTCAATCTCATTTCTTGGTATAACAGTGAATTTAGCAACAGCAACAGAGTGGTGAACCTTATGGTCCATATGGCCTCCCAAGAGTAAGAGCCCCCTTGACCACAAGCCTCAGTGGGAGGAAGAGAAGCCCTTAGCTACTAAGGAGTTCTTGCCCCAAGTCAGTCCCCCAACACAATGACAATTTTATGACCTCAAGTTTTCATTCTAGATTCCCTGAGGAAGTAGAGGGACTTAGGGAGCCTTACTTTGTCATGCACCATCAATAAAATTCACTCTACCCAGGCAAAAAATTTTTTTAAAAAGGTAAAAACATAAAGAACATGAAGCCATCTTAGCTTTGCTTTTTGATCTAACTTGTGTTTTTGACATTGTTACTATAGTGAAATGTAATACTAATCTCAACTATATGACTTAGAGTAGACTGAAATACAGAAAATTCTGTATTATGTTTTATATTAGTTTTAAGTATTATTAATTGTCTTGTATGAGCCTTTTCTAAATTAGGCACAGAGTTCACAGGGCTTATAGGGTGTAATATTTGTGTGTGTGTGTGTGTGTGTGTGTGTGTGTATAATCTGCATATTAGTAATTAACTTACAGTTTACTTAATTTATAATTTTCAATTTGTTCTTAATTTATTTTATTTTAACTTAAAAATTTACAGTCTATTTGACATAAAATATTCAATGCTATATAAGGTATAAAACAACAACAAAATGAAACACACAACTAAACAAAATCATTTTTGAACTTGAAAAGAAAAGAGAAATATTTTTAGATGCCTGATGAAGAGAAAACTCATAGTCAAAAGAATGTGTCCAGTTGTAGCTTGAAGGGTTATAGAGAAATCAGGCCAAAATATAGCTTTAACAATTGGAGACTGGGTTCTAACACTAGCACAGGAGAAAAGCCTGTCCAAGGGCCAGGACTTTCAAGAAACCAGAACTGAGCTACCAGGAATCATGAAGAGTCCACATTTCAAAAGGAGACTAAAAAATTAAAATAAAAAAATTTAAAAAATCAACCCACAGGACTAGAGAAATAGCTTTTCAGCTAAGGCCAAATGAAAAACAATATCACCTGTGGAAAACTGGTAACTGAGGCCTGTGCAGTATTCAGGGGTGAGGTCTTCCTTGGCTACCAATGAAACCAGCAGAGAAAAATCCACACCTATCAAGTTGTATCAAAATTATATATTATCGATGATCATCAAAGTCACAAGATGAAAAAAATCAACAAATATAAATAGAGATACACTGACATAACACTGCCCACTAACACTAGATGGTAGAAATAAAAAGAATAATTACCATGCTAAAGAAAATTTATACCCAGCTAAGCAGTTATTAAAGATGTCAATACAAGTACATTTGCAGACATGTAAAGATTGAGAGATTTTATTACTCTCAAATTCTTATCAAAAACAAAACTGAGGTATGAAGTCGAGAATGAGAAGATGCAACATATGTCTAATGTGCACTCTAGAGGAGAGACTATAAAGAATGAGAGAAATAAGGATAAAAAGGGGGAAAATATAAGGAAAATGCAAAAAATATAGCAGTAATAAGTAAAAATATATATTAATAATTGTCAAAAATGAATAAATTAACTCTATAATTAAAATACAAGTCAGTAAGATTGGGTTTTTCAAATGCTTGTTGAATAAAGTCTCATTTCTGTGGTATTCTTGCCAAAAATGCATCACCTATGGGAACACATTAAATATATTTAAATTAAACATATCACGTATCAACTTACAGTAATTCCCATTAAAGTTATTCATCTGTATTCTTTGGAAATGTCAAATAATGAAAGGCAAGAAGATTGAGGAACTGTGCCAAACTGGAAGAAATTAAAGCTATATGACAACTAAATTCAACATGCGATTTTGGATTCAGTCTTAGACTTATGAGAGACATTACTGGGGCAAATGGCAAAATGGAATGAGATCTGTGGATTAGATAATGATATTAGATCTATGTTAATTTCCTAATTTTGATAGTATTGTCATTATGTAGGAGAGAGGGCTTGTTTTTAGGTAATGCACACTGAAGTGTTGAGAAGTAATGGGACTTCATGTCTTTAACTTATTCTTAAATTATTCAAAAATGTTATCATTTGGCAAAGCTAGGTGAAAATTATATAGGAGATCTTTGTACAATTTTCACAATTTTATTCTAAATTGAAGTCACTTCAAAATAAATAGTTAAAAAAGAAAATTTGTCATCAAATTTCAAAGCTTTAATAGAGTAGAGGATAAAGTCTAATGATAATATTAAAATTATAATGGAAGACTCTTCTTACCTGCAGGATATGCTCAATGAAATAATAAGGGTGAATTGTAATATTATCTTCAATGTACCGTCAAAAGGTATGACAATATATGTACACATGCATACATATAGATACATATGTATATATACTTATGCATAGGTGTGTATGCATGTATATACACCCTTATAAATAAATATATATAAAGAGAGAAAGAGTGAGAGAGAAAAAGAAAGCAAAATCAAAGCTAAAGTTTGAAGTTTTGGGTGTTGTTTGTACTACTCTGTTTTTGTCAGGTTCCTTGGAAGCCTTTGAGGCAGCAGTATAAGTGCTCTTTAGGGGGCAAAAATTGTAAGAGAGAGAAATGCAGTACAAGGTAAAGGGCTAACAGGATGAGCAAAGACGAGATCTCAGGTAAAAATCATACCTGACATGGTCCCTGTCATAACTGTCCACCTCGAAGTAAGGGAGTTGACATTTTATAGCCTAGAACATGTAGTCATTGGCTGTGGGCTGCGGATCGGGAGCGGAGAGAGAATTAGGGCAGAAGGCAGAGGGAGGAGTAGCTCCGCTACAGATGTAGCTCCCATGAGTTAACAGCCATTCTCAGGGAGCAGTGGGCAGCTGTGCTCCACTACAGCTAACACCTGCTCCAGCCTAGTAAAGGGAAATAGGCGCTGATAACAGATGTTACAGTCTTTTGGCTTTTCTGTATCTTTGACAATTTTCATGAAAGGAATCTGGAGAAAATTCCCTAAGATTGTCTCGATAGACACAAACAAATGAATAAAATCCAACATCATTTTTTTGCAAAATATTACAAAGTTGCTATCAATTAGTATAGAAGCTTTAACTAGATAAAAGTCATCATATGAAAAAAACTTTCATTTGACTTCACAATTGTGGCAAAATTTTGGAAACACTTCCATTAAAGCTAGAAACAGGAAGAGGAGAGATGAAAAATGGCTGCTCTTCACCACAAAAACAGGATTCTAACCAAAGATAAAGAAATAGCATATATAAGAAGGAAGAAGCAAAGCTGTTACTACTTGAGACATTATGATTTTATGATAGGGCATCTAAAATGATTTATAAGCTAATAAAACAAGATCATCATATCAACAGAACCCAAAATGTTCTTACATAATAGCAATAACCAATTAAAAATGCAATAAAAAGGACTTTCTATTCAGAATAACAACAACAACAAACAAAAAAAACAGTATGATCCCTTGGATTAAATAAAACAAAAGAGGCCCATCAACTCTATTGAGAAAATAGTAAAATGTTATTGAAGGAAATAAAATAGATCCAAATAAACAGAGAAAGATAAGTTATTTTCATAAGTGGAGCACTTCTCTAAATTATTGGAAATGTCTGATGTAATTTTTTACCAAGACCTCAATGCGATTTTTACGGAAACTGAATAAACAAGTTCTAAAATTCATTAATGGGTAAACAGCCAAGATAACTAAGAAAAGTCTAAAAAAGAAAAGAAAGACAGGGGATCTGTCATATAGAAGTTAAGGCTTGTTATAAACACATAATGAAAACAATGTGCTTGATGTTGGGATGGATAGAAAGGTCTATAAAAAAATAGAGTCTGGGAACAGACTCAAGCAGATATAAGAACTTGTATACTATAGAAGTAGAAACACAACTCTGTGAAGGGAATGCTGGACTATTCACTAATGTTGGAACAATTTGCTTTCTACGTGGGAAGAAGTGAATTTGATCCTTACGTAAAACTGTAAAACAAATTCCAGATGGACTAAATTTCAAAATGTGGAAAATAATTTTCTAAAAAATTAGATGACTATTTAGAAGAATATCTTCTGAAACTTGGGGTAAGAAAGAATTTTTAAAGAAATACACAAGAGGATAACTCATAAATCGATTAATATTCTTGCTTATATCAAAATTTGAACTTCCGTATGATAACACTGTAAGCAAAATTATAAACAAATCACATAGTGAGAGAAGATTTTATAAGGTCTATTATGACAAATCCTTGATGATCAAAAAGAAAGAAAGAGGGAAGGAGAGTAAGAGAGAAGACAGAGAAGAAATAGAAAGGAGGAGGAGAGGAAGGAAGGAAGGAAGGAAGGAAGGAAGGAAGGAAGGAAGGAAGGAAGGAAGGAAGGAAGGAAGGAAGGAAAGGAGGGAGGGAGGAAGGAAGGGAGGGGAGGGAGGGAGAGATGGATAGTGGGAGGAAGGTAGGAAAGGAGGAAGAAAAGATAAAGGAAGAAAGAAGAAAACAGCTCAAGAGAAAAATGAACAAAGATCATGAAGAGTATTAAAAGAGAAAAATCTGAATAGTCAACAAAGAATTGAAAGATGATGAATCTTACTAAAAATAATCAGGGAGCTATAAATTAAAACTATACTGAAATGTCATTACATACCTATCATATAGGTAAGAAAAAAGTTAAGCCTGACAAAGCCAAACACTGATAAGTGTGTGGAGCAATGGAAACGTGCATGCTCTGCCCGTGTGATTTACAGTGGTATAACTACTCTAGAAAATGTCTTGACAGTATCTATTGAAGCTGAATTATGTACATACCCTATGGCCCAGCAGGTAAACATACTCTTAAAAGTGTGTACCAGAACATTCCTTGAAACATTATGTGTAATGGAGATACAGTGACAATATAAGTGAGTGTCAATAAGAAAAATGGGTAAATAAATTGTGATATATTCATACCATGAACAGCAATTGTAACCTAATCTATACATATAGAGAGGGAGTTACAAAAATTATGCTGTCAGATGATTTGCTGAATTATACAATAACATTTATGTAAAAATATTAAAATCACACAAAGCAATACACTATGTTGTTGGTGGAGATACACACATGTATATGTATGTAAAACATTAGAACGTGAATGGACTGGAAGGAATAAGATCGGTATCTTGACATTGGTTTGGGGAGGGAAAGAGTGGGTAATGGGTTTAAAGAAAGGAACAAAGGAGACCTTTGTTTACCCCTTATTCTTCTGTATGCAATGAAACAGTCAGTGTACATACCTGTGTAAGTGTATGCATCTCTGTGTGTGTGTATCTGTCTGTCTATCTATATATAATCTGAGTTAAAAGTGACAAAAACAAACATTTGCAATATTGAGTGAGTGTTTTTATATCCAATTTTACATTTTTCTACTTTTTAATATGAAAAAAACAAAAACCCACTGTGAATCCAATGCTGAGTTATGATAATCAGAGGCCAAAGGACTGTCAGAGGCATTGGAAGCCTACGAAGGCGTCTGTAAAATACTGTGCATCAAAAACTGGTAGTTAACCTTCCCCCTCAAGAAGTTAAATCTAAGCGTGGGGTTCCAACTGTGCTGTTAGTTAACGCCTGGCTCAAAGAGACTCGAGTGTTTTCTTGGAGGAAATGTTTGAACATACGGAGGCAGAGCTGCAGCCAAGAAGTTCTGGGGAAATGAGGCTCCAGAGGGTGGAATGCGAATGTGAAAGTGAATTTTCACGTGGCCTGGGGAGTCAGCAATGCAAAAACTAAACCAACAAACAAAACCCTGAAATGTTGACTGCAGAAGAAATATTTCCTATTTGGAGGAATCCCTAGGCCACTGCAATTCTTTCTTTCATCCAGCTGCTCTCTCTCTCTCTTTCTTCCTCCCTTCCTCCCTCCCTCCCTCTCTTTCTCTCCTTCTCTCTCTCCCTCTCTCCTTCTTTCAATATCTCACTCTCACAGCCTCTCCCTCCCTCTATCTCTCCACTTCTCTTCCTTATTCCCTCCTTTTTCTTTAAAGAAATCAAGAGAACGTGGAAGTTATGGTGCGAAAGAAGGTAACATGAGAAACTTATATTTTATATATGTTAATTGTTGTACTATCCAAAACACCCCACTTCCTCTTACCACTCTACTTTTTATCACTCCCACTTGCTCTTACTGTCACTTCTTGCCTGAAAACAAAATAATAATAATAATAATAATTAATAATAATAATAATAACCGAGTGTCTCTAAACGTTTGAAATTTTAAGCTAAAGAAATTTGGTTTTGTGCCTTAGAAGATACCATTTTATGTTCTATGTAAAATATTTCTGTGAAATTTGAGAAAAATTGTTTATAAGTAAAAATGAGGAGTTGCCCCAACTTTTGATATATGCTGTAATAGGTTTAACTATAACATGTTCTTTTCTTGAAAATAAAATGGCACATATTTTTTCTGCATGCATTCTTAAGATGTTGAAACATTCCTTTAAAATTCGCTAGCAATATATAGTAAAAAAAATGGTAGAAATATGTTCACTTTACATAGAGACTTCTGCTATGTTTATTTCTGAAGTATTTTTAAAAAATGTTTTCCCTTTTTTTTTTAGTTATTGACAAAACAGTTTGAATGCAGTTAAACATAAATAATTTAAATAACTTGTAATTCCACCATCATAGAGAAGTTAATTCCAACAAGTTTATTTTACTTTATTCTATGTTTTATAATCAAAGGAAAAGCTAACACCAAATTGTAATCGACTATGACCCTTGTGTTATCAAAGTTTGTTTTTGACCTAAGAGGACTCTTCTGGGTCTTTTTCATTACCTTCTTGGTTCTGAGAAGAACCTAGAATTTCAGAAGGAAATTTTAAGAGAACTATTATTCTGTGAAGCCCAAGTTTTCCATCTGAAATGGACAGAGAATTCCGAGTCTGGATCTTTTGGCAACAAGCAGCTAATAAACATCTCTTGGACTGTGTTATACTGGTTTTTCTTCTTGTCCTGCATTTCTCTCTAGCATCTTCTGTGCTAACAGTTCTTTTATTGCCATAGTGATGTCTATACCATTTCTCTATCTACTAAATCTCACTAGAAGTGATTACGCTAGTGTCAAGATTCCTCTGCCCTGTAAAACATATGGTTACAATTTTCAAGCAGAAAGGACAGTCATGACAATTTGCAAATTCTAGAATAAACACATATGTGGAATACACCTGCCAATAAAAATAAAACTATTTTTTATCCCTTAATGAAAATACAAGCAAGATATATATTTGGAAATCTGCCATTGAACTCAATTAAACACACACACACACATGCACACACGCACACATACATGCACACACACATACACAAACAGACAAGCACACAGAGTCAACACCTCCACTTGTGAGACAGGGAGTTGGATATGTGCCTGGTGCTTAGGGAAACTGGGTTGGAATTTTGTAGATAAAGCCATAAATAAGATAAAATTGATCAGGGAGAGACCGCGGGTTAAGTAGAAAAGTGGTCACAGAAACAAGTTTACTATGGGGGCTGTCGAAGTAATATGATTAGGAGCAAATTAAGCTACCGAAAGTAGGAAAACAAAAGAACACTGTGTTACAGAAATAGAGTAAAGAATTTGATTTCAGTAAACAGAACTAGTGAGACCTATTTTGGGACAAATATATCTATGAATTTACATTAATAACTATGAGTATATATACATATATATACATACACACATCCATCATATATGTTTGCATATGTTTATGTATAGACATGTATTTTATATACATATATATAAAATCACATTATTTTGTATTATGTGCATATATAAAACATATATAACTAGTATATTTATATATCAAAAGTTATAATATATGTATTAATATCTGTAATACCTACGCATATATATGTACATACACAGATAATGGATATATACTGTCATTAGTTATACATTTATACATACATAAATATATATATATAGAGAGAGAAATGTTTATCTCCACTATAAATCTTATTATAGCTGTAGTCTGCTACCCTAACACACACACACACACACACACACACACCACACACACACAAAAGAGAAAGAATTTAGTTAAATACTTGGTTAAATTTAACAGCCTCAAAAGATAGAATAAACAAGAATTCACTTAAGGCTTGGAATTCTTTTAGTAGCTTTTCTGAGTTTTTAGCTTTTAATATTAGCATTCCAAAAAGCTGTAATTTGCTTGCAAAAAAATTTGACATGTTGTGTGTTAAAAAGATGAATGAATTGCATTCTGTTTTCCAAAGTTATTGCATTTCTCTTTCTATTTCGATATTGGTTCAATCTATAGACTTATTTACATACATGGGTCATGTATTAAAAAAGCATATTCTCCAATATGAATGGCAGACATGCAAATGCAAGTAAATGGTGATAAAAGCAATAATAGAAAAATATGTAATATCTAGTAGGAACGTAGAGGAGAGGGTGAATTTTTTAGATAATTGTTCATTTATTTCTCACCTACTCAAGTATAGATTTAAAGTGACTCACAGCAAAATGAAATAAAAGGAAAAATGAGTAATACAGTGAATTCAGAGAAAAAATGCTTAAATAATTTGAAATCAACAGGATATGGATATCAGAATACATAGTTAAGGTCTAGAAAATGCTAGAACAGGCCACCAGTTAACTTCTAGGCTTTTTAGAAGAGAGATAAAAATGAGAACATAATTGCACTATTCATTTACTTACAAATAAAAAGAAAACGAACTTATTCCTTGTGCTAAAACAAAAGAGTTTTTCTTCATAGGTAGTCAAAAAAAGAAGAATACACCATCACCAACAATATCTGTATATCAAATAGATTTCACAGGGTTATTTCTTACAATGAGAAGGAAATAGATAAATAAAATTTTAGAAAAATTAATTCCAGAAGAAAAGGAAGACCTGAAAGAAGATAAAATTTAAGACAGAAAGACCACTGAGAGGGCAATGGCAACTACACAGATAATGCTTTCCCATATTTTTTTTTCTTTTTTGCACATCACTAGTGTGGTAGAGCAGGTATTACAGAATTGCAGAGCATGAGGAAATATATGTCTGTGTGGTGGATCTGGAGTTTTTAGCCACAATATTCCTCTCGAAGCTTAGAAGAAAACTTTTGACGTTTTGCTTTTTCGCAAAGGATCCAGAAAAGCCAAAGTCAAAGGAAAAGCCATTTTAATCCAGGAAAGCACATTTGGGGTGGCATTTCTTTCCACTGATCTATCTCCTTTTCTCACGTGGTTTGTGTAGCAAGTCAGGTGTGCTAATTCATTATCTTTAATTTTTCTGGGGTCTTGTGAGAATCGTTTAATTTTTAAATTTTTTATTAAGATATAATTGACATAAATACTATGTAACTGTAAGGTATATAATGTATTGGTTTAATACATTTATATGTTGCAATATGATTACCATGGTAGTGTTAACTAGCACCTCTATTGTGTCACGTAATTATTATTTCTTTTATGTGATGAGAACATTTAAGATCTAGCCTCTTACCAACTTTGAAGAACATAATTCAGTATTATTTACTGTAATTACTATGTTGTGCATTAGATCTCCAAAACTTGTTCAACTTTTAGTTGCAATTTTGTACCCTTTATCTCCGCAGTTCCTCCCACTCCCAGCTGCTGGTAACCAGGATTGTAGGTTGTAGATTGTTCATTGTTTCTATGAGTGAAGCTTTTTTAAATACCATGTATAAGTGATTTACAATATTTGCCTTTCTCTGGCTTATTTCATTAAGCATAATGCATCTGTGACTGAACAAACTGAAGATCAAAATTATTTTTTTTTAAAGTTATGTTGTTGCTGACATGTACTATGTAGTTAGGCCTATGATGATTGCATCTGTACTGACATATACAGACTCTGATTTTTGTCGTTTTTCTATAAACAATGCAGTATAACAACTATTTACATAGTATTTAGTTTGTATGAAGTATTACATATAATTTAGAGATGATTTAAAGTATATGGGAGGATGTGTGTATGTTATATGCAAATATTATACCATTTTATATAAGGGACTTGAGCATTCTCAGATTTTGGTATCTGCAGAGGGTCCTGGAACCAATACCCTGTAATACTGAGGTATATATACTATATCTTCTTTATCCATTCATCCACTGACAGACATTTAGGTTATTTCCATATCTTAGCTATTCTCAATGAATTATTTTTTTCTTATTATTGAATTATTCTTTTAAAAAAAGAAACCCAAATATGGAAGGAAATGTATTTTTTTAAAACATGGTAAAGTTTTGGACTTTACACCTCTTAACGACTCGTGATTTGGTAATAATTAGAATGAAGGCAGAGGCTTAGGGATTTGACAACAAACAGTTGGGTTTACATACTGCTCTATTTTATCCAGTGAGAAAATTAACTTTTTAAGGCCTACTTTTTCCCTCTAGTTCTTTGTAGCAAGCAGCTCTCATGAAGTACCCAAGGTCAAAACATTTCAATGGTCAATACCTAAAGAATAGAGACTGATGTCACCATTACCTCCAAATGTGAGAACTTTCACTGACACAGTGCCTTTGTTCTCACCATCTTATCCTCCTGGGATGCTTTCCTTCAACCCAAATCCATATGTTGCATCATAACCATTCTCCAAAAAATATTCAAAGAAAAAAACATAAAGCTTCTCCAAGAAAATTTGCTGCACATAACCTCTCTACTCTCTAGAGCCCCCATTGGACTTTGTTTCATCTTTTCCATAATACCTATCCCGTTTTAGCTTTCAGTGTTTTTACTTTAAAACTACTTGAGAATGGCAATGATGTCATACTTGTGCTCGCTTTCTCTATTTGCACATAGCAAAAACAAGAAATAATAAATAAATAGAAAATGTTCATTTATCCAATAAATCTTTGTAGCATGACTATCAAATGGCAAACACTTTATTAGATATTAAAAATAGACCAAAGAATAAAACAATAGTCTCTGATTTCAATGAATCTTGATGTGAATGGGTGATACATCAGAAGTGTTTTTAGAGGTAGAAGAGGCCATTTGGAGAATAAAATTGATAGAGGGCACAAGACTTGCAGACATATATCTGTATGCATACAATTTGTCTATCTATCTGTCTGTCTGATGGTCTGTTTCTTTCTGGTGATACTCCCAGAATATTGATTTTATTCAAGAAACGAAGCATATAAACCACAATTTACACCAACTTGCTGAAGAGTAACCTCCTCCTCTAATATTTTAACAGAGGCCCCAAAACATTATTTTGCACTAGTAATTGTCCAAAACTTAAGCTTGATTATTCTGAAACCTAAGTGATAAGTTTGTTAGTAAAAAAAGAGCATAGTTTTTGTTGTCGTTGTTGTTTTGCTAAAGTTTTAAAATTTTCTTTTCCAAATAACTAAAGTATCAAGGAAGCAGTTTCCATGAAAATGTTTCACTCAATAAGAGAAGGAAATAGAGAAAGAAAAACGGCAACAGAAATCTATTTTTTTAAAAAAAAATTCTTCTGCAACATTTAAAGGAGTGTACTAAAATGCATCAACAATGAAAAAAAATTGACAAGATACTTAAAAGTTCCATTTAAGTCACAATTAAGACTCCCTATTCTTTAATGTCTCCTTCCTCCTTCCTCTCTCTTCTCTATTTCATCTAACCTGTCATGATTGGAGCCCTGATCATGAATACATAGACTAATGTAGTACCCATGCCCTTTCCTGTATTTCTCATGATATCATCAAACACACATATTTTTCAAAACACAAATCTGATCTTATAACCGAGCTCTTTTACAATTGTTTTACAGATGAGGAAACCGCAGTTTGTGAAGTTTTGATGCATGTCCAGGATTACAGAGATCAAGCACCAGGCTGGAACAGGAGCTCAAGTCTTTGGGTTCTCCTCCAGAGTTCTTCTACCTCACATTACTGTCGTCCTATGTATTGAACATATAGTGTGGGTACTAAAAAAAAATCTGCCCTCAAAATACAGAAAATTTCAGACTATTGAGACTGTATGTAAAGACAGAATTTCACTTCAAAATTTTATTTACAACGTACGTAAAACCTATTCTCAGTTGACAAAGTTCAGTTTTTTAGAACAACTGCTCCTAACCCATAAGCCGCCAGCCTTTAACATCATTTTTTGCATTTTATTGTTTGTCTATGTATTTAACTTTCTTTTACATATGAAGCAAGAAACATTTTTATTTTGTTTTTAGGCAACACTTTCATAGTTTAACATGCTGATCAAAAACATTAAAAGAAAATATTCTCATTAAGAATAACCTTGCTTATATTTTCTTTACACTATACAAAACATAACTATAAAGAAAAAAACAATATCAAATGAATTCATTTTCTGCTATTCACTATAATTCCCATTTAATTTTCATATTAAAAATTTCCAAATTCTACATTGAAAAAGTTGTGATTTAATAATTTAAGTAACTTTCTAAAATGTCAACATATATGCAAAATTATAGTAAGAAAGACATAGAGTGGATAAATATTTTCTTTTTAAAATTATCAACCCCTAATAAAAATAATATAGAATGGATAAATATTTTTGTTTTTAAAATTATCAAGTTATATAATTTATCAAATAAGAATTATTAGTTACTGCAAATATAATTAGAAAAATAAACTAAATATAACTGAATTATATGATTATGACATTTAACCTTTATTTTCCAGTTATTGTTGCTTTAAAATTTTTAAAAATATATTAAAATGAAATTTCCTGATAGAAAAAGTAAGCATAATTTTGTAAGATCCCATTTTGTGTACATCGAGACAGCTAATTTTTTATATTTATTTTTCATTTTCTTATTTTTCTTTAATACTATCAATGTTAAAGTGCAACACAAAAATGTTCAAACTTGTTTCTTAAGTGGTAAAGTGTATTTTATAGTAAACAATATCTGATTAGATTTTCAATTCTATAAATATTTGCTCAGTAATATAAAAAAGTGTTTAGACTTGGATGTACTACAATTTACTTTATTTACTGTTAATTTTTTTAATGAAATGATTAAAAGAAGGTCTGGAAAATCTTAGCTAGTATTTTAAGTCTACCTAATAACAAGAAATGAAAACCTGGCATCAGCATTGACTATGTCCGTTATTTAAAAATACTGAATTAAATTCAGCGCATGTTGCGAATTGCTTTTTGCTTCTTCATTTTAGGATTGTTGTTAAAAGTAAAATAACCAGGCAGCCTTATCTTAGGTAAGGTTGTTTCGGCTTGGAAATAAACAAAGCTCTCTCTCGATGAGCTAGGTTCATTTCATATTTGTGTAATACCCTGGAAGAAATTAGGTTTCAATAAAGTCCATTTTTGTCACTGCATGTAGCAATGAATATCACACCCAGCAGGGCACAGTGGCACCTGGCTGTACAGACCCCAGTGCAGCACAAACCATCTGGGGGTAATTACAACAAGGTATTCTTTAAGGACCAGATGGGACCACGGAACAGAAGCTCCTACCCCTCCTAGTCATTTACAACATAATTCTTTTCAATGATATACTTAATCCTCCCACCAGCTATGCTTTTCAGCTTGCTGTTGTCACTGTTCCTTTATGTTAATTCAGTTGCAAGACTGAGGAAAAAGGGGGAGAGAGAGAGTGCAAGAAAAAAAGGGAGAGGGGGAAAGAGAGCCACCGGCGCCTCTAGGGACCAAAAGAAATTATTCATCCCTAAATTGTTTCCACCACAGCAAGTACAGTAACAAATTTTTTTTTAAAAGAGGGCTGAAATTATCCTAAAGAAGGTCAATGCGACAGCCCTGTGTGGCACCAGCTGAGGTTTACTCAGCCACCTGTTAGCTAGAAAGCTCTCTGCACACGCTTATGATGCATTTAACCAGTTTAAAGGGTCTTTATTGACAGGCCAGCCACCTCCATTCAGCAGGCCAGAGCCATAGGCCCGCTTTGTGGTCATATGTGGCGCACAAGTCTTAATTCAATTACGCTGTAAGCCTATCCAATCTGCATCACTGCCCTTTCACTTTTGTGCCATTTGTCTTGTATGTTGTAAAGAATTTTATTTTGAAGAGGGAAAGGCACCCAAAACCCAGGTGTCTTTATTTTTCATTTAAGGTTTGTGCCGCAGGTGCGCTGCCACCTTTCAACTCCCGAAATGTATTCATCTTTAAGTGATATTTTAGAGGGAAGTGTTATTTATTGTTTGGTGACAATGCTTTTCTGGTGTTGCTGAGTTTTATTTTTTTTTAATTAGGTGTATGTTCAAACTCTCTACCAAACCAACAAAGAACCCCCAAACTCGAGAACTGAACATTTGAAAGAAGAAAAACAAAGAAAAAGCATAAATGTTGGCTAAAAATAACAATTAACTTTGTTCTACCATTTTTTTTTTGTATTTAAAAAGAAATGCATTTCTTAATATGGGCAAATGTTAAACTTAAAATTTTTGGTTTTCCTTAAGTGTCCGACACAAAAAATATATCAGTTTATATAAATGAGACTCAGTGAAGCTATATATCACTTGAATATTTTAAGTTCCAGATGAGATTATTTAATATCTTAAATCTATTCATATTGTTTTTTATTCTGGTGCTTCCAAATTTTCTTGGTATTGGAGCAGTGCACATCATTGTCAAATGCTTGGTATTTTCATAATAATTTGTGAACAATGAGAACATACGCATAGGTTTCTCAAAGTCAGGGCGTCTGATGTTTATTCTCACAATTATATTTTTCTTAAATGACAAGCTTATCTCTTTTAAGCATGTTCTACATAGATAGCATCCTTATAAGCAACCAAGTACTATCTCCTTGGTTGAGTGTCCATTTGAAGGGTACAGATCATTCCAAATCAACTTTCCTCAAATTATTAAATGACTTGCCAGGGAAGTTTGAAGAAACTTAAAAAAGGGGCAGAGAAGAATCTGCTATGCTATTTTATATCTAGTTTCCACCCGAGTCAAGGAAAAGACAATAGTGTGAATGTCCATTTTTATTGCAGCAACTTCTGAATGTCTTTTGTATGGAAGTTCTCATTCCCTTTAAATTACTGATTCAAATCTGCAAATACAAAACAAGCAAAAGAGAGTAAGACATTTTAATTGGCAAGAAGAAATAAAGAGGTTGGTGTGTAACCTTCAAAATAGGCAGGATTTTTAAAACTACTTCTATATACACGTAAACTTAATGTATGTATTTCTTTCTACAGTTCTATGGCCATTTCGTTTGTGTTTTTCTATAGGTTCCCATTTTACAAATGAGAAAAACTAAGGGTGAATAGGCTAGGTAGTTTGCCAAAGAGCTCAAAATTCTTCTGATTTCTAACTGAGGGTTTTTATTGCAGCATAAAGACTTCATATGATTATTCATAAACTTCATAATTTTGACCCATTTGCACAACTCTCTGTACATATATATGTTAAAGCATCTTATCAATATTCTCTGAAGTATGAATAACATCTGAACTTATAAAAGTCTAGAATCATCACATCAAAACAACAGAAAAAAATGATTTGGCCTTGTTACATTAAAAAAGCACTATTAAGATATAGGAATATGTCTTTAGTTACTTCTCAATCTTCCCATACAATTCTGAAGAAAAAATAGTCAATGAAAGTTGTTCAGTTTTACAATCTTCTATGCAAATCACTTAACCTGTTTGAATTTTGTATCTCTATAATATAATATAAAAATATTTGAGACTTCATTTTTTAGGGACATTAACATCTTGAAATTCAGGTTAAAATGTTTAAAGACGTCTTGATATGAAATGTAAGAACCCAATTATTTTGCTCTAAATATTTTGGAAGAAAAAAATATAGAAAGTTAATTTCATTATAGAAATTTATCTTTTTATCATTTTACTATTTATTTTTTCCAAATTTCAAACATATTATATTCCCTTTAAAATAACAGAATATGTAATAATTCCATGTAGTAAATGTGTTGTTATATACCAAAGGAATATCTATTAACATTTATCTGTCTATTCTACTTTTATTAGTAGCTCACTTCATACAATAAGATGAAATTATATATAATGTTTATTTTGGATTCTCAGTTTCCAGTAAAAATCATGCATATAACTTTTTATGAAAATACTTTAAGAAAATATTGAAAAAATTTTAGAAAAATCAAAATAACAATAACTATGCATATGTATGTATATATTTATATAAAATATATAAATTATTTAATTTAATATATAAGCTACATAACTTATATAAATATAATATTTACTTTAAAAATATAAGCTATGTAGCTTATACACAATTTATATAAATATAATATTTGAGAATCCAAACTTAATATAGTCACTAAACCAAAAGACTAAAGAATAATTTTGGATATTCCTTATTTAACAGCTAATATTTGCAAAAAATATTCAAAGCTGAAATTTGAAACCATATCATAAACAATATCAAATGCATAATCCTTTAAAAATGTTATTCATTATTTACAAACTCTTTCATATAAATGTAGTTATAAAGAAAAATCCTCATATAATAAGAAACTGGAGACCTTCGCACAATAGTGGAGTATAATTTTAGCTTTGCATAAAATTCTGTCCAGCACAATGGTGTCTCCTGAGATTCAAATGTGCTTTGGAGAAAACCATCACTTCATACGGAGGCCCTGCTCATGCAGAGCTCCCTTTCCTTTCAAAGGGATTTTCAAGTACACTTAATGGCCACAGAATGGGGCATATGTGAATGTCTCTAAGCCAATTATGCAGTTTGAGTTCAAATAAACTATTTCTTCACCAGATTTTCTGGTCCTTAAACATGCATAAAGCATTTGTCCATCGTGACCTTCCAAAATCTCTCTAGAAAATTCATGATAAGATATGAGCATGTTATTTTGCAGTAGTCAATTCTAATACCAAAAAATATCAACATGATATCACTGTGCCTGGAGAAAAAGTGAAAAATTGAGTCAACTAAGTTGTTCAGTGTGCAGCATGCCAAATCAATGGTTTGTGTGATTTTTCTCCTTGAATTCACCATTTAAAAATTATTTGGCAAAGTTATGTTAACATTTTTTATTACTGAGACCTACATCCTTCAGTTCGGTGTGGTAGCTGGATACAGGAATGAAGACAAGTAAATTCTCACTAATCCAAAAATAGATGAAAATACAAGAATGACAGAAGATTAATGAAATAATCTCACGATTACCTTCTATTCTTATTTCTTTATCATCTTAAACACCTAGCTATCTGAAAGAGAAAGATGATGATGGGTCAATGATAAATTTTTAATTTGCAGAAAAAACTCTTGGATATCCCCCTATTTGTTCCTAAAATGAACTATAGAGATGTCTGTAATTTCAACATTTGTCTCTGTAACAATTTTCTTGAATAACAATTGGTTCTGAGATTACACCGAAAGACAACCAGTATTAAACGTGTTAATGTTTCTTTGAATTAAAAAAGAGGAGAAAAAATAAAACAGATGCCTTTTTAGGGTGAGATGCTATAAATACGCATGAATGTGAGAGTGGAAGTAGAGTATTTTGAGATTGCGCATTTATTGGTTTTGGCATTCTGGAGAGTTTTTCTGGATGTTGAATGTACTCGTTCATGTCTGAAATACACATGCATCGCATGATGCAGAAAGAAAAATTAGTACCAATAGATTAATTCCAGATTTCAATAACATACTTATTATACTAAAAAACATTACATATTGAGAACTTTTAAACAAAATCATTTAATTTTTATCAACTCTGAAGTTTCATTGTACAAATAAGGGAACTGAATCTACAGAAGTAAATAATTTACCTAAGGTCACAATGCTAAGAGTGGCAGTTGGAGTTTGAACTCAAAGGTGTTGAGTCCTGAGCCTGTGCTCTTAATTAACCTATAACAAAAACCTCACAAATGTCAAGAATTAACCATATGACACGTAATAAGTATATGACATATCCACAGTACTGGTATTTGCAAGTTCTCTTTCCATTTCTGTAATTCGGACTATCGTTAAAAGTAAACATTAAATCTGGACATTATTACTGTGGTCATGCCTGAATCTAAGCAGTATAGATGATTATCTGTAGTTTTAGAAGCTTTTTCAACATCTCTTTGATACTTCCTAAAATGCTACCTATGGACTAAAGAATGTATGATCAGCTACCTTTTTTTGAAATAAAAATATCCATTAAAGTAAGGCTCTCAATATTATTTAAGTATCCCATGCCTGGTATAAATACTGAGTATACATGAATATTCGAATAAATGTTTTGTGAAGAAATGGAAAAATGATGTAATTTATTTATATTGTTTTTTACTACTCTGGGTGAATGAACCCACCTAAGGGAATGGAGTGAAATTTTTCACAGAAAGAGGCCACGGAAGGGAGTAGGTAGATATAAGACACTTAGGAAAGAGTTGTTGAAGTTGAATGCCAGAGTAGGGAATTCAGGATGGCCTGAAGGAATATGTAAACACAGAATGACACAATGAAGGGCATGGAAGGCTGCAGGAGATCACACTTTAGAAGAGAATGAGGGAATGCCAATGATTTTATATATATTCTTTTGTTTTAAATTTTGCAAAGTTTCTCTAGCCTTTACTGAGCCTCTGACGATCTCATTACTAATTTCAGAAAGCACTTTAGCTTCTGGTACTAAGGGCAGACTTGTCTAACTAAGTTGTCAACAAATAGAGTAGATTATTGTACAGGCTTGACTGTACTTCTCTATCCTCATTATCATTCTTTCTTAAGTCAAGAAACATTCTGCCCTTTGAAGTCTTTTTCATATAATTTCCAATTTTATTGTGTTTTCCCTGTATTGTTGCCACTTATGTGCACAGTGTGAGAGATGATATTATATTATAATACCAACACTATCAACAAGTAATACATGTTCCATGGTCACTATGTCCAGGCACTCTGCTAAATACTTCATTTTTATCTTTCAAGATACCTAGAGGAGATTTTGTTCTATCCATCTTACAAATTAAGAAGCTTGGATTGAAATAATTGATCCAAATCTATAGATCTAGAATGTAGCATCCTGAGAATCTGAATCTAAATAGTTTGATTTCAAGACCACACTAACAAACACTGGGCCAGACTCTCTCTCCATATGTTCACTTGGTAATAAAGTAATAGACTTATCAAAACCGCTAAACACTTGGTGTGTTCTCAGAATTATGCTAAATCCTGGAGAATGTAAAAATGACTTGAACAACAGCTTCAGTAGCACAGAGTAAAAGCATCTGCTGGTCTGGACATCTTCACAGAGGATGTAACCACAAGAATTTTGAAAAACGAATGAAAGAAAAACAAAGGAAGCATGGGGCTGGGGGCACAAATCCGGGCAGGTGAAATATTGCACCAAGAAACGGGGTAAAGAATTCGCCCTGACCTGCCTCAGGACTTTCCTCCTCCACATGTGCCCTTTACTTTGTTTCTGCTGACTGAAAGTATTCATCCTTCAAGACTCATCTCAAATCCTGCCTCTCCCAGGGCATTTGAGATTCTCCCTGCTGAGATGGAGTCTCACCCTTCTTGAATTCTTTCTGGCCCTTATCTTAATCCAGTTGTTCTGATTACCTCTGGACCTGTTTTATTTTCTGTTCCAAGCAGATCGAAGCATCACAGTATCATTCTTGTCTCCCTTCCTCTCATCACAGGCCACGACACCTTCACCTGACCTTCGCCCAAAATATTTCATCTTCCCGATACACTATTTTGCTAGCAGCTCCTTTTCCCTCAAGTTCTTTTAAATATTACCTCCTCCAGTAAGCCTTCTCTAATTACCCCCACAAGATCCTATGTGCTCTCACAGCACCCACAATGTCCCCATTAGAGCAGGCAACACAATGAACTATAATGGCGTATTCACTGTCCTGTAGCCCCCACCAGTCTGCTTGCCAGTGATAGAAATGGTGTCCATCATGTTTTCGTAGAATGGGCTTAATAGACATTTATTGGATGAACAAAAGATGGAATGGCTTGTCGAAGTTAACTGCTTTTTTCTTCCAACGAGAAGGCCAGGATCGAAGAGTGGGAGTGAGAGAACCATGGTGATAGGGTGGAGATGAGATACTATCAGACCAAGTACACTATCAGATTAAGCTGTTCTAAAACATAGATATCTTATCCAGGTATCCTTCACTTGTGACCATTTTACCTGATATTTAAGGTGCAAGGTACTTTCCAGATATCTTGTAATAACTGCCAGCATTCCCAGGCTGATTTTACCGTCCTAAAATTTCAGTGTGGCCTCTCCTTTCACTAGGAAAGTACCTGCATGACATCCATCTAGTCACTGGGAAGCTCAGTCACCCTGGCTTTGTGGTCAAATGACTGGTTGCAATTGTGTCTGGTCTGAGACAAGTCTTTAAACCTCAAAGCTTGTAACTAAACTAGTTCATAAAAATGTCCTCACTTGGCTTTTATGATGTCTATGGTACAGCGGATCTCTGTTATTTTTGCCCAATTTCTTCTAGTAATATCACCTCCTTGTCTAAAGTCAGGAATATGCCCTTATTAGGTCCCTTAAATCTGAATCTTGAGGAAAATGTCACAAAAATGAAAATCTTTTAAAACAGTCATTATCACAGTGGCATCCTGAAGATGTCTGTGAGACTTTGGGCAAGTTATTTAATCTTTCTATGCCTCAATTTCCTCATCTACTAAAGTAATAATAATAATAATAATAATAATAATAATAATAACAACGATAGTACCTAGTTTATTATATTGTGGTGTAGGTTAAAGATATAGATATAGATTATGTAGAACAGGGCCAGGCACACAGAGAGTGCTAAATAAGTTACCTACTATAGCATAGCTGTTAGAATGTTGAAGTTGCTCTGTTTCTGTTCATTATGAGGCCTGGCTATACGATTTTTCCTTTAGGTTTCTAGGTTACTCCAATTCCCTTCCAAAAACAATTTTTTTTTTCACTTAAATTGGCCTTAGTTTGTGTTGCTTGCTGCCAGAAAACTCTAATGGTTGCTTCTCTCACGTACTGTAGGCCTTTTCTCCCCAAGTGTTTATTAGACTCAAGAGGTCAATAACCATATATTATTAATCACTGCATCATCTAGAACACTAAAGTAGTGCTTTGTATGTAAAAATATTCATTTTAGTGGCTAGAAGACCAAATACATGAATTACCCCATTGACCCCTTTCTTTAGGGCTTCGTCACCATTTTTCTAGCAATAAAAAGCAGGGCTAAGCATCATGATATCCTTGAGAGTTCCAAAAGTGGCCACTGCCAAATGTGTAGCTGCCCAGGAAGGCAGTTGGTACAAAGGAAAGAAAGCTAGAGTCCCAGGATCTGTGCTCCAATTCCCACCCACCACTTACTACCTGGGTGATCTTAGGTGAAAAACTGACACTCTCTGAGTCTCATTTTTCTTATATGAAAAACTGAAATAATAAAATGTATCCAACATGAATTAGGAACCAACAGAACAGATTACATAGCCCATGATGGATACCCAATTTAGCTATTTCTCTTATGTTTTGAAAGTGCCCTTTGAAAGTGCTAGTTCATTAATAGAAAAAAAAAAAAAGGAAATTAAACTTGTAATGAAAATAAGTGATTTATAGGTGTATATAACTTGATCTATAACTGAAATGTAAATAACTATTGCTACTTAAAGGGAAAACAAAGGAAAAAGTGTAAGATCATTGGTTTAAGGTTTTAAAATGATGCCATTTTACCATAAATGCAGAATTATATTTATGTTCATTTCCACCATTATTATTGATTCAGTACCTAGCAAATTCCATTCTCATGCTGTTTTATTTCATATTTTGTCTCATACTCATTTAATAAGAAACTTGTCTAAAAATTACTGCAGGACGAATGTTGTTGGAAACCCAACTCGTGTCTCATTAATTTTATGAATGTATTTTAATAACAGGAACATTTTGTTTTAAACTTTTTATCATTTTTGTTGGCTTATTTTTTAAAATTATATTCTTTTTAAATGACAAAAATATTATAATTACATGAAAAACAATTTGGAATATTAAAAAAACAATTATTATGTCATTATTCTAATGTATTTAAGTAGATTTTTTCTTTTATCTTTTTATATAGTTGAATTATAATCTATATTACATTAAAAAATTAACATGCCTAGCGTTTCCTGTTTTTATAGTTTTCTAACAGTCATTTTTCCTGCTACAAATCTTAATGTTGATAGATATTTAGGCTACTTATCTCTTTTTAAATCTTTTTACTTATGTCTTTGTTTTTATAAGTATGCTTGCATATTTTGATGTAAATATGTCTCATTTTGAAAATTTAACAATATTTAAAAATTAGTAATAAATATTATGGCTCATACCTTATCAGTATTCAAGAGATATTCATCTGCAGACCTAGAAGCACTTCAAAATCAAATTATATTCATTTTTGTATAATGGGATACTTGGAGACAAACATAGGAAAACTACAAAAGCCTCTTTGATGATCACTGGCACATCCAACTTTAAGGTACTTGTAATTAGAGTATGCACATTTTCTCTTTTCCTGAGTGTTTCTCCTAGTTCCCCATTTCTCTATTAGTGAAGATGGATCTGGGGGAGGCAGTTCAGGGAAGCACAAGCTTCAGTGAATCTGTCTTGAAATTATGTCATAACTAGAATCTAGCTTTTCTTTAATATTTTTGGCATGATTTTGGAAAGGAGTTGATAGAGGTTATGGGCTGCTTTAAAAGCCCTTGCCCCCTCCTCTTCCCCTGACCACACACACACACACACACACACACACACACACACACACACACACACCAGGCCTTTCTGCTGTACTTTAGATGAACAGGTGCATCCTGTGACGTATGTGGTCAGATACAGAGGCAGACTGAGAGAATATAATGTGGCACCCAGTCCACTCATTGGGGGCAGGGAACTTAGTATATCCGCAGCAGGGATTTAAATTAGGGTGGAGGCAAAAATATGGAGAATGAGCACAAAGGAATATTTAAGAGAAAGGGAAAAGCAAGTACAAAGGTCTGGAAGTAGGAAAGAGCAACCTTTTTGAGGACCGCAAGTGTCTCTTGGATAAAGTGTACAGCGTGAGGGTAGGAGTGACAGAGACTAGGAGGGCATATAGAGGAGGGATCTAAAGGATTTCACACTTTTTTTTTTATAATTAGTTCTCAGGATGGTTCAGTGCTAAGATACAGTGTTTACTCCTGTTTATTTTTTTAGAGAATATATATTGACCACTTGAAATATGCCACGTACACAAAAATAAACAAAAACAGACCAGACTTCTGTGCTTGTATAAATTATAACTTGCTTAAGAAGGCAGAGATTAAGTTATCAAATAACCACACAAATAAATATGAGATTACATATGTGGTGCTCTGAGTGCATTGAAAAGGAGGACTTGACCATTCTTAGACCTCAAGAAGGATACATAAAAATTGTAGAAGGGTAAGTAAGAATTGACTAAACCGTGGGAGAGTGGAGAGCATCATTGCACATGGATAAAATTATATGTGCAAATGTCCTGGGGTAAGCAAAGTAAATGCTAATAATGGAAAAAGCACTATTAAGCCCAGGGGGCAGAGGTGGGAATGTGTCAAAACAATTAAATGGAATCACATTTAAGTTTGTCAGTAATCTAAGAGTAATAGGAAATTGAAGAGTTCTAAACTGAGCTGTGACATGACCAGAGGTGCATTTTGTAAAGATTACTCTGGTTGCATTGTAGAAAACAGATTATCTTCCATGATAACCCAGAAGAAGGTTTAGCCTCTTGGATTTTAGTGGTAGAGAAGTCTGTGGAACAATTTAGATATATAGAGTGAAAAAACACCTCAAACAAACAAATTTTAAAAATTTTTAATTTTTTGGTTTAAAAAGTATTAAGAGTAGAGCATTGTGGTGAGGGAAGACGCAGCAGTGCTTCGCACCACTCCAGGATAGGCACGTGTGTATGTTTGTGTGATATAGCAAGCTAAAAGGGTATCATCCTTAGCACATCATCTTGCCCAAACTTGATTTAATAGACTTAAAAAGAGTATTCTTCTTTAGCCTCTCTCTGTAAAACTGGAATACACGCTAGAGTTACTTAACTATTGATATTTAACCATTCATGTTACACGTTATAGTTTCATTGAAATGTCTTGAGATTCTCTCTGTGAAGAATTGTATTAAGAAAGAACAAAATGTTGCTTTTACGATTCAAGGGTATCCTTTTAAAGTAGGACATTATTTTTCTAGTGGTAGAACACACACAAACACACAGCATAAAATACGCTACAGTACACACACACACACACTCAACAATCTGAAATCAGAAGGTGATATTAATAATACTCTAGAAAACACATTCTCACAATATATATTTATTTTAAATATTAAATAAAGTGATCTTGTGGTTAGTCTAACTATTTTGACTAATTCTTTTACAGAAAATGACTTTTGAAAGAGCTGATTATTTCTACAACAAAGAAATATATGTGACTAAGAAAGATTAATATAAAATAAATAGATAGACATTGCTCACAATGCCAGCAAACATCTCTTTGTCACATATACTTTTTCCACCTTGTAAAATATTAGATTTATATAAAGAGCATCCTGATTTCCTACAGATATGAATGAACTTTTAATTATTTTTCTGAATAAAGAAAAAATTTGCAACTATGAGTATATTTATCTATTCATTCCTTTGGCTCCTATGTCTGAACATTGATCCGTTCATTCTTTTAATAACTACATACCGTACCCTTGCTAGGTGCTCTGCACCATGCTCGTTAGTAAATGGCATATAAAGATGAATAAAGCAGTGTTCTACTACTCTAAGTACACAGCAGAAATGCAGCCCAAGACCCTATTCTATCTGACTTACTGTCTTTGATGCAAAGTGGTCATAAAGCCAAATTCTGTAAAATTTGGTCGTATATAATTCAGTAGTCATAAAGTCATATTTCCATACATTTGGAAATATATGGGTAAATTTAGTCATTAAGCTATCTTATTTTAGCTTGGATAACAATTGAAGAATAACACTTAGCTGTGTTTATTTTCCAACTTTCTGTGAGGTATCAATTAATTGCTTTTCTACATAGTCTGACTGACTTTTCATGTAAGAAGTTTTTGACAATGATAACTCTTGAAAATATGCCAACATGTGATCAAAGTCTTCCTTCCACTTATGTTTTAATCCATTGATGATTGCCATTTTTGTTTATTCATGATATCTTCTTTGTTTCTTTTTGTCTTCAATAATACGGGTCATTCTTTTCCTTTAGTACTCTGAGGATGCCAGATTGAGGCCACACATGAACAACAACTACCAACTCCTCCTTTTTGCTCTCTTTTCTTAACATGTTTTATTTGCCAGCTGATTAAAGATTGTGCTTTTAGACAATTCTCTATAAAAAGTTTGTAGAAAGCAGTGGATGCTGCTTTGTTCATAATCTGGAAAAGGTCTTGTATACTTAAAAGTGCACGTACTAGAAGACCTATAGAAGAAGTTCCTTTCCCTTATATCAAGTGCTTTTAACAATGGTAGGGTGCATTTTTTAGTATGCCCACGTGTGTGAAATTTAGAAATAAATGGAAACACAGTAGAACCTGTTTAAATAAACAAACACAATATTAAAACAGAACTGGCAACATTGAGAGAAGCTCACACACACACACACACACACACACACACACACACACACACAAAATCCCCAGAGATCACTTATTTTCATGCATAAATATTTAAAACTCCATATACAAAATATATCAATATGCATCTTTTTGTAAAGCTTATTAGCTGTCCTTATTATTACCTGCTTCACAAGCCTGGAGGACATCTCTTCTAAAATAGGAAAAATGCAATCTGTATGCTAGGAAAACTACAAAGAAGCAATAAATTATTGCTGTAATGACATGCTAATTAAAATTTTGCTTGTAACTCATGTAAGTGTTTGAAGCCCAGCAAATTTCTCTTTTCATTTGTGAAGTGTGAAGGTAAATTGCCCAGTGACAGTGGGACATCGCTAACAAGTACAAATTGAATAACATGCTATCTTGCTCTATTAGCCCTGACTAGCATGTCTGAATTAGATATTCAGCACACTCCCCATTGAAGGCCTGATTGATAAATGCTAAGGAGAATTTGTCAAAACAACAGGGGCTACACCCAGTGGGACATCAATATGCTCCATTTAGTCACCCACACAGCACTTCCTACATAGGATTGTCACATAAAATTAAGACTAGCCACTAACCAGCCATCAAGCTTGTAGCAGACGTCAGGCAGCCTGTGTTCTGTATGCATATTAGTCACATGCTTAACAATTTGGGCTGTCAGGACAGAAGCATGCAGTGACCTCTGGAGCAGAGGTTGAATTTTCCAACTATACCGAAACGTCATGCTCAGCTGTTCAAGATTTTAGACCATTTCCTGCCAGATCTGTGCACAGATGCAGTGCCCTAAGCTATAATCTGTGGCCATGTCCAAATGACAAATGGCACAGGGAAGATTATTGCATTATATATTAAGTACCACAAGTCTGTAAATTATAAGTAAACTACTGTTCAGACTGTCTCCTCCAGCTTTTATGATACTTTCCCTCTCCATTCTTTTTAGAATAAACCTAATAAATATTGGGAGAACCAAGAGATCAAAGCCCAGAGTCTGAATTAGCCATCTCCATTGCTAATTAGCCGCTTGAATATCAAACAGTTTTGGACCAGCTGTAATTTAATAAGCCATGATTGAGGTTGGCCTGATTTTGTTTCCCCACTGAAAATTTTTCTCAGGTGCAGGTTTCTATGATTTTAGAATTCTTGGTGATAAGTTGTTTTTAGTATTTCCTTTGTAAACATAATTAACCATAAATACAGAGCAGCAATAATAAAAATCATTACGATCTAACCGAATCTTTAATTGGATCTGTTTTATTCGCTTTATAGTTAAGCTCTTTACATATGAGGCTATGTGCTCGTAGAATAAAGGATAAAATATAAAGTCATTAGTTTGAAATAAAATATATTCTCTACAAAATTGAAAAGCTTGTCATTCTCTAATTTAGATCCTGTCATCAGCCATGGAAGCTAGAATAGCATTTTAAAAATAAATTGCTTAAGCTTCCTTTTGTAAATAATACTCTAATAAAATATATTTTATGATATATTAAAGAGAATATATCAAATACTGTTTAATTTTGAAGATCATTTATCTGTTGAAACTCAAGTAAAACTATTCTAACTTGAACTTTTAAACACTTAACACTGATCATTATTCTCCATATATTTTAGAATTCTTGCCTTTGTTCTGAGCCCTGAAGCAGAATTACCTAATGAATACTAGAAATATATTTTTTTCTGGTACTTCTATAGAACACAATCACAAAAAGTGTATGAAATATGCTGAAAAATTACTATTAGACTTGAATAGTATTTCTTCTTTATAGGACATAAAAGCAACCTGCTACTAGTATTTTGTATTATCCATTTCAGAGATAATGTGTGAATAAAATCTCGCCTTTTGATACTCTCTGGATTTTATATATCCTAGAGTTTTAAAATTTTCAGCTTTTTGATACATCACAGTGGTAATGCTGTTTATAACAATATGGCAAATAAAATCATAAGATTCCTTCTATAAAATAATTATTTTCCATGAAAATAAAACATAGCAGGTTTCTTAGCATATATAACATAAATATTTAACTTCAAAAAATTGGTGAGCTGCAAAATGCTGATTGATTTATGTTTAACTACAGTAGGCCCGAGTGGGAGGGGTGTATATCAAACCTAAAACAAAGTTTGCTGCTCAGTGTGGTTCAATGACAACCCCAATTGTAATGATGGTCTAATTAGTGGCTAGATAGCACTACATTGCTAGGGATTATTACAAAAGCAAGTTAGGGCAAGGAGAAAAATAGTTGAACATTTAGTAGTGTTAATCTGATGACTTCCTCTTCAGATTTTTTTGGGGGGGGGCGGGAGATATGGGATATCTCACATTTATTAAAGCTAGAAGCAGAAACCAACTTCTTTTTTAAAAAATCACTTTTAATTCTTAAACAATGTTTTGCTTAAAAATTTTGTTACTGAAAATTTTATAAATTCCCCTTCCTATCTCTTTCCTCTCTTCAATCTTCCAGTAGGAACAGAAAAACAAAGGACAGCAGGGTCTTTTTGCCTCAGGCAACAGTCTGCTGATGGATATTGTAGCAGCTGAATTGCTCCCCATTCACATTCTAAACCCTTTCTCTTAATTGTCATCAGTATCATCAATGTCACTAACTGAGACTACTGCCACAATTCTACAGCCCTTCAGAGCAATATTGCCTTTGGCTTTTTCTCCTGGGGTTTGCTCCTTGCTTGGTGCAATCTGTGGAACCACTTAGCACAGGATCTATGTTGACTTATAACAGGTACCAGATGATGCATCCAGACCTCTAGCCTAGTTTTATGCCCTTACGGCTGGTGCGTTGCCACTGATGTGTATGTGTCCAGATGTCAGAGAATAGATGATGCTTCTGCTGCCATTTTCATAAAAGAGCTTCAGGATGGTGGAAATGAACCCAATCCTACATGAGAAAATCTGATGTGTAAAAAAAACACCGTCGTTCTTACTCTTGATGGCTTTATACATTCTTTAGTAAACCTAGCCCAGAATTCTTACTAAGCATATTTATATGTCTATATTATTGTGATGCTTGAGAAAATAGATGGAACTGCCTCTTTCTTTTCACTCATTTCTTTAATCCTTAAGTATTCTCCCTTGTTCTCGTAGTTTACAAAAATTAAGGAAAAATTATTCATATTAGCAAGTTATTTATAAAGATTTGGAAAGACATTTTCTCAAGTAGTTATTTTTATAATATTTTTTACTACTAATAATGTTCTCTCAATGAGAAAAAAATAATTTATTTTCTCATAAATTTATATTGAATAGTTCTTCAGAGGGTCTAATTTGCATTCAATTTCATCCATAAATATATATATATACACAAATACAACTTGAAAAAAATTGAATTCTCTATGTAGTTGTTGTATCTCCCTTAATAAACAAATAAATTATATATAATAATATTCACTTCTCACGTGGTGTAAATATAACTTCATAAAATATACCAATAACTAAAATAGGTCATGATGTATTTATGTTTTTTACAGCCAAACTTCCTTGATTTCAGCTATCAATTACATGTTCTTATTGAGATTATTTTATTAATTACTGTTTTCTTTTATGTGATTGTAAACTCCATGAGAGGAGGGATCATGTCTCCTTTTTACCTACCTTTTCATCCAAAGTACCTTAACAAAAAAAGTAAGAATATTGTGATAGTTGTTGTATGAATTAATATATGAGTGAATGAGTGAATATATATATATTACTGGAATTAGAGAATTTTTAGTACCTGAAATATAGACATTGAACAGGCAACTTAACACGGGGATAGTTAATCCTAAATGCTATTGGTGGGCTCACAGTTGTAATTGGAATATTATATACCCTCCTAACTCTTCTGGAACTTTAAGCAGATTCAAGCCTAGGTCCTTATCAATTTCTGAGGACACTCTTATTTAGGTGAGCTGTTTAAATCATAGAACGAAATAAGAACATTCCTAGGGTAACTTTCTCTTTCATTTACTTAGGGAATGCCACTTCAATTGAATCATCTTTTAACAATTGGGCTTTTGAAATGTATGCATACTCTCAAAATATGGAAGAAAACAAGACATTTTCGAAAAGGTGAATACAGTGAAATAGTTTTACAACAGTTCTCATATTTTTAAACAGAATGTTACTAGTATCATATTTGCTTTCTTACCCACATCTTGGCCTAGGTGGAGAACTCCATTTCTCTCTTTCCCTGGTTCTACGATGATTTGATATACAGATTGGATTACAGCAATATTTTTTGCCTAAGCTTTCCCCTCAGGACCACCCAAGAGTTTTCCCTGCCTGTGACTTTAGCGGGTTGTTTGCCTAAAGCATACAGTGCTTATAAAATATAAGGGACCTCTGTCCTATAGTTCATATGGTTATGAAATAAATCACTCGAAAATCATTTCAAAAGCTTTCTGAACAAGTTAGCCCAGTATGATGCTTTAGCAATGTTTGATCTTCACGAAATCTATGTGTCAGTGTGTGTGTGTGTATGTCTCTGTGTGTTTAAGTCTTCAGAATACCTTTATTTGTACAATCAGAGTCATGAAAAGCAACACAACTGATTAATGCCAATTTGTCTTATTCTGCATGTGAGAAGAGACTTTTCTAGGGTCATGAATTGAAATTTGTTAGTGTAATAATACGTCTTCTATACTAATCCTTTCTTGTGAGTATAAATTTAAAATTGTTTTAACCTTGAGCCAATAAATGTTATGCAAAATTAAAAACAAAGTAATATGTCAGCAGAGGTGGTGTTTTATGTTATTTACTATATACTATGTTTATTTTCACTCATAATACATGTTAAAAATAAAAACATATGTACTACGACTATTAAACTTTTATTTTATCTGCAAAAATTATACAGATATACACTCACAGTTTGATTTTGTACAGGAAAAATTGTGTTTTCTGCTATATACCATTACATTAACCAGCAAATTAAAAAAATTAATTGCAAAAATACAATTAAAAACTGAAATTCATATTAAATTTTTACCTGGTTGAAATAATTGGGGTAATTATCCCCAATTCACTTTACTTTGTGCATATATATTGAAAAAATATATAGATATGATTATGATAAAGAAAATTCCTATATTTCCCAATATCACTTTTAAATCATCATGTTTAAAATAAAACCAGCAGTTTCTTTTTTCAAAAATTTCCCTCTTCCGATTTTCCAATGTCCAATATTAGTAATTGTCAGAATTTCAATCACTATCAGACTATAGTTAATTTTGGATCCCTCCTCTTTTTTTAACTGCTAAAGGGCTTGGTAACAGTCCATGAGAAGCACTAAAGATAATTCTTACACAGCTACTCTCAAGTACTTCCATTCTTGCCAGTTCCAACTGTCACTACTCTATTCCAGGTCCTTTTCACTTCCATCTAAACTCCTCTTCAGCAGCCTCCTAAATGTTCTTTTTTAGTTCGTACCTCTCACATTCAGATCTTTAATGCACAGATACTAGATGACTCTTTTAAAAATTTTTTTTATTTTATTACTAATATCATCGGAAAGATCTGATGGCTGCCCATGGTTAATAGGGTAATTCCAAACTGCTTTGCTAGAATTCAGGGCTGTTGATAATGTTGCTTCGACCTCACTTTTCATCATTATCTCCCACTCGTCACTCAAGCTGGACCACACTACTTGTAATGCTCTAAATATTCCCACTTCATAATTTCTGCCTACACTGTCATTATACCTCATACTTGAAATGACCTTCCCACTTCAAACCACCTACAAACCTTCCTCAGTCAGCCTTCTTAATTTCCCTAATCCTCAATGTTCTTTCTCACCCCCGATGTCCTGCTTTTTAGAGATCTCTTAGCCCTGTGTTATATTTCATTGCATGTTATCATATTCATGGTTACATATGTTTTTCTTACTAGTTCATCTCGTGGTTTTAAAAATGGTTTCTATTTTCTTTCCCACAAAGTGCATCGCACAGATTCCCCAAACTACTTATTGATAGAATAAGAAACTCCATGCAAAGGTTAAACTATTTTCAATGTAAAAAAAATTGGTGGAACCAAATATGTTCTAGCATATTAGAAAAGTAAAATGATCATTATATGCAGATATTTTATATAAAATATATCTTTTTTAATGTTGAGAATATGAAATCAGTAAAAATTAGGAAAACTTAAGTTTAACCCTAATCAAAATTTATATTTTTCCTTGAGAAATACTTGTACATTTCTCATAAATAACCATTAGATAGCAGAGAATTTTTAAAATTATATTTGCATATATGTGAAATTTATTAAGAAATGCAACCTAGGTGAATTTTATTCACATATTTTACTCAGCACCATATCCTGCACATAATGAAGATTCAAAATAATATATACCTGGTAACAAAGTGAAATATAAATGACCAAGATCTCACAAACCTATAGTAGAAGGTTGTCCAGGTTCTTGGTGGATGAGTAATTCAGCTCCTTCCAAATTAATAAGCCATAGTCAATATAATGTAATAAATTTAGAAATTTAAATATTACGTTAGCTTCTGTGTGTGACACTTTGTGAGAATCTTCATCACCAAAAGCACCTTCTACCTAAATCTCAGTAGCCATAGTAGAGCATACATATTTTTTGGTGTTTTCCTTGAAATTTTTGATGATTCTTAAAAGTCCAAAATATGCTTATTCATTTTTTGCATATTTGTGCTGAGAAATATTAATTACATAGTAGAAAATCACCAGAAAATCTACATTTGCAGAAGTAGGAAAGCCAGAGGATAGTGAGCAAATCATTTTATAGAATTTATTATTCTGATCATTGAGGAGTTGTGACATAATTGGATAAATATATTTTTAGTTACTCCTCCATTTCTAAAATCTCTTTGCAAAGTCCAGTTAGTTAGGGTATGATCAAAATGAGAAGCTCAATACCTTAATTAAGAAGACGGACTTGCTCTGTTGCATAGTTACATTGAACTTGCAAACATGTGCTTCCAATCATAATAGGATAAAGAATTATTAGTAGGTCTATCCACTGGAAAATCAGTCTTCTAACGATGAAGAGTGCCAGCATCAACTTTGATTATAAGGAAAAGAGCAAAAAAAAAATATATAAATATATATAAATACATATATATAAAGTAAAATTAGTAAATAAATCTCTTAATCATATTTTGGGTTTTATTAAATATGCTTTAAGTGAAAATATCTAATAGGTATTATTATGTATAATACTATATGTTATATACTTAATGTATAATATGATGTAAAACATATAACCTAAGTATGCATGTTATTGTATATATACGCTATACAAATGTGAATATGTGATATATATGTATTTATATTTTTATTTCATATACATATTCCTATCTATCTATATGTATGATACGTCATTATCAGGCTGAAATAACAACACCAGTAATCCAAATATGAGTTATTTTTCATTTAAGATTCAGACCAATATACTTTTGTTAACAGATTCAACCTTACCTTTCTGACACATTTACTATATAATTTCCGTACCGAGTAAAATTTACAAGATAAGTTGATTTATTGTTCTGTAGTTCCTTTTTTCAATTTTATTCCATTTGGCATTATCTAGTTACTTCATACATCTTGTCACCATTTTTGCTCTGAAGGATATTTGGCTCTTATTAACACTAAAATTTATTCTTGAAGAATCAAATTTCACCATTATCAAGAATCATCAAAAGAGGAAATCCAGGAATATTTGACAACTGATTGCATTATTATTGGAATAAATATTTGTCCTCTAAAAATCATCTCCTCTGTTAACCTTGTCAAGATAAACATGCTTACTAGAAATCATCTGCATATGTATGTGTGTATAGATGTAAATAGATGTATATTTGTATATATATGCACAGAAAAAAATCCAAAACTATTTTATTTTTTGTTAGATTAATAGTACTACCTACATTTTGTGTTTTTGTATGAAAAAGTTCTAATTTTATAGCATTATCTCATTATCAGCTGTCATAAAAGGTACTGAAAGTTATTATAAATAATGGTGGATTTCTCAAGCTACAGGTAAAATTCTATTTATTTTACAATCTATTCCTCATATGTTCTTAGTAATCTAAGTGACATGAAACATGCCCTAGACTGACTCAAACTTGTATTAGCTGTATGCCCTTGGTAAGTCTTTGAGGTAGTTTACTCATTTGCCAAATAGATACTATTAAGTTATATGATTTTTTAACTATAAAGTAATCATTTTATTTGTGAATATTTTTACGAAGAAAAAGTACTATATAAAAATATATGATTCAAAAATAATGAAATTCAAGAGCAAAAAAAAACAAGTACAGAAATAAATTTTCACTTATGGTGACAATAAATTAAAATCCCAATGTTTTTTCTATTTTAGAAATGTGCTATCCTATTGTAATATTTTAGGTATATTTTAGTCCTAACATATAAAATAATAGTCAAATATGCCATGATTTTAACACTACAAAGGAGATCTACCATGGCGGATAGAAAATTAACTAAAAGTAATGAGGGGTCATATCTTTAAAAGACATATTGCTGCTGAAAAATATGGTTGAATCACACTGGTTGACTTTTTCTGTAAATGGGTTAAAATTTACACACCACTGGAGATCTGTTTAAGAGCATGTGGGTTAAACACACTGAATCTCCATCCTAAACACAGTAAGGCAGCTACAAGTCAAACATAATGACAGTGCTGATTAATTAGATACTCCTACCCCCAGCACTTCAGAGTGATTTATGGAGACACATCTCTAGTCTGATCCATTGTGCTGACTGGATTAATGGAGTGAGCTAGAAAAATTCACTGGCAACAGTATCTGGCAGCCCAGCAAAACATTAACCCTTAGAGTTTTCTTATCTAGCCTATTGACAGAATATTAATTATGAAAAAAAATACATGTCTCACCTAATGATCTTTTGATAGCTTGGTTTATATTTGATGTATAAATACAAATGTAGATATTGCATAGAGTATTTGGATATTTTGAAATTCCTTGCATTAGAAAGTAATTGCATATAAACATTTAAGAAGAACAGAATTAAACTGTGTATCCATTACAAAGAAGAAACTGTGAGCATATCCTTTCCTCTTAACCATGTGCTTCGAGACATCAAAATTTCTTACAGAGTAAAGACAATATAATTATTTTGCAAACAAAAAAATATTCTCTTTGCATTAAGAAAATATCAATGTGAATGTTGCCTGGTGGTAGTGATTCTTGAATAAAGACAATTTCTGCTTGGGGGAGAAAAAGATATCATTGATATATAGGCAATTAAATTAGAAATTTTCTGAAGTGTGCCTAATCAGAAGTGA
The DNA here is from genome assembly GCF_014176215.1 of Rousettus aegyptiacus. Taxonomy (NCBI): domain Eukaryota; kingdom Metazoa; phylum Chordata; class Mammalia; order Chiroptera; family Pteropodidae; genus Rousettus; species Rousettus aegyptiacus. The sequence continues at coordinate 84,999,252 of NW_023416311.1, read as the reverse complement.
GTGTTTTAGCACATAAATTGCTTTTGGTATATATAAATGAAGTATTATATATTATCTGAATCTCAAAAAAAAAAAAAAAAAAAAAAACCTTCGTAGAGTTATTTCAGCACAACATTTAAAGCCATGCAACAATGAAATTGAATCTTTCCTAAAGTATCTGGAACAATTACAAGACATATCAATAAGTTCAGCTCTAATTATTTTTGTGGTATTAGATCCATCCGGTCACATTTTCTAATGTGTTATGTTAAACATGTGTAAACAAAACTTTTAAGTAGACTTGGTTTAAAGGTCTCTGGGTAAAAATGTCTTTTAATTAGGAGCAAAAGATAAAACCAAGACATGAACTCCTAATCGAGCAGCTCTTCCTTGCACTGAGACCAAATTAACACAAAGTTAATTAATTAACTTTGAAAAATTTGGATAATATAAAGAGTATTCTTTACTTCTCTGGTGACTAAAGGTTCATACTTAGAGGGATTAGACTGTTGTGAATTTTCTTCATTCTAATGATGGTACAAAAGAAAGGAAATGCAAAACTGACTAAATCTAAGTTCATAAATTTTTATTGCTTGAGCCATCAAAAAATAGAAACTTAATATCAGGCTTTAATGCCCACAGGTATACCATGCCTCATGAAACCAATACGTTAGATCAAAGCTGCTGTCTTAAATTTGCTAAGTTGGAGTTTCTGAGGGTTCTGCAAGGGTAGCTTTAAATCAGTGGTTCTCAAGGGGACATTTTCCAATGTCCAGAGACATTATTGATTGTCCAAAGTAGGAGAGTGTTACTACTAGTGGGTACAGCTCAGCCGACATCCTGCAATGCACAAGATAGCCTCCCACAACTGAGAATTACCCAGCCCCTAAAGTCAATAATGCTCAAGTTGAGAAAGCCTGTTCTAGGTAAAATACATTTCAATAGTTTTATTTGAAGTTTTCAAATAAACATATTAATGCCGAGAAACGTATATATAAATAAATAGTAAGGCTTGCTGATCAGTTTTTACCAGAGGCATTAGTATCCACTTAAGAATACAAATGTACCCTGAAAACTGGAGAAGTAAGCATAAAACTACTAGTATTCTCAAAGGGTGTCATCATTAAAACAGCCTCAAGAAGTTAAGAGACTGAAAATAGAACACAGACTAGTCAATAATGCATTAATAATGTTCCAGATGCAGAAAATTTGAATTTGAGTATCTTGGACTTCTAAGACCATATATTATTAAGTACCAGAAGAAAGGTGTTGATGTTATTTAATAACGCTGAGATTATAAATATTATTTAAAGAAGAAATTAATAACCCTTCTCATGCACAGTATTATTAAATATCACAAATTAATGGAATAAATATCTCCATTGAATATACATGATTTAAGTTAAACTTGTACATGAGGTAAAAAAGTTTTAATTTTATTTTCCAATTAACTAAAACGTTTTCAAGCAAAACTAAGTCTTATATCATTCAAAGGCTCTATTTCGCAGAAAGTGGACTCCAAAGAAAGTGACTTCTCCTTCTAATTATTAAAATTACTCATTTGAGAAGTTGATATGTCTCCTGTCTTCAAGCCTTTCAATTTAAATAGTAAGATTGTATTATTAACAATAATAACTTCTTTCACAAATGGTCATTTCTCACTTGGGAAGGCTTTTTCATGTTACAAATCTATTAAAAATTTTCTAAATTCATATCTAGTCCCAATCTAGTGAAATCAAATCAAATCAAATCTAGCTTTTTCTAGCAATTCCAGCTCACAAACATCTTTTTCTTTTGGAATAATAAGAGCACGAAGTTGGTATTGCTCATTTGGCACTTGATATTGCATAGCCTCATTTTTTTTCCTTAACTCACTCTTTTCCACTTATGTTTTATCCTTTCAGTTAGATTGTAAACTTCATATCATAATGATAAATGCTCAGTCAATATCAGAGAAAGAAAAAAGGAAAAGAGAAAAGAAGGGAGAAAGGAAGATAGAAAGGGAAATAAGAAAGAAAAAAAGGAAAAAAAAAAGAAAGGAAGAAACGGAGAGAGATTGGGAAGAATAGGAAGGGGGAAGGAAAGCAAAGAGACAGAATGAAAGAAAAAATCTTTTATATTACTCTTCTTATGTTATTAGGAGGGAAATGTTTTCCTAATTCTTCTGTAGAAGAAAAGTGTTTCGACTGGCTCAGAGATGCTGAAATTCATCCATTTTAATCAATGCAGTCTTTGTTCCCTTATGTCAACGTGTAATATTTGAGGTTTCTCTCTAGGTTTTCCCATTCAAGACCAGTAGTTCTAAACTTCACTTTAGAAGTGTAAACTCAGGTCCTAGGGAAGAGTATTGGAATGTGGGAGAGGGTTAACTTGAAAAGCATACTAAATTTAACATAATTACATATTTAGAAAAACTTTATTTTCATTAAATAAAATACAGAAAGCAAAGCTCCTATAGACAGAGTAAGCTTCTTAAACCAGATGTGAGCAAATTATTTTCCTATCTAAACCCTTAATTATCTTCTCATTTCCTGGAAGATAATTTCCAATTCTTAAATTGCATGACAGCATCCTTTCTACCTTTTTAATGTCTTCTCTCTTTAGTCCCTAATTCAGACTCTGAGCGTGAATCAAATCAGACCTTTTCCCCTTTTTCGAGGATTCCTATCTGCCCTTTAAACATACTTGTTAACCTCAACCCAGTTCCCAAGCTTCCTGGCTCTCAACACACATATAAATGGGGACACACATTCTCATGCATATTTGTTGTCTATTCCCTACTTTACTTCCTGCAAGGACCGTTCTGGGAGGCAAGTTGCTTCCAGGTAGGTGTCAGGTCTCTGGGTTCTTCTGAGTATTCAGCACTTCCTCTTGCACTTCCTCTCTCCTGACACATACCAGGTTCAATGAGATTTCGTGCATGGCTAGTATATAAGTTCTGTGAAGATTCTTTTTTCTCGCTTGCTATCCTGGCATTACTAGTACATAGTGCAGTGTCAGGCAGGTATGTTTTTCAATAAATATTTGTTAAACTGAACGAAAGCAAAATAAATTGGATCAGATTACATAAATCTAAGTTAAATATATGGCTGGTGCTATACAGAAAATTTTTAATTTGCTCAAAAGAGAATTTGGTGTTTTGTTTCATTTTAAAAGCTTGATAAATAACTGCACTTAAATCTCCATTACTTCTCCATATCTTTCTTCTGTAAGGGAATTCATTTAGTATTTCACGTAGTCCTTTTTACTTACAAGAGTTAGCTTAAGACAGATGTCAAAATTCCTATTATTCAGTGGTTACACGCTACTCCAAAAATACTTTGTTCCAAAAAACACTTCAATCTGTAATATGTTCTGTATTTAACATTTCAGGACATTTAACTATTTATGGTATTTCTTTATCAACATTTCTTCTAATACATTTTTCTTTTTGTTTCTAAAAATTGAATTAATAAATAATCATTGGTATAAAACTTGAAAAACACAAAAATATAAGAAAATCATGATCACACTCATAATCCCAATATTCTAAAATGGCCCCTGATAACATTTTGTTCCATTTGCTTTCCGTTTTCCTATGCATATACTTTTAAACAGCTGAGCTCAATCTAGGCAAATAGATTATATCTTGCATTTAAAAAAATAATTTTATACCATAAACATTGCTCCATGCCATTATGTCATGATCTTTGTGCACTTAATTTTAAATGACTATGTAATACTATTTTGTGAGTATATCACAGTTTACTTCCCTATTTCCCTATTAGTGGCCATTTCGATTTTTCTATGTATTATAGTTGTTCCTGCTTTCAAGAAACAGGCTATAGAACCTCATGTGATTTTTCCCCCCTTATTTATATAACTTGCCATGTAACAGTTGCTTCAGGACACTATACTCTTTAGAGAACTGTGAATGAATAACATAACTGGGAATTTGGGGAAAGAACCATGTCTACCTCAGCCTTACATATTGCTGATAAATATAGTCATGACTCAGGGAGGGATAATGAGTCATTTAATTTGCTTAAAGCACTTCCCCTCAGATTCAGTGAAATGGTGAGCTTAAAACTCCTGGCAGCCAAAGCTGTTGTAGCTCTTTATATTTAAGGGACTAGGAATGCTTTCTTCACTGCTTGCCTGAAAATCTATAATTCCAGAAACATAAAAGATATGATGACTACATAGCAGTAACTTGGTATACTATAATACCAATAGCAATGTTAAATTGAATAGGTTTCAGAGTTCTGAGGGTGTGCAGACGTAGGGACAGGTTTTCCCACAACTTGGTAAATTATAGGAAAACCCATTAAAATGTCTATAGAATGAACTTTTCTAGATGGACATTTTCTTGGCAAAAAAGGTCAGTAACATATCTGTTAAGAAAAGTCATTTATGCCAACAATTTGCTTCCAGTATTGATGAGAGAGAAAAAGTCAAATAACTGGATTAAATGGCTTTTGCAGTTTGACCTTCCGGAACAGGATGAAAAGAAACCCAAGTGCTCTAAATGCTCAATTATAAAGTACTTTGATGATGAAACGCCCTTCCTCAGTCCTAGATACTGTATTTCCATTAAAAGATGAGACAAATAATTTCCATATTAAGAATACTTTTGTTAGGATTTTCTATCTGTTTTAGAAGGACTGTATTTTCTCATCTACAAAAAGAATCCAAGAAAGGGTAAGAACTCCAGCTTTATTCATAGAAATCAAGGACCCTTTTTCTTTGTTAAAGAAAGCAATGGAAATAAAACAGGAAAAACCATAGTCTTAGATGTAAGCTTGGGAATTGGACACTCCCAGAGGTCTTATTGAGAGGAGAAGAGAGAGAGAGAGAGAGAGAAAGAGAAAGGAATCTCAGTAGGAATGCAGGATAGAAGGAGGAATCAGCCTGGAGGAGTACTAACACCAGCCCTTACATATAGGTGCAGAGATAGTAGGTGCCCCAGAGGATGGATCTGATGTGCCAGGGCTGGGAACTGTTGCAGACTGAGTGAGCGCTGACTCACCTTCTAGAGCAGATGGCCCAACAGGCAGGTGGGTTTCTGAAAGGATGCTCTTGGGCCTTTACTCACATTTTCCACGTACCTGGATTCACAGATGGCAGTACCAGCTGGCAAACAAAAAAGATGAAGTTTATGTGTTTCATTTACTCTCATAAATTATAGAGAGCAAGGTTCACCTTCTCATGTGTATAAAATTAGTTCTCAACATTTGTCTATATCACTTAACTTTGATGTATTCACTTAACTATGATGATTGTGTTTTTACTTAAAAAATTTTTTAAGTTATAATTTTCTGTTTTGTTTGTATAGACTATCCTAGTTTTTGAATTACTTATGTTTTAGCTTGAGTAAAAGAATGCAATTGAAATTTCTAAGAACAAAGAAAAATTTCCTAGAATAAAAAAACAAAATCTCATTTTGTACTTAAATTCTTTATATTTAGTTAAAAAGAAAAAAAGCTGAACTGAAAATTAAAGAAAATTTTAGAAGTTCAGAGTGAAATTATTTTTTATTGTATTTATTGTATTTTTTTAGGTAGTTATTATAGTGACATCAGTTAACAAAATCCAGTAAGTTTCAGGTGTACACCTCAGTAGTAAGACATATATATATATTGCATTGTTTGTTCACCTCTCATAGTTAGATTTCTTTCTGTCATCACATGTTTGTCCCCTTTTACCCCATTTACCTCCTTTTGCTCCCCTCCCTAAAATTATTTTTAATTACTAGTAATTTTAAAATAAATGTATCATTGTCACCTATTTATTGCTAAAGATATTATTATAGAAAACAATACTTTTCCTTACATTTAAAAAGTTTTAAATATCTAATATTATTTTATATTTTAGGCATGTGCATGTTACATACAGGAATGAATAGAAATGGTGTCATAAAATAGCATAGCTTTATTTTAATCAAATACCTTTATTGACCTTTTATGAAGCATACTTTTAGGAAATGCGTGTCTAAGCAAAAATGCTCTCAAGTGGTTTACAGTTTGGTTGGAGAGAGAGAACACATAGAAAGTACCCAATCAAGATCTTGTTATGGAGGAGCAGAACAAGGGAAAATTAATATAGAGGAAAATAAAGTTTATTTTAAATGATGAGGAAATAGTGGGGGAAACTGAATTTGCTGACATGTTTGTGATTAATAATGAATTTCCGATAACAGCAAAGACTGTATGAGGTTTATCCTTTCCTTAAGATAGAGACTCAGAATTTATGATGGCAAACTGCACAGCATCAATATTTAACCATATTTTGAAATCCAAATGAGATCATTTAGAAGTGATTCCATATTTCCATTATAAACTATGCCATTTATGGACCTCGAAATTCTGTCATAAATGGGAAAGTACTATGCATTTGAATCCAAACAAGTAAGGTTTATCCCAGTGGTTCTTGACACAGGTGATTTCGCTCCTCCAGGAGACATTTTTGTTGTCACAACTGAGGAGGGGCTACCACTGGCATTTAGCGGATAGAGCCCAGGGATGCTGCTAAACATCCTACAATGCACAGAAGAGACCCTGGCAATAATCATTTTTGCCCCTAATATCAATAATGCCAAGATTGAGCCATTTATTTCCATATATAACTGTTAAATGTTCTAAGGAAATATTGGTTCAGAGGAAAAAAATGACCCCAAAATGAGGGGAGTCTGTAATACAAGAGATTAGCCTCTTCTGCAATCAATTGTACATTTTAGATAAAATTAAATCACTTTTCTCAAAAGTTTTCTAGTCCTTCTTCAGTTTAACCCCATTTTGAATTAGTTTTTAAAAACTCCCCCAAAATATACATTTTACTCTGGTCAGGTGAATCTCCTCGGTGTCTCACAAATAGGGTAAGGTTGTATTTAATATCATACCGTTATTTTTTTTGTTCTTTTAACCTCCAACAACTTCGTTTTTCCTATACCTTTTCTTTTTATCCATTAAAGTATTTTATGCCCTCCGATAGTTTAGTAAAATAACTTTTCTAAAAAGAAATCTCCTCCAAAACCAAATAACTGAACTTTTGTACATTTATTATCTCCGTCACATAATTTAGCATTTAATCATTTCCCATTGTCTTCGCTGCTTTAGGTCTTGCTTTTTATCTAGACTACATGCTCTAGAGGGTAAGAAACAGGTTCTTAAGCTCTATGATTCTCTCGGTCTTTTATACCAGCATATACAGTAAACAGACCAGCATATACAAACCAGCATATATACATATACATACCAACATATACTGTAAATGTTCATTAAATTTTCTTTTATGTATTTATCATGTTCTTTTAGTCATTTAGAGTGATAGGAAAACAAAGGGCAGAGAAAGATAAGGAAGAAAAGGATAAAATTAAGAGAAAATAGGCCTTGAAAGAAGTTTAATACAATTTTTTCAGTGATTTTGCTCATGCGAGTTGCATCTCTCTTATAATTTAATCTAATTAACTTCCATTTTACCCTGTCTCAGTCTGTACTTACGGGTGTTGAAATAAGTTAATGTTTTCTAAGAAATACCGAGTAAGTAAGAAGCTATCATTTTCCATATACTCACTGGAAAGAACAGCCCTGAATCTAACCACAGAGAGTGGTGGCTGCATTCAGTCTCTGGAGACAGACAACCTGAGTTTGAATCCTGGGTTATCCACCTATCAGCTTTGTGAAATTGTAAGTCAGTTCATTTTTCTGACTCGGAATGTTTCATCTGTTAGAAAGTAATATTAACAGTGCTCAATTCAGTTACTTGTTATGATGACGAAATGAGATAATCGATGTGAAGGGCTTACTTAGAACAGTGCCAGGCAAAGAATGAGGGCTCAGGAAATGTTAGATAGCCTCATTACTAAAAACATAACTTAATCCTGTGATCCCTCAAGATCTTATCTGTTAACATGACCTTAGATCTAAGATCTTCAAATCATCTTAGCATTTCAAACATGTTATAATGTTCTTTAAATGACATTATTTTCTTTCTCGGTTACTCAAGAAGTAACATTATAGTTCACTGTGCTTTATATTGGCAGATTCACATCATTTGCAAATGTATTTTACATTTTTAAATCTACCTAACCCAAAAATCTAAGATAAAGAATAAAAATGTTCTTAATCTCATATACTATAAATCTGCTTTTGTGTATTCATAAACACTGGGTTCATGGTGAAATAAATTAGCGCTGTAAAGTACACATATGTCAACAATTACTGAGTGCAATAATTTAAGGCCTGATTCACTAAACTTTCCCCTGGCCAATAGGCACCCTTGCATAAGAAATGTGATTTAGGGGAGAAAAAGACTGAAGTATAAATATTGCACTGACTCCGTCTTTCATATTGTGAAGCGCTATAACTTTCAGAGTACCATTTCCTACACTTATGGCACACCCAATTAGCTCCCTCCCACCAACATTTATTTATGTCATCATTTTTCCTGAATTAATTCTGATTTATAAATAAGCATGCTTGTTGAAAGCAAAGTAGAAATGTGATTTAACCCAAAGTAAGAAAAGTGTGTAGGTTTAGTTTATTAAAACTTGTAATAAGCACTGGTGAACAAAAAATTCACCTACACAGTAAATGGTAAAATATTTAAGCTTTACCTGCTTGATTTAGAAGGGTAATTAATTCAGAATTCATTCTTCAGTTTTAAGATGTAGAACTTTACTAGACAAATACTGACTTCCAGTGGTGTAACACAAAGCTTCTCATCATGGCTGGAATATCCGACTTCCTAATATTTAACCTAGATTAATTTTTTTTTTAATTTATGGAAACCATTTTAAAAGTATGACTGTGAGAAAACATTTATACATTAGAGACAAATAGCATATGTGCATTGCTGCATATTATAAAAGGGAGGAGAAGACATCACGATATTATTCTAAAGAGTACTTGAAATAAGCAGTAGGCTAGTATAAGTCAGCAACTTAGAAAATAGATTCTTTGTAGGCAGGCACCCTTCTCCCCTCATTACAGATTGAATAAGCAAATAAACATATAACAACAGCAACAAATATCCAGGAAATAAATGGTTGAAATGTCTGGAATTTATCAAGAGAATTGAAAAGACTAGCTTAGTACTCTAACCAGACCACCAAATAAATATACGTTTATTCATGTCAAATGATTGCAGTGGCCTCTTTATTTGTAGTCATTCTCTACCTCTCTAGTCTATACAGTATATTTCCCTTGGATTATTTTCCCTGGAAATGCTGATTTAATTTTATTCTTCAGCTCTAAAATGCATGGCTTATTGTCTATGTGATCTTGAAAAAGTTAACATCCTGATTTTCAATTTCCTCATCAACAAAATCTTATAAGAGTTTAATGAGATAATGTATGTAAACATAATATAAGCTAAGTAAATGTAAGCTTAATATGTATCTGAAATATTTATGTTTTTAGGAGAACCATATTTTCCTAGCTCATTAGAAATTCAATTAGGCAGAATTCCAATATAATTTAAATAAAATGTAGTGAGTTGTGTGATGCCCACTTATATATCTCCTTTTCCCCAGTTCCTCTAACACCCATGATCTTGACACTATTTGCAGATTACTTTTCTTAACAATGTCCCTAAGTACATGGCTCCTCTAGATTAAAATCTTCCATGGTTTTAAATTGCTTAAGAAATGAGGACAAACTCACTCCAATTCAATGCCCTCTATATTACACCCCAACGCCACCTTCCATCTCTCCATGGCAGCTACTACTTGGAGCCAAATTGGACCACAGTCTGCCCTCAAATATTCCATTATCCTGCCTTCGCTTATGTTTCTTCCTTTCTACTCTTGATCTTGTTGAAATTCTACTGAATCAATTTCTCAATGACTATTTGATGAATTGAACAACAATTAATAAATTAACTGTAATTTGTTCTCTATGTCTATAAGATGATCTGTTTTATTCTCTGAGGATTTACAATCAACTCTGCTTGTAAAAAAAGTAGTTCTGAGTTTATTTTTGGGGTGATTGACTGAACGTTAACTTTTTAGCCAGTTGAGTCTATGTCAAAAAGACATGCCAAGTTACTAATGTGTCACTTCACACTTTTATAGAATTGCTTTGGAGTCCATTTACTGCTATTAATAAATATAAAATGTAGAATGTGTATAAAATATTTTGATTAAGACTTGGGACACTGGAGGTTAACAACACACGCACACCTTTTGAATAAGCTAATAATTTTATTAAAACCACTTGCAAATACATGACTTCTTTCTAAATTTGGATACTTAAATGAATAAAGTAAGTAAACAAGGAAATGTATACATATTTTTAACATACAAAATGAAATGGAGAATGGAAGAAGTCTGGTGTGAAGGTCACATTTGAGTATTTACACTGATGTGCTCTGACATGATTTGTCCATAGAGACCACAAATTGAAAATCGAGTTTAAACTGAAAATTAATCTAAAAATACTACTCACGTAATTCATAGATGGGAATTCTGGCATGTCCAAAGAATACTGCATGTGCAAGAGTTTGATCACATTTGATAATAGTTATTTGGATTAAGTCAATCCAACTCTTTTTTATATGGGCTAGCTTGCTTTTTGGTAAATCTTTTACATATATTAGTTCTGAGTGTGTTCATTGAAGAAACAAGTGAGTATAATTTTAGACAGTAGTGATTTAATTATCTTATTCTACATATAGCTCAAGATTATTTGTAATTGAATCCAAAGATCTTTCTTTTCTGTTTTTTTTTTTTAACTGAATTTATTAATTTAACCCTTACCCAGCGCCAGACATAATGCTAAGCACTGGGGATGCAAAAGAATAATAAGGCAAAGTCCTTGTGGTCAAGTGAAAAAGAAAATGCAAAGTTTAAAATTTATAGGGGAGTTATCTGAGGAAGTCATCAATCAAGGCATTGTGCCGAAGTTCAGAAATTACAGATATAGAAGTATTGTTTGAGGAAAACGTGAAGACTATGGGCCACTGAAATGTTTCAACAGAGATCTATGAATGTTAACATTACTTTTGTTTGCAATTTTTTATTTTTTTTCTCAAATCGTCCTTATTCCAAATTCCTGTTTTTGATCTACATAAAAGAGCATCAGGTCTGAATTTCAGAAGTACTGTTTCCCTTGTCTTAACATATTAATGAAACTGATGATCTCAGCTTGTTGTAAGTGGTACCTTAAAATTTGTACTTATTTTTCTGTTGAGAGTTGTCTTTTGTTAGAAATGTTATAATAATGAAAATATTCTAAACTGGAAGTAATTGTTATCTCTGAAGGATTAAGGGAATAAAGGGAAAGGAAATTTCACTTCTTATTTTACCTACTTCTGTATACTTATAATAATTATATAAACTTTTATGATTAAAAATAAATTAGAAAGTGCACATAACACAAAAGGGAGTGAACATTTATTGGTTTGAGAACACATTCAGAAAATCGAACCAATGAAAAACACTGATATTAACTCCTCTCATTTGAAAGCAGAAAGGTCATGGTGCCTTGGCAAGTATGGAGAAAATGAAATATCAACTTACAGTCAAACAATAGGTAGTATAGAAGAAATGGTTAAGTATGGTCTGTACAATCAATTAATAAAACTCTCACCAGAAAAAACAAGTGGTTGAATAAATTTAATTATGTTTTCTCAATGTTTAAATATACATACACACTTTACATGTTTATATTTAAATGCTTAAGAAGTTATGGGAAAAGGAGGAAGTATAATATTAACTGTGTATCCTTCATCCATTTCCTTCAGACACACAGCCTTGTCATTGTACCTAAATCCTTAGTATAGTCATTCCTCATTTATAATATAGAATGGATCTATAGGAAATTGATTTTGTGTATGTGCCAAAGTGTGGTGTTCTTTGTTTATTTCTTGTCTTGTGATTGCAGAACTTCTTTAATGTGTGACTTCATAATTTCATCAGTCCTGGAAAATTCTGCCCCATTCTCTCTTTCTTTCTTTTTTTCTTTCTGGGACTCCAACTATACATTCATCATAATTTTTCACCTGGCTTCACATTTGTGTACATTTTTTATCATTTTTTTCTCTTCACTGTGATCCTGCATCATTTTAGCTGACCTATTTTCTTTTTGACTAAGTCTCTCTTCTGGTCTTCTAATTTCCATGACACCCATCCATTGAGTTCTTAATTTTAGATATTGTGGGTTTTTTCCAAATACCTAGAATTTCTTTTTATTCTTTTATAGATTCCAGGCTCTGGTAAGATTTTTCATTTTGGTACCTATTTTCTGAAGTGTATTAGTCATAGTTATTTTATTTTATTTTATTTTATTATTATTTTTAGTCATAGTTATTTTAAAACCATATCTGATAACTTCAAATATCTGAATTATAAATCATTCTACTTTTTTATTCACTGGGTTTCATGGAACTTTATCTTCTCTCAATAAGTGAGCTGTTTCCATTTTCACAATGACCATGATCAATGCCACAATAAATATCTTGATTCATATGTAATAATTTAGAATTAGTATTGTATAGTAGAATTGCTGAATAAATTGATTATGTACAATATAGTTTTTATAGAAAGTGACATTCCCACCAACTATATATTTCTATTTTTTCATAATCTCAGCAACATTTGCTATTGTCAGACTTTTGCATTTTCTGATGTGTGATATATTTTATTATTATTTTCCCCAAATCATGTTACAGTCTTAATAAGTTATGTTTCTAAAGATTGTATTTCTGTTTTGAAACTGTTCAAATAAGTTCATCTTGTGTAACATGTAATTAAATGGGGAACAATTATTTAAACTAATATATTTTTATATCATTGTGGTTGTATAAATTTTGTTAATTTATACAATCCTCCTCTTGTTTTTATTATTTAATTGTATTATTTTCTTAATTCACTAAAATAAATCAATGGCTCAGAAATGACTTGTTAGAAGATAAAGTGACACCAAAAAAAATTATAACAAAAATACTTTTTAAAGCTAACATCGAAAATACAAATAGAGGACAGATAGATAGTATGAATATAGAATATGATTCATTATATGATAGAGTAAGTAAATCCAAAATGTAATGATTTACATGAATGGACAACAAGGAGAAAAATTACTAATAGAAATCATAACCCTCCGAATGTTGGATTTTAAAAGGTTTTTTTTCCTTCCATTTTCCCCTTTCCTCCATTGCTTTGTCTGTGGAGACTATAACATCGGGATTTTTTGAACAGCAGTACAAATGGATAAATTGTCAAGAATTTGACTTTTCTCTAATATTTTTTATTCTATATTCACTTTTCCCTGCTGAATCTCGAGGTGGTGATGCTATGTTGGGACTTGCCGTTTGCCAATATTCTATAGATACAATTATCACTAAGATTGTGAACCAAAGAGAAAGCAATAGTTTTAAATTAATTGCTTGCAATTATGCTCCATGAATTATTTAGTCTAGCCTACAAAATGATTACACAGTTTTGATGCAAGTAAAAAGAAATTACTTTATATATTTTTTTCTACATGTAATTTTTTTCTAAGATTACTTATATACAACTAGTGGATTGATTAGGAAACTATTTCACCTGAATTTATTTCAAGGGCTTTAATTACATATGAAGCAAAAAAAGTTATGCAATGTTATTTTAAATTAAAGATTATTTTAGATGATTTACCTTATATCATGAAGTTTTTAGATACCTGTAACAAGTACACAGTCATTTTGAACTCCTTCCAAGTTAGCCAGTGATAAGTAATGTTGAAAGATTCCTCAGGAGCATGTAGCATTTGCATGCTAAACTCTATTTTTTATTTTCATGCTTCCTGGTTTCATTTGATGTGTTCCTTGGCCTTCTTTTCAAGTATATTTGTTTTGGGCAAGAAGCCAGTGGTATTAGTGCATAGAAACCAGGTAGCTGTCAGAAGGACTGTGGCAGCATGTCTAATTTTGCTATATTAAACCTGTCACAAAACGTTAAGTAAGAGATTACAGGAAGTATGCATATAGCACATGCTTTATAACTTAATAAACTTGTAGTGTTGGGAACAAGCAAAGACCTCTCTCTTTTATCTTGTTTTCCATTTGGTTTCACCAATCTTTTTAAACCACTGTTAGGAGAATGGGTGAAACTATAAAATTTTTTCATGACCACAAGAAAGCTCACTCCCAAGTAATAGCCATACCAACAGTTAGCCAGAAATACTTGAGAAGCTAACAAGGATTTTCTGTATAGTCCACGCAAATATCTATTTCATATGCCACGACAGTATGATGAATCCTTATAATTGCTGTCTAAATATATTTTTAATTTCCTAGAAATCAGATTCTTTGTGCAGCTAAGTTTCTGTTGTAGAGACCAAAGAATATTCTAGTCGAACACAAAATTTAATGACAGAAACTCTGGAACTTAGAACTGGGTAGTATTAGCTGGTTTTTTTTCTTAATGAGCACAAGTGAATCTCAGTGTTGTGGTACCTGAAGCATATACAATTTGAAGGGCACTGTTTAAGAAACAAAAGTAATTTATTAATTTAAAATTAGGTACAAGAGTAAATATGTAATTAGAGTGTGAAAGAAATCACAATATATGAAGTATAAAAATCTGAAAAATAAAATAAAACTGAAAAAAGTGATAATATTTTTTATGAAGTAGCTATCTTAGACATCCTTGGTCATGTACTTTGGTACCTACTATAATACAGGCTCTGTACGATGGGCTTGGAATGGCTAAGGCTCACCTTGTTTTCTTTAATCTTTTCAGAGGTTCTTTTCACCCTTGAGAATCTAGCACTTAATAAACACAACTATTTTTAAATAAATGTGGTCTAAGAAATGACAAAATAAAAGATGACTCTTTTTGTTCTCCTATAAATTCGTAAGTTCATCAAGGGCAAATAGAACAACTGGAACAACTAAAACAACCAAAGCACTATGAATTAGATTAATATGTGACATTCTGATATGAGGAAGAATTTTTCTGCCCTGAGGGGAAAAAAAAAACTAATGAAGACATATTATTGAAGCCATTTAAGGCAATTTAGCCTCTGTTAAAAAAAATGATGCAAAAAAAATGATTTTGTGCCACCCCCCTTTTCAATAAACATGTTTACTTTTTATAATTGTGAGTGAGGCCACATGGGAATCCTAAAAGCAAATGTCACATATACCTATTAGGAGCCACGGTATATCCTTTAACCAGAAGGCAGATATAAAAACAGAATGTTCAAGTATGGAGAACTAAGCTCAAATGAGATCGGCTGGAATGCAAATAGGGGAAGTTCACATAGGCTGCCTGAAAAGCAATAAAGAAGAAATTAAAGACAGAAATCCACCAAGGTCGGGCAAAAAACAGGCAGGTAAGGGATAGAAAAAGATGTGTAACCATGTAATTTTAAAAAAACAGAGAGATCTGTTCTGATGGATATAACAAGCGGACATCTCTAGAGTGGTTCTAAATGACCTGGGTGTCAGGAAAGTCCAGTCCCAGAATCATAGATGTTGCACAGCTTTTAGTCCACCAATGTTCTCAGGCAACACTTCCTCTTTAGGGTAACTCAAGAGCCTTACAGAGTTCAAAATGACATGAATGCTCCCAGTATTGCAGTTCATTACTGTTTAAGTCATTCCTCTTCCTCTTCCCTCCAAGCGAGTGCTCTTCAGATGTAAGACTTTCTGTTTACAAATTAAGACAGTTTAGTCAAACAAAGATGAGTTGATAACTTTTATTGTGGGCTAAATAATCATGGACTCAATTCTAATTTTACAACAGAGCGGTGATAGGAACTAACTCACACTTTGAACACTAGACTTCCAATCCAGTGTACATTTTATATTATATTTTGTTCTTATTATGATTATAAAATCTCTTAGAAGATCTTAATTTAATAAATATGCTGAAATTAATGCTCACATCTACATTTGTAACGAACATACAACGTACTAGGCTACTAACAAAAATACATTTTTTGTGGCAGAAAGATTTGGGATGCAAATATAGAGATTTTTGTCTTCACTTCACAATTGTAGTGTGTGTGTGTGTGTGTGTGTGTGTGTGTGTGTTTAAATTATGGTACTCTGACTGGGGCAGATGAAATTTATCACTAGATACTCAGAAACACCACGAAACAAAAATCCTCATTCTGATAACGACTCAATTTTCCTGGAGTGGCACTGCCATGGAAATTGAACCATTGAGCTACTGAGAAAGAACATTTTTCTGAGCTCTAAAGCAAAGTAGATCTTATGAAACCCATAAATTAACATTTTGAATAAGATTAATGCATCATAATCTCACTCTATTTTACAAATTCAATCCTCTATTTCATATACAGACAAACTGAAATAATGAGGAGCTCAGAAAGCTCATCTCACCTTAGAAATACTAAGCCTTTGGTGGTGTTTATTTTATACCCATGTTTATGACTATGTGTGTGATGCAGGGTCAGTGGACTAGGAGAGGTATGGATGTCAAGTTGGTCTTCTTAAGCAATAAGAAACAAATTATGTATTTTCAACCTTTTTGGTTGTCTGTAAATGATGGGGGTCAGCACTTGGGGGATCTTAGCATTTCAAATATGAACAGTTTGCGTTGAGATTTTGTTGAGCAGCTTCTAATATTTTTTTTTTGTCAATCATGTTCAGCATTGGGAAAAAGAAAATGCAACCCTGCACAGAGAAAGGTGCCGAAGTATTTCTGAGAGAATGTGAGTTGTAAAGTAATCATGAAATATTGACTTTGATAATCCACAGCCCAATAAATGATGTATAGGAGTTATAGAGATTAAGGCATATATTCATCAGTGTGTTGACTTCTAGGTTCTCAGCATAATACATAGACAGAAGCATTAAATTGGGCAGTGAGAGACCCGGCTGCTAGTCCATCCATACTGATTGAGAGCTTGCTACATTTGAGACATGGTACTAAGTGCTTTTTATCAATTATTTTATTTAATTCCTATAACAACTCAATGACAAAGTATTTCCCCACTTACAGAGGAGGACACTGAGAGTTAAAGAGTTTAAACAGCTTGCCCAAATTTACACAGTGGCTGAGCCAGGATTCAATTTCAGACCACAAAGTCCACCAGAACTCTTTCTCTGTAAATCAATCTCTTAATACATGATGTGGGGCTACATGTTAGCTAGCCTACCCATCTTATTCTCTATGAAGATAAGATATGCCAACAGTACAACAGAAATAATTTTAAGTGCTGTAGCTGTATGTATTTGATAGAAACTTTAATAGTCATTGCAGTGATTGGTTGGGAAGACAATATAGTATTTATCAAGATGAGTGAAAGAGCAGGATATAAAATATATTTATACCGTGGTTAATGTTAAGTTAAATAACATACTTATATTATATTCATACTTATATGAATAAAAACAGAAAAGTACTAATATCATAACCATGTCACTTTAGAATGGCAGAATTGTGAATACTTTTCCTAAATTTTCTATAATGTGGTAACATTACTTGATGAAAACTTTAGTATAGTTGCAATATTGTAAAAAAAAATGGAATAAAAGAGCACTGAGAGAGAATACTCAACATTAGGAACATATTAGAAACATAAAGTGAGATTATTATTATAAGCAGAGTCCAATTAGAAATTAAAGCTAGAGTCTCAAATTTCTGAAATGATGTCTATTTCAAGTGTTAAGTGAACTATAGAAGTATGTGTTTTAGTTCACACATTTAAAAAAATATTATCATTAGCCCCTTTCAGTATGATCAGTGATGAATATTAAAGGATAGGAGCCATTCATGATGAAGGAGTAGATTCTTTGTGAATACGAATGATTAACTGACTGACCATAAGATACATATAACTTTTTTTCTTAAAACATCCATCTACCACCTGTTTTCTTATACACTCATTCAGAATCTGGAGCAATTAACATTCTCTGTGTGAGATTATCATTTTCTCAGTGAAGAAATTTTATTCAATTGTGTTTAATATTTCATCTTTTCTCATGGATTCTCCTAACCTTTTAATCATTAAACGTTAAAAGACTTTTTGCTACCATCAGTAATTTAGTTTGATGAGTATTTCACAGGAAGAATTGCCTAGCATTTTGTTAACTATGACTTATTAGGCAAATGGTCTCTAATAACAGGTTTTTCATAAAAATAAAACCCTGGTAAATGTTTTGAATTTTAAGTAGATTTGTTCAACAGTCAAATCATGATTATTACACATAAAAGTAGATGGATTGGACAACAAATATAAGGTAAGATTACAGAGTAGAAGACATTTTAATACTCCACTAATGTATGTCAGCTCTCAATAATATAATTAACAACAACTAACTTTTTGAGGTAGGAATTATTACCCTTATTTAAAGATGAGATGCTTATTAAGGTCAAGCAACCCAGGTATGTCCAGCTTCAATGTTAACATTCTTAATTGCTGTTCAAGACCTCTGCAACAGTTACGTTGGGAGCTGGCAAAATTATGTTACCATGACTCAAAATATTGTTCTTCTTTGAGTTGCTTTCATAGAATGTTAGGAGGAACACCAAAAATCAAATCCTATTACTATATCAGTCTGCTTCTCTATTTTAGCCAGATTTTCCCAAACCTTTGGTTATTCTCCAAAATCTAGTCTACTTATGAAGAATAAAGATCCCACTTCAATTAGTAAAGATCTACTCAAGTCTAATCCAAAAGGTAACATTAAATATTTTGAATAATGTCAGCAATACTAAAGTTGATGTGTAATCTCCAAGGATAGAAACTTTGATAGCAACATACTCACTTGGAAGTTTGTGATTGATTTGTGAAGTGGCTAAATAGGTTGGTATAAATGCTTGTAAGAGTTTTAGAAACTTGAAGTGTTGGTGATGAACTCCTTTTGAAGTTCATCTTTTCAGAATATTTCTGTACACCCTTGTGTAAAAACTAGTTTACACACTAAGTACGAGGAGTGCTTAGTAAAAGAAATGAACCTTATTAACTGAAGTTATTTTGAATAAATTTATGAATAATTTAGGACTTAAAATGCACTTTGATTTATTTGAAGAACTAAGAAATTTCTGCATTACTGATAGAAGAGTTAACACATAATACAATCAGTCTATCCACCATACCATGTATATAAAAATGTTTGTAAATTTATAGATATTAGTCTTTAATTTCTTCAATATATACGCTACCTTCAAACTTCTGAACAAAAAAGTGAAGCTAATATCTAATCTGACACAATCTGCAATGCCCAACTTAATTTTCAATTTCTTATTAAGGATTTCTCCAATTAAAGCAACTCTAATTTCTTTCCTCCTTTTAAATGCTTATTCTTATTGTTTGAAACTCTCATTTCGGCATTTTATTAAACATCATCTTTATAATGTCATTAGACTTTTTACTATATTTGTCATTTCCCAAGACAGAGTAACTTCTAGAGAAAGATGGCCATATTATGTAGTTTTGGGGTTTACCACACATCAGCTAGCACACAGTAGGCTCTCAACAAACACTGGCTGGAAAAAAATGAGAAGAGCGAACATGGTAGTTTTGTAACTATACCAAGAGTTTTGGTATGTCTATTTAAATGTAGGAGTGTTTGTGTGTATGTGTGTATGTGTGTGTGTGTGTGTGTGTGTGTGTTGAAATTTACATTTTTCCAGTGTGTTTTTTAATCATCAATTTAAATGCCAAAACAAATATGAAAGCTTGACTAATATAATACAGCATGTAAAATAACTTATAAACTATCAGCTTTACATATGCAATGCTAATATCATTAAAAAATAATTCCAACATCACTGTATTTGTTCCCATTTCTGGTGTAAGTAGACTTTTCATGCTTTTTTATGTTTATCCTATTCCCATTATAAAGTATTAAGTCATTAAGAACAAAAGTTGGTCTTTAACATATAGATAATTTTTTAAAATATGAAACAGTTTTCGACTTTCAAGGGTGCTGAGAATATTGTACTAGCTGCTGTGATCATGAAAATTAAATAGAAAGGGGACTTCTGCTCCCTTCACCAGTGATGAAATCAACTGGGAATCCAATCATGCTCTCCTTTTTTAGGATAGAGTTTGTTGATTTATCATGTTGTTTAGTTTCACTCTGTCTATGCAACGGTTTTTTTGAAAAGGAGCTGTTATAGATCAGCTTCTCCTCTTTCTCCTTCAGTTACACATACAGTTCTATAAAGGAGATGCAGCAGGAAGAAAGCCTGTGAACATGAGAATTATTACCCATGATTAATTCAGGAAGTGATGCCTTATAGAAGCTGGTTGGAGACTTTTTCCAGGACATCATGATGTGTGAAAAAACAGAACTTCCTAGATTGGGTGTTAATAAACTCGTTTCTATTCCTAACTTTGCTATAAATTCGTGAGTGATCTTGGATAAGTCACTTTGCCTCTCTAGTTTTAATTTTCTTTAAAGTGAGGAAGTTGGATTGGATTGCTTTTAAGGTCCCTTACAGGTTTAATACCCTATGTAGATGGTTCACAGGTGAAATTGCTCCTTGAGGCAACTGAGACAGACTCTAATAACAAAATGTTCAATATGCATGAAAAATCTTTCCCTTTGAGTGGCATAACACCTGTATCCACACTCTTTGCTTTTCACTTACCCCTTTTGAAAATGGTGAAGTCTAAAAAATTTCAGGAAAGAAACAAAATGGTTTTAAACCAAGACGACAAATAAACAAATAATAAACATTAAACAAATACTGTAAGAATCCTCTTAGAACATGACCGTCTACTATTCTAGAATTACCAGCTACATCAGAAGAACATATATCCTCAATTCATGTATTTATAGATATAGATTTAATCTTTGCTTTTGTTACTAAAAATAGAAATATTTGAATGGCATAAAATTGTAGGACCACCAGACTTCTGCAAAGCGTCTAAATACAACTGTAAAGTGAATTTTCGTATTTAAAAAGTATGCTTACAATTAGGGCACATGTCATAGTTTCACTGCCAGAATAAGTTTTGCACCTGTGGAGAGCATACTAACTACATCCAAGCTGGTGCACAGAATGCCACAATGTGTCTTCAAAGAGGGCACTACTATTTGACATACTGGAAAAGCCTCCTGTAAGAAGGATGCTATATGGGATTGGAATGTCATTCAAGGTTTTGGTTTGGTTTAGTTTGGTTTGAGTGTCTTACAGCTCAACTCATCTCCCGATTTGTCATAAACTTCTGCCTTTTTTGAGTATGGTTTGCTGCATAACGAGCACAAAGAAAAAAATCCTCAGAATCATTTCGACTGCTGGGAAAACTGGAACAACGGTGGCTGTTAAAAGCTGTTAATTGCAGTTTACAAAAGAGAAATCCCTTATCTTTGAAAGTTCACTTGCTTGAGTGACTCATTCTTCCTGGGAGGGATTAATGCTTAATTAGAAAAAGATGCGAAACAATCTGATGTGCTTCCTGAATGAAAACCTTACCTTAGTTTTAAAGATTCTTAACAAGGTAACAAGCTAATTATTTAATGAATGATTTGTGCTGAGAACTAGAGATATGTGTTAAAATAGCGGTGCTTATCTTATTTGGCACAGGTCCCAGAAACCAGTGCACTGACTGTTCTAGGATTTGGTGCCAAGCCTGTTTTTTGTTGTGCTTGGTGCTTGGTTTTGTTTTCCCACCTTCGAGTGTAAACATGTTTGCCAAGGTGCACTGCTGGGAGAGGAAGCAGAGAGGGCCAGGGTGGGTAAACCTGGTAGCCAAGGAGGCGAAGGTGAGGGAGGAACAGCAGAGAGAAGGAAAAGGCAGCCAGATGCCATTTTACTTTTGGAGTTTAACTGCATCATGCGTATAAACACCTGGAGATAGTTGTACTCCACTAGCTGTGGGATATGAGGAACGTAAGAAAGAGTAGCATGTACACTTCAGAGAAAGGTAACAAGGCATTGCAAACCCAACTTCACACTTTGCTTGTCAGGGTTTCTCTCCTTCACAATAATACCCCAATGTTTTGGTAGGTAGACTCCAGTTCACTTAGTAAGTGAGAGGCATGGGTGGAATGCCAGGTATGTCTGCAGAGCAAAGCAGTGCAGGCAGGCTGACGCCAGGAGAGAATAGGCAGGTACCTATTGAGTTACAGGATTTCTACAAATCTAATCCGCATGTAATGTGAGACTTATTACAGAGTCAGCCTCTGCTAGGGCTGTGAAGTCTGAGGATATGAGCAGTCTCTGAAGCAATGATCCCAGTTAACCCATTGAAACCCAGCTTCACTTGACCAAAACTAATAGCCTCTTATCCTTGTAATGCTGTTTAAGGGTGATAATGATTACAAGTTGCTTGCTAATTGTATAAAAAATACTCAGAGTAAGAGATTATTGAATGTAAAGAGAGATATTTAATATGCCTACAAACAGGGAACACAATACAAACCACAGCAACTAGGGCTATTTTAAAGTACTTTCTATTTAATATGTCTGACACTTGATAGTCTATACATTACTAATGATGGGTATATATAATTTATGGTACATTTTAGCATGTGATATGTATGTTATAAAAATTTTAAATAGCAAAGTTATTTATTAGTATTTAAAAAGCATCTATTTAAAGGAAACATTCTCTCCCCACCCCCCAGGATGTCTTTCTTAATTATCATAATAAATTGATGATAAATTTATTTAAAAAAGGAAATCAAATTGCCAATGCAAATAAGAAAGAGACCCAGGGACTAGAGTCTCAAATATTCATGATGTATATCATATACTTTTCTTGATCATCAGTTAATAAACTCATCTTTGGAAAGTGAGTGAAGGAAATGAAAGCATTGTTTCTGTACTTGATATATGATGATGAAAAATCCTTAAATCAAGCTGGAAAGATTAAAAATGATCAGTCTTCAGCTATCCCATAATTACACAGACAAGAAAATTAAGACAATAATTTTACTTTAGTGATGTAATTGTGATAAACTCTAACTATAACCCAAAACATTATAAAATATTTTCGACTAATTTACTAATAAATAATATTTAATCTCAGAAATATTCTACAAGGCAGGCTCCAAATTGCCTGTTTGTATTTTTTACCTCTCTCCACAGGTTATTTTTGTTCATTACCGTATTTAGATGCCTTGAATAAATCTGCAACAACTACACATAGGTACCAAAATCAAGAATTTAAGAGTCTATAGTATGCCGATATGAGAATTAAGATCTATTGAATGTCTTCTGTGGTCTATGTAGTCTAATGGATACTTTAGGTATATTAACTTATTTATGCATTTTTGATTCCTACTTTCTCAGGTAAAGAAAATGAGGCTCCACTTAAGTAACTTGTGAGAAACCCAGGACTGGGTAACTAAAAGCCCATTTAGAGTAGCACTAAATGTGGGAGATAATATAGCACTCCCTAGAAGACAAAGGTCTGAGGATGAAGAGAACATTAGATTTGTTAACTGGAGATCAGGACTGAAAATTGTTTTGCTATTTTTTTGTTTCTGAACTGACATAAATTGCGGAGTTTGTATGTGCCTAAACGTTCTCACCTTTAAATAGGAATACATTAGTTACATCACAATGCTTTCTGTGAGGATTGCGATAACATTGGCGACTACGATGTGTAGAAGATGTGTGGTGAGTAATATTAATAGTAGCTAAGGTCTGTAACATACCACGTAAGCCTCTCTATGTGTCTCGAACCCTTGTTGTGCATATAACAGCGCAAAAGTGATTCTCTATTTTGAGAATATGAGAGGGAGGGGGAGAGATAAAAAACCTGGCTGAACTGCACAGTTTAGGCAGAATTTACTAAAGGAGGTTGCCTCTGAACAATATTGAAAGTTGCTTTTAAGTTGATTTGTGATATTAAAGCCAACCCAATCTGAAATTTGTTCACTCCCTTACACTGCTTGTTTCTTTCAAGCTATTGCCAATTTTATCCCTTTGTGGTAGATAAGCAGATGCTATTAAATCTTGGACTACTGAGCAGCCCTCCTGAAAACAGCAGTCAGTATTTGACAAAAGAATGTAGAGCGATAGCCTAAGCAGACTTTTTTAAAAGGAAAATATATTGATTAAAACGTAAATTAAAGACATTTGTAACTATAACATCTTTTGGGTGGTGCTCCTAATCCCCAAATTATTAATATCTTTAGTATTTGATAAAAATTAGCATTCTCCTAATGAGAATGAGTGATTTTACTGAGTAACAGTATCCTAAATTAATTGCTGCTTTGACTTCAGTTTTAATATGGCATAAAACATTTTTTTTAGTCCCGACACATATTTGAAATACCAAATGCATCTCTATAATTAAGTATACTTCCATATTTTATAGATACTACATTTAAGATTTCCAAAGAAAATTTTGTTTAGAAGAATTCATTTCTTCAGTAAGCAAAGAAAAATAAATGCTTATAAATTAATTTTTAAATAAATGCTGTAAAAATTTAAAAATGAAGATTAAAACATCTTAATAATAAGTGGGATCTAAACCTGAATTGTTTAAAATTAAATTTTTTTGTAAATATTCTGAGTGCACTTAAAAATATGTATTCTACTATTATTAGGTGGAGCATTTTATGCATATTAATTAGATTAAGTTTATTGGCAGTATTGCTCAAATTTAGCATATACTTGTTGACTTTCTATCTCTTGTTCTATCAATTATTGCAAGACGGGTGTTATCTATTATTATAATTGTGGACTTATCTATTTCCTCTTGCAGTTTTATTATTTTTTTTGCTACATATGCGCTAAATTTTTTTTTAGGTATATACTTATTTAAGATTGTTATTTTAATTCTAGAAATGTTCTGTGTTTGAAAATATACTTTGTCCTATATTAGTATAGCCTTTCTGGCTTACATTTTATTAGTGTGAGCATGGGTATAATTTTTTCCATCTTTTAATGTGTTTTTTTTATATTTTAAGAACATTTCTTTTTTAAATTAATTTTATTTTTATTTTAAAAAATAATGTTAATTTTTTACTTTTAAATTACAGCTGACATTCGATATTATTTTATAATAGTTTCAGATGTTTAGCATAGTGGTTAGACGTTTATACGATTTATGAAGAGATACCCCGATTAGTCTAGTACCAACCTGGCACTATACATAGTTATTACTATATTATTGCCTATATTCCCTATGTGGTACTCTACATCCCCATGACTATTTCATAACTACCAATTTGTACTTCTTAATCCCTTCACCTGTTTTACTCAGTCCCCCAACCCTCTTTCGCCTGGAAGCTATCTATTTGTTCTCTGTATCTATGCGTTTGTTTCTGTTTTGTTTGTTCATTTATTTTATCCTTTAGATTCCACATATAAGTGAGATCATATGGTACTTATCTTTCACTGTCTTAGTTCACATAGCATAATACCATTAGGTCCACTCATTTTCTTAAGTGCATTTCTTATAGGCAGTATTTAGTTGGGTCTTAATTTTTCTATCCAATTTGACATTATCTGCTGATCAGTTGTTTAGACTAGAGGT
Organism: Rousettus aegyptiacus; assembly: GCF_014176215.1. NCBI lineage: Eukaryota > Metazoa > Chordata > Mammalia > Chiroptera > Pteropodidae > Rousettus > Rousettus aegyptiacus. The sequence goes on along the minus strand of NW_023416311.1, from coordinate 84,973,894 downwards.
CCCCAACCTCTTTGGCAGCAGGAACTGGTACTCCTATGAGAATCTAATGCCCGATGATCTGAGGTGGAGACAGGTGGTTATGCTAGTGCTGAGGAGTGGCTGCAAATAGAGATGAAGCTTCGCTTGCTCGCCCACCTGCAGCTCATCTCCTGCTGTGCAGCCTGGTTCCTAACAGGCCACATACCAGTAAAGGTCTGTGGTCCCAGGGTTGTAGATCCTTGGTTTAGACTATTCACAATTTATGTAATTATTGATATAGTTAAGCACCTATATGTATTTTTTATTTCCTTTTTTCTTGTTTCTAGCTGCTTTAAATTGGATATTTTGATGATGCCATTTTATCCCCTTTGTTGATTTATTGAACTTTTGGTTAATTTTATTAGGCTGTACAGTATATATTTAAGGTATCACAGTCTATCTTCAAGTGATATTATCTTACTTCATGTATAGTCTACTTTGATTTCTCCTTTTTCAGTCTTTATGCTTTTGCTGTCATTCATTGTATCTTTACCTATATTATAAACTCCAAAATATATTATCTTTGATTAAACAGTCAATTACATTTTCTCTGCATCCTCACTCTTCTTTTCCAGGGACTCCAAGCGCATATATCTTAAGTGACTTTAAGTTATCCTCTAGGACACCGAAATTCTATTTACTCTCTTTTCTTCGATGTTTCACTTTGGATAGTTTCTATTTTCAAGCTTACTAATCTTTTTTCTTCTGTAATATCTAATTTGCTATTAATCCCACCTAGTTTTTTTTTTTTTTAATCTCACACATTGTAGTTTTCATCTCAAAAATTTAATTTGGGTCTTTTTATATCTTCCATAATACCTATTTAACTTTGAACATATAGAATATAGTCAAAATAACTGTTTTGATGAGCTTGTCTGCTAATTCTAGCATCCCTGTCAGATCTGTGTAATTTTCCAAGGACAGATCATTCTCCTCATTACGGGTCCTGTTTTTCTGCTTCTTTGCATCTCTGGATATCTTTGATTGAGGCTAGACATTGTTAGGTGAAGGATCTTTTATATTCCAATAAAGATTCTTGAAATTTTCTCTGGGATGTTTGTTAAGTCACTTGTAGTAGCTCAATTATTTGGAGTTTTATTTTATGATTTTTTTTTGGATGGATCTGGATCATTGCTCATTCCAGGGCTAATTATCCTTCACTTTTAAGCAAGATCTTACTGAGTATTCTACCCAGTACTCCTTGTATTATGAGCTTTTCTAGGCTAGATGTTAGAAACAGGCATTCTCTCAGGCCCTTTGTGAGCTGTGGGTGCTCTTCCCTTGAATCATTTTAGGTGGTTCTTTCTTTAGCCTCAGGTAGTTTCTTCATGTGCATGTACTATACTGAATATTTAGGTGGCCCCTATTGATATCTGAGTTTCTCTTTGCATGTAGTATTCTCCTCTTCAGTATTGCCCTGTGAACTCTAGCTCCCTTGGTACTCCCAGACCTTCTGTTCTCTCTCCTTAATTCAGGAAGATCCAAGACTCCAAGTGGGTTTTTCTTTCCTGAAGTACAACCTAGAAACTCTGTCAAAGCTAGAATACAGTTAAAATAACTGTTTTGAGGAGCTTGATTAGATGAGCTTTGATTAGCAGACTAGCTCATCAAAACTCTAGAAAGCTGGAACAGATATAAGGTTCACCTCACACCCTGTCTGTTAGGGGTTATTAACTCTTATTGTATAACGGCCATTGTTTTAAAAACCACCGTTTTATTTCATGTTTTCTCTTTTTGTTATTGTCATTTCATTCTGGAAAGGTAGGTCCAGCTTCTCCATCTTGGCCAGAAACAGGTAAAACTCAATTTCTTAACTAGACAATTGATTCGAAAAACTAGAAATGTTTTTGACAATTACTAGTTTCTCATTGAATGGTTGAGTACATTAGTGCACAGGAAATTAAGTTATTTTTATGATATCTTACAACTAGTTATGTCGTTGCTATTATTATTATCATTATCTTATAGTATGAAGAATATATGTTTTCTTATATCTATATCCTTGAATTTATCTATATATGTTTTAGTCATATATAAATTTAAAAGGAATGACAAAAATCACTTTTCCCATTTTTACTCCTTAATTTTTGCATAATGAAACTGAGAACCAGAGAGGCTATAATATTGTATGAAGACTGGAGGCTGCTGTGGATTTGGGCAAAGAAGAACAAGTTTGATCACCAGTTGTTTCTTTCTTCTGGTTCTTGATCTGCCTGAAACTGAAAACTGAATAACAAAGGTCAACCATGGAAAGAAGTGCACTGTGCCAATTCTGGTTTGGTCATAGCTCAAAAACTGAAGCAAAAATGAGAAACCTGCTATGTAAAGAGAAATCCCACGAGACCATTTAGCTTATGGGAGTCAGGAAGTCATAGAGTCAATATGCACTTGTAAAAAATATATCAATTATCAGTGGCATTACCTAAGATAATCAATAGTTCCCCAAAGAAAGGCCCATGCTAAGCACATGAATAGGTTAAGGAGAGATGAAAGTTGAACAAGTAAGGATTTATGGACCATGCTCATGCTTCAAAACTAGTCCTGTTATTACCTTTCTGTTCCTTCAGTTATTTCTTCTAGAAAACTATCTATTTGAGAGAGAGAGAGAGAGAGAGATACTGATTCATACTACAGATTAAATCTCTGATAAACGAACATCGGTATTACCCTATCCAACATATTTAAAATTTAAAGGAATAATCTTGAAATTTCAAAGCAGCATTTCCAAAAGTATACCTCATGATCATTAACAGATGGTCATGAAATATAAAACTTACTGAGTTAAATATTTGGCATCTCAAAGTTAAGCAGCTTTCCTTATTGTGGGTTTTTTTTTTTTTTCAGTCTTTAAGTCACTGATGGATAAATGGACATCTCTAAGAGAGGAAATAAAATATTCATCATTTCCCAAAGTTGTCTGTAGAACCATTGTCTCAAGACTAATGTCCTATGAAAAATATGCTGGAAAATTTTAACCTAAGAAATAAAATTTATGGTTATATTTCAGGTGCCATAGTGGTTTGGTGGTTTGGTGGAAAGGTATTTGTGAGGCTAAAAACTATTTTTGAGATCCTAAAAGACTTAAGAACTTCTGTCCTTCCAAAGGTGACTTCGTGGACTTTTCAAATTAATATTTTGAATGCTACTTTTCTAGAAGGCTTGGATGAACTCAATACTTGAACAAAAAAAATTAATAGAAAATTTCTACCCATGATATTTCTCAAGCTGGAAACTTTACCCCTTAACTACAGAACATTGAAATTGTATTTTGGGTGGCATTAGGAGGAGGAATCAGGGGTTCATTTTCATTTCCTTCCGAACTGATTGCCTAAGGAGCTTTTTATTTCATCAGGAAGTACACTACAAATGGCCTCCTTGACTTTTGCTAATAACTTTATTAATGTTTTAACCAGATTTTAAAATATGCAATAGTTTTAATATCTGAGGAAAAAACCTTTATTGTACATAAATTACAAATTTACTATCTCAATTGCAGTTGAGTTTTAATGTTTCCTTTCTAAAAAAGCTCTAGCGCATATTCTTTAGGGAGCAATTCTGTACTCTTAAGGGAATGAACTGAATGACCTAATAGGTCCTTCCATCTTTAATTTCTGTAATTCAGGAAAGCCTCATAAAACACAAGCTTCCTTTGTGAATTAACTTTTTTCTGAAAGTATTGAAACCACTTTCTTGCTCTCTTTGGAAGTACTTTAAAATGTTTAACAATATTAGAAATGTTTACTGGACTCATATTGAAAAATTTCAGCTAAGTTATACTTAATGGTTCAAGTGTAATTCTTTCAAGAGAGGTCATATGGCACATAACCTCTTCACTCCCTTTCTAATTATAAGAAGCCATCCACTTACAACTTCAAGAAAAATGATTTTAGGGAGGGAGAATCTAAAACAAAAATCGAATTAAACTAACAAGTAATTATGGAATATCTTTTATGCATAAAGTATATTGCTAAAGTATCATTGTTAAAAGAGCAAAGGCATTTATGAAAACTCAAAAGAAGTATTATATCCCTGTTTGAAACTTTCTAATAAATGTAATAAAATATATGTAATAGTTTTTATTGAAAATTTGTGGTCTAGAGAACATGAAAAATTTAGTGAAAATATAAACCATGGCTATTTATCATAATTTTTTTCAAATTAGGAGCAAAAACAAAATTTACTGTCATAGGATAATTAGTCAAAACAAAATGAGTCATGAATTTTGAGCATATGATAGTTCCCCTGGAGCCATAAGTGTGGAAATATACATAAAAAAGAAGAAAGAGCTGAGAGGCCATTTGCAAGTCCTATCTCTACCTTCTAAACATCTGGTCAAATATCTATCAAAATTAGAATTTTTTACCTTGGAATTCAAGTCTTCAAAGGCCTTGGAGTTCAAAATTTCACAAAATTTTGTTTGTGTGTGCCTTTGTGTTAGTGATTTTTATGACATATTCATAGATATTTGTGACCCTAGCATATTTTAAGAGAGTATGTATTGTCTTTATGTGGTTATAATTTTAACTAACATAAAAGTTTAAGTAGCAAAAATTATAGCATTAAAAATAAAATCTATTTAGGTAATATCAATAAATTTATAATAACCCATTTTGTGACCTATTTATTTACCTTTGGTATGAACTTTGGAAGGATGTAATATTAAAGAATAACATTTCCAGGTTTAAAAATAATCTAGTCCATCAAAAAATGAATAGATAAATTAAATGTGGTATATAGATAAAATGTAACACTATTCGGCCATAAAGAGGAATGAAGTCCTGATACAGGCTACGACGTGGACGAATTTTGAAAATATTATGCTAAGCAAAACAGGCCAGATACAAAAGGACACCTATTGTAGGTTTCCGCCTATGTGAAAGATCTGGACTATGCAAAATTATAGCAATAGCAAGTAGGTTAGAAGTTACTAGGGTCTGGAAAAGGGAGAAATAGGAAGTTATTGCTTAATAGGTACAAAATTTCACTTTGGAATAATGAAAGGATTTCAGAAATAGTGGCAATGCTTGCACAAATTGTGAGTGTAATTAATGCCACTGAGTTGTATACTTAAAAATGGTTAAAATGGCCAAATTTATAGTATGTATATTTTACAATAAAAATGTTTAAAAATTACCTGAGAACATTTCACACTTTCCTTTTGTATAAGTACCGCTACGATTTAATGATCTCACCCTAATAATCTGAGGGATTACAAAACATTTATAAAAGCCACCTATTCTGCAGATAGTGGCATTGACAGTAACTTGCTTTGATTAGTAGCCTATATTTGACAAAGATAAGAAATAATGACCACAGGAAATGAGATAGAAGACAAGCAAGCAAAAGATCTTTGGCCCAGGTCAGCAGTGGACTGAAGCACCACTGTTATAGCATTTTCTGGGACATTGAACTTTTTGGTAGAAGAAAGAGAAATGATGTGGTCGATGGGGAAGAAAGGGCTATAGACTAAGAATCAGATCTGCATTCTAGTCTCGATTCTGTTGCTTTCTACACTTAGCGATTCTGGAAGCTTACCTCTTTAGGTCCTCCTTCTCTTGTAAAATGAAAGAGCTAAATGAATATTTTTAGGTCTCGTTCTAGTTACAAAATTATATAGGTAGTTAATTCAAGGCATTGTGATTCAGAAATAGATTACTTATTGAAGCCAATTTTTTAAAATTAAAGTTTGGTAATTTTGATAAGATTCTAATTATCTTATTAGTCATTGTCAGTACGAACTAGAAATTTCATGTTGTTATTTGAATTGAATGAGTTAAATTTTACATGTGGATACAATTCAGAATTTAAAATAACATGAATGATGATTCTATCAAGATGCTCTTATAAAATGCTCTCTCAACATATTCTTCTAAGAACAGGGTGTGGTATTAAAGCTTGGAGACTATAGAAAACCAAAATATATGCTATATGTTCAATTTTTATTTTTTACCATATTACTAACCAATTTGGAAAACAATCACTTATTTTTAAAACTCACTGACAATTATTATGGTCTGGTAAGTTAATTAAAGATTCCTTCCATCAATATTGCCAATATCATTATCTTCTTATTATCAAAAGGATCACAAGAGTATTTTGGATTTTACAAATATTTTCTTTGACTAGATCATCCATTCTCTAGCTGTTATCCCTCATACTCTTTCAGATCCATCTCAAAATCCTTCCCCCAAAATTTTCAAAGCTCTCACCAAACTAGACACTTGCAGAGGTTGAAACTAGGATGCGTTCTCAAGTTCACAGCACAAGAGTCCTAGCAACTTTTACAAAGCCATGTGGTTTTGAGGTTGAAAGTGGCAAAGACAAGAACAATAATCTAACTATTCTAAAACAATTTTTAAAATTTGTTCTTTAAATATACATCTTTAATGTGTAAAATTGGTTATTACCACCTGAAATACTTTACCTCTTTTGGATGGATTGATTTGTTTAGAGGTTGGATTCTCTAACAATATTTCTGAAAGAAAAAATGGTGCTTTCTAATTATTATTTTGATCCCATCTTAATATAGTAGCCATTAAATGACATAGTAGGTATTCATTTTTGTTGTTCCATCTATATTTTTCTGCTATATTTGCTTTGCTTTGCTTTTGTAGCCACTTCTTAAAAGAGACCTCAGCTGAATCTGATTTACACAAGGTATACGGCAAACTCACACCAACTATAGGTTAGGGCTTGACTTTCAGTCATGTTATCCCAATGCCAGGATCTAGGTTCTCCAACTTCCCTAAATCCACTGAACTTTCAACTAGATCTGGAGTTGAGCATGCACAAATGGCCTCTAAGTCATGGTTTAGGATGTTATTTGGGCTTGGGTAACCTAGTCCATTATCTGCATTGATCCGCTACCTAATGTCCCACAATTCCTCCAGTCTCTTTAGGACCAAAGCCTTGCCCTATACTGACTCTAAATATTTTTGAACATCACTAGGTCCTGCCAGACTTCCCCAAAATGGATTCCCTTATCTATCTTTTGCCAAGGGGGCCCTATAATAATATGACCAAATCTTCTGCTGAGTAAACCCTAACTTTTCCCGAAATTATAATACTTGGTTATGTCTTTCACTACTATGCCTCATCCACAAATTTTACTCTTCTAGAATATATAGTGACTCACACAGCCATTCTTCTTTCACTACAATAAACAAAGATCCCTAACAATGTATTTACCACCCTTTAAGTTTCTTCCATAATAATGTTCTTTTAATAATACAAGTAAAAGATGAATTACTGTTCTTGGTGTAAAAAAGGGTATAAAACAACTTAGAAATAGATATTTTTAAAAGTAAAAAAAATTTTAAATGTTTGCTTTGAATAATCCAGTAACATATTGTTTGAAATATGCCTTAGTCGTCCAGACACATGATGACATTAAAGATCCTTTCCATTTAGTAAGACACATTGTCATAAGGAAACTAGGGATATTATTTGCAAATGTTTTCCAGAAAAAGATAAAGAAAGCTATTTATTTTTAAAATAAATATGGCTTCTCACTGGTCCTCTATTGAGCCATACATTAAAGAATCAACAACTGTGTAAAATTCTGGATTTATCTTTAAAATGAGATGCTCAATAGTAAGCAACTTACAAATGATTTATAAGCGTTGGAAGAAAGGGGAAAGGCAGGGAGAAAACGTATTCAACTTGCTATGAATACATTATGTCATCCCAACGAGCACTCTGATAGAGCCTTCATGCTTTAAAGTGCAAAAGCACAATCTGGGAAGTCTTCCAAATTCATTTTTATAAAGAGGAAGCACTTGCCAGGATACAGGAAGCACTAAATACAGTACTGGTGGTTTGTCGTGTTGTTTTAGCAAGCACTGCCAGAACTCTCCAAGAAGGTTTGAATAATAGCAGATGATGGGAAATTTTAAATTTTAAATTTGAGATATTGCCTTAGCCTAATGCCAATGAACTGTTTTTCTCTGGAGGCTAATAGTTCTTCTGTCAAGTATAAAATGAAAGGTTCTTAGGAAAATGAGGGCATTCATGGGTGCGAGATCCGACCATGAGAAGTCAATATGTGTATTGATTTGTTTTAAATTTCCTATTTAGTTTCAATAGTGTGGTTGAAATATTAGGTATTATAATATAATATATAATATAGAGTCTGAAATTAAGATTTTGTGTTTTAGTTTCAACCAGCTCTTCACTGACTCTGGAGAAGTATCGTTGATTAGAATTTAAAATAAATAAATCTAATACAATTTTACCAGAAGTTAGCTTACCTAGTTCATAATTAAATTACTTTATTATTTTTACAAAAATAAATAAATAATTAATGCATTCACCATATCCTGTTCAATGTAATAAGGGAACAGAAAATGTTAAAACTATAGGCTACTTGTCCTCAAAATATACATATCCCTTTTACTTCTTTGAGAAAGAATTTTGATTTCTTTATCTAAAATCATCACATACTTTTTTTTTCTTTTTTTTTTTTTTGTTATGTCCTTACCAGTAAGGCCTAATGAAGTAAGTAAATGTACATCATAAGGTTAAAAGGGGAGATGAGCTCATTATCACCCCATTGAGTTTAGAGATATAATTTTTGTCTCTTTGTAAGCTTTATAGTAACTGCTGCTTTTATCTACTCAATTGAACAATCAATATTTACGTGGCCAATGTGATTAGATTATACTCTTCCTGAAAGAAGCCAAAGATTGCAGGCAAAACAAATTATAAAATAATTTTTCTATTTACTTCTTTCTAATATCTTACAGAATTTGGATCCAGAATATTACATTCACAAAATGTAATTCAGGAGAGTAAAATCATCCATACTGAAAATAAATTAACATCTTAAAGAAAAGTCTCTATGGCTTAACTAAAGTATTAAGAGGGTTGCAATTAAAACCATCTATGTCTGCCTAAATTTTATTATTTCTTTATAACTTGTTTCTTATTTGTTATCTTCATTCCATGCATCCTCTTGCTACAACTAGATCAATTCAGACCCATATTGCCTTGTACACAGACTACTGTAACAGCCTTGTCTTTGCCACCTCAGTCCCTCTTGTGCAATGCTTTTAGAGTAAACTCTACAACCTCACCAATGTTTTTGTCACTCTGACTCAAAAATATTCAATTGCTTTACGTATTGGTTTGATTACAGTCTATCTTATCAAATATTTTTGGCAAATCTTTTAAAATAAGCCTCTACTTCAACTGGTCTACTCAACTTCTACCCCCTGAATACTCTTTATATATTTATTTACTTTACTCTGATGTCCTGTTTATAGTCTCCTATTTAATAATGCCTTTTACCCTATGTTGATCCAACAAATAATAAAAATAATAGCAATAATAATAAAATATACATTTTTAATAATTTCACTCAAACATTACCTATTTTATCAAGAGTTCTATGATGTACTCAACTGGTGGTAGCCTTTTTTAATTTTCTTTCAGGATCTATTTATTTATTTATCTATCTTTTAATTAATTAATTGATTTTTTTATGGTGACATGGGCTAACAAAATCCAAAAACAGTAAGGCATAAAAATATTTACACTGTGTGTTTACCTCCCATAGTTAGATTTCTTTCTGTCACTACATATTTGACTTCCTTTTTACCCCATCTACCCCCACTTCCCCATTCGTCCATCCCCTACCCTCTGGTAACCAGTAGTCTATTATCCATGTCCATGAGTCTCCATTTGTTTGTCCTGTTCATTTGTTGCTTTTAGGTTTAAATCCCACATATAAGTGATATTATGTGATTTTCAACTTTTTCTGTCTGGCCTATTTCGCTTAGCATGATTATCTCGAGATCCATCCATGTTGTCCCAAATGGCAGTATTTCATCTCTTCTTATGGCTGAGTAATATTCCATTATGTATATGTACCACAGCTTCTTTAGCCAATCATCTATCATAGGACACTTCAGTTGCTTCCATGTCCTGACCACTGTGAAACCTTTTCTTCCTCCAACTCCCTTTAAGCATCTCATTGCCTATAACAGTCTCACATGCTCATGATAATCTGAATTTCTAACTACCCTATAAAAACTTTAAAGGTATTATTGCTTTTTGAGCTCTCTCTATATTGCTGCCCCTAGACCTTAGAATTAATGGGATGGCGAAAACATATTTTAAGGAGTTGAGGCAGAGAGGGCATGTCAGAGATATTCTCTCTGATTCCACAGCTGATCACAGACATGTTGAAATGTGCCCTGACTGCCCTATGGCTGAGCAATTAAGGATTGTCTCCCCAATTCTTGTTTCGATACAAACAAATGGGAAGGCAAGAAAATCCTCCAAAGATCTTTTTCAGAACTCTAAGGAATCTATAAAGACATTCAAAAAGGCTTAAAGTTAAATCCTTTCATAAGCAGCTCACACAAACAGCATCATTTTGCTTCAGCAAATATCAGTGGAAAATGTTAGGCTTAGTCCTTAGAACCAAAAATCGTTTGGGTTATGGTTGCTTTAGCATGGATTCACTGAGACAAAGTAGAGAGGTACAAATTACTTCATGATGGTCTGAAGTATTTCTTCCAATTTAATAGCCCTCAATTTAATAACAAACTCAAAGTAGATTATCAGGGAGACTTAATAAAGAGACTATTTGCAAAGATCTGAGATTTACAGGAAAAATACCAAGAAATGATGCAGCACCCCAGAGGTGGTAATATCAGAGAGACTTACCCATTTCTAGGCCTGAAGGGGCAAGTGGAGAAAGCCAGTACTATAAACCCCACAAGACCTTTGGCTGTGGTTGAGATGTAGGAGGAGCCAAATAACAGGAGTCATGGCCTATAGCAGAATAAGGTTACTGACAAATTGAGTACAAGCAAGGAGGGAGCTGGGAGACTAACTTCCCTGACCTTTCTTTCCACCCTACATCTTAGGCCGGAAAGATCCAAACTAATGAGGGATATAGAATTCACCCATTGGGTCACAGATTAGAATGGAAAATAGATCTGAAGGGACAAATAGAAAATATCCAGCACATACCCACAAGTCATGCTATATGGAAAACAATTGCCCCAATCACTATATCACATATGATTAATTAATTTAATTTGAATAAAGGGCAAAGGGGAAATCTATTGAAACTATTTAAATATTTTCTGAGATAGGAACACTCATACCCTACATACCTCTTTATATTAATCCTTTGTGTAAAGTTTTTCACTCAAAATACAGATTCCCCAAAGTTAGGATGCAGAATTTTTCTGGATAGGATCAAAAAAATCTATCTCAGAGTTCTCTTCAGTGAAATATTCTTTAATTCAGTAGTCTGTATGATTAATAAATTTCACAATTTCATAGATATGCTGCTATATTCTATTGTATACGATTAAGAAAATGGATAGAAGTCATCGATTGATCTACTAAACTTTGATTCCATGATTTTTGTGGGAGTATCTGTCCTTGAACTCAGTGGAATGAGCTCTATATGTATTCCAGCCTTTCCATAAAGCTTTGAACACTTACCATATGCATTTACTCATTCATTATACATTTACTCATGGTCCACTATATGCTAAGCATTCTGCTAACTGCTGGGATGAATGACAGTATCAGAGTAAATAGAAATGGAGTTTCGACACATCTTAAATACTATGATGATTTATATGTTCAAACTTCCTCTGTTGGTTAAGATCCCACTATAGCTTTCCAGAATTGACTTTTAGCATTAACTATGTTCAGGAAGAATCCCAGATGCTAGAAATTCAAGCTCACAGAGGTGTCAGTATATCAGGATAGACTGATAATCCCTACCACAAAATGTGAACAGGAGCCAGATCATGAAGGGTCTTGTAAGTTTTGAAAAGGAGCTTGATACCAAACTGTATCCAAATGAATATAGGAGTCCATTGATAAGCATTAAGAATGAAAATGACATGATCATATTTAAGTTTTAAAAAGAGCTCCTGGATTACAGCATAGAAAATGGATGGAAAGTGGTTAAGAATATACAGTGACCAAAGTTATACATTATTAAGTGGACAAGAATGAAAGATGACAATGACTGAGATTACATGGGGACAATAGAGATGGAGAGAAATAGACTAATTCTAGAGGTATTTTGAAAGCAGAATTCTTGGGCCTTAGTGTTCAATTTTAAGTGAGTAGTGAAAAAAGGAATCAAGGATGACTCTAATTTAGGGCTTGGCCAACTTGATATAAGAGAGTATCATTTACTCAGGATAAGGAATGATAAATAAGGGTGTATTTGGTATCGGCCTTTGGTAACAGGGTAAAGGACATAATTTTGAAATAAACTAAAGATGTTAAATTATGTTACAACCTCTAACTATGGATTAACTTTTCCCTTAAAAGATGTGTAAGAATTTGTCTGTAAAATGCAAAATATAATAATTTTAGGTAGAAAGAGATTTTTCTTAGGTTTATCAATTTTTAATGGTTTTTAACCTACTCAGGTTGTCTGTCCCGTCTTAAAACAATATGATAATTCAATTTCCCTTATTCAAAATGTCTTAATTATTAAAATAATTTTGTTCATAACATTCAAGTGTGGTTATATCTCACTGTTTATATACAAGTGTTTATTATATTTGCAAGAGAGTTTAAATTAGGGAGGAATTATTTATTAATCCATTGTTAACTTCTTTTCAGATTCACCAATTTATGGTTTTTATATGCTTTAACTTTTTGTTTTCCTATAGTTTTTTACTCATCAGACTACTTTATTTTTGTTATTCTTCCACATTTAATAATTAATGCACTTAAAATTACCCATTCTCCTCTGAATGTCTGATCAATTGCAATTTAATGGTTTCAAAAGCAGAAAATGGAAAAAAATAATTGGAGCAAAGACCTTAGAATATATAACTGCCATGATTTACTAATATTAGTAATTTACTAATACATTGTCCAGCACATCTCAAATATTCAATACTTAGTGTTAATTGAATGAGTACTATTCACAAGCTATCATATTTATCACAATTGCTATTTTGTTTAACACTTTCTGGGATTTTGGACATGTAAAATTTTATAACTTATGTTTATTTTGTAAATTATATATATCTTGGTCTCGATTTCTTTTGTTTTTAATTTTAATGTTTCTCTTATTCTTTTGTCAATAGGCATACATAATTTTTAAAAATTCTTTGCTTTTCACATCTTATTTACCCTTATATCTTCAACTTTTCTATGTCATTTAATTTTCGGTGCGTCTCTTTTAACAACCCATAGCTATTTATTTTTTCTAATACAATCTTATGTTGGTAATTTCATATCAGAGTTTAATCCATTAATATTTATTACAATAACTGATATTTGGCCTATTTTTTTACTAGTTCTGCTGTGTGTTTTATGTGTTTTTGCTGGTTCCTTTCATATATATATATGAATATATGAATATATATACACACACACACACACATATATTTTGTCATTGGCTATAGAATCCAATTTCTTTTATTAATGATTATCTTTATACCTTATCTTTAATCATGTTTTTCCATCGGTATTTAAAATGAAAGAAAATCCAGCCATCACCACCACCTTCCCAGCTCTGAGTCTTCAACACACTGCCCTATGTGTTTTTCTCTACACTGTCTTCCCGAGTTCTAACTCTGGTTGTTTTTTATTAGCTAGAACTTGCTAAGTAATTCATTTAGAAAAAGTTTGAGTTGCATACTTGACAAGTTTGTATTGTTCTGAAATATTAATAAATAAATATTACATAATCTATTCTCCCTGAAACTTCTTTCAGTAAAATCATGTCATACATCTATAATACGGTTAAATTCTTTTTTTAAAACGCATGTGTACTCCCTTCGCTCTTTCGTCCCATCCTTCCTCTTACCGACTCCTGTCATCTCCAGCAACCACCACTCTGTCCTATGTATTTGTGAGCTTGTTTTAGTTTGTTTTTATTTTTTGGTTCATTTTTTTCTTTGTTTTTTAAATTCCACATATAAGAGAGATCAGATGGTATTTACATTTTTTAATCTAACTTATTTTCCTTAGTATAATGCCCTTGAGGTCCATTCATGTTGTCACAAATGGCAAGACTTAATTCTTTTGGGGGTTAAATAATATTTTATTATTTATATATACCACATCTTCGCCCATTCACCTATCATCCATTAGGTTTTTTTCTATATATAGGCTATTGTAAATAATGCTGCGTATATATTTTTCAAGTAAGTGTTTTTGTTTTCTTTGGATAAATACCTAAAAATAGAACTGCTGGATTTATTTTTAATTTTTTGAAGAAACTCCATACTGTTTTCCATAGCGGCTGTACCAATTTATACTCCCACAACAGTATACAAGGGTTCCCTTTTTCCTAAATCCTCACCAACACTCGTTATATCTTATCTTTTTGACGATAGCTGGTCTAAAAGGTAAAAGGTGATATCTCATTGCTATTTTGATTTGCATTTCCCTGATGATTAGTGACATTGAGCATCTTTTCTTGTACCTGTTAGCCATCTGTATATCTTCTTTGGAAAAATGTCTATTCAGGTCCTCTGCCCATTTTAAAATACGATTGTTTGGGTTTTTGCTATTGAATTGTATAAGTTGTTTATATATTTTTAACATTAGCCCCTTATCATATAAAAGATTTGAATATATTTTCTTCCATTCAGTAGATTGCATTTTCATTTTGTTGATGGTTTCCCTTGCTATGTAGAAGATTTTTAGTATGCTGGAGTTCCAGTTATATTTCTTTTATCACTTTTCATTTTAATATCAGATTAAGTCATGATACACGATCTATTTTCATTTGTCCAACTTTTGTCCTATGGATATATTACTTACATATTTTAGTCATATTAAAATGGACATGAAGCAAATATGAGACTTTTATGTGAATTCTAGGAAGGTATGCTCTTATACTATAAGGGATACTAAATTACATTGTGATATGAATAAACTTATTAGGAGCATTTAACCATATGAAATTTATTATAAATATTATCAACCACAGTTTTAGTCCAATATTTTTTGCAATACATTGCTTAAGACATTTATTAATTTTTAAAGTCAAAGTTCAGCTAAATTTTGAGTTCTCTTGCAATAGAACCAAAGATTTCAGCTGATTTCTAGTTTATTTTCTTAATCTCAAGAATTTTTTTTAGCTAGAAAATAATAAAACATATGGCATTGTAACTGTTTCCAATAGAGAAGGATCAATAATTTAAACTCTAAATTTAGCAATTACAAGATTTGTTTGCATTTTAGATGGATAATAAGGGAGACAGCTAAGATATCTTTTATCTTATATTGATGGCCTATTTGCATTAATTGCAGTTACATGTGCATCTCAGAGTGGAAGCACTCTAATATTTGCCAAGTGCAAAATGACAGTGTTATGTATGAATTTGAATGATCTATGGTCTTGGTATGTTTTTTCTTTTTCCAAAGTAGCACTCTTTTCCTGACATTAAGTGACCTTTATTAAATTCAGCAACTTCCTTCAGCATGATTAATGATGGAAAAACTTAATTAATGATTGTGTTTCTTTTCATCATAAATAAGATGTGCATCTTTAAATCATTCAATGGATTATTACAGCTTCCAGGAACAAGCCCAAGTTCCTTAGCATGTCATGCATGACCCTTCTCAATCTTGCCCTACATTCTTACCTTTTCCCATTATACTTAAGTTATGTAAAAATTTTTTCCATGTCCAAATCACCAAGGCCTGTCTCTCTTTCTCTTTGTCTCTCTTTCTCTCTCTCCCCACCTCCTTCATGTCTTTATAATCACAGCTCTCTTATTGGACTGCATTTGTTCTTTCTCTACCCATTTCATTTTGACAATTCTTTGTCATTAAAGAATCAACATTCCAAAGTAACCTACAACAGATGATTGGATCAAGAAGCTGTGGTACATATATGCAGTGGAATATTACTCAGCCATCAGAAGAGACGAAATATTGCCATTTGTGACAACATGGATGGACCTTAAGATAATTAAACTAAGCAGAATAGGCCATACATAAAAAGCTGAAAATCACATGATATCATTTATATGTAGCATATAGGCCTAAGAGCAACAAACAAACATGACAAAGACTCATGTACATGAACAATAGACTAGTGGTTACCAGAGGGAAGAGGGAAAGGAAAGGTAGATGAGGTAAAAGGGGTCAAATATGTGGTGACAGAAATAAATCTAATTATGGGCAGTGAACATACAATGCAAAATATATATGAATTACTGTTGAATTTTACACTGAAACTTACTGGATTTTGTTAACCAATGTCACCATAATAAAAATTAATTAATTAATTAATTCAAAATAATCCAAAAAAAAAGATTTTTTTCTGAATCACATTTGTTTTTACCATGAGGCTAGCTTGTTATAATGAAAAATAAAAATAAACATTTAGTCTTCTGCAAAAAAAAATATCAAACTTCTCTTAAGTTTGTTCTGACCATCTCTATATTGATGAAAATCAGAAAGCATACTTATACTTATAATAACATTCTTTGCTTTTCTAGGTCATAGCTCTTATGACAAGAACTTATTGTAATGTTTATTTGTCCACATCTTCCATTCAATTATATATTTTTTGATAATGGGGATTGTGTCTCATTTACATTTCCACTGTAATCTCTTACCTCACCCCACTCCCCCCAAAAAACCTTAAATGAAATGTTTGAAGCAATGTTGACGTCATGATTCTCGAAATTTTGGACATTTGAGTTTCGCTTTATTGTCATTATAATAAAGTGAATGTTCACTCTGAAAATTTGAAAAGACCACATCATGAAATTTAACAGAAAGTCAAGAGATCTCTGTCTTAGTTCTGGTAATACTAACTAGTTGTTAGTATTCAGTGGGTCACTGAATTCTGAAAAGTGATGACTTCTTCGCTCAGAATCAAGTAATGGTCTTAGATTAGTTCTTAAGCACTTCACGGTGTTCAAAAATTAAGCAATAAAATTGCCATTTGATATGTCTGGAAAATTAGAGGAGTATAAAACAGTATTATTACTACAGTTGAAAATAGCCAGTATTTAAATATTAAAGTGATGTTTTGCGATCTAAATTAGTGAAGGAAAAAATTACTTTTTCTATATTCTGTTCATGAAAATGTTGTCTACACATTTGAAGAGTCCACTTTAAAATCAAAGGTGCATTTTATTTTCTGTGAGTAGGTCACCTAAAGATGCTTACGTTAATTTACAGATGTATACATTAGTAGTGTGTACACAAACTTACTGTGGTTTTGAACTTATGAAAGAGTTCATGTGTGGAATTCCAAAATTCTCTTTTATGCCTGAACATATAGAACTCTCTTGTCTTGAGTTGAAGAGTTAATTGAGCTCTTTGCCCATATTGTCGGCAGCCTTTTGTCCAGCCTTCTGTAAGTGTAAGCAAAACTATTTACTTCGTGCTAGGCTTATAATCTTTCGCATCCAAGAATAGGATTGTTGACACAGTCTGCTTACAAACCCCTTTCTGTGTGTGGTACTGTCTGATATGACCATATATGAACTGCAATCCAGACCATGCTGATTATCCAAATCTCCTAGCCTTTGGCTAATCTGCATATGCTCTTCTTTACCATTCTCCTAGAGAATTCAGGAATCAAAGGAAAAACCAAACATTTGGAATTAAAAAAAAAAGACTGAAGCTAATTGTATCATTTTAAATTCATTTTTAAAAAATAGTTTGATTCGATCCCTACTTTGATTTGATCTGTGGAGTTTATAACCCCCCAATATTCTTATGTAATTTTTCCTGCCTTATGTTCCCTATCATGCTTAATTTTCAGTTGGCATTTTTCTTATGTGATGAATTCTGCTGAACTCAGCTGTAAAGAATACACTTTTATGTCCATGCTTAAAGACTGTTCTTCAAGTCTTCATTATGTGAAGTCATTTCCATTGGTTTCTATTAATGAAACATATTTATGGACAAAGTATGTTAGTAAGAGCAGATGTAAGTTTCACACAAACTTCCTATCTCTCCTTACTTCTGATTATGGAAATACACCAGAGCTTTGCAAATTTCAATTTCCCCCAGAAATCTTTGACTCGCTAACTATAGCAGAGGGTCACAGTACACTTCTGAAAGTGCATTACTTGATCTCTTTAGGATGTCCTCTAACTTGGGCCTCCTATCAAATCCTAATGAGAGTCTTCATTTTCCCATAATCAAATAAACTCTGGCTTTCCCTCTAGCAATTTCTGCAACTGTTAACCATTTGAAAATGTTATTTATTTTTCCTCTCAGAAACCACAGTCCACCATTATGCCTGTTAATGTAGAAGAAATAGCCTCCATGTATCAACAGAGACCCCACTAAAAGTAGTCATGGGGAAAATTCGATGTTCACAAGAATGGACTTGTTTCATTCAGATACCTGAAAAAAATACAAATTTAGAATAATTTCATTATTATTACACTCCAAATTCTTTTCTGCACTCCTTCTATATGTAGTAGTATTTTCTTCTGCCCTCTAGTTTTGTATGGCTTCACATGGAATTCTGGCTATCCAGAGTCCCCAGTATGGATCTCAGTTTTGACGTCACCAAAAGTAATTTACATTAAAGTGTGAACTTACAGATTCAGTCTTAGTGGAAGGAAATTTGGAATCTTAAAGAGGAGTTTTCATTTCTAATATCTCAAATATAAATAAAAAGGTAGATGTTAAATAAAATAACTACCTGGATAGCTAAATAGATGAACAGAAACATAGATAAAAAATATTTTTGATGCCTCTTGTGTACTAATATTATTTCTTCAAAATAAAGACACATGGGTTACAGGAATCACTGAGTGCTCCATTTGTGAAAGGTTTCCCAGATCTTCACTGAATAATTCGTTATCATGTAAATAAAAGCTGAATCTGTGTATCTGCCGATATGCAACATAGGCATCATATTGTGAATATTAAGTTTTTAAAGACATGTTTCGTAATATGTTTTAAATAGGAGTGTGATTTTTAAATCGTCTCAGTATCAGTATATCTAACCGCAGCCAACAGTACAGATTACTCATTAAATAAGCTTCCATTTTTGTGCATATTCTACATTAAAATTACAACTAGATCAACAAAAAAGAGCATCATCAAATGTTACAACATTGGCTATCATACAGTTATCATTGTTTTTCTTTTTGGAATACAGCTGAATGTCTTAAGGGCACAGTCTCATTGCTACTGTAATACATGGCATGAAAACACAGTGCTGGTTTCTTTAATTTTCCTAACAGGGTATGACTTTCTAATTGTCTCTTCCTATCCTCATCTAAGAATCTCTTATTTATGTTAATAGTGAATGTTATTGTTGATAAGCTACTTGTAACAAATGAGTCAAACAAAAAGGCATGAATTCTGCAGATGGTGGAATAATTCAGTGGGATAATCTGCATAAGGAGATTCATATTTTCATAGAAAACATTTTAATTTAAGGTTTGGCTTTGATCACTAGCTTACTGAACATCCTTAATGTTTTTCATCTAGTTTCCACCTTCTTTCTAATTAAAAATTGCACTGATTAGTGATTAATCTTTTTCCAAGTAACAACATGGTTATATTATGCTATGTTATATGGTACAGATTTTCTATTGTTATAATTTTACTCAGATATATAGCCTTGTGTCCCTTGCTCCCTTAGTGAAATACTATTCAGTGTGAAGGAAAAGTAAATAAACCAATGCTAGCTTGTATTTTATTTATCCAAAAAGAAAGAACAGGGTTCCTAGTTGGGCATGTAATGAGTTCTGTCACCACACCATTCTAACAGGTAAAGAGCTGAACAAACTGAAAGTTTGACTCAACACTTAGATCCATCAGAAGAGGGAGGCCACAGGGAAAACCACTGCCCCCTAATTTGGAGAAACAAACAGGAAAATACAGAGATTCATCTAAAAGCAGACACTTCTACAGGAGCTAGGGCTGGGGTAGAAAAACCTGAACTATAACTAATGAATTTCTGAATATCTGAGAAAAATCTCCTCCTGCTTCCAGCTGGAGGAGAGAAAAAGAAACAACTTTGAAATAAACCAAAGTATTCTGTTCTTAACAGGCTTATCCTCGAGAGAAAATATTTTACTGAAGCATAAACAATAGAGGATTTTTTAAAGAGCATAACCTAACTGAAGTCAGGGAAATACTCATCTTCAGATCTTTCAAGCTATTCAAGTGGGGGAAAGGAATTACCCAACTCCTGCCTGCTCTAGCCATCCTCTCCCACCTAAGGATGGAGTGGGGAGAGACTGAGAAACACTGGTGAAGTTCTCTGTTCAGGGACATAGGCTCACCAAAAAAACCGAGACCTAATCATATGATTATGAAATACACTCTCTCCCCATACACTTTACCATTATGCTACTAATGGTATATTTACTGCGATTTCTTTTATCTAGTATACCACGTCCACCATTCAATCATAAAAAGAAAACACACAGTTTAAAGAGACTGAACAAGCATCAGAATCAGAGCCAGATGTGGCAGGAATTTTAGAATTATTACACCAAGAATTTTTTAAAACTGTGATTAATGGAAAAAGTAGGCAACGTGCAAGAACAGATGAGTAATGTAAGCAAAGAGATGAGACTTCTAAAAAAGAATAAGAAATGCTAGAAACAAAAACAGTAACATAGATGAAGGATAACTTTGATAGGCTCATTAGCAGAGACTAGACATGGCTGAGGGAATAATCACTGAGATTGAGGATATAGTAATAAAAACCCCCCAAACTAAAAAGCAAAGAGATAAAAGGCTGAAAAAAAAAAAAACATGCCCAAGTAGGACTTATCCTAGGTATGCAAGGCTGATTCAACAGCCTTCATGGATAGAAAGATTCAATATTGTCAAGCTGTCAGTTCTTTCTAACTTGATCTATATATTTAATGCAATCTCAATCAAAATCCCAGCAAGTTGTTTTGTTTATATTAACAAACTCATTCTAGAATATAAGTAAATAACAAAGGACTCAGAATAGCCCACTCAACATGGAAGGAGAAGAACAAAGTCAGAGGATTGGCACTATCCATCTTTAAGAAAAATAACTTGCTTGAGACTTACTATAAAGCTACAGCAATCAAAATAGTGGCGGTATTGACAAAAGAATAGGAAATATATCAACAAAATGGGAATTCAAAATGCTACAATCACTTTGGAAGATAGTTTGGCAGATTTCTACAAAATTAAATATACTCTTACCATACAATCCAGCAATTGTGTTCTTTGGTATTTATCCTAATGAATTAAAAACTTATGTCCACATAAAAACCTGCACATTGATGCTTATAGAAGCTTTATTAATAATTGCTGAAACTTGGAAGCAACCAAAATGTCTTTAGTAGGTAAATGGATAGATAAGCTGTGGTATATCCAGACGATGGAATGTTAATCGGTGTTAAGCAGAAATGAGTTATCAAGCCATGCAAAGACTCAGAGGAAACTTAATGCATATGACTAAGTGAAAGATGCCAGTCTGAAAATGTACAAAACTGAATGATTCCAACTATGTGACAATCTGAAAAAGGTAAAAATATAAAGACAGTAAAAATATCAGCGATTTCCAGGGGTTGGGGGAAGAAGGGAGGGAAGGATGAAAAGGCAGAGTACAGGGGACTTTTACGGAAGTGAGACCATTCCATGTGATGCTACAATAATGGATCTCTGTCATACATGTGTTCAAACTCATGGAATGCACAGCACCAAAAGTGAAGCCTAATGTAAACTAAGGACTCTGTAGGTTCATCAGTTGTAACAAATATACCACTGTGGCTCTGGATCTCGACAGTGGGCAGTTTGTGTATATGTGGGGAAAAGGGATGTATGGGAAATCCCTGTGCTTTCTGTTCAATTTTATCATGAACCTGAAGTTAATTTAAAAAATAAAGTTTATTAATTTTTTAAAAGCGTATCAGTCAATTGAAAAATAAAATAAAAGCACATCAAAGCTTTTACAGACTGTATGTATAGGGTTGGCTCGTTTCCATAGGAGAAATATGCATGGTGCTCAAAATCTGCTTCTTATAGATTTGTTCAATTCACTCAACAATTAGTATTTTATTTGGATGATGATCTTTACATACAATAAGTTGAAAGCTTTCTAACTCAATAGAAACAACTATCACTGGGTTCTTCTCTTGACATTATTTTTCATATTAGGCTGATGACAGTATCCAAGGAGAACCCCTATCCTGTGAGGTCTATGAAGTAGATGCTAAAACAAAAAAAGATGATGTGAGTAAAATCTCAGGTCTCTGTTGCAGTGGCAACCACGTTCAAATGATAATATGACGTGAGAAAAGTTTTTGAACAGTAATCTATGGTTTTGACCCTTTTTCTTATCCATACTCCTTTTCCACTCACCTTAAGTATGTGTTTATTTAGTCACTGTCTTAGTCACTGGGGCTGTCATACAAATTACCATAGACGGTGTGACTTATAAACAACAAAAATTTATTTCTCACATTCCTGAAGGCTGGAAGTCCAAGATCAGGGTGTCGGCATAGTCAAGTTCTAGTGAGGACCCTCGTCCAGGTTGCAGAATGCAGACTTCTTGTATTCTCAAAAGGCAGAGAGCAGAGAGTAAGCAACCTCCTATGTGACTCTAATAAGGACGCTAATTCCATTCATGAGGATTTCACCTCCTCTAAACTTAATTACCTTCCAAAGGTCTCACCTAAAACCATCACATTGTGGGGTAGGGTTTCAACATATGCATTTGAAGGGGCACATTTAATCCATAACAGTTGCCAAAATGTAATTATCTGGTTTCCCATTGTTATTACCCAATTGTGTATTTAAGATTTAGGAAATGTCATTTTGTTTGTTGTTTATTTTTTTTAGCTTCTATGGTTTAATAAGTCAGTAAAAAGCATTAATTATTTTATATTCCTATGTGAAAAATGGCAATTAATAGAGAAATATATTGAGGCTAAAAATAATTTTTACATGAGAAAGAAATATAGAGAATACATTAAGGGAAGAGAAACTCTACTACCTGGAAGCAATAAGCCCTGACCTAAACCATACAGAGAGCAGCTGCTTGTATTTCAACTGAGAAAGCTGTCTTTGATCTCTTTAAAAGCTATGTCTTTGGATCTCAATAAGAATATGTTTCAGCAGAAAGGTTCAAACAGGTAGTTGCTTAGATTTGAATAGCAAGTTATTTATCTCCTGCCAGTTCACTAGTTAGAACTATGGTTCTCAAGTTTTAATGTACATCAAAACAGCCTAGAGGATTTATTAAAACCAGATCATCAGGCCCCCCAGCAGACCCTGATTCAGTAGGTCTAGGGTGAAGCCTTCCTTTTCTCGAAAGTTTCCAGGTTATGCTGATGATCCTGGTCAAAGGGCCACATATTGAGAACCAGTGCGGTAGAATACACTAGTGATTAAAGGTACACATATCTTCATAATGTACTAAATTATTTTCTATGCCACATATAAATACCTCTTTAGAGGTGACTAAATTTTTTTGAAAGTGGGTTTGTCCTACAATACAGTAACTTTTGCTCAAGAAAAGATATACCAGAGAAACCCTGAATTTTAAGTAAGAAAATTTGTCTCAGCTTTTTAACTTTTCTGTGCTCGGTGGCTAGGAATGATCAATTACTATTGGAGGCTCACTTTCTTTCTCTATAAAATGGGAATGATACTCATCTTCCAAAGCTGCAGTGAGCGTTTAATGGCATGAGGCACGTGAAAGTGCCTTGTAAATGTCAACGCATTCTACAAATGTAAGATCAATTATAATTGATCTTATTGATTTGAGAATGACTTCCCACCTCCCAAACTCCTAATATAGAAAAGACTCATCATAGTGAGTGAGTTTTGTTGACTGACCATAGTAAGCAGTCAATAAATATTTGTAGACTGATTGATAAAATAAGACAGACTCAGTTCTTTGGAAGATGTCCTGCAATATATGAGTAAAGTAACTGAGAAAACTCTACTATTCACTTGTAACATTAAGCTAAGAGAAATTAATTGAATACATTTGAAACTGTAGTTATTAAATGCCTACTTTGTATCAAGCTCCATGATGAGCCATTCCCTGTGCATATTTTAAGTTATTTAAAATACAAAATACAAAATAAATTTCCCATTTGAAACCCAACTGCTTTTTTAAAAACAGGCCCAATAAAATAGAGAATTTAGCCTAGGTAACTCTGCTTTGAATTTGAATTTATTCAGTATAAATCCTCATACGTAAATGATGCTAGTATAGTTAAATTTCTAGTTCTAACTTGGTGATCTAAACAAAAAATCTTCAGTGAAAAAAATTAAAAAATCACAGAGCAATATAAATCTAACAGTATAAATGTATATGATCTCATTATTTAAAAAATCTATTGTCTATGGAATATATGAAGAAATTAAAAGCAGAAATGATGCATATCAATCGATACAAGTTACCTTTGAGGGGAAGAATAAGGGGAAATTTAACACTTTACTTTGCACATATCTGCATTGTTTCCATCTTACAGCTATACACGGTGAGTTTGTACTTCCCTTCCAAAACAGCGACTTGTGAATGAATCATTAGGCTTCCTGACCTTGCTGAAACAGAATCCTAATCCACTTCCTTTAACCGGTTATTTTTCCTTCAGCGCAGGCTCACACGGTTCCCGTGCTGGGCGCCAAAAGCACCACTGCTTGAGCTCTGGGCTTCCCTTTGAGCGGTCAGTGAAAGTGATGTCTAATCAAGAACAACTTTCCCTGCAGGTTTCCTTCCTGTAATTTACTTCCCACTGATTCTCAGGGAGGTGATTTTGCAGTAAAAATACAGTCGCTGTTTAATCAGTTCCCTTGATTTCTTTCTGAAATCCATAAGAAAATAGCATTGCAATAACACTCTGTCTCTGGGGTGGTTTTAGAGATTTTCTGCATTTTGTCCAACATGCCTTCTCTGAACAGATTCCTGCACTAGGCACTAGATCTGGTTAGGGAAGAGCAGAGCAATAGAGCACATGGTCAAAGCTGTCTCCATGCCTAGTACATAAAACCAGGAGGAAGGAACGAGAGATTTGGGTGTAAGAAGAGGGATTAGAATTGACTGGAAGGCAGCTGTAAAAGGAGCAGAGGAATCAAGGAGGGTGAAGAAAGGGAAAAGTGATTGGATCTCATTTTGTAGAAAAGGGAAATTAAAAGGTTTGAGGATTAATGAATCTAGCTTTGAAATTTAAACTATAATATAAAATCAAAAAGATGCCAAAAGTTGCTAACACTGCCCTAGAGATAAGATGTTATTACCCAGAGAAAACTTAAATAGATTCTACTGCCACTATGCTCTCCCCCACCTCAGAGCTGCCTCAATGAATGATCATATTGCACTGCAATGGTCTGCCAGAAAGTCTGTCTCCATTCTAGACCACAAGCTGTTCAGAGGCAAGAATTCAGCTTTTTATCTCAGTTTTGCAGTGATCACTGTATCACCCAGACTTCGTAAATAAGTTGAATAAATGAATGAGTCAATTATTTTTTTAACTGAGTTCCCGAAACAATCTAATATTGAATTCAGAGTTCTTTTAGAAAAAGTATGAACACTATTACATTATGCTCTATATCTTTCAATTCTATTATTTAGAATTCTGTACATCTTATTCTCACAATTTCATTCATTTTTTTTTCCTTTAAACAGATTCCGTAATATAGACCGTCTTTTCATTCTTCCTCAGATTGACTTCCAAATTCACCTACCTACTCTTTAGCTGTGCTTCTTAATTGTCAATGCAGTAAAACCTGTAGATACCTTTATTTTGTTCCTACTTTATTGTAAACTAAAATAAAATGAAATTGAAGAAAACTTGTCAAGTTAACTGTTGAGAATGGAACTCTGAAAGAAGATTGCTGCCAACGGATTTTTTTTTTCTGAGCCAGAGAAAATCACTATGATTTTGTTTTCCTTTGTGTGACTTCTTTTCTACACATTGATTGTCGCTGTGGCATGTAATAGAAGGGAAGAGAGAAGCCATTTTAGGACAAGCTTGAAGCATGCAGGTGATTTGGGGCACAGAGGAATTCCAGACCCACCCACCACAATAGCAGTAAAGACACCAGGAGGTTAGGAAGAGACAAGGAAAGAACAATTGAAGGCCATTCCGGGCAAGAGATCAGACCTAATAAGCAGATGGCAGATGGAAGTCCAATTAATTCAGAATGGAATCTGGGGTAAGAAGAGAAAAGCTGTTAGAGTAAGGAAATTAATTTTACAGAGAATTATAATGCCACACAGATCCAACTTTACAATCTCAATATCAAACAGCAATCAATCCTCAAGCCTAAATCACACATCCTCATGGAATTCTTTCTTGGCAACCCCAGAGTGATATGTTTTTTTTTCTTGAACTCCTTTAGTACTCAGGGTATGTGCCTCCTATTAGATAGTCAGCAATTACTACTTTGTATTCTGGTTACTTTTCAAGCATAATGTATAATCTCTTCTACTGGATTATAAATTTATTTTTTTAATGTCTATATTGTTCATCTCTTACATAATAAATACAAAATTACTGCAATAATAATTATCATGATATAATCATATGATGATATCAAAAGCCCTCATATGATGCATATTGTTAGGCCATTTCAAATCAAGTTCAAAACATGAAGCTCCTTTGCTCTAGTACTTTGCACACCATAAAAAAGTGATAAGAACTAATAGCATGTCATTGGTTTATGGAAGGTGTTCAAAATAAATATATTGTCAACCAGCATTAGACACTTAAGTTTCTTCACACCCTTAATACTATCCGAAATTATAGTGTTCTCTTTTTTATTGCTGTCTTTCCCCCCTACTAAACTGTAAGCTCTATGTGTGCAAGGTGCATCTGTCTTGCTCACTACCAAATCTTCAGGGCCTGGAAAAGCAATACTCTGTAGGTGTTAAATAAATATGTACTGAATAGAAAAGGTGTTGATTCTGACCATACAATATGAAGCTCTATAACACAAATGTTTTGACCAAGCTTATAAAATTATGGTCTTAGTAGAAGAAATTAGGAAGGTTTGATTGATACTGAAAGATAATAAAAGATATAAAAGTAAATAAGCCATAGACCTCTATACAAAATAGCAGAAATACTTTAGGAAGAGGATCATGCAACTTCTCAAAGATCAACGTGAAGATTCCAGCTCACTAGTTACCCAGACTTTATGGAATTATCCACAGTTTCATGACCTCTACTGTATTTTATTCACCAATGTGAAAATTCAAAATTGTCTTTACAATTAGGTTATACACTTAAATGTACTACCCACACAATTATCCATAATGGAGCTTTAGCTATGTGTCTTGACTTTCATATTATCTCCTTGACTAACGTACCTTATAAGAGTAACTCACAAAGGATAATACACTCACATGCCGGTCTCTGTCCCCTACTGCACAACAAGGATAAAAAAGTATTTTAGTGCAGCGACACTGGAGATCAATATGGGACCATCTACTGTAGATAGAAAGAAGAATCATGTCCTAAGCCTTGGAGATACCAATAGCTGTAAAAGGAGGCATATACTGTACAAGAAAGTTCTTTACAGACTGTTACTTAAAGTAAAAACTTAGAAATAATCTAAAGTCTCATTAACTTGACAATGAATAAATAAATACATTGTGGTATATTCACACAAGAGAATATTTCCCAGCAATCAAAACAACTGAATTATAGCTCTATCTGTTAATATGGATAAACCTAAAAGCACAATATTGAATGAAATAAGTTAGATATAACATGCTTTACAAAATGTATGAAATCTTACCTATCAATTTTCTGGAAGAGAGAAATTCTTCATTGAGTTGGGTTGCCATTTATCAAATAGGGACTTGCTCAGAGGTACCATATTTCTACAAGACAAAAACAAAACAAAACAAAACAAAAACAAAAACAAAAACCTTCAGGGAATTGCTACTGACACTAACTGCCTCCTCTGCTCTGACCAGTGAACACTTGTTTTCAGCCAGGGAACAGAAAACTGGTATTCTTTTACTAGAGGGTTTTCTGTCTTAAGTGACATAGAAAGCAAGGTAAGAACACAGAGAAAGGCATAGAGAGTGAGAGAGAAACAGTGAAAGGCAGAAGGATTAAGAAAATAAATGTTTCCAACCAGAAATCAAGTCTATCACTAAGAAAATATTGATAATTTTCATTAAGGAAAACACAGAAGCTTTTAACTTGCAAACTCCGTTAACTAACATCACTGCTAATTGTTCAACACTGCTTCCCTCTGCTTATCCTGGAGTAGCACTATAAAAGATAAGAATTTTGATGAGTTGGTTAACTACTCTCAATGTTCTTGTTAATTGACTATTTAGATGTGACACTATTTGAAAAGGAAAAGAAAACCTCTTCTTGAACAAAGAAGTCTTTCTCATGATTTTCAATGTTTTTAAAACAAATACATAGAATTTGAATAATTTAAGACCTTCAGTGTCAGCCTTTGAAAAATTTAAAAGCATAGGTAAAAATACTTGTGGATAGCCTACCAACAGTTTCCTCTTCAGTGGGATTATTAATTATTGAATTTGTCTGTACTGGATTAGTTGTTTTGAGTTGTTTTGACTCATTTTTTTTAACCATATTCCCTGTGGTGATTCAGTTCTTTCTAAACTCTACTTTATAATTATTTAGCTTCAATTTCATGAAGTCCAGATTTATCGTAAGCAATTTAGAGGACATTTGCACATACTCAGCTCCCTAATGCAGGAGCCATCCTGTCTCCTGACTCATCTACTTATTACGAAAGAACAGATGTGATAGGAAAGGTGATGGGAATAAGTGGGGCAATCGACTCTTTAAATTTCATATTTCAAATGGAAGCTAGCAACTTGATTTTTGCATTAAAACCAAGAGGTACATCTGTAATATCGCTGTAAAATTTATGCCTGGAATGACAAGATAACAAGTTAACAGGCTCCTTTAAACTAAGTCCTTATTTTAGAAAACCAGAGGACTTTAAAAGTCAGTCTCTCAGTCCAGCACCCATCTAATGAGACATTGCATCTCTTGGATAGGTGATATTCTGGTCAAGTTCAGCCAACTTTTTTTTTTTGTAGAAGTGGCTGATTCCATTACTGGAAAAGTCTTATTGCCCTAGAAGCCACACTCTGCTTCTTACACCCGTTATTCTCCATCTGCACTTAGAAACAACCTGATTCAAAACTTTTATTTCCAAGGACATGATGACAGCCTTCAAAATAATGCATGACGACTTTCTCTTCTTTCCCAAACTTCCCTAATTTTAAGATACTTTTTGTTTAACTTTTGTCAAAAACTTCTCATAAGACACACTATGCAGAACTTCCATCACTCTGATTGTCCACACGTCAGACCACTTTTGTTTAACATTCAGGATAGTGGTTAAAATTCCTGAGTTCTAGAGTTCAAAGAGAGCTTGGTTGAAATTTCGATTTTGCTTTATTTTAGCTTTGTAAATACATAGAACAATGTTAGTCATCCTAGTCTTCCTTCATTGAACTTTCTCTTCCAACTACTAATATCTACACCTCCACCTTCACCCCAGTGCCTTCAGACTTCACAAGGCCATTCTGTATGCTAGCTAGCACAGAGCATTCAAAGTACCAAGGCATGTACATTCCCCTAAGGTGAGCCTCCACGAATGACTGCTCAACGAGGGAATATGAAGGCCTGAGTTCCTTTGCTTTGGAATTTGGTAACCCTGAGGCTTACCTCACACTTCAGAGCTCCCCTGTGCTAACAAATTAAAGCCACACTCTGCGATGTTAAACAGAAAAACCACAGGCCCCAAAAGGTGTCACTGTGCTAAAGCCCATGACACCTGACCTAATTGCAGTTTCGACCTTCTCCAGGAATGTCTCAATCTGGAATTTTGTGGTCAGCACCAATGAGGTAATCTGTCATGTGACCTTTTCCATCCCCACCCCTTACCCCGCCACCCCAAAAGAAGCTGAGGCAAAATGCCTGATAAGAAGCCCTCACCTCACCCTCTTCAAAGGGAAGACGTTGCCTGAAACAATCTTTTTTTTCCCCTTTTGCTAGTAACGTTTTTGTCTTACCCAACTTCTGCCTATATGAGCCTTCCATATTCTATAACTTATCTTGGTTCCTCTCTACTTGCTAAATGAGATGCTACCCAATTCATGAATCCCTCAATAAAGCCAATTAGATGAAGATCTAATTTACTCCATTGACTTTTTATTCTTCAACAGAGATTTTGCCAAATTTCTTCCTGTTAAAAAGAAAACCACATACTCAAAATGGCATCACTCTTGCTAAAAGTGCATAATACTAACCCTTAATACCTGACCTAACTGCAGTTTTAATAGCTCCCAGAAATATAATCTTAATCAACTAGTCTAGAATTTCCTGGCCAAGCACCAGTAAGGTGATCTGTTTTCTGGGTGTTCTCCGTTCCCACCAAAAAGAAGAGACAATCTGCATGTTAAAACTCTTGCTTTCCCCTTCCCCTCAAAGAAGATGATGTCCTCATCTTAAAATAACGCCTATTCTTCTTTTACTAATAATTTCCCTGGGTTTTTAATAAACCCAGGGAGGGTCCTTCTAGTTGCCAGATAGGATGCTGCCTGATTCATGAATCGCTTATAAAGTCAATTAGATCTTCTAATTTTTTAGGTTAAATTTTGTTCTGCATAATTCCTTACTGAGCTTCTTCTCCTCTGCCCTGCTTTGTTCGAGCACTTTCTTATTGTTTTCTTCTGGAAGCATTTTCTTAATAAATCACTTGCACCAGAATCCTCATCTCTGGTTCTTCTCCAGGAAAACCTGGCTGAACATGAGAAATTATTGCAATCCTAAACCTCATTTTCCATAACTTTAAGGGGGATCGAAAATATACCTACTTATATAATTAATGTAGGCGTCAAGTGAGAAAAACCATATTGTATGTTATAGTTTCTGACACGATGGAAATGCTCACTAAAGGCAACTTCTCTAGGCCCAAAATTGAATGCAACATTCAAGATGCAGAAAGTTTAAGCTACTGGGGAGGCCATATTTCCACTATGGAAGCCTCAGAATGCTGGCTTTCCTTGAGAGGGGAAGGCACTGATGGCTGCTATGGAATTAGAGCTCACTGCAAAGGTGCTGCAGGACCTGCATACGGTACTCAGGAACTGCTCCGCCCCCTGTGCCGCCTTCCCCTCTCAGCACTGGTTGGCCACAGGCCACAAAGCCCAGCAGCATTATTTTGCTGTTCTCTCTGGGGCAGTCAGATGAGAAAAATATTTGCAACACAAAACAGAAAAATTCAAAATCTAGAATACTTGTCCTAAACATTAGTTTCAAAGAACTTTCTAAAAGATTAAACATGGTCTAAATCTATATGCCCAAAAAGTAGAGAAAACTGAAGCTTTCTGGGTTTTGTTTGGTTCATCAGCCTGCCTATTTGAGAGTTATAATATTGTACAACCAATTATGAGATGAGATTGATATTCGACGGTTGCGTTCGCCCAGCTACAGAGCTCATGAGGATTATGCACGAAGCCGAAGGCAACTGGGCAACAGCTTTAAATAACTGGCAATCTTGAGCTTCTCATGCTAAAAACTACCTTAATGATAAAAAAAGAAATGATATGGGAAGGCAATGCAATTTGAAACATGTAGACTGAAACAAATGCGAGTTTACCAACTCTGAGCTTTTAAGCAACAACTGATCTTTCATTCAGCAATTATGTGCTAAATATTTTCTAGTTATAAAATTCTTAAACAAAAATCAGGTTAGAACTTTGAGTTGGTTAAGAAAGTTTAGGCTTCTGAAAAAAAATTGAACTAGACCCTAATACAGTTTGCTCTTGAGGGAAGACTACAACTATTCTATTTATTTGTATAATGTACCTGTTATGATCCCTAAAGTGAACACAGTGCTTTATAACAAATCTTCCAATACATTATCTCATTTAACCCTCAAAACAAAGGTAGAAAAAAGAAAAATGATCATTACTATCAACCCTACATTAGTGAAAAAGAAAATAAAATCCTAAATGTTTTAAATCCATCGAGAATCATAAAGTAATGATGCAAATCTACTGACTCAGATCTTTTCACTCCAGATTGCACCTTACATTACCCTATCTAATAATTTTGTTGACTTTTTCTAACCCAGGACAAAAGATTCTACTTTATCACAATCAAGATATCAAGGGAAAAAATTTGTTTCTTAATTTCAGTTCAGTTCAATTCCTACTCAGTGGTAAAATTAATCTTCCTTTTAAGTCTGATCCAACAGGAACCCCAACATCTACCTTACTTCTCCCATTAGATAAATAAGCATTAGAGTCATGACAGTATTATATTATTGAAAAGTGAAGCTTAATTTTTGTTTGGTAATATGTTTCCTAAACAAATAAATGAGTTTGCTTGGGAATGCATAAGTTAAAGAGAATTATCACACATGAATGTTGTCCAGGAAGCACTTAAAATCTTGCTGAATTTATATATATATATATATTTACATGGAAATAGAGAACAAGTAGACACCAAACTAAGTGATGCCAGCAACAAGTTTAGTGAGACTCCGATCAGGAGAGAGCTAAATTGCTAGAGAAGGTTTCAGGGAAGCTGTGGCTGATGCATCAGTACTCTGCTCACCACCTTCATGTTACCAGTTTTGCACTAACATACACGCACATGCCTCCATTCCCAGCAGCCAGCCCAAGTAACCCTCTGTAGAAATTCATTCCACGTGGCACCTTTGCTTGGCCCCTTCTCATTCTGGCCTGACTTCCTCCACCCCTACTTACTTTTTCCTGGAACTTCCTAATAAATCACTTTCAGACAAATCTTCCTTTCTAGGTCTACTTTTTGGGGAACTTAATCTAAGACAGAGAAGTCTGAAATTTAACTGGACCTCAAATATGCTTCAAATATGAGCTGTGTTAAAAGGTTCATTCCAGGGTGGGAGAATGTCATGAGCAGAGGCATGGGGAGGTGGGGTTTTGTATTATTTATGTTGATGTCAGGGGGGAAAAAGTTTTTCTGAGAGCTACCTGTGGGTGTTGTAAAGCCAAGGGTAGTGTGGGGAGGGGATAAATTTGGGTAGGTAGGACAATAGAGCAAAATCAGATCAGGTGAATTGTGAAGGATAAGAAAAACAGAGATACTTGAACTTGATATTACAAAGATTAGAAGCTGATTTGAGTTCCTAAGCAGAACATGAGGAAAGCAGGGTTTTCTAATTACATTTTTTGTAATTAGACACAATGTAAAAAGTATCTCTGGCAAAATTAAGATTGAGAACACTTTTTACATCTAGTCTACTGATGATTACCAAATGACCATAAGCCTATGAAACTTGAGTCAAGGATTAGTTTTGGATTTATTTTTTATTTTTTTTTATTTTCAATCTTTTCCAGATCAAGGACTGTGCTACCTGTAGTATAGTGCTATTCAGTGTGGCCCACCCACTGGTAAAGAATCTTCTTGTGCTTTATCAAGCTTTTCTTAAATATATTTGCCTCCTGAACACTATGGGGAAGTCATTCTTATAAAGCTAGGTTAGAACTGGTCTTCCTATAAACATACTTAAGGAAACATTGTTTTAGGAAGCTCAGTGAAAGAGGTAGAGACTGAATGGAGTCCAAGAACTCTGTTAGGGACGAGACTAGGCTGGGGCTAGAAAAATGTAAAGGAAAATGAAAGTCAAAGATTATCTAAAAAAGTCTTCGATGCCACGGATGGAGAGGTGAGAAAATTAAAAGAACTTGGATTTTCTAGCCCCATCACAGTGGTATGAGTAACATAAATAGGACATCCAAGTAATGGCTGATATCTAATGGAAAACAGGAAATTGGACAGCATCTTGAATTGAAAAATTAATTAAAACTGAATGATTCAGTCCTACTGCCTGTATTATCCGGCATTATTTTAATTTCAATCTTAAACTCAAGTCACATAAGAAAGAGAAGTTTTCATATCATTTTCTGGATAGGATGAGCACAGGAGTTTTTTTTTTTTTTTTTTGGTTTTTGCTTTTTGTTCACGCCCCTCCCCCTTCAAATTTTAATGGGCATATGAAACAGATCAGGTTAAAATGAAGATTTCAATCTAGTGGGTCTGGGTGGAGCCTGAGATTTTGCATTTCTAAAAAGCTCCTGGGTAACACAAGGTTGCTGGTCCAAGGACCACACTCTGAGTAACAAAAAGATCAAAGATAAGGGGACAATATAAACACAGAGACTCTAAATTAGAATTACAATAGAAATTATTATTACTTTGTCAGATATTTATTATATTCTATGTTACATTTGTTCATTTACTTTACTAAATTCTTATGATGGTATTAACTGCCAGGTGAGCATATGAGAGAAGGACTGATAAGGAGAAAAGATGTGGGTAAAGGAAATTTAAATGAGATATAAAAACCCATAGTAAACTCTGGTGAAGACTAATGGTATGCTATCATAACGAGAGTTTGGTACAAATGAGAGGTTCCCATGACTAATTTACAAGTTTTACAAGAGAAAAAGAATTTTTTATCAGGATATATTTTTTAACATATTTTTCATTCTGAGTTCTATTTCTAACTGTTAATTTTACACATGCTGTAGGCAGAGAAATATGGATAAGATTATCTTTTATAGCAATGTTATCAAAAATAACTCTACCAATTTTTAACAGAATCTTTTTTTCTCTATTATATTTCGTTATTTCAATAAACTTCATTCTCTAAGGAAGTTCCAATAGTATTTCTTTTCATTTTTATATGTTAACATCTTCTTAATTCTAAAAGTATAAGTCGATATTTAAGAAATAAGAGAAAGAGCATTCTTGCAATTATTTATATTCGGAACACAACAGCAAAATACAAATAGCGATTCTCATTGCTTTTTAGATATATCTCTGTTACTTTTTGGAAACCAAAAAAAGGGGGCAGGGGATTTAAATAATAAATCTTTGAAATCCTGTTTGTTACTGAAATAGCAATGATGAAAACATAAGCTGTACCTTTTTGTTTTTCATAGGATAGTCCTTTTGACCATATCTGACTATTTTAACCCAGAAGTCTACTTTAATAAGGGACTAATAAAAATAATTGTTCATTTCTAAAGTCTCATGTCACTACAGGATGTTATATATAAAACAAGTTCTCATTTTACTTTTAAAATATGACTATACCTTAATTATATAAGCAATGTATTTTTAAGAAGATTTATAGGTAAACTTTCTATTATATTATTAGCCAGCCATGGCTTCCTTTATGGATTAAAGAATTAAAATGTTAATGGGAAATTCATGGCTCACGAATTAGAAAGCTTCCTTTTTCCTCTGAATGACTTAGTATATATTTGGCTTTTTTCAACATCACGACCCAGAAAATTCATTAGATTTACATTAACAAAGGGAGCAGTATATATTAATTTCCACAGTCTAAAAAAAAAGTAAGAAAACTAACAACTCTTGAGTGCCTGCAATATCCCAGGTACTATTCAAGGTGCTTTCACTTAGTCATTTCATAAAACATTAAAAAGGTGGAAAATTATAGACTATCTTTAAATAATCAGAATGAAACCACTATAAAAAATTTTAGTTCAAGAAATACAATTTGTTGTAACAAGTAATTACTGTGTTTTCCACAGAAAACTTCACAATTGATTAAGAATCCAAGATACTGAAAAGGAAGACCATGCAGGATGAGGTCCACCAGATTCCTCCCTTCTAAGATTATACCATTACCAATGGATCTGAAGTTTGGGGTTAACTAAAGCCCCAATCTCTCAGAGATTGTTGTATTTTATACGTGCATTTCTTAAATACTAAGGGAAATGATGGAATCATTTAACTCTGCCTTAGTTGGAACATATCTTTTATATTTGACTTGAGTTTGTAAACCACTTTGGTCATAAACGTGTCATGTTAGAGCTGTTTAGTCTTTAAGAACTGACTTAATAAAGGAATTAATACCTACAGAAAAATTTACAAATAGAGAAAATTATTTGATCATTATGAAAATAAATGGGAATGAGAGTGCTTAAAAAAATAAAATAGGTACATTTAAAAATGAGAATTTTAAAATTATATCTAGAATTGTATGAGTCTAAAAATCTTATGGCCTAAGAATCAGTTTATACATACTTATGTTGCTTTCCACTGAGAATCATTACTGTAACTTAAAAAAAAAATCTCTTTAGTGGAACTTTTTCTGGTAGAATCCCATCACACCACCATACTGATAGTTCTGTTTTGTCTGGTTTATTGGTGAATTTACATAGAGATGAATGAATTGTTTTTACCAGAAGCTATGCATGCCGAAATGAGTTCGAAATCTTCCATAATGTATTGTTTGGTACAGCAGAAAGAAAATATTTCTACTTATGTTAGATTTTTTTTTCTTTTATGGTTAGATTTTTAAATTTTTTTGAACTATCTCTTAATCTGCAAATTATTCTTACTTCGTATAAGCATTAGCTTATCCTCTACTAAATGCTGTATTTGCCTCATTTGGAATGCTAAAGTTACTTCTAATTTATTTTAAATATAACTTTTCGAACCACAGTCAAAATTTATTTTATGAAAGATAATATTTTCTAGCAATTCCAGAAAAATTTCAATTGTGATTTTTGATGGATACACCAAAAAAAAAAAAATTAGGCAGCACAATGTCCACAAATTATTAAATATGATTAGAAAAAAAAGACTGAAATAATAATACATATGTCATCAATGTTCTATATTAGACCCTAGGGAGCACCTGACACCTATAGTCTCATTTAATCCTCATCACAGCATCATGAGATAGAGTCTATTGTTATTATCCCATGTTATCAATAAACGTTCTTTAAAAATTTGAGTTTATTTTGAAGAAAAATATATTTATATAAAAATTACATTTTTATATAAAAGGAAAATCAAACAATTCATAAAAGTGCAAAACAGAAAGCAAAATATCTCCAAAATCTCACCACACAGGGGAAAAAAGAGTTTTTCATGTATTCTGGAAAATATTCTAGATGCATCTTTTTGTGTGTATACAAACAGAAGGGTATTCTAAATATTATAGCCACCTTGATTGATAGATGATCAATAAAATGATAGATGAATTGATAATATAGATTAATATGGAGAGTGGTAATAAATAACAGATAGAAATCTAGCTAATAGTTTGAAAAATAACATATTTTTCTATATACATAATCAACCAAAGAAAATGGTATATGATAGAGATGATGAGATTAGGATGCCTGACAAATGAAAAGAAAAAGAAAGAGTTACTATTCAGTACCTGATATTCAAAACAGGAATTTAAGAAGACAGTAGGCTTGAAAGTCATACATCATGAAAGGAAAGAAGAGCATTTTATATATTCCCTTCTCTCTCCTTTAGCATATGGGCTCACAGAGTTTTTAAAATGTGATTTTCACATAGGAATAAGTTACAGATGATCATTTTGCCAACTCCAGCGGTCAATTCTTTGTCATCCTCTGACATGAGGTTAAAGGATACTTAGCTACTTCGCAAGTTTATAATTATAATTACCTCACAGAGTTCTTTTTTTAATTTTTTATTATGTATATTTTACCCCACGTTTTTATATAACCACATTGTTTAATAAAGTTTTTGTTTATATTATTAAGACAGGCATTAGTACTTTTTGGTAACTAGTACTCTTTGGTAACTAGATACCAAAGTACACAACACTAATAGTAATTTAATAATGATTGCTTGATTATTAATGCTTTGGGTCAATATAGAATTTGTGATAAATTTTAAATAAATTTTATAAATGCTTTTTCATAACAAATTTTTTAAAAGTTAAATTCCCATCTAATGAATGACAACCATCAAGTCACAAAGAGTGAGAGTGGCTTTCCTCAGGTCTTACTGCTGCTATTGCTGGTTGTTAGTTAAGAACAATTTAGATCAGTTCTCCAAGTCCCCAGCCTAGGCTTACTTCTATTAAACATCTCTTTGAAGTTGTCTCTAGATAAGTTTCTTTGTTTTATGCCCAAGGTGAAAAATATTGCTTATGCAATCACTGCATGACAAGACCTATCAGAGCTAGTCTATTCCTTCCAGTTGTCTAGGTAGATTAATCAGTAAATACACAGAATGAATGTGTGTATGATCAACAATTCCAAACTAGATTCTAAACCATTTGTACCTTGTTCCTCCTTGTAATATTTTTCATTGGTAAACCTTGTTCATTTTTTAATTTTCTTCTGTCCAGGCTCCTACTTTATAATTAAAACAAGGGTGTTGATCCTAATGCTTCTATTATTTTAGTGTGTCTAGAATATTAAAGGAAAAATCAAGGAAATGGAAGAAGCTCATAATATTAAATTAAAAATTCACACTCAAAAATATAAAAATATGTAAAACAAAAACACTTTATAACATCTTAGGACTTAAGTTCAAACCACTGCAAGCTTTCATTTATAGATTCTGTCCATAGCTCAACATTTTTATTCTTAAATTTAATATAACTTATCAGGTATTAAGAATCAGAATCAATGGAAAATAAAATACAAATTCAGAATCTCAAAGAAAAACTGACAGACTTTTTCTCATAACAACATATAATACCTGAAATATTTCCTGCCCAACAAACAACTATGAAACAATAGAAGAGACTGAAAGGAGGGAAAATGTTAGGGTCAAACTAATGAATGAGAAATGGAAAAATCTATTATAATTGTAGTGTGTGCTCCTTCATCATTGTAGCACATTAGAAACTTTAAAACAGTGCTCAGGCTAGTTTTATATACACTACTCTAGATCCTGCTTCATGTTTTGTTGTATTTGAAAAGATTTTTCTACTTTAAACCTCTAAATATCAGGCTGAGGAAGCCTGACTTAAGAGCACTTATTAGAGCATTTCATGCCTATTTTATTACATTTAAACTACCTTGAAATCATTGGAGTGTCTCAGCTAGGTTTCCCTTGAACTTCTTACATTACAAAGGCACATAGAGGTCTTTCTCAACGGCAGTATCTTTTTCAAAAGTACCATCTCATATCAGCTTATTAGCTACGATGGCCACTTCAATTGGTTGGCAATATAAGGGGAATAGAGGTCTCAAGTATACTAAAAAGTTTTGATGACTTATTAATTCTATGATATGGCTTTTGTAGTGCTTTGTTTTTTCAACCTTTCTCTTGGTCTTTTATTCTCAGAATCTAAAAAGGCTTTGGCCTAATATCTAAAACTCTCCAGCATTATTTAGATTTCCTTTTGTGAAAACTGTTAGAAGAGATAGCCTCTCACAGAGTGATAATGGGTAACTGCTCTTCCACTCTAAGCTCTTCTGTTGTGGGATACTATAGCATTTAGCATCTTTACTTCGACTTTACTCAAGCTACTCAAAATAATGGCACATTTGTACTTCCACCACCACTCTAAAAACGTTAGAGGCTACATTGCCACATAAAATTTCTGGTTTAAGTGATAGTATGAAGCTTAAAGATTCGTCTCTGAATTTTTTAATACTTTCCTATTGCTTCATAGCTTAACATATCCAAAAGTCATCTGTTCAGCTACTATTGTGGCAAAAACTATCTTTATAACAAAAATATTTATACATTTCTACATGTCAGAAAATTTAAAACTAGAGGTGATTGTTTATATCAAGTCCAGTTTTACATAGATAAGGAAGCAGATCATTCTGATAATTTTAGTCTTAACATCTATCTGCTGGAGTTGCCCTACAGCACCCTGACCTCAAAAGGTAAAAACTGAATCTCATCTTTTCCCACAGGAGTTACTCAGAGTCCAGTAAGTAAATCAAAAATTATACTAGGTACTTCAACAGAAAAAAATTTAATATAAATAAATGAGTTGAATAAGTGTTGGATGGTAAACCAGAAATGATAGCTAAAGTTAACAGCTTCCTGGGAAGAACCAAGGGAACAGGCTTGAGTTGAACCAAGTTCACAGAATTTAGCAGTTTAGAAGAAATCACGTGGACTCAGATGTATGAAGAGAGATACTGCTCTACTAGAGTTGGTATACTGCGAGCAGATGGGAAGCAGGCGGAGGGAGGAGCACTCTGAGGAGGGGCACTTCTAGGCTGATGTTGGTCTCTGAGGAGTGAGACGTTATGATGAAGCTGGTTCTTGGAATGCAGAAGAAAAAAAATAAAGATGCCAGTATCAGAGTGAATGGATTTCACTGGAGAGACACTGATAGTAACAAGTACATAGGAAGGCTCAGATCCTATATCCTGCCTTCCATGTTCCTTCCAGTTCCACCACTGGCAAGACCCAAAACTTAGCAGAAAGGCAGCTGGCAAAGAAAAAAAGTTGTTTTCAAAGTCCTAGTCCCAGCCTCACAAAGTATAGAAAGGTAGACTTTGAGCTGAGATAATAACTCTTCTCAACTCATCCACAGTTGTCGTTTCTACTCATCTTTCAGGTCTTGGCTAGGATATCCTTCCCTGATCTCAGAGATAGAGCTCAGTAAGTTCTCCCTTCTTTTGCTTTTGTGTGTTTTGATTAGGGGTAAAGGGCATAATCATGAGAACCTCTCTCTCTCTCTCTCTCTCTCTCACACACACACACACACACACACACACACACACACACAATAGATGAACAATAAACTTAGGAGAAGGATGTTCAAACTCGGCATTTATAAGAATTGAATATACACCAATAAAGTAAGAAAGTATTTTCCACCCATCAGACTGCAAAACAATAAAAGGATTAGTAATGTTATCTGTGGTCAAGGATTTTGTAAAAACCAGTTGCTCGAATGTAAACCAGTGGTTTGTCATATTATGGTAATCTGTTCTCTGAAACTCCCCATAAGAACATGAACCTCTAAAAGTTC
Organism: Rousettus aegyptiacus; assembly: GCF_014176215.1. Lineage (NCBI taxonomy): Eukaryota > Metazoa > Chordata > Mammalia > Chiroptera > Pteropodidae > Rousettus > Rousettus aegyptiacus. Next base: position 84,933,187 of record NW_023416311.1, on the reverse strand, counting down.
ATTGTAAAGATGCTGCTGAGTTAAAGAAGGAAGGCAGCTCTGGACTTCCTGAGCTCAGAGGGTGAGTGGAGGAGACAGGAGAATCCCAGGTTCTCGGATTTCATTCTAGGAGTCTGGGAACCACACCACTCCGATGAATGTTCCCACTCTTTATATGCATATAAATCTCTCCATAAAGAGATTTAAAGTTTTATTAGTTTTTTTGAATATAGCAATGTATAAAGAAGAAAAAACCTATAATTTTACCATCTATATAATCTCCATTGACATTTTTTAATAAGTAACATACGTGCATAGTTAGAGAGAAAAAAAAAAGCTGTTCAGGAAAGCACAAAATAGGAACATGAAAAATTTCCTCTTTCCACTCTAGTCCCTGTAAAGGTAAGAATTTTATGATTTTAAAGATTTCAAATGTAGGCTTACTCCAGGCATAAAAATATAGCTGCTATGTTATAGTTTAAACTTCTAATTTTCAGTCTAAATTACATTAAATTGTATTCCTGGACACTATACATCCTTTAAAACCATCATATTAATATTGCATCATGATATGGTAGCATAATGAAACTGGACTCTAATAATATATAGTTTAATTCTCTTATTGTGGAGATGAAGAGAGTATGCAACCAGCCTCAGCCCCAAAGTTCAGTGGTTAATGGAGCCACTGATACAATTTAAGGTCCTTCCTTTCCCATACTTAATGAACACTCTATTCGCAAATTCGAAAAAACAAATATAGAGAAATTAACTAAAAATGTATGTCTTAAACTTAAGGACTAGCCATCTATGATTATTTTGCTTCTGTGGAGTGCAAATTTTTAGATAAAAGATAATACTTCTTAATATTTGTGCTGCACTAATGTTAGACCTATTCAGGCAAAAAACACCACACTTCACCAGGTGTTTCGCATGAGTCTGACAACTGTTTTTAAAACATTGCTAACCCTTTAAGCTTATATCCTAACATAACTTGCGTTCGTGTACCTCATTACAAATAGAAACAGAAATATTCTCTAAATATTAGAATTTCCTCAGCAATATCTCAGCCTCCCATGTTCAGGACTGTTAATGAAAAGAGATAACAGTTCTTTTGTATTAGCAATGTTAGAGCTGAGATGCAAATGCTGTGTTCTTCAGATTTCTTTGCCATCATCAAGAGTATCATTATCCTGACAGAGTGAGGGACTTGGGGGATGGTGTTGCAAGATCGAAAAAGACAACACACTGCTCCAGCAAATTTTTAAGAATACTAAGTGGAAAACAAATGCAAATACTCTCTAAAATGCATCTGTGTTTATGAGAGGTAAAAATTAAAATTAATTACTAAACATATCCAGAATAATTAATAAATTTAATCTGTGTTCTTTTGGGGTTAATATTATGATAAAGAAACAGGATTTATTAGGTATTTCACAAGAGAAAAAATGCAAATGATCCATTAAAATAGATTACCTAATAATCAGATATGTAAAATGAATAATAATAATAATAATATCTAATGTGTTCAAAAGTGGGAAAATGTAAACTTCTATACATTGTTGCTAGAGGTGTAAATTGGCTCAATTTTCTGGAAGGCAATTTGGCTTGTCTATTAACATTTTAAATGTGTATGCCCTTTGATCCATCAAGTCCAATACTAAAATATAGCCCAAGGAATTAATTGAAAATTGCACAAAAAAATCTGAGTGAAAGGATGTTTATTACATTGCTTATAACCACAAACAGCCGGATGATGTCCTAAATGTCTATCAATCCAATATTGGTCATTTTTTAATGAATATACAGCCATTAACGAGAATGAGGTAGACCCATTTGCATTGACAAAGAAAGATGTTAATAATATATAATTAATTAAAAGGAAAGAAAATAGGGAATGGGCTGCAAAAATATTTTTTAAATGGTTTTGTGTGTGGATATCTGCATATAGATATATAGATACAGATGTATAGTATATAGATATATGCAGTTTGACATAGAATACTTTTAGGTACTGCTTTATACACTTTGTATTGTTAAATTATTTTACAATGAGCTTTTATTATATTCATAACCAGCAAAAAAAAAAATCAAGATATTCTAATTTGGGCAGGACAAAAGACCATGCACATAACTGTCAATTTTTTGAAATTGGGTAGTGTGAGTCATAGAGTCATTCCATAAAATACTGAGAGTTTTTCTTTCTTTTTCTCCTATATAATTATGTTAGTATTAAGTTTCGTAAGCTGTTATTGACAGAATATAGGCACAATAAGAATGCCCTGATTATGTAAGTCTAGGAACTCTCTAGTTCAATGTTAATGTTTTTCTTTCATTTGATAATCTGATATACATGCCACAGTGACATAGGGTGAGGTTATTTCCTGGTAACAATAGCTAGTACTTAGGGAAACTTACCAGATGACAGGTACTGGTTTGGTACTGGTCTAAGTGCTTTAAGTGTATCAACGCACTTAATCCTCACTATAACTCTGAATAATAATAAGGACTAATGTTATCTTTCTTTTACAAGTAAAGAATGTGAGGTATCAAAAGTTTAAGTACTTGGCCCAATATTGCAGAGCTAGTAAGGAGAAGAATTTAGTAAGAAGTAATCAGATACCTGAGCCTGACACCTAGTACTTTTCTTTCTGTAAGACTTGAGATCCCTTGCTTGATTTATGCTTTCACTAGGAAAAAGATGTTACTTTTGTATATCTATTTTCTGGAAATTATATAAATCAAGAGGCTTCTGAGAATCTTCTTTTTTATTCCCATTTATCTAAAAACCAGCATGAGAGCTAAATGCTGCACATTTAGACTAAATCGAGCTCTACAGCAGAAGACAAGCCTGGAAGAAGCTCACGTTCCAGTAATGGAGGTGAAATGCTTGGGCGCTGCAATGCAGTTTAGAGGATGGAGAGAGCCTCATAGTGCAGGATGAGGGCTGAGGGGAGATTGGGTGGAGATGGGAGGAGCTGGGTTGGGGAGGGAGATGTTAAGAAATTAATGATGAGGATCCACTAGAGAGGATGAATGAAGGCTTCAAGAAGGAGACAAAAACACCAGAGATATCTCCTGAAGGACTGGTACTATTTATAAGTTTTATTGTTCTATTTATGAATATTAAAAAAAATATCACATATACTCATTGTAAAAATCTTAGAAAGTACAGAAAATCATTTAAAAATGACAATAAAAATCACCACACTCAGAAAGAGTCACATTTTGGGGTATTATGGGCTAGGTATGATTTCAACAGGTGATAGTCAGAGTAGAGCCAATTTTGGAAGAACAAAGACAGAAAGGTGTAAAAGACAGGATATAGTCACGTACTATTTAAATAACTGCAACAAAAGGAAGTGGAAGGCAAATCTGGAAGAGTAGAAGTTATGATCATAGAAGGCTTTAAATGTGAGTGTGAGGGTAAGAAGTGGGGAGCTAGTGAAGGTTTTAGTGCAAAGAAAGGATGTATTTGAAGCCATGCTTAAGAAAAATTAACCTAGTGGTTAATCAGAAGAAAACTGGAGAAGGAAATGACAAGAGATGAGAGCACATATAAATGTATTGCTGAAATATGGAGGGAGAGGAGGAGATATGTGTGTAATCCCGAACTAAAAAGAAAATACTAAATAGAAAAGGGAAAATACAGGATCCATAATTATAAAGATAATAAAGTCCTGCCTAAAGTGACAATATCTTTCTGTATGTAGTTTTTATTATCCTTCGTGCTATTTTCCTTGTTTGGGGAGAGCTAGAATGTTGTAAGGCTGAAAAACATCGATTTTGACAATTTTATAAGAGTGGTTAGCTTCTTAATTATCAAGTAGATTGTTCTGCTTTTGGACCAAAATACATAAGACAAATAAGAATCAGTTATGTTTACAAACTCAAAGGCCACATTACAAAAAGATCAAGTATTCACAAGGATTTGAACAAAAGCCCTCGTAAATTTAAATTTTTGCCAAAAAGTGGGTTATAAGGATTTATCGAATGTAAATCTTTTTTTACTTTAATTATTATATTAATAACAGTTTATATTTCCTATAAATTATGACACAAATAATAGACAATTTAGCAAGTCATTTCTATTTAAACTTAATTAAGGGGGAAATGATATCAAAAGTTTAAAACTGTACTTACATACATTTAATAAAATGTCTTAGCTTACTTTGCACTTTTAGGTGTTGTCTGTCATCTTTTCCATGACTTCAGTGGTAGGTGACATTCTAATTCCTGTTGAAGATAAAAGAAACATTTAAGAGCAGTTAGAAGACTTATTTGGGCAGGAACACTATCTTCTTTTCCCAGATCTGACACCAGGAAATATATGACCTCACGCTTCATTTTTCTACTTTCTGATGCAGAAATCAAAGCTGAAGAAATTGCAAAAGTTGAAAAAGTCATAGAAATTGAAGAACTGAAGTTCCCATCGGTATGTATGTTTATATATACACTAGACATTCCTTCAGTATATATTAAATATAAACATATGTAGAAAATATAACCTACATTTTGCATGATATATTTGCACCAGACATTGTAGGCATGCTTTCACATCTCTTTTCATTCCTTATACCACTGCCCCTGATGCCTTAGTCAATGACTGGTAGGTGAAGAGTAGGAAAACCCAGCTTCCTTCCTTGGATGGAGACAACTCTGAGGTCCAACTTGTATTTCAGAGCTCTCCTTGACCCTACATAGGATTTTACCTGACATGCCACTCCTCTCAGCTTCTCTTTTCTTCAATGTCCTGTGTCCCATGGCTCCTTACTACCTTCTTCTGAGAGCATTAATACTCTTGTATATGAAATATCTTCTCAGAGTATTATTCTGGGGAACCCAACCTAAGATACTATAACCTAAAAAACAAATGTGAGCTGGTGTTTATTATAAACATTCTCATTTTCTTTCAAGAACCCCAGCTATGGGTATGATAAGAGCAACTAGACTGTTGCAGAAACAAGATCAGCAAGAAACCAAGCAACACTCAGAGAATTGGAGAACTCAGTTTTATTATGCTGGCAGTGCCAGAGGAGCTAGTGCTCTGAAGATCTGAGCCCCAAGCTCAGGGATAACCTTATTTTTATAGGGCTTAACAAGCAAAGGCAATACATCTGTTCTTAACAAGCAAAGGCAATACATCTGTTATCTAGACAAAACAATCAAAAGGAAGGATGAGTTTTTAGTTGATTTTGAGGTCACTCTGCCCTTCAGCCTATGCAGCAAGCATGTCTACAGAAGCAGAACAAAGAGATGATTACAAGGTTAGCCATTTGAGTGGAAAGTTCCTCTTCAAGGCCACTATAGAAATGCATGAAAAAACCATAGATTCAGTAAGAGCTTTTAAATGCGCTTTTCCAAAAATATTGTCATGTAAAACATAAAAGGAGAAAAACTAATGTGATTCATCCTTTTCGTAACAGTAACAGCTGCCATTTATTGACTTCCTACTCATGATTCTCATTGTTCCAGCATCTTTACATATCTTATGTCATTTAGTCCTCAAACAATTTTGAGATGAAGGCATTTTCTTTCTTTTTCAGATCATTTGAGTATAGCTCTACGATAACATTTTAGCAAACAGCTAACCCAGGATTCAAACCCAGATCTAATCTGGCACTCATATTCATATATTTCTACTTCACTTCATCACATTCCTCTGTAAAAGCACCTTAGGATAGAGTAGGTGCCTATGATCTTTGACTTATATCTTTAATACTATTGGTTTTCCTCTGACATTGACAGGAAATTATGAGGTAGTATTTATTTACTGACTTTCATCGAAGAACATACTCTTTGCAAGCATAAACCAAAATATTCAAAGGGTTAAAAAGAAAGATTTCTCAAATCTTGGGCTTGAAGAATGCCAAGACTTTTCTGGTTCTGGCTATGTCATGGGGTCATCAACAATCTGCTTGACCAGCTAGTGCAGAAAAGACAGAAGCGAACCATCATGCCGAGTCTAGACAGGGTTATTACGTTTAATACCCATGGCTCACGACTTAGATTGTTTAGTTAATAACTCTGGCCAATCATTTTTCTGTGGTGGTCACTTCTGGCTTCTGAAGGCTGATCAACTTATTAGATTCCTATTATAGCATACTGTCATGAGGCACGTTCAGTTTAATGTTGGATCTTTTTATCTGTAACAACTGAGAGGAAAATCAAGAATGTCCACACTAGTGTGGCACAAGAAGCTGGAGCCAATTTGCTCTTTGTGGTCAGACACAACATATAATTCATATCAATCTTTGACACTGAAAGCAATATAACTCAAGTGGTTGGCATTGTATGTGTCTGGCCTTACAAAATAGAAATACCATCTTTGCATCCTGTGAGCTCTTCCTTTAACCCTGTGGAGGCAAATGCTTTTCACTCATGGAATAGTTCTACACTTGGTGTACTTGAGGATTTTCTGTGTTTCACCTTAGTAACTATTTGGGTGAAGAGACTCATTTTAAGAATTAGATGCTAATGAAGTTGATTGAAAGAAAGTCTTATTGAGGATATGAAAGCTGAATTTTACTTCCCTACTTGTAGATTAATTTGGAATCAGAAGTGATTCATTTTTAACTGTCTTTGTAAACAAAGAGAACAAAAGACTTAGACAATTCTCAGGCCAGGACCTAAGAGATCTAGTTATTGTACTAGGATACAATTAATTTGATCCATAGTATGGGATGAATTGTGCTGAATTAATTTTTTTAAAGTCTTTAATTATGAATTAATTTTTTAAAAGTCTTTAATTAAAAACTTTCTAGCACTTGCACTAGTCTTTATAACAGAGAGAGAGAGAGAGAGAGAGAGAGAGAGAGAGAGAGAGAGAGAGAGAGAGAGGGAGAGAGAGAGAACCTTGTACTCCTAGCCAAGATTTTCCATCCTTTCACAAACTCGGATATAGTTTGTCAGTCTGAAAGAGCAATTATTGTTCTTATACAAAATCTGTGCACATAAGCAGGTAAGTGCTTAATAGTTACCATATTTTCCTACCTGCCTGCTGTATTTTAAACATATAGATTACTAAAATAGAAAGTGTTCAAGAACGCATTCTGTTTAAAAAGTGCTTCACATAACCCAGATTCCTTTTCTTTGTTCTTAGTGCATTTTCTAGAGTCTAGGTTGACATGCTAACTTTATCTTACAGCCACTGGAAAATCAGTAGCTGAATATCCAAATGGCAGTCACAGTACTACAGCTTTGTTAGTGATAATGGTACCAGTGTATTCTGACAAACTGTTTTTCATTCTCTATAAATGAAGGAATAAAAGAGTACATCGCCAGTTTATTGACTAGTGGGGCAGAATATTGTACCCCTTGTGTACATACCATCTTTTCCATCATTGAAAATCAAATGACATTTATATGCAATGTTTGTAAGCTAGGGTGGACAAAGCCGCTGGGAGAGATGAGGAAGTTCTAGCAATTGAAAATGAGAGAATGTTAACTAACCAGTGTTCATCTCCTTCCCTTATCTACTTTTCAATGTTGCTACCCTGATTACTATGCTCTTGTCATGACCATTAAATTCTCACCAAGCTCATAAACTTGCCTTGACTTTTCCTCACTTTATCTACTATACTTTTATGACAAAATCCACAAATTTAACAAAATATTTTAATATAGTTTATATGGTCTTGTTTAGGTATTTGATGATCAAAATGCCAACCTGTGTGTGTGTGTGTGTGTGTGTGTCTGGTTTCATTTGGGCCTTTTCTCTCTTTTAGCTCATCTCTTTGAAAATTTCTTATTTCAACATTAATTTTAAAATACATTTTTTAATTTACACTTTTATCTTGTGCTTTTCACTAGTTCTATAGGAAAGGAATTAAAACAAAAGGTTAGCTACATCAAAATACATAAAGACTGAGCAAGCCATAGTCCTTCTGTTAATGAAAATGTTGTAATCAACAGAAATGTTACATGGAACTAATGTTTCCATTTCTTTACATTTATGGAAAGGTTCAAGACAACAGCTTTTTCATTATAAATTTTAAGTTGCAAGCGAACAGATTAAAAAAGGCGGGGAGACCATTACTGTCTGGGAGAATTCATGTTTCTCATGTAGGGATGAAATAAGAACTACATCCTGAGTTTTCTTGGAAAGAAGCCACTTATATTCCCTAGGGGTCTGGTGGGGTTTCCTGAGCTTTTTCCTGGCAATAGTCAAGTGTTGTTCATGGGACCATGCCAAAACGCCATGGGGTTGAGAAACTCTCATTTAGATGGCTGGCTGTCTGGCTCTCTCCTTGGTGCTGGCTGCCTCCAAGACACTTGCTTCTCCGGGATTTGTTTTAGCAAGCCAGGATGAAAAGGGGCAACCCCACATAGTGTTTGATGGATTTATGTCCCCAAACGATTCTTAGCTTTGTTACTTCAACTCGACCCACCTCCTCATGAAAATTTCTTAAATTGCTGAAGCCTTGAGGCACCTAAATTTTATCTTTCCCTTGGCACATAGGTTTTGCATGGCTCTGGAGTTCAGGTTTGGTTTCTACTGAGTTTGTAAGCCATTTTTGATTAGGGATTTGCAAATTTTCTTATACCTACAGCACTTAGTATATAGTAGGTCTTCAAAAAATATTTGATGTTAACAGTGTTTCCCTTTCTTCCTCCCAGAAAGCAACATATACAATTTTTAAATTATAAGATTCTGTCATATGTAAAAATGTTTGAGATCATAGGTTCAGGTGTGTGGCACACAATCCATAAGTACATTATTTTTATCTTTTCCTTCTTTTTTCAATAATCACACAAAACCTCCTATGTTTTTCGATCTCCCTGTCTCTCTTTCTCTGTCTCTGTCTTTCTCAGACACAACTTACACACACATACACCAATACAAGCTTCCCAGTTTCACACACACACACTCACACACTCATACACACTCATCTTTCAACAGAATCCTAAGAGTAGAGGTTAAAAATGTAGAATCTGAAGCTAACCTGCCTCAGTTCCTATACCAGTTCCCGTAATTAATAGCTCTGTACCAGTATGCAATTTTGTTATTATCTCTGTGCCTTGGTTTCCTCATCTATAAAATGGGAATAATAATAGATCTTAACTTCATAGTTTGTTGAGTCAATCAGATAAAATATTTAAATAAATTTCTGGCTCATAATAAGTAGTACGTTACTGTCGTTCACTATTATTATTTTGAAGAGGTTTAGCTAAGATGTTGCATTTCCCTGTCTGGGTCATCAAATCAGATTAGATTCCCCAAATGTTCAGTCTCAACTTAAAGAAGTAAGTGGCAGTGATAGTTGAGGCAAACTAGAAAAGCAAATCCTTTTCTTCATCATAAAGAACTAAATCACCAAACCGCACTTCTTTAATGGAGATGTTAGTCATGAAAGAGAACTTGATTTAAGGAAATAAATTTATTTGGGCTGCAGAGAGTTTTACAATTTCTTTACACGATTTGATTTTATGAAGCTTTGCACAATCATTTCTCATGAAAATTTGTTTGGAACATCTAGTCTGAAGATCTGATGTTGAATACATAAGAATATTAGTGAGTCACAGTAGAATATGTTCAAGGAAAAAGATAATTATTGAGATAGCGTGATGCTGAAATGATGTTCTCTGTTGCTTCATCTTTGTACTATTTCTTGGTTTCCCCATAAAAGGCTTGCTAGTAAGTAAAATGTCTGATCATTAAATGCTCAGTATTTAAAATAGTTTTGAAAGAACCTAAATGATGGCTAAAAGCAAGGTGCCAGGCTAGAAAATCATAGCCAATGAGGCTTTAGGAATTAGCTTCAATGAAGGCAAATTTTTGGCAGTGATAACTCTGCCTTATTTGAAACTTCCCCAAATAATGCCTATCAATGGGGATTTATGTCTCATGTTGTGGAATAAGCCTGGAAGCATGTTTCCCAAGATTATCTAATAATTAATATCACTTCTAATTCTGCAGGCTGTTTCACATGATATTTGGATAACTCTGAAGCTGATGAGGTGAACCTGGTTAGAGTGTCTGCAGCATTTGTCCAGGAAGGATGTGTACTGGACAACTCCAGCTTTATGGGTGTAAAGGTCAGTCTGGAAGTAGGTTATGTTTATATGAAGCCTCACTTAGAAGCCATTCCAGTTATTTACGGCTAAATTACGAACCATTCAAAAACTTTGTGGCTTAAAGCAACAATAATCATTTATTTTGCTTGTCAATCTGCAATTAGGGTAGGACTTGGCAGAATAGCCCATCTCTTCCCTGCGAGCATCAGCTGAAAGGGCTTGACTGGGATTGGAGGATGCATTTCTAAAATGGCTCACACACATGGTTGCCAAGAGGCAGTTGGCTGTCAGTGGGAACTCAGCTAGAGCTTTAAGCTGGAAGTTTTCCTCATATCATTGGCAGCTGAGCTCTTAAGAATGCATGTTCAATAGACCCAGTCAGAGGTGCAAGGCATCTTATGATCTTGCCTTGGAAGTCTCAGTCATATTATACTAGCAACTAAGAAAGTCATTAAGACCAGCCCGCATTCAAAAGGATGTACACAAGCATACAAAGGCATATACACATGCTTATATATCCTTATGTGTATATATATATGTGTGTATATATATGCACATAATATGTGTATATATATAAGTATATATACACATATTATCTATTTATGAGTATGATTGTTATGTATATATAAACAAGTTAATATACTTCGCTATTATTATTTTGAACAAACCATTACCTATGAGATCAAATAAGAATAAATAAGAATAAAAAATTAAAAATAATTTTCACTTACGTGTATTTATCCCTTCTTTGATGCCTTTCTCTTCTTTTTGTATATCTGAATTTCTGACGTATGTTTTTTTCTCTCCGAAGAACTTCTTTTAATGTTTCTTGCAAAACCAGTCTAATGGCAATAAATTTGCTCAATTTGTGTTTGTTTGAGAAAGTCTTTATTTTTCCTCCACTTTTGAAGGATAATTTCATGGGGTACAGAGTTTAATGTCAGTGGTTTTTTATTTGAGCACTTTAAATAATCTCATTTTATTCTCTTCTTGCTTGCATTGCTCCTTCTAATTCTTATTCTTTGACTTTCTATGAGTAAAATGTATTTTCTCCTCTGGCTTCTTTCAGGAATTTTTTTATATTTCATTTTATGAAGTTTGAAGATAGTATGTACTGATGTAGTTTTTTTCTGTTTCGTTTTGTCTTGTTTTGTGTTTTTGAAATTTATCCTGCTTGGTATCCTCTGAGCTTTCTGGATCTACTGCTTGGTATCTGGAGTTAATTTGGGGGAATTCTCAGTCATCGCAGTTTCAAATATTACTTCTGTTCCTTTTTCTTTCTTATCCTGGTATTCCTATTATGCATATGTTTTATGCTCATTGTGATTTTCTTACAGTTCTTGGATGTTATGTTCTTTTTTTCTTCAGTCTTTTTCTCTTTTCTTTCCAGTTTTAGAAGTTTAGATTTTTCCTCAGCCTTGACCGGTCTATTAATAAGTTCATCAAAGATATTCTTCATTTCTGTTACGGTGTTTCTGTTTGTTTGTTTTTTTAACATTTCTTTTTTATTCTTTCTTGGGATTTCCATCTCTTTGCTTTCATTAGCAACACGTTCTTGTATGTTGTCTACTTTTTTTCATGAAAACCTATGAATCGTAGTCTTTTTTGATACTCTTAGTCTGATAATTCCAACATTTCTGCCATATCAGACTCTTATCTGATACTTGTTTAGTCTCTTCAAACTACAGTTTTTACCTTTTAATGTGCCTTGCAATTTTTTGTTGGAAGGTGGACATGATGTACTGGGTAACAGGAACTGTAGTAAATAGACCTTTAGTAATGTAATGTCCTGGTAAGGTGTGCTGGGAAGGGGAAGCATTTTTAGTCCCATATTTAGGTCTTAGTCTTTCCTTGATTGAGCCTGTGTCCCTGGGTTGTGAACTTCACTTCATGTTTTTTTTCTCTCTCTGAGGTGGAATGGTATGGCTAGAGGGACCTGGAAGTTGGTTCTTTTCCTTTCCCTTGGTTTCTGCTCCTGGGTTTCTGCTCAGGTAAGTTGTGATTCCTTGTGTTTTCCTGCTGATGTCTCTCCAGTTTGGGGGATAGCAGTTTGCCCTGTGACTTCTTTTTTTAGTAAATCTAAAAAGAGTTGTTGATTTTCAGTTGTCAGCCTTTTTCTTGCTGTTAAGATGGAGTAGATACTTCTAAGTTCCTTTCATGCTGACAGGAAATCAGAAGTCCCAATTCATTACATATTTAATGGTTAATATCTAAATTCCAACAAAAGAATTCAACACTTAGATTTTTTTTTTTGGTTATAGTTATTAAAATAGAAATTTTAGTAACTTCTGCTTTAATTACATTAGTTTAATGAATATTTGAAGAACATATTGAGGGAAGTTTGTGCCATATTTTCACCTAGTGAGAATATATTGCTATATCATAAAAGTAGACATTCAATTAGAAAAGAATATAAAGCAAATTATGATTTCTGTACTAACTACTGTTGGACGTTCATTTATTTTATTTCATATAGCTAATATTTGAGTCTTTCTTCATGATTTTCATGTATGTGAAGAAAGTACTATTGATGCCTTAACTCTAACATGAAGATTATCCACATGGGTGCTTGTATTTTTAACCAATGGGAAAGAAATGTGCTATCTTTCAGGGCAAATCTGTCTTTTTTGTTGCAGTCATTGTGACTGGTATCGAATCTTTGGGAGCAGGCAGCATGTGGCACAGCTTGACCTTTTGGATCAGGCAGATTAAGAACATTATATTTTCTACCCAGTCAATGCAGGGCCCATAGTTAATGATTACTTAGAGCATAAATCCCACAGCTGATTTCTGTCATTTGGAAATGATCAGAGCCCATGTCCAGCAAAATCTGGCAGTGACATTTTTAACAAGCTCTTTCAATAACAGATGCTTTCAGAAAAGAGAGAGCAAGCTAGGTTTGGGGGTAGAATCATCCTATATTTCAGGTAAAATGTGTTTTGCTTATACTTCAACTATTCACCCTCGTTCTTTCAAAATGATATGTTGATATTGGAAACTTTTTGCATGGTACTACATTACACGTTACTGCTAGGATGGAAAAGCATTGTCTGCTTTCTTATCCCAGTTACACAATTGTGAATTCCATGTCCACAACATTGTCAGATATGCACTGAAATAAATTCAACCACCTCGGGCAATAATTTTTTCCTTAATAATTATCAGGAAACATTTCTTAGGTCACTAAAAAGGGAAATTCGAAATGCACATCTTTATTAAAATAGGAAAATATAAAGGAGTAGAATCAAGATGAGGAGTCATGTAAGTAAGACAGTATAAATTTCCCTCCAGTAGCAGATGTCTGGAGGATATCTCTTCCTCTGTGCACTGATTTGTCCTTGCTTCTGCTTTCTTTCTCTCTCCTTATCTTTCCTTACATTCAAAGTGGATATGCTGGTATGGGGTCGACAACACTGTATATCTACTAGACAAAGGACCTACACCAAGCTGGAGTTAGATTAAGGTTTTTAGCCACAGGGTTCTCCTGATGGCTTTCATCAAGCTCTGATGACTCATGTTACTCCACATTTGAGGTGTGTTCCAAAAATACAATGCATGCAAGTAGATCATGGATCAAAATTGCAAGAGAGCCAGTGTTAGCTTTTGATCCTACTCATTTTTCTTTTTTCTGAACACTTACTTTGCTGCTTTCCAGTCACACAGATTCCTGAGATGAGCCTATTTATATCCAGCCGAATCCACCAACTCCATCTTGATTCTACTTTTAACTAAGTACTCTATACTCCAAAACTAAATCTCGGGTGCTCATCCAACTCACTTGCAATCTAAATTCTTATTATTCTCTGAGCTCTGCTAATGTCAAAAATGTATTTATTTGGATCTATAATCATATTCATAGACATCAAGTTGTGAATGACTGATAGGCAACACTTTCTGAAGTACATACATAATAATGTAAAATGAGTGTCTACTAGCATAAATTATTATTGAATAATAAGTTACTAGATTGGAAGATGAAGAAAGTACATCTATAAGAGATTTGATAATTTTTCTCCCTGTCTTGGTATATGAATTACTTAAGCAACTATATTAAAATGACCCGAAAATATAATGATAGATGATAATGCAAGGCTGATATAGAAACACTGCCATCATTGGCATGTGGCTTCCAACAGAGTCAAGTCAACTGCTCTACTTGCTGTCATCTCTCAGCAAATGGAAAGGAAAAGTAAATATGCAAATTCTTTTTATTTCCATTTCATTGACCAGAACATAGTCAGATGTCCACACAAATTGCAAAGAAGGTCAAGAAACACATTCTCTAGCTAAGAAAAGATGTTCCTAGACAACATTTCCATGCTTTTAAAAGATGTGACCATTATATTAAGAAAAAGAAAGTTGTTAGGATTAGATAAATGCAGGCACTACCACACTATTTTTGTAAAATGGATGGGGAATTTGGTACAATTAGGTGGATTTGATGTTGGTTAAACTGTATTACCCAGAGAGTTTTGATTTCTACATGGATTGTAACCTGATATGGTTATGCCTAGAGGTAAGCCAAGAAATGCTTCACTTGGGCATTATCCCATGAATGACAAAAAAGAAAGGTAGAGAATGTGTTCTCATCAGTTTTGAAGATAACATAAATTATGGGTGGAAAAGCCATTTCACAAGATATCAGGATCTAAATTCCATAAAATACGGTCAGTCTGAAATAGTGAGCTGGAACTTTTAAAATGGAATTAATAAATATTAAATGAAAAGTGACTTTAAGTTCAAAACAATTGTACAAGCATGGAATGACATAGAAGTTCATGTACTAAGAATAGACCAGTTCTCTTAAGCATAATCCAATAAACATTGGTATTGAGACATAGTGACCCCAAGAGTTAAATCCATTTTTTTAAAAGGCAAGTAATGAGTGTAATGAATCCTGCATTAAACATAACACATCTGTATCATTGTTGTTAAAATAAAGGCCACATTTGAATGGAGCATCAACAACATGGCACATGTATATGTAATGACAATTATTTCATATTTGGAATGATTAAAAGAACTACAGATATTTTCCTTGAAGAAGACAAAGTATATGAGAGGCAATGAATGATAATAATCTTTAAGTATTTCAAGAGCTTCCAACAGAGTAAATACTTCTCTAGAGCCAAACTGGAACATTGGGTTATACAGAGATAGATTTTTAACTCACAGTAGGAAAGCTATTCCCAATAATAAAACTTAAGAATGGTATACCTTCTGAGAGAGTAATGTTTGTAATCTATATTCTTTCATAACCTCTAAGGTAGCCTTCAAATCAGAGATTCTATAATACCATTAAATATTTTTGAGGAAAGCGATTTTTTCAACTCCACAGAGGCATGGATATACAGGCATATACACAAATATGCACACAAATAGTCCATCAGAACTAAAATAAATAGCAATCATATTGGTTGACTATTCCAACCAATTTTTTACTTTTGCCATGAGTTTCCCTTTAGGGTTTAGTTAAAACATAATCATTGCTGTTGGAATATGGATCAGCACAGCACAGAATATTCAAAATCTAGATATAGAGAACTTTTCCATTTATGGGGCTTTGGGCATGTTAAGCATTTAACAATGCTTAGCTGACTTAAATTTATGTAGCATTAGGAGTATGCAGCGTTTTGAAAACTAAAGTAACTACTATAAATTATTAGGAAGCCAGAGTGCATTCTTCCACTTTAGTTCCAAGACTGTAGATATGATCACATGACTCTTATTTAATCATTGGAATGTGGCAGTATAAACATGTCCTTGAAGTCATATGACTTGAGTCTGTTTAAGTTATTGTCCTTAAATATTTTTAGTCTTGTGGATTTTTCAAATCACTTAGTCTCTTATCCTTGATTTCTTCATATTTAAATGACAATAATAACTGCCTTACGGTATTATCCTAGATGTCAAATGAGATAATCATGCAAAATTCTTCATAAATTTTATACCCTTAAGATAATATTAATATTTTTCCTAGAACACTGAAATGTTTTCAAAGACTAAGTTTTCTCTTATTCTCAATTTCTTATTTATCCTTTGGATTATCTGTATCTTCTTGTCAATTCTAGTCTGGCTTTTGCCTGCCATTTGTCATACATACATCTAGGCCATTTTTCCATTCCCATGTTTGTTTCCCTATCTATTCCTATCACTTGCTAATTTCTCAAATTAAAATTGTTAACATTAGCTTAAGGGAAAAAAACATGAGGAGAAAGTGGCTGTAAACTAGCATAGAAACAGAAAGTTAAATATAACTGCTCTTTAAGTTAAGGGAAAAACTGAACAAACTGAAATAGCAGAAAGTTCGTGAGAGCTCAAAAACTTAGAAGGGTTTGGAGGATTCCGAAGATCATAACCCACCTGCTAAATATCTAGAAGAGCCGACAATCCTCCAGTAAGAAAGTCATCGGTCATTGCAATGCTCCACACACTCTTCCTTATATGTCGTCACCTCTTCATCTACCCTGGCTCTGGTAGTTTTTATGCCTGACATCAGATAATCACCTTCAGCTTCTGGGGTATGTCCATGGTGTCTGACTTCTCCACAAAAGGAGACAGAGAGAAAAGTAGAAAGCTGAGGTGAAGAGGGTTGAGTGTTCACTTTTGGTAAGTGGCAGCAGTGGCCATTGCAATGGCTAGGACACCCATGCCAAGAAGCAGTTAGGGTCTAGTAACCAGGTATACGAAGGACTAAGTTTTAACTCTGCAAGAAGTGGAGACTGTTCCTGACAGATGGAGAAGGAAAACCAAGGAGAAAAATATTCATTCCATTCTACCTGAGGTGCAGGTTTAGCCAGTGAGAATGAAAGATCCAAATTGCCTTAATGATGGCTGTTAATGACCTTGCTGGGCTGCTGTGGAGAAGAGGAGGTAACTGAGGAACCTAATGAGCATCTTAGGCATCCTCTCTTTAAAATGAGAATTAAGAAGATTAAAATTTTGAATATCAATTGCTGGCTCAGCAGAACAGGTATTTAAAAGAAAACTCTTCTTCCATAAATAACCTAAAAAATACTTTATGATTTGGAAAGGACAATTGAAAACTGATGTCCACAGCTGACTATATAAAAGCATTGTTTCAGTCTTCTTTAGGTCAGTTGAAGTTTTGGGAGCTTAAGCTATTGCAAATGTAAAATTGTATACAAAATTGACCAACCCTGTAAGCCAGCATATTCTTCATGTAGGATATTATAAAGTTCACAGCCTTTTAAATGCAAATAAAATTTTTCAAAATGTAGATGCATGAATTGAGATTAGCAAAGAAAGGTACTACCTGAAGTATTCTTTAAGCTGCAGAATTTTCTGTGTTCTCAACTCCGTAAGTCATAGTTGAAACATTAGCAAAATTTATATTCCTTGAACCAGAAAGAAAATTCTGAGGCTACGTTTTACATCTTATTTTTATGGGCAGCATTTTATAATTCTTCTCAGAATAGAACTTCAGAAATATCTTAAGCCTCCCTCCCTTGACTTCTCTAGTCAAAGTTAATTATTCATACCTCTGTGTTCCTATGGTTTCTTATACATATGTTAATTATAGCACTTATCGCATTGAATTTAATCATATAAAATTTAAGCATGTGGTTTATCCATTTTAGGTAGTTTTACATATAGAGCATGGGGGAATTCCTTTTCTTGAATGTGACCCATATTCAAATATTCCTTTTATCATTCATTCATTACTCAACAAACTGGGCCAAACATTACTCTAGGCCTTAGGTATGGCTCACAGGTATTTGAGGAACAGGTCTTTGAGAAATTAACATTAAAACTCATCTTTATAATTCAATTTAAAAGGATACATACTATTTTAATAAAACAATCTTTATTCTCTAAAATGCAAAAAGATATCATAGGGAAAGTAGCATTTAAGATGAGTCTGGAGGAAAAATAAAATTTTCCGGTAGAAGGGTTCAAGGAGAGCATGGAGGTATTACAGGCACATTGCAATACAATTATACCACATCAGTTTTATTCACTAGGCTTTGAGTTCTCAGATCCTGAGACGATGTCTTACTGTATTAGTTTCTTAGGGTTACCATAACAAAGTGTTAAAAACTGGGTAGCTTAAAACAACAGAAATTTATTATCTCACAGTTCTGTTGGCTAGGAGCCCAAAATCAAGGTTTAGAGCAGGCCATGCTTTCTACGGAGAGTCTAAGGGAGGATTCTTCCCTGCTTCTAATTTCTAGTAGCCACGGGCATCCTTTGGTTTGTGGCGGTGTAACTATGATCTCTGCCTTCGTCTTCACATGACCATCCTCTCCTTGTTGATGATGTGAGGTCTCTACATCATTTTCCTTTTTTTCATGTTTCTGCCTTCACAAGACATACTTCTCTTCATGTGTGTCTGTGTCTGTATTTACCTATTCTTATGAAGACATCACTCATATTGGATTAGGGTCCACCTTAATGACCACATCTTAGCTTGACTACATCTGCAAAGACCTAATTCCCAAAAAAGGTTACATTCACAAGTGTCCAAGGTTAGAATTTCAACATATATTTTGGGGGGACACAAATCAACCCATAACACTTACATTTATAACCTAAATATCTATCAAAAAAATCTACAAAATTCCAGGTACATGATAGCTAAATAAATGTTCTTCCTATATACTACTGAAATCTTCACACTATCACTTAAATTTGTATGATTTACTCTTGATTCAAGAAAGCTGAGAAATGATTACTATCATCTGAAAATATTCAACCTACTTAAAAGTTGTCGTTCTCATCCTTAGCCATGTCTTTCTTTAATTAAATTATTTCAAATACTTTTTCATATAAATCCTATTTTCTAGCTCTTCAATCATTTACATTACCACCCTTCCTATCCTAATCTTGAACTTTCAAATTATCCTTTCAGAATTATATTTTAGGCTACTTCAGACCCCCAGAAGATTTAATATGCAATATCATTTTTCCTAAAGCTCCATTCTCTTTCCTCTGTAACATATTTTTCCATGTAGTTCTCATGGAGACATTGAATGCTTTATAACAACTTTGGGGTTTGAATTTAAAATTTTCTTTCATGAGGAATTACCAAAAATATGGCCAGAAAGTTCATCTGTGAACTTGATGACTTCTTTTTTGTTTTAACTTCAAAATGAGAAAAAGTCACATTGAAAACTGAAGTTAAATTGGCATGTTTCACCTAACCCCCCAAGGTGAGTTACAGTGCTCTCTCTTGGTTCAGGGCACTTTGCTACCTATGGGTCTTGTTTAACATCAGGAGCAGCTGAATTTCACACCTATATTTGCCACCCTTCTAGATCTTCCCTCCTGAGCTTATTAACACCATCCAGCAGCTACCTTGAAGATATACTGCCAGCAAAAATAAATGTTTTCTGTGAGGAGCAAAAAGGTTTTCTATTCCCATATGTCAGCACTTCAGTTCAGGCCTATTGCCAAAAACTAAAAGCATTTAAACAATAGTTCATTCAGGTGAGAGTTATGAAAATGCTCCTCTTCTAAGATGATTCACCAGATATTATTATTCAAAAGTGAGAAGAAAATTGGTTGATTTTGCATCTAAAAACTATTGGAGCACACTGGAAATGAAGCTAGAGACCTAATTTCTAGTCCAAGTTTCACATGTAACTTGCTACTTGACAATAAATTTTCACATGATCTTTCAATGTCTCCATTTTCTCATAGGTAAAATTAAGAGAGTACCATCTTTTTACCTACTCATTATGAGGCTAAAGAGCTATTGCTGCAGAGTCACTCTAAAATTCTAAATCACTCAGCGTATCTCAAATATTATTTTTATTCCAACTTAAACACTTACAAAATTAAAATCCATAAATCAAGAAAGGTGACAGAGTCATTACTGATGAATAGTTACTCACCTGCATTTTCATTCTGTGTTTGCATCTTAGGAAATTAGCTATTTATGCTTTTTCTGTGTATGGACTTTCCATCCAGAATATAATATAAAAATTTTGTGTTATTATTGCCTCATTTTTTTTCTGATAAATCTTAGAGTACTTTGGAGATACACAACTATTTGCTCCTTGGCTGAGGAATTAATAAACTCAGTACAACACTCACTCCTGGCTTGAGACTTACATCTTGAAATGAAAATGTAACATTGCGTATAGAATCCAAACACACATGGGACCGGTTATGATCATAATAAAGAAAAGGAAAAATGGCTTTACCTCTGAATCCTGGGTTAGTACCAAATCATCAATAAAGCTGATGAAGTTCACCTGATTTGAGTAAACATTTTGACACAGTTTTGACAGGCATAGATCAAGTATACTTCAACAAAATATGAATACTGAGATCGTGCATAATTTTTATTTTATTATTATTTTAGCTTTTCTGCATCTCTTAAATTTTGTTAATAATACACATTATTTTTCTGTGAACTTTAAGTAAGTAAGTAAGTAAGTAAATAAATAAATAAATAAATCTTTACAGCCAAATGTTGACACTATCTCCTCCATGAAACCTTTACCAATCCCTCAGTCAACGGTAATAGCATTCTCATTTAAATTACAGCTGTTCAAAATATACCTTATTTCTCTTACGAACTCAAAAATCGTTTTCATAAATTCAATTCGATAAATGTCCAGGTCCGTATTGTTTATATTTGCATATCCCATGTGCCTAGCACGGTACCTTGTAATAAATAAATATTTATTGAATTGAGAAAGTCATGATGAGAAAGCACGATAAATCATTGGCACCAACAACAACCATGTGGTGTCATTTGATTACAGGATGGAACACATAATATATGAGGTGTGAGGGTTTTTATTTAAGTACTTGAAAATGTACTTTGAAAGAGATATTAAAATGAGTGAACAGCCAGTGGAATTGTTGAGTAGAAGACTGATGTTCTCTATGCATGAATTCAGCTTCAGATAAATACACTTAATTGTCTGACAGAAAATGTCACCATAAGATATTAGAACTCGAAGAGAATACAGAGATTCAAACTATTGAGAAATCAATGTGATGAGTATCC
Organism: Rousettus aegyptiacus; assembly: GCF_014176215.1. Classification (NCBI taxonomy): domain Eukaryota; kingdom Metazoa; phylum Chordata; class Mammalia; order Chiroptera; family Pteropodidae; genus Rousettus; species Rousettus aegyptiacus. The sequence continues at coordinate 84,912,210 of NW_023416311.1, read as the reverse complement.
TTGAAAAGGTTAAGGCTCTCAAAAAGCTATTTAAAATTGTTATTAGCAATAGTATTCTGGAGGGAGCTATATGATTGTGTGAATTTTGAGATGATAAGTTGTCTTATCTGGGGTCTCTTAGGGCAAACGCAAAGTTCATCAGAAAAATAGACTTCTGATTTATGTCCCTAAACTTTGTAAGGTTTGTTTTGGCATTTAAATAAGTATTAAAATACATGGCTATGAACAGAAGGTCTTTGTTATTTAGCGATAAACTTGCTGCTTCCTCAACCAATCCACAAGATCTAAAGAGGGTCATTTTCCGGAATAAAATCATTATTCTTTCATGCTTCATCACACAGATTGTTGACAAGTGGGGCTCTCTGTTCTCCAGCATAGGACACAGAACCTCGTCTTTGACATTGTAAAATGCTTCTGGTCAGTAGAAGATACAAAGCACTAAGGTCATTTTCTTTAGCTCAATTAGTTGGCTTTGGTTTATAGGTATGCGGTATGCAAAGGGACTCACTGCCCAAATCCTCCTTCAACAAAGAATTTGTTGCCCCAGCTACTGAGAACGCTGTCAACAAATGGCCTTCACTTGTCTGCACATGGCCAATCTCACGCCCTTCAGAGAAGGGCCATATTCACCAATAGACAATATCAAGATTATAAAGGGCAGACCATTCAGCCTAACTCAGGACAACTGTGATGAGTTATTTTAACTCAAGAGCTCCATATCAGGTCAGTTGAGTTGAAGTTTTTGCTGGTCCTGCTTGTCACCTCGATTTCTCCCTTAGCCCAATACTGCTTCTTTTGCTTCCATTCTACAGGTATTGATTCCAAGGGAACTCCTTACACAGAACATGCACATTCAACTTTCTGTCAAAGTTGGCTTTGGAGAACTCCACCTCTAATAGTGTGGAATAGACAAAGTTGGACATTGACAATTAATTAATAACACAGCAAGGATTCAGAGGAAATAATAATCATAGAATACTAGAGAACAATTTGGGTAGTATGAATAGTTTACATGAATGTCCTCAGACATGAGCATGGCATGAATGAAGCTAAGAAAAGTAAGGTTTATGAAAGAAAGAGTGTCAGAAAATGGAGAAATAAATGACTGTGAAGTCATAAAGACTAGAGTTGACTCTAGGTTATCACTAGCAATAGGAGGGTATGATTATATTGTTGAGCAAATTGAAAGACAGGAAGAAAGGTGGATTTCAGGTGAGAAGTTAACAGGTTTTTAAAACTGATGAGAATTGCGTTTTTGAAAACTCTGAAGGAATCAGCATGAAAGATGGATCTGAGAGAGAGAGGAAAGTTGGAAAAGCAGAAGATGGCATTAGGAAACTGTTAAACCTAACCCACCACGATGAAAGACTGCATATAAAATAAAACATTATAAAATTCTGTGTGTGTGTGTGTGTGTGTGAGAGAGAGAGAGAGGGAGAGAGAGAGAGAGAGAGAGAGAGAGAGAGAGAGAGAGAGAGAGAGAGAGAGAGAGAGTCTTAGAAGTAATTTGAAAGAAGAAATGGCAAGAAGAATTATATTATGAGGCCGCTATATGTGTATTGAGTAGCAGTCATTTCAAAACTTTTCCTAGCTACCAAAGATCATTTGATGAATACCTTCTACTGAACATCTAAATATATTCAGAATTATACCAGGTACTTTTAGATATATTACATTATTTCAACTCTCATACTTCTGTGAAAAGAGGCATTTCTCTTTCTAGTTTGCAAATAAAGCAACTGAATATAGAAAGATTAGAGAACCTGTCCAATATCACCCAAGTAACAAATGTCAGAACTGGAATTTTAACACGAGCTAGTTTCAGTGGTCAGTCCTCTTAATCACTGTACTACCATTATATAAAATATAAACTTTTCATTATTAAAATAATTTCCTTTTTTAGTAAGTAATGTGGGGCAAGAAACTTCACATCTTCCATCCATGATCACTTACTGTTGCCAATTTATTTTTGACTAGTCTAACCCTAAGCCATTATCATGTGGATACAGGAATCCAAGAGAAATAAATGATCTAAAATTAAACTTGCTGGGAAAATAACAAGTTCTTTCTTCTCCTACTGGCACAATCTATTAACACATGTGGGTGCATTCATTCGTAAGTCCACGTTCATGTTTTCTTAGTAGGTGTATAAGTTCTTCCTCTACGTCAACATTTCAATTCTTCAGAGACTCATTGCTCTCCATTCAAAAGTTTTAGTACCGCTAAATAAAGTACAACCTGTTACTAAAATGCTTTGTATTATTTTCTCTGGCATTCAATCCCCAGTGTAAAATCAACTTTGCAGCAGGTAAGTAGTAAAAATTGACAAAACATTCTGGAAATCGGAACTGACTTTGGGCCAGCAACAGAGCAGCATAACAGTTGTATTAAAGATTTACCAAAAGAACATATAAAACTGTATTCATATCACATTCTTACTTGCATTACATGTTCTTAATAAGGTCTAGGAAGAGATGCCAAAGCGTATCTTGAAATATTACCTCAATTCAGAAGGACATGTAGAAAATGTAGAAAATGGAATAATTTATTCAGTAATGATAAACATATTCAAATCATTGGGCAGTTACCTCCCAAAAATCTTATTCAAGACACTGTTTGATATCTGTATTAGTCTCATAATCTGACCATTTACTTAAGGTAAGAAAAGGAACTCCTTCACAAATTTTTTAAATTCAATTGATTGTGTTGATTCTGTATTTAAGTATGCCATATATTTAATTAGTGCAAAAGAGATTGGCGAAGAAACTCTTTAGCAAATTTATAAAAAAGATACTATCAAAACCTGGGAGGTCCTACAAGGTAAACATGATTCATAATAAGTCTTCTTGATCATCTCCCATGGAAATGCAACTGCCTCATCAGGTTAGGTTATGACGTGTATCATATCCATCTTCTTTTCAATCTCTTAACCCCTCCCCCAAATCAATTCAAAGCCACAGTCAAAACTTTTATTTCAAGCAATATCTCACACAGAGAATTTATTGATATACTGCAGGAAAGCATAAATAGTGTAAGAGTGACACCACAGAGAGCTATGGAACCGTGTTCATTCCTATATTATGGCCAGGCCACCTTCAGATAAAATGCTACCAATTTTTGAGAATAAAAACATCATGTTAGTCAATAGAGCTTAACATTCTTAAAAGAGTCATCGTGATGACAGGTCAATTGCATGGAATAATCATATCAAATAGAAAATCAAGCAGGTTAGCAATAATGGCATTTTGTAGAACACACATCCAATATATTCTCACACACACCAGAAAAATGAGATTCCCCAAAGAAGCATTAGGCTTGTGTTTGGGCTTCTTAAGATTATGGGATACATACATATTTGGGGGAAGTCAATATCTGTGGTATTGAAACAGCATTTAGATAACTAATGTATGCTCATTAGGAACTTCTGGAAATCTTGAAATTTGTCCTTTGGTGAGCACATGATTGGAATGTAGCCTATTCCTTCTCTTTCAGCTTTCAATTTTGATATCACTTTTTTTTGAGGAGGCTCTCTTGATTACTTAATCTAAAGTAGTTCCTTTTCTCTAACACATTACTTTGTATTGTTCATTAGTACTTCATTGTTTGATATTTTCTCATATATTTATGTAATTATTTTCTTTCTTTTGCAGCTAGAGTTTAAGCTCTATGAAAGAAGAAGTCACTTTGGTTTTATTCCCCATTATATCTTCAATACCTGGCACATGATAGGATCTCGGTGTAAATGAAATTACTCCAAGCCATAGTGATATTTCAACTAACATTTATTAAGGACATATAATGTGCCTGACTCTAAGTTATAATGTAAAATCATATACGCTTTAATCTTCATAACAACCTCGTGAGGTGAGTATTAATATGAAAAGCCCAAGGTTCAGTCATCTTTTCTTTATACCCCATTGTCCATATGGTACATTTCCAAGTTATCACATGATTACATACTTCAATTTTGTTTTCTAGTTGTTGCTATCTATCGCAGTTACCAACTACACTTTAAGCTCCTCAATGATAAGTCAATGTCTTCTATTGGTTTTGTCTTCACAGTAATATTCATCACAGTGGTGGGCTTATAGATGCTGAGAAATGAAATGGTTAGAGTGGCTCTGTAGGAAGATGAAAAATGCATCCCCTTAACTGAAGCAGAATGTGGCCTTTTGTAGAGGTTATGGAATCTTCTCTCATATCCTCTGAGGAATGGATCCCTTGCTAGGAATTTGATACAAACTGACATGTCTGGCCTTACTCAAAGTTAATGGGCACCATGTAGTTCTCTATGTTTTGGGATTCCTTGGCAGGAAAAAAAAAAAGCATTTATAGTTCTGTTGGATTCCCACCGCTGTTTCTATATACTTTATTAATTGCTCAATTTCATACCTGTTCTCATCCCTATTCTCACTTCTCTCAAATCCTTAGGAAAATAAAAGCTAGTGTCATCTCTTGAAAAGATTGGTTACTACTGGTATAGGGTATCTCCTGGTATCAAAATATTGGTTATGTTTCTTGGTTTTTTAAAATAAAGCCTACAAATAATACAGACTCTTAGTCTTTGATCAGTAGCATGAAAAATATTACTAATTTTGAGCCTATACTGATTCTTCTAGCTTCTATCCAGGAAACAAGAAAGAAGTCTCTTCTAAATCTAGAAGAATATGGAGCACAAGGCATAAGCATGACTGTGATGTTAATAAAAATAGTTTGCATCTATTCAGTACTAAATGTGCATCAGCACTGCACCAAGCACTATACAGCAACCAACCCTTTAATCCTCCCAAGTATTAGTATCTCCATGTTTACAGATTATGCAACTGAGGCAAAAATTGGCTGAGCAACTTGTTCATGGTCATATAGTCAGCAGCTGATCCAGAATTTTGGCAGAAGATGCTGAAATTAGAATTACAATGCCTAAAAATCAATGCCAGAGCCAATTCTCTTGAGTGCATTTTTTACCTACAAAATCAATTTAGAATGTGTAGGTTCTATGATACAGTAGATGTCTTCCCATTAGAACTTGGTCTACATGTGCTTTGTCAGAGTACTTGCCTTAAAGTATCTTAAAACTATAGCTTTAACTTATATTAAATAAAGATAAAAAATAAAGAGTAAATATTATATGCATTTTTAAATATTGTATAATTTGTCACAAATAGAGAGTTTTGAATAGCCAAAATTCTTAACAACTGACTTTTTCCTAATTTTAAATGAATATAGGTGTTCAAATGAGGTCTTTTGCTATCTACTCATGCTTCTGTTATTAATTACTTTATAGTTCCAGTCTGTGAAATTTCCTTTTATTAATTAACTAGTAAAACATGATGAATTAAACATGCATTACATTGCATGCATTTTTGGCAAGCTTCAAAAATGAGATAATGAATTCAGTCATTATTTCCAGTTATGTAGTTCTAGTACACAGTGACATTTAAATAATGCTAGAGATAAATAAAATAAGTATTAGGATTTGAATAATACCATCTTTTATGATTTCTAACAATATTATAGACTCATTATTTCAGGTGATTCTATTGTCCTATACAGTCAAGACATATTCTATTTATATCATAACTGGTATAAGATATGTATAAACTACTGAAAATATAGTTTATCTCCAAGAGGTAGTTATAAATTAGATGTAATTTTTAATTTCTACTAAATTAGTATTCCTACCCAGGAGAAATTTCCTCCTTCTTTTCTTTCTCAAAATAGTGCTATAGGCAGCCAAAGGAAAGAAACTAGAGGAAACGAAGTTATTGACTTATGTAGTAGTAAAGATATCTTCATCAAACACCACATTTTTAATAAATAATGTCTTCCTTACTCATAATTCATTATTCATTACTGATATTTCCAGTATAATAAATTTTGCTCTCTAATAAAAAAATTGTTGTTTATTCCAGAGGTGATTATTAAAAGATTTTATTGTATTTTTCCCAAAGAATTTTAAATGTGTTATGAAAATGTAAAAGACTTGATTCAATGGAGTGAAATGGATTTTATTGGCACAAAAACATGGTACCAGTATACAAATTGTTCATTTGAATCACAAAAACCCATAAATATAGGCTGGGTAACATTTGTACACCAACAAAAATATAACCTAAAACCATATTATCATACTTGCTTTATTTAGAACTCACATTTTAAATATTAGCTGTAAAATATCACACTTAAAAATTTTTGTATGTAGTGAAATATATGTATTTGTAATCATGAGGCCATATTTAACAGATGTCTTACTTGGTAAAACGAATTAAGGAAAATCCATTATTTATTTTAATATTGAAAGAATAGGAAAATCTGGCAAAGGAGTAAACTGTCAAGTATGTAACTCATTTTAAATTACTACTGGGTTTCCCTTTGTCTACTTGACAATGGTACTCCCTCTCTGCAATAATGCAGGATAGTTTTCCCATTCTCAGAATTCTTATTTGAGACTTAAGCTCTGAAACTACTGCACGTCCCTTCACTCAACTAAATCTACATCTTCCAATTTACAAATAAAGGGAATAAAGTGTGCTGTTAAAATTTATACTTTCAGAATATCCTTTCAGAATAATTTTCTGGTGTATGTTCCTTAATGCTCGGCATGTACTTAATATTTATATTTTAAGAGTAGATTATTTTATTTACACATCAAGCACAACACATTCATTGAGTTATCAAAGCAATGTGGTAAATGTGTCATTTGTCATTTGGATCTGATAAATCATTAAATTTTATCAATTTGTTCGGTATTCAACTTATCTAGGAATATAAAAAAGCCAGAGTTCAGAAACATGCTTTTAATGAATTTATTTTCCATCCAAGAAATTGTATTATTTGATGCTAAAAAGAAGAGACTTTAATTTCTAGCTTAGAAATTACCAGAAAAGGCTTTGCACAGTTTATGAAGGGATAACAGCAGAAGTTTTGGTATAGGTGGATCAATTAATCTGTTATTGGTAATATAAAAAGTGAATGATTCCAGGCTAACTTGGATTTGGTATCCTCTTAGATAAATTTATGCACAATGTTCAATTAATACCACATTATTTTGTATATTCTGAGATGCCCACTAGTGTTGCTCCCAGGAATTTAACATGAGTGTGTTTTGCCTCTAATGCAATAGACCTCAAGCCCTTCAAACAAACAAGTTAATTTCTTTGCCTCAAGGTGTCTAATTCTATGCTCTAAACACAATAGGAAATAAAGTCTTATTAACAAAGGTAAATATGTATGATAGATTTCTGACACTGTTAAGATATTCTGAATTCATGCAGAGTTCAAGCATTTTCAAGAAATCTCTTCTATTTGATGTTTGTAGATACCTAACATTTAGATTTTCAATGACTATAGATATGATTATTTGAATCTGGTCTTTATATGAGTTATAAGGTGACACTACTCTAACGTTTTTTTAAAGAGTAAATTCAAAATTATGCCAATTCAACAAAGATTGATGGAGTGCACACTATGTGTCAGGAGCGATGCTGAGATATGAAAGTAGCTTACGTTGTAATGGTGGGAACACAATTCCAAAATCAAATTATTTCAATATCATATGGTGTCTCAGCTGAGTTTTCTTTAAAAATCATAGCCTGAATATTGGCAGTTTATATAGGAATATGATCCGAGGTAGCAGAACTACCGAATGTGGAGAGCAATTATACTGGGATCATTCAAGGAGTCTTATGAAGTGAAATTTTAGAACTGTCAGCCCCAAGGGACAAAAGGAAGTGTGTGGGGGGGGACCTTTATCAATCAGCTCTAGGCACATATTGGTCAAGGAAGACTCTACTGGCATTAATAGCAGGAAAATTTAGGGTGCATGTGCATGAATGATGGCAGGTTACCATAGCCATCTCAGGCTAAGACATCCTAGAGAAGCCTATGGCAGATAGGCAAGAAGCACAGGTCTAAGGCAAATTCCTGACCAGTTGCATCTGCACCAAACCAGCCAAAGATTACATGGGTTCTGTCATTCCTGCTGGAACACTGGCTGAAATACAAGGTGGAGCAGAAAGAATATCGAAGTGTCCAACTCATATGATGAGTGCTAAGATCAAGGGTGGTGTAGAAGCAGTAGAAGTAATCTTTTTAATTCAACATGGGCTTTAGGGAAGACTTCTGAGATAATATTATGCCCAGATAAAGAAAAATAAAACTGCAAGAGCTCAATATTAGATGTTCGAAATGGAAGTGGACCTTAAACATTATTGTCAAGAATATCAGCCTTTAATTACTCCAAGCTACAAATTCAGAAAAACCACCAGCTATTGAGATCAGCCAGAGGACTTACTGAGATGGGAGCTATTTCACAATACCAGCTTCACTCCGGCCATTGTCCATGTGAGGCAAAAGTGTTGCTTCTTGAATTATGGTGTGCACGAAGGAGGGTAATGCTCTAAACTACCTGTAAAAGAGCAGTGCCTCCCTCTTCCAAGCCAAGTGGTAAAGGGCCCCAAAGAATCACTTAGTCGTATATATATTTAAGCATTGGATCTGAAAAGAGGATTGAGGGAGAAGTCATGATGGAGCACTTCCAGAAATGTCCAATTCCACTTCACTCTTAAGAACTCCTTCACTCTTGAGTTCTAAATTGCCCAGGAAATAGGATACTGCATCTTGAAGTTTATAGTAAACCCAGAACTAGGAAGAGGGGAGAGGGATGGTGGGAAGCCCTGGCAGTCAGATGAGACAGTCTTTGTGGGACAACCACAGCATGGAGCAAAGAAGCACATGATTAGAAGAGCGTGGCAAGAGACATCTGGCTAGTTGCTTAAGAAGGATCTCTCTTCAGTGGGTCTGGTTGAAAACATCCGTTGATACCAAGCCCGCAAACAAACTAGAACAGCAGTACAGTCGCCAAATAGGTGACTATAGGACTATGACCTTGTCTTCTTTTGCCAAGAGTAGATGAAGGAACTCAAGCAAGAAGTGTGAGTGAGTGTGTATATGTGTGCATGAGAGAAAAAACACAAGCAAACTATCACCCTAACCTCTTCACTTAAATTAATCTGTAGTAGGGGGCTTGAATAAAATATGAAATTAAAATTAAAATAAAAAAATACTGGCCCTTAAAAACTTAAATGAGACTGACTAAACAAAAGTCAATGAAAAACTATAGAATTGGACTAAGCCGGCACATTAAGAAAATCCATTACACACCAAGAAAAGGAGGATCTACTAGAGTACAGTTAGCATCAGTTATTAAAATATAGTCATTCTATCCCAATGACTTCTTAATAAAGCTAATATTTATTGAATCCTTTCTATGTGTTCAATCATTACTATTTACAATAATAACCTTTCGCATTCATAATTTCATATAAATATAAGAATTCCTTTTGAATTCTTTTTATAGATAAGGCAATTGAGGTTTAGAGGGTTTAAATAACTTTTCAAAGAACCCACAGCAGAGTCAAAATTTAAAATTCATCTGCATGCCTGACTCCACAGTGCACACTCTTAAACTATGTTATGATGTAACTCTTTGGAAAGGTCATGGAAAACAAACAGAAGAGGATGAGCACTGAGAAGGAGCATGAAATAATATGATAGACAACAGTTTAGTAGTTCATTGAGAGAGTGGGGAGGTAGATAAGGGTAAAGAGGGTCAAACATATGGTGATGGATGGAAATTTAACTTCGGGTGGGGAACACACAATGCAATATACATATGACGTATTATCGAATCGTACACTTGAAACCTATATAATTTTATTAACCAATGTCACCCCAATAAATTTAATTAAGATAAAATAAAATAAAATTTGACATTACCAAAGTATTAAAAGTGAGGTGGAGAATAAAGGGAGAGAGGGCACGGAGACCAGGTCACCAAGTGGAAACATGTTCCTGGAGAAGCACAAAAGTGTGTTGCATGCTTTCTGGCTCAAATCGTATGCCGTAGGCAATGAGGAAATTTGGAAGGGTTTTAGGAAAGGGAGTAATGTGGTCACATCTGTGATTTCTGCCAAGGTTAATTCTCTCATGTATCTATTAACTTTACTTTAGCCGGATATTAAACTTTTAATCTTCACCTACCAAGTTTAAAATTCCTTTTGGTAGCAAGGAAAAACAAGCAAAAATAACAGAAGGTTGCGGTTCACAGCCACAACTGCTGCTAGAAAAACATCTGAACATCATAATAGTGTCCATATTCAGGAAATAAGAGTTAAGGAATTCCATTCTCAATCCTTCATTCGAAACATCACAATTCATTTCTTTTCTAAAATCGCTTTCCACATAAATATATGGCTAACTAGTCCTTTAAAAAATCTTCACAATTCAGCAGCTTCTGAAATTTGACTATGGCGTTTATTTTTCGCAGGAAAAGACTGGTCATGAGCTAATTTTATTGTTTATTCCTATAATTTCATGTGACTAATTTAAAGGTCATACTTCTGAATTGTTACAAACATTTTTTCTTTGGTTCTTTTGACATTACAAAATGAAATACGATCTTATAACAATCTAAAATTCCTTTCTAGGGATTTTACTTCATACCATAGGCACTTTTATATCTTGAGAGTATGAAATTTCAAGTCCAATTCTTAGAAGAAAATTAGCAAATATTGTGAAATTGATTATAACATTACTCAACATATGTAGCATGTAAATTTTCTTAAGTATCATATAAGGCAAAGACTACCAAATTCAAGTCATTAGAAAAAAGCCAAAATGCAATCATCTCTGAATCTTAATCAGAATTCTTATTCTAAAGAAGACATTTAATAGTAAGAAATAAACCTAAAAGAAGACATACCTAATTACAAAAAGTAAAGCAGACATTTCATATTTAGTATTCATGTATAATTCAATATAATTTCAAGTTGCTAAAAACATGCTATCACATTTTCTATTGTTTTTATGTAAAGTCTTTATAAAAGAGACAAACAGAAAGGAAAAGAACCTCTCACCTAAAATACACAGAAATATTTGCAATTTTCTAGGCACCACAAAATGCATGACATTCTGGCTGTAGCATTGAAATCATAAAGTAATATCTTTTAGATGACATGTTAAATCAAAGTTTTCCAGAGATTAAAGATTACATGGTAAAGCTGGCAAAGAGAAGGGGCAGTAAATCTAGGATTCTGAAAAATGTCTTCAAAATTCTTCTTATCCCCTCCCTAAAGCTGCCAAGAGATTATTGGATGTTTAATGTTGTAATACACATTTATAATTTGTAATTTATGGAATGCTACAGTTTCATAGTTACATTAAAGCTCAATTTTGCTTCTTTTCATAGCATACTAAATGGATATGGATTTGTTTTACCCTATAGAATCTGGAATTTTATAGTATGATAGTAAAGTATTAAAGAATATTGATTAGAAGATAGGTTAAAGTTGTAGGACTCTTGTAGGAATCATCATAAAGGAATTTTCTTCCTTTGCCTTACAAAACAAGGTAAAAACCATGACAAGTATGGTTTATATTCAAGAGATGTAAAAAAGAATGCTTTAAACAATAAAATATTTAGAACTCATAATATTTTTTTAAATTTAGTACCACTAGTTTAGCTAAATGCAATTTAGAAAAGAAATAATAATAATAATAATAATAATAATGTTTCCAATCTAGAAAAAATTAGGAAGTATGTGAGAAATATTAGTTTATGCTTAAAGAGATTGTTTTTGAATTAGTGAAAGCAGTCGACAAATTATTGTGAAATACTTGTTTCAGGTCTTCTCATTTTTAGCAAAAGGTAGATCAGTACAGATCTCCTAAAATTATGAATAAACTTTTTTTTAAGTTATTTTGAAAAACAGTGCTGAAGTGATAGGAAAATAAGGAACGCCCTTCTAGATCATGAGCAATGAGAAAGCTGTAATTCACAAGGGCCGCGTCAGGTTTGGAGCCAGAATATCTTGTAGGGGCACGCGATGATCCCTAGTGTACCTGAACTCCATCTTCAACAGGCACCATAGTGGTCAGAAGACAAACCCCGGACCAGTGAATGGAGAGAGATTAAAACAGAAACTTGTGCCCATGGTCAGGATTCCCAAAAGTAGTACCTTTATTAAGAAAATGAGAAAAATGCCTGTCTCAAGGGGAACTGAAGGAAACTTTTGTCTGATCTTGGCTCTAGGTAGAAGAAAAACAATACAGTTTCTTCCAAACATGTCTTTCAAGAAAGCCCTCATTTAGGCCTGGCACCAGAATTCTTATATCCTCAGAACCTGAAAACCCCAAGCCTCGGTATTAAGATGAACACAGTCTTGTATCAATAGTGCCCCGCAGGCGCATGGTAGAGTCACATGCAAATGTTTTATTGGGGCAATGTGATATCAACCCTGGCTGGCCCTGGGGAAATTGCACAGATCAAGTCCCAAAGGACAAAAACTCAGAAGGAAAAATCACAGAACATATGAGGAAACAGATAAGAGCAAGTCAACAGATACAGCAACTGCAGAAATACTCCCACAAAAACTGTGGATACTGTAATGATCAGAAACAGAATGTGAAAGAAATGTTTAATATCCTTAAAAAAATCAAAGTGAGGGAAGCAAAAGTCGGACTAAAGAACAAGACATTACAACGACAACAACAACAACAAAAACAGAGGATGGATTAGAAAAAAGTAATTAAATAGAACTACTAGAAAGAAAAAATACAATAATTAAAATTGAAATACAAGAGACAGATTAGTCATCCAATTAAACATAGTTAAAGAATAATTCATGAAGCTGAAGAAAGACATTAAGAAATAACTCAGAAAATAGCACAGATAAACGGACATGTATATCTCTTTCAATGTAACCATCCTGCAGATACAAGGAGATATTTTAAAATTTAAAATCTTTTGATAGCCTGCTAATTTACAACCTTAGAAAAGATTCAAGTGAGTTCATGGAACTAGTTTTTTAATATTAACATAAAAACAAAGTATGAATAATAATAATTAGTCAAGTGGAAAAAATTAATTTCATGTAAACCAATTTTATATAAAACTAAATTCATGTAAAATTAATAGGAACTGTACATTTTAAATAGATCTTACATTATGCATAAAAATTTTAAATTCATTTTTTAAAATTCCCAGCTATTTTAACATCTGTATAAATAAAGGCAGAGTAAGAACAATTACATTTAATTAATTTCATATTCAAAATGTATGTGTAGGTATAAATTCTAGCTATATGTTAATGTATTCATTTTCTTCTTCAGTTCTAAAGCAATTTTAAATTGAGGGTCTACTACTATACATAATATAGAAAAAGGGTATTTTTGAAAAAATTATAATTAAATTATAAATTATTTAGATTCTAAAGCCAAAAATCGAATGTGACTGGATTTTTTGATAAACTAGTTGACTTGTTTATTCCAGAAATGATCACCATTTAGCCATACTAACCATGACAAATTGTCCACCTTGAAGATTTATTGAATGTACCAGTTTATATTTAATAAGTGTTCATGTTTATAGCTTTATGTGGCCTACTCTTTAGATAGTACAAATTACCAACTATGTCAGATATTTTTTAAGTAAACATTTGAGGTAGGAATAATAGTAAATAATAGTAAATGATGAATTTTAAGTTAAAACTTTGTCCCAATTTTAAGAACTGTAGGTAGAAAAGGAAGAAAAGTATAGAGTATAAGTAACATAGCTTATTGAATATAAAGATTAATTTGAAAACACTTCAAGTTCAGAATATTGCAGTACCCCTCAAAGATGGGGGTGGAGACGAGAGAGAGAGAGAAGATAATTAGGGAACTTCAGTCCACCAATTGATACGTTCACCGATAAAGCTTCTTCACGAATTTATATGATTGGTCTTCAGAATAGAATCGGGGCCTGGGAAACAGAAAGGAGACAGTCGGGGTGAGAGAGAAAAAAATGTTTATGTATGTAGCTAACTAGATTCCTTGGAGAACAAAGAAAAACTCTTGAAGACGAGTCTTAATTTATAGTGTTTGTAAGCGAAGTTCTGAGGAAAGAGTAAATAGTACTTTTCTAGTTTCTAGAAAAGGGTAAATCGTTAATGACAATGAGTGTCTTATTTGTTTTACAATATTTTTAGCACAAACTAAAGTGAAACAACTGTAATGGTGGGTAGGAAAAAACCAACAAAGTTTCTTAAAGTTTCTAGACCAAAGCCAACATTAAAACAGCAATGTAAAGTGTATATAAATGAAGATGGTTTGGCCCAGACAGGCTGGCGAATATAACATTTAAGTGAAAAAGTCACCAAAATGCTTCCTCCTCTACTAAAACCCCAAAGCATTTTAATTTAAACTTAATTAGAGTTTTAAGTAAAACTTTACACATTAATTATCCAGTCTCCAAGGACATGCAAAATAGTGTCCTTTTTGCAAGTCGGTTCAGCATTGACTAGTTGCCAACTGTCAAACTAAAGAATTTTTAAAGAGATTTGTATGCAGAGGTTTAAAAAGGTAGAGGCGTTAAGATAATATACACATGTATAAACAATATAACTCTTATTATGATTCTCGGTGAAACTATAGTTTTATAATGAATAGAAGCACACGGTAAATGCAAATGAGAAAGTATTCATTTAGCTATATTAAAATTAGAAAATATTTTATATACATTATCACTTTTTTCCTGGTTTAAGGGAAATAGCTTTAATCAAGAAAATATTCAAGTTTGGAGATTCATGTCCTTATAATCCACAAATCTTTTCTAATTTTTTCTTAAATGTCTACTTGTTTATTGGAAGCTAATGATGAATCTATAAATTAAATACATATATGATAAACAATAGTATCTAAATGAATATATGGGCTAAATGCAGGAATTTCTCACATGCAAAATGTCATTTATTTTTAATATCTTCAAATTTTATATGTAAATAATACAAGTAATTGAACTTAAAACACAGAAAACCATCTTGACTAATGGTTTAATATTATGAGCCTAGACATGGGCCATCTTCAACAAATAAGAAACTTTAATCAAGGGCCATTTGCAGAAGCTCCAGACTACCATCAGCTGTATAAATAGAAATGAAAGAAAAGCATCCTTTGGGAGAATTTCCTATTGCCTAAAATTCTTGCTCCAAGGAAATTAATAATGTAACCTACTTCCATCTTCTAATAGCTTTTTGCACATTACCATATAGACATAGTTTTGAAATAAGAATTCTTACATGAAAATGGAAAACTATATTCAAATTAAACATTTGTTAAGAATAGTAAAATATATTTTGTTTTAAAATTTTCTTTACTATTCCCCATCTTCATTCTGCTTCTCTTTCCATAGCCAGCCATTCTAAAATATTTGATGCATAAACTTTTGTTTGTATATCTTCTTATAAGATGTATATTGTAGTTTTATGTTTACATATTTTAAACTTATAAAAATATTTTGCCCTAGAGTTCCTTTTGCTTCTTCTTTTGTTTTAACTTAATACAGTATTTTCAAGATCTAGAAATTTTTCTATGTTACATTTAGACTGAGGTAGCCATTCCCAAGATGGCCTGCAATGATTCACACTTCTTGATAATAATGTCCATGTGTGTTTGTCTCCCAAACTAGAGCCGGCCCTGTATGTGACCAATAGGATGCAGTGATATGAGGCTATGTGACTTCTGAGACAAGGTCCAAAAAGGTAATATAGCATCTGCCTGGCTCTTTTTCTCTTGGGCGTTGGAGTCCAGGAATTGTAAGGAGGAGAGGCCACATGGATATGTGCAATGAACAGTCCCAGCCAACCTCTTAGCCAGGAGTCACCTTCACGAGTCAAAAATGTGAGTCAGTCTTCAGATAATTCTAGCCCCTAATATTTGAGTAGGTCCAGCTGAGGCCAAGTGGAATGAGATGTGCTATCCCCATTAAACTTCAAACCTGAATGTGTCAGTTAGGGACCACTGAGAGGTAAGTGTCAAGAAGAAATCAGATGTGCAAGAGATTATTGTGAAAAACACCTGTAAAAAATAAAGAAGAAAAGAGCAGAAGGAGAGGGGAAGAGCCTTCAGCCTGTGATGCAAGTATGCCACTTTTGAAAAGAGAAAAGGAAGAAAGGAGAATTGGGTAAGAAGAGCTTCAGAATGTATCACATTTCTGAAAAAACTCAACTGAGCTGATGGAAGGCCCCAAAGCAAAGGCTGGCCATAGAAGAGTGCCACACAAGCATAAATGACCTGGCTTTAGTTCCCTTGCCCTGCTCAGTTATTGGCTGTGAAGAACCTGGGAGAGAATGGCCTTGGCTATGAACCCCACATGTAGATTCAATGGTATAGCAACTGAAGATTGCCAGTTAGCTATGTTTCACACTGAAGATTTTCTTTATGGCTCCAGCAAGCTACTTTCAATACATAGATCCACTTCTCCCTCATACTTTCTGTGGACTTTACCATCTGAGAGGACTTTGTTTCTTAAAATGTTCTCGTATTGGTTCCGATGGTGCTATACACCACTGATTCATTGATTTTCTCTGGCTACTTCTTAGTCTCCTCAGACGATTTTCTGCATAATCTTTTAAATACTGGCTGTCCTCAGAAACTGGCCTCTTTTTAAAAGATGGAGATTAGTGAGACAATTATAGGACCATCAATGCAGTTGTTAACAGGATCACAACTAGTACTCATTGTGTCCCTCCTGCACTACTCATTATATCTATTCATCTCTCACCTCTGTAGGTCTCGTGTGTGTGTGTGTGTGTGTGTGTGTGTGTGTGTGTGTGTGTGTGTGTGGAAAGAGAGCAAGAGAGAGATTTATTTTAAGGAACTGAAGGAATTGGGCCACATGATTAAAAAGACTGACAAATTCCAAGACTTGCAGCTGGTTACCCAGGAGAGGCAGTGTGTAATTCCAGTCTGAGTCTAAGTTCTGAGAACCAGTAGAACTGGTGGTATACGTTCTGGTCTGAAGTCCCCAGGCTCAAGCCCCCAAGAAGAGCTGACATTTTAGTCCGAGTCTAAGGGCTAGAAAGAAAGACCAATGTCTCAGTTCAAGTAGTTAGGGAGGAGGCATTCCCTCCTACTCCAGGCAGGGTCAGCCTTTTTGTTAAATCCAGACCTTCAACTAATTGGATCAGGGCCACCCACATTAGGGAGAGCAAGCTGCTTTACTCAGTCTAATGATTCAGATGTTAATCTTATTCAGAAACACCTTCACAGATATGCCCAGAATAATGTTTCACCAAATATCTGGCTACCCTGTGGCCCAATCAAGTAAAGACATAAAATTAACCATCACAGTGACTAATCGAGTGGTGTAACCTAGACCTTCTTTCCTGAAGGTAATTATATTGCTCTTGGCCCAAGGTTGCTATACATGTCCATTCACAGTTATAACTAGAAAGGATAGTACCTCAAGACACCATGTGGATGACCTGTTTTCCACACATATTGCTCTACATTAGGATCACCTGAAATAGTAATCATTTTGTCCATGATATTAAGTTTACTTTTAAAATCTGGCGCTGATTTTTACATGCGAATCTTTTTTATTTAATATTGAGCATTAAGTAAAATGAATTCCTTAGTGATAAGTTCTTTGCTGTTTGAAGCTAACAATTCTTCAACATTTTCATTACTTATTTCGGTAAATCTAATCTTTTTTTCTAAGTTCTAAGATTTGTTGCTTTGCATCAATCATTTCTTTAAACTTTGGAAAAGAGCAACAAATTGTGAGACAAGTGTCTTCCATACTTTGTTCTTTACATGTTATGATACATTTTGTCAAAGCCTGATTGATAAGTTTTAAGGACTTTCTTTTGATGTTAAAACTATTCCACAAATCTTTTAATAAAGTAGTGTCACGCCAGATACTACATATACTATTTGGGAGGTAAAAAAGACTATTTAGATGAGATCTTTCTAAGCAATAACACTACAGGCAAAAAAATAAACAAGAATAGCAACAAAAAAACTGATTACCGAGATAGGATGTCCCTGACCAATAATAATAGGTGAATGTCTGAGAACGTTATCTGTCATCAAAAGAAGCTTGTTTGCAAGATTTTCCCTCTTCAGGTATTCCTTTAAGGTAATCACAAAGATAACTGTTTCTGTTAAACACTTGCTTCACAAAACACTCTTCAATGGTCCTCTAAGCAAAAGTCCCCAACCCCTGGGCCACAGACGGGTACCTGTCTATGGCCGGCAGCACAGCAGGATGTGAGCAGCCGGCCAGCTAGGGAAACCACCTGTTTTTGCAGCCGTTTCCCAGCGCCAGCATCACCGCCTCTGCTCCACCTCAGATCTTCAAGCAATAGGTTCTCATCAGAGCACCGGCCCCTGTTCGCCAAAAAGTTTGGGGACAGCTGCAAGGGCCATGTAGTCTGGGGAGTGATAAACCAGCAAAATTCCACCAAAAAGGCAATGTTAGCCTGTCTTTGGATGCTTCTGGTGTAGGGCTCTGTTTTCTCCTAGTTTTCTGAAAAAAATCTGCATGGTGAAATTTATATCCAAAGATATCCAATTTCTCCAGTATTGAAAATGTGCTTTGCAGAATAATTTTGTCCATCAATAGTTTTCTGCAGTTTATTGGGGAGGATCAGCAGCAGCAGCAGCTGCTTCACCTATGACCTTCAAATTACATGGCCATGCATAGTTTTTAAATCTTCTGAAGCATCCTGGACCTATTCAAGCTAAGGCCTTTGGTGAATATTTCTCTCCTTCATTTTCTTTTTCTTCAGATCTTTGGAGATGTTCAGTGCTTTCTGCTGTAACAACATGATTCTTGATGGCATTCCACAATGCCTGAGGCTATTAATACAGAGTGTGTGGTTATCTCTCTAGTTTTTTTTTTTTGTATGTTTTTTTTTTTTTCGTACAAATGACACTTTTCTTTTCCTTTTGTTTCTTTTTACTTTCTCACATGTAGCAAATAATTGCATGTCTGGTAAGTGAAGACAAGTACATTGGTGCATTGCCAGGCTATGTCTTTCATGAGTTTTCCTCTCTCAATTCAACACTTAAATTTTTATTCCAATGGATGAGGTTTTCTGAACTTTAGGCTCACTTTATTTCTTAAAAGACATTTTCATTTAATAATATAAAGAAAACAACAGATAATGCACAATACGTTTAAACAAAAATACTCTTAGGAGAAGAATTAGATATAACTGCAACACAAACTATAACCTTTCATTCAAACTCTGAAAGCAATTTAGTTGTTTTTACTGGTACATGAGACTATGTTTTTAATAATTAATGTAGGGAAATTTTATGAATATTTATAGTGAATATGTGGTTAAGGGTTCAGATAACTAGAGATATATATATATTTGCAATACGTGATTCATTGATGACTCAATAACATGAGAAGAAAACATGTTTTTATTTGGACCTATAAGCAAGTGTGAGTGGGATATCGCTGTCAAGAGGATTTGAGTTTCTTGAGAATGTGGGTGGAGCAATACTTTCCAACCCAGAAAGAAAATACTATTTACATTTAAAAATATGAGACTAGTGGGGAAAAAAAGATTGATCTGAAAATCAGAAAAACTAAATGAGTGTTTTGTCATAAAAGCAGATAGAAGAGAGATTATATAATGAACTATGCCAAAAGTTTGAGAAAATATTTTATTTTTGCATGGAAAGTTTGGACAGCCTAAAATGAGCCTAGATTTTTATGACTGGATTAATTATTACTCCAAGTGACCTTTACGCTTTTGGTATATCTTAGAAAATAGTAAGATAAATTATATAGTTATATTTCACACTAAAGGACATTTTCATGTAACACATCAAATAGCGGCTTCAGAAAACTGACAGAAAGGGAGCAAAAAATAGTTGTCTTTGGATTCTTGTTAATATTTATTTTGAAATCTCAAGTGTATGCTACCTAATAAGAATGCATCACCACCTTGTGGAAATTCCTTCAAACTACAGACACATAATCCCAAGATCCAGATGAATTCAATGAACAGAGTAGCCAAGCAACCTATTTTATTTTCATTTAATTTAGATGGACTATTATTTCTATGTAGCTTACAACTTAATAACGCAGTCTCTTTCTTCAATGCTAGTCCTATCTTCCCAACTGCTTGGTTCACTTTCCCAGGTGGTGCTTTGCTTCACTTAAAATACTATAACTTCCAAACCAAATTTTTCATAATAGTTCTAGATAAATTAGTGGACACTCATATAGTGTTCCAGGCTAAAAATCCTAGCCTTCTTTGACTTATTCTCCCATGAAAATCCACTCCACCTTAAAATTAGTCACAAAATTCTAGTAGTTCTAATTCCTAAGTGTCTCTTCCACTTCTATTCTGATCTCTACTGACAAAATCCTGGATCATACCTTCAAAGTTGCAGACCTAGGTCATTATAACAGCCTTATAAGCATTATCCGTGCTTCCAGTATCTCGTCTTCCCCCCACCCCTTGCCACTGCTAATATAGCATCTCTTCCCTTGTTAATCAGCTTACTTGGTTTAAAATTGTCTTAGGCATTATGGACCCCAATATTCTTGTTAGTGTCTACGTGCTTCCTGTCTTGTCTCCCACCAGTGTGCTGAATATTTGATGTCCCAACCATGCTCTCTACTCACTATGTCCCAAATATGCTCCAAGTCTTTCCTACCTCTGTCCTAAGTTCCTACTCCCTCTCTTTGGCATGTTCATGCACCATATCTGGAAATCAAAATCCTTGTGCGTGTTTGAACATATTCACAGTGAAGTATACTGAACTCGAAGACCTTTGACAGAAAAATGGTTCACCCCAATCTGGAAAGAATTTCTAGTCTGGATGTTAAAGGGATACACTAAGAGTAATAACAAGCTAGGTAGCTAAATCCATATGGGTAATGAGTAACAAAAAAAAAAAAATTGACATATGAAGGCAGAGAGTGTCTCCTAATACAACTTAATTTTGATTCATTTATTTTGCTGTATAACTTTTATTCCTTCTATGTAAAATTCTGAACAATTATTTAACTTAGAGTTTAGTGGGCATTTTGACCTTCTAGTTTTATTCGATAGCCCAAATCTCTTTCTGACTAACCTTGCATTTTAATCAAGTGAATCTGAAAGTTTTCAAAAGAATAATGCATATAAGCTTTAGTTTTCAATAGATGACTTCTTTGTACTGGGTGAAATAATATACGGTGATTTGAGGATAGAGGAACAGGCCATGGGGTGGTAGGTCTGGGTGATGACTAGAGCTAGGCATATGTTTAAAATCATGTCAGGTCATAATTGCACCAAATTTTTCAAGAGATTTGGTGGGATTGTGAGGAAGCAAAGTAAATCACCTTTTAAACAAGATATACTAGAGACAGATCAGATGAACAGTACTCAAAGGAAGATTAAACAGAGAAGGCAGTCTTCAGTCAAGGTTTTAAGCAGCACCAGGGAGAGCTCCCTGCATACCTTAAGTCTCCAGTTTCCGGAAACTTTTTTTTTTTTTTTTTTTTTTTAAATCACTGCCAGCTAGGCACTTTTCAGATAGCCTGTTTCCCAAAGTTAGTCTATCTGACAGCACAGGTCTCAGGCCTGTGTAGTCAGATCCCAGTCCTCAGCAGAGGAGGCTCCATTCTCATATACTTAAAAGTTATTGAGATATATAACCCAGGTTTATTGAGGGCTTGGGTCAGAAGATTAATTTTGGTGGAAAGAGATTCACCTAAAATGATTTACTATTTAGATGACTATGAAAATAATCTACTAGTTTTTTTAATGACCCAAAAGTCATTTTAGAATCTTGTTACATCATAGGTTTATCATATAAACATTGTAATTTAGACTTGCAAGAATTGCTAAGGGACACCTCTGATGAATCTGCTGTTGGATCCCAGAATTAGTATTATACTGTCATAATATATTTAGAATTATGTGTTTCTCGGTACAAAGGCCACCAGAGATCATCATGCTACCCCTTAATTGTATCACACATTTACAGGAATGTGTGGAAAGGAATAGATAAAGTATTTGTTTAGCTTTTAAGTTATAAACTAGTTGGTCAGTATGTGTGATTTAATAACGGGGTGGGGGTGGGGAGTAAACAGTCTAGTAAGTAAATGCAAAAATGCGACAGGCCAGTATTGAATATCTTGTGCACCTATCCACTCGGTTTCATGAAAATCATTGGCAATGTGAAGCTCCTTCATTAGCATCTTCACTCACAAAAGAAGACAAGGTTGCTCTGCTATATTTCCTCCGAACAGCTACAACTCTCTTTCTAAATACATCTGACATGTACTTTATATCATTTCAGTGCTCACCTTACCTTGTTGTCAGGGAAACAGACATCAGCATTGCTTATGAAATAGTGAAAAGAAACCTGTAAAAGAACAGAAGTATATTACATATTGTGGGGGCAAGAGTTCCCTTCTCTGAGGAAGAGCTTGATGCGTTTCCAATGACAATGAATCAAACCAAAACTTACTACAAAGCATGAAATCTGAGTATGACAGATAAGTTGCTACAAACGATGCTCGCTGATAGCAGAATAATAAGGGTAAATTAGCCTTATATTTACAGATAGATTTATTATATAATATATTCATTATATCCAATATAAGGTATGCTATGTCCACATCTGAAAATTAATAAACTGATTTAATACGGTGAGTTAGACTATTTTTTAAGATTAGTAAAACAAGTATACAAACAGTTGACTAAATGCAACTAATTTATTTCCAGCTGTAAACTCATTTACTTGGGGGATGTGTTTTTGTTAAAGTTAATATATTGAAATGATTAAGAACTCGGCTTCTAAGTCAAATGTCATTATAATAAAATTGCAGCTAACTTCCAAAGAAAGGGAAAAAAAAGATGGCATATTCTGAGGGGTTTAAGTGAAAATCATTTAATGAAGGAATTATTTGCAGAGGTGGGAAAACTGAAAGAAACAATAAGGTGTGGTAAAGAACCCAGGGGCTAGCAAAGTGGAAACCCATTATTATCCCCCCAAGAACTCAAGAAATGGTATTACCAGAATCTGGTGAGAGTGGAAAGAACACCAACGAGAGTTAGAGCGGTAGAGAGAAGCAGACCCTCTCTGCAGTCAGGCAGGAAGGGAGCAGGGAGTGACAGCAGGGTAGGGAAAAATAACACCATTTCTCTCTGCTTTCACCCTGAAAATGGCTGCTGAGATCTTCCTTTAGTTGAAATCAACCAGAAGCCAAGGAAAAAGAGAGTCTAGATGATGCAGTTTAAATAGTTCAGTCTCCCAGAGCAGGGCAGAGTAGAAAATTGATCTAGGAAGGCAAATGGAAAATGATATCCATCATATCCACTTATTAGTTACATTACCTGTGACATATTACTTAACCTATGTTTCTGTTCCATCATCCCTTAAATACGGTTAATAATAGTATCTTCCTTATAAGGATATTCTGAAAATAATGTATGAAAATGGTTAGAAAATTGTAACAATTCAATAAATCTTATGATTATTATTTTTTCCAAGTCAGTTTTTTTTATGAAAAATGTTAAAGTATTCATACTATGAGATACAGAAAGGGTAATTTGAGAAGTTGAAAATTTAGAAGATATTCAAAACATGAAGGCATAAATATACACAACAATGTTAACATTAAAAAGAACATTATTTTGACACCTTTTGCATTCTTCAAAAAAGAAAAACTTCTTAGTTGTACAATGAGTAAACGTAGTCCCTAGTCTAATCTCCCTATAGCAGAGACATCAACTTTTTTCATATTCATAGCTAGTTAGGGTTTGTGGTTTGCAGACACGCAAATGCTTCCCAAAGATGTCCACGTCTTTGATCCTCAGAACCCGTGAATATGTTACCTTACATTGTAAAAGAAACTTTGCTGCTGGAGTTAGGTAAAGGATTTTGAAATGAAGAGAGATTATCTTGGATTATCCAGGTGGGCCCCAGTGTAACTACCAGTTTCCTTAGGAGAGACGGCTTGAGGGTCATAGGAGAGAAGGAGATGCAATGACAGAAGTAGAAGCTGAGGTGATTAGGGGAAGAGGTCATGAGTCAAGGAATGTGTGTAGTCTCTAGAAGCTGGAAAAGGGATGAAACTGATTCTCCTTAGAGCCTCCAGGAGGAACGCCTCGTAGACACCTTGAATTTAAGACTTTTGACCTTCAGAACGGTGAGATAATAAATTTGTGTTATTTAAAGCCACTAAATATAAGGTAATTTGTTATAGCAAAAATAAGAAACTAATACAGAGTCTGTGCTAATCGTTTCTCTCTGACTTCCAAGATCCATTTTCTACCCGTCTTAGTCTTGATGGGTGCCACAGGAGGCTAACCTTTGGCTTCTAGCTGAGATCAATGAATGGGAGGCACTGGCTGAGAGAGAGGCTAAAGCATTTATCCCTGTGAGACCCACAGATCACTGCGGTTTTGACTGTTAATGGTGTTTTCTTATAGTTCCCACTCGTATTAGGCACCCTTCTTTCCACAGCTTGCAGGATCCTAGGCCCAGGTGTGAGAACAACTCCCCACTGTTGCTAGTCCCAAATGCTTCACTATCCCTGTGCATTCCCTATCACTGCCTATACTTCCTTAAATAGTCCCTTCCTTAATAATTCTCCAGTTAAGCCCTTTGAGTGTGTCATTCCTTTGCTGCCAGTGAACCGTTTGATTCAGCACAGAGTAGCTTTTTCATTGCTGTATTTTCCTTGAGGTGCTCTGAAAGAGTACCAAGCATAAGAAGGTTTAAGATAATATGTCTATCAGTAATTAAAAATTTAATTTTTCATCTTTCAAATTGAGTTGTAACAACTGTCCCCATTTTAGAAGAACTGAATCCTCCCATATTTAAACAACAAAACACACATTTAAGGATAGATATTCATATTTACATACAAAAAGAGAACAGTTTCAAAAAATGTTACAAAACATACCTTCGAAGAGCAAAAACATGTTTTAGGCTCTTTTAAAAATAATTACCAAAGACAGAAAGAAGAATAGAGAGAGACACTTTTCATGAAGTAATACAATTCACTGCAATATTGAAGGTCAATTAGAGATAATAGGTCATTACAAGAATAAATAAATGGTAGGTAGAATTTAATTTTAAAAATGTATATGCCCATAAGGAGCACACTTGTTTTGTTTGTAGTCTATCAAACCTGATAACTATGGCTGCTTTTAGAAACTATATCAATGCGATACTAATATCTGGATTGATTAAAAATATTTAGTTAACGTTCTGGAGATTTGCTATAATGTAGAAAATAAATATCCAAAATGACTTGATATCCAAAATGCATTTATTACTTAACATCTGGTTCTTTTATATTATATGTATAGATAGATCAACTTAATTATGCAAAAGTAAGAGTTGAGTCAAAGTTGCCAAAAGAAATTTTCCTTTGTACATACCTAAATCACGAACATCCACACATCATTTAATTAGATAATTAGGTAAAGTAATACAATAGCAAAATTTAAAAACCTCTTACCAGTGCCCTCAAGTCGGTGAAATAACTGTATTTCATACAAATCATCTAATTCTCTCTCCGTTTTTCAAATATCAGACCCTACAGATTAATTTATGTTGTATAGGCAGATGATGAAAAGAGTCTGAGAAATAAAGTCAAAGTTCTTCACCAAGTGGGCTTGAGATTTCTCACATCAATTAAAATTGTTTTCAGTTACCATTATGCTACAGATTCTACCTCAACTCTTAACACTACACCCTCTTCCCTCCTTATCCATGGATGAATGTCACAAAGGAGAACAGGGGTCTACAGATGACTCAATACACATTGCTTCTGGAAATGCCACAAAGAGTCTTACATATAGAGACACAATAATGTGAGTTCTACATTCTCATTGAAACAAAGATAGAAGAGCAGGCTACGCTCTCTAGATAATGTATTTTTTTTTAAAGCCTCAAATCAAAGGATTGTGAAAACATAAAACTAATTAAATATGCACATTAAGATTATAATTCTAGCACTTGCATTTATCTATAAAATAGGTTCCTCTCTCTATAGGCATACTGAGAGTGGAAAACATTTATGCTGATATTGTCTGCACTAATCACTTGTTTGAACTACCCCGAGCTACCTTCATAATACTGGTACTTGTTAGGAAAACACATTGTGCTTGAAGTCAGAAGTATGTGTGAATGCTTGCATTTTCAAGGTCAATTTAACATTTTTCTCAATATTGTAATAAATAATTTGTACTTTACAAGAGAATTAAAGATGAGACCCTAATTAATGTATATGGTAATTGGTCTGTCTTTGGTATGGTGTGGAGTTAACATTACGATGTTTTGATATTATATTATACATTATATCATAGATAGTGCTTATAAAATCTATGTATAATATTAATGAATATGTTATTACTATTTATTTGCATTATGTATATAAAATATTTCTCTGTCATCTCTAAAAGGTAGTAAAGTTATCTATCTCTAAACAGGTAGGAAAAAAATATAATCACCAATTAACTAGCAATTAAATTCTTAGTAGAATTCCCATTCTTAAGCCTTTTGCCATTTGAACAGGAACGTATCTACCATACCCTTCCTAATACTACTACTGTCATAACCAGTAATAACAACTAGAGTGATAATAATGACAATGTGGTTATACTGCTGTAACTACAATGCCCATAAAACCAATCTGCTTTATATTTACAAATTCATATCACATTATTATTTTCACATCAAACTTTGATATTAAAATATAATCTTTAATAGTAGAGGTATGCATTGCAGGTAGTAGGAAAGGAAAATTAAATTTTTTTATGTCTCATGTATCTCTTGCAACCAAGACTTACATTTTACCTTCTTTATGAGTAGACTTTCCATGCACACGTTTACAAAATCTGAAGCAGATACCTTTAAAATGCTTTTTCTGTGTTGGTACTTGAAAACGAATTAAACTTCAGCTGATACAGGCTCTTCAACCCAGCAGAGGCATCACCTGAGAGCAATGCGTGTACCTCGATGGCCAAGCAGGAGTAGGAACAAACCTAGAATGGACCAACCAGAATTGGGAGAACGTGCCCTACTGCATGATAGTCCAGATCACAATGTTAGATATGCAGCTCAGTCAGGACCAGCGCTGGAATCTAAATGCATCCCACAGAGTTCAGAGTTTGGCAGGATGCCTCAGCGGGCTCCTGAGGCATCACAGAAACAGTACCATAAGAAAAGGAAGGTGCTAAAAATCAAATTTAACTTTGGGTGGTGAACACTCAATGTAATATACATATGATATATTATTGAATTGTACACTTGAAACCTATATGATTTTATTAACCAATGTCACCTCAAAAATTTTAATAAAAAAATAAAGTATGAAAGTAAAAAAAGAAAAAATCAACTTGCTTCATCATTCTGCCTTTTCAAGGGGCAGCAATGCCCATTCCTTTTCCTTTGATTCACCAAATGACCTGGATATGAAGCAGCATTTCAATTTACAGATTGCGTGAGGGAAGTGGATAGAATGCCTGGCAAGAAACAAGGACCAGGAAACTGAATAATGAATTTGGTCCCCTTTTGGCTGCTAAGCTGATGGATGATAATTGCTTACTCACCTCAGGCAAGAACTTGATGTAAACGTATGTGTTATGGCAGCCTTCCAGGAGTTGCGGAGAGGAAAGAAGGTGCAGTATTGTGCTTACATTACACCTTTTTCGACATTAAATGGGACTATTTGTGGAAGATTTTGTCCTTTGAATACTGAAATTCGATCCAAACACTCAGAGATAATTTTCAATTTCTGGCTTTTTCTTTCCCACCAAGAAATTACAAGTTACCCTAATTAATTTGGACAAGCAACCCACATTCCCTTTCAGATAACTCTAATTACTTTGTACTCAAGACTTGTAACACTTACTTGAAAGACTAGAAATGTGAGACGTGCACATTACTCCAGCTCGAACTTCAGAATGAATTTGGAAAGGGCCTCTTTCTCTAATAGAAAAATGAGAAGCCAGGCTGGTTGCTAGGGTAGAATCTCACTTCCACCAACTTTAGAGAGAAAATCATTATAAACTAGATCTCTTTTGGACCAAGGACATTTCGATTACTAAGAAGGGACTCTGTGAATGCTGAAGGGGAGTTAAATTGTTCTTCATTATGTTTCAGCTGGAAGTATTTATTTGCCCACCCAAAACGTTTCCCAAAATATAGCTTATTGAGATTATTTTAAAAAGATAAATATTTAGAAGGACACAACATACTCAACATATTTTTAGAAAATGTTGATATTAGCAGCAGCAGCTAGTTGTTTATTTTATACAGTTTTGAAATAAAGGCCAAGATAAATCCTATGAGTTCTAATTATTATACTGATTCTAGGATGTGAAAGTTAATGTTTTCTCTTTAAAAAAATATGCATATTATAAACACATTTATAGACATCTTTAGCTTCTTTAGAGTAATTCTTTCTCTTACAAAGTGTGTGTGTGTGTGTGTGTGTGTGTGTGTGTGTGTCTTATTTTGTGTGTCCTGCCAATTTAGGAACTTTTCAAATAACACCGAAATGTATCTAATGAAGTTTGGAATTATCAACTACATTATGTTTCTATGTATATAATTATATATGTAAAGTTTATGAGTGTTCTATCCCCAATTCAATGCAATGCGTCACCTCATTTATATCTTTCTATCTCACTAGAGTGATTCTCTGAAAGGAAGAGAAAAACAGTTCCTGACATGTGGGAAATTGTTTGACACTTACAGCTGGGCCTCAGTATTGCTAGTTGTTAGGAGCTGGCCTGACCCTCACAGCTGGGGGTTGGTGTCTCTTGTTGGACACACCAAAATGATCTCAGAATATCACCAAGAGGCAAGGTTTCTCTTTGTTTAAAGTGCAAGATCACTTCACAATTTGGTCTAAGCACAAGGCAGAAGCCGGGTCACTGGACAAACCACAGAAATATCAAACACCTACTGGCTAATTTAAGTGACTGCTAGTTCTTTACCAGTTATGGCTTTATTTTCCTTCTAGTCTTCCCTCCTTCGAGAAAAGATTAAGATGCCCAATCATAGAATTGCCACCACTTCCTGATAGCATCCAATTTGGAGTGAGCAGACCCCCATTTCCTTGAACCTTCCCCCAAATCACCCAACCAGGGTACAAATCCTCTTTCTAATACTATATTACTAAGACCCTCCATGGTCTCCATGGAGTGGTCTCCTTTGCTGCAATGAACAATAAATCCAACTCGTTCATTTACAGTGTGTTCCTGGTGATCTTTGGATGGAAGACATTAAAATACATAAAAATTTTACAATATTATATATTGCGTGATTCAATTTTTAACATAGATGTGTACATATGTATAAATACATAATTTGATTTTTATATTAATACATATATATGAGTGTGTGTGTATAAATGCACAGGAAAAAGACTGTGGCTAAGAGCATCTACCTTCAGGGAAAGAAGAGATTTGGGGATCTTTGAAGGAGGACTTTTTCTTTTGACTCTACTTTTTAAAAAATTTACAACCACGTGTTTTTTTTGTATTAATTTTGAAATTACTTTGTTTTTATTCATTTATCCCTTTATATGTTTCCCCTTATTTTCCAAAGATTGGAACAGTTAGGAATGGTGTTCAGTTGCAAATATTAGAGATGTGCCTCTCTATCTGGCAAAAGAAATGAGGGGTTTACTCTCTAAAGGTAGAGGAAGTCCATGAGTAGACAGTTGTGGCAGGCAGAATTCTAAGATGGACTCCAAGAGTCTCACCTCCTGCTATCTGTGCCTTTCGACTATGGACAGTGCCTGTCAATACGATAGGATGTTACTCCCCATGATTAGGTCACAGTATGTGGCAAAGGTGAAAGGAGTTTGCAAATTAAAGTCCCATATTAGTTGATTTTAGTTAGTCAAAAGGGAGATTATCCTGGGTCACCTGACTTCACCAAGTTAAAGCCCTTAAAAGAGGGGCTGGGTCCTTCTTGACAGAGATTCTTCCTTCGGCCTTGAAGAAGCTAACGGCTGCAATCAGGGGGATCATTTTATAAACTATATAAATGTCTAACCAATGTATTACATACTCGAAACTAATTTAAAAAATCAAATTATATAATAACATGTAAAAAAAAAAAAAAGCTAAAAGCCATGTTGTGAACTATGAAGATGGCCACATGGCAAAGTCCTGATATAGATGTTGAGAGTAGTCCCAACAGCTTTACTGACAGCTTGTTTGCAACCTTGTAAGACCTTGTGCACAGGACCCTGGTAAGCCATGCCCAGACTCATGACCCAAGGAAACTGGGATAATAAATGGGTGTTGTGTTAAACTGATAAATTTGTGGTAATACGATGAAGATTTTAGAAAATAATCAGAGATCCAGGAAACTCTTCCATCTGCTCATTGTGCCTAGCTTGCATCCTGAAGGTCATTCCCAAAACACAAGATAACTGCTGGAGCTCCTGCCACAATGCCCAGGTTCCAGTCAAGAAGAGGATAAATCTATGAGCAGGAAAGGCACATGTTAGTTGTTTGCTACCCTTTTAAGTAGTTTTTTACACATATACCTCTATTTATACCTTATTGGACACTCTTATGTACAAAAAAGGCTAGGAAATAGAGTATTTTATCTGAGAAAATATCTAATAGACAAACAAAAAAAAATAAACAGGATTTTATTTGCAAGAAAGAAGAGAAGTGTGAGAAGCACGGACATTTGATAAGCAAATAGTAGCAGTCTCTTCAACATTGAGGAGAAAAAGGAAAAAAAAAATCCTGGCATCAGTCTTCCAATGTTCTTTTTCTGTGCTTTAAAAGTTTTCTGGTAGGAGAGAATTTTCAAAGCGGAACAGTTATAGAAACAAAGAAGTACATTAAAAGATAAGCTTCTGACGAAAATAGAAGAAAGGTTTATAAGTCATCACTGTTGCTTGTAATCTTGCTCCATCTTTTCTGCCCACAAATGTCTCATATGCTATCTTTAAGGAAACTATTTGTCCACCCACTGGGTACATGTCCTGCCCTATAGAAAGATCCACAAATATAAGCCACAGGCAAAAACTGCCTGATCCTTTTCCTGATCAGTGATGTTTAAACTTTAAATCCAAAACGTAAAGAGAAATAAATCTTATATTTATGCAAGATCACATTTAAGTAATTTCTCTTTCCCCCTTTTTCTGCCTCACACAAGAGTCTCTGTGTTGCTGAGTGATTAAGGATAGAACCAGTATGACTACTTAAAAATCAAATATCGAGGTCAGCTCATGACAACTTAAGTTTACAAGGAAAAAAGAGTGAGGTAGGGACATGCCAGAAACCCACACATTGGATAGAAAAAGAAAGATGGCTAACCTGTCTAGAAAGCCTTGGGTGTTGGAGGCCATGACCAAAGGATATGAAGAGCTCAGACATGACTCCAAGACCCACTGGTGACAGTACAGACTTCCCAGGGAGGGGTGCATTTGTTCAGGTCAACTGGCCGTCAACATCTGAGGAAATTCAGCCAAAGACAGCGGGACTCCAACAATCTGGCTGGAAGACCATTCGATAATTTACCAAAGGTTTGTAGAAAGCCAGCAGTTTACAATAATGGACTATCTGTGGACTTTCTCCTTAGAAATGTAAGAGTTTTTGACAATGGTGGACAGGCCTATACCTAAGCAAAGCAGAAAGTGATGGGTGATAAAAAAAAAAATTACAAAGTGCTAGAAGTGATAGAATTAATTTGACTTTGGGGAAAGTAGGATATCTGAGTAGCCTTCATAAAAATGTATTTTGTAATCCCTAATGGTGGTACTATAAGAGAAAGGAAAAGTGCTTAAAATTTAGATTATGCAACAGAAAATTCACATTGGTGTTCCTGAGCAACTTCTGACAAAACACCTGTCAGGCCACTGGTTGAGGTAAGTTCCTTCTTCTCTCACTTTAATAGCCTTACTTTATCACATACAACGCTGTGCATTTGCCCTTTCCCCCAACACCCCATTGCGAAAAGTATATAGTAATGATAATAACAATGATAATGACAAAGAATAGAGAAACAATACTGTTTCTTTCTCGAGATCAATTCTCGGCAGCTTTATTGAAGTATAATTGACATACAATAAGCTGTACATATTTAAAGTATATGATTTGGTAAGCTTTGACATATGTATATATCCATGAAACTATCAGCACAATCAAGATATTGAACCTCCAAAGGATATATCACATCCAAAAGTTTGCCGAAACCCCTTTGCAATCCCTCCTTGTTGCCTCTCTCTGTTATCCGCCCCTGCCCATCCCCAAGCCCCACTTACCTAATTCCTGTTTCTGTACATTAATTTGTACTATTCAGCATTGAATCATATAGTGAGTCCATTTGTTGATCTTACTTCTTGCACTTAGCATATTTATTTTGAGCTTTACCCATGTTACTGCATGTATCAATAGTTTATTCCTTTTCATTGTTGAGTTGTATTCCATTGTATAGCACTTATTTTTAGGTCTATCATCTTTGTTTCCTTTTTGACACCTTCCTTTCCTCTTTTTTTTCTTATTGCCAACATGCTTATTATAGAAACTTTCATAATAAGTACAAAAGGGTAAAGAAATGGAAAAATATCATCTACAGAAAGCTTTGGTATTTGAATTAAAAAGCAACTCAAAAAAACTAAACGAACATATCTGAAGATTAATGAGCCCTGAGTGTCAAAGTAGTAAATCTTTGCTAGAGTTATTTGGTGTCCCTTGATAAGATACCGGTGTGTATGGGGGGTGGGGATGCTATTTTAGTCTTGGTGGCCCTGGCTAGAGACTTCTAAACTGCCCAGTTAGGGCTGTCTCCTCAGTCTTCCAAAGGCTGTCACATAACACGTTTTGCTTATACAAAGGGTGTCTCAATGAGGAGATATTATTAAATAAGTCAAGACAAATATAGAAACACAGGGATATATATTAAAGAAAAGCCAAAGGCCAATAGCAGCTAATCACCTTTATAGATCAGTATTACCCCAAAGTGAGTGGCATGAGCCCTGAGAGGAAATTGAGTTTTGATCACCATGTGTTATCAGGAGTATTTCTACTGTTGAACCACAAATAATTCCCCCCTATTTTTTTTTTTTTTTAACATTAAAAGGCTTTAGGTGTTCCCACTGGCATGGGATGAACTCAGCAACTGCTTCTTTTAGCCTAGCAGAGATCAATCTAACCTTGGCCAATCAGCTTGCACTTTGAAGACTGTACTTTGTGAAACATGTAAGTAGAGAAGTATTCAGGCTTGGCAGAACTTACTGTCTTTTTTGCTCTGTATTTTGCTATGATTAATCCCCATCCATCTCTCTCCGCTGTCACTGCTGCCACTGCCAACGCTGTCAGTTTCATATTTCTTCTCTATAGCAAACGCCTTTCAAATGTTGTCAGATTCTGGCTGGGTGTGACCTTTTATGGGGCACTGTGCCTCTATCAGGCTTTTATGGGCTTGTTGGTTTGTGCACATGTGCAGACATTCTGACCCTGTGGTGTCCAGAATAGATTCTACGAGAACAACTGTATCTGACCTTTCTGACATTTTGGACACCCAAACCCTTCCCAAGTGCATGAGTGCGAAGAATGTTCCCTCGTGGGTTTGGCTTACATTCTTCTCACATCAGAAGAACTAGTCTAGGAGAATGTGAAGTCAGGTCAGAAATGCTAACATAACACCAATGTTGTTGGCAGCCCTTCAAGTTGCCTGGCATGAATTTTAGCATAAAGCAGTGTTTTCACATCTTTTGGGTTTTACTGTGGTTTAAGTGAGCAGTTCCAAATATGTGAATTATACTTTCTGGTATAACCTAATCTGTAGGAAGGGAAATGGCTAAGAAAAGCTCTGGAAAACTTTGTAGCCATTTTTAAAATGTTCTTCTCAGATCTAGTCTTTTCTGAATCCTGAATCCTGTTGTTAAATGAACCTAGTGACATAAAAAATTATAGGAATCCATTTTATAGTATGTTTAGTACTTTTAGTTCATATTTTCTATTCTGATACAGTTTACCAATAGTGAGTCTACTTTTGGTAAGCATTCTAGTATAATATGTTCAAGGAGGCAATACAATTTTTTTTAAAT
The DNA here is from genome assembly GCF_014176215.1 of Rousettus aegyptiacus. Taxonomy (NCBI): domain Eukaryota; kingdom Metazoa; phylum Chordata; class Mammalia; order Chiroptera; family Pteropodidae; genus Rousettus; species Rousettus aegyptiacus. Next base: position 84,878,330 of record NW_023416311.1, on the reverse strand, counting down.
AATTGCCAAATAGGCAGTTTTGAAGGTTTAAATATCAGATTAAAATAAGTACAACATCTACTTTTTCTAAGTTCTCACCAACTTTCCCAGTGTCCACTACTAAAGATCTAGATTTTGCCCTTAAATGCATGGTATATCAGGATGAACTGAGTACCAAGGCACAGTCCTTGTCATCTTCACGTTTTCTCCACTTTTTCTTTTCCTCAATAAGCTGTCTCTTTCTCTTCTCAAAGTTGAATACATTTCTCATCTTAGTCTAATACCTAGCATTCATTCTCTCATTTGCTGGCTGATAAAGGCATGTACACTCAAGTCTTTTCTCCACCACCATATACCAAAGGGTGATTTTCCATCCATTTACCTTTTCCTCTACTTTGGGAGATGTGCTTATGTTTCTTCCTCACTACTGGCATAATTCAAAAGAACATATTTGCCTTGGTACTGCATATCCAGTCATGTCAGCAGATCTGCAATGACTTGGGTACAGGATTATGGAAAGGCACCTCAGGTGACATTTGGGACAGCTAAATCAACATCTCAGGATTGGAAGGAACACACCATCAAGACCTAAAAGATATGATTTCTATTTTTTTCATGCACTTTATGGGAATCCGAAGCCAGTGAAACTATAACCAGTGCTTCTCATCAAACCAATGGTTTGTGCGGCTCATAAAAAGAAGAGTATAAATTCCAATACTGGGCCAAGAAAATGAAATAGCACATTGTATCACACGCTCAAGCGAAAAATAAAATAATCTGGGTCCTGCATTTAAGCATAAGTCAGCAGGATGCTAGTTTTGGGTAATAATATAATTTTCCGATTTAGCATTACAGTTCAAGATGCAGTGATCTTTCTAGGCTGTTACATGTGTCTGGGGAGAAGGAGGAGGATTCTTAAAATATGGCAATGTATCAGTTTAGCTACATTCAAGTGAAAGCACACATCATATTATAGTTCAATGTTTTTATAATTAGACTGAACACTGATAGCAGAGTGGAAAGCAACATATTTGTTACACATATAAATCTTATTATTTTTACTACATTTTGATAATAGATCCTAGCTTGACAGTTAATAGTTTGTTATACTTGCTCTTTTACTTTACATTAATTTCTTACAAATTATGAGGTGGGAGATATTATCTACTTATATTAATTTTAATGTATTAATATTCACATGTAAATAAGGATGAGCACAATATTGTCAAACCACAAAAGTTAATTACAGTCATTCCTTAAACATTATCTATGATTTTTTCAGATTTTATTTCTTATATGATGTGATTGGAGATTTTAGAATAAGTGGCCAAATATGTATTTTAAGTATACAAGTGAAATAAAACGAGATTGTGGAAAACAGAAGAGGGTTTTCTTATAGTATTAACCTGTAGCTACCTGTTATGGACCATCATGTTTGATGGGGTTTTGATCCACGAAGTTTTATATTTGTTCTTTCCATAAAAGCACCCCTGAATATTATTTTTAAGCCTGTTAATTATTTCCTTGGAAAGAGGGTGTTACATGTACTAAAAACAGTATTGCAAATGTTTTTTTTTATGGAATTATTTTGTAATACTAAAATGATGTTTTTACTACCATATAACATACAAATTATACATAGAAGATAGGGTATATACTTATATCTTCCAGATATATGTGTGTGAAGTATATATAATCCATAAAGACAGTTAACATAGATCTCTATTACCATTATCACCTTTTAATACCGTAATTTTTTTTATTTTTCATTTTTGGATAGAACTTTATACAATGGAGGCATGGAAGATTTATGTTAATAGACAACTGAGAAAGGCAACAAGGTAATTGCTGCACCTTGCCTGTTGAAACCTTTCATCAACAAAAGAGCCCACCTCCCTGGCTAAGCAGCCCATGTGAGTCCCCAGCCAGACAGTAGAGCACGAAAGTGAATCTAGGCTGTGGGGTTTCTCTCATTTTCCAGTTCAAACGTTTGCAACACAAAGTGAATAAAACAAACCTGAAAAAATGCCAACTAATACTTTGAGGTGTCTATATTTTGAGGGTGATATTAACACACTAATAACTATTAACTAACTCAAATGTTCTGCACCAGTAACTATGCTTGTATTTCCAGACGCTGCCACCAAGACAAATGCAACTCTAATGTTGTCCCTGCAACATTTTCTGAAATGTAGGCACTAAAGAAAGTTTAGCCTCTGGCAGAATTGGCTAAAGAGGTGATTTGACAGAGTTTGAAACCATGAAAATAGTTCTTGATTCTTTCATTTCTATGGTGTATTCATTTGGGGGGGGGGGTGGACTCAGGGGGATTGGGTCATGGGCGGAGAAGGGGGCAATTAACCTTCCCAAAGGGTTGCATTCGCCGAGCCCCCTCTGCCGCTGCTAAAGGGTGCTCTTTCTCCATTTTTGGCGTCTAGGAAGATGGATGGCCTCCCACCAGACAGCCTCCAGCGGCAGGCTTGCACCTTTCCTCTCTTAGTAGTCTGCACCAGGCTATCAATTCACCTCTGCTTTGATCTCCACGAGGAGAGTCCACTGCTGCGAGACGCCACCGGACCTCCAGTGCCAAATGTAGACGGTAAGGAGATTCATACTAAGGAACTCTGGCCTATTAGGGGCTTTGCTCTCCATCCTGGGACTAGACCCAGCAGAGAGATCTCCTGGACTTGATTTTCACCTTACATGTAGCAGGAGTTAGGACAGCGGGTGTGGATTCTGTTTGATTGTTCCTCTTCTGTCTATGAAAAGATGGACTAGAAAAAAAAAATGCCCTTGAGTGCAGAATACTGAGGGTTGGGGGGGTGGTCCAGCTAGAAGGTAGGTAAATTGGAAACTGGGGAGGGAGGAAGCCGAGGGGATAGAGCAGACAGAGGTGCGGGGCGGGCGGGGTGGGGGGAGGGGGTGGCTCTGTGTTTTGCGCTTCCCTTTTCCCTGGACTCAGGTTAAATTTCTATGGACATATGATTTTGAACGCGAGTGGGTGGGCATCCTGGAAAACCCAGATTCTTGATCTCAGGTCTCTGAGCCCTAAAAGAACCGTAGCACAGCAGTTCCTGGGCCCTGATGAGAGGCTGGCTACCTGGGATGAAGCAGATGACTTCAGCACTGCGTGGCTGCCTGATTGGGAAGGGAAGGCTTTCTCGACCCCTTCCGGGGGCAAGTTATTAACTCAGCTGAGTTGATCAAATGACGTTCAAAAGGGGTCGTCTCCTGGGCACCTCTTCTCAGTTGGTATTTAGCAGGAAAAGGGGCTGGGCAAATTCCTCTCAGCTTGCAGCCTCAGAGAATTGATGAGTTTTCTTAACACCATGGATCCGAAGGCGTAGATAATTTTAAATGCACACGCGCTCGGAACTCATCTTCCCATTCACCTCCGCGGAACTGACAGCAGACAGCGACCTTCAAAATCGTCCCTAAAATCTTACCTCCCGGACCATTCACCGGGATTTGAAGATTCTCCAGCCCAGAAAACACCTTCTCTTCTACTCTCTGAATCTGCTTGTATTCTGTATTGTAAATCCAACGATTGCCTCTCCCTTAAAAACGACCCCCTCACATCTCTCAACTACTTGAAATGGCCCCGACACGCTTTAGTCATCAGTTTAATTCATAAAAAGTAGCTATAACTCTTGACATCACCTCCACAGCCCACCCGAGGACTCCAGCCGGTGACACCGTATTGTGAGGCTTTTTCTCGAGCGCTGAATTCTGAGACTTATGGGAAGGTTATTTGAAGCATCCTGGTAGATTTCCCAGCTTTCACTTCCCTCCCCCGCTTGGCTGGTAATTTTCTGCTGCTGCTCCTCCTCCTCCTCTTGACCTCCTCCAAGGTACCTTTGCCTCCCCTCCCCCAACTCGTTCCCCGTAAAACCTCCAGCGGGAGTTGGAATCATTCCTTTGGCGCTAAATTCAGAGCTGCCCATTGGACTGGATTGCAGTGGAAGAAAGGGTGTCCCTTCTTTCAGCAAGAATATCATTTGATGAACTACGCTGAATTAACTTGCTCTGGGCTTCCTGAAAACTCAGGTGGGCCTGTGGGTATTTTAGATTCAGTGCAAATGTGATAGCTTTCAGACCAACAGCCCAGGGCTTGGGAGATAAGCGTTTTCACCTCCCCAGACTCCAACTCCTTCCCCGCAATCTCTCCCTCACCCCAGAATCCGATACAATGAATGCAGGATTTGCCAGATGTAGGGTTCAGTGGGTCCTTGGGCCAGAACCTCTTAATCGGCACATTGCATGCATGAGCTCCAACCTGGGATCCATGCAGAACTCTGGTGCAGTTAAAAATTGCCTGTTCCTAGTCATCTAGGTTTTCCAAACGAAAACAAAAAACAAAAACAAAAACTTAGAAAAAAAGGTAGAAAATGGTTTCACCTGACACTGCCAGACACTTTTGTGAAATTATAATAAATTCTTCCAAAAGCACGATTTTAAAGGGAAGATGCAAATTTCTGCCCTCACTTGGTCAAACTCTACGGCAGTGACCTGCGGAACCTAGCATTCTCAAGACTGCTCTGAGGTTTGTGGCTTCGCCGCTGCCGGGAACCTGGAATTCTTCTATCTCGGCTGAGAACCGAGCGGCAGACCGCACATGAACGCTGCCTCGCGACTGCTGACTGCCAGTAAAGAATACCAGGAATGCTGGCTACAGAAACAACTACCTGAACTCAGAAACGTTGGCTAGTAAGCCCTGCGTGCAGAAGAAAAGTCTTGCTAATTTACCCAGATTGTTTTAACTGGTTAATAAAGCAACTGACACTCAACAAAACCACCAACGCAGCAGGAGTCCTCTGCAATTAAACGAGAATCACGACTGTTGTAGTCGTTCTTAACAACTGCCTTTATCATTATCACTTAGTATTCGTAAAAAAAAAAAGAGAGAGAGAGAGAGATAATCACTTCATACCCATTGGTACATAAAGATCCCTTCTCTTTTTCTCTAAAATTAGGGCACAGATTTTCTTTCTCAATAAGCCACCAATAATAAAAACTGAGAGAAATTAACTCTAAACACCCGCAACCCCGGGTGGAATATAAATGGTTAATCGTGGCTCCCTTTAAACACATATAATTTTATTTGACTCTTGGATGTGATTTAAGATACTAGTGGTTTATATAGTCTTCTATCTACATGATTACACAGAAAAATAAAAATAAAGGGAAATGGAATATATTCCATATCTATTTTCTGAGGTGAATAAAATGTTCATGTTTTATTTGGACCCCTCAAATTGTGTTTATAGATATCTGAAAATGTAAATACTTGTTATATTTTTTTCCATTTGACTATCTTTCTGAGAGAAATTGGCATCCCAATCATTATACTGCTCTTTCAAACTGATTCTGATGTGGGCTAAACAGAGAAGCATGGTCCCTGGGAATAAGTTCCCAAATAAATTCATAGTTCAGGGAAAAATGAAGAGACCTCACTTTCCTTCCATCTTGGTTAGCTGGGAAGGAAAAAGCTTTCTCCTTTACTGTACATAATTTCCCAAAGAACCAGCTTAAAATTCATTTACATCTGCCAGAGGTTGCTGGGATATAAATACTAAATGTGTAATGCTACTTTTCGATTGCAATTAAAACCTATTTATATTTTTGAAAAGTAGCTTGAGAACATGATATTTGTTCAGGAATCTGTATCTGGCATTAAGTTTGATGTGGAATCTCAAAATTTTTAAATTAAAGCAAAGAAAGCAACGGCACACAAAAATACATGCATAAAGGCCCACCAGGAGTTTTAGAGGTAATTGCTGTATTTTGGAAGGTGAGTACAAGTGCACATGGACAGATGCCAAGGACCCAAGAGGAACTTATTAAATCTTAGCATCTCTTTTATAGTCAAAGACACTGTAAAGTATATTGGGGTGTCCTGGAAGTTATGGGAACAATACTAAGTAATTACTCATATTTTCCTTTTTCTCTCATCAATGTAAGATCTCACCCTGAAGGATTAATACTACTGCTGTTTTGAAGGGTATATTTTTCACCTAACAGAATATGCAAAGGTCAAAATGAGTCCATTTTTGACAACAGAGGGTCTAATCCCCCTTTTGAACACAAGAGGTCGCTCCTGTGACCAAATACTGGGGAAAATATTGGTAACTTCAATTTGATGTATTTTATAAAAATATCACAAAATTTTTACAGATATATTTAACTCATTAAATGTACATATAAACTAAGGAAATGGGAATATTTGCGATCATATTTGAACTTCGGGGTGAAGTAGAACAATAATGCCTGCTATCGAAACTTTGATTTTACCAAAAAAAAAAAAAAAATGTACTAACAACGGACACATAGAACTTCAGAGCACATCCATTACAGAACAACACAATTATTGGGTCCCCTCAAATTTTCCCCTCAGACAAGGAATACTGTCTGCCTGATCTTTATCTCTATAAGCCTAAGAACTTAAGAAAATACTTGTTTACAATAACTGTGTGGGCTGAAGAAAGAAAAACATATTGTCTTCACCATTATGATGAAATTGTTCATTACTAATGGTTTTCCTCCAAGGCACAAGTCAGGTTTTCTATTTTGAATTGCTATCAACATCAGCAACAGTTCTTTGGAATAGTTTATTAGTTTAGGGAGTTTAAGTGCCACACTGAGTCTGTGGCTGGTTTGAAGGAAGATAGATAATGAGGGTGCTTTGTGGATTTCAAATATAAGTCGTCAGGTTTCTGGCAGCTTCCATGGTTTAATACCATGTTATAAGAGTTGCATGATGGAATATGATTGGTTAAAATTTTCTATTTACTTTCTGGAGTTATAGTGGGGTTTTTTTGTTTTTGTTTTTGTTTTAACTACAGTCAACTTGGTTATCTACACAGGAAACATGCCTGTATACTGGGAAGACTTGCTTCATGTTGATTATCAGCATCAGTTTTGTAAAAGCAGCCTGACAAAAGAATCCACGCACATAATACCAGAAAGCAGAGACTGACCAAAAACCAAAATTAAAAAAAAAAATCAAAACAAAACAAAAAACTGGCATATTAATCTGTATCTATCCAACTTCGGATTTCACACATCCACTTCAACTTACAATAAAAGAGATGAGATCCAGTTAGAAATTTTTCTTGAGAAAAACAGAACAAATACACATTCTTGATAAAACCTCAGCGAGATCAGGAGGAAACTCCCGCACGTTAGAGTCTCTTTGAGCTCTGGAGAAGCCTATCCATGCAAATCAAGCCACTGAGGCCCGCTGAGGGCTCACAGCTCTTATCAAGGGTTAGATCTGGAGAAAGATACAAAGAAAGGAGTTTCCTAACACACCAGGCTTACTCCTGGCAACAAGACACTGAAATTAACCCTTCTACTGCTTGGGTTTTGGGCCTTTTTAGATAAAACTGGCAGTCACGTTAGATAAGGAATAGTTACTTAGAAGCTTTGGGAGAAGTGTGGGGGCTCTTTGTGGCCTTACTGTAGCTTTGTTTTGGGGAGACTAAGATATGACAGGAACAGGTTAAAAAATTATGGAAAAGGGTTACCGGCGATTTGCAGCCAACGTTCTTCTCTCTCCAGGTTGTTTCCTGAGAGAAAACTATCAGATAAACACACTCGGTGAAGGAAAATGGGTATTTTACTGTTCGTCTGTATTAGACCCCCTAGTCACGCCCTTAGACTAATAATGCAATTTAAAAATACTCTAGACATGGAGACTTGTCCTAATAATTACCGAAACACCACCAGCTAATTGTACACCTCTGCTGAAAAACAAAGGGCAGGAAACCAGCAGAGAGGAACTGGTCAGGACATAATCGCTTTACAAATTTTAAAGTACTGGAAGATCATTTCGTTTTAGATTAGGGTTAGTACGCTTCCTAATTCTAGAGTTAACTGCAAAGCAGACCTCGCGGACCGTAAAGGAGAACTTGGAGTCCGCGGAGTCAACCTGGTATTACCTGTGCGTTTCCAACCTGATTCTCCGCTAAGGCAGGAAGCGTCCCTTTCGTCCCACCCCACGTTTTTGGAGAGCTGAGGTCGGGGGTAATGGGGTCATGGGGAAGCAGTAGCGAGCAATTCCCCTGGGTCTATTCATCCCATTCCCGGTTCTGCTGCCCTTTGGGCAGCTCCCAGCGCGCCAGGCGCAGTCAGTTCGGGAACTCACCCTCCCCAGCAGCCAAGCCCCGCCAGGCCCGGAGCTGTGAGCCAAAGCGCGAGATCAAACCGAGCCAAACGGGCTGTTCCAAGTTGTTTCTTTTCCTAGAACCCGGGAGGGACCTCATCACCAGGAAAACCTACCCACCAGCCACTCGCCACCGGCGGCAGAAAAGTGAGCCGCGCACGCAACACGGCCAGCCGGACTGCTGGGACCCCAGGAGCGCAGGGCGGAGGAGCAACGCGACAGGAGGAAAGAGCGCTGGCGGCGCGGCCGGGAAGGAGCAAGGGAGGGGGTAGAAGGAGGAGTAGGGGAGGGAGGCCAGAAGCCAGAGCAGCCGGGCAGCCCCGGATGAGCTCCGAGCAAGTTGCCTCGGGAGCCCTAATCCTCTCCCGCAGGCTCGCCGAGCGGTCAGTGGCTCACGGCGGCGGCGAGGCTGAAATATGATAATCAGAACAGCTGCGCCGCGCGCCCCGCAGCCAATGGGCGCGGCGCTCGCCTGACGTCCCCGCGCGCTGCGTCAGACCAATGGCGATGGAGCTGAGTTGGAGCAGAGAAGTTTGAGTAAGAGATAAGGAAGAGAGGTGCCCCAGCCGCACCGAGTCTGCCGCCGCCGCAGCGCCTCCGCTCCGTCAGCTCAGCCGGCTTAAATTGGACTCCTGGATCCAAGAGGGCGCGGCGCAGCCGGGCAGCGGCTCTCTCAGCGTTGGCAACCCCCGGGGCCACTATTTCCCACTTAGCCACAGCTCCAGCATCCTCTCTGTGGGCTGTTCACCAACTGTACAACCACCATTTCACTGTGGACATTACTCCCTCTTACAGATATGGGAGACATGGGAGATCCACCAAAAAGTAAGAGGCTGTTTTACCTTGTGGGGCTCGGTGTGCTGGTGTTGTGCGGGGGTCTCTCTCAGGCACGGGTGCCAAGGGCTCTTCGGAGTTGGAGTCATTGCCTGGAGAGACAGAGAGAGAAGGTGGCTTTTTCTAGTTGCCGCCACGCCTGCATGCTTGCTATAGGTTCTGATCTTCGGGAAACTGAGTGTACCTTGTATTTAAATTCGCCTGTGTGCCCTCCAGAACCCTAGCCTTCTGGTGCTAAGTGGTTTCCTGCTCCGGAATTCTGTGCTCTCCCGAGAAGGTTATTCTGTTGCAGAGGTCTGCGGGCACATACAATACCGGAGATGTGAATTAGCATTAGACTTGCAAAAGAGAACCAGTGACAACTGTATTGATGTCTGCTCTTGCTAACAATATCCAGTCCTATGCGCTATTTAAGAGCTTGCTTCATGGAAAATATAGACATCCCTGCGTTTACTTAACGCTCTAGGCAAAACCTTTTCTTTGACTTGATTTATCCATAATCTTTCCCAGTGATTATAGCAAAGAGAGAAGAGGGAGGAAAAAGAAATACAAAATGAACGGGTTTGATTGCGTGCTAGGCTTACAAATGTAGACTATTCAAATCTGCATTTTACATATATTCCACCTCCTTTTTAAAACGAGTCAAGGTTTTGATGGCACACTTCAATTACCATCCCAAAGTGCAATACTCTTAAAGAAAAAGAAAGAAAGAAAGAAAGAAACTCCCAGAGAACGCCCTATAAGAGAACGACACTAAAAGTGTGTTTATCTCTGTAGGAAGTAAACGGTTAGTCAATCATGTATTTATTTTCATTTCAGAAAAACGTCTGATTTCCCTATGTGTTGGTTGCGGCAATCAAATTCACGATCAGTATATTCTGAGGGTTTCTCCGGATTTGGAATGGCATGCGGCATGTTTGAAATGTGCGGAGTGTAATCAGTATTTGGACGAGAGCTGTACGTGCTTTGTTAGAGATGGGAAAACCTACTGTAAAAGAGATTATATCAGGTACGCCATTTATACTGCTTCCTTAATTTTGTGAGATTTCCCTGTCTTTCTCCACTCCTTATTTGTTAGTTGGTGTGGCTTTGTATTTTCGCGAAGTTTGTGGGGTCCAGCATGCAAAAGTTACCCAGTACATATGTTACATAAATTAAACTATGTTGTTCATTTCACTGTTTATGAAAAAGACCCCACAAAACCCAATAGTAGTTTTCATAAATTATGTGGTATTGAAGCTTGTTTAATCGCTCTTGGAATTTGTCATGTTTAAATTATTTTCCTCTTGTATCTTTCCCCTTCTATAACAAAAAAAATTTAAAGACGGATAAGTTTAGATTTTTGGACTTTAAAAAGAGGTTGATTTTTATTGTACATGCAGTATTTTTTCTTTTCTATATATCTATTTTAGTTCAGTATTTTCTTAGTAACTTACAAATTCTTTGGAGGTGTCAATTTAATGGGCGAACTAAAAGTTTGACGCAAGCATGTTTAAAGATGCACTTTGAAAGAACAAATACAGGTATCAAGCTTTGTTCTTTTAGGGTAAGAGTTTCTACCTGGAAAAATTTAAAACCAACCCAAATATTCCCTGCAAAAAGACCGGAAATTTAATCTTTTTAAATATTAACCCTTTGGTGACATCTGACTATCTTTTCTTTCTTATCTTATCTGAGCTGATGAATTAGACAGAGCAGATCAAATTGCCCATCATCTGTCTACGAACAATTGGTATATTTAGATAATTGAACAGCTTCCTTTCTCACATTAAAATCTGGTAACTGATAAAATGAGCGAATTTCCCATACTGACAAGACTACAACCACATAAGAAACTTTCTGAGTTTTTTCCTTTCAATTTCTTCTGCCTAAACGTCATGCTTTGCTAATTGAGTATTTTCTGTGACCTGTGTGTATGTGTGTGTATGTCAGAACTTCATTTTCTACCTTAGAAAGCCAATAGAATTTCTAAAGAAAATTTTGTCATTTCAAAAATAGAAGAGATAACACTTTCACAATTATGTTAAATAACATCAAAATTAAATATTTGAAGTTATTTTCTTTAGTGGCTATTAACAAGAAAATAGCTTTTGTAAGTCATTTTCTGGAGCTGAGAACGCATTAAAGCGTAGTCAAGATTTAAGTATGTAGTTAGAATTTTTTCTGCTCATTTAGTGTCCAGGATTTTTTTTCTTATTTTAAAATCATGAAATGGAGAGTAGAATCTTGATAGATACAACTGAACAGTGCAAAAAAATGTTTATTAATACTTTAATGGAGGTGGGAGAAATGTAGGAGGAAATAGGGGAAGTGGGAACTGGAGGAAGGGGGAGGGGTTTCCCAAATTGTTTGGTCACAAGCAAGGTAAAGTCCTCATCCTATGAAATGGAAGATCTCACATAGAGTAGGCGGAGGGAGGCAAAACTTTTGAATCTATCTTAACCTCTGACAAATGAGCTGTTTTCATTGTTTTCTTGATTGGTGTGTGAACTAAAGATTGTGGAGAGGGAGAGCTCACTTCGCACCTACCCCAGTATCTTTACTCCTAAGGAGATAGTGTTTTGCTCAATTGCATACAGACCTGCATGTGCCTAATTCTGGATACACATTTGTAGAAGCCAGTCATGTCTCTCTCTCTCTCTCTGGGTTTCTCTGTCTCTGTCTCTCTTTCTGTCTCTCTCTCCCTCCCTCCCCCCTCTCCCCCTCTCCCCCTCTCCCCCTCTCCCCCTCTCTCCCTCTCTCCCTCTCTTCCTCTCCTTCTCCCTCTCCCTCTCAATTTCTCACTCGCTCTTCCCCCCCAACTTTCTCTCTCTCCCTTTCTCCCTCCTCCCTCCTTCGCTCTCTTCCTCCCTCCAGCCACTCCCCCCCTTTTGAAATCCAGTAGTTGTAAAAGCAGATAAACCATTTAAATCTCCAAATACCTTTCTCCCCTTGGGAGAGCGAGGTGCCCCCTTCCCTGTTTTGTGCGGATATGTCTGTCTCTTCTATTTTGTTTGTAGGAATGCCCCCCGCTTCTGCTATTACTGGTACACGGAGAGGGGGCCAGGTCAGTGCTGCAGAGAAGGAACCTGCAAAGCTTATGTCTTGATAAGGAAAGGTCAGCATTAAGGAAAACCTTAGAAGTGGATCTTTTTTTTTTTTTTTTTTTTTTTTGGCTGGTCATAGCTTTAAAGCAAATTGAAATAGAGGTAGATGCTTCAGCAACTTGAAAAGTATTGAGGGAGCAGAAGCCGATTTTAAAAATAATAAAAGGAAGACTGTAGAGGAAACTTTCAGTTAACATTGTTGCCTGAGGAAAATCTTTAGTTCCGGAAAAACTGCCGTGGACTTGTGCAAGAGAGATCTGGAAACCCTCAGGTTTCGTTTTGTTCTGCTTGTGCATCGTGTGTGTTTGCAAACCAAGCGGTGTGACAATCTCATTCTCCAACCTCTTTTTCTCTTGGATAGAGGCCTTTTTGTTACAGTTTTAGAGTCATTCCTAGTAGCAGAAATTGAGGCACAGAGAGGCGAAAGTGTGGGGCCAGTGGCTACCGGAGCCCCCATGGACTCCATCCTTTCGAAGAGCTGCGGATGTAGGGCCACCCTGCAATTGATCGGTAGGGCAGCCGTCCCGGGTACAGAACGCATCAAACATTTTTCCTTGGTATGGACTGTCTGTGCAAATCAAAACATGGAGGTTTATAGGAAAGAAAAAAGGGAATAAAAGAAAGAGAGAGGGAGGAGAGAGAGAAACCTAATCATATGTATTCTTCCATTCCCAGCTTGTCTGCAAATGCTGATTTCAGTGTCTCAGGGCCTTGGTGGCCTGGGTCGCCGGCAGTCTTGGGCCGGGGCAGTGTCCGCCTGAAGTGACTCCCTCTCCCTGTGCTTCTCTCCCCGCCCCGGGCCCGGTCCCCGCGCAGGTTGTACGGGATCAAATGCGCCAAGTGCAGCATCGGCTTCAGCAAGAACGACTTCGTGATGCGCGCCCGTTCCAAGGTGTACCACATCGAGTGTTTCCGCTGTGTGGCCTGCAGCCGCCAGCTTATCCCCGGGGACGAGTTCGCGCTGCGGGAGGACGGGCTCTTCTGCCGCGCGGACCACGACGTGGTGGAGAGAGCCAGCCTGGGCGCCGGCGACCCACTCAGCCCTCTGCATCCGGCGCGGCCGCTGCAAATGGCAGGTACTTCTCGGCCCGCTCGGAGGGAGGCCCGGCCCCGGGATGCGGGCGCCAGGCTAGGCCAGCGCCGCTTTCGCCGGCGCGCTGGCGGCTGCAGCAACCCTCGTAGCTGCTGGGCGGTCGATGTGGCAGCGGCGGTGGCCTGCAGTTAACTGAAGTGCTCTGAGTGCAGTTTGTCTGTGTTTCGCCCTAGCAAGGTTCAATGCACTCCTTGTCTCCCTTGACTCCCGCAGCACACCTACACGTCTGTGTGGCTATATATGGGTACACATGAATGTACACCACTTGTGCGTACATGCATACACACGCCCAAACAGTACTTCCAGTTCACCTTGGCCTTCAAGCCTTGGCTTACTGAAAACGGGCATCAGCTCCCCGCCAGGTATTCTCCATTCTGCGGCCTAATTAAAGGGGTGGAGCTCTAGGCCCCTGGAGTTTCCTCCTTTAATCCAGTGAAGGAAGTTTAGGTTGCCTTAAGTTATTTAGCCTCTCAAGTCATTTTTCCTTGGGAACTGCCCCACACTCCAGAACGTTTTTAAATTTTATTTTTATCCTTTTGTGAGAAAAGTGAACCCGAAAAGATACAGTCTTAATAACTGCAGGCAATTGCACAGAGCTGTAATTTAAAACTGTCAACAAGCTAATCTGTGGTAATCACCTTTTAAAGGGAGCCTGCCTCTTTAAACCATTCATTCTCAGCGATTTGGTGAGAATTTCATTTTCGGGCCTGTGGCTATAACACTAAATTGACCCCATAGGTGTTGACCTGACCCTAGGGGGTCCTGGAAGGTATAGGATTAGTACATACAGATCAGAGGGCTTTTTCCTCAGGAAGGAGGGTAGAAACAGAGCAAGGCCCACCAGGAGGGGCCAGAGGTAAGAAGGCAGACAATGTTTCCAGTCCTGCCTTGCAGGTCTTGAATAGATCTGCGCCCCTCCCCCTCCACCCCCCCCTCACATTTTTTAAGTATCAATTCCCACTAAACATTGGCTGAGAAAACTACAGCTCCTTCCCCTCTGCATTCTGGCAGCTCTAAGAATTGTCCTTGGGGATTTGTGACTAGCTTGCACTTGGGGGGAAAGCCAGAGGTGGCAACTTCTGTTCCCTGCAACCTGTACTCTCTCTGCTCGTGGGAACATACATAGGAAGCTGAAATCTTGGGAGGGAGTCAGAAAACAGTGCTTCCCAGCTGTCCTTTATCTAGAGCCTAGGTAGCCCAACAGAGTTTCAGTTTTCCTTCACTTGGGGTCAGCCCATCTCAGGAACATACAGGTAGATTTAGTACTAGGAAAAATCAGGACTGGAGAGATCGCCTAAACACTGCAGTTTCATGAGTTTTAGCCTCTTGGTATGAGTGTCCCCTACAGACTTAGGTTCAAGGCTTTCTGGCAGAATTTTCCTCAACCTCTGCATTGCAGACATCCTGGCTGGTGTAGTGTCTATGGCCGTCACTGGGGTGTTCTGAGTTACCTTCCTGGTACCATCTGGCCATTCTCCCAAGAGTACAGAAATAGGCGTAGGGGGCACTCAGTGTGACCTGGGCCCAGTCTGGAGGGAGAAACAATACCGAAAGGTGCCACCCCTGCTGCAAGAGGGGGACAGGCCCAGAGACTTGTGCCCCATTGCTAACACTGTGTTGACACGAGCAAAGGTGGAGGCTGTGTTTCCCCTGGATTGACCTCCGAAATTAGAAAGCAAGATTTTATTCTACCTTTCTCTTCTCTCACATGCACTTCTACTGCCGCTGTGTTGTCAGTCGAGGGTGCAAAGCACTGGTTATTGTCTGGGAGCGGGACAGTGACAGGCAAGTGCCTGGTCGGCACTCACAGCGCCCCTTACCCCGCAGCCGAGCCCATCTCCGCCCGGCAGCCGGCCCTGCGGCCCCACGTCCATAAGCAGCCAGAGAAGACCACCCGCGTGCGGACTGTGCTGAACGAGAAGCAGCTGCACACCTTGCGGACCTGCTACGCTGCCAACCCGAGGCCTGACGCGCTCATGAAGGAGCAACTAGTGGAGATGACTGGCCTCAGCCCGCGCGTGATCCGGGTCTGGTTTCAGAACAAGCGGTGCAAGGACAAGAAGCGGAGCATCATGATGAAGCAGCTCCAGCAGCAGCAGCCCAACGACAAAACTGTGAGTGGCCCAGGGGCTGGGCAGGGGACCCAAGGGAAGCAGAGGAGGCGTGCCAGGTGTATGACGCCTGCCCAGGTTGGCTGGCCCTGGATTTCTATCTTGCTTTGGAACAGGAGTCCAGACAGGTGGCATCTCACCCCTACCTAAGCCTGGGGTGGGGGAGGAGAGGCAACCATCATTGCCAAGCCCACCAGGGAGGGCGGGCCTGGTCTAGGAGGCTGCTCCTGGGCTTGGAGCAGCTGCCCACACCCATAGCCTGGGTGGGTGGGCTCATGCCCTTCAACTTTGTTCCCACAGAGAACCAGAAAGACATGGTCTCCCCTCTGTGGGCAGGCAGCAGCAAGGCCTGGCTTTGGTTTTGCCAGTATTTGAGATTGTCAGTTCCTCTAGCACTGGAGAGGAGAGAGGGACAGCTCCTTGGCTTCCCGTCAAATCCAGGGGTACAGGGGTGGGTCATCCCAGGGTTCCCTGGCCGCCCCCCCCACACACACACACTCTGGGCTAGGCCTGCTATAGATCCTTCAGGCCAGGAAGGCTCCCCAAGGTGACCTGCAAAAACAAGGCAACCTCTGCTCAAGGTCATGCCCAGGCTTCCAGAGATGTCAGGCCCTTGGCACTGTTATCCACGATTATTCCCGACCGCTCCTACCCTGCAGGCTTTCTGGTTAAAGTAATCCAAAGAGTTCCGTTTTTTGTTGTTGTTGTTGTTGTTGTTGTTTTGTTTTTCCTTTCGCATTTTACTGCTTCAATCCTATTTTTAAGTACCATAAAACCCACTGTCATTAAACTTGGCCAGCCGGCCAAGACCGTGCCAGGACACTTTTGAAGTTGGTTAGTACGCAATAGCACAATAGCCGCCAGACCCAAACGCTTGAGGGTGGGGGTTGGGTCTGCAGAGAGAACTGCCTAACTAAGTGAAATTGCCCAGAAAAGCACCATGTCTAGAGGCTGAAGGGAGGCCTGTCCTACCTCACCTTTCTACTTCTGGGAAGCTATAGTCTGGGAAGGCAGGCAGGAGGAATTGGGAAGAGCTATGAGTATGAGGGAAAGAAGAAAGTTGTAATAGATTTTGGTTTAATAATGTCCAAGCAGACTTAATAGTCCAGCTCACAGAAGCAGAAAAACAAAACACAGTAAAACAAAACTGAACTCCCGCTAATATTCATACGTACAGCAGATTAACTGAATCAATAAAGGCCACAGTGTAGATAAGATAATACCAGGGTATATTTGCTTAGCCTGTGCAGACAATGGAGGGAGGGAGTTTGCTTATTAACATGTTGGGATGGGGGGGCCTATTCACAGAATATCCAGGGTATGACAGGAACTCCCATGGTGGCTGCCAGTCCAGAGAGACACGACGGTGGCTTACAGGCAAACCCAGTGGAGGTGCAAAGTTACCAGCCACCTTGGAAAGTACTGAGTGACTTCGCCTTGCAGAGTGACATAGATCAGCCTGCTTTTCAGCAACTGGTAAGTGTCAGCTCCCGGGAGAGAAGAGGAAGAATCTCCAACAGAAAGGAGATTCTGGTTTAACTGTTACACAATGGAAGATTCAGGGGGTGGTTACCTCTCCGGCCCCAGGGTTGGGGAAAGATGAAGGAGGTGTGGTGAAGGGAAGGAGGCAAGCTCACAAGAAAAACAAACCTCTTGTGAGTCTTTTTTATGAGAGTTCATCATTTGACCATATAGTTTGAATTTTCTATCAATCAGTCCTGCTTTGATGTATTAATTGCAAGGTGCCCAACTAAACAGACATGCGTGGGAAGGTATACAGGGTTGCAAAATCATACCTCTTTTTTGAGTTGGAAGGGGCTTTAGATAGAGATCACTTTGACATTTTAATCAGCAATTAGGTAAACTTACTCCCTTCTCTGCTCTTAAAGAATGGTATATTTAAGGACCTAAATCAAGGTGTTTGTAATAATCAATGTTAAAATACATAATGTTATTATCAGTGAGCAGCAGGCATTTGGGTGGAGTTTTCAAATAAATCAATAAAGAGTTCAGTTATTTGAAGATATAATTGATGCTTTTTGTTACTGTATCCATTTCCGAAATTGTCTTAATCCAAAATGTAGTACCGCTTAAACATTTTTAAGTGTATGAGTTCAACTATCATACATAGCCACATACTGTGGGTCATGGTAATATGTGTTTTAGCATTAATATGTTTTCCATGTCCAGAAAAGAGAAAATGACTCAATTTTTGCCTACAGAAGGCTTAAGGGTCAAGATAAATAATTAAATATATGGCCTTTGTGATATGGTTTATGTACACATAAGATTATTTTCTGTGAATAGTAAACAGCTCTGTAGACTCTTATTCTATAAAACAAGATCTTTCCTAAAAATCTATTCCTGTTATTGGAAATGAAGCTCTAGTTGCTTTTAGGTTAGCTTTTACCCTCACATTTACTAGAGGGGCATTTTCTTCCTCTGTGGCAGGCCAGAGTCAGTGGTCAAGAAGACTCGGCCCAGGTTTATGTTTGTGAGTGGGCCAGTCTAGAGCCTAGGCAAATTTTAGACGTCCCTTGACCTCACAACGGGGAAGTTTAATTCGGTAGATAGGAAAGTAGACTGGAATTAGGAAAAAAGAACTTACTACTTTTAAAGTCAGGTTTAATCTTATAAGTTGAAGAAAACACGGGTCATAGAGGGCAGGTAGGGGAGGGTCCAGGGCAGCCAAGTGTTTGCAGCTTCTGAAACTTTAGTGTCAGATGTGAATAGTAGAAGGGGAGCCAAGGCAGGAGGCGGGGGTCCGGGGGCAGGGCGAAGGAGGTTTACAACAGCAACACAATACTTTCGGCTTAAAAGAAGGAGCCAGATATTTATAACACGATGACGATGGCGTTATAATATATGGGTCTCCTCTTGGAAGGAAGAGCCTGATTTAAAGAGAAAGAGAGAGAGAAAGAGAAAGCCCAAAAGGCAGCAGGACCAACAACAAGGAAGAAACCCACTCTGTGAACCCTCTGAGGAGTTAATCATTGTTCTGTGGAGCCTCCTCTGAATCACCCGTCGTCACACGATCTGAGATCTGAGCGTGTGTTATGGATTTTCCAACTCAAGAAGAGAGGCTTTGATGCCTGGAGACTGAGAACTCGCCTGCTCCCAGGGCAACATGTAGCTGGCAGGATAATTTTATTTCGAGCATGCATGGTAGAGTTGCGATGCCATTTTACAGTGGGAAACACATTTGTTCTTAAATAATTTAACGCAACATAATGTTGGGAATTCAGTTTCAGTTAAAACAGAGATCTCTTGGAAGATGGGAAAGCGAGAAGATTTCTTCTCAAATTCTTTTCCTTGTAGGCTTTCTTTAAGCCTGTTAAAATTCAATTATAAATGCTGTTACCTCTGTCTATATATCTCTCTCTCTATACACAGACACTTATATGTTCATACCCATAAGTTTATAATCCTTTTATGAATATGATCACAGCCTCCTTTATTCATTTCTCAACCTTCTATGCAGGTAAATTTTTCAGAAGGAGGACCGGGCTCTAATTCCACTGGCAGTGAAGTGGCGTCGATGTCCTCTCAGCTCCCAGATACACCTAACAGCATGGTAGCCAGTCCTATTGAGGCATGAGGAACATTCATTCAGATGTATTTTTTTCCCTGTTGGAGAAAGTGGGAAATTATAATGTCGAACTCCAAAACAAAAGTATTTAACGACCCTGTCAATGAAAACTGAATTGAGAAATGAATGCTCCATGAAATGCACGAAGTCTGTTTTAATGACAAGGTGATATGGTAGCAACACTGTGAAGACAATCATGGGATTTTACTAGAATTAAACAACAAACAAAATCCAAACCCAACATACGCTATCCAATGATCTTAGGAGGACTGAAAAAAAAAACAAAAAACAAAAAGACGTTTTTAAAACGTAGAGGATTATATTCAAGGATCTCAAAAAAAGCATTTTCATTTCACTACACATCTAGAGAAAAGCAGAAATAGAGATTTTCTAGTCCATCCTATTCTGAATGGTGCTGTTTCTATATTGGTCATTGCCTTGCCAAACAGGAGCTCCAGCAAACGAACAGGAAGAGAAACTGGCCTCCTTGGCTGAAAGGGTCCTTTCAGGAAGGTGGAGCTGCGTTGGTTTGCGATGTTTTTAGTTGACTTTAACAAGGGGTTAATTGACATTCTGGGTTTCTTAGCATGTCCTGTAGCTGGTTTCGTTTTTTTTTCTTTTTGCCCCTTCCCCCTCTTTTTTTTTTTTTTGAGATCCATCCTCTATCAAGAAGTCTGAAGCGACTTTAAAGGTTTTTGAATTCAGATTTAAAAACCAACTTATAACGCATTGCAACAAGGTTACCTCTATTTTGTCACAAGCGTCTCGGGATTGTGTTTGACTTGTGTCTGTCCAAGAACTTTTCCCCCAAAGATGTGTATAGTTATTGGTTAAAATGACTGTTTCTCTCTGGAAATAAAGAGGAAAAAAAGGAAACCCTTTTTTTTTTTTGTTTGCTCTTGCATTGCAAAAATTATAAAGTAATTTATTATTTATTGTCAGAAGACTTGCCACTTTTCATGTCACTTGACATTTTTTGTTTGCTGAAGTAAAAAAAAAAAAGAAATATAAAGGTTGTACCGTGGTCTTTGAATTATATGTCTAATTCTATGTGTTTTGTCTTTCTTCTTAAATATTATGTGAAATCAAAGCGCCATATGTAGGATTATATCTTCAGGACTATTTCACTAATAAACGTTTGGCATAGATAAATAAATAAATGCAATGATCCAGGGTCCCTCTTTTATGTTTACAAGTAAGCATTAAAATGTCTGAAATTAAGTACTGCATGTGAATGGGGTAAACTGACAATAGGTGTGATGTTTTATTGCAAATAGTTATGGGTCGAGTTTGCAAGTTTGCATTGCTTCAGTGGGATCAAAACTGGTTGGAAGCCTTAAGCTCTCAGCTGTGATAATGTTACTGGGTTTTGAAAATAAGAGGCTATCTTCTGTCCTGCTCCCCACCTTTCCTTCCTCCTGTCTGTTTTCTTGTCCTACCCTTACCCCACCCAACATAAGAAGAGGGTCCTGCTTAAAGTGGGTTTTCATTCTGAGTCACTTTTATTTTCTTAAAGTAAGTGTGTTATACCAAAGTCTCCTGCTTAGGATTGTTGAAATGACCCATATTTCAAGTATAAGCTCTTGCTAAAAGAGGCTTTCTGCCTAGCCAGTGAGGTATGACCATTATTTACCAGAGGCGGCTGTCAGCCGATTGAGAAATGCTGCTTTATTTGCGCAGGAAGAACAGGCCGAAGGAGAGAGTTTTTTTTTTTTTTCTTTTGCGGCAATTCCCAGACCAGTCAGCTTGTGTTTTCTTGTCCCCCTACCCCCGCTGCCCCCGTCTATAGCTTGTTTCCTAACCCAGTCCCCTTGTCTCCTCCTGCAATTCCAATTTCAAACCTCTTGTAGAGGCGACTGGCCGGGACAGAGCGCCGTGGCCGAGGGTTCGTTGGGGAACCGCCTTTTGTGCGATGGGGACACGGTCGCATGCTCTGCAGGCCCCCATCGATGGTCGAGACGTGTACTTGCCCTCCAACACGTTTTTCTTCCTGGCATGTAGCAGTAGGTCCTATGTGAGAGCCAGAACCCGGGGCCAGGTAAACGCGCTGTTCGACATCAGGCTTCTCGGTGCTTCTTCGTTTGCGGGTGTAGAGGTAGAATTTGGGGCTCTCGCTGTCCCCTCTCCTTCCTTCCCCCCAGGATAATACTTTGACTCTTTAGAAACTGAATTCATTTGTACACGCAAGTGCAATTCCATTTTAAATATGATAACTGGTAATAAATGCGAATGCTAACATAGCCTAATCGTGTGCCTGTGGCGTGTGCCCCTCGGACGCCTGCCAGGGACCAGGGCGGAGGCCCGGCTGAGGCTGGCGAGCCCCACCGCTCCCAGCTCTCAGGTCGCTTTCCCCTTCTCCAAACCTGCGCAAGTCGCAAAACGAGACTCAATTAGGCTTTTGTTTGGCATCGTTCTACATAACGGGTTAATTACAGGCTCTCACGTGGGGGCAGAGGAAAAACAAACTTTGCATTGAAAATGTTACAGTGCATTAGACATGCCCGTTGATTACTTTGATTGTTGTGTCTAATTCTTGACAGAGGGGTAATAATTTGGCCGGCGGTAATAATGGCTTGTAGTCGTCTGTTGAGAAAAAACAAGAGTTATGTCTTATCTCACACAGATCTTGTCCGGGAAAGCCCCCCCCCCACCACCACCCCGCCTCCCACCCCACACGCTTTTTTTCCCTTTGTCCTTTTCTCTCCTGTCTCTCTCCTCTAATCTCTGGCACCGACTTGACTCTCAGCTTCCGGTTCACAGTGTCGATTTGTGTGCCTTTTCGGTTTTCCTTTTTCCTTACCACCATACCTGGGATGGCTAATAAGTACAAGAATGGCAGGTCCAACGTAAATATTGGCGTCATGCGTGCACAGTTCCTGGTCACCCAAGCCCTGGAGGACTCTTTTTTAGAACATTAACACCTACAGATGAGAAAAACTTTATTTAGGGTTTGAATGCAGTGGGTCTTAAGTGAGGCACACATCTTTGTGATGCTTTTTCATCCTGACATTTATTTCTAAGATTAAGGGTGGCGGTGGGGGAGGGGGTGATGTTTTACATATACAGATGTCAATCTATTCTGAAGTCCACAGCTTGAATTTAAGTACAGTAATTTGGGAGGGGAGTGATGAATGATTTGGTTTCACTTGCTAGATTCAAGATATTTGTTGCCTGATGGCTGAGAATGGATTGATGGGTCGATAGCATTCTAGTTCTTGTATTATTCATAGGAAAGGTGTGTTCCTTCTAGACTCCTCAGCATGTGCTTTAAAATGTGTAGCTGAAATGTCTTCTTGTTTGCAAACCATCTCTTGCACACACTCTCTCTTTCCCCCTGCACACCTCTGGAGACTGAGTTTTGAGCTGTGCTCTTCTAATGAAATTCCTCCTGTTTGCTATTATCTTTGATCCTCCCTCCCTTATTACTTTGAATTCTTCATTCTGGACATTATGACTCATTTCCTCTAGCTTCTGCAAGCTAAAATTTAATGCAGCTGAAAACATCCAGGATGCTCCCCTTAAGTCAAGGAATCCATATCAATATCTATACTCTTAAAGACAAGACACCCCCCCCCCCCCACACACACACACTGTTGAAGAGCAGTAACAACTATTTCAGTCTGTCTCCTTCCCTTTCATCATATGGACCTGGTTTTTCTTACCATTAAAAAAGTCTTTTCTAGGAATCGTATATTCAAAGAAATTTTTTCTTCATTGAAATTACATTTCTGGTTATTGGAGATTCTATGTGGGTGTGTGTACCTACTTACCAATTCACTTTTTTTGGAATTAAAAATTAAATAGATGACTTTGTAATGCTCTGCTATTTATCCTGATCGTTAAAACCCATCGTATGGATCTTTTTTCTGGTCTATCTTACTCTTTCTGCTACCAGCCAAAAAAGACCATGTTCTTTTAAGGTACCTAGAAGTACTTAGCATTTCTCTAGCACCTTAATTTTTAAGCCATAAGGTCGTTCTTACTGAATTATCTTGTGTAAGTCCCATGTGGATTTACTTAGCCTTTTCCTTTTTTCTTGGAAAAAAAAAAAAGTTAAAACTCAGTCCAAACCACCAGAAGAGCTATGTTTGGATGGAAACAAGTCAGTTTGAGTTTTTAATCTCACCCCTAATGCAAGTAAACTAAGCAGAAAGTACATATTTTATTATTTGTAAAGTTCAGTTTAGTCAACTTTGTAAAGGAGATTTCTAATAGATATTATCCTTGAGTTCTATTCATTAAGGATTATTTACTTCCTCTCTGCTAATCAGTTAAAGATCATATCACAAGGCAACTGAAATTTTCTTTGGGGGTGCTGGGAGAAAGGAGGATGGGATTATTTTCGTGCCTTTATTTGAAAAGTGTTACTTTCTAACATGACTCCAAATCTTGAATTCTCCTTAACTATGTAAAATAAAAACAATAAACTTGTACACTGTGAGTTGGTGTTTTTAAACTAAAATGCAAGTAGTTAATTCAGGGTGCTAGCAGCCAATTTTGTTTACAGATCTTTTCAGATTGTTGTTTTCTTGATAACTGAGCAAGCCACTGAATGGCTGTTTGAGCCCAGGCGCCACAAACATAAACTTCACAGCTTACAATGTCCCAGGTCCTGATGGAGGATCTCTCCACACCTCCCGGGGACTTCTGAAGTGTAGACAGAGAAGTTGGTTCACAGGGAGCAAAGGAGGGGGAGGGGAGGGAGGGAAGGCTGCTGAGTGTTTGCTGTGAGCATTGTTACTATCACATCCTTTAATTTTTATGGTGCTTAAGTTGTTGGCTCTGAGAAGCTAGTTTCTGTCCCTTGAAGAGTCCGGTTTCTTCCGAAAGCCACACTAAAGACTACTTGATTCTTTTTATTCTTTGAAAATTTATTTTGCAATTCTTTCTGCTTGATGATCCCTCTGCAGAAGTGCTCAGCAAAGCATTGTAAAAAGAACCCCTGCCCCCCAAATGGCATGCCTAGATTTTGGGGGGAAGATGTGGAGTAAGATTACTTTTCTCCAGGTGGGAAGAAAAGAAACACTGACCTGCCCTTTACGACAGCCCTGTGGGAAATTCTGCTGAACTCTCTCCACACTTGGGATCCTCTTAACATTCTATTGATCTAAAGTTCCTATTCCTTTCAGGGTGATGTTATTTGTGGATTTGATTACGTGGGTGACTTATTTTTGCCCGTTGTTCTAGTGGTTCTCCCCTCTGGTGCATTTCCTAAGTCCAGCGGGCAGGGCAGCACCTGTCTGCACTCAGGTTTGGTATGGATGGGTGCTAGGAATGGGAGACCCCGACACTGGTCTAACCAGCCCCGCGACTCGCTCAGGCGAGTCAGCCCTTGATCCCTTAAAGAAGGGACAGTCGTGGTCCAGGAGAGGAAAAAAGGGTGTTGCTGGGCCCTTCTCTTTCAGGAGTTGATCAGGTTGGCAGATCTGGAGGGCTAATCCAAACAAGGCGCTTGACTTGTGAGGTCGTGAGTCTAGACAGAGCTGGTGGCTCGGCGGCTCCTTATCTTACCCTGGAATCAGCCGAAGAGGCGCTCCCTGGCCCACAGCGCGGCGCAGACGGCACAACAAACACAGCACCTGAGGCTTTACAGCTCGCTTTATTGTTTAATGGGGAATGCTGCAAAACAGTCATTTGTTTTCTCGGCCTCGAACCCCGGCAGCTTAGAGTTGCATGGGCCATGAACGCTGCATGGAGGTGTGTGCCAGAGCCTTGCCGCTGCTCCGCGGGTGCGGGAGCGCGCGCGCAGAGACCCTCCTGCTCCCTCCCCTTCCTCCCAAGCCCTCTGCGCGAGGCCCTGCAGGAAACCCAATCGCTGCCCTGTCCTTTATTCTGAACCCCGGATATGGAAGGACTGTGGGAGAAAGCTTAAGGCACCCCGGAGATGGAAGGACTGTGGGAGAAAGCATAAGGCGAAGTGTCTTGGACTAATCCCGTATCTCCTCTGCTGCCTGGAAATGACAATTCTCAGTGATATAGCCACTTACGGTTTGCGGGGTTCTGTGGGCTCTGACTCAAGGGCGATCAATAAAAACGTTTAGTTCAGTAATAAGCTGCTTTACTGCCACCACCCCCCCCCCAAATGTACCGAGAAAGATGCATCACCATCTTGGACAGGATGTCCCTCAGCGGTGGAGCGTCTTTTCTCCGTGAGCGCAAAATAGTGGCGTGACTTTCCAGTGTTTTTCTGAGGACTTCCCTGGGCAAAACATGGAAGCCTTCCCTCATTCTCTAGCTGGCCCTCACCACAGAGGCTGGCACTGTCATTCACTTGGGAGCAAAGGGACCATGGGGACAGAGCTTGTAGCGCCCTTTTGGGACTGACGGTCAAGCTTGGGGATTTATAATCAAGGATTTTGTGGCTCTCATTTTAAATTAATTGAGCAAAATTAAGTAAATTATAATTTTGGTCCTTCCCTATGGGATTTTTTCTTGTTTCAGAAAGGAGAGTTCCTAGTTACATCTTGTGATTCACTATTCTAGTTTGCAAACAACACTAAATGTGTGTCTGTGTGTGTCATTGGTATGAAATAGATAATACCGCCTCTTTGAAAAAGTAACCAAAAATGTAGGTGAGAGCAATTTGGTTATGTGCCTAATGTGATGGTAATACACCCACCACCATCTTCCAGCTTTGGAGGTACCGAAAACCCACGACATACTTTCTTTTCCCCTGCCTGGTTTCAGTCTCACAACTCTGTGTCAGATGAAAAAGCCCTAAACAAGACAAAATCCAAGTTTCATGAAATTGAAGGGAGATGGAAAAAAGAAAAAAAGAATAACATTTCTATCTCTAGAAAATAATCCTTAACTCAGGCAGTGACTTTTCTTTTTCTCATGGGTAAGAGTTGCTGTTTATTTTGATCTGTCACAAATACAAAGTGTTGTTTGAAACTTGTTAAACCTAGCAGGTATACGGAGATAACACGAGACAGGCCACCGAATATGATAAAGTAAAACATGGTGGGAATTGGTTTTTAAGGATGGAAGGATTTTGCTTTTTCTCAATGGCTTTTTAATTAATATTTCTTCAAAATGTTACATGTATTTTCTCACAATTCTATACTATCAAACAGTTTTTCAATGTACAGTAAAGATATGATTGGCATTAAAAACAAAATTGCCCAATCCTAGGTAAAAACTATTAATTTAGAACTATTAATTTTTAAAATTATACATAGGAAGTTTAGTTTAGAAATAGGGTTAGCAAAGGAAAAGATACATTTGATTGGTGGGGGGAGGACTAGAAGGAAATAGGAAAAATGATTTAGATTTCTGAAAAGAGCATATATACTTTGAAATACTATATTTTAAGTAATAAAGAGAAAAAGTACTAATGAGCCAAATAGTGAAAATCGCATTTTAAACTCAGAATAAAATTGATAGTTCTTTAAATTTTTATATCAGTAGTTTAATAATTTTTCTTATGGGAAGTCCATTCTCAAGAAGAAACACTTTAAATAAAAATAATCTGATAAATAACACTTAAGATTTAACTCATAAAATAAAATGAGTGACTTTATTTGTAACATACAGTAATTTGCTTTCACTTATAATGAGTGCTGCTGTCTAAAAAGATTAAGTGTGAAAAATATAGATTATCAGTTTCTAGAGAATGAAAATGCTTAGTAAATTCCGAGATCATTAATTTATTCAATAGTATGTGGAAATATTTTAGAGGTTACTACTTAAAATTCGGTTTTTGTATCAAAGTACATTTCATACTTTAAAATGATGATGTATCCTTGAAGTCATGAGAACTTTGGAGACACTAGTCACTCTTACATTTTATGCATGGCCAAATTTCTACCTATTCACCAGAAGTTGAACACTTAAAGGATAGAATATCACCAATGAAAATTAATCTTTTAGCTCTATTATCCCATCGATGGAGTCATAAGTCTTATTAATGTTAATGGAAAATGTCTTTATATGTCATGTGCAAAACAGGGCTTGGAAATATTTTACCTGACAATGCCTTTGTAGCAAGTATGCTAGGGCTAAAACGACCTAAGAAATAATTTCAATCACATTTAGGCCCAGATAATGTTAGTCTCACAAGTGAAAATGAGCATATAAAGTGGTAGGATTAGAATTGACTTTAAAAACAAAAAAATAAAAAATAAAAACAAAGCATTATAGGGGAAAAAAGGCCTGAAAATACCCCTCCCACCCAACCTGTTAGAGTTTTAGATGTGACCCTTAGTTAGTTAACTCATAGTTTGGGAGTATTCCTGCCAGACAAATGGTATAGTTTATCAACCAGTGAGATCTAGGACCAAAGTTGATATATACTACTCACTTACCATATAGAAAGTTGTTCCTACTGAATTATTTACTGGAATTTGAGTAATGCTTTGTTTATTTGTTTTCATTTTGTAGCGATGGACTTATGAAATTCTTATGGATTAATGTATGCATTTTTAATGTGTATTATGGCAGTCTTTGGCCATGGCATAGAGTTTTCTCTAGGGCAAAGCTCTGGTATTAGAATAGAATCTGTAACATTAAGAAATAAGTGATGCTTTCAGTTTTATAACTGAAAGCAACAAATAAGACAAACAAAAACTCATAGACACAGACTACAATTTAGCACTTGCAAGAGAGTTAAGGTTACAGGGGATCAAATAAATGGTGATGGAAGGAGATTTGACTTTAGATCGTGAACACACAATATACAGATCATATATTATTGAATTGTGTACTTGAAACATATAATTTTATTAACCAATGCCACCTCAATAAATTTAATAAAAATAATAAAGTACAAAAATTCAAAAGATTTAGCAATTCATAAGCAGAATTATATGGCAAATAAAGTTTGTAAAGAACCTCAAAAAAAAAAAAAAAGAATTGAGTGATGATCCAAGAGTGTAAATGATGAATGTTGTTCATGAATTCTGTTTTGGTTATTCAAGCTAAAATCTTCATGATTCTTCTAGAATCATAATCCAGACTAAGAATATTTTAAATCTTTATAGGAAATATCAAGAAAGGAGTCAGTTTGTCCTACAGCAGGAGATGAATAGTGGTTTTTTCTGCCATGACATAACACTTTTGTGCCTGTAAAGCACTTTACAGTCATTAGTTATGTATGAGAGCCAGCAAAATCCATTTTCCTAATGACCTCTGTACCTGTTTCTCAGCACAATTCTCAATTCCCTTGTCTTTTCTTCATATGTGTAAGAGCAGAACATCAAAGAAGCAATACTTTGTCCTTGACTTCAGTGAGGACTATGGTACATCAGAGAGTGGAAACTATTTTATAGGTGATGCTCAGTGATGTCCACTTTCATTAGTTCCAGAAATTCAGGGCAGATGCTGAATGGATAAAGCTGGGGGTGGGGAGAACAATGAACTAACAAAATTGTAATTTATCTTCTTAAAGCAGCAACTCTCAAACTTTTTGATGTCAGGGCCCCTTTACTCTCTTTGCAATTATTGAGAATCTCAAAGAGCTTTTGTTTATGTATGCTATATCTAGTAATATTTACTGTATGATAAATTAAAAGTGATGATTTTAAAATATTATTCATCTAAAATAACATACTACATGTTAACTTAAATAACTTTTTAATGAAAAATAACTAGATTTAAAACAAAAAAATTAGTGAGAAGAATGGAATGGATTTTTTTTTTAATGGCAAATCTTTTAAATATCTAGCTTCATAGAAGACAGCTTAATTCTCATATCTGCTTCTTTATTTAATCTGTGGCAATATCACACATCAGTAAATAATGTCTTAGCATTATTATGAAAAGAATTTTGACTTCACGGACCCCTAGAAAAGTTTTCAGAGTCCCCAGAACAGATATTATGAACCTCTGTCTTGAAATGGGCTTTTACAAAAGGATTATAGAGAAGCTATTGCCTAAGGAAATTTAATTGCTTATATTAATGCTTTAGAGATACAGGTTTGTTTTTAAGTCCAGGTCACAGTTTTATTTTGTGACTTTTCAATTTTATCATCAAACACTTATATCCAGGGTCTTGAAGGGGAAAAAAAAGTCATGATGTTATAAAACTGAAAATTTAAGGCTTCTTTCTGAAAAATTCGAAGAGAGACAAATACATGAATGTGGACTGGTGTAGGTAAAATGTGCTGGGCTCCTTTATCTTTTAGATATTGTTTTTTAACCTTTTTTCTAGTGAAGTTGTGGAGGATGATGAACACTGAAATCCATAACAAATAATTCAGATTTGACATAGGTGGGAATTGCTAGCCACAGCATTTCGAGACAAGGAATTAAAAGTAACAGTTATAATTTGAAAAAATTACTTGGCTTTTGGAATGAGATAAGCTTGTGAGATGAAAGACTGAAAGCTGGAAAAATAACAAGGATCATACTGGTTCAGGCAGGGGATGGACCTTTTTATAGTTGTCATGAAGAGAAAGAAAGGAACTGTTTTTGAGAGAGAGTCTGAGAAATTGACTGCTGTGGAGGAGACTGGCAATTGTCCATCAGAATTTATTTTCCTCTTTGAAAGCATATAGCTAGTTTGCATATTTCATGTTTCTTTATTGGTGGGTTGGCTACATGACCATATCCTTGCCAATGGAATTTAAGCAGAAATAATGTACATTATTCTAGGTATAGGCATGTTTCTTCTTCATGTTCTCTTTTTCCTTCCAACTGGCTAGAATCCATGAAAGTCCAGCTTTAACTGGGCAGATGATGAAAGTGCCGTATGGGTATGGTGGACCAACATGATGGAAATAACCAGTATGCTAAATAACATCAGGGAACGGAGCTGTCTGCTGGCTGACCTGAAACATTCAGCTCAAAACTACAAGTGAGAAATAATTTTTTATCTTCTTTAAGCCACTGAATTATTATTGGGCCAATTTATTGTATCAGCGTAGCCTTACCTAGTACAATAGGCTACAGACTAGAGCTTGAGATAGTAAGAAGTCAAAGGTAACTCTAAAGTCCTGAATGAATCATGCATTTATTCACTCACCCATTCATTAACCCATTCAAATATGTATCTAGTGCTTACTATGTGCCGTGCATTATTCTATGTGCTGGCTATATAGCAGTGAGCAAAACAAAGAGTTCTTGCCTTCATGAATCTTATCTTTTTGTGGTACATTCAAATGACATACAAATAAATGCCCACTATAATGAAGATAGTGATAGATTCTATGAAGAAAAGATCAAGCAGATAAAAGGGATAGGAAATTTGAAATACAGTGATCAAGTAAGGCTTCTCCAAGGAAGTGACTTTTGAAGAGATGGCGAGAACTCAAAAAAGTGAAAATGAGATATGTATGTACTGCATCAATCCTATACTGAAATTGTATATTTGAGTTTTAATATGTCCTTGATGTATGTGGGACTATACATAAAATATGGATCGATGTTAGATATCTGTTAGTTATTTACTTACATAACTTAGTGAAAACAAAATAATCTATGATGAATTAAAAAGCAGGAAAACAGGAATAATGGTAATTTATCAAAGATATGTTGGAAGGAAAGTGACTGGAAAGTTGTAAGGAAAAAAGAAAGACGTATAAGTGTGAGAAATAGGTGAAGAGATCAGGGTGGCAATGAAGAAAAATAAAAGACAATAGAAATGTCTCAGGAACTAAAGCCAGAAGTCTTCAAAGGGGCAGGTATGAAAAGCTGTGCCCGATACATCAGAAAGATCAAGGAAGATAAGGGCAGAGAAAATGCCTTTGAACTTGTCTGAATTGAGATCATTGGATACCATAAAGAGGCAAAGATGGAAGCCAGATTTAGGAGGGGATTTAGGGGGAAATATTTTAAATATAGTTCATCTAACTCGTCACCATTGTTATTGGACATTTATTGAGTGCAGTGATTCTATAGAGCTCTACTCTGATAACCAAAGTATTCACTGAGTCCAGTTACCAGGTTTGTGAAGAATGACTGAAGAAGTATCAGAGTCTGGTACTTCTATTAATCCTTTATGATGAGCTCTGGAGGGCAGAATTACCTAAAATGTTTTTAACCCCTTTGGCTCTCTGGCTTTGCTGAATTCAGGAAGACTTGAGAATCTACAATCTAGCAGACAAACCAATTAGATGTTAAAATCCTGGAGGCTAGAACTAAGTTGTCAACAGAAAGTGAGTATGGAGAGATAATTATCCAGTAATTATAAGTATCTAGGAAAAAATCTAAGAGAAAAAGGCCTATTGCCATGTTGTAAAACTGTTTGAGAGGATAGCAATTTGTTTAGTTTTGTTGACACTAGGCTAAAATATGTGATGTTTTATCAGAAGGCAATATTTCTTTGGCTGTATGTTACCAGCTGAAAATACAGGGGGCGGGGGGAATGTGTTTGAAAACCACATGAAATAAAGAAAAAAAAATCAGTTGAGCCTTAGAAATTCAGGTAGCAAGAAGCAAAGTCCTCATATATTTTGAATTGTGACTCGTGATCCAGCTGATCCAGAAGATATATCATTTTATATCACTGAGGTGTCTATATTAAGAGAAAATCAGTGATAATATCTGTCATAATTTGCCCCTCCTGAAATGGATTCCTACCGAGAATATGTATTTTTTCTTAGTTTTATTTTGCTCTGTGTGGAGTGGTAGGGCATATACAACTATAGGAGTGCCTGTAATGAGAGCCCAGTTGGTGGGGGTCAAGGGGCGGGGAATAAAAACTGAACCTAGTAACACATGGATGCATATTACATTAGTAATTATTCTAGTTCAAAATAATTGTAAAATATTAATTATCCCCCACCCAATACTTTGGAGTATACACAAGAGGATGAAACAAAATCTTAAGGAATGAATAGAGGAAGAAGAGAAAAGCCTTAATTAATTTTGAGGGCCAGTGTGAAAGAAATAGGAAGGAAATACTCATCTAATAGATAAATTCGCAAGGTTTAGTATGGAAAAGTGTGTCTAGACAAAGCAGTAGACTTTAGTAGGATAGCTGAAATAGTTTTAAAAATGTTTAGTCATGGTGATTTCTTTAATTCTATTTTTGCTCCAAAATGATAAGGATTCCATCTTTTTTCCTCCAAGCTCTAATTTGGGGATGATTATTTAAGTTCCTAAAGCAATAAAATGAAAACATTTCCATAACCATAAAGGTTTTAGTTATTTTATTCCTTATAGAATCTAGAATTGGCATATAAAATATTTTCTAATCTATTTTTTTCTGAATGAAATATCATTTGTGTTCACCCCATGCACTTTCTTAAATGCATATCATGAACAAAGTATATTAATAATGAAAGCAAATTTACCTCTTGTAAATAGATTAATTTGATATCACCTGATACTAGTTGTATATTTTCAAAGACAGTCTTGATTGTCTTTATGGGGGAAAAAAAAATACCACAGCAATCCAAACTACATTTATTTTCAGAAAATTGATTTTCTTCTAGAGAGAAAGAAACATTTCTCTTCAAAATGAATGATGATAAATCTATTTTTATACTTGAGAGTTATGAGAATCATTGTCTTCCCCACCCCCTACTATCTCAGAATGGTAGCCTAAGTCGCTCACTATTGCTTAGCAAGAATACATAAGCAACATATTCTGGAAAACTGTAAAGTTAAAGATCTTGCTTTTATGAGGCATAATGCAATTAACTATCTTAGAAAGTGACATGCCAGGATAAATTCATGACAGTCAGTCACTCTAAAGAGTCTACAAATCTCAGTATTGAGCCTCTATAGCAAGCCACTCTTAAGCCAGATGGGCAACTAGATGACAGAGAGAGTGAATGAGAACTTTTATGACGTCCTCTCTTAAATTTAGTAATGTCCTAACTGTCCTTGGAGGCCTTATTTTGAATGAGTCAGGCTTCTGTTCTGAGCTGTAGACACTGATCCTTAGCAAATATTCTTGTACCAGTGAATACGAATAAATGGATACAAAATAAGAAAAAGACAAGGAGACTTCTGAATCATTATTGCAGTTTAATTTTGTTATTAGTAAAATTATCATATATTTGAACGGCCAGGCAGGATTGGGAACCAAGTGTGAGGCAGTTGAGAAAATGGTTCTTTCTTCCTGTTGCCACTAAAATGAGAGTTATGGGCATTTGGCTTTCTGAACTCTTCTATGATAGCTACCATTCAATGGTTGTCTTCTATGTCCCGGGCACCAGCCTAGATAATTGTTTTGTATTGTTTTTCATTCTTATCTATAAACATGTATGATAAGGGTATCCTATTTTGCAGAAGAGGAAATCTCTAGTCAAGAGAACTTGCCCAACATCTCATCAAATTTGTAGACATGGAAACAAAATTACATTTAAATTAATTGCATTGATAATTTTAATAGCAATGTTTAATTTAGATGTGCTTATTCACAAAGCAGTTTTTACTTCTTACATGCAATCAGGGAAAGCCTAGAAAGTTTTAAGAGTTGCATTTTGACATCGTGAATAATTTTTCCTTGAAAAGCAAAGCCTCCAGATCTTCAAAAAATGAGCCATTCTAGGTATAACAATATTTATGGTTATTATTGCATTCCAACTATACAGGTCACTTTGTTTCTGGAGTACACTCTGTTTTGTTTTGTTTTTGTCTTCTTTTACCACCGCTTCCTCACCTTTGGCCTGCATGGGGATTATTTCCTAACCATGCACCATTCATCTGGCTAATCCAAACTCATCCTTCCATTTTCCAGTTCAGACGCCAGTTCCTCAAGAAGCCAAGGTCATGTGCTCCAGCTGTGTGCTCCCATAACAGACCGCACTTGCCTGCTTGCATGTTTGTATTCCCCACTTGTCTGCAGACCCCCAGAGTGTCTATTTTCTTCAGCTTTGCATCGCCAGCACCAGCGCAATGCAAAGTAGGTATTCACATATTTATTTACTGTATAAAAATTGCAGTGAGTCAATATCAGACCTGCCAAAGTCAGATGAGAACTGCACCGCTTTACTAAGGGCTAAGGGTAAAGGAAAGAAGAGAAAAGAGGGCTTTTTCAGAATGATGACTATTGAAACTCACTTAAAATGATGAGAGAGACTGAAGATAGAGATGGAGAGAGAGGGAGGGACAGGGACAGAGACAGGGAGATAGAGAGGGAGAGTCAAGGGAGGCAGAGAGTAGGAGAGAAGGAGAGAGAACGAGTGAACAAGAGCGAGAGCCCACAGGCTGTAACTTAGTGGCTGAGGGCAGGAAGTCAGGCCGTCCTGGATACAGATACTTGCTGTTTGATCTTGGGCAACTTACTTGGCTTCTCTGAGCCACAGTCTCCACATGTTTAAGAAAAGCTCGTTGGACAAGTTTGTTGTGTGCCTACTGTGCAATAAATCCTGTATGTGGGACTATTATTAAGAAAAGTGTGAGAAAAGCATTATTCTCTTGAATCAATTTACTTGGTTCTTTGCATCTTTTTCTTTATTCCCTGTTGTGATGGATGCTGAGTCTTTATATTTTCTTGTTTTTTTGATGGGATGGAGAATGCTTTGATTTTACATTTGTTTTCTTTTTGGTTGTTACTATTTCCTTCATGAAAATGCTGTTATACAGGTATTTCATGGATTCCTTTAACCGTGTAGAATATGCAACATTAAAGAGATTTTAGCAAGAAAAAAAGATAGTTTTTAAAAATCATACCACATTAGCAAAACCCATTTCTTTCTTTGTATATTACTTGCCACAAACACAGACTCTTACATAGTTATGATTATAGTATGTATGTATATAACAATCTTTTTTTTTTTTTTTTTTTTTTGCTTAATGTCTTATAATAAGCATTATCCATATGCACTTCCAGAATCAAAATACCTTGGGAAAATTGCTTTGTTATATCAGTGGTTCCTTAAGCTTTTCTCATTGGTTATCTTTGTACAATCTAAATGCAATATTCCATTTAATATTATTGTATATATTTTATCATTTCATCACATTTCTTGTGGGACGCATTTCTCACCTTTTTAATTATGGCAAAATATTTAAAAAGTTTATGAAACAACCCCTAACAGAGTCCCTGGTACAATATAGTAGCAGAGGCTTATTGTCCCCGGCTTAACACTGATTATATGAAAGAATAGTGTGTACCTCTAGAAAGGCTAGCAATTCTGCCATCAGATAAATGATTGCAGCCTTCAGTAGGCTGGCTCTCTTTATTTTAGCTACTGGTTGCAGAGCTGAGAAACAGAAGCCTGCATGGAGAATGAGGGCCCAGATTTTTTTTTTTTAACTGAAATGTCAAGCAATGTGACTATGCTGGCAGAAGACGACCCCCTGCGAGATGTGATAAGCCCCAGGCCTGCTCCACACACTACAGTGAAAATGCCGTGGGAGGGCTTCCCAGGCTGATGGAACTAATGACAGTAATAGCTCTGGGTAATTTGTCTTTTTCCTTACTGTGCACATTCTCTACATGTGGTGCACTTTACACCTACCACCAGGCTCACATCTGGAATGCTATGACCCTCTCAGTCCTGATTCAGATAGGTTGAATTCTGCTGTAAAGTAAATCTGACCTCTAATTTTCTTAATAATTCAGGATTATGCTAATGTTACTCAGCAACCAGCTCTGAATGAAACAGGAACACCAAAGAATACTTAAACCCTTGTATTGGAGAGATGACCAAGCTTTCCTTGCATATTGGGTTATAATTTTTTTTCTGCATATCATTCTAATAGAGAAGACAGAAATTTAGAAAATGTGTAATTTATATTTTTATGCATTCTTTCTGGTTCCAGGACATCCTCTGCTTAAGAAGATATTTTCTGAGTTGTTTTCCCCCCTTTAGTAAACGGTTTTTCTTCTAAGGATTTATAAGAATACTAATGATAGTTTTGGGTTTTTAATTCTAACTGTAAAAAATACTTAGATAGTTAAAGAGACTGACAAAATAATTTCAGGGATAGATAAAACAGACTTCCCAGCAGCTTAATCTCATAAATGCAGAGTGCTTTCAGGAAGATTTTGACAATAAAAATCCTTTTTTAGTGCTGCTTCCATAGCAAGATTATACTTCTAATATTGTATTTATGTCTTATATTTTCTGTATTTACCTAAAAAGTAGCTGTATTATTAAAAGTGCAAACATCTGAACATATCTTTTAGAAAACCATAAATGATCTTAAGTTATAAGAAATGTTTGTACTACAGGAAAAGGATTGGCTCCTCAGTCTTAGCTTTCTGTGAATAAAGGGGGAATAAAAGTATCTCCATAAGTTAGTATGTGAAGGATTCCCCAGAGAGCAAGAGATTTTCAGCCATTGTGGAAGTACAGAACCACACTTAGTTGCCAGAAAAAAAGATGTGTACTCATTAGTATGGGTATCTGAATCAATCTGTCAAAATATTTATAAAGTAACTTCTAAATTATAAATAGACAATGTTATTATTTTCTTCTTCAGCTCAGGTTCAAAAAGGTGCTAGCAAAACGTTTTGTTTTGAGCACTAAAGAGAGTGCACAGAAACACAGAAATTACAAATTATTTATATTGGTTAATTTGTTTCTCACAAATAGTGTAGAGACTGTGAACATTTTTTCCTATAAATAATATCTGTGGCTATAATCGGTCAACAAAAAGTAATTCATCGGTCATGTTTGGTTTCTTTTGGCACCTCTGACCATTGTCTCTATTGTCAGTTTGAAGGCAGAGAGTTTGCATCATCAAGTTTTGGCCCATCTCAGAATTTAACCATGGACTCAGACCACTCAAAAAATTCCTTCTATATCTTCTGGATGGATGGTACAGATGGATTCCAGAAAATAATTTTTTTTCTAACTTAGACATCCCAAGAGGTAAACACCCATTGGTTTAGGATAAAACCAACCAAATTAGAGAAAGAGAGACAGGGAGGAATGACATGTCTCAGTGCCTTCCCTGGACCATTGCCTTGTGCTGAGTCTGAGTTTTTAGGAAGGATTGCTTCAGGAGAAAAGCATGATCATCATTATCCCTGGGTAAAACAAAGCAAGTGGCAGGAGAGCTGTCGGGGAGGCAAAATTATGACAGGTGTTGTGTATTAAGCTTTCTTGGGCTGCAGCCCTTTGGGCAAGATTTGTGCACAGAGTGGTGCCTTCTGTCTACATGACAGATAGTGCAAAGTGAGGTTGCTGAGAGCAGCTGAGCTCATAGGTTTGGGAATGGATGAAGGTCTTCAGCATTTTGAATGTTACACTCTCTTTTATATTTATGATGCTTTAAGATATTTGACAAGAACAGTCCCCAAAGAACAACAACAAGTTAGATAGTATCCATGTGATTTCAGCAGAATCTATGAACGGTGAAAAATCAGTTAGTTCATTTCACTGAATTAGATAATGGCACAGTAATGAGAAGTGTACAAGGACACCCTGTTCATGACAAGACCAAAGTTGACCACACCATCTGTTTTTACCAATATCTTTTGTTTATTGAGCCAGGGCCCTCGTCGTATCATCTTACACACTCCTCACAACAGCTCCAAATGGTCCCTGTTATTACAGAGAAGAAAGCTGAAGACCAGAGACATTCATTTCTGGGAAGTTTGTAAGATATGAACTTAGATTTGTCTGATAGCAAAGCCCTCCACTTGCTGGTCTTGTCTCTCATCCTCTAATTTACCCTCCATGCTGGCCGCATCCCCAGCAGTTGTGGGTTTACTCTCAATAGACAGCAGAGTTAGATCTAAGAAAGCAAAGGTTTGTAGAAAGTATCAGGCATTTAGGGCAGGAATCCCATTTCTTCCAGATGAGTGACCTTGGGCAGTTACCTAATCTCTCCAGGTCTCACTGTTCTTCTTGATAAACTACGGATAATCCAAACTCATAGAAATCTGAGTGAGAGAATCAGATAAACTGCTGAGAACAGCAGGCACTCTATGAGTGCCATGCATTAATTTATAACAGAAACCTCCTAGTCGAAATTTGAAAAGCTTTTTTCTTTCCTTCAGGAATCCGAAGTAGAAGTCTTTATAAAAACATATTCCTTTTCTTTAGAAGCTTCATAAAATTGAAGCACATTTATACATAAAAGACATATTTATTTACATTTTTATAAAACATGACCTCTTAGGATAGTCAACACTTTTTGGATACAGTTATTATATGTAAAATAGTACTTTGGAATATTTTTTCTTTAAACAAACTTCTTTAGCTTGTAAAAATGGTAAGCATGGCATTTTGATTTAGAAAGTAGTTAAGCTTTTATAGCTGATTTAGCTGATTCTTGAGAAATTCTGATAATCATTTATCTCGAGCTGCTTTCCATTACCACCTTTCCGTGAGAGGTGCTTCTTTGCATATTGGAAGTGGAATGGGGATGCCAACTAGTCCTTCAGAGAAGAGAGCTTGCTGGGAGTATTTTGGACACCATCAGCCATTAGGTTTTCCTGGCTTCGTGGATTTAGCACATTTTTATTGAACTCTTAACAGTATCTAAATTCTGTGAGATGACAAGGAAATGAAAAAAAGGCCCTTTGACCTAAAGCAGCTTATTGTTGAGTAAGGGAGCTGAAGCATTATGTATAAACAAATATAAACCTGTGCGAGGGGGGAAAACGGGAGAAGGGATCCCTTCAACCCAGGGGATTAGGCTTCATGGCTGGGTGATTTTTTTTTAACTTGGTTATAGAGTAGATATGACTGGATGAAGATAAGGGAAAGACATTTTGGGTGAAAGAAGGAAGGAATAAAATAAACAAAGAAGGTAATAGAGTGAGGGCTGTGTGCAGGAACAGTAAGTCCTATTCTGATGACCACGGGGTGGATTTTTCACCTCCAGCTGTAGCAGAATCACATGAGGTGTTTTATTAAACATATATAACCCCAGGTCCCACCCCAACCTCCCAAAAGTCTGTTTTATTTGCCCTGGGATGAGACCCAGGAAACAGCATATTTGACATGGATCCCAGTTAATTGGAATCACCGAGAAACAGACAAGGCTGAGTAACTGGAAGTAATGGAATGGTTGGAGTGTAGACGTGTGATTCTTAGCCCAGGCCATGCATGCATTAGAACCGCATGCAGTGGTTGTCCTTCCTCCCTCCCTCCCTTTCTTCCTTCCTTCTTTCTGTCTTTCACTTTTTTACTTCTTTGTCTTGTCCTCTTCCTCCCCCTCCTCCCCTTCCCCTCTTTATATCTGAATACCAGGCCAATTAAATTAGAATCTTTGAGGGTGGGGTCTTTGTATCAATTTTTTGTATATATTTTTACTTTTTATTAGGGAATATTTTAAATACATATATAAAAG
The DNA here is from genome assembly GCF_014176215.1 of Rousettus aegyptiacus. Lineage (NCBI taxonomy): Eukaryota > Metazoa > Chordata > Mammalia > Chiroptera > Pteropodidae > Rousettus > Rousettus aegyptiacus. The sequence continues at coordinate 84,839,329 of NW_023416311.1, read as the reverse complement.
TAGGCACCTAACCTTAACAATTGTTGACTCATGCCAGTTTTGTTTCATTTGTTTCCCTACCACTCTTCCTACTTTCTATATTGTTTTGAAGCAAATCTTGGACATTATAAAATTTCATCTATGACATTTCAGTGTGTATGTCTAAGTAAGGATGTAAAAGTACCACAATACCATTATGATAAAGAATAATAATTTTTTAATACCATGGAATAGTCAGTTGTGTTCTCATTTTTTACTGTTTCATAACTGTGAGTGTGTATGTGTATGATTTTTTACAGATTGTTCCAATCAAGATCTTGACAAGGTCCACGTATTAAGGTTGGTTGATTTGGTTGATATGTCTCCCTTAATCTATATGTTTCCTCTTCATTTCTCTCTCTCTACTCATTACAGCTTTTAGTTCCTTACATAGTTGTTAATTTTCACCTCTGTGTCCTTTCGCATGTCCTTCTCAGAAATGCTTCTCATCAACATAGTCCATTTTTATTTTTATATCCTCTACAAAACTTTACTTACCAATATTTCACTTATGAGAATTTCTTTAGTAGTTCTGGCTTTTAAGCCTTTTAATTATATACCATTTTATATTTTTGCATTGTTCTCTAAATTCTTCGTGTATGCTTCTCCTGAGTTCTCAACTAATTTGTTTGTTTCCTATTGTAATCCTCAATGAATTTAGAATAGTGCTAGAAACTAAGTACTCTGTAAATGATTATTACTTGAATTTTAGATTAAGAGAACTCTTCTGATATTGGATATTACCAAAACCCTCTTTAATTTGCTTTCCAATGGATCTGTCCAATTGTAATTTACCATGTCTAAATGCAGTGGTTAAAGAAATCTGGTTAAATTCAGTAGAATACTTGTTTGTAAGCATTTTCCTTAATTTCATTAAATCAGTTTAAAATAAAATATTTGTAATTATGTTTTTCAAATTGCATCTGCAATAAGACCACTTATAAGTAAGACATATGCAATATCCTTGCTAAGGTGTATATATATATGTGTGTGTGTGTGTATATATATATATATATATATATATATATATATATATATATATATATGTCTATATCTATATCTGAGTCAGGGTCTTAACAGTATTCCAGAGAAATAAAAAAGAAAACAAAACAAAAGCAACAAAGATGCGATGATCTAGAGCGTGTCATTAAGAGACCTCCTTCAATTTCCTTTACGACCAGGACAGCTGGTAGTGTTGTGTGAGGCAGAAAACTAAAGATGAATGTTAGAAGATGGAAAAGAGGAGAGAAAAGTAGTGTAATCCTGGGACATCAGTATCAACTTAGATCTCTGGCGTTGAGTTAACTTCCTATGACCTGGGAATGGGTACTTAGGAATTCTCAGAGGAGAAAGAAGTAAAGAAGCTCTTTTCTACCCATCCTTACTGACTATTTTGGAAAGGGGTAAAGGCAAAGCAGGATGCTGGTAGAAGAGAGAGGGTCATTCCAGGTCTTGGAAGAGAGAAGGAGAAGGGGAAACGGAATTTGTGTAAAAGCCTCTTCTCATGAACTAGTAGTGATCTTTGCAACATGTTTGAGGAGATTTGTACCCAAATGTGGGTAAACTAAATTCAGATTAAAACCATCAATGAGATCTGGCTCTACTAGGAATACTTGTGGAATGCTCAAGCATTTGGGGGTAGTATAATGGGGGTTATGAAATTTTTTTCTGAGTAATGAGAGAGATATAAATTTTGTTTGGTTTGTCTGGAGACTGTCAACCTAGACTAAAGTGAACTTCGAAAGTCTAAACTAATCTCCTATAAATGAAAAGGATTACAAAGGAGTTGACAGTACATGTATACGCTAAGAAATGAAGCTTCTGTACACTAATATTGCTCAATGAGAGCAATATTAGTGTACAGAAGTCTAAGGAGGCTATCATTATCAATAATTGTTGGAAACTGCTTGTTGACAGATTAGATTGTTTGTCATAGACAGTGACAAACTATAATATAAGAATCTTGAACTTGTTGCATGCATTTTAAATTATTTATGTAAATGTGTATATACACATTTTTAGTGAGACTAATTGTTTCCTGCATTATAAAGTTTCAGGATTTGTCTAATAAGGCCTGAAATCTTTTCACTAAATAGTGGAACTTATCATGACATTTCTATACTCTAACATCCAATCATCTTGGTTTTAATGAAAATATTTTCCTTAAATATTTTGATAGTAAAGCATCTTCACTGAATCAAAACTGACATTTTAATTTGAACTCTCCACTCTGAAAAGAGTTTGCAGTCAAAATTTGTCATTAAAAAAAACTAAATGAAATGAAAAATAATGATGTGCTGGCTTGCTCCTACAAGCATCTAGAATAGAAATGTTAAAGATACTGTATTTTAATGCTCAGTTGGCTTTTTTTACTCCCATGCAGGGATTAAGTGGGAGGCAGCTCTCAGAACAGTAGAAAGGGTCATGGCCTTAACTCAGAAGAATTGCATTTAAGACAGAGCCGTGTCACTTATCAGTGGGATGACTTTAAGTAACTTAGTTTCTTCGTCTTTAAAATTGGAATTTAATAGTTATGTTACAGAGGCTTAAAACTATGTTATGTGGAACAGTGTTACAAACAAAATCTTATATAAGTGTAAGATTATGAAGATACAGTTTGTACATTTTCTGATAAATGGTATTGTTTATATTTGGGTTTTCTAAAAATCGATATATGTTTGCTTCATTATCTTACTGCAAAAGCAATATGTGGCAAAGGTGAAAAAAAGTAGAAAATTTTAAGAAGGCGAAAAAGAGGAACTGAGAATTACTCATAATCATTCCAAGTAATATTATCATAGGTTTGTGTTATTTTCATCTAAACTTTTACTTATGCATATAGTTTTTAAAAGTATACCCTATTATTGCAGTGTGCAATGTATAATATATAGTTGATTCCTTTTTCCTTAATGTTATATTATAACCATGTTTTTATGATAATACATGTACTTTATAGGATTGTATAAGTTAGTATATACTTCTTTATGCAAATGAACCATATTTATAATATACTTAATCATTTCTCTATTAATTGAATAAAAACTTTAAGATATTTCCAGTCTCAAAGAGATGAATATTTTTTTTTTTTATTAATCCTTGTACACCATCACTAGTATTCCTGGATGAAAGAGTAAACAGCATTTCTGTGAGGGTATTTTTAGATGAGATTAACATGTAAATTAATGGACTTCTAGTAAAACAGATTGCCCTCCATATATAGGTGGGCCTCATCAAATCCGTTGACAACCTGAACAGAACAGAAAGACCAGCTCTTCCCGAGCAAGAGAGACTTCTCCAGCAGAGGGCCTTCGGACTTCTACAATTTCAGCTCTTCCTGATTCTACAGAAGACAGCCTTTGGACTTGAACTGGAACATCGACTCTCCTGGCTCTCTAGCCTGCTGGCCCACCCTGCAAATTTTGGACTCGTCAGCATCCATAATCTTGTGAATTACTTCCTTATAACAAATCTCTTACTTTATGTATGCACATGCTATTGGTTCTGTTTTTCTAGAAAACCCTAACTGATACAGGTATGTTATTATAGTTTTATGTAAAACCCTTCGAGCATAACCTATCATCTATAGGCATATAAAACTTTTTAGCTCATATGCTCTGCCTTCATAATTAGTCTCTTGGAATTATAAAGTACTTGGGATTCTCAAGAAAGGCCGTGGTTTTTCTTGCACCTAGGGGCTCTTCTATTTCAAATGCCTTTATAATTCTGTTCGCCTAGAAAATCTTATCCGTTAGTTCTTAATTCAAATGGCATCATAAGTTCAGAGAATCTTCCCAGCTAACCAGTTAAAGCTAAATGCTTATGATTTGGAAATACCCGTTCATCTTCTTACATCAGTTATCAGTTATTTGTTCATATATCTATCCCATCCACCAACTCTGAACTCATGACATAAATGAGCCTATTAATCTTGATGTATATTCTATTTAGTAAAGCTCCTGGCAGTATTAACAACAGACCCATACCTGTAGAGTGTACTTCCAATGAAAGACCTCAGTCATTCTATGGTGTGTGCTTCCCACACAGAGTAATTAGCCTACTTTAGAATAATAATGGTTGTTGGTGTCTGATTTTGTGTATGCTTACTGCCCCCGAATTTTCAATATACCCCAATAACTATAAGTGATACATCAAAAATTAGACCGACTTTGTTTAAAATAAAATGGATTGTGCAATATCTTCAAAGATGATCTTTGAGGTTCTTAGGACTTACAAATAGGCTTTTAGAAGATTCATTATGATATGTTGAAAACAAATAAATAAGGAAGGTCTTTCTTCCTGTTACAAAAGATTTGTGCATTTTACTAGAGTGTATTTAATTATACCTCTTGTCTATTTTTTAAAATTTAGTTTTACCTCCTTGACAGAGTGAGTGACTGCTGAGAAATTAAAAATTTCAGTTTATGAACCTCTGTAGTAAGAAAGATCAGTCTGAAATTACAATAAGAAAACTGTGCTGACATTGACAAAAATTACATTAACATGCATATCTCAGAGCACATTTTTATTAAATGAAGTTGGCTTTATTTGAATTGCCTAGTGGAGGAGGAGAGGTCAAAAGAAAGGAGTTGCAGGAAGACTATGGATAACTGGAAGACTAACTGCTTCAAAATGTAATGTTGTCATAGGGTTAGAAAATTGTCTCCATTGGCAACTCTTAAGTTTAATAATAATTACCCATCATTCTGTTCTGCCATCTTAGCCTAGGTTAGTTTACTCCCAATATTACTTTTGATAATAAATTTCTGTTAACACAATCCATTTCTGAGTTACGCTCTTCCTGTGAATGAAGACTTGATTATTCTATTAATGGAGCCAGATACCCAGCTCTTTGTACCAGGTTTTCTGGGAGGTAAGTTCTTCTTTGTTATCACCATAAGTCTTTGACATCTGTTCCTGTAGACAAACCTTAATATAAAATTACTAAGCAACTGCTCTTCTGCTTGCAGTGACTGCTAGTTGGCATGGAGTGCCCAGAACTCTACCAGGAACTGGCTTACTTGAGGCAAGGGTAAGACCCAGTTGCAATGGCTTTCAGCACAGCTGACTGTTTCTGCCCTATAGTTTTGGTCATTTTAAATTTGTTTTTATCATTTGGTGTATAGTTTTTGATTTTTAATAATTACATAGTATTCTACACACTAATTAGTCATCAATTTATTTGACCTAATTCTTATTGTTGGGACATCTTTATATATAAGTTTCTGCAAACTACTCTTTCTTTGGACTTATTTCCAGATGTTTAGTTGCTAAATCAAAGTACATGTGTAGTTGTAAAGTCTTTGATCTATATTGTTAAATTGCCTTACAGAAATGTACTGATTTACAGTTATGCTAGTCATGTAGGATTAGACACTGTCCTGCATCTTCACCAAATATGGGCATTCTGTTTCACAGGTTCACTCTTAATACTTCACAGAGGATGCTATTAATGTATTTGTTAATATGATAAACTGTCTCTACATTTAGTGATTCAGCCTTTAAAATTTGTTGTCATATATTTTTCCACTGTATGTGTATGAAAAAATCAGATTTTAGGAATAACAATTCCTTTTCTTCATTAAATAGTAAAACCAAGGAGATCGTGGAATAATTTCTCTTCTGCCTAATAGTTGATTGAGTTACATATTAGAAAGCCTTTCCTATAGTTGGTAACATTACCACACTAATAGAAACTTTCATTTTGCTTTCAAGGTTCTGTGAAAGACTTTACAATGATTTAGTAAAGATTATGTCACAAAATTTTTCCTTATCTGAATTAGTAATTCAAGTGTCTTTAACTTATGACAAGAAAAAATCTATAAATTTATATTAGTCTTTATATGAAAACAAATTAATCTACTGATTTTTTTAAAAAAGTGATATGCTTAATTTTTCAGAATGTAGAAAGACAACAGGATAACATGAGGAACACTAACTTAAGGAATTTTTTTTCTTTCAATGTTAGTTTTGATATTTCTATTTGTGATTGATGTCTCAACATTTATAGTACAGAGTAATTGTGTCAACTTTAATGGCTAGTCAGTGTGTGGTGTACAACTTTATGGTTGAAATAGAAACAGTATTAAAACCAATGCAATAGTGTTTTTATTTAAGAATTCCAAGTTAAAACAAACTATGTTCAAATTTTTTCTTCATTTCACCTTTCTCTAAGGACGAACATTCCTTGACGTCAGCCCATTGAAAGTCATTATGATTTTTATATATTAATTTCTACCAGTTTTAGCAGTACATCATTTTACTGAAGTAAATGTGGTGCCTCCAAGGAATAGCAATACATAAATTGTAACCTTCAGGGATGATCCACTGTTGTATTAAATGTATAATAGAAAAGGAGTAAGTTCTGAGGGGGTTTAATTCTGTCCTGCTGTACCCACAATCCCATGAATATAATTGCAAATTTCACCTCCAACAAATGTGGAATAAACATCTTGAGCCAAATTGGATGTAAGAGAAACAAAAGGAAGTTTGGACAATTATTCAGGCAGTACAGAGGCCATCTCTACTTGGCATGTGACTAAGTTATATAGATGCTTCAATAGGGATGTGTGTTTTAATATATTTCTTTTTGCAACATCTTATATAGTTATGTAGACTTCCTCTTATTATATCATTGTTACTATATATTTTTATAATTATGATGATGAAGGATAATGACAGGTGCTATTAAATATACTCTATTCTCAATGATAGATTGTTGAAGAAGGGCAGCAGTGGGGTGCAGAGATAAGATGCTTTGGGAGACATTTTGAAGCACATAATGATGACAGAGTCCCTGGTTGCTAGGAAGCAGCACAGCAAACAAACCACACTCAGACTGAAGGAAAATATTATTGGGGCTGTGTGTGTGTGTGTGTGTGTGTGTGTGTGTGTGTGTGTGTGAGAGAGAGAGAGAGAGAGAGAGTGGGGAAGTGTGTGTGAGTGAGTGAGAGCGAGAGATTGAGTATGGGGGGAGGGAAGAAGGGTGAGCTACTGTAGACTATATAGCTACAAAATATAGTGAAACCCACATTAATTTAAAAAAAATGCTTGCGTTAGATTTTTTTTTTTTGACGGATTCAAGCAGTAGAATTATTTCCTTCAACTATCACCTTTTGTCAGAAAGAGGAATTTTAAAAATTCAGTCATTCTGCCTCATGTTATAGATTTTAAAATGTGTTTTAAATTCCAAATGCAAATAGATTTAAAAGCCATTTTCCACACATGGTATATTATTTATTTTAACCTATATTTTAGCATATATGCCATGTAAAATAAAAACTGTTATTTTCTTACCATTTAATTGTACTTTCCAGTTTCTATGAAGGGTGCAAAAAAACTGTCCCACTAACGTCACTTTGGCTGATGTCAAAGCCCTGTGCAGGTGTGGTATGTGGTCAGTGGCTTCCTGTGCAGCCTGACCTGGTTCAGGTTTCCCACAACTTGGAGGCTTATCTCAATGGGAGAGCACAGTGGGAACTCAGTGAGCGGTGCCTGACTGGGAGTCATCTCAGACACCATAGTTTTGTTCCTGGTGTTCATGCCCTAGGGCCAACATAAATATTTAGAGTCTCTCAAGCCGACTTGACTCCCATGGTGGATCTGTGAGCCTGAGAATTGGAATAGTCGAAGTCCGATGCGAATCCAAATGTCGTTTGTCACTAACTAGATTTAGTCTTTCTCTCACTCATTCTCTCTCCTTGGAGCTCATTTGGAGGTTCATTGGGGACTATCAAAAGTATGTGAGAAAAGCCTAGCATCAGGGTCTTAGCACGATTCCTATCTGCTATGAGTTTTCACTGGAAAATGAAAAGTATTTTGGGGAAAAAAGGTGAAAATTATGCAATTAGATAATCTCGAAAGTCCATTCTAGTTTTATCCTGTGGTAATACCATCATTTTCCCAGATGTAAGACCCTATTCGTTGGCTCCCAAGACTCCTAAGTTTTTAGCATAGGCCCTATTTGCTTTATATAACAATGGGCTACTGAGACAAAACCTTTTTGAAAAATGGTTGAGTTTAGCCCCTGATGGGTGACATGCATATACAGGAGACAGGCGATTTTTATTTTGCCATGATCGCTTATCCATACTCCTACATCACAGATATTTGCAGTATTGTGTAATTTAAGTGGATTTAGCTAAATAATAACAAAAATGTGTGTTTCTTTCAGTTGACATATGAAACAGATACCTTAATATATGTGTGTACCTTTACATGCCTTAAGCATCTGTTACATAGAGAGAAAGAAGTACGTTGTGTCCTATTAGGTCCAACGTTTTCTTTCGAAATACTTCAATACTTCAACATGTTTTTCAGCACGTTGGTTATGACCAATGTATATTAATTTTCTATAAAAATAAAGATTCATATGTATTCAGAGACAGTCTTCTGGGGAATGACCACAGAGGAGGATGAGTGCTACATTTGAGGTGCATTTAATCTGTTCTTTTAGCTAATCTTCTGGGTCAGGATGGGCTAAGTATTAACTCTGCAACTCCTTGGTTGGAAAATATAGAAAAACAAATCATTAGCTACCAATTTGCAATCTCCCTTCCTTCAGACCTAAAACTTGTTTATGCTGGGATCCATGTTCTCCTTCCTCACTCCTGTCACAAAAGATAATTTTCTCTTCCTACCCAAGATCTGGATCCCATCTCCAACATCCTCTCAAATTCCTAATTCCTCTGATGACATTATTTTTCTTGCATAAATTTCTCTCACTTCCTTCTGAATTATTACCACTAGTATTTAATCATGTTATGCTATTTTCCATTAAAAAAAAAATTCAACTCTGCTTCTAGTCTGAATAAACTTTTCAAAAGAACTGTCTACATGTATCTTTGACTTTTTAACTCTCATTTACTTCTCACAGTTTTGGTCTCACTACTCTTCTGAAACAACTCTTGTCAACATTACCAATAACTTGTAAGTGCCATATCCAGCAAACTTGTTGTCTTCAATTTAGTATTGTTCTTACCTTAAATATCATCTCCTGCCTTGGAGGACATGCCTCTCTCCTGGTTTTTCTTTTTCATAACTGACCCTTCTCTATCAATTTCCTCTGCTAATTCGTCTTTTACTATACTTGTAAATATTGGCATTCTTCTAGGTTTAGGGCTGGCTTACTTTCCTACTCTTTATTTCTCCCATAGATAATCTCATTAATTCTTGTGCATTTAAATATTGTGTTTGTTATGATGACTTCTAAATTTGTATCTCTAAGCCTCATATGAGTCCCATGCATCCTTCTGTCAACTTGACATCTCTTTCTGATGTATTATAGTCACCTTAGACTTCATGTGTTCAAAATGGAAAATTTGATTCTCCATTTCACTAAGCCCATTTACTTTTCCCAACTGGTTAGTTGCTAGAAGCCAATGCTGATTTCTTTCTTACCTTATGCCCCACTCTATCTGTTAGCAATTCTGCTTATATTCTCTACAAAACATTCTCTTTCTCTACTTCCGCCACTATCACCTTAAGCCAGGTCACCCTTATGTCTTTCCTGAATGACTACAACAGTCTAACATTAGGTATCCTTACCAGATTTTTCTCTCTTCTAACCCAGTTTATACTCAACAGGAAAAGTGACTTTATCAAAATGTGAATAGAACCATACTGCTTTTTGTAAAGGTCCTTCAGTGATTTCCCACTGCACTTAAAATTAAACTGAAACCTTTACCAAGGCCTAAAAGTCCCATCGCTTAACACCACTATCTTCCTTATATGCCAGGTACCTGTGCTGCTAATTTTTTCCTTTTTCAAAGATCTCAGCCCTTTATCTCCAGATACTCTGTAGGTGTTCTCACCTCTGATTAGAAAGTTATCCCAGTGTTCATAACCTGAATAGGTCCTCTTCTTTGGGGTCTCTGCTTAAATGGTCTTCCTCTAGGAAGGCCTTCTCTGACTAGTCTTTATTATTCTTGTCCTCAGACTGTTGCTTTTTTCTTCATAGCATTTATTACAATTTATTTTTTCCAATTGTGCCAATCATGTAAACTCTAAAAGAGTAGAGAAGATGTCTACATTCGTAGTGTTTTGTCTTCAGTGAATATCACATTCCCTGGCATGTAGTAGGTGCTTAATAAATATTGAATGAACACATATATTGCCACTTTATTTTATTTGAAGATACACAAAAACCATTGTATATAATTATGTCAATTTTCTAATAAAAGAAAAGAAAAGTAGACTAATTCCGATAGAACTAAGTGAAATGGGAAATAGAGAAAAACATTTATTTGGGTGATTCAAGAAGAAATGCAGCCTATCTTTCACTACAAAAATAATGAACAATATCATGTATTTACCATGATTTTAAACATTTTGAGCATACAAAGAAATGTAAACTGTGATCTATTACAATAAATATTTTATAACCTAGTTTTCTTAAATTATATGTCAATTGTATAAGAAGAATAATTTTTGCTTGAATTATCTGAGTAATTATTTCAATATAATGATTCCAATGAAAACATTCATAGATAATTGCTTTTTTGGCTTCAGTTTCCTTTTTGTGCCGATGGCTTTATACTCTGCTAGGCAGAGGGTAGAGGAGATTTTCCTTAAACTAGATCACTCTTCAGTTGAGGAGTTTTCATGTTCTATTTCAATTAGAAATTTCTTACTGACCCACATCCAGTGGGATATGAATTTCAAGTTATGTTTTCCAGGTAGGGGTTATGAATTAAACCATATTCTTTTATGGTTTCCATTTGTCCCTTGGTATGTACTAATAAGATGCTGATTGAGGATAAAGTTGCCACCAAAAGCAGTTGCTGCTGCATTTTTCTTGCTGTGAAAATAACTGTATTTTCAATCATAGCACTGACTTTTGTCAATAATATGCTCTCAAGAACTTCTCTAAAACCAGGCACCCACATAATATTCCTCTTATTCTCTGTCTCATCTGGGAATGCAGTCCTTCTTACTGTTCCTTTTTAATGGCTGAAACAAAAGTGTGAGTCCCTGAATTTATGAATAAGAAGAATGACTTATATGTTTCTTTCATTTATTAGGGTTTTAAAAATATATAGTGGTGAATTTTACTCACCTGTTTTACATCAGGGACTTTTGTAGTATTCCCTTACTTTTCTTGATACTTAAATGATGAATATTAATGGATTTAAAAATTGCTTTAAATATAAAAGTATTTTAATCATATCATAAATGATAGAAATGCTTCGCATGACCATATGCTGTTCAGTGGAATGTATGACCAAATGTAAAGAAATAGTCTATTTCTATATTATCTTCATTATTTTTGAGCAATGAATCCCTTGAAACTTTCATATTAACAAAAGAGCAAACATTGGAAAAATTATTTTATAAAATTCTAGTACACTTTTAAAATAGCCTTTTGAGATGTAATTCTTTTCCCCTCTTTAATTCCCTCCCCATCCACTTCCACCCTTGACCTACAAATGTTGTGGTCTTCCTTAAGAACTGGATCTCTGAAGGCGGGACATCTCCTCCCATGCGCTTACTATGTGCACCCGGGGCCTGGTGCACCTGGGGTATGGTCCATGGCTCCACCTGGGGTGTGAACCAAGGACCTTCTGCGTGTAAAAGCAGATGTTCTAACCACTACACCATGGAGCCACCCCCTTGAGATGTAATTTATACTCAATAAAATGTACCCATCTATAAAATGTTGTTCAATGAGTTTTGAAAAATGGATCTGCCCATGTAACCACTGCCATATCAAGACATAAAACGTCTTCCCAAAAAGTTCCCTACAACCCCTTTCTAGCAACCACTGATCTGGCTTTTCTCTTACTATAGATTGGTTTGCCTTTTCTAAATTTTCAAATAAATAGAATCATATAATATATAATTTTAAAAGTCTGGTTTCTATCACTCAGCATACGTTTTGTGCTTCATCCATGATGTTATGTGTATCAGTAATTAATTTGTTTTATTGCTGAATGGTATTGCATTGTATGAAAATCCCACTATTTATTTATTTACCTGTCATTGGACATATTTCCAGTTTTTAGGTAATATGAATAAAGATCCCATAAATACTTGTGTATGTCTTTGTGTGCATGTATTCAGAACTACATAGGTAATGTTGTTAGAAAGTAAAAGATATATAAGAAAGTGATGTCTTTAAGAACCTTACACTCAAGAAATGGAACTAGATTAATAATAATTTTCAACAACACAAGCTGGTAAAATTCTATAACAGAGATATCAATAGAGTGTTGAAGAATAGAGAAGGAAGATATTAAATCACACAAACTCTTTGTATGGATATATGTTTTCATTTCTTCCAGGTAAACATCTATGATTAAAATTGCTGAGTTGTGGTTGCTTTGAAACCATGCTTCTCACCCTCCTGCTGTGAGAAACTGCTCCAGCTGTCACCCCCCTGAATCCACCACCATTTGCACAGAGACCATACTACAGAGTTCTCTATGTTTCCCAGCCAATGATACAGCATCGCAGGGGGAGTAGAGAGAGACCACGCCATGAGATGTGGTACTCATGCAATGGGTGAGTTTGACCTGAGTACTCCTGACCGCATTTTCTTTTTGGAATTATACAACAGTTCAAGACTCAATCAATCCTTCCTTTCTTCCCCCTCTCCTTCGTAGGTGTCAGAGCTGCATTGTGGTTTGAAGGCTGTCCATTTCCACCTTCTACAGGTCCTACCCCTTTATTGTTCACAGGTGAACAAATAACTCCTCAAACAAATTTTTTTACATCTCTAAACCCAGTCATAGCATCTGCTTTTTAGAGGACCTGAACTAATAATACATGGATCATATCATAAGTAGATGTTTAAACCCACTCTAAACTGCCAAACTCATTTCCAAAGCTGTTGTATCATCTAACGTTGTCACTAGAAACAAGAGAATTCCAGTTGTTCTGTATCTTTGCTAACACCGAATATGTCAATTTTTATTTTATTAATTCTAGTGGGTATTTAGTGATATCACATTATGCTTTTAAATTTGTGTGTGTTTGATCACTAAAGATATTGAGACATGTTCTTTTCTTTGAATTTTACATAATGCTTGTGTGTGTGTGTGTGTGTGTGTGTGTGTGTATAAGAAATTAAAAATACAGGTTATGATTGTAAGAATATAATAACTGAATATAAAATAGAGAGAACAAACTTTTAGATTTCAGAAACTAACATTGTTCTCTATTTCTTTTTAAAAATATATATTTCCATTTGTTTTCATAGAAAAGTTGGCAATAAATATGTTGGCTCTGAGATAAAATATAGGCATCATGACTCTGACTTCATTTAACCTAAGTTCCTGATCAACTCTGAGCTTATCCTATGTGGACTTCTGTTAAATATGATTTGAACGAATGTTAAATAATATCAACATTTTAAGATAAGTTAAATGCTTAAAATTAAAGAAACATAAGAGAGTCGCATTGAGTCATTGACATACATTTTCATAATTTAGTTTTAGCAAAATGTAGACACAAATGGGGATGGCAACAATCAATGAGTTTTAGAACTATCAAGTTTTCATTTTCTTTTTCTCAAAAAAGCGTATGGAGAATGAGCAGATGCATCTGATTGCAGCACATTTCTTGGGAAGCTTTCGTATGTAGATCTGTACAAGCAAATTTCTGTCTGCATGCTAGCGTGACATTGTGTAGTTTTAGACACTATGTCTTGGTGATTACCACATAACCCAACTGCCACATAAATTATCTTTATAAATAAAACTTTGCATATATATGCAACATCCAGAATGGAGCAATAAATTGGTCATGACTTCTTGTCTCTAATGGCGCCACTTCATCACTTCCTTTAGCAAGTTGGGACTGAGGGCACATTGGTGAACGCCTTTGTCTAATCTCCTATCATGAGACACCTCATATTTCAATATACAACTGGTACAGTTGGCCTTTGGAGGAAAGAAAAGTTCAGTTTCCTGCTTGTCAGTCTTTTTACCTTCCTGCCTACAGCAAACTGAAAAAAAAATTACTTGGGAGAAATGTTAAGCAACCAAACCTTTTACAAAACATGTCAAGATTAATTGCTAGTTTCACTCATGAGCTGTGTAGACTGTTTCCTAAGATCCTCATCTTATTAGATACAATGATTCATTTTCCTTTTCTTGGCAAAACATCTGCTTCTTTGCAGATATCCCCATCAATAATGTAGGCAGTGATGGGGTTCTGCCAACACTGAACTCATTTAAAAATACAAAGAATAAAAACCTTTCGAGACCCTCTTTGGTCTTTGGTACCTTGGACTTTAAATATTTGGTGCCCTGGTAATTTAGAACTCATTGTACTTAACTACATTACAGAAATAATCCAAACCCCTAAACTCGTTTTATATTCAACCCCAATTAGAAAGCTGTTAATACTAGTTACTGAGCGTTCTTACCCCTCATCTGTTTGTGATCTTGCAGTGCTAATCCTGAAGCTTCTACGTCTTGATAGTTTCTTGGTCTTTTTTTCATGTGATGTTACTATGACAGAGCCTGAGACTGGCCACTTCAACATTCATTCCCACCTCTGTTTTTCCTTACCACGTTCCACTACACTTCATGCTTTCTTAGCTTGCCTTGTGTTTAAGAAAGGCTGTATGATTTAATTCTGGCTCATTAGAAATCAGTAAAATACTACTGTGGTTGTCTGAAATTTTTTTTCTTTCCTTATACAAAAGACGGGTCCTGGCCAGAATCACCCTATCTTGAAAGTGGATATGATGCTGGGCGCTGTAATAGCAAACTTGTGACAATGAGGTGACAAGCTTGAGAATCAGAGACGTACTGGTCCTGACATATCTGGGCCTCTGAACCACTGCCAATAGCCTCCCCTTCTTGTCCTGTGAGAAAAATATTACCCTACTTATTCAAGCAAAGCTGTGGCAGGTTTTCTTTTCTTTGCAGCTGTGAATAAACTGATCTGATTACTATTGGATACAGTAATAGAAATCAGCTTTACATTTGGACTCCAAATGTATTGAGAGGGAAACTTTTATCTGAGAATAAGATTTAAAGAGCAGTGAAACAATAAATTAGGTTTTATTTTTAACATTCTTCAGACAAACCTTTATGATAGCTGATACTGGGTTAGGGCTAAAATCAGGCCTCCTATTTCCAACTATGATGAAAGTTTATCAAAATTCAAACTCTTTAGACAGACATTAAAGGTTTTCTCCTTACTCTTATTCTCCTTACTCATATTTCTTCCTTTTATTTAAAACCATTCAAGTCCCACCTTACCTGTATAGTAAAACTTAACCCAACACACAAATTATAATAATCCCTTCCCTGTCTGACATGAACTTTAATTATTTGACCATTAATTTAGCATTTTTCATATTGTATCTCTTATTTCTCTTTATTATAGCATATGTTTTGAATCTTCAATTAGATTACATACTTCTTGAGATCAGAGAATGTGTTTTATACTGAATATGGCATGAATAGTGCCTTTCTCATGGTGGAAACACAAATGTTTGTTGAGTTTATGAGCATTGGTACAGATACTTCTAAATTTTATTCATTCAAGCTTTTCGTACAGCTACCACAATGCTACGCATTTGCCTGCTTTTAAAACACCTACCTTTTAAAGAAAATATGAGTGATATTTAAAGTGCTCTTACAAATCTCAATATAAAATCACTAAAAATCCATATAGAAAATACAAGTTAAAATAACAAGGTGCCATTTTTTCATCTAACAAATTAAAAATCATTGTTACTCCTAAGATATTTTTGGCAGTGGTGCATTGAGTGGGTTGCTCTCACATATTGCCATGGGAATGTCACTCTCACTCCTCCTGGAAAGAGTTTTAAAGGAGTTTGTACTACTTGACCTACAAATAATAATAGAGGAGTAAAAGTTAACTAATACATTTTATGTGTCCTTTTTCTTTTTTCTTTAGTGAGTCTAGCCAGAGGTTTGTCAATTTTATTAACCTTCTCAAAGAACCAGCTTATTGTTGCATTTATTTTTTCTATTGTTTTTTAAAAACCAAATTTTGGGGTGGAAAAAAACTTTACCTATCCAGAAAGAATTAAATTGTTAATCTGAGAAGAAGTTACCATGACAAAGCAATCAAAATATTTTTCTAGGAGCTCTAGAAAAGGAAGAGAAGGAAGGAGAATATTTCTTAAAAACTGATGATAAAAAGATAAATTTGGATGTATTAACACTGAAATGGAGAAGACACTAAAGGAAATGGTGCTATTTATCGGAGTATCTCATAAGTTGGCTTATAAGATATAAAGATCTTTACAAATGTTTTTTTTTTTTTTTCTATATTTTTGACTGGATACCTAGAAGAGGGATTGCTGGCTCATATGGTAATTTTATTCTTACTATTTTGAGGAATCTCCATATTGTTTTTCCATAGTGGCTGTACAAATTTGCATTCCCACCAGGAGTGTATGAGTTTCCTTTTTCTCTACAACCTCTCCAACACTAGTTATTACTTGTCCTGTTGATGATAGCCATTCTAACAAGTGTGAGGAGGTATCTCATTGTGGTTTTGATTTGCATTTTCCTTATTGCTAGTGAAATTGAGCATCTTTTCATGTGTCTGTTGACTGTATGTCTTGAGAGAAATGTCTATTCAGGTCTTCTGCCCGTTTTTAATTGGGATAATAAATATATTTTAATTATATGTTACTGCTTCTAATAAATCTGTATTCTGGTAGCAATATTGATAAAGATTATAATCTTAATATTTATTGAGTATATAGATTGAAGGTCCTATACTGAGCATTGTATACATATTGTTCATATAATTTTCTCCACAATCCTATGAGGTAGTGAGGTAATTTCAATATTACAGTTTTATAAATGAGAAACTAAAACTTCAAAATGAAATAATTTTGTGAAAATAATTAATGAAAGATGGTGCCATGATTTGAAATTGCATCTCTTTGACTCTAGACTCCAAATTTTAATTATTTTGGGGTTAATTTATTTTGCATACTTTCCTAAGTACATCTTAGAATTGTATATTAGGGCTAGTTAATTATCTAACACTAAAGTATACACTTTATATGGGAAGCTTCTCATGCAGTAAAGAATGCAGTTTCTTTGACCCTTAGTTCTGTATCATGGCTTTGGGACAGTTATTTAACCTCTCTAAACCCTGGGTTTTTCCGTAAAATGTGGATAACATTTTCTACTTTGAAGGATTATTGCGAAGGTTTAAACACATAAAGTATTCATCACAGTGCCTGACACGTGAATGCAAATGGTAATCTTTTATGTTATCATCCCATCAACAATACACTTTGGTTCACAGATACTGGGAAGAGGCGTCATGGGTTATAAAGTACACATAGATGGGAATAAGCTTTTAAATATTAAGATTCAATATTCTTTATGTTGCCCTACCAACATATGTATGGAGGATTTTGGCCATAGCTTTCGGAAATGAGATAATAAAATACACACTTTTCTGCCTGTTATTACTAATCAGGATCTTGTGCAAATCCTCCCATGTCAAATAGGGTAGCTCTTTTGAGGGCTGCATACTATTCCATAGTGGATATATCATTTATTTTTTCAGCCATAATAAATCTGATTACAAAGCATTCATTTGGCTTCCAGTTCAGTTTTCAGTTCGATGCATTTCTAAAGAGTTCATCTTTAAATAGCCCTTTCGATACATTTTTACATGTAAGTACTCTAATTCCTCTATGAGAGATATCCGAGAGTAGGGTTGCCAGGTAGAAGTGCAGTTGTATTTTTAATTTTAATAGGCTTTGTCATTACTTTCCAAAAAGGCAGCAAAAATGTATATTTCACTAACAATGTATGGGAATATGCTTTTTTGAAAAATTTCCCCTACTGTTTATTTTGGGTTTGGGTAATGTAATAAAACAAAGCAAAATGAGACAACAGAAAAATGATAATGGGAAAGGAACATATCTAAATGTCTTACAAATATATTAAAACAACCCCCTAAGATAAATAAGTGAAAATAAAATAACAATGAGGCATCACTTTATGTCTAATGGATTTGTAAGCTCTTCCCAGGAACTGGTGTCTTTAGATCCTTCCTGGGGACTTGACTTTGTTGATCCTTCACTCATAGGGATCTGAAGGGTAGGAAGCATGACCATAGTCTCTGTTTCCTACTCTCATGCTTCGCCTCCCTCTTCATCCCAGCAACTGCTTAGTTTGGATGATGACGCTGAAATTGGAGTTAGCAGAAGAGAAGTAGTTGTGCTAATAAGTTATTCTTGTCCCAGAATTTCCTGCCTATCTTTTGGAGAAGTTCTTTAATCTTAGAATTTTTGTAAGACAACAAAATGTTTATTGAAAACGACAACCGTATTAGGGGGGTAAAACCTTGCACTGCTTTTTATGCGAGACAGCTTCACATATTTATGTTAACCTTATTGGTCTCTAAAAGGCATTGAGCTTGGGACCCCTGGTCTATCTGTAGCAGAGGTATTTGATACTAACCATCATTCATGTGCTACCCCTATGGCTGGGATGTGTGTCCAGTTTTCGTTAACAACCATGAGCTTCTGCTCACATGTGACATTACTGTGATGAGACAGGGAAACCCCGCCCCCCCCACCCCTTCTGCTAACTCCAATTTTGTACCGTTGGAAGTAGCCAGATCCTTGAATCTGCTTCTGGATGGGAACTCCTGTAGAAAACTCCCAGACCCACAGAGGACTTCGAGTGAATGAGATTTGGAATAAATTCTTTTGCATTAAGCCATAAAGATTTGGGTGTTTGTTGGTTTGTTCAAAACCATAGCCTAACTTAGACTACTCAGACTATTTTACTATTAGACCAGTGCTGGGGACAACTCCTGTATGTAATTAATGTCTCATAGATTGACAGTGATTCTAAGCATCATTTACCAATGGAATACATATATCTAGAGACCACAACTGATGGCAAACCCTAGGTGAGCTCTAGACAAAAAAGGAATTTGAATGCTTCAGCCCTAATATAAGCTAACATATCTCAGAAGGCAGTTTCTTGGTGGTCAAAGTGAAGATGGCACCCAGCCATATAGAGATAGACAAAAAGCTGGGAAATATAATAGGCAGTCCAGGTGACTGGCTAATTTGGGTCAGCTTTTCAGTGCTCAAATAAAGATATTTTAGGTTTTTTTTAAGCCAAACAATTTTAATGATTTTTAAAATTTTTGTTTCTATTTCATTTTTTTCTAATATTTAGTAAAGTGCTTGTGAAATGTTAGCTAGTGTGTTAGTAGCAGCCAACAGATGCATCTGGTCCACGGTTGGGTGAGAACTGTAAAGGGAGATTGACACAATCCTAGTGTCAGGAGTGTGGTGACAGTGGTGACAGCAGTGAGAACCTTAAGGAGAGGACATTCAGGGGACAGAATTCTTTTACTGGTGCTAACTTTACAGAATCTAGGTATTAACCTAGACGTTGAAAGGCAGATGGAATTTTCAAAGGTTGAGCTGGGGCTGGGCATGCTGGTAGAGGACGCAGAGTGAGCATAGAGGCGGGAGCATGATTGCTGGATAGTCATGGATGAGGTGATAGAGGGAAAACCCCTCTCCCTTCTCTCTCTTGCTGCAGAAAGGAAGAACTACAGTATCACTCTAACTCTATCCCATTCTTGCCATGAACTGAGCCATGTTTAACAGGTACCCAGGTCACTGCCGGGAGGAAGGGGGAAGCCACCCCTAAGGCAGTGGCACTCGCCTGCTTTCTCCTTGCCTGAAGCTGATGCAGAAAGTCCCCATACCAACATTTGTCCACTCTGGAACCTGCCCTCTCTCTGCTCCTTCCACTCATGGGGAGATTTTTTAGTTTAGAGAAAGGGAAGAGGTCTCTATAAACCTGCAGATTAGTCTCAGGGTAGTCAGAGGACTTTATATTGGGCCTAATGGGTATGACTATGATTAGAAATAAAATGACTTTGTGTGTCGCATTTACTGTGGAAGCTCCTGAAGAGAGCAAAGAGCAGGAGCTGGGCATTTCCTTGGACTATTTAAAACCAAGAAAACCTGATGAATAACTGTTAACAATGGATAAACCAATTTCTGAATCTAGAAAATAAGGGTACTGATGATTTAACAACCTCCCTTGAGAGTGGTTAAATGGTAAATAACTGAAAATATACTTTATAATTTATAAATATATATAGTGTCATATATATATTATATATATATGAAAAAATATTTTTTTCCTTTTAACTTGGGTGAGAGTTTGAATCAGGTAAACCTTTTACAATTTTACAGTGATCCTATTTTAGATTCTTTTTCTTTTTTTTTTTTTCCTGGTGTGATTAAAATAATTTGAAAATACACTGCAAATTTTGGTTGCCTAATTCTTAAATATACATAGACACTCATAATAAAGCTCATATATTCAGATTGGTAATGATATACCATCTATTTAAATTCAGTAAAGACTTTTCAAGAAAAAAAAAAAACTTTCATAACTCTATTCTATTAGTTGTATACTTAGCATTTGAGATTTTAGGAAAGAAATGAGAATGAAAATGTAAAAAGTGGACCAAATTCCCCTTTTTACTGTAAGAGAGCACTAGGCATGAACAAACCTCCTACTGCTCAGTACATATCTATGAACAGTAGGATAAAAATGAATACTTTAAAGAGGAATTCTTTACAGTTCAGTGGTATTACTCTATGTACAAAGCAATCAGGGGGTAAAGAAATTACTCTTCTTTTTCAAAGAAATACAATAGATTTTGTATTTTTGGAGACCTCCTTCTAAAGTTTTTTTTTTTTTTTTAATGTCTCAAGATTTTCTTTAGGCATTTGGGACCGTTACCTGATGTTTTCCAGGTACTTAGAGTTCTATCTTCCTTCTGAGAATAGAGACTTGTGATAATCACAATATGCTCTTTTAATGTCTGCAGTTACTGGCTAAAGAATTCATTATATTCCTAATTTGTATATTAAATAAATAAGGCTAAAGTCTAATATACATAGAGTAGATAAAAAATACTATTCAACTATTTGCTTCTAAAAGTGACTTGAGGCAGCTGTAATATAACAGATAAAAGCATGGTGTTTAAGGTCAACGAGATTATGGGAAGTTAGAACTAAGCCTCCCCAAGGCTCAGTTTTTCATCTCTAAAATGAGAAATATTAATTTATATTTCATCAGGTTTTTTTAATGAGAACTAGTACTTTCATCAGGGTCGTTGGCGACTTAAAACTTCTCTAAGCCTTGCTGGTCTCGGTTAGCAATGTTTGGTAGGGTTAACCACCCCTTATTTCTTGAAATCATTTTTCCTCCTTAGGTTCTGGATACCCATTGACCTAATTTTGGTTTTCCTGTTACCTCATTGGCCACTTCTTCTAGCAGAGTCTTGTTTCTAGGAAAGTATAGGCAACCTCATCTGCTCTTGAACAACTTTATATATTGGCTCGAGACTGGCCAGATGCTGATAAGACTCAGATTTTGATCACCAGCCCAGACCTTTCTTTTAAGTTCCAGAATCATCTACCTAACTTCCTACCTTACATCTGGATGGTCTAACAGATATTACAGCCTAAGCGTGATTAAAACAGAACTATTGATAGTCTCTCTAAAACTTTTTCATCTCAGTAAACTGTACCATCCTCCATCTAGTTGCTCAGACCGAAATCCTAGGAGTCAGTGTTGATTCTCTTTTTTGGTCAAACCTCATATTTCAGTAAGTTCAATGAGCTCTATCCCCAAATATATCCTTGATCTATCCACTCCCCACCATTTCTACTGCTAGAATCCCACTCAAAGGCACCATTGTCATTTGCCTGTCAACAATAATCATCTCTATGTCCACACTTGCCCTGCTGCAATCCATTTCCACCTACCTAACAGCTAAAATGATCTTAAAGAATTAACCATGTATACCCTGCGTAAAGCTCTGCTTAAATTCCCCAATGAAAGCAACCCCCCCCCAACTTACTCTCTAGCATGTTACTCCCTTTTTTTTTGGTACTTAGCACTTATCAACGCTTGAAATTATTTAGTTATATCTTCATTAATTGCCTGTGTCTCCTATCCTTACTGCTAAAAGGAAAGTTCCTTATAGTTAAAAATTTAGTTTTCTTGTATCTTCCTGTAAATCCAATGACTAGCACTATGCCTGGCATATTGTAAGGGCTGAAAAAAAGTTACTGAAGTCATTGTATTGCTATTTCAGCTAAAGTTCACTCACTAATATATATATATTAATGGAGATGATGGTCCAGTAATAATTTCTACCTTTGTTAGTCTTTTTATTCTCAAAACAGGTGTTATATCTTGATTAGCGTTGTTACTATGTGAAAATATTGGTTAGCCCTGACTTTATAGAAAGGAGAGGACTTGTAACGACTAAATCGCGTGTTATTTACACACCTGCAGTTATCGTCAGTACGTATTATATTGGAGCCACAGAAATGCAAGGATCTTAGAGATCAGCTAGTGAACTATATTAAAAGAAAGAAATTATTAGTAGAACTTTCTTCTTAAATAAACAGCTTTATTAATTAATTAGAAATACAATTATATTACTGATTCTATTTTCCTGCTGCAGGCATTAGCCAGTTTTTGTTCTTTAGTTAACACCTCTTCCCAGCCCCCTCCTCCCAAGTTGCCTATGTTCACCTTTGTAAAATGTTTGATTAATTTTGTCATTTGAATTCTTGGGGTTTTTTTGCTAGTGTTATTGAAAAATGTGTAAACTAATTTCATTGATTATATAATCTTTTAAATAGTATCAGAATTCACTTTCAGAGTATGGTAGCCCAAACATAGATTTTATATTTCTTTATAATACTGAAATTTATTACAACGAACTTTTAATGGCTTAAAAGTTTTGAGTGAAAGTTAATAGAGTTTTATTTTAGAATTTAGTTTCAAAGTTTGGGGATCTTTGTTTGCCACACTGAATTCAGGTATACTGTGAACCCAAATTTTTCTTTTGAGATTGGACAGTTCCTTCTAAGTATTTAATTCTATGCATTAGGTACTCTGCTTCTCTGAGTCCCGTGCAAGTTCTATAGTTGGTGGAGAATCTGGCTGCTCATGCAACACTGCTCTTGCTGCATCTTGCATTGACCTTTGTAAAGACTAAATTAGTTATTGGAATCATGTATAAATATAGCTAGTGAACCTAAGCATTCACATTTTATATTTTATTTTTCTCTTAAAATTTATGGCATGTGGTGTCATTTTGTTAGCATTCTCTTTTATCCTTTTTTTCAAACCATATTTTTTTAAATACTTTAAAAATTTTAAAATTTTGATTAATTAATAAATAAATTATTTTTTAAGGTGACATTGGTTAACAAAATCTGGTGTTTCAGCTGTACATTTTAACAGTAAGGCATATATATGTTTACAATACACATTTACTTCCCATAGTTAGATTTCTTTCTGTCGCCATATATTTGACCCCCTTTTACCCCGTCTACCTACTCACCTCCCTACCCTCTGGTAACCACTAATCTATTGTCTATGTCCGTGAGTCTCTGTTTGTCCTGTTCTTTTATCCTTTTTTTTTTTTTTTTTTTTTTGTTAAGTGGAACATTCAAAGATAGATAAAAGGAAATTTTGACTATAGAAAAAAATAAAAGAAAAAATACAAGAGAAGTCAAACTACGGAGAGAAAAAAGAAAAGCTGTTGCTTTTGAGTCCCACTGGGATTAACTATATGAGAATGGAGAATAAACTGTAATGAGCATCTGCTACTGACTCCTGGGATGGTAGGGAAGCAAGAAGAAAATAAGAATTACTGGATCAGCTGCTTGGGAATTTGAAACCACAGGATACTGTAGTCCTTTGGGATTCTAAATATTCAGGCATCTGTTAGGTAGTAGATTCAGCTAAACAAGGATCATCAAAGGAATACCAAAATTATGTTGAGGACAAGTTTATAATCCATAAAGAAGAAAATTGGCCACTGGGGAAGTTATTCTGGAGGAATGTTAACCATAATAATTGTGCTGCTAAGTAGAAGTTTTTGGAAAAAATGTATTTCCAAAAATTTAACCCCTTCACTTTTTCCCAGCCCCACCTCACCAATAAAGATTGCCAGCTAGAGGAAAGAGGCTGGCTTGAGGAAACCAAGTTGGGACGTACAGCTAAAAAAAAAAAATAACATTCATCATTAGGTGCTAATGGAGTAGCCCAAATGAAATGTAATTTAGAATAGTTACCTCAATTACATTGACTACATTTTATAGTCACAAAGGAAAAATGTTTTCCTTGTTCTTTGTAAGTATTTTATTTCCACATATCCTTTAAGTAGTAGATTTCTAGAAAAAGAAATTGAGATGGGAAGACTAACCTTTAAGGGAAGATGTAATATAGAATAGAATTCCAAAGTATGGAAACATAAAATAGGGTGGAATCTCACATTATTATCACTCTAACATCTCAGTAATATTAAGAATACATAATCATTCTTTCATTTAATAAATACCTGTTAAGCACCTACTGTGTGCTAGGTTTTAAGAATATGGTACTGAAGAAAAATAGGCAAAATTCCTGTTTCTATGGAACTTCCCTTCTCTTAGGGAAAAAAGTGTTTGGAATTACAAGCTTGCAGGGAAAAAATTTCCCACAGAAGGGCTATGGTATGGGTATGCCACATCAACCCATTTACTCCTTTTTAATGCTAGGCATTCTCTCAGTGAAATGCTTTTTTTGCTTATATTATTTTAAACTTGTTTTTTGTACTTACCACTTTTTACCAAATAATGAACCAGCAATACAGATGTGAACCTTCACACGGTTGATAAAATGGTAAACAAGTGGGACATGTGTATACCTACCTTTGTTATTTGCTTGCTTGTGGGCTTGTGCAGTCATTGATCCTTTGTTCCTTAAACTGCTGGTGGATCCACAAAGTGAAGAGAGTAAAGAGAAACCAAGTACGTAGTGAGGATGCTCTGGCGAAGGATCAGGGGGAGGGAAAAAATTAGTTACAAGTCAGCTCTCTTACAAAATACATCATCGGTCAGGATTTAACCTGTTTCTGTGATCGGGATTCTTCTCATTGACACATAGGCCCCCTCTCTCCTTTCTCTTTTAAAGAACTTTGATATGCATTGACCAATTTGAGCTCCAAATCTATAGAATCACTCAAAAAGTTTACTTAGCATATCAGAAATGATTTGTCTGTTGGAAACCAAAATATGGTACTGATGCACAGTTGATTTACCTGTCAATTATAAAATATAGCGTTAGTATTGTTGGCATTTAAAAAGTTTCTCTTGATTGCACTCACTTTTCATCACCAATTGCTATTATACATAGGTTGAGTATTATTTCGGCTCTTTGGCTCTTCTCTCTCCAGTTGGTACCCATACCTCCCAGCTATTTTATTGTTTATTGATGGCTCTATTAACTGTTCCTCAAATTAATCAGTTCTGATATTTGTATAGTTTAGTTTGTTTTGGAGAGGAAGTTGAACATTTGCTGACATAGGTTTGGGGGCTATCTATAATTTTAACATTGGGGACTTGCAACAAATTTGGCACAGGTAAAAGATATTAAAGCTCTAACCCCTCTGAAAATTCCTAGGGCTTATTTTACAGGGTTAGGCATAGTCCCACCATATAGCTCAGACAGAGCATTCCTATTTACTTTTACAGCTCACCTTTTTAAGAGAGAACCTTCACAATGGAAAATAGCAGCAAGAGCTAGAAGACTTTAAAAAGGAAGCTGTTAGTACAGCAGTAAAATTCAGCCAGGTAAATTTTTTTCTCTCTCTTATTAGGTTTCACTATTCTTTAGTATTATGACTTATCCAAAACAGACGAGCACTGAATCAGAGCTTTCAGCTTTTTGAAAATTATGACATGTTTGTCTAAGTTCTATTTTAACTTGAATAACTGTATTCTGGGCTTGAACTTCAATAATTCTTGCATTAACATTTTTAGAATAAGAACTTCAGAAGTAAATGCTTGAGCTATGTCATTAGTTAGGTCTCCTGAAGGTATATTAAACTTAAAATTAATTCAATCTCTTTAATATCTCCATCAGTATAGAAACATGAGCTCTTATGTTTATATATTTTTCTTTTTTAAAAAACTTTTTATTATGCGACTGTCCAAACATAACCAAAAGTAGAAAGTACACTAACCCCCCATGTATCCATCACCTGGCCTAAATGACCATCGGCATTTTGCCATTCATGTTTACGTTTTAATAGCTATAATTATTGAATAGTAACAGAAAAAAATATTATTGCTGTATTAAAAAATGCTAGTAAGATTCCTTAGTTTGTAAAGAACTATGATTTGGGGTGAATTTCATTTTAAAAAGTAGGATGTTAATTATAAAACAATAACCAGATATGGTATATTCAATTTTAAAAATGAGTTCCTATTTCTTCTTTTTGTAGCTATTATTTAAAATATCAGTGGAGTATGAATTTTTGTTTCTCAAATGTCAGCTGTTCCTTTCTTTATTCCTGGTTCAAAGCCAGCATTGTCAGAAGGGAGACAAGTTGGCAAGTAGCCTAAATACCAGTGGGAATACATTGTCTCTTTTGGACTTATATTCTTAAATAGCACCTTAAAAATCTGTAGATAATTAGTGCAGCAATATTGAAAATATTAATTAAGAAAATAGCTGATAATTACTATGTTTAAAACTGAAAGTGATATAATTAGATTGAACTGTGAGGTTTTTATTTGAAATTAATTAAGACCTTCAATGAATTACTTGGCAAAGAGAAATTTCCCATTTCTGTTAAGTCTTTACTAGTTAATTGAAATATAAACAGGCCCAAATATCTGTATTCTTATAGATTGTCTTATCTAACGCCATCTCATTGTAATTATTTACGGGTAAAATGCTTTATTTACAATAATGAAAATTAGAGCTGGTTAAATATTCTTGACAAAAAGAAGAAATTTGATTATGTTCTTAAAAGGTTATATACTTTAAGTATACAGACATTTTCTTTACTGAAATCTTAGAGTAAGTGTTTCCCAAATCATTGTCTATGCATGTTAAATAGTGTTTTGAGTTTCTTTTTTTTCCATTCTCAAAGCAAAGAAACCTGAAATGGTAAATTAGAAAAAGGTCTCAAGCTAAATGATGCTGTTTTGAATAGGTTGGTGCTGACAGGCTGGGTGATAGTTTAGGAGCTCTGACGGCTGACACTACTCTTGCTTTGGGGGATAATGTCCCTGTGAAATACGCTGCCCTGCTCTGCCGTCAGAGAACTTAACCGCATCAGTCAGCTGCTGTTGTCTGAACCTATGAGGTCATCATTATTACTTCATTTTTTATTTCTACATAATCCAGGCTGAATTTCAGAAGCCTTTCTGTTTTTCCCACCGCAAGTTATTACTTTGAAATTTGGTAATAATGTGAGAGACTTATTATGAAATGTATACTCCTATTTATCCTCAGTATGCAATTGAAGCAATAAGCTAATTTTCTGAGCAATAAATCTAGCAAATCTAAATCAACTTCAGGTAAATCAAATAGCTTCTTTCCATGAAAATATTACTCTGGATTAAAAAAAAAAAAAAAAAGACAAGAGAGATCATTCTAATGGAACAAGGATGAAAGTACCATGGAGGACATAGATGGAGTTTGGTGAGAATGAAAAAAAATTTGAAAGAGCGCAATTACCGAACTAATCAAAAAGTGCCAACGCTTGTTAATATCACTGATTTAAACAATTTATTTTTAAAATAGTGAATTTCGATACCTTTTAACAACATTTAAGAATATGGGGTCAAAAGTTTGATCTGTATATAAATCCCAACACTACCATCTGCTAGCAAAAATATTTCAGATCTTGTTTCCACCTATGACATGGATCTGCAAATCTGCAAATTTTTTTCTGTGAAGGTCCAGAGAATTAATATTTTAGGCTTTTTGGGCCATATTGTCTCTCACAAGTACTCAGCTTTGACAACACATGCATGAATGAACATGTTGTGTTTCAATATAACTTTACTTATGGATACTGAAATTTGACTTTTAACAGATTTTTAAGTCACAAAGTTTCTTATTTTTTTACTATTCAAAGCTAAAACCAATCTTAGCTTGTGGACCAAATGAGAAAAGGCCCTATTTCCTGGATTTGGCCCTCAGGCCATAGTTTTCTGAAACTCTATTTATTACAGTGGTTTTCAAAGTGTGGTCCACATACCAGCAGCACCAGCATCACCTGAGAACCTCTTCATAATGCAAAGTCTCAGGCCTTACCCAGGACCTACTGAATTAGAAACTGTTGGAGGTAGAGTGCAGCACGTGTTTTGACAGGCATTCCAGATAACTGATGCACATTCAAGTTTGAGAACCACTGATCTATAAATAATGCTACTTAACCACTTTGAATTCTTGTGAGAATTAATGAGGTAATAAATTGACAGTGCTTAGCATGATGTTGAACCAGCCCAGGGGTGCTAAACATCTGATAGCTATCGTAAGGTTGAAGTAAATTGGTTTTAACTTTGATATTTCTTATTCTTTTTTTTTTTTTAAAGATGACTGTGGACAATAGTCTTTTGTAAGAATAACCAAACTAATGTGAAAGAAATTAAGAGAGGATAATTCTAATCTTCTTTGGCTATAATAATAGTTCATGAAGATTAAGAAAATCGACTCTAGTGTAATAGACAATGATTTTCTTGGGAAAAAAACGGAATCCCTTGAATGCTAATACTGCTTTTGGCCTGTTAGTAAGTAGAAAATGATAGCAATAGAGTTTGTGCTGTCCCAAATTTTATAGCAGAATAAATTCTTGTTAAAAAAAAACCCAAAATATTAATTTATGCTTATAAAACAGAAGCACCTACAACACAACATTTCTTGTCTTTCATTTCTTCATGAATACGTAGGTACAAGGAATATCTCACCTGGTTTATGAGAGCTAGATGCTAACTGTCTGGCCCATCCTAGGTCTGGTTCAGATGGAATTGAGTGAGTGGAATGACAAAGGCAAAAATAGTATTACTTGACAAAATAATTTATTTGTGCCTTTCGTAGAACTGATGTCATGGAAACCTGCTTCTTATGGAAACTTCTATCATTATTGAGCTGAGCATTTCAAAATATAAATAACTAAAGGAAAATGAAAGAAAACAGTACTTACAGCAAAACAGCATTTATATTTCTTTAATTTTGGACTTAATACTGACTGTAATATTTCCTAAATAATCTCAGATGAACAGAAAACATGATGAAGTTAAGAGTGGACATTTTTCATGAATATGGACTTCAAAACAAACCATACGTAACAAAATGGAGGGAAGAGAGATTCTGCCTTCCTCACAATTATCTAGATAAGTATTTTTTTAATTAAAAAATTTTTGTTATGATTTATCTGGATAGCTGTGATGACATAGGTTTATCAAAATGTTCCACACAAAACATCCTGAAGTTTTACTTTGCTTTTATGTGTGCATATTTTATTGCAGATGTTCATGAAATTTCTTGGGTAACTGCTGGCTTAGTAACACCCTCATCACAACTTGTGAATCTGCAAAAGCAGATGAAATCTTTCTGTAAATTCAAGTGAATTGAAATCTGAAAGAAAAAAAATTGCTTGGGCCGGTCTCTGGAATAAAAATGTTTTGTTAAAAGTCTTCTCGTGTTTGGCATTTTAATAAAGACCACATGATATGAGGCTTCTTACTTGGTTATACTTATTCTGGTTGCCATGTCTATGTCAGTCTTAGTCTTAAAGGTCAGACATTTTTGGTCATTTTAACCAAGGTTTTCTAGAAAAGAAGAAGGAATGATGTCATTCATGCCTATTTGCAGTATATTGATGTGTTATGACAGTTGAGTATTTCTGATAACAAGAATATTAGATTTCATTTTTGAAATATTATGTAATATTTGGAACTTTAGTATATTTCTTTATTCAGTAAGCTATTAGTTACATCTAAAAAAATAACCCCAATGGGAAATTTCTAAAAATTATGATCAAGACTTTGCTTGGTTCAGAGTGAACTTTAAGTACTAATAGCTATCAAACATTTTCATGTGTGGTTTTAACCTCAAATGCGAACAACTGCAATCTAGATGTTTCCTACTTTCATGTCTGCAAGTTCCCTGCAGTCATCTCTAACTTTCACATCTCAATCAAATGCCTTGAACTATATCATGGGAAACCTGGAATCCTCCCTAGTCTCTGGGGTTTTTCCACACAAGTGCACACCTGATTACTTCTCTGCTGCTACTTACCCCTGACGACTGCCATCCTTCCTGTGGGTGCTCCCTGCCTGTGCTGGCCCAGCATGGGTGCCACCCCTCTTCCCTGCACCCGGGCAAAGAACCACAAACTCAAGCTCATATGAGTGGCAGCCTTTTACTACAGATTTGAGGGTTGTAGAAAGTAATTACAGGTCCGAAAACACTTCAACTTTAATGTCAGGTACACATATTAACGTTCCAAGTAATTTGTCAGCCATCCCCCTGCATCAGAAGTTTTTATGGTTGTGTGCCCTTGTAAGCTCCAGCCTCCAGCTATGTGCCAGCTATGTGCCCTCTTTCTTTTTTCCCTAGATCCTCCTGGCAACTCCTCTTTCCTCTTGTTCCCAGGCGCCTCTCCTAGGCTGCCTGCAGCAAAGCCAAATTCTTCTCACTTCATTATGCAGAGTAACAGTGCAGCTTTTTTAAAAATTGAAACATAACTAACTTACAATATTATATTAGTTTCAGGCGTACATGCTGATTTGATATTTATATACATTATGAAGT
Organism: Rousettus aegyptiacus; assembly: GCF_014176215.1. NCBI lineage: Eukaryota > Metazoa > Chordata > Mammalia > Chiroptera > Pteropodidae > Rousettus > Rousettus aegyptiacus. The sequence goes on along the minus strand of NW_023416311.1, from coordinate 84,808,688 downwards.
GACCATCACAATAAGTCTAGTTACCTTCTGTCATCATACGAAGTTATTACAGTATTATTGACTATGTTCTCTATGCCATTTGCTACCTTTCTGTGACTTATTTATTTCATCCAGCCCAGGCAATCGAGGTCAAGAACTTAACTTTCTCAACCAATGGAAAAAGCTTGTACCATGAAGGTATTTTTATAAAAACAAGAAAAGAGCCAGGGATGAATTAAACCCCTCCTCTGGAAGGCAGAACCAAGTGCAGTCAGGTTTTGCTTCTAGTGTCAATTACTTCTCCTTTCGATGCTCACAGTACTTCCATCTAGGCAAGCCACTGTGCTCCCTCATAGGTGGTTTATTTGTGACCCTTGGATACATTCTTGACACTGCAGCCATATGATCTCTATAAAGAGATCATCTGATCATGTGATTCTTTTGGTTAAACTATGGGGAGCATCGCACTGCTCTCAGGACGATGTTACCAGTCCATAAGAGATCTTACTGAACTCTGTGACTCAGCCTCCACCCCCATCTCTGTACCTCACCAGCCTTGACTTGTCTGACTCTCCTTTCCCATGTTCTCTCCCTTTGCCTCTCAGGCACAGGCCTTTTGGCTTCTGGAACACAGCCTGCTTCTTCCCACCAAAGGCCTATGTGTTCGTTGTTCTCTCTGCCTCCCTTCACCTACTTACTTATCATTCAGATCTCAGTTTCAATGTTTCTTCTTAAGTTTTCTCTGACCCACAGCTAAGTTCAGGGTTCGTGTTGCGTACTCTCTTGGCACTCTGTACATTTCTTTCATAGCATTAATCAAAATTTGTGATTAATTCACTCTGAAAGGAAGGTTTCTGTCATGTTGCTATGGCTTCTTCCATTCCCTTGCCCAGGATTATTGCCTGTGTCCTTCTATTTAAGGCTTCTATAACTAACTTTTTTTTCTATTTTGTTAACTTCTCCCCTCCCCACAACCTATCTGGATTCTAAACTCTTACTGTCTTTCCAAGATCTTGCATAACTGCTTAATCATTGGCCTTTATCTCTTGCCAGACATCCTCTTACCAGCACAATCTCTGCTCAAGCCATACTCAACTTTTTCTCACATCTTCCCTTGGACCATGTCTTCTCTCCCCACCCCACCCTCCGTGCCCTCAAACATGCTGCTCCTATAATCAAATAAGGCAACCCACTCCTAGCTCTGATAGGTCCTTCCTTTACCTAAATTCTACTTACCCTTCAAGCTTTATCTCATATTTTAATCATCTGAGAAGCCTTTTCTCACTCTTTATCCCCCCGCCTCCACCCCCCCCCCCAGTCTAGGTAGGTGTTTATGACAGGCAGATTAATGGCCCTTGAAGGTGTCCACTTTCTAGTCCTAATTCCTGGAACTTGTGAATATGTTACCTGGCAAGTGGGGAATACACATTGCTAAATATGTGGCCTTGAGACGGAGAGACTCTTCTGGATTATCTAGATGAGCCAAATGTACTCATAGGATGCTTATAAGTGGCATAGAGATTTAGGAGAATCAATGTCAAAGAGATGGGGCACGAGAAGGACTCCACTGGCCATTAATGGCTTTGAAGATGGGAAGAGACCACAAGCTAAGGGATATAGGCAGCCTCTGGAAGATGGGAAAGGAATGAATTTTCTCCTAGAACCTCTTGATTTTAGTCCAGCAAGGTGCATTTTGGGCATCTGACCTCCACCATCGTAATAGAATAAATCTGTGTTGTTTTAAGCCAGGAAATTGTGGCAACTTGTGATAGCAGCCGTAGAAAACTAATATGGCGTTCTTCCCAGGGGCTTACATATACTGTACTTCTCCTTCATACCCTTTGTTATCCTATATTATAATTGCCTATTTGCTCATCTTTTTTTTTTTTTTTTAATAGACTCTAAAATCCACAGGACAAGGATTGTCTTAGTCACTGATGTATATCCAGTGATAACAACCATGCCTGGAAAATACTAAGGTTTCAATGAATATTTGCTGAGCTAGAATTCAAACATGAATCTTTGACACAATGCAGTAGCCCCTTTGGTCCTAAAGCAGATACTACTTGCATTTTTTTTCCTCTTGGAAATCTGCCTAGAAATCACTCAAAATCAGATTTAGCTTAGCTAAATTTAGTTATGAGAATAATTTCCCAAGCGTATATGGATCCATGAGCTATGACACCTCTGCTACCACATAGAAACAGCATTGTCAACAAATGTATTGTATCTCTTTAAGTTTTCAAGCAGGCGGATGGTGCATTTCTCATTTGCTCTTAAAATCTGTTACATACTCAATTTTCCACGATACGTTGTTTAGAAACTATCTGCCTGGTGGAGAAAAGAATGGCCGCCTATGGGTCACACGCAGAGCTTCAGACCCAGTGGTTCACTGTTTCTCTACCCAGGGCAAACTTAGTCTCATTTGAAGGTTATTTCCTCAAGTGAAATTAACACAGTTTCATCTGTTTCAGCTACTTGCACAACAAAACAGGAACATCGTAGAGCCCCTGGAGCAAACGCTGTGGGGTAAACTGTTCGGGGCCTCAGCTTTCCTCTCTGCACTCTGAAAGCTCCTGGTTACCACCTACATGGTGAAACAGAATAAATCATAAAGTTTTAATATGAGTAAAACCAGACTTTTTAGTCTTTCCTTTTTGGTATTTCTCTCTAGTGAACAATTTGGTGGGTGAATATCAAAAGCTATTGGAACTCAGTACATTATCACTCTCCAGGCCTTTTATTTTTAAGATGGAATGAAAGAAGGAGAGAGAAAATTCTCCTAAATGATTCTTTTTATCTTTTCCAAACACAGTAACTCTACCAACTAAAATCACTAAGAAATTAAAGCTGATTAAGGAACATTAGGAAAGCTGTCAATGCATTTTTCAAAATCAGGAGGAGAGTTGCAGCATTCATTAAGTCCTCAGGGGAAGAAAGATATATTCTTCCAAATCACAACAATCGAAATGTATTTCTATTATTTTTTGATAAGCCTCTTCAAGCACTTACACTAAATTTCAGAATGCTCCAATGACTGCAAACTGATGGAGTATTAAATGCTGCAAAGAATGTTAGTGTAGGAGACTGAAAAGGAACATTTTCTATTTCTAGCTAGTCAGCTAGTTGTTTTACAGAAAACAATTTTGGTAATGTTGAGATGACCTTGAGAATTTATTTTCTTCTGGATCGAAAAAGAAGCGTTTTGTTATAATTTTGAGGGTCAAGTTTTAATAAAAGGGATATTTATTTCCTTCAGAAAGAGTCTAAATTATTCAAAGTTGGGAGATTTAAAAAGTAGGCAAACTCGAACATGGGGAAGATTCCGCAGAAAGTTCTCCACTGCAGCTTCTGCGAAGATTGTTTTGTGAAGGAGCCAGAGGCTAGGCTGCTTGCTGAAGTGCAAAAACCAAAGCATCAAACAGGCCACTTCAACTCATCACACTCCTCCTGCATTCATCTGGAGTGTGGGCAGAAACCTAATATCTGGCTCAAGAGCAAAACACATATGGCCGAACCTATCAGAAGGAAAATATCTTCTCAACATACATCAGCAACTTCAGATCAGTAAGCTGAAAGATTCTGTAAAATAGTATGGGAAGCAATCCAAAGGAAAACAAAAATAAAAGTGCACCAACGCAATGCTGGTTTCCATGTGAGAAGCGAAAAGGTGAATCGTTCCTCTGATAAATCCATCTTGCATCTCTTATCATTCTCTATGTCCAATCAGGGTGCTTCGGGGATTTACAAGCCTATGCAAGAATAAACCCATGACGCCCAAAGCCCTCACTTTGCCTCTATCCAACGAAAAAGTTTTTTTTTTTTCTCCCTTAATTGTTTTCAGGTTGAAAATAGAATTTGGAGTTGATCATGCTTAGATTTTCATTCTGCGAAGCAGTGGTGCTTGGCTGCGTTCGAGTGTCGCTCCCTTTATGCATGAAACACCCTCGCACCGTCTTCGCTTGCAGCCACGTCGGAATGGACCATCTACAACAGCTACTTCGGCCTGTTTTGCTGGATCAAACCAGTTTGCTGTGACACATCCATCTTATAAACATTACCATATAAAAATGCAGTGTTGTAATAAGGGAGAAATAATATAACTTTCAGTGTTTTAAATGACATATTTGCTTTGATTATGCCGATATAGTGAAACTGAGCAGAATTAATGTAAAGCAGGTCTGATAAAACACTATGTTTGTAGAAAAGAGAGGAAATACACAGCTTATATTTTCAATTCACCAGGACTTAAATTTATCATTAAATATGATAAACTGTTTTGGAATCTGGTTTCCTTGGAAAATAGAGGTCTGCGTTTGAAAATTGGCAAGCAATATAAAATTAAAGTGTACTATAGATATGTAACAAGAAAGTTCTTTGCAGCAAGAAAAATCTTACAATGTTTAAAATATTAGATTTACAAGTAGGCATCTTGTGAAATAAACTTGCATTACATAGTTGCTATGTCACTGAATGCTGGCTGAGTTTGGTGACATTCTATTTAGCCAGCATTTCTGTTAGTATTTTTCACATTAGGAAATTTCCTAATTAACTATAACTAATGTTAATGAAAAATGTAAGACTGTTTTCTCTCTACCTAAAGCTACAGACTGTCTGGTTTTCAGTTCTTGCCTTTTCATCTCAATATCAGAATGACAATTTGTTTTTGTCTGACGACATCCTTTACAATGGGAAAGCTATTTGTTATTTCAGACTTGTTATAGGCTGCTTGAATTGTAACTTACCTTATTCAAAATGAGCATTGATTAGCACTACATTTTTTAATTTGGAATTTTTGTTATTTTTAAATTTCCTTGGAAAACATATTTCCAGTTTATGAAAGGGGTTCGTTGCAAAACACAACACAACGAAACAAAAATTCTAAATTGTTTGAAAGGAACTCAGACTATAGCTTTTCACAGGAGTGGGAGAGTGAAGAGTCTAGATTCCTAGACCAGCCTGTCTCTCAAAGACTGTTTAACCAATTCATCACATTGTAACTGAAATAATTGGGCCACAAAGGCAGAGCTGGTACAGCCCTTGGGCCTGGAGTCCTAGTCCCCTACTTTTACTTTCTTTTTGTTGAACTTATTGAATTTGAGGGAGGCAGAGTGCTAAGGAGAATGGCCGAGAAGTGGTAAAGAGCCCATGGCTGGGCACGCGAAGCTCCCATGCCACCACAAAGGTCTTCATTGGCTACGAATTAGGGGAGCAGGGGCTGAGATAGGACCCCCATCACAGAGTCTCAGAAAATCTGCAGAGAGATAAGGCGCTTGTAGCGTGTGATGAGTAAACTTTGTTACTGATTATTAATGATTTAAATTGTAATGAAAGCCCAAGAATTTCTCTAATCAAGTCATAAGTCTTAAGAAGTCACCTATAATTTATTCATTCTTTGCGCCTATGTGATTTTTCACTATAGTCAGTGTGGGAGTTCTGTGTACAGGACATATTTGCTCAAGTAGCACCATTTGAGGTGACTGTTCATGGCATAGAGATGCCATTACAATAGTCAGTGAAAATACGGCCCCCTATTCTAAGAGATGAAATTTTAATGGAAATCCATAAATAGCCAACAAAGGTAGCTACTTTTTCAAGCAAATGATTGAAGGATATGTGAAGGGAAAAGGCCTTTTTAAAAAAAATTGGAAGTTTTTTTTCCCCCCCAAACTGCAAGATAGTCAAATAATTAACATATCTCTTAAAACCTGAGTTTTAATTTAGCTCTCAGGGTGTTATCACCAGTCATTTATAGCTCAGGATAAAAGCAGTTTATTTAATTATGTGTCAGTTTTTTTATTTTCAAAATTGATGATCAGATTTAACCATCTCTAAATAAAATATAGCATACCTACATGTTGTTAAAGATACACTAATAACTGTGTAGAGCTAGAGGTAGAAAAAAATGAAATGAACTAATTTCCCTGGCTTTCCCTTGGCTGTGATCAATCCCCAGCACACTCTGACTGTCCGCTGAATCTAGCTTTATGATATATAATTGAGGAGTAAAGACATCTTAGGAACAAAAGAACAAAGAAGTAGGAGATGTTTCAAATTGGTGAGTGAGCAGAATTAACAACATCCAGAAGAACTAGATTTCTCCCCAAACTCTTATTCTTAGGAACCCCGTTTACTACTCCCCTCCCATTTCTGCCTTGTACTTAAAGCCTTAACTTATCATTAACATTAAGCATAAGATCAGTTTGGGGAACAAGGAACTTGAAATATAATTTATTCAATAAAAATTACAGAAACAAAGGAAGGTAAAAATAAATGCATAATTTGGAATTTGGTAAGCAAATAAAAACAAATATCCAACCACTTTCTCATTTATTTAAAAAAATTTCCAGTGAGAATATCTTTAGTATGACAAGCAGTACAAATCATGATTTCATATCTCCCGTGAATTACAACAGTATTGTTGAATATTGAAAAAATACCCAATACTACAGAGATATGGGAGAGCTTGTAGGAGCAGGAAAAAAAGACATCGAGGATAAAGGTCAAACAGCAAAAAGAATATTTTAAGGGGCCACTAAATAATTTTTACAATCCCATTTTGAAAGTTATTAATTCAAAATTTAGTAAATTTGGCTTTAATAAATAAGCTATGTATTCTTGTTTCTTAATTTTTATAATAAAATTATAAAAGATAGTATAATATCAACAGCAGTAGATGATTTTTGATTGTGATCATGAAAGATGGTAGTTTTCTAACTGAAAAATTGAAGTGAACGCAAACACATACAAAATTTTACACTAAAGAATGATCCATTTAAATAGACGATATTTTACTATTTTTAATAGATTACCTGAAATACAAATGACAAAATATATATATAAAATACCTGACTATATTTGATTTAAAGAAAACTATTAGAAAAATTATGCTTATAATTTATTTTCGCAACAGCACAATGATTACACAGCAGCTATTAGTCAAATAATTCCATGATGACCTACAGACAAATGGACATAAGAATAAAATGTGATAGCTAAAAAGCTTTCAGTATAACTTTAAAACACTTTTACTAGTATACATTTGATTTTACTCTGTGAAAAATAATTTGAATGTTAATTATAGTCATATATTACTTACCATGGTCTGCCAAAATACAAAATGTGCCTTTGCAATTTTAAAATCTCGTAATTGTAGTTTTTGCATCTGCATTCTCTCCTACCACTACTTTTGAAAAGGGTCAAAATAGTTGTCTGTTTAACAGAAAGTATAACAGGGGGAAAGAGCAGATCTCTAAAATTTATTTGATTAGAACTTATATTTATACTTCTTCATAACATACAGTTTGAAGTACTTTCTCAAACATAATATTAAAATTGAATATTATAATTATACACATTGAAGTTAAAAAAGATGAGAATCATTGACAAAGTTCTCATAGACTGTTATTGATCAGGGGGTTCAATCATTTTGGTTTTTAATATTCTGCAAACACACGCTCAAAATGATTTTTCGAGCTTTAGAAAATGTGCTACAATCTATTTTAATGTAATATGATTGTAAATGATAAAAATTCAAACCAGTCATTTTAGATAGAAACTTTATTTTCCAGAGTATGTCTGAGGTTAATTCACCAGATTTCAAAACCAAACATGTTCAAACAAGCTACTTTTCATCTTAACTTTCAAATTACAATAATAGGATCTCTTCTAAATCTTAATGCCAATTATTTCTGTCTGAATTAACTTGCAATCTTTATTGACACATGGAAAACTGGGGGCTTCTTTTCTTGCTGATAATTATATTGTTCTGGTTGTTAGAATTATAGTGTCTCTGCTTTGTTAAAAGCTAGTCGGGACAAGTTTTTTGAATTTGGATTTATTACTATTTTCTTGTCTTAGGTCTATTACAGCCTCGAGAGTTGTGACAAAGACTCCTCCACAGATATTTTAGCATATTAAAAGGACAAGAACATCAGTGGGGGACACTAGGTAGAAATAAAGTTTATTTGTGCAAGAGAAAATATGCTTTGTCGCTATGTGCTATTCAAAAAAAAGTAGTCTTGCTTCAGCTTTCAATTCTCTCAAATGTAAGAGTTAGACAAAGTATGTTTCCTGAATTTCACGATTATATTTTGCCAAAGAAAACGAGCCAGTATATTTCAGCGGATAAGAATTAAAGTATTTTTTTAGCAAATTTTTTCTGTAATCTTTTTTTTTTTCTCCCTAATCTTTAAGTCTCTGCTTCTTTTCTTACTGCATGGATACTTTTCAATTGTGACTTTACCTGTCTTTTTCCCACCCCCACCTTTCTTTCTTTTTCTTTCAAAGCATTTTTCAATCAGCACATGAGGTTCTGAAAGAATATTATTTAGTCTTGGCTTTTCCCTCAACTTTATTCAGCAAAGCTACTGACGTGAACAAAAGCAGTACTGTACCTGCTCCTGGCCGCCAGAAACAATGACGAGTGCCTTGATAAGATTAGATGTAATTTTAAATGCAGCAGGGACAAAGACTCCCTCCCACTCACCCCACTGGTAACCCCCTACTGTAATTCCACCACAGTGAGCAGTTGAAAAATCCCTGACCAGAGCCAGACTGCTTGGTAAGCGCCACCTAACAGACATAGAAACATGATCTGCATCATTTTCAGGCTTGGCAGACATTTCGTGCATAAAAAAGAAAAGAAAAAGAAAGGAAAGGAAAGAAAAAAAAAGTTAAAAAGAGAAAAGAAAAAGAAAAGCCATCTTTGAAACCAGACACAAGCAAACTTTATATATTCCCAGTTTATAGTTCGAAGGACTTAGATTTGAAATGTCAAACCAAAAAAGAAAGAAACGAGTATGTTGAAAACATGTATACAATTAATTTATTTCGTTTTCATTTTGAAGAGTAACTATGCCTTTTTATCTAAGTTAAATTGTTCTGTGGACTGTGTAGTGTTTTAAACTATTAAAGAAAACATAAATGTTTGTGTTTAAATCTAAGAAGTGAGGAACCTACCTAATGTGTATTTTTTTAAAACTCATAAAAATTTACCCTTTAATTCTGTAAAAGCAAAAATGAAGTATCAGTGTTTTCTTTTTTCTTCTATTCTTTTGATAAGAACTCTGACCTAATAGACATCTTTACCTTCATATGTTATATTTGTTCTGGCCACTAAATTCTATTGATTCTTGTTTTCTTGTACTAGTACACAAATAATAATTTAATATTTGTTGTGTTCCAGTACTAAATCTATCTATCTATCTATCTATCTATCTATCTATCTATCATCTATCATCTATCTATTATCTATCATCTATCTATCTTTCAATCATCTGTCTATATCTATATACTCTTTTTATAAATGCAAAACACTGATTTTTAGATTTTTAAGAGGAAAAATTATATTGACAGCAATGAAAATGCATTTATTAATTTATACAGATGTTAATTCATTTTGCCCACACAAATGCTTTCACAATATTATATTTGCTTGAATTTTTGTGGAAGAAATAATTTAAACTGCATTGTATAACTGTTTTTAATCAAAGGTAACCTTTTCATAATATGGATAAGATCTTAATTTGTCAGTTCTAAGATGCATTTTTTGTGTCAAATGTTCTTTACAGGGAGCATGACTGCATGCTAAAAAAGTCAGATGTTGAAACTGGATAAAGAGTCTTAACTGACTAAATTTGAGAGGCATACTAATCTCTGAACTTCTGATCTCATAGTAGTAGGTATTTTTGAATTAATACAAGAGGACAAATCTCTACACTCACCTAGTTATGGAAATTAGTGGTGTTTTGAGTATAGACCCTGCCCATTAACCTGACAAATAGACCGCATGCACGTGCTGTGATTGCCTGTACTTCTTGTCATAAAACTTCAAATGGCTGAGAAAATACCTTTAGAATCTTAATCCCTATTCCACTCAGCCTAAATTCTTATGTAGTTTTCCTTTGAGAGAAGAAAGAAACCTGAACAATAAGAATTTTCTCAAGATTTCAGCTAGATTCCACTAAATGGTATTGAAATGTGTTGTTATCGTTGAAAGTAATCGACTGTTTTGAGTTTTAAAATTGTTTTGGTGGGACCAAAAAGATTTCTTTTTTGTTTTGTTTAGTTTTTCTTTCTTCTTTTCTTTTCTCTGCTATTTTTTTCTTTTTTCCCTTCCTTTCTTTGTTCCATGGGTGTGTGAGTGTGTGCGTGCGTGCATGCGTGTGTGTGTGTGTGTGTGTGTGTGTGTGTGTTTCAAACTGCCAATAGTGTAACCAAATACCTTCAGTGATCTTCTATCTTTCTTTTGTATTCTCTTCTACACGTTCCTGGAAAGATGTGGATCGGAGCCGCAAACCACATCAGGCTTGGGGGAAACAGTAAAGATTATTCTCCTTCTGACAGCCTCTTCCCAGGTGTGTGGCACCCTTTGTGTATTTCTAGACTCTCAGCAATTTTCCTGAACTGTTCCTCTTTTGTTTTCTTCCTCCCTCCCCTCTTTCTTTTCCTTCCTTTTCCTACTTCCTACAATGATCTTGACACTGTTTTAGGGGATGTAGATTAAAGATGATAATGAGTAGAATATAATTCCTGCTCAGGGATCTCATAGCCTGGTGACAAGGGACTCAAAAAAAAAAAAAAAATGGTATTTGTTTCCGAACTTTCTCACCTGCCCCTGAGCAGAACCAAAGCCTCCCGTTTTCCCATTTCATCTACCCACCAGGAACCTGGGAAATTAATGCCAGCTAAAATAACTGATAATCTTTAAAAGAATTGCTCATCTATGACAGCACTTACATTTTAACTCTTGCCTTCAAAAGTAAGCAGTAAGGATTTTTGTCAGCAAAGAGTACAAATAAAAGGAATGAGATATTTTATATTAGAGAACCTTCCTCAGAATCTCTCCATTGTGACCAAAATGTATTTATACTAATGTTGACTTCATCATCTTGGTCCAGAGTTTATACAAATCCATCAGGATTCAAATTTGGAAAAAATTCATTACAATTGTATAAATTTACTATGTTTTCTTTTATATTTATCACTTTCAATGTATACTTTAGACAAGAGAAAAATAAGCCAAATTATTATTTACATGCCAATAAATACTCGTCACAAAACAATAAAATTTAGACACATAATAAAATGTTATTTTCTGCATTATTAATATGTCCTTATAAAAATCGGAGATGATCTCCAGTTTTAGAGAATGTATACTGAATAAACTCTTCTTTTTCTTCTTAGTATATTTCTTCTAGCATTATTTTAAATCCAGAATTAATACATATCTTGTGATAATATCACAAGGTCCACATAAACAAAAAAAATAAGAAAAAATATAATAAAATGTTATTATATTTCTATCACTCAGAGATAGTGATTCTTAACATCTGCTTTCAACTTTTTCTATCCAAATATTTTTGTATTTTTCCTCAAGTGAGATCAGGGTATACACAGCAGTTTTAAACCATTTTAACCGAATATATCACAGATTTAACTGAGTATATCACAAATGTTTAAAATTCACTAGAAAGATTATGCTTAATGTTTATAAATATGTTTCTACCTTTTAAATATCTGCATTGTGTAGATGTACAATTTATTCAAAATAGTCCCTTTTGTTTTTTGCCTTCTTTCTCCTTCTTCTATTATACTAATGTATTTTCTTTTGGCTCTTTAACCTCCAGCTTCCAAGCTTTCTTTTTTTCTGTTTTGCCCTTACCAAATAGAAGCTCTTCTCTCCTTTATTTGCTTGTCTAAAAATTATGTTCGCCCTGCAAGATTCAACTAATAAGCCTCTTTCTCAACAAAATCTCAAATTCAGCTTCACCTTCTGCATTCCTATCATGCCTTTAATATACTTGTATTATGGAATTTATCACACTCTGTGTGCAATGGCCTTGGCCTGGGTCAGAGGTCAGACTCTGCAAGGCTGGCAAGTGGCATGAGCAGTACACACTCCCACCGGTCTGTATTAAATGCTCTGGACAGAGTGGCCTCTAGATGGCATAGACTGTTTTGGGAACTCCTTACTTGTCTTGGAAAGCAGAGGACCCTGAAACAGCTGCCTGGCTAAGTTCTGTCATCTGGATAGGCCCAAGGAGCCATGAGTGAGAGAAAATTACCTGTTAGTTGAGAGAGCTTGACTATAGTAGGGTTGAAATGTTAGAGGGAGCAGCGGCTACTGCTGCGGCCTGACTTGTCTGAGCCTGGCTGTCTCTGCTATGTCCTAGGAAGGACACTGCTGTGTAAATAGAATGATTTGCACCACTAGGGACCTATAGGCTTGGCTGTGGAATCCACCCTGAAAAAAATGAGTCAGACTCAGAAAAAAAACACACAGCCTAGATGCAGCCTGTGTTGTGTTAAGGTCCCTGTGCAATTCACTCTGGCCAGCAGGAGCTGGAGCAGCAGGGTGCTGAGGTCAATGGAGCAGAAGGACAGGGCAAGTGCAAAGCCTGAACAAGGATAGCCTCCAGAGAAGCCCCCTCCTCTCTACCCCCACAGGGCCCACTGCCTCCTGGAAATATTCCAAGCAAAGATTGTACTTCCCTAGTCAGAGCAGTAAGATTTAGGTTATGGCTCCTGGTGATATACACAGATACACATCTATTTTACCCTTGCATATTCTCTAGTACGCAGTTTGGTATCTTATAGAATCATTTATTAAATTCATAGATCTGGCTGAGACCTAATATATTCCTGGACTTATTCTAGGTACTGGGACAAAAATGGTGAGACATAGTTCTTGCCCTCACGGAGATAAATGTTCACTGAACCAGAATTCAAGAAAATAGATTTACATTTTATTACCCTGATATCTCTTCATGAAGTCTATTCTGAAATGTAATAATCCAAGTCACTTTATTTTCACAATATTCTCTTAAAAATGTAGAAGAGCAAACAATTCTATAATACTAATAACCTAACAGGTTACTCGTTTCTTTAATAATCATTATAAATTTCTTAATGTATTCAGGAAACTAGATTTAGTTTTGAGAAAGGAAAAAGGTGAATAAAAGACTGTTTCTACTATCAATATGGTATAAAATCTAGTAGATTTTGGTCAAAGATGTAGTCTTTCAAACTAATGAGCTGCAAAGTGCTACTTTCCCCCTACTCTTGACGGATCAGAATCTTAATCCACAGTATTCAGCCTAGATGGGTGGAGGGATGTGCCCTCTGCGCTGGACACAGGCAGGAAACGGTATTGTCTAGACACTGAAATAGGCACTCCTTTGTGCTTCACAAATGTATCCAAAGTGTTTCTATCCATTTCTCGCTTGAATTCTGTTATTTTAAAATTCTAAAATAGATGAATTTTCTATAATAATCATTAGAAAATGGACAGTAATTAGAAAATGAACAATAGCCACCTCTTTTCAAATACCTTATTCACTTCTGAAGATGGCTTAATCACAAAAGAAACTAATGTGTATAGCATTTCATGTTTTATAAGAAACAGTTACACATTTAATTTTTACAGGAACCCCATGAGCCGAGTAGTATTATCTTCATTTATAGGTAGCAAAACTGGGCCAAAGATATTAGGTAATTTGCCCAATTTGACTAAAACATGACAAGAATTTGACCAGTAATCAGAAAATAAGCATATAAAAACCACCTGTTTCTCTCTCACTTTGGCCAAACACAATACTTCTAGGTGTTTTGGGGAAGATGCTTACGATATGGATAGTGTGACCTTTGTCCACAAAGACCCCCTATTTGAATAGAGGTAAAGAAACTATGTAAAATATATAAATCATCATATTAAAATTATGAGATAATACAGCACAAGTGATAGCATTAATTCTGAGGTCTCATGGAGTAATGCCACAACTCAGTGATGTTAATGATATTAATGTCAGGTGTATTACTTTTGCAGTGTATGGGAGAGATGTTGAAAGAAGTATTGGGAGAGGTGTTGGGTGACTACCTTTGAGTCACTAGAAGCTTATCAAAAAACAATCACCAAAAAAAAACTAGGAAAAGAAAAATGGGTTTTTCTGAGCAGAAGAAGGGTGTCACAAAGAGGCGATTTCCTTTATAATTTCTAATTTCATCATTAATGAAATGAAAAAGACAGGAAATAAAACACCACTACATTTGACTAAGTAGATGATGATGTTTTCCATATGAAAAATTCATAGAAATATTTACGAGTAAATATAAAAGATTATTTAAACTCATCCCCTATTTAGACAGTTTTTTCTCAGTCTGAATTTTTCAAGCCAGGATAGGAAGATGGATTCCCTTCACCACCCCTTCTCTCTTCTCTCAGAGGGAACCTGGAATACACTGGAGGGGAGCGCATATTCCCTTCAAGAAAGGAAAACCTTGAAGAAAGGGTGAACGCAATACTGCACCTCCATGTAATGCACAGCGATACTTTTTAAAGTAGAGGTTTTATTTTACAACAGATCTACAGCGTATTTTCCCACAGGTGTTAACACTGACCTACACTGAAGGGTCTGGGATATCTGCTAATTAGGCACTAAAGTTTTTGAAGAGAAAAAGATTTAAGAAGAAAAATGTTGCCTACATCTTTCAAGCTCCCGGGCAGCTGCCATTTACATGGAGAGTGATGAGTTATGCAGGCTGAGGCCTCTGTGCTTACTGTTCTTGGAGAAATAATACAAACAAGTTTTGCTGAAATAAAGTTTTTTCATTTAGACTTTTTTCTTTTACTGTCAATTGAAAGAAATTCTTATGAAGGTTTTAAATGAGAAAGCATGATTAAAATTATTCAGTTGACGTGTGATTTTTTTCTTTTATTTGTTTTAGTAAACAACAGTTACATAGACTGATATTGCCTAAAATATCTATTAATTTGATTTATTCTTGAGATATTTTGTCTAGATCCTAGCTGATGAGCCCCAGGGTAAAAATTTGTACAAGTAAAATAGAAATTTCTCTAAGCCAGCATTCGAAACATTTGCTTGAATTCTATCAGTGTCCTAGATTATTGCCATAGAAATCAAATATTTTGGATGATGTCATAAGGTTAGTATTTTTGAAGTTTTTGAAATTTCGATGTTATCAACGAACGTGGCTTTCGTGATTAATCTTAGGATCTCATGCTATGTAACATTATTTACAACCACTATTTGGTCTTCAATAATGCTGACACCACATTAAGTGGAGGTCAACAGGAGCCGCCGTCTGACCTTCCCATTGAGTAGTCTCTGTGCGAGTTGACTTGGCCAATTTCTTTGTGTCTCAGTTTTTTTTCACTGCCCAGAGATGTTAATAAAAGCCCTTCCCTAAGTTGCAAGATTTGTAAGGACTTGTAAAAAAAAGAATTCTGAAAAAGATGACGCACTCATAGATAAGTGATATAATTTTGAAATACTCAGTTCAGCTCTTTGTATTAACCAGAAGATAATGTATAATATTATTGACACTGTCAGTGATACTTAGGTCTTTATTTACAACTAAAAATTTATTTAGGTCTTGTGGAGGTCCCAAGAAATAAGAGGGTATAGTGCAAAACACATAGTCTTGGTGTCAGAGAGAATATAGCTGAAATCTTGGCATGGCTACTTACTAGTGAAGTGGTCTTGAACATGCTATTTATCATCTTCGATACCCATTTTCCTCAGCTGTAAACAGGGATAATGATGTTTATTTAATTGGGTTTTTACATAGATTAGGCTTTACATAAATTAATAATTTATGTTGGCTATAATAAATATTGACTACTTACAGTATAAGTATTTTTAAGAAATTGATTAATACATGAACACAGCAGTTATTCAACAATGTCTGATAAAGTTGTTTGATTTTTTAAAACTACATGTTGATCATGGTAGTCTAAATGAATTCACATTCCTCAAAATACTTGAAATAACTAGGATAGCAGCAATATTTAGTTTTTAATTCCCTAAGAAAGAGTGATTTAGGGTTGACATAGCTAGATGTCAGCTATGTGGTATTTTAAAAAATTTTTAAAAATCAGATATTTAGCTAGACAAAGAGTATATGGAATAACTGCAATTTTTTCGTGATGATGAACTAAATGATTTTTTTATTCTGTATTAATTTCTACGCAGAATACATTTTTCTAAGCTTTTTAGAATAAGAATTTTTATGCATGTCTCTTTTATACAAATGTACAAGATCATAAGCTATTTTAAATTATTATCAGCTGTCATTATTTTATGGTAAGTAGCTGGTTTCACTCACTCATTAGTTGCTAACTTTAAGAAATTTTACTTTAAATTTCAGTGAAAATTGTTAAAAATTTGATATGTTTCCTCAATGTTAACTTTCTGAGGAAATGAAGCAAAAATTTCTTTATGATAATAAAAATTATTTGGTATGTAATATTGTCATTATGATGGTAGAATTCTTAAATGTCTTCATTATATTTAATATTTTAATATTTTGGGCCTTTAAAAAATGTCTATTTCTATATTTCCAATCTAGAACTAAGAGTCAAAAAGAATTACCTATATTAGTGACTAGTTACATTTTTAGAAATGGAACGAAAGTCATGCATCTTCATAGATATTAGCATAAGGCACTTGAGGGATCATAATTGCTCTTGACTATTCTGTGTTTATTTTTGAAGAAGCTAACTGAAGCTCTGAGCTTGGTTTTATGAGGTATAAAACAAGCATTCGACAGGTTAAAAAAGTAACAGCTATGTAAGTTAGTTGTAATGCATAAGCATTCTAACAATAATATTGGTTATTGTAGGTGAAATTTAAAAAGAGAATAAGAAAAACTAATCTTTTTAGAAATTATTTTTTACATTTGTTTGGTATGTCCATACTAGATAATAAAATGTTATGAAGTAATAGAAATATCAATATAAGCTTGGTTAGGGTGTTAATTGGAAACAGAAAATTTAGCATTATTTAAGAATTATGATAATAAAAGAGAGTTAAAAATGAAAGTACTTCCCTTGAGTTTTGGTAATAAAAAATGATGACAAATCTACTCTTCTAATGGTCTAGGTCAGTGTCAAAGAGTCAATGACTCAAGCAAACAGTAGAGAAATTCTATTTTTTTGGTACCTAACTCTTTCTGAGAAAAGAGGTTCTCCTATAACATTCCACAGAGATAGTTCTTATAGGGAATAATTTTTTGTCAACAGAGACAAGCAGGACCAAGAAGATCCTTCTCACGGAATTCTGTGAATAGACTGTATTCCATTTTTTTAATGACAAAGGAATAATCATCTTGCTGACCAGATTCGGGGTAGGAATGTGGCTTTCATAAAGTCACAGTGGAAACATTTGGTGACTTAGCAAATATGTTTGCGGGGGTTGGAGTTGATGGGTTGTTCTCTTCATACTTGGGCGAGCAGAAAGAGTGGTTATTTCCAGCTCTGACTCTAGAGTACAAATCACTACAAAAAGAAATGAAAAGTGGCTGGAAATCTAAAAGAGAATTAGACTCCTTGCCTTTTTCTTTTTCTCCATGTTTTTCTTAGTGTTAATATTTTGGGCAGATTCTCTGGAGATTCTACTACACCAGATTTTAAAGGAGTAGACACTTAAAAATATCTCTTGCCTGAATGTTGAATGAGAATGGATAATTTAGAAGAACAGTCAGGACTCTGGATTATTCTTACTCTAGTAAAGGGTTAATTTAAAAAATCCCCACCCATCCTCAATGTAGTGAATTGCCACTTGCAGTTAAAGTTGACTGCAATTAACAAAGAGGCATCTATGCTAAACTTAGAGGTTTCTAAGTTCAAGTTGAGAACTGTTAAGAATAGAGTCAAATAACCTTTTTTTTCCTAAAAAAAGATGAACATTGTATTAATGAATAGGCCTATTTTATAAAAGTAACTGATGCAGAAAAAGTGAATGATGCTTATGTGCTTTCCTAATCATTTTAACTGAGTTTTAAAATATTTTAATTTTTGAATGAAAGGAGACAAGGTGAAATACTGACATGTTTTATCTCTCTAGTTATTAACATTGCAAGTTTTCAATAAAATTATTCAAGCAAACTTTAACTATTTTTTGAAAAATATACATTTATAAAATAGTCTTAGGCCGACTATATTAAACTTAAAAGTGAAATTCGTTTCTATGAAAATTCAAGATGTTTATATTTTAAAATTAAGGTGATTAGATAAGATAAATGTTCATCATTCATAATAGAAGGTTTGGGGATACAAACCTTTAAATCTTACTCTGGCATTAAGAATATTTTGATATCCGCTTAATTTTCAAACTTCAATTTTTAGAAATTAAAAAAATAATCCCAAAGAGTAAAAACATTTTGAGTATGCAAATAAAAATAGAAAAACAAGCTAACAACCAGTTGAGTATAAATCTAAACACACACACACACACACACACATACACACACACACGCAAACACGCATCTTTGACTAATATCTAGATATCTAAGTCATTAATAGTTCATATTTTACTTCATCATAAACATTGTTTCTAGTGATTATTTCAACCTTTCATTAAGTGACACAAACAGTTACTAAACTAAAACCACCATTTTTTTTAGAACTACTAATAAATATAAGGTATAATAACCTCTAACTATAAACCAGGTCCCCTAAATGAATATTGTAGAACCAAGAGGAGTATAGATTAATATCTAAGTTAAGGCAACTAAGCTAGTATATATTTTTAGTCTGATAAGTACTTTTACCTTAACTTTGCTGCAACCTAAACAATATATTGCACATTTTCTACGTAGGCAATATCCTTATTCTGCATAATATAATCTTGGACCCTACTGATAAACTAGTCTTATGCATAAGTGATACCCACACTGCAGCAGTTTGTTAAAATGGCCAGAGAAATTAACAGGGCTGATAGTAAGTACTAAGTTACACATTTAACAGTGACACCTCTGTCCTTTGATATCATTTCCCAACAAGGTTATCATTGAAACTTCTTCCATGTGAAAGAACTGTATTTCTCAGTCAGCTAAAGTAGCTGACAACACAGTGTGAGTTGACATGCAGCTCGAGGTCCTTCCTTTGTTTTTTTTTCTTTTTGGAGTTCTCTTAAAAGATTTTAGTTATCTGTCATCAGGACCAAGTTTAGATTCTCCCAAGCTAAAGCAGCTTGGAATGTGTTGGTGAAGAGGACACTCCAGACAGGACAATATGCTTGTCTACAGGGTGAGTGTGAGGAAGAGTGCTAAGAGGTCGTAGCGGGATTGCTCTGGCTGGTGAAGCCATGGAGACAGCAGTGTAGCCACTGGAAGCGAATTCTGGTGCTGAAAGGGTGCACTTCAACCTTTCAGTTTGTACACAAGCCTCAGAGCAACAGCATTATCTGACAATTGGCCTTCTTATGCCTAATTTTCAACCCACAAGTAGGAGCGAGGTTGTTGAGGATATCCTCACCCTTAGAGTTATTCACTTTGCATAATGACTCTACTTAGCACGTTAGGAAGAAGTGCTGATGTCTAAGTGCTGATCTGCTCCATAGTTATTACTGTACACCCTTCAATTAAGCAGTCCAGATATGAGTTCTTTTAAGATAAACTGAAAGCGATTATGGTGGTACTTACATGGGTATGTACATTTGTCAAAACTCATCTAACACTTAAAATAGGTGAATTTTATTGTAAGCAAATTATACCTCAATGGAGTTAATTTTTTAAAAAGTTTAGGAATCTCAAAGTGTGAAGAATTGTTAGATAAAATAAGAAAGCTGCTGTTATCAGGGCCACACTAATTTCTGTTCTTGCTATGGGAATAAACTTTTCTGAGTAGAGAGTACATTGGCCATTTATGATAAACGGTAAAGCCAGCCCATAATTGATGTATTTTTACAATGATTATATAAAAGAGCATACCTCCCTTTTTCATCATTATGTTCCCATGGATTTGCCTGGTGCACAGCACATAGTAGGTCCTCAATAGATATTAGTGGAATAATTGATGTCTGAAAGTATAATCATCAGCATATAAAATGTTATCATGCATTACTGTCTTAAAATATGTTTAAATATGTAAAGCAAAGGAATAGTGTGATAGAAGTATCACACTAATCAGCCTACAGCTGAAAAGATGTTTTTAAACTGCTTTGCTAATTAGCCTTTAACATTTACACTTTTATTGAAATTTGGCAAGCTCCCCATGTTGGACGTTGATACACTAATTTGGATGGTCAACATCAGAAGTCAGAATCCAAGCTCAATACAGTGTATTTAACTTCGAATATATGACTATTTCTACAACTTAATACATAACTATATGCTTATTTGAGGGATTGGTGGGGCAAATAACAAAATTAGAAATTCTCAGCTCTGTTTATTCAAGAGCATGAGAGTGGGAATATCTTACCCATACGTAGAAATAGTGCTCTATGTCGTGTAAGTCACAAGTGTTTTGAACAATTTGGAGAAGAATGCCGAAGGAAGAATTATACCTTGATTTGCGAAGAAGCCTTTACCAATTTGATTGCTTTTACAAAACTTTTAAGTAATTTAAATTATGTAATTTAAAAAGACAAAAATGGTGGAAGGGAATAGATGAGTCTTCTCTTTGGATGAAGGAAGATGGTGGATGCTGATCATGATGATCAGAGAAAATGAGTTTACAGGGTGTATGAATGGAGGCCTCTCTACTTATTTTGTAGCTCAAAGCAATAGTTAAGGTTGACACTCAGTTGAGTATCTGACAAGTCAGAACACAGGCCTAGAGAATATGGGAATAGAAGAAAAAGTGCCTTTCACCCTTTGCACTGTGTTTAGCTCTCACCTCAATACAGAAGGGATGAAGCCATCATTTTGAAGTGGTATATTTGAAACCCTGCATCAACCATACTAAATATTTAAAATAATTAACTGAAAGAGTTTCTTAAAATATTTATAAATTAAGACTTTCGTACAATATTTTCAACCTGTAGGTTGTTACAATTGTATTAACCTTGTTTTCTTAAAAAAATAAAAAAACACCAAAAAACCCCCTCAAAAACCCTCATATAAGTAAGTAAAATCACTTTACTTAATTTTTATGTGACAGATATATAGACAGGAAGGAGATAAATGAACGCAGATCAGCATCGCAGTCATCACGACTGTGGTTTAAAGTTTGGACCTAAAGTTCTCTTAACTTAATTGTGTTGACTCTCATCACACACTCATTTCATTTTCACTATTTTCTCTATTATACAATAAGCTGCTTCTAGGCTAGGACCAGTTCAGTTCTTTCTGCACAACTCCTAGTGTCTGACACGTAATATGATGCTCACCAAATATTTCTGCAATGATTGAATGAATAAATTAACAAATAAATGCTTACTCTGGTTAAAATATAAACTGTTTCTATTTTCTTTTTCTTACTTTTATTGCTGGAACCCTCTAAGTTTAAGATGAGAATAAGACTTCTCAGGTAGTTTCCATTTTTCATTTTTTTCTTGCAGCTAATTTTAACCATATGACCAAATCAAACTATGCTGATATTATCAGAAATGATGTCTGCAAATTTTACTATTTCCAACTGAGGACAAATTATTGGCCTTGGGTTTTCACTCTCTTATCTTTATTTAAAAAAAATTTTTTTAAATATATCTCCATCCCCGGAACACCCCACCTCTGCCAGTTACATGGACATAAACATGGACCAGAAACTAGCACACAAGCAGCAGTCAAGTCTGGTCACAGGGTGAGTCTTATGGAAGTTGGTGTTGATGTATTTCACAAATGAGAATAAGTTGGGAAATATTAGTGCAATTTGATCACCATAGGGGCGATTTAGAAAGATTTTCCAATAGTAAACAAAACAACAAAATTACAGCAAAATTACACCCATTAAAGACAAACAGTCGAAATGGGACACATATTCAGTACTTTCAAAGTTCATGGACAAAAATTAATTAAAAGGCACTTCTCATTAACTGGAACATTAGTTCTATTGTGGGTAAGCTTCAAGCCTACAGAGCATAATGTTCTACAAGATGACAGAGCATGAAGGTGGAAAGAATCTGGATCCGTTAATGAAAACTTGTGGCACAAACATCCTTCAGACTAGACCACCCAAACAACAACAAGAGAGAAAGAGAGAAGTAAACATCTATTTCATTTAAACTATTTTTCTTCATTATAGCAGCTCAACTTGTATGCTAACTAATATATATCTTTTACTAGTATGTACAGGTGAGTATGTAGTATATACTAGCAATCATATACTTATGAGTTGAGTTGAAAGGGAAAGAAATAAAATTACCTAAATAACTCCATTAAAAACACTCCTTTGCAATTACTTTACATACAAACACATAATGTATGTAATCATTAGAAATTTTCCAGACTTTAATAAAGACTACTATACAATAAAGTGTTGAAAGTCAATGCCTTGACTTTGAGCTTGTGACTTAATCTTTATGGAGCTCAATTTCTAAATCTGCAATTTGAGTTCTAAAATTTTATTTATTTTTGAAATTCTAGAGTTCTTAATATTTAGTAATATAGAATTCTAGTAAGATAACTTCTCAATGATTCTGCACATATAATATAGCTAAACTTAATTACAGGGCTCTTTAGAAAGAACTACATGCTTGCTTAGAGTATTCCCTCTATAGTCAATCATGAACATGAAACTGTATATTTCATTATTTAGAAGGGTGAGTAATAAGATGCCTGGTAGTTAACAAGTCTTCTCCTTTTGTGATTCCCATCTCTCTATCTGTAAAACTAACCTAAGAGATCTTACCTTACACTAGTACAGATGAGAGACAGCAATCAAACTTTTCATTGTTTTCTTCTAAATTTTACTACATGATGTAAAATTTTTTCATGTCCGAATTGAGAATATTTATTATGCTTTTTAGTGCTTTGAAAATTTACATTCTTTGTTATTAGTTCTCCCAATCTTTGTCATTCAAAATGATTGTAAAAATTCTATAAACATTATGATAATTCATCTAAAGTGGCTATGGTAGCTCAGTGGATAATGCAAAAAGATTTCAAACATGGTTCTTACCTTTAAGGTGCCTACAGACTCATGGAAAATAGAATACAAACACACACACAAATAAAAATGAAAGGTAATGTTACGGATCTTTTTACTTGAGGAGCTCAGATATGAGAGAGAGATATGGGTGAAATTAGGAAGCTGATGTTTAAATAGTCCATGTAGGTTTAAAGTGGACTTTGAGGTGCGAATAGGTCATAATCAAGAGCCTTGAAGTATGGAGCCAGGTGCAAACACAGTGGAAATGTTTATATCATATTCACAGAGCTACAAGTAGACTGGTTTCACTGTAGCCGTCAGCTAGGGTAAGGCATATGGGGAATATACGTTTTAAGAATTGTTTTGAGCCAAATTACTTTCATTCTTTAAAATAAAATTGGAGAGTATGGATTTTATTTATTTTTTAAAGGAAGGAAAGGTACATGAAAATTAGCTTTTTAGGAAGGTTCATTTCAGGGCATATATTGAAGGGATTAGAGAAGACAAACTGAAGTCAGATAATTAAACTGGGAGAAAATTGCAGTTCCAAAGGCAGGAAGGAATATAGATTTAAATCAGAGGAAATGGCAGAATGCATGACTTTTAAAACCTATTCTAATGACAAAATATTTTAACTTAATATTTTTGTTAAATGTTCCCTCCACTATGCTTCCTTGATGAAGACCTGTCTTCTCAGTTTTAACCCTGAATCTTTTAATTCTCTCACACTGAAAATTCTTATTTTATTAGTTGTAGCATTAAAAACAGTAGAGGTAGCTATCACTTATTAATAACTTTTCTTGATCACTTACTATGTGCCATGCACCATCTTAATCAGTTAACATGTATTACCATGTGTAAATTACAGATCGAACCATATAAAATTGCCATTCTCACTGGTAAAAAATAATTGAGAAGCAGCAATTTCGTACAGTTCATTTAATCCTCACAACAACCACATGAGTTAGCTGCTATCATTATCTGCATTTTCATGCAAGGAAACTGAGGCAGAGCTCAATTTTCCTAAGGTTGTATAACCAGTATGTGGCAGCTCTGGGATTCAAACACAAGCAGTGTCACCAGAGTTTAAACTCTAAACCACCTGTTATGTGTCTACACTGTACGAAACCCTTATATTTTATATAATATTTCCCAAAACCTTAGGGAATAGATAAATTCTCATTTTAAAGATAAGAAAAGTAATTTGCCCATGGTTACCCACAAAAGGAGAAAAAAATTAAGATTTTAAGTTAACTCTGACTCTATAATGTTAACATTCAACCTCTGTATATAGATAGACGAGGCGAGATTGGGATCCTCCTGAGTTCTCATTAATGTTTTCAAGAAATTGTTCTAAAATCCTTTTCATTATTCCACTTTCCTGCTTAATTTATGGAATTTGTCAACGATCAAAAATGTTTCACAGCTGTAATCTTACGTTTTGAAATTTTTTCTTGACACTACAATTTTTCATGATTCCATCTCTCCCATGTCTACTAAGTATGGCCTTTGACTTTAAACTGACATAAATTCCCTAATCACATTTTATTTTATGCATCTATTAGTCTCTTTCTTATTTCATTTTATACCTAAATCACAATGGATGCTGCAGTCAATTATTTCATTTCTACTTTCCTTATCATTTTTAATTTCCTAATCTCACACATTTGTTTCAGTTTACCAGTTACTCCCACTCTGGCTCAACCCAACTATCAATGTTCTCTAATTCTGTTCTCAGGCAATTTGGATATAGCTGGAGATAATTACAGAATCAGGTGGTTTGGCTTCTATATAAATGTATGATTTCCAATTTAAATTTCACCCTTGATACTATACAGTGAATTTTTTAAAGTCATTTAACTCATTTATCTAACTTTTGGTTTCCAAATACATGAAGTCATTTTACAGTGTTTCTTCTGTTCTTATACTGCCAATTCTTTTCCCATTCTTTTAAATCTCAATTCCTAATTCAGTCAAAAATTAAAACTTTGCATTCCTCAGTTTAGTACCATGATTCTTCACCTTCCTCCTAACCCAGTATTTCATCTTACTCAGAAAAAAAAGCTGCTCTCATCTTCCCCTTCCTTCCAAAGATAGCCCTTCTCCTCAGATCTCATTCCTCCCAGGACTCTGAGCGTTAGATTTCCCTTTCTCTTTTGAATCATCAATCTCCCATTTTTTTAAATGAATCTGTTGTTGTGGCTTAAAAACATACTCAAGACTTCAGTCACTCCTTCCTAAATAAAGAAACAAATCTGACCTTGATCTGGATGCTATGGAGACTCATAGTTAAAATTGCCAGCTCTGTCTCAGAGTCATAAAATTGTATCTCCAACTTATTCCTGAACCACTTACCTGTCTTAGCTCTTCTTACAAAATGCTTCCAAAACTTCTCCAGATGTTGCCCAACTCTGCTCTCGTGCTTTATCCCATGAGCTCAGCTCAGCATTATTCCTTATTGCATGAGCTCAGCTTGCCTCTACTTTAATCTATGCTGTTTTTTTTTTGTTTTTTTTTTTTTTTTAGAAAAAAGCATAGACTTCATACTAGAAGATTCTCCAGCCACTTGAGTGGGATGCAAATAATTCTTTCACTATCTGCCACCCTAATGCCTTTCTTCATTAAATTCTCAAATCTATGCCAAGAGTGGTCTATGTGTGTTACCTACTCTTAAACTGTTTTAGATATTTCATTCTTTTGCAATCTCATTTTGTTCTCACCACTCTACTGAATCTACTCTTCCTAAAATAATCAATGACCTTTAAGTTGAATTCCCAAATTCTCTAATTTCATGTTTTACTTCCTTTTGCGGTATGGTCAAATTATCTTTCTCCAACAGTTATTTTTTTTTCTGAATTCTTTGATAATGCTTTCATTTATTAATTCTGAAAAATTTTGAGCATATTTTATATTGCTGCCAATATACTAGTCTCTAGGCATAGGGAGATGAACTGGATACATTTCCCATTCTAAAGAAACTAATGGTCTAATGAGAGAGAGAGAGATAAGAAAACCAGCTTTTGTAATACGATGTATTAAATGCTTAATAGAGCATGATGAAACCTGGAGGGGATAGGTAGTACAAAAATAAATGAATAAAAGGACAGTTTTGTGGGTTCAGTAGGCTTAATATGTTTTTTTTTTTTTGGTTTGTTTGTTTGTTTTATTCCTGCTCCTTAAATATCAGCATTCTCCACAATTACCTCTTCACCTTCTCTCTTTTTTCAACACTATTTTATCTTTCTTTTTGAAATATTATCCATGTCTCTCTTTTACCTTACCTTAACGTCCATCTCAATATTAGTATCTCATTTCTACTTGCCAAATTCAAGACCAATTGTTGCCTCCTACAATTTTTTCCATGTAATAAAAACATGTTCATTTGCTTTCCTATAAAATCTATTTTTTTTCTTGTGTTGCCTTTCTTGGTTAATAGTCTTATTTATTCGGTCACCAATTAGAGACCTCAGATTAATCTGGAATACCACCATGTCGTTTATAATTAAGTAATGAATTACTTAAAGACAGACACTTTGCTCCTTTCATTTTTGATTGAACTCTGCCTGGCATAGTCAAGGCTTAATAATGTTTACAAATGTGTGAAGATGAGGAAATAGATTAAGAATTACTTAAAACATATTTGAGATCATATGTGATGTTCAGGTTTGAGTCTTGGTAATGGGGAGAATGGTCATGTAATCAACACTGAGTGAAGGAAGAGAAAAACATAAACTCGTGGTCTGCTTTTATTATTTTTAGGTGTGATTAGTTAGCAGTGAGGCTTGCAGGTAGAGTGCTTTGGATTGTATTTGGAAATATTGCTCTGGATTGACAAAGACATTTGAGAGGACTCACTAAAGTAAGGGATAGGAATGGCCACATTAGAACTTGGGTGCAGAGAAATAGAAAGGTTTTAACAATGAATAGTATTATTCATTTTGGTACTAGTATAGGCATAGAGACATCGAGGGGATATTATATATACAATGTTTTGGGTCAAAATTGAATATCCAAGTGGCAAAACCCCTGCATATTTGTTTAGACGACTAAGAAGAAGCTAAAGAGACAACTGTTGAACTGTAATAGTGTTGTCACAAATACAAATGTGATAAGAGAATGGTGTTTGGTTTAACCTGGGGAATAACAGTAATGTCCACGCCTTATCTTGTATGTGACAACCAAGAAAGAGACTTTTGTAAGGAGGCGATCAACCACATTGAAAGAAATTAAAGTTCACCCTGAGTGAAGTGGAAAAAAAGACATCAACTAATTGTCCCATTTGATCGAATGACCTCATAGAACAAAATTACAGTAAGATGATAAGGGCAGGAGTTAGGTAGCAAGCAGGTGATTAAGGATAAACCAATGATGCAGGTAGTGAACATAAACCGCACTTCAAGGAATTTTGCAGAGATGAAAAGAGAAATATGAGGTACTAAGTCAAGGAGTAACAAAGTAAAAACATTTTTATTTTACTTTAATTTTCTTTTCTTTTCCCTCTTTTTCTTTCTTTTCTTTTCTTTTTTTTTTATTTGGTGAGGTAGGGTATAGAAGGGTGTTCTACTTTTTTCATAGGTAGTTAGAAAGTAGGTAGAGTAGAAGAGAAAGATGAAAAGGGATAATTGGCCATGAACCAATTTAATGAATAGCTGTCTTGAAAGGGGATCTTGGGTTAAACATAGCCTAGTTGGTGTTAGGTAAGTCAATTGATAGCGCCAGGCTGCAAATACTTTTTTCCTGAGGGCATATTGCTACTTTGGTGGCCTGAGTCCAGGATTCTAAGGAGATTTTTTCCCCCAAAATGGGGATGTTCAAGCATGTAGACATCTAATCCCACCCCTGACCTTTAGATACCTTACTACATGGTTTTAAGGAAAATGGGCCAAGACAGTGAATAGGAACATAGGATTTGGAGTTGAGATGCTGGCTATGAACATAGTAAACATGATTTCCAATCTTGATTATTTTAGCATTTTTTTTCCCTTACTTTTTATTTGGAATACATAAAGTTAGAAATTGTTCAGGTGCAAATCATAAGGATTTTGTCAAGTGTAATGAAATAAAATAATTAAAATCTTCTGTAGAAATTGAAGGAATTACATTTTATTATAAATTGCCTTTGTGAATATTAATTCATGGATGGTAATGTTATTTATCAACTTTTCCCTTACAAAACAAAAAATTGACTGGTGTTATAGTTTATCATGTTGGCAGCTCTCATATTTATGTGTCTTCTCTTGTTTAGGGGCAAATTTTTAAAATTGTTATTCATTAGTAAGCAGCATACATTACAATGTATTTTTCTGACTACTTAATAAATTTATTCCAGAAGTCACATTTATGTAAAAATACTCCCTTTAAAATTATAATTTAATACTTATTCCCACATGTTCAACATTCTTGAGTTCTAGCATCTTCAAACCTATAAAATGCTTATAACAACTTAAGCTGCTTCCCATACAAAGTTAAATAATAATATCACATAACAAAAACTATCTTTTGCTCAATGTTTAATACATTTATATCTCCAAATTAGGTTTTGCATAAAGAAAATATGTGTTTTTTCATTACTTAGAAATTTGTGCATTTCTGGCCCAGAAAAATGCCTAGAACTTTGTAAAAACATTCAATTCTTAAGGAAAAAAGTGGTTGTTTCTTAGTGCTGTCATCATTTGTAAAGAGATTAATAGAAGTTGACAACATGTGCCATTTATATGTCAGGCTGGTTAGCAAAATCTTTTGATATGCAGAATTATTTGTCAGGTAACACATTTCTAGTTCTCTCTTCACCTTTAAGTGGATCTATCTACTTTGGGTCATTGCTATCTGTCTCTAATAGCAAGGCTTACGCCCAATTCAGTCCCATGAATTTTGCATTCCTCCTTTTTATTTCTTTTTCTTAAAAACACTCAACAAATCTTATTTTCAGAATACCTGTTAAATGTTTTGCTGCAGCAGCACACCAAAAATGAGGTAGAAGATGGAATGAAAGATAGATTCTAGTCTCCAAATTAAACCTTTGGGACTTAACCTCAACTGCGTGTATACTTCTTTTAGTTTGGTATCTACCTCTTATTACAATTTAAATATATTATATAATCAAATATGTAATAATATATAATGTCTAAAATTTAAAAGGTGACTCACCAAAGGCATGTTAGCAAGAGCTTTTAATTTTATATAGGTATCTGACCCCAGGAGTGTTTGGAACTTCAACATTTGACAAATAAAAAATATCAACAAATAAACAAACAGAAAACACCAAAAACATTTTCTTCACTAATTCCAATCTTCTCACTTGCTATATTTTCATTGTCTTGAAGGCCTTTATGATTGTACAGTTTCATTAGAAGAAACTAAATTCATGAATTAGCTAACAGTAATTTCTTCAAGTAAATAAATAAATAGTGTTATAAGTGAATTTAATCCTGTGTTTTCTGGGATATGTAATAGTTAATGCAATTTGTCTTCATTATCAAAGTCACTATGCTTATATTTTTGTGAGGTATATACTTAAAATACATCACTGGTTTTAGAGCCTATACTGGATGGTATAGGAAGTCAGAGGGGAGAACATTTTTGGACCATATTTCTTTGGTATAACTATTTATTTAAAAACTGCGTCTCTGTTATTCTAATTAAGTATTTAAATCATTAGTTCCTTTGTTATTTTTTTGTACAATAGATAGTCTATTATCTCTTTGGGGATTACTGCCTCTTAATATTTTTATAACAATTGAAGATGTGATTTTTCTTTCTTTTTTTTTTTGGTAAGTTGTACTCATATGATGAAACCTATATGAGTTTTTTAGGGTAAAAACTTTTATATAAAGGAGAGTAAGTTTTTAGTGTGTTATAATATTTCAATTTTTAGAGTGGCTCAGATATTTCAGAGAAAAAACTGTATACCTTATACTAATGATTAAATATATTTGCCAACTTCTCAAAATCAACTTTCAATTATTTTTATAACTTCATGTAATTTTGCATTAAATGTGATTTTGATATATTTCATAAGATACAATAAGTCATTTTTAAAAAGTTCTCTTTTATCTTTATAGCATATGAAAAATACTTTTAAGTTATATTAACTAAAACATAGATTCTTTTTAGCTTTGCTAAATCCATCGTCTCAAACTGGCAATTAAAGGGTTATTTAATTGGAGAAGTTCAGAGTCAGATCAGCATTTCCCAGTGGCACATATCTTTAGCAGTAAGTGTGGAAGCCAACTCGGAAGAAACACGTTTGAAGTGGCAGAACTAATCATGCAGAAGCAATTTGTGATTTTCTCTCTCAGCCTAGATAAAGCAGAGCATTATGACATTGGCTGCGCTAAGCAAGGTCAATTTACTGTGAAAAGCCAGCTATAGACTCCAACTTCAAATAGACTTTTATCCTGCATAGCTAAAAACAGGATTTACTCTATTGCTTACATTACAGAATGGGCAAAATGAAGTGGACAATTCAATTAGTATGCATACGTATGTGTCACTACTTTTTCTTTTTTTTAACTGTTTCAGATAATCAGCTTGTAACTAGATCTCAAGATTTCTCCCAGCCCTGGGAATGAAGTATAAGTGCTTGGTTGTTCATGTCCTGTGAAATAAAGTTTGTTTTTTAGTGTTTTTAAATTTAATCAATAAAAATCTACCAATTTCCTTTTATTTCATTTAATTATTTTTTGGTTTTAAAATGAAAGACTTCTCTCAGAAATATACACAAAACTGTCTTTACAAAAATATTTTATATTAAAAGCACCAAAGAACTTTCTTGGTTTAGCATTTATGTAATATACTATATGAATGTTTATTACCCCTAATATAGGAGACACTGCATAAATATGATCCTGCTTCTTCTGTTGGACTAGAAGTAAATTTTGCATTAATTTTTGGAAATGATTTTATTTATGGGAGCAATCATATAAATTGGCTAATCACAATGAATAAACATAGTCTATTCTCTTAGCATTTGCTTAGCCTACCTTCTTTTTTGGCCGATGTCCAGAGTAGATTATTCTTATGAAAAATGAAGCAAGAGTGTACCTTAATTAGCTGTTCAAGGATTCAGCCATCTGGGATATCCATGTTTTAAAGCATTTAATTTTATTAGGTGCATCCAATAGACTCCTTTGGTCACAATGTATATTGCTAATGGTGCCAATAATCAATTATATTCAAAACATCATGAAAGTGGGATGGAACTTGTTCCTGGAAGCTGAGCCAGAAAGTAAATGAATATATGATTAAATGTCATTGTTATTAGAGTTCATAATAAAAAATATACATCCATACTTGGGGCACAATAGCTCTACGAATTAATGTACTAGCCAACAGTTTTCTGGATAATATTCTGGTGCTCCTGTTAAAAGTTTGGCAGGTGATGAAACTCCACAGTGCTGACATTTGCTCCTGGAACACTGTAGAAGCCAATCTTTCAATGTTTTCATTGGCTTACCGAGATGTTGAGGTGATGCAGAGCTCATTGGTTTCCTGATTCTGCTGACCCAAAGATTGACAGTAATGCAATGTTCTTTTAGAATTTACTACTCTAGGTAAGGGACAGAGTGAAAAATGTGACTCAGGTCAAAATGAGAATGAATAATATCAGAGATGAGGCACTCATTTTAAATAGAAGTGTAGAATCATTGATTTTTAATATTGTGTTTTAAAACTCGAACTCAAATGGGGAGGTACATAAGAGCAAAGGGGATCAAATATATGGTGCGGGAAGGAAATTTAACTTTGGTTGGGGAATGCACAATACAATATATGTATGACATATTGAATTATACACATGAAACCTATATAATTTTATTAACCAATGTCGCCACAACAAATTTAATTAAAAAAACTCTCAAATTCAGGATAATTGTAAACAGATCCCCCCCCACCCCATAGAAACTAATGTTTCTGCTTAATGACAGTCAAAAATATATAAACATTTAAAGAACATATGTGTAAATTAACTTTGTTTTTCATATTTCAAACAGGACTTTTGTTTTATGGGACATTTGTTCTCTTAGATAATCCTCCATAATTCAGTATCTATTGTGAATTTATAAAATAGATATAAAATTTATAATTTATGTTTATATTGTGAGTTCATATAAATAATTAGGGCTGGTGGGTTGTAAAATTTATGTTTCCATTGTACTCTAGCATAGCTTAATTCCATTAAACGTAACAAAATATAATCCAGTCAGTGATTTACATATGTTGTATTCTCACACAAGTAAAATTTTAGATATTTTTTAAATAGAGAATTTTAAAATAAAAATGGCATCTAATTTGAATAGAATTTTAACATAAGCAGATTATTCTATAACTGTGATAGTTATAGACTAAAATAAATGATGTGAATATTGTCATTATTATCACATCATAGTTCTCAGTCTTCATTGCAATCACCTGAGTAGCTTCAAATTATATTGTAGTTGGTCTCACAAAATTGTGAATTAATTAATTAGTCTAGGATATTTAGAAAGTAAAACTTGCCAAACATTTCTTCATCTATATAACTCCAATATCCTGGTTAGTTCATTTCAAAATCTGTGGTCATACATTTAAAATATTTTTTTTCTATTATTTACCCTGATCATTTCTTTAGTTCTTCATATTGCCTAAGTAGAATCCAGATTATAATATATGTTCTTTTGTGGACGTCTGTAGATTAATTTCTCAGAAATTGGCTTTGATACAAATATCTCAGTGTTGTGTATATGAAGGAACTTAAAAAGTGCTATTCAAAATGCACCTATGCAAATTGTTCCATTAAATTTTCTGTAGTTTTATGTTGAACAATGGCAATTTTATGTTGGACAAATTACATATAAAATGATATAATAAATGTGAAAGTGCTTTTTAAAGTTAAAAATGCTCCCAAATTTGAAGTATTGGTATTAAAGTACTATTGGGTATCAACAAATTCATTGATTGAGAAGCCTTTATGTTCATATTCAACCATAACCCAAACATTCTCATCATGAATATTTTGAGTACCTTCTTATGTAGTCTGTTTGACATTTTACATTTTATCTCATTTTAGTTAAAATTCTTAAGGCTTTAGAGTTCAGGTTTTGTGTGTGTGTGTGTGTGTGTGTGTGTGTGTGTGTGTGTCTATCTTCAAAAAACAATCTCTATTGTAGTATATATTTTGCATTTGGATAATCTAATCATGACAGGTCAATACTTTTGATTTAGTGCTCAAATAAGATACATCTTCAGGCTAAATAATTATTTAACAAGTTATGGAATTATTTTACTTTCTAACCTGCCATGGTCAAGATAGTTGACTTACATAATATAGTTTAATTATGCTCAAAATTGCACACATGCCTTCAAAAGAAATACATACATCAAAGAAGGTAGCAATTCATGACAATGCCAACTTTCTGCCTCTCATTGGCCAATTAACTAACCAATAAACAAACATGGCTCTTGTTGTTTTGTTTACATTTTGAGGTAAGCGTTATTCTTACAATTTAATTGACAACTTATGGTTTGTCAACAGTACAGTGCATCAAATAAACAAAAATGAACAAAACAAGTCAAGTTGTATCACCTCCACCCCTATTATCATCACAGAAAATTATTTTTCTCTCTGGGAAACGTAAAAGCAATTGAGACAAGCCAGATGCAATGTCAAGTGTTCTTGAACATATCAGGCATGCAATCATTTTTACTTAAATGAAAAAACTATCCTTATTAAATGCTTCACCAAAGTTCTTAGCATTAGGTATAAAGTTTATAATCTTGAATAATGAAATAAAAATACAAGAATAGCTATTTTGAGTGACATCATATTTGCCTGCCCCAACAATATTTAAGAACAGAATTTTCAAGTAAAAATTGGAAAAGTGAGGGATTAGTTTTGCATAAAAAGGTAAAAAAGGAAAATTACAGATATATCAATTTATAGACTAGAAAATAAGCAGAGAAGCTGGTCCTGGTACTGTATCATAATATTTGTTGAAACTTTGTAGGAAAATTTCTCTCCTTGAATTGAGATATTCAGCTCTGCGTGTGTGTGTGTGTGTGTGTGTGTGTGTGTGTGTGTGGTAAGTGCCATAACCAGAAGAAAGCGTAAGATGGAAATAAAATGACTGGTTAGTTATACCTATAGAAAACTTAAAGTAGAAAAAATTTTATTTAAGATACTTAGAATATAAGATATAAACCTGTTAAAACTAAAATGTTGTCCCTCATTTCTGAATTTCAATTTTGAACAGGTATAAATGAAAGTTGCTTATTAAATATTCAGTTGTCTTAGGAATCAAGATTATCTGGAATGATAGGCGATGAGAAATAAAGAAGAAAATAAATAAACAAGCAAACACACTATCTTCCTTTAGTTTTCTTCAGGGATCTGGAGCTCTCTTTAGTTCTATCTACAGTTAACCCTAGAGTTATTCTCCTTCATGGGAGTTTTTAAATCCCGGAAGTCCTATGGCCAGGCAGAAATCCTGTTGCTTCGGATATATTGAAAATTGGAGTAGTTGGTATATTTGCATTCATTATTAAACATAAGCAGATAATATTGATGTTTTCTTCTTTGTACTTTTTTTCTACTGCTGTTTTGTGGCTGTTCTGGAAAGCCAGAGTTTCACTTCTGAGAACTGTTTTCATTTAACTCTTTACCTAAAAGCATTTGAAAGCTTTCCCTCCTACCTTTTCTCCCCCATAAAGAACACTACAGGCACCCATACAATAGCGAAAGGAGACTGAAAGCAGTAATACATTGGCTAGTGGGGGAGAAATGATCTCTCAGGTTTCCACCAGAGGTACGAAGGGTACTCTTGATGGATTAAAAAATGCTGAGTGTTTCTGGGTTTTATACTGTACAATGACATAGCATTAATTGTTAAGAATGGTCTATCTTGAAATAATTGGTGTTTATATTTGAAAAGCATTAGTCATGAGATTATAAAGAAATGGTGAAGTTAGAATACAGCACAGTCAAGTGTAAGGTAGGCAATGGTATGTCAGAATATCTGGATTCTGGCTTTGACTTTGTAACATTGCACATACTAGGGATTGCTCCATGTTCAGTATTGCTTTCTGCAGGATGAGATTTTGACCTTTTACCTACCATAAAAAGTCCTATGAATATATGTGATCTTAAGGGCTGTTTGAAATATTTTGCTTACAATGACCAAACTTCAGGCCGCTCTGCACCCTTGACCTATCAAACAGGTTTTCCTTATCACCCTTCTGTCCTTCCTTCCTTCTTCTCCTGTCATCCTCTTTCAGAGAACTGACCAGGACTGCACGTATGAATGGGTGCAATGCAGGTGTGCCATTCACAATAGATATTAATTTAAACATGTGTATTTGCATATATATTTAGACAAACTTCAGGCAGATAGCAGTATTTTCATCTAAAATATCCATGTATTACAACAATTTTCTGGCAGCTGGAAATAAAGTATTTTGATAAGGGCATACCTTCCCTCCCACCCCTTAATTAGCACCAAAGCACTGTTTGGGTTAACAGTGGCTCATCCAAAGTATATTTTAATTGGATATAGGCCTGCCTTCCTCAGAGGATAGTGCTTTATGAAAGCAGAGAGTGTTTCTTATGTCATTCTTTCCCTCACTTTTCTGAAGCAATACAAGGTACACAAGAACTTAATAAAACATCGTAGAGTGGACTTCTGCATCTACAGGGGAGAAAACTGGGTGAAGTAGGAAGCGATGACTAATCTTAAGGTTCTAGGTTTTATGAAAGGTTTTACATAAATTTAAGATGATATTATTTTTAATGTTAGCGAAATATTTCTAATTCCTCTACTTTCACAAATATTTTAAAGAAATTAAAGAATTTAAATTTCTTTAAAATAGTTCTTTAGAAAATCTATCTGTGCTTGCAGTTGATAGCATAGGCAGTATGTGGAAAGGTTGTAACTGAAATACCTTCTGAGAATTAGAAAATAAATTTACTCTCCAAGGGTTAAACCATAAATCAAGATATGATGGATCAAAGCAGATATTTTCAAAAGCATCTTACGGCAAGACCTGCCTTTAACCTGAAGAAAGACACTGATATATCTAAAGAAGGAATGTGTCAGTCAGGAGGAGGTTTGGTCACCAGTGTAAGGTTAGGAAAAGGACTTTTGGAAGACTTTTCTGGATCACAGTACCTTCTAAACTTGTCTTCTAGGCTCCTGTGTCCTATCCCTTAAAATCCCGAGTTATCCTTTAAAAAGAAAAGTAAGATTATGTCATGCCCATATTAAAACCCCAGTGCATTTAAAATTCTATACTCTGACCTATAACGTCCCATGCCATAGGTTTCTGTTCACGTCTCCAATCTCTTAGCACTCTGTTCCTTTCTATTATTCTTCAGACACTTTGGCCTTCTCGTGTTCCTTGAACAATCTATTTCGCTAGAGGTCTTTGTATTAGCTGTACCCCCGGCCTGGAATGTTCCCTCTGAGACAGACCTGTTCTTTGTCAGTTTAAAAGTGACTTCCTCAAAGACAGCTTCTCCATACCATCTAAATAAAAACTCAATTACTGTACTACATTAATATAATTATCTCCGTAATTTTCAGGCAATTATCACTATCCAATCTTTGTTCACTTAAGGTGGACATGTCTAACTAGTCATGACATTTTGTGTACTCTTTTTTACACAGCTAAGGGAGGAACACAGCAAGGAGCTACCAACTAGTTGTGGAGACAGATAATCGAATTTGCTTTGAGACCAGAACTCTGGGCAAAAGCTAGGGTTGGGGGATCCAAGGAAGGCCTGTGAATCATGCAGAGGCCACAGAGGATAGGGTGCCCTGCAGTTTCACAAGGTTGTATTTTAAGGCAGAGTTAGATAAGCCATTCTGAGATGGAGCAGAGTCACATGGTTCAGACACTGGGAAAGCCGCAAGAGGTAGAAGAGCAGGACGAAGCAGAAGGCCCAGCATCCCCATCTCAAAGAATTTTCCCCATAAGCCATGCTTTAGCTCTCAAACACTTCCACAGAAGACAAAAGTAAATCCCAGAATGTAGACTGACTTCAGTGGGGAAAAAACTAAATTAAGAGCCCAACTTCATGTTCTTACTCTGCAGCATTTTCAGCCACGTCATAGTCAAATCATGTCGTCTTTACTCTGGGTCTCCAGTGACTCAAGCAAGAGTTTCAAACATATTTGAACCCAATCTAAACATTTTCCTTTAACACCATTCCCCTGGAACAAGTCTTCAGATGCTCCACGAGGCTTTCCTCTATTAATTGCAATGCTAGTTGTGGAAAAGCAAAGCACAGCATAAGAACTTTTGTGCCTGTGTCTGTATGTTTATTCATCCTCACAGTCTCCATAATACTGGCGTCTAGCGACGGCTTAGATGTTTTTCAAATTTATTTCAAAACTTGTCTTGTTTTGTTT
Source organism: Rousettus aegyptiacus (assembly GCF_014176215.1). NCBI lineage: Eukaryota > Metazoa > Chordata > Mammalia > Chiroptera > Pteropodidae > Rousettus > Rousettus aegyptiacus. The sequence continues at coordinate 84,771,494 of NW_023416311.1, read as the reverse complement.
TTAATTTTGACTACTGTGAATTCCATCTTAACTGAGATTAAAGATAGCAATAGGAAAAAGTTAAAATTACAAGTCAGACGACTTAAAAATCAGGAACCTACACAGAAGAAAGTTTGTAATTGCTGGCTGATAATCCCCATGGCATGTCTACCTGGAGCACGCCAGTATGCTGCAGGGGAATTGTCAGAATGGGAATCACGGGCTTCAGCTTCAGGCTAAAAAGTCAGGATAAGCTTGTGATTTACGTTGCCACCCATGACTGAAAGAACATCTATTCTTTCAAATGACAGGTTTTCTAGTTTAAACCATATGAATGAAAAGGAACATGCCTTTCACTGATGCATTATTGTTAGTGTGGTTTAACTTCTTAACCTCGCTTCCTGTTGAAGATTCCTCCACATCTGAAGAGTGTCTGCAGCTTCAATCACTAATTACATTTCCATCTACTAGAATCAGAAAAATAAAATTTCGGAAAATGGTCTGAGTTGAAGTGTGCATTCAAATTATTTTAAACGAATTCAGATTTAGGACTATTTTGCAACTCATGTAATTAATAAAATAATTGTTTTGTTTTTAGTGAGCTTTATTTTTACTTATTAAAATCAATGCATATATTAAAGGTATGATGATTATATTTATAGACCCATAAACTTGTTAATTTAAATAATTTCACATTATATACCAGAAAAGTACAAAATTACTTATAAAAAATACAGTCGTGTTTGTGTTTATGATTTTAATAAATCGTAAACAACAAATAATAATTTTATTTATTGTATTTGAATCAATAAGTGTTATTACTGCCTTCAAGAAGAGTTTTAAGGAAAAATGTATATGATTTTATATATTTTCACACAGATAAGAAAACACCCAGTATCCTGACTTATTTATTTATTTTTTTAATATATCCTTATAGTTAGTTCATCCTATATACCCTTCCCTCAGCTTCTCCTAATGTTAACATTTTATATACCATGGAGCATTTATCAAAATAAGAAACTATCATTGGTATAATTCTATAAACCGAGCTACAGACATTCTTTGAATTTATCCAGTTTTTCCACCTGTCATTATATATTTGTCCAAATCCATAGAATGTATGTACGCCAAGAGTGAACTGTAATGTAAACCATGAATTCTGAGTGATATCGATGTACCCATGTAGGTTGATCGACTGTGGTGAATGCACAACACTGGTGGGGGATGTTGACAGCACGGGAGGCTATCCGTGTGTGGTGCAGGAGATATAGGGGTAATCTCTGTACCTTCCCCTAAATTTTGCCAGGGTTATTAAACTGCCCTAAAAAAACTAAAGCTTTAATTTAAAAAATCTGTTAACTATATTCATATATGTCAATTAACAAGTTCCGTATAATGTCCCATTTGATATCTGCGTTCATCCTTTCCCAATATCACAGTCTCGATTATTAAAGTTTCATAGTATATCTTGAAATTTCATAGTGTGAATTCTTCAATTTTGTTAATCTTTTTAGAAATTGTTTTTGCTATGTTAGTTTCTTTGCATTTTCATATAAAATTTAGAATTAGCCATTCTGTATCTACAAAAATACCTGCTGGGATTTTATTTGTATTGCACTGGCTCTTCAGATCCAGTTGGGGGAAATTAATATCTTAATAACATGACTTCTTCCAAAATATGAAAAAATCTATTTCTCCTTATTTAGATCTTCTAAATAAGACCATTGCACAGATTTCCTTAGATTTATACCTAAGTATTTTATTTTGGTGGCGCTATTGTAAATTGGAAAAAAAAAAAAAGGAAACTTCAAGTCTTTATTGTTTTCATCGTAGTAATAAAATCGACTTTTATATGCTTATTGACCTTTCATCCAGCAACCTTGTTAAAGACACTTTTTAGTTCAAGGAGATTTTTAGTAGATTCTTTGGGATTTTCTACATAGGCAATCATATCATCTGTAAATAAAAATAGTTTATTGCTTTTTTTCCTAATCGATGTGATTTTCCCCTTCTTTTTCTTGCCTTATTGAACTGGTTAGAAATTCAAGTATGATGTCGAATAGAAGTGTTGAGAGAGTTCATTCTTGCTTTGGTCCTGGTCTTAGGAGAAAAGCATTTAGTTTCCCACCATTAGTATGATGTTCATTGCGAATTTTTTGTAGATGTCCTTCAATAGTTTAAGGTCACGTTCCTCTTAATTATAAATTTGTTAAGAGTACTCATGTGCAAATGTAAAATTTTTCAAATGCATTTTCTGTACCTGTTGAGGAAATCATATGTTTTTTCTTAAAGTCTGTTAATGTGATGATTTATAATTGATCAATTTTTTTTTCATATTAATCAACCTTACTTGCTTGAGAAGACCCCTAGTTGGTTATGCCATATTATTTTTATAATACATTGCTGAATTTCATTGAATAATATTTTGTTACAAATTTTTTGTATGTTCATGAGGTATATTGTTTTGTTTTATTTTCTTATAATGGCTTTGAGTGATTTTTTTGTATAATACTGACCTCATAGAATCAGTTGGGCATTGTTCCCTTCCCTTTTATTTTTTGGAAGAGATTGTGTAGAATTCTAATTACTTATTCTTGTATGTCTATTTGTGTTTTACCATATATATCTATTTTTTTATTTATATTTTCAGTTCTATCAATGATTGTCTCATGTATTTTGAAGTTTTGTTTTATATGAATTTACATTTAAAAGTTTTATGTCTTGGGAAACTAACTCTCTTATCAATATATAATATCTCTTATTATCTCAAATAATATTCCTTGTTCTGAAATATATATAGTCTGACATTAATGTAGTCAAACACCTTTCTTTTTGTTAATGTTTGCATGATATATCTTCTGCCATTCTTACTTTACTATGCCTTTATATTAAATCAGTTTCTTAAGGACAGCATAACTCTGGTTCATTCTTGATATTTTTTTTAAAGTCTATCAATCTTTACCTTTCAATTAGTATTTGAATATTCACATTTAACATTATTTTTGGTATGAATGGATCAAACTACCATCTTACCTGCTGGTTTTTTGTTTCATTTTACTTTTCTGCCTTCTTTTGTATTAATTGAGCATATTTTATAATTTCATTTTATGTTCTTTGTTGACTTATGTTTATAGCTCTTTCTCTAAAAATTATTGACTTCTAAATTTTACCATATATAATTTAACAAAACTATGCTGCATCAAGTGTAATGTATATGAACCTTACAACATATTCCTAATTATTTCCTCCCCAAATTTGTGATACTCTTGTCATAATTTTCCTTTTACACATGCCATAAGCACATATAATAGAATGCTATTATAGCATCTTAACATTGCTTTAGGCAGTCAGTTACTTTTAGAGTGATTAAACAGAAGAAAAGAAATAAATATTATATTACTGTTATTTATCCCATTCCTGGGACATTTCTTTATGTAAATCCAAGTTTCTGATTGATATTATACTTCTCTTCATGAAGCACTTTCTTTAATCTTTCTTGTAAAGTAGATCTGCTAGAGAGGAAGTCCTTCTATTGTTATAATTTGTCAATCACGGCTTAAGTTTTCTTACCCTGGTGCTGTCTCCATGAGATGCTTCAGTTCCTGGGCTTCTGCTCCAATAAGCTTTGATTCTCAGTATTCACCTGTCTGTCTCACCATTTTAGGGGGCAGTGGTTTGCCCTGTAACCTCAATTCTTTGATGGATCTAAGAGGAATTGTTGATTTTGATTTGTTCAGCTGTATCTCTTATAAGGACAGGAGTGGTGACTTCAAAGCTCTATATATGCAAGATTGGAAACCAGCAGGCAAATTAAGCAATTTTGCTTAAGATGTGGAGGTAGCAAGTGGTCCTAATTTTAATATCTTCTATATTCAAGAGGAAATATTTTCTCTAGTTTTGGTAAACACATACTCTTTCTTCATTATGAACTTGATATACTGTAGTATTACACATAACATTTTAGTGAATTTTACCACACTCTTTACTTCATTTTATGACTTTACTAAATTCAATATTCCAAGTAGCAAACTTCACTAGTATACAGAGTATATATACAGTTGTAGCAAAAATCAATTTTGAACTTCAAACTCCTTGGTACAAATTTTATTTCAGTTGCAGATTAGGAATATGCCATGCGATTGGGTAAAGATTCAGAATCAAAAATGTTATGATTTGGAGTCCATACTTTTAAAGAATTAAAATTTGGAATAAAAGTGACTTGTTCTTTAATTTAACTGTTCATCTTTGGGTTGATATCTTAACTCTTCTCAGCTTCAATTTCTTACCTCAAAAATGGTAATAATATATGACTGGATATTTCTGATCCTGGATGTATTCAAGCTAAGGAAAGCTATTCTTCCCTAAAGGATGTAGGAAAGGAGATTTAAGATTGGGCAAGAGTTAACTAAATGAACTGTTCTTATATGTAACTTTGAGTGTCTGATTTAGTTAGAAAATGCCATTATGTTCTGTTTATATTTGAGTTGTCAAATTTAATTACTGGTTTCAAGAATGGCCTACCTCATTAAAGTCATTAGTGCTCACCATGCCTACCAAGTACCATTAATTAATTTGAATTTTATAAGTAGTATGCCCAGATTCATAAGATCATTGGTTAGCCTATCAATTTCTTTAAAATATAAATTTTTTCTGATGCAGAGGTGTCAGGAGTGACTTTTGCCTGCACAATTTTTTAAAAAAATTTAAATTAGTTGCATCTTTTAAGGATCGTGAGTATAGTGGCTTGGAATTGATGTTGCTGAAGTTAATTGGTTAGAGCTGAATCACAGCAATAAAACTGGTGCTCTCCACTTGGCCACAGTCCCTACCACTCCCTAATGTCCCATGTAGAACCTTCTTTGTTCAATTTTATTACTTGCCTGTTCTCTCTAGGCATTTGAGTTTTCAACCTTAGCTTTAATTTATTTATTGTTGAATCCTATTGATTCTTTCCAGCTACTACACTGACCCCTCAATTTAGAACTTAGTATATAAGTTCAGGAGAGGGAACATTTTGTTACATCAAAAGTTGTTGAATTTCGGTAGTGTGTTCTGATCTAATTTTTCATAGACTTGTGAGATAAAAAGAGTAGTAGGCTTATGTACTCCAAAGATGAAGGGTGGCAATTGTGAAGTAGGACATATCTAGAAGAAAGAATATACAAGTAGGATATCATGAGTCAATAAAAGCTCAGAGAAATTTAAAAGAAAAAAGTAGCACAATAGGTCAAATCTATCATTAGTTATGTAGAGCAAGGAGGCAGAATTTGGCATCAAAATGACTTGATAGAAGAGAAATGTACTTATATGTTTTATGAATTAAACCCATGTATATGAATGTGAATAAAGATCAACATTGTGGATTGAACACAAAACTTCTGGCTTTTGGAACCAGGTTGTAAATTAAGCATACTAGGTGCACATTTTAAAAATGTTCTCTAAAACTATATTTCAATGTATGCATTAGAAACAAAACAACATAGATGTGGAGAAAAGTTTTGTTCAAAAAACTAAATATGGTAAAATGTATCTACCTTGCCATGTTTTACATTTATAAACATTCTATAATGTCATCTATTATTCCTTGTTCATTCACTTGGCATCTGGGCTAGTTAATAGTGAACTCAATTATTAATTCTATATTCTTGGCTCAAAACATGAGACTCACTATAATTCTGAATATTTAATTTACTTATTAAATATATATATCTTATAAAAAATAGATTTCTCAGTAACAGATAAAAACATGCACTATATGTAGGTACTTAAAAATATTGATGAAAATCTGGAATAATATTTTAACTAAAATATAATTCTTAAATTATCTAAAAAAGAATTGATTCTTTGGTTTTTGTAAGAAAGTGTTATACATATCATATATAGGATATGACATAATGAAAGAAATAATGCTGCAGTAAGAACTATACTTTTTATTACTACATGTTATGCTATCAATAGTTACATTAAATCCTATTTAAGAGGCTAGTTCTAGTGTATGTACCTATTTTAAAGGTAGCTTCTTAAAATTTTATAGGCAAAGGTCTTCAATGAACAATGAAAAGATGATTTTAAAAAAAAGGTTGAATAGAAAAACAGCTGGCAATAGTAATTCATTTTGGATACAGTTTTACCTTTTATGAAGAAGTCTGCAAAATATCAACATAAATGGTGTACATTTTTTATGAATACAGCCTTAATACTGAAAGCCAGTTCAAATAGTGAGCATTTAAAAATTCTTATGACACAAGATTACACCCTTGTGGTTCACACAGCGCATGTTACATTGGTTTGATTTTACTACTCAAAGAAGGAGAGAGTACAGGTGAATAAATTGGTTTCTTTAAAAAAAAATCTATGTGATTTTATTTTTCTATTCTATTTAGCAAATGATGAGTGTAAGACCATAAGGAAGTGGCTTCTGTCTTTATGGTCATTTTAAATTTCATGTGTATTAAAATATCATAATCATTAATAAATTCTCACTTCATTTGAGGTTCTATCCAGAACCACTAGAAAATGTGATACCTTCCACAAAGAACTTTGTGATTAAAGCAGGAACAGTAGAAGAGATATTTACTAGCCCATATAAATATTTTACCAGCTCATTCTGCCCCAGGAACTAAAGTGAAAAGAATTAGCATTTGTAACTGCTGTCTAGTATCAATGGTTATAGACTAGTGAAATAGGCAAATAACTTTTGTTTTCTCGAGCTTGAGAAAACAGGGCAAATGAACTAAATATATCAGAATTTTGCCCTCTTTCTCACATGCTCAGGTCAAGGAGCCACGAAATGGTGGAGAGTCCTTTTTTTATACTATCAATTAGCTAATCAAATAAATATGCCAAAAACAAAAACAAAAACAAAACTTTCAAGTTATACCCTGCAGTTTTTTCTACAAAGAAATTTCAGAGCCAGACTGTCCCCAGGAAAGAGTAAAAAGAAATAGAATTAGAATGACTTGCTCAGGAAAAATGAATTCCAAATTACAGATATTTGAGTAGATAAGAAGTAAGATTTCAGCAAATGAAAATCATAGTAATAAAGTTTGTTGAAGCTGAATCTAAATAGTCATAAATGTAAAAATTATATATTGGAATTATTAAATAATTGATTCAGACTATAATGAAAAGAGAAAATATACTAATTTTATATACTAATTTATTTTACTTAAAAAATAAATTTAAGTAGTGAAGTTGGTAAAGTAGATTCTTTACTGAGAAATACCAAATCCTGATTACATTTTTGAGTATATTTAAATTTGTTTAATAAGAGTTCAAATTTGCATATTCTTACTCTGTAATAAGTAATGCTTTCTTGTGTAATTCTTGTTTCCATAAATGTACTTGAATTAAGGCCAAGCATAATAAGCTTCAGCCAATATAAATAGATGGTCAGAGGTTTTGCTTAAAATAGTGGCACTTTGGAGTTCAATTTATATCTTATGCAAAGCTCTACAAAAACAATAATATTGATTAATTACAGCAAGAACATAGAAATATACATAAGAATGTGAAGAATTTGAGATTACTTGCAATTTTAACACCTAGAAAGAAGCTTTGTTAATAGTTTATTCCTTCCCTATTTTTTATAAAAATATGTTTATACAAACATAATGTTGTGTACTACTTATTTAATAAGGCAGATCATGCTACACAGATAACATTGTTATGAATATTATTTCATATAATTAAATATTTGTTCAAACATTATTAATGGCTTTATAATATTTCTACTTTGTGGATGAATTTTATTCATTCCCCTGTTTCTGATTATTAAGATTGGGTTGTTTCCATTTTAAATAGCTTTACATTAAAATGAATATTCTTTAAAAAATTCTTAACTAAATTTTTGGCAATGTTCTGGGGGAAAAAATGGGTTATTGGATAAAACAATGTGACTATGATTATTAAGTGTTTTGATCCATATTTCCCAATTATTTCCCAGAAAATTTGCTACACTTAACATGTTTTAAAGCATACAAAACTTCATTTCCTTTCATTTTCACCAAATTATTTCTAATTTAGTCTTTTTAAAAATGTTAAATGTTAATAAAATATTATTAGTTTAATATTTTTTAATTGTTTCTGTGAATTGTTCAAATTATACCTTTGCTATTTTTTCTACAGAATTGTTAGTTATTTTAATAAATTTATAAGACCTCTTTACATTTTTCGGATATTAAACCTTTGCTATATTTATAGCATCATTAAAACTGAGTTTGTGGCTTGATTTTAAATTCGTCAGTAGTGGTTTTTTATTATACATAAACTTTTGAAACACAACCTATTCAAGTAGATTTTTTGGTTTGTAATTTTTTTCATTGCTTTAGAAAGTCCCTAATGTAAAATACAATATATATTTATTTATTACAGCTATATTCCTTCCTTCAGTCTTTTAAAAAAGTTTTTCTGACCCATTCATAGCCATTTTTTCACCAAATACAATTTAAAATTTCTGATAAATTCTACGTATATAAAGTTCTAGTTCTGAAATTTGAATTAAAGTTATAGATTACTTCTGAAAGCCTTAATATCTTTATATTACTTATTCAGAAATTTGGAAAGTCACCCTTTGCTGAAATCTCCATTTACATCTCTTAGTAAAATTCTCACCATTTTTTTTCTTTTAGGTTTTATATATTTCTATTTGCAGTTTTGTGTTCTAGTTTATATTTTTATTGCTCTTAGAATATTTTCATAAATTTAATTATTTATTAATCCTATGCAGGAAAGGTCTTCCTTTTATATTTTTGTTGTATCTTTTCAATTTGTTAATCCACCTTATTAGTTCCAACAATTTTTCAGTACAATTTGTAGGACTCCTCTAGATGATAGTTTGTAAAGCAAATAATTATAATATTGGTTTCTTTTTTTCCAGATAACTATATTCCTTTTTTATATTTTATATCTAACACTTGACTAAAATATCTAAATTTGTAACATCTAGTGTTGTTCCTAAATTACTTTTCTAAAGCCTTTGTTGCTTTACCATGAAGTCAGCTATTAACTTAGGCTAAATATTCTTGATCATAGTAAGAAAATAAATATTTTTCCAATTGTTACTAAGAGTTCCTTTGTTTTGTTCTTGTGAATAAATTTATGATAAATTCATTTTTTCTTTTAATCTCTATTGAGCTTTCTCTTTTAACTAACTAATAAATTATATAAATTTTTTTTATTCTAGTTTCAAATTCTATATTTCTGAACCATGTAAAAATTTTATTTCTATATCTACTTTAGGAAATTCTATATATATAGGCAATAAGTTAAAGTTTCTATATTATCTTTATTTGTTCATCTGCATCATACTTTGAGTTTGACTATTATTAAATTAATTTGAAAGCTTTTAATTGTATGTGCACTAGAATTACTTCTATTATTGCATAAAATATGTCCGCTTACTGAAATCTGGAAAGAATTTCTCTGTGAAGATATTTGTCAAAAGTCTCATTAGAAGGTAATTCTTTGACAACTTTTACATTTCTTTTCTGTTTTAATTTAGCTAGTGCTTTGGATGAAATCAATGAGTATAGGTTCAGAAGTTAAATAAAAGACCTGAAGAATATAAGAAGCCGTTCTCTGGAATAGCGTTTTAGTAATTAACACCTAAAACACTGGACAGTTGGGTTAGGTAATCTCTTCCAAAACATTTTTTGTTAAATCTTATCCAGGTAAACAGGGAAGAATACAGACAACAATGAACTATCATGGCTAAGAACTAGAACAAGGTTGGGTAGATTTTGATAGAGATTATAAACTGTGAGAACATGAAGCCATGTTGTGAGGGCTGATAAAATAGAAAATATTTTATCTATTGAGTAGATAAGAAAGATGGAAAGAAGCACCAAGAACAGCAAGTGGGTAATGTCCCAGAGCAACTTTCTGATGATGTTGGTGTTATAAAACTTTGAGGTAGAGTAGAAAAACTACTTTCCGTTGAATCAGAATATTTAAGTAGCTCTGTGATGTCCATTCTTTCTTCATTTATAAAAGGTAGAATTTGGATTACCTATAAACTGTTTTCAATATCTAAAACATGGTGATAATATGATACTACTTCCTGTCTTTCCCATCATCTCCTACTGTGAAGCAATGTTGGAAAAACCTTTTTGTCCCCTTGGGCTTTGGGTTAGTTAGACTTTTGGTCATAGATTCTATCAACAAGATGTCAAAGTCTTCAGTTATTACCTTGAGTTAAGTCAAAATTTAAAGCAGTCATATAAATGAGTGGCAAGAAATCTGTTTATAATTCACCTGGTCATGATGTTTAAAATCATACATAGAAAGTCTTAAACACTGCTAAGTATTGCTAAAATTATTGTTCTTATATAAGTTTTTTTATTTTTATTTTTGAATAAAAGAAGTGTTTATCCCTATCTCAGATATTAACAAGGATTTAGACAATTATAATTCGGATTTCAGGAACTAGGGCTACACAACAATGATAAAATATTATTTAAAACATGATTTTTGATTTATTGTTCTACCCTGCAACTAGGAATTCCATGCCACACCCTCAACTTAGGTGGCCATAGCAATTAAGAAACAAATAGAAGCAGTAAAGGGTGATAACCTTGTTTTCCAGGAAATAGATGCAAATGAGATACATTGTAAAAAAATGACTGGAGAGAAGATGTAACATTAAATGAATTTTTCTTCTTTTTTAGTGTCTCTTGTCTCTTTCCTTCATATCATGCTTATTATATTTTCTACTCAAACCACAAGAAATTTTACCATAATGGAAACATAAATCAATTTTTGAAGACCTTTTAAAAATTAAAATGCATCTAGCCTGTGAGAGACAGACTGATTGACATAGGTTTCCAGGAGCAAGGGCGAAGTTCCAGGAAATGTTATGGATTTTGAGCAGAAGTATAAGCTTATACACTTCAGAAAGAAAGGAGGTTTAGTGTCCACGAAAATTAGAAAAAAGTAAATGTTTTTAATGGACAGACTGGTTGGAAAATGTCAAGAATAACTTCTTAGCTAAAATCAAATTCCAGGCTAAATTTTACTCCTGTATGTTTTTAAAATATTGACTTATAATCATTTCTCTCCTCAACTCTTGGGACTTGGCAGAATTATAGATGGCCTTAATTTAGAGATGTTCCAGAACCTGAATTTAGGGGGGTGCAATGAAGTCTGTAGTTTCACTGATACAGAGATGTAATAAAGATTTGAAAGTAGCAGCTGGTTCCTTGGGAAAAATAGACCTCAGGCAAAGAGATGCAGTGTTTAGGTCAAAAGAATGATGGTAGACTTCCAATTATATTAAGAAATATTTTATAAGAGGCTTTTATGTAGACAATTATATGTGAGAAGGTTAACTTTAAAGAAAGGCAGATTTGGAGACAATAAGAAAATACAATTAATTATGATAAGTTTTGTCACATTGTTTTTCTAAAGGTTAAATTTAATCCAAAAATTTCACTCTTGATGTTTTGAAAATCTTTTGTCATCAAAGTCAATGATACAGTATGAGTCAACATGTGCAAAATTAATATTTTAGAGTATTTCTCTTATGCTTCTTTTTATTAGGTTATCCAAATAGTGTATTTAACTCTCTACTTACTGAAACCCATAAATACTTGGATATTACTAGATAGAGATTTGATCATATTTCAACAAACATTTGACCTTATTTTAAAAGGGGGCATTTTTTGGTCACCTTTTCATATAAAATTTAATAATGTAAAATTCATTCTTATTTTGAAGTGGTGTTAGTTCAAAAGGTTTTGGAAAATTGAAGTGTCTTTTGAAGTGCTTTGAAAGATTTTAAAAAACATCTTTCACAAACAAATTTGTTTTTTACAGACTGCTCTGCTCAATGACACACCAAGACACCACTTCAAAAGTTACGACAGATCTGTGGACAGGCAGGAAGCATCCGCAGCCGCCAGGACAGACAAGCTGCAATCCTGGGAGAGAGACTTAAAAAAAAAGAAATTTCAAGAATCTCTCAGACCGGAGGTGAATTCAATAAATACAACAGTTTCTGTAACCAGACCCTGCAGGTCCAAACTTTGTGCTTTGGAGAGTGTGAAAGACACTGCTGGACACTACTGATCTCTGCAGTCAGCTGAGCTCTCAGATCAGAACAGGAGTTCCTGCAGTGATATTTTTGAACTTGGAGATCAGCAATAGCTCTGTTCATCAGTAAAAATCTATTTTCAGGTACATTACCTGCATCGACAATATGAACTTTAGATAAGTGGTTCCTATACTTTCCAAGTTAAAAGATCTCTTTAAGAAAAAAGAAAAAAAAAACATGTGATCCTGAGAAGCATTCAGTGCATATTGATTGAGAAAATAGATAAAAGTCCAAACTATTAAGAATGCATTTCTTTGACAGGTTTCAATTTTATTATTCATGAGAATGTTTATAATCCTTTGCATTTACTACATGCACATTAAAATTACAATTTATTCAACCATTGCTTAGAGTTTAGGACCTCTTACATTAATTCTGATGTCCACACATGGGAACAACCACAATAATAGCCTTTGTTCTCTAGAATTTTCTTTTTGCTTCTTGTACATTTAAGCTTATCTATTTGGAATGTTCAAATAGGGATTTGGTTCCATTTACAAGTTTCTGAAAAGTAGTTTTACAAATAAAGCAAGTTATGTTTAAATGTAATAGGAGAGTTTATTATTAAGAACTTTGGAAAATGAAGACTTATTTTACGAAGTAAATAATATATACTTCCAATACTTAGCATGTTATGTATTGGGTAACAGATGACTTCTGAGTTGGTCTGTATGTGAAGATATTAGATAGAATATGACAGAAAGCTTTAAACAAGTAATAACTCACTCTCTGGTTGGTGGGGGAGTAACTGTAATAGGATAAAGTGATCAAAGATTAAATGCCAATTTCAATATTTTTACCACGTTTATAATTAATACATTTGAAAAAAATAAAAATCTGAAATTTGGATAAAAAAGACTGGGAATCAGAAGTAAAGACTAGATCACAGAATTGGTTCGATCAGAGGACAGAAAATTATGAAATATATTAACAACTAAAAAAGGTGCATAAGAAAGGATAGGCAAGAATTTCATTTGTATCACTGAGTCATATAGAAGAAGTAGGTAGGGTTTAGTGTTAAATTAATCAGTGGGAAGACACACTTTCTCTCTCTCTATACACACACACACACACATATAAGTAAATATACATATATTAAAATAGTGTACAAAAATATATACATATATATTATGTAGACCCAGAGAAGATATTTACAATAAAATTTCTCTGTTATCTATTGCATTAATAAGAATGACAAATCTTGAAATAATAGTATGTCTGTTCTTTTAAAAACCCATAAAATCTACAAATTTATTGGGAACTCCTTTAGTTTAAACTCATTGACATTGTATAATAATTTATAGCTTACAAAATCAATGACATAAAATGTAAAAATTTAACCATTCAAAATTAGAAAATGATAACTTGATTTGTTTCATTAGTAGAAACATAAATAGCAATCAAAGGTAGCTATCAAACTCAGCCGCAAAAACTAATAATTAACAGATTATTGACTTTAAAAATTAGAGAAAAGGAAACCAAAGGAATGTTGGATGTGAGTGACATGCTATAAAAACAAATTCTTTATTATATTTATACTCAGAATATTAAGACTTTCCTACTTGATATTAATTTTTTAAATGTTATTATGGTTCTTGGATGCCCAAGAGTTGGAGTAGAAATATTTTTATCATTATTTGTTTTCATAGTAAATTAAATAAAGGTACATTTTGAAATCAACTTTTTTCTTAATCTCCATCTGTCACTTGCTCAGCAACTTCAAAAACAAATATTTTGTATTGTTGTCATATTGTTATGGATAATCAGTTCCACAGAATTGTGCTGGCATTAATGCGTGTTCATTTTTGGTGGTTGAATCAATATTACTGGGAAAAAATCACCCTCAGTTTCTATTTATTATATTCCTAAAAAAATATTTGTCCTCCCTATGATTTTGAAAAAAGGATATCGATGTATTATTGACATTTAATAAATGGCATAGGTAAAATACAGTGCCTTATATTTCTATTTTAGATTGCTTATTTGTGTTTTTTCTCCTACTAATACGTTATATTATATTATATTTCTCCTACTAATATATTACAGATATATTAATTCAAGAACCTGTGGAGAAAGTTCACAATGTATGATTTACATTATATATATACTAAAGTTCAGACAATCTACGATTTACTTTTTGGCATTTATTTCATTGTAATCCAAACTAAGACCAGTAGGGAAAGATACAGTTAGTTCTATGGAAGGATAGTTAAGGAATCCATTGTGTATTAAGAGTGTGCCAGGCTCTTATTTTTAAAAGGAAATGTCAAGATCCATTGAGAATATCATGCTGTTGCAAACGGCATTCTCATTTACCATTTGTGACAACATGGATGGATCTTGAGAATATCATGCTAAGCAAAATAAGACAGATGGAAAAACTCAAGAACTACATGATTTCACTCATCTGTGGGATATAAAACTGAAAGTAATAAACAAGATAAACAAACACAAACTCAGACATAGACAACAATATGAAGGTTACCAGAGAGAAAGGGGGGTGGAGGCAGGTAGAAAAGGGTAAAACGTGGTCAAATACATGGTGATGAAAGAAGATTTGACTTTGGGTGGTGAACACACAATGTAATATATAGATGATGTATTATAGAATTGTACACTTGAAACCTATATAATTTTATTGACCAACATCATGCTGATAAATTTAATAAAATAAAAGAAAAAGTGAAAGATTTGTTTTTCTAAAGAAAGAGGCATAGGTAAACAAAATACGATTTCATTTCTCATATTATATAAGTTATTTGATTTTTATACATCTCAGTGGAGAAGGGAATAACTTCCCTTAATATAGAAGCTGTTGCTTAAGAGCTCTCATCTCCCTAGTTGTTGATTGATTGTTTTTTTCCTACGTCCATTACTAACAACGGCTATCAGAAAAGAGTCCGTCTTTTTGACTCTGAAAAAAGATTTTTGTTTATTTTGGTTACTAAAGAGAGTAAAAAAAGCACGCACATATATAAACAGCAAATTCAAGTTGAACTTGAGATCTTAGGTGAAATTTATACTAAGCATCACATTAGAGGGGAAAATAGGTGGAAAAATTGTGGGGAAAAAGCACAGAACTTTTATATTGCTGAATATATACATAGAGTTTTCTATGAGAAGATTTGGCTTATAAGGAAAAGTCTGGATAAAATTTCAGGATTTAAGAGAAGACCAATAAAGTGAAGATTGACATTAACCAGACCAGGCTATAAATACCACACAAAGAGACCAAACAAGTCCTCCCCTGGCAGGTCTGGCCACCTCTCCCTTTCAGAGCAAACCTATAATGAACAGTACTGGAATGAAACCTGGTGTTCTTTTAGAATCAGCGAAACTTAATATGTCAGGTGGATCACTTTTGTTTTTGGATAAGTTTTGTTTTTACCTGATTACTGTGTTAAGTCTATGTTAAATCATACACCATAACGATACAGTCAAGTCTTCACAAGTGTCATTATTTAATCATCTCTATTTTCTTTCTTATCTTATTACTCAAACTAATATGACTTCTCTCAACAACATTTTGATGTGGAGGAGGAAACCACCTGAATGTTTAAGAAAAAGCTCTAATTACCCGAACCAAAAAAAAGGAAAATATTAATGTGAAAGTAAACATACCTCCGTCTCTGCTCTATCCTATATCCTTGGAAAATACTAGTGTACAGAGTTTGTTTTATTTTCTTTTTAGTCTTTTAAAATGTGCATTGTGACTATTATATACATACCCTGCAGTTACCTATTAACAAGTGTTACTAATTTACTAGTTATATATTATTGAATATTAAACATGTTTTATTATTTACTGTTTAATATTCTAACAATGATTTTAAGTGTATAATTTTTTATAGAATTCTTAATGAAATATATCAGGATATAATCTATAAATGATCAATATATATGAGTAATATATAATGACATTGATGATCTATTTCTACATCATCTGTTGTTAACGATTATTTAACATATATATTGGTTAAATTTTATTTTAATTTTTTTCTTGATATAATTAGAAAATGCTTAACAAATATGAGTTGTTTAAGAATTACCATGTAAGAACAAAATGCTAGTTGCTGAAGTTATCATGTGGTTAAAAAACAAAAGTGATGTTATATATGCAACTTCTAACTGAAATAACTATTCTACAAAATGATTGTTTGTAACACATTAAATGAACATGTCAATATTACTCGTGGCTCAAACTACAAAAGTTGTTTTGCAAAGAAAAAGGATTCAATTACAGATAATTAATACAATGAAAATTATCTTTGATGTATGATGATGCTTGACATACTTGCTTCGAAAATAGAGGAGAGAGTCCAAGTGTAGGTAAGATGATATATATCCAAAGCAGAGATTTTCAAACTGTATTTCACAGATTCTCAGAAGGTTTTAGAATGTTGGCAAGAGGAAAGAGAGATGAGCAGGAGGGCCATCAATTAGAGGATTTAATTTATATATTGGCATCGCTAATTTTTTTTGAAGAAAGGTGTGCTTTACTAGAAATGTATGAAAATCCCTGTTCAAGAATCTGCGGAGATAGTTCAGAGGTGATGTAAATGTATGACTTACATTAAAATCATCATGATTAGAGCCTAGACTGTTCTTTGTTTACTGTTCTATCACCTGTATGAAGCACAATCCTGGTACATAATGCATGCTCAATAAATATTTATTTTTATTAGTGATGATAATGACAAACTAGCCAATATCTTGTATGTATACAAAGATATTTAATTCCAATAAGTTCAGATGATGATAGCACAAAATTTAGCTTTAGTAGTTTTATCTTTTTTCTATATTGATGATTGAGTTAAATTTGGTGTAATTTTATATTCACTTCTGAATTTCTAAATTCTACATTGGTTCAAGGTAAAGTGAAACCATATTTTTTGAAACTGTATATTTTAAAAAGGAAGAAAAGAAATAATTTAACAATGGATTTGATGAAACTGTTCAGGCTCAAAATGAAGTGACTAATTGAACCATATTTATAAATATTAACTAATTATATAGTTATTATCAGCCATACAGATATACATCCATCCAATGAAGCAAAACATATACAAAATGAAGTGAGCTCACTTTTTAAGGAAAAAAAGTCTTACATAATAACATTTTACAAAATTGTCCTACAATTCCTGCCAAATCATTTTGAAGCAGAAACAAGCATAAAAATGACATTGTCAATTTCTTTCAGTATATATTGAACAACATAGTCATAAAAATGTATGCAACAGTTTAAATATGTCAATTGATATGCATTCATGGATTTTTTCAAAATAACTTAATCCATCAGATGTGAGGAAGAATCACACACTATTAGAAAAAAATGCATATTGCTTAATATAGATATTGCAAAGTGGATAGGCAGTGATGAAAATACAATTGGTATTATTGTCTCATAATATAATCTAGAGATAACTCAAGAGTACACATTCAAGATATTAAATTAAAGTCTAATATCACATAAATATTTAATGATATAACTAGGCAAGGGGAGAGATGTGACAGATTTTCCCTTACCTTTTATACAATACATTACACAGGCCAATATAAAGAAAATCTTTTACTTGTAAAACACTGGAAAAGGGCATAATAGAAAAAGAATATTTAAAGCTTTTGTCACATTATTAAGTGATAATGGCAAGGACTAGCGATGGCTGTAGTGACTGACGACAATGACAAAGATGTAGGAATAATGTTTTTAAAAAGTTGTTGCAGAAAAATCTATTCACTTTTTTAAAATATAAAATTGGTATTTTGTAATTATCTTGTATGTAATGTTTATGTTGTTTGGCTCACAGATAAATATGATGGTTTTTAAGATCCATCATTTTTCATAACAGTGATAGATAAATATCATAAAATTATACATTTTATTACAGTCTTATCTTTCAATTGCAGATTTTTCAGATCTATTTGTAGTAATACAGCAATAGTTTTAAAACTTCCATTAAAAAAAAATGGGAATTTATTGACCGTCCCATGGCAAAATGTTAGTACAAATATTTCAAGTGAGACAAGAAACACAATTCTTTCTAATAAAGAGATTTTATTAGCTAAAATTAGCTCAGACATAACATGGTCTCCCTATCATCCTTATCTTGCTAAAATTTGAAGAGAAAAAAGCTCCATTTATCAATATCTCAATGTTATTGGATATACTGAAAACTGAAGATAAAGTGTCAGCAATCAAAACAGAGCTTTAAGGTTTTTATTGGAAATGCAAACAAAATATATTTACTGATTTGAAACTTTGCTAGAGATAGAGCGATTTGGCTAATTTTAGAAACTAGCGTTGTTAAACACAGAATGGATGAAAGATGCACTTGAAAATTATTTTCCAAAGAATAATAATTTAAAATGAATGATGAACTGTTCATCAACCAATTCCAACTTGAAAATTTAACAGTTAAGGATTGAGAGCAAGTGTTGGATAATGTTAGTAATTCAGTCTTGAAACAATTTTTTGCTGCTTCTCCTTCAGTTTCCCGGATGAGTTAAGTTGAAAAGCATCACACATTTGCAGGACGAGCTGCTTAAAAACTGTTATCATTTGCAATTGTTCTATGCAATGTAAAATTGTTTTTACGTGGTGCAACTCAAAATAAAACACGAAAGTGATTTGGATGATGAAGCTGATGTAAGAGTCTAGCTGTCATTTACAGTCTCTACTTACTAATTTTTGCGTTGAAAATAAGCCCGTATTGTTATTGATTGTCTTTAGCATAAATATTGTATATTCAGCCTTTAAGAATTACATAAAAATGAATTATTATTTCGTGAATTTACTGTTTGTAGTTCTGTGTTAATTTTTGTTTGGAGAAAAATGTTCATCTGCTGAAAGTGTTTGAAAAGTAAGTTGTACATGTCCTATTCAAATATTAATGTAAAAGGTACATCTCTAATTTCCTCATGTAAAATATAATGATAATAATACTTAACTGCCAGGGTTGTTGTAAGAATTAAAGATAATATATGAAATGTTTACAGATAATTTATGAAGCAATATTTAAGCACTTAGCACAGTGTCCGTCCTGAAATAATCATGCTATAAATTTTGTTATTATTACTCAAGGAGGAATCTACCCTCTTTGTGAATGAATGAGAAAAGATACATTGGAAGCACACTCGACTGGAAAATTCTGGCTTCTACATAACAGTTCAGTTGTTAGTATTTGTTAACTTGGATTTTGTCACGATTCCTTTTGAAAATCTGACAAAAGCTATGAACTTACTCCCACTAATATAAATTTTTGTTCCAGTTTCAGAGATTTCCTGTAAGATCTAGTCTACCCAGAGGCTCCAGATTAAGATCCCTACCTAAATTTGGTCTAAAAGATTTAGTAATACAACTAGTTCTTCAGTAAAATAAACCCAGAATTTTTAACAATCAGAACGATTATAAGATTTCAAAATTTATCTCATTGTTTGTAAAGAACATTCCTATGGCCTCTAAGTTGTCTACTCAGAGACCAAAGTTCAAATTTCTGCTGTCACTTGTCTTTAAATGAAGAAGATGGTCGTGAAGGAAGAATATGAGGACTGGCTTCCCTTTCTTTTAGCGATAAACCAATAGATTTCAAAAATTCTTTCTTCAAATTATGATCTGACTCTCAAAAAAATGAATATTATGGATAAACAAAAACTAAAAGAGTATTGCAAATTAGCTGAAATGCTATAACTTAGATGACTAATTTATATTTATCAAAATTATATACCTTTTAAAATAGACCACAGAAAATGTAACTCATTCTTTTTATATTTTGATTGTTTTAAAATGTATTTTCAGATAAAAATGTAAGGATTTTCTCTCTTCTTTCTTTTAAAGAAATAAAAGACGTGGGCGATTAGCAATACAGTACATCAGTTAGTGTTTCTGTTCCCTTCATAATATATCATATGTCAAAACTTCTCTCTTTAGAATAACAAAAATGACCTTTTGGTGCCATAAGCTCTGGCTGACCTTTTAGTAGCCATAACAGTGGCAGAGAAACAATAAAGATACATCAAGCAAGAGTAACTTCTTGCCATTGGGTACTCAGGGCATGAACCGGAGTACTATATGGGATTTGTGCTTCTAAAATTGTAAGGAAAAATTAACAAAAGGACTTTCTATTATGAGAATCAACTTCATGACCTTGAAGTGGTATTTAAGCATTTCAGCTAACATAAAGCTTACAGCAGTCTGCACTTTAGAAAGAGTGCCATTTTCAGAATACACTTTAGTGAGTGATATAAATATCAACATTTCCAAAGCTACATATATAGCTTAAAGTAAATTTATTAATGGAAAATATAGTTTAAACACAAGAATAGTGTGGCTTAATTTAGAAAAATTTAATAGAGAATAATAGTTTTTTATTTGACTTCTTTCCATTAATTAAAATGTTAACATCAGCTTGTCACAGAGAAACGATTTCTTTTCAAAGGACTTGGAACCACTCACTGGCTGATGTTTGAAATCCTGTATCTATATGATTTATCTGTAGGGCATCATTTGAACATTTATTATCTTTGCTGTCCAGAGTTTCTAATTTTGTTTATGTTTTTCATGAAGTGTGGAATCACAATTATGAATTTATATAAACCCAAGCTCACTAGTTAAATAAGATGAAAGACCTCAATTACTTCAGTACATTCCAGTGTGTGCAAATTGGGATTCTGGTTACAATGAAGCTCCGCTTCCAATTAAGTTGTTTGAGGGGGGAGGAGGATGATTTCATCAAAGGGAACTGGGTCTGTGGTAAGGGAATTTGGCCTGTTAAAGAACAATGATTTCAGCCCTTCAAATAAAAGTTTAGTAGTTACTCATTTGCATGATATTATTTGTTCATTGATAATACCTGTGATCATTTTTCTTTTTGTTATTTTTGCTATAACCTTTTTAATGTTTTTTCTTTTCAGGTTTTTTTTTTTTTTTTTTTTTTTTTAAACATAACCTATCTTAAAGTCTCTAGCAAAATAATTTGAAATCTCTCTTAAAATAATGGAATAATTGTTCAATTCTCTCTTAGGCTTTTATATTTAAAGTAGCTTTTAAAGCAATGTGTTCTTATGCACAGATGTGTTCCTCATGCAATTAAAATTTGGATTTAAGTTTATAGTAACTTTCATTAGAGGACTTCTTATAAATAACTCTTGGCTTTATTCACTGATTTGGTGGGCATTCCGTTAAATATCTACAATATGCTGGCTCTCTTCTAAGCTTTTGGAAACAAAAATGAATAAAACAAAGACAATGCCCAGACAGAACAAATCTTGTTGAATTGTGTTACATCTCTATTTCCTCTCCAGTTCAGCTACATCATACTAAAACAATTGGGGATTTCACGAGGCGATGGGAGAGGAAATGGGAAAGAAAACAGCATAAGCAATGTAATCAGTGGTTTTGAATAGAAACAATTTTAAAGGAGTCACTAGCCTGTTCTTTCAGACTGCCTCTCCATGCCGTCACTCCAAATAGAAATCCCCTTCTTTTCTTCTTTACCTGTCTTCCTTTCAAGGCTCAACTGAAAACACAATCTCTTGCAGACAGCCATCCTCCTCTTGGTCCTTAGCATGTGCAACCTTCCCAGGTACTTATTGCTGGTGCCACTCATTTGATATTAGTGTGTTTCAGCATAAATTATCTATCTTTATTTAGTGTTTGCCCTAAAGTCATGATTGGTAGTTAAATACTGCAAAGAAGGATCCATAACCTCCAAGGTTTTATTGCCCCTATGAGGTGCCCTAATTGTATGGGACACTTGGGAAGTGATTGTGATGATATTTTTCATTATAAATATCATTATGTAGCCAAATACAGTACCTCATTTATTGCTGGTTAATAAGTGTTATTTTATCCTAATACGTAATATATATGATTATGAGAGAGTGAGATGAGTAAACATCAAAATCTCAGTAAGTCTTAAGTGACAAAATAATGATATGGACTACCTGTTAGGAATTAAAAATGACAGACAGTAAAGTAATGAATTCTGGACCGGAAGAAATTTAAGTGCCATCCAAATTAGAAAGTGTTTTTTTCTTACAAAATTTAGGAAGACATAAGAAATCCATCACACTGCAGTTGCAAGTCTCCAGATTTATATCTTTCTGTTTTACAAATGGCAACCCTTTTAAAGCAGAAATTTGAGACTTGCATCTTCTGCTTAAAAATCATGTGGTGATCTCCTTTGCATTTACTATAAAGCTCAAACTTCTTAACAATAGCACATACAAGGATTCTCACGATTGTCTCCTGACCAACTCTAGCTTTTATATTAGTACTTGTTCTCATGGTCTCCATAATGTTTGATAGGCAAGTTGCATTACTGGCTTTCTTACAGTCCCTCTCGTCCTCTGGGACTTTGTAAGTGATTCTTTGAACAAACTTCCTCTTTCTCTTTTTGCGGTTAAATAATTTCTTATGTCTCTTCTGTGAGGCCTTCTGTTTCATGCTACCGGTATCCATGTACTGCCACAACAGCACCCTATACAAAGCTATGCCCAGTACTACTCACCTACTTAATTCCAAGCCACTGTTCACATTTTAGTCTGTTCGAAGTGCACTGTGGGAAATCACTCACCCAGAATAAACTGTGAATGTTATACAACTCTAAGGCGCTGTCTGTTTCATAGTTTTGACCTTCTGCATACTTCCTATCTTTTTTACTAGTTTTCACTCTTCCTTTCCTGAGACCAGTGTTTCTAGAAGTGTGGTCTTGCTAGGACAAGCATCAGAACCACATATAGATGTACTTATAAAAACTGAAGGCTACCTAAATTGACTCTACATAGTCATAGTTGCTAGTTATGGGGTCCGGACCTATATATATATATATATATATATATATATATATATATATATATATATATATATTTTTTTTTAAACAAGATAACCCAGAGGTTTCTTTGCCACCTATAGTTTGCTTACTATCATAGTTGACTTGAAACAGCTTGAGGTCACCAAGTGTGTCCTAGTCACCTTTATATCTTCAACACGTATTCTGGAATGCAGCAAAATTTGATATTTTTAGTTTAATATATATTCCTAAATATGGAAATAACCTTGTATCCTGTAGACTTGCTTTATTCACTTATTAATTACAGGAAGTTTTATTCCAAGTCTGGGATTTTAAATAAAATTTTATTTTAGAATTAGAGTTGACATTCGGTATGTTAACTGTAGGTTTTTTGGTATTCTTTACTAAGTTGAGGAAGTTCCCTTCTATTTCCAGTTTGCTGAGTATTTTTAAATCCCAAATGGGTATTGTAATATGTCAAATGCTTTTTATGCATCCATTGATATGATCGAATGATTTTCTTCCTTAGAATGCTGATAGGGAAAAGTCATTAATTTATTTCAAATGTTATATCAGTATTGCAAATCTAGAATATATCCCATTTGGTCATGGTGTGTAATTACTTTTTCACATTGTTGAATTCAATTTGCTAATATTTTGTTGAAGATTGTTGCATCCATATTCATGTTATATTGATCTGCAGTTTTTTTTTTAATGTTTTCATTTTAGTATTAGGGTAATGCTGGTCTCATAGAATGAGTTAGGAAGTGTTTCCTCTTCTCTTTTTTCTGAAATGTATCATAGAGAATTATTATTCATTTTTTAATGCTTGTGAAATTATGAATAATTAAGAAAAATTAGAATTTCTTAAATTTTGGTTTATTCAAATTATAAAGTTTTATACAGTCATTAAAAGTTATGTTACCAAAGGTGTCAAAAGTTAAGTGAAAAATCAAAATAAATTTAGATGCACAATGTAATTCAAGTTTCATAAAATAAAATATATTTATGTCTCTGTATATATTTCTCATATTGTTTAAATATAGATTAAAAATACATTATTTTTTTATGTTCAAATCTTAAATCCATGGTATATAATGTGAGATGAAGCTTCAGTAAAAAAATTTATTTGAATAATAATAATAAATAATAATATTTACTGATTAATCGATATCTATCATCCAGTTATCATTCTGCTTATCATCATATTCGGTGGTTTTGTTAATGCTGATGTAATGTTCAAGCAAATGAATATAATGAAACAGCTGACTTCTCAGTCTGCCTTGTGAAAATCCAATTTAAGATGAGGAATTCAGCAATGCACTACATGGTAAAGCAAGGCAATTTATAGAACTCCCTTGGAGCTAAACTTAATTATATAATGAGGTAATTTTTATAGAGTTCTGTGAACTCCATTTATAATTAAAAATGCATTTGTAAATGCCTCTTAATGACCGACTGCTAGATAGAGGAAGTAAGGCAAAATTCATTTTAGGAAAATAGAATAGAGTTGAAAATTTATGGGAAATTCTGAATGAAGTTTATAATTTTACCCATTACTTATAATGAATACAGAAAAACCAGAACAGGAAGAAACTGGACTTATTAAAAGAAGCATTAAATAAAGCACAAACCAATCTAGGCTTGCAAACTACTGTATCTAGAAATCATGTTCCCCTGTGGACCTGCCAGAAAAACACATAAAAGAATAAGATATGAACTTAAGAAACAAAATATCCCACCTAGAGTAGTTTTCTCAAGTTATTTAGACTTCATTACTCTGCTTAAAAGCAGTTCACATTATCCTGATAGATCCAAGGAAGCATTTTAGGTTACACAGCATATGATATCCATGTTGGAGCAGAGGCTGATATATTCAAGCAATTTTTCCAACTTCCTATTTTTCTTACATTTTTTTTTGATGACCAAAGTCTTGACTGTATATATTTTTTTTCAGAAGTTCAATAGCGTTTATGGTTTGTACTAAATATTTAGAACTTTATTATATTTTGTTATATATTGTTCTCTTTAATTAAATCATGATATGTTTCTTATTTGAATAAAGTTCCTCCAAGGAAGAAACTGTATGTTCCACTTATTTATTTTTCTTTCTTTCTATTTATTTATTTATCTATCAATTTATTTATTTATTTATTCATTTTTTTAATGCTTACAGTACCTGGTATTCCTAGATGGTTTCCCATCCAAGTACTTACCAGGCCCAACCCTGCTTAGTTTCTGAGATCAAACAAGATCAGGCACTTTCAGGGCAGCATGGTTGTAGATCATTTATTTTATATATTTTCACCAGGACCCATGACTGTGCTGTGCAATGTTTAATAAATATATGATTTAATTTTGCTGGTATTGATTTCTTATCTAAAAATTTCAGTTTAATTGGACTTAGACTCAGAATTTTCTTTAGTAACTATGCGTTTATGCTGTTATATCATCACCTTGTATGCTTTATATACTCATTTACCCGTCCATCTATTTGACAATCTATATTCACACTGGCTTTCTTCCCTTTAGTCCAGAGCTTGGAAAACATTTTCTTTAGAGAAACAGAAAGTAAATATTTAGGCTTTGTGGGCCATAGTGTTTCTGTTGCAATTACTCCCCTCTGCCATTGCAGTGTGAAAGCAGCCAAGACAATACATAACAAATCAGTGTGGCTGGGTTCCAATAAAACTTGATTTATGAAAACCAGGCGGTGTGGTAGTGGTGGTGGTGGATTTGACCATTGTCCAGTTTGCAGATTCCTGCTCAAGTCTGTCTTCTCCTCATTTACAAATTCTCCACATTTGTATTCCAATCGCCACAAAACAGAATCTTCTGAAGATCATATCACTCTATTACTAATGAGTCTTCAGTAGAATTAATGATATTCTTACTTAGTTTGTAAAAACTCTTGTCTACTTCCTAATATCTCTAACCATCTGCCATACAACTACATTTGTTGATTCCCCAGAGTCCAGAAGATACCTTGAGTCTTCTCAGCATGTTATATTTAAATATCCTATTCTATTGCTAATAAATTGCCCCTTTACTTATATTCTCAAGAACCATTCTCCTGTCAAACTTTCAAAAAGTACTCTTCTTCTGACCACCCTAACCGGAAGCTGCCTAGCTGTACTAGTTATCGGTATACTTCACTTAACCATCTTTCTCCTGTATATTCCATCTTTTATTAATCACAATTGTTATTTAAATCC
The DNA here is from genome assembly GCF_014176215.1 of Rousettus aegyptiacus. Taxonomy (NCBI): domain Eukaryota; kingdom Metazoa; phylum Chordata; class Mammalia; order Chiroptera; family Pteropodidae; genus Rousettus; species Rousettus aegyptiacus. The sequence goes on along the minus strand of NW_023416311.1, from coordinate 84,745,419 downwards.
TTTTAAATATATAACTTATTAAGGAAAACAACATTTCACACTTACAAACTATCCCCATAAGTAGTACACAGTAACCTTCTCATCTAATGTGTGGAGCTAGAGCTAGACATAGATTTGAGATAGGGTGTGACTTGAATAACCTGCTTTTTTTTTTTTTTTTTTTTTTTTTTTTTTTTTTTTTTTTGTACATGGAGTAAATGGCCAGGAGTGGTCTCTTTATTGGTGACATGCTTTCTTTAGTAATGAGAATGTGGATGACCTTCCTCTTTGGATGGAGGGCTAGCTGGCTAACATAGGCCCATATAATAGATACACGTGAGATCCAGGAAGGGATGAATTCAGCCAAAATGGTTACACTGAACCTGAAGGGGAAGCCAGACGCAGAAATTAGCACTACTCGAAGTCCATTTATGGTTATCTAATAGGTCCAAATATCAGTAAGAGAGTCTCCCAACAGGAGAAAAAATATGCAGGTAGGAAGGGAAGAGAACAAGAAAAGGTCACCTAGAAGAGGCTTCACTGAAGACCAAATCATAGGAGTAGAACTGGTGAGATTTTTAGCAGAAACTATATCAGAAAAATACTGAGGACATTTTCTATTTGTCATGTTTTGAAACAATTTGGATCTAAGAGAAGTCCAGGTCAAAGTTAATGGTTATTAAATACAATTCTAAATAATTCATATTTCTATTTAGAGAGCAGAGGCTAATTTTGTTCTAAATCACACATGGGGAGCAAAGTACAGAGGAAATTGAATGAATAATTATTTGCCTAAGTTTTAAAATTTCTAATAAAGGTGAAAAGCATATTATTCATTGAAAATACCAAACTGTTTCAAGGTACAGGATAGAGATGATCTTGAGGAAAGGCAAACAAAATGTTATAGCTGTTCAAATGATCATGGATAGCTGGATATAAATCTTTGAAAGTTTTATAGAAGAAAAAATATTGGTCTGGTTTATTAATGAATATATAGAATATTGAGTTGAAGAGGACTTTGGAAGAGAGAATGGCCTGAATGTGGGCAAGTGTAACGCAGGATGTGGAAACATATAGTCCAGTTTGGTGAAAATATTAGGAATGTGGTGTTACAGAGGGAAAAGGGGAGTGATAATGTTAGAATGAAAAGTTGTAGTGCAAAGTAGAGTACAACCAGAGTAATGAATTTAAATTTTATTCTCAGAAATCCAGTTTACTGAATGCTGTTTAGCAAACAAATAATATGATTGCATTTGTGTTGTCTTATAGGACACAGTGAAGAAGGCGAGACTGGCTCATCCACAACAGATAGAATAAGAACAAAATCTGAGGTAGAAGCACTAAGAATGTATCTGAAAGAACGTAAATGTGGTTAAGAGATTCGTAAAGAATTAATTCGTAGTAGTTGGTGACTGCATGAATGCGAGACTGTATCTTGAGGAAGAGTTGGGAATCAAACTGGGTAAGTTAGGTTTTGATATTTAAGAAAAAACTTATGTTACTGATTAAAAATGGAAAACTCAGGATGCTTTATTGGAAAAGGTAAGTTCAATCTTGAACATAATCATCTTGAAAACTGCAAATGGAGGTATAGTTTTCATATCTAACATAGCCCCTCCTCAATACATATTTGAGGAATGAGTTAATACATGGATGAGTAGAGTCATCAAAATATCTAAAAAACCTTCAGGATTGGAGATAAAAATCTGGAAATTATCCTAAAGTTGATAAGCAAAGTCATAGGAGCAAGAAACTTCTGGGTAGTCTGTAGTAGTTTGCTTTAGATGAATAATACTACTAACACTGAAAACATAGAATAAAATACCAAAATAAATTTAAAGTTATAAGAGATCAGCTAAAGCATTGAGGATTGAGGGGAGATATCAGAAATGAGCTGGCAATTTACAACTGGTCTTCTCCTTGCTATATTTACTTACCTGAAGCATAGGCAAGATATTAAGAATTCAGACTTTATTTAAACAGAGGGACATTGTGAGGGTCGAAGAAGCTAGTTGGGAACATGAAAACGGCTTTAGTCAATCTTGTGAGAATGAGACGACAAAAAAAAGTATGAAAATTTGAAATGTCTTAAGTACCTGCCTGGTTTCTTTCTCGAGTAGTTATTGAATTCTGAAACATCATAAAGCAAGAGACTAAAAAACAACAACAACACCCAAATCTCTGAAAAATAGAGCAGAGTTTTTCATACCCTTTCAGTGCTGAAGATACAGAAACTGGCATTTAGGCCCTCCTAAGAGTTAGGCCTTAAAGGACATCCTGGGTCCAAGAATGAATCATGTGTCAGAGCCTTGAAAAAAATCGCAACCCAGCCTTGACTCAGCTCACTTTCTGGTTGGACTGAAATCAGTTGCTCCTCTCCCTGCCCATTATCTTCTTAGCAGAGGACAAGGGAACCTTCTCTAAAGGACAAAATTATTACCTGAGAGTTACAGGGCACATTAAGGCTTATAGCTGACTTCTTTAAAAAATAATTAAAGCCAGAGACATGAAATGGTATCTTCAATATTCTGGAAATAGACAACTGCTATCTTAAAATTTATCAACAGAGAAAATACCTTTCTAAAATGAAAAGAAAATAAGGACATTTTAACAGAAAACCTGAGAGAATCCACTGTGAGCAATTCTATGTTATCTACTTTCTTCAAATAGGAAAAAAAAAAGATTCTAAATGGAAACAGAAATTAAACTAGAAATGCAGCATCAGGAAAAGGATAAATATTTGGAAAGATAGGAATTGATTTTGACTACAAAACAATAACAACAATGTTTTGGAAGTTGTAAAATCTGTGAAGAATTAAACTTCATGACAACAATAGCAGAAATGGCAGAAGTCTAGAAAGATGTCCATGTAATACTTTACATTTGAATATGAGTCAATATATTGAGAAGAAATTTTACATCAATATGTACCCAGTGAAAGGATAACATCATTCATTTGAGAATTTTGCAATAAAGGGGGAAAGGGAGACACATACACTATTTTTAACTCTTCTAATGAGACAGAATTAGGTATCTTTCCCATTTTACAGATAAGAAACAGGTAATAAACAGATATTAACTAATTTGTCCAAAGTCACTAATTCATCCAAAGTAGTAGATTCAAATCTAAGTTTCATTGTCGTTTTCATTTTAAAGTCTGTAAGTGAGAGAAACAGGACCACAGCCAGAGGAAGCAACAAGGTTAAACAGAGTTCATTTTTCTTTTTTAAGACAGGGAAATAGTTTGTTAAGGAGCCAGTGCAGAGGAAGATATGAAAATCACTGGATAGACAGAGAGTAAAGAAGTAAATATGAGAGCTAGGGAAGTATAAGTTCTTATAAAACAAGATTAGGGTCTGTCTCTGTTGATTTAACTTATTGTCCACAAAACCAAATACTCACAGCAACAAGGAGAATAAAGTGATGTCTAAAGCCTGATATGTGGCAGCATGAGCAGCTATGACAAATTACCACAAACCAAAGGGTTTACAACAGCAGTAACTTACTCTCTCATAGTTCTGGAGGTCATAAGTTTGAATTCAAGGTGTTGGCAGGTCTGAGCTTCCTCTGAAGGCTCCAGCAAAGAAGTTTTCCTTGCCTCTTTTAGGTTCTGGCCGTTGTCAGCACTCTTTGGTGCATCAACTACATCGCTTCAGTTTCTGCCGCCATAGTCACATGGCTTTCTTCCCTCTGTGTGAGTCTATGTCTTCAGAGTTCTTTCTCCTTTCAAGTACTCAAGTCATTGGATTTCAAGCTCATGAACTAATCTACTATGACATCATCTTAACTAGATTACATCTTCAAATACCCTATTTCTAATTAAGGTTACATTGGCAGGTACCAGTGGTTAGGATGTGAACATATCTTTTCAGGGGCACACAATTCAACCGCAAACAGTGGGAACGTAGAAAATTAGAGGGCAAGGATTATGTCTTAAGGGGGTTAGCTAAGACTCAGAATAGCTAACCCCTTTAGATTATATCTAAAAGGTTAGCTCAGCAGATTATTATCATCCGGACTTGCTGGCCAGTATATGTGAACAATGGGCTACTGTTTGCATATTTTGCTTTCAGAAAAGGATTTGCCTCAAGGAGGGTAGTTCGGTACTAGAGATTAATAGAGGAGGTCATTGTGAGCATAGCATATCTAGTTTTACATGGTTTAAGAAAATAGTAAATACTTCCTTCTATGTAGTAGAATAAATGATCTGAAAAATGTCAAGACTATCAGAAATACTATGATTTTGGAAAATACCAAAGAGCTCTAGCAAACATTAGGGACGTCATTTAAAAAGCTAGAATACATAGACTCTATATAATGCAGCATTATGATCAAGTTTTCTTAGCCAGTTTCCACTTAAATGCAACTTAATCCACTGTTATTGGATTTATTTCCTTACCTGTGCACACATTTGTGAACTTGACACGGTGGCTTCAATGCAATCAATCTTCTTTGAACAATCTCGGACTGCAGCCTTTGAACAATCTAGGACTGCAGCCTGTTTGGATTTAGAATCACTAGGGCGGTGTCTAAAATGTGTTCCATGATAAAAACTACGGTTCAGTAGTTCCTAGTGCAGAAATGATCTAACCTCAGGGATCCTTTTTTACTACAACTCAAAGAGGTTACTCAGTTATGAGAATACATACTTTCCACTGGTAGCGAGAGACAGGAAATCTGGGGAGACTGCAAGTGAAATCACAGTTTACATCTAAGGCTCAAAATGACACCAGGAATTAAATGAGCAAGCTCCGTCTACCTGACTCTACACATCCCCCACTGCCCATCCCACTCCCAGAATATAAAAGTAGAGAGAATATTTCCAAATTGTGTTTTTGAAGCCAGGGTTATCCTGGCAATGTGGCTGTAAAGGGGTAACATAAGGGATATTTTATCGATGATGACATTGTCCTGTATCTTGATTTTGGTGGTAGTTATAGGAATCCGTGGATGTGATGAAATGGCATAAATCTATACATATAATTTGTTCCAAAGTCAACTTTCTGGTTTTGATATTGTACTATAAATGTAATATATAGCCATCAGGGTACACTGGATGAAGTATACATGGGATCTCTTATACTATCTTTGCATTTCCAGTAAATGTTATTATTTCAAAATAAAAATATAGGAAAAACATCATAGAATTTAATATGCTTTTTAAATTTACAGCTTGGTGTATTGTAATATGATTGGGAAACTAGAATTTCTCAGGATTGCATATCTTTGAGTGTTGTGAAATATAATGGCAACTCTAGGAAGTAAAATTAAAGTGATTTATGCAAAAGCATCTAATATAGTGTCTGATTGATGATAGGTGAATACGAGGTACTAAGTTTTTTTAATGGTTTAAACACAAAGGAAATAAAAACTGACTGTGGGAACTTGTAAAATAAAAATTAATGGGTAAGTTTTCTCTGGAAAATATATCATGGACTTGGTTTTCCTTGTTAACCTGTGAGATGATATATTCTCTTATCAGAGTATTATATAATTGAACATCACCCTTTGACTGCTGGATACCCTTCAAACTAATCTTCCTATTGCCTTGACCTTCTTAAGTGACAGACATAAAAAATGTTACCATTTGTTGTCTATTGTAGATATTATCTACCTTAAAGTATATTATTTCATTGTTTTAATGAAACTCAAAAGAACTCTAAGATATAAGAATTATAATTAAACATATATAGAAATCTTTGGTGAAGAAATAAAAGAAATTAATGAACTTGTATGGCTAATGAGTGATTTTTTTTGTGTGTTTGCAAAGGAGAATATTATGTCAACACTCTAGAGAAAGAATAATAGTATATAATAATCTTTAAATAGAGATAGGTTGTTTATTCTAGAGTTGGTTTATATTCAGTATGTTCTGGTACTGAAAGTTCTGAGTAGCAGAACACACAACTGTGCAGCCACAATTATTTAAAAAACCTGACATTTTATTGCTATAACATATTAATGTTATAACACCTTCATGTGTTTCTGACATAAACTATCATGATATCATTCATCTTTTCATGCTTAGAAATTTCAAGAGTGTTATTTGCCATTTGGTCAGAATATTACAGAAAGATGTTGGACTGGCAATCCATAAGAATATAAAAATATTAAAAGGTATAAAAAGCACCATCTATAGGAAAGAAAAAAGAAATTAGAACTTGATAATTCATAAAGGAGTAAATGAGGATAGGTCCTCAAGTGTATTCATCGAGAAAACCAATATCACCAGTGAGGCAAGGGCATAGAACCCTTAGATAACAGCTTTTGAAAATGGTACTTCTTGATATTTGGCCTTCCTTTGGGCCAAGCACTATTATCAGGTAATTTCATGAGTTTTGTTTCAGAATTGTGACTTTTTAAAAAATGAACTGAACTGAGGTTTCAGAACATATGTGCCACTCCCTTAATTAAAATAGAAAATCCAAGTGTGTGTCCAACAATTGCCATGCTTGACTTCATCTTTTTCATAATGTGAACTCTCTTTTTAATTAAAGAACTATCTGAGGGATCCATTTTAAGATAGTTGAAGCATGGTATTAGTAAGTGTACTTATCTTGAACTTGTTAGAAGCCAGAATCTCAGGATAAGTAAGACATGTAGTGCATTTTTCTTGTAGGTTCTCAGGCATAATTTTGTTGTCTAATTTTAGGATGCTCAATGTCAACATCATTCTTCCATTCTTTTCCAAAGCTACTTATGGCTGCATAATTGACTGAAAAGAAGACCCAAGCTAAGAAGTATTGCTTTGCAAGTGTGTGGAGGAAATTTTTTACTCACTTACTGAAAATTCTGGCTAATTTTGTGCTTAGACTATTAGTTTTGTTAATTTTTCGAGTATTCTTTTATGTAAGTATAAGTTTAGCATGTTGTTGTGGTTGTTAAAAGCATGATCAAGTACAAATTACTAAAATATATCTTAAAACTAGCTTCTTTACAATCCTACTATTTGAAATAAAAACTGTGTAGGGAGAAATAGGTGAAAAGAATCATTTTATTTAGTATCCTAGGGTCTAAAATTCTGAAAGAATTTGTAAGTTTTCTAACGGGGTATTGTATATGTCATTTAGGAAACAAAATGTTTAGTATTAGAATAGAGGCAGAAGAACTGTGGGATATTGATTGGAAGGCACAGATCGAAAAGTCAAGAACACTAGCATCAAATCTCAGGTCTGCTTGTATTAATGGACAAGTCACTTGGACACTCTGTGTCTTATTTTCCCCATTTACAGACTGTAAGTAATACCATTTATAATAAAATATATTGTTAATTCTGACTAAAGAATAAATATTGCTTTTATTGGGTGAGAGAGCGGCTTTAAAAACTTGTACTTATGTTATCTTTTTTCTTATTAAAATGTGAATAGTTTTCTTACAACAACAGCAACAAAAACAAAGTAAGTCTTCCTTAATATAGTATAAAGGTATGATTCATCAGCATTGGTGCTGTTAATATACCAATCACTGAAAAATTTTCTAAGTTTAAGGCTGCTCAATAGATAAGCTAAAACCTGCAAGCTCTCACATGGATCTATATTTACACACAGATGTACCCATCTCTCAAAGTAATTATTTTCTAACAAAGTATTGTTTATATGTTTCATGCAAATTGGTTTAGAGTGTTGCTTAGACAATCTTATTATATTTAGGAATAAAAACTTCCATCAAGAAATTGTACAAAAGAAAATGGACACACCAGCTGGGTAAATCTATCATATGCGGGGGTTTGGTGTGGGGAGAGGGGGGAGCAAGCACTTTTAATTAGCTGAGTGAATGTAGTTTGCTGAACACAGAAAGCACAGCCTCAGTCATATTAAAATGTGCCTAATTTTCTGTGAAAAAGTCCCATCTGAACAGGCCTGACCACAGTCAATCATACTAAAAGCCACTGGTGCTTAATTTGATTTACCAATATAAAATGCAAATTAGGTTATTAAGTGGAGTGGCAGACTGAGTAGGGCCCCTTTCAAGCCATCAAGTTAAATGCAAGCAGACAGCAAACTGGCTGTGCAAAGAAAATTTTAGCATATTCGTTTGATTAGTGCTACAAAAATTTAATTAGGTTGGCTAATTACTTGACAAATTGCTCTACACAAGAGGAAAGGCAGAGGAGTATTTTTTTTTTCCTTTTTCATCACAAATATCCTGTGTATATTTTAGCCCAAATGCTATCTGCCAATTTGCAAAAGCATTATTAAATGAATAGAAGATGGTCCCCAACAATAGCAAATCGTATAATGCATATAATTAGACAAGATCCACGCAACTGTACCCATATGTCCATATTCTCTCATGACTAAAAATATTTAACACAATATTTCTATGTAACTACTGTCAAAACAGATTATTACAAAGTAGTCAGTTGTTCTTAAGAAAGAAAATATTGTGTACGATATAGAAAAGAGACATTTGTGAAATTCCTACCTCCCAGAGGAGTTTGTTAACTAGTAAGTAAAGTAATGGTGACATGGTTAGGTTTATCATCACAGAATGGACTCATCAGCCAAAATGCAGCTAATAGAGACCAGGGCTAAGATGGAGTGGAGTAAAATTTTTCCTTGTGATACATTCAAAATGTAAAACTTAAATAAATCCCAGTTAGTGTCTACTCATATTTTACAAATCGCATTTCACTTTTTTCGAATGTTATCTATTAGTTCTTCCTCTATCTTTCCCTAATCACTACACAGGAGAGAGAGCAGACTTTGAACACTCATCTTTGGGAAAAGCTTGTAAGTTGTTTGACCACAGAATGAAAGAAAAATTTCAACCCATATCAGTGTGTTACTGAGAGATTTCGAATGGCCTTGAGTAAAGGAAAGTGTATTTTTTCATTTAAAAGGAAAGTTGATTTACCTAGAGAAAGTACATATTCATATTGATATTCAAGAGAAGAAAGAGGACTTCATATAATCACAGCATTATTTGGAGATTCCCAATTTTTTTCAAATATTCTATTTTTATTGATTTTCTACAGAATTAGTGAGCTTGTTTTAACTTAAGAACCATGATTTTACACATAGATAACTACTTTACCTGTTCAAAAGGAAAAAATAAGTATCATATTATATAAACATAAAGCTTAGCAGTTAGTAATTCAATACTGTATTTAATCTGCTTATAAAAAATACTTGTGAAAAATCATTTATGCTGCTGTGCCTTATTTTTTTTTGCAATTAGGGTTGTCTAACAAGTTTGGAACACAAGTATAATTATACTGCACAAGGCAGATGCAGTAAACTTATTATTTTATGTAATACCCTTATCATTATTGCCAGTTTATTCTAATTTACCACTTTTACTCTTTAGTTTCGCAACCATCACCAAAAGAAGTACAGATTTTCTGTTGCATGTGAACTATGTAAATAATTTAACTAACATAGAATAAAGTTCTGGAATACAGTTGTGGCCTCCTAAGCATACATTTGGCCATAAATTGCTGACATTACATTTAAAAGCCTTGAGGGTGTCATCTTTGATCTGGACTCTATCTTTGTATGCAAAGGTAGATTCTACATAACACGAAGTTAGCAAGCATAAAATACAGTTAGCAAAGCAATTCTTATTTTTTAATATAAGAGAACTATACCAACCCTAAAGATTTTTTCTTTCAAGGCATTGACTGATTTTCTTTACTCTCGTTCTTTCTATTATTTATTTTTAATTTGGCAAGCTGACTCTGACTGATATTTTAAAGAATCTGGTAGACAAAGTTTAATAAAAGATTTGAAATCCAAGACATTTTATTAAGGGTACGAGTATAAAACAGTAAAATTACTAACTTGCAGATATATTTTACATGTGTTAACACTAAAGGTGCTTAATACTGAATACTGATGTATTGACACTGGAAGTGCTTGACTGTCCAATGAATGATGGCATAAAATTGCTGAAGAAGTAATAATCTAACTCTTTGCATTTACATGGTAAGGGCTCAATAAGAGATAACTTGTATGCATGTAATGTGATCCCAGCAACGCATAGAAATTATAATCAAATGTTACTATATATATCTATGGGTAGAAAAGAGTGATTAGTCACCTGAATGCCTTTCTATATGTTATTGATATTACTGAATATTTTGTTTCAAGTATTTGATAGACTAAAAATAATTTTACATATAGAAATATCAGTTCTCTTAAAGTAGAATTAATGGTAAAAATTCTCAATAATATTTCAATTTGAAAATAATCCTTCAGATTTTGACTGATTGATACAATAGATGAGTCTATTTTAGGACTGCAATTACTAATTCACTACATTTTTGAATTCACTATACCACGAATTATATAGTGTTAATATATAATAAATCATAATTCCTTCAATATGATACTCATACTACTTCCATATCCAGAAAAAAACCTCTCCATTTAAGTTGAAGTTTAGAGGAGAAAAATCATGTAGAATTTTAAAATTAAAAGAAAAGATTTAGTACTTTCTATCAAATCACGTCCTAGTGTCTGGTGTAGTCCTCAAGCCTTGACTTTGTCAAAGAAAACAAATATCCTGTTATATGGAGTTCTCATATTAAAATGAGGAGAGCTTTGCCAAGCAAGTTTAACTTTACCATCTGCAGGGGCCAGGGAAAAATTCCTCTCCGACTCTGGGAACTTTCCTCAGGCAAAGTGGCCATTTGTGCATTTGTTCCTTTCTGTGTTCACAAAGGAGAGATTCAGCCTCTGACCTGTAGTTTCATGTTACCATGTGTTGTTGTGTATGTCACCTTGATACAAAATATAAACATAAAAGCTGCTATGTAGCTAGGGTAAGAGGTGCATGTACTTATTGAGTTGAGAAGACACAGGCAAAAAGCCTGTGGAAGAGTATGAATAACTCTTCCACGGTTATTCATAACCAGAAAAAATTTCCCTGATATTTAAATGCATGCACAGAAATAAAAATAATTTTTCCAGATGACAACAAAGTTTAAGCATCACAAAAAGGACAATATATCTAAGACTAATTTATCTGGATTGGAACTAAAGAAGGTACTCTGATGAAAAGAAAGAAATTATGAAGAATTATTGCCGTTCAATTTCAAAACCTCAAATAGTTGAGGTATTAAGACTAACATTTTCACCTCTTGTATAAATATAAAGTTAGTAAAGATGTTATTTACTATTATTTATTTATTATTTAAAATAATTAATAATTAACAGTATGATAAGGGAATATTTTTAACACTTGGGCGTAATTATCTAATTTTTTGGCAAGTAGTTCAGTAGGTTGGACAGTATGTTGAGTGCTGAATAAAACACACAGAAAACGGCAATTAGTCCTCAGGTCCTTCAACTAGTTAGCTTAAAAATAGTTTCTAGTATCAGAGAACTTCATTTTAACTCTTTGACTTAGGACCTTACAAAAATCTCCAAACTTTGTATAATAAAAACCATATGATTTCCAGGAGTTCCTTGTTAGGCAATAGCTGTGCTTGGGATGTGAACTTCTGCGGTGACTTTTCCATTTTGCATTTCTAGTCAGGGCTATACAATAAAATAATAATAAATAATAATAAAAGTTAACAATAATTGTTAAACCATAGAAAAATTGACTTGAATCAATTGTAGTTCTAAAAGGAAACCTTAGGTTAGCTCACTTGTTATCAGAATGGTCCATGTATCCATATTCCTTTATTTTAACTCTAGAGGATTTTTACCTCTCTTGCATTAACTCACTTTCTGAAACTCTCTGAAACCAGTGTAAAACAATATGTTCTAGCACTGGGTAGTAACAGTTACTTGTCTTGCCTTAGTTATTAGCCCCATTTATCATTTGAGAGTGACTTAGAAGAATAGAAGGCACTAAATCAGATTTTCCAAGTCAGTCTCTAAGAGTATCTCTTTGCTTTATTAGTTACCATCTTGATAACAATAACTGTTTTTTAAGCTTGCTCCAGGTGCCTGGTTCTCTGAGGAGCTAAGGCACCTGAAATGATAAAATCAGTTTAACATGGTTTCACAGTATTAAACCAATATAATTATTACTAAATATGAATTTGTGGTATGATCAAATCGGTTAATAAAGTTATCTAGGTTTCAAGTGTACAATTCAATAATACCTCATCTGCATATTGCACTGTATAGTTTTCTATTAAAACTGTAAATGCAGTAAAATCCTTGTAGTAAAAGAAATGCTTTCCTATCTTTCTTGTCCATAACTAAACAACTGTTTTTCAATAGTAATTGTTTTCTTTCCTTTTCTTGATGCTGGGGAAATTATTGCCCAAGCTTAAATAACACCGTTCATCCTTGTACAGATCCAAGTGCCTTTGGGTTTTAGCAAAACTTATAGATCCCCAGAAAGTTTCTTTTCCTACTTGAGGAGTGATTTTTGTCTTTGTTTTTCCCAAGAGTTAAAAGCAGCTAGTGCAAGCCACATTAACAAAGGCTCACCTGTACAGAGATTCTGAAGCAAAATCCAGCTAGGTTTACTGCTATCATATAGGGTATGAACTAATCATCATGATCTTTCACTCAACTGAATAGACAGCTTTTTTCTCAAAGGTGTAGTTAAGGACAGAATCATCGTAATGTGATTTTATAGGACGGTCCTTCTATAAGGCCAAAATATCGACAAGAAAACTGCACATTGTTTTTCCAATAAAAGTAAACCACTGATGAGGATAAGTTAGAATAGTAGTTTATACACAATGAGCCTTCTATAATTTGATCAATTGTTCACTTCTCAAAGTGATGAACTGTCCCAATGCCTGATAAGGTCCTGGCTTCTTTTATTTCTTAATATTCTCTGAAGTATTAGTTACACATATGTGAAGCATTTTTAGTTTATCATGACACTGGAAGTCTAACATTACAAGCTCTGAATATATTTTAGATACCTGAGAAAATAGGTACAATGTGTAGAATGACCGTTTGACCATCTCAGTCCTGCTACTGTTTCTTAGCAAAAGCATAAAAACATGAGATCTTTCTACAAAATGTGGCCAATCTTCTTCTTCTTTTTTTTTTATGGGAAAATTACATTGGGTGTCAAAAAGAAGATAGTTAACAAATAACACCAGTATAAAAGAAAGCAACCTCCTCAGACTTGTGAAATTTGAAATTATTTGATTAAGAAGCTATTTTGGAAAATGGCGATGAAGATGCTCTGGCATCAATTTAACACATAAGCTTAACTCTTCTTTTTCTCCTGAGTTGACTAAAATAGTTGTAAATACTAATGTTTTTAAATCCTAAGACAGAATCCTAAACTTTGATATCAATTGCATTTGCTTTATAGCCAAAGGTAAGTCGGACTTTAAACATTCAAAACTTATTGTTAAGTTTTCTTTGTTAATTCCTTTAAATCATTCTAACTTGTTATACTTCCTTCTTTTCTAAGGATAATTACTCTATATCTAAATATATATTACTCTTATATTTGACTATAATATATAACAAATTACAACAAATATTAGATATTTAAGATTTATTATGTCATATATTTGCAGCAAGTTAGTTTTTGAGATATAAACATTTTTAAATAAATTCTTCTGATGAGCAAATATATTAACTACAATAGAATCAAGAGGGACATATACATGACCAAATCGTTTTAAATTATCCTAAGGCAATGTATCATGATTTTGAAAGGATAAACCTTTTACCCTTTTGCGTTTCATACATTTCCCATCTAAAAGTAACCTTTTTTTGAATAATAATGTATACATATCCATAGAAAAATTGGCTTTGGGTTAGTTTTAAACAGTTGTTTGGCTAAATGAGTGAGTACATGCTGTGTAAACATTAAAAAATGCTATTCCTTTTTAAACAATAGTTTCAAAATTCTTCGAAAGCTCATTCCTCAGTGGAAACATTAGGGTTATTTGCAAAGCTCATTCTTAGAGGAGAAAGTGATCAACACATCTAATAATTTTTTTTTCTTTTCAATTACAATATCTATAAATATGTATTTTTTTCATATAGTAGAGTAACTGGACCTGACTGTATTTCTTATTTTTTCAAGTCACTGAATGTAGGGTAATATTGCAGTTTTCTATTGTCTCAATTTCATTCATTATTAATTGATTCATTAATTTATTTTACAAACTATATTCATGTTATCAAGGAAACTATATAAAGCTTTAGTGTTTCACTGTGAAATGGGAATTTTGGATGCAAGCATTGCTGACAGCAAGGGAATTCCCCTCTCAAGAAGTAATGAAACCAATCTCTAAATAATTAACAATGGGAATCAGGAAACTTTCAAATCTTCTGGTCTCAAGCACGCCTTTTCTCAAATATTCCTTGAACCCTCTCCATACTGAAGATAAACCTTTACTTCTAAGGTGGGTATAAGTTTATTCTCTTAAAACTTCCCTGGAGCAGAGAATGAGTATAAGTAAGAATTAAGCCTCAAATAATTTCTCAGCACGCAAACAAATTTAACTGTCAAGAAAGCTATGATTATGATACTTTATACGGAAATATACATTAAAGAACTAGATACAATTAAAAATGCTAAAGAAGAGAATATTATTTCTTGAACACTTGAAAAATTACATGTTTATAGTTACTTGTGGATTGAAAGAAAATATTTTGGACAACTTGTTGAATAATGGTTAACACATATAATTTTGGGGACACTTATTATGTCTTGTGATGACAATGGTGAATAAAGACGTTTATTTTGGTCTAGATTTCTCTCACCAATGAGAGAGAGAGAGAGAGAGAGAGAGAAATGAAACATATCTGGTGGGCGCATGCCTGTGTTTTTTCTGTATGAGAACATGTTACAAAATTATAAGCCAGGAAAACAAAAAAATTGTGATGTTTCCAGATAGAATGAGAGTGTATCATGTGACTCTTTAACTTTCTGTATCATAGAATCCTTTAGCTATTTACCTAATTGTGATTGCTTTACAAGTTTCAGGAGCAAGGAAATAATATTTTTCTTTCTAGTTGACTTTTATTTCAATATGTTTCTTTCCTTTTCCTTCTTCACTTTGAAAAGTTGACAGGAAATAGAGAATTTCATAACACATATGTGGGACAACAAAACAAGTGTACTAAATTGGTAGTATTCAAATCCATCATTTTCTTTCTTTGGCAGACTGGAAACAGTTATACACACATTTGAATGCATTGTTCTTTTAAAGAGACAGGCACCATTCTGCTTTGAAATGACTTTTGTTGCTTATTATTTCCCATTCACTTTACTACCTCATACATATCATTCTGTGTGTTTATTCCAAACACTGAACAGATTTTTTTGCTCTTGTTAGAGCAGCAACAAGTGACTCATAATTCCAAACAGATAAACATCACCGGTCCTAGGTCAGGCCTTTCTATCAACCTGAATTTGTGTGGTGGAGCTCTAAATACGTGGTTCTCTTATTGCAGAACTTCGCTACTGCTATTTACATACTTTTATAAAGGTCAAAACAGAGGAATAATGCTTTCTGGGAGAAACTTAACTTTTTCTTGAGCTGTCTATTATGTCCCTAAATTTATATACATCATTTGCATTTGTAATAGTTTTTTCTTTTACAGATTATTAAAATAATGAATATTTCACTATACAACACTTTGTAAATAGAGAAAATATAAGTGAGGAAATAAAAATACGCTCCCACCTGGATAGATTATTAGCGTTTGGGGACACTTTATTCAATTGAGGTGTACATGTGTCATTTCCTCTTTTATTTTTATAACATTAAATCATATTATATATGTGTGTGTGCATGTAATTGTGTCAGGCATTTTTTTCACTTTTCATCATGAGCATTTTCAGTGTTATCAAATAATTGACAATATGATTACTAATGCTATGGTATTTCACAACAGGTAAAATATCATAATTTACTTAAACTAAGCTTTTTTCAATGTTTTGTTTTACAACTATAGTAAGCCTTCATGTGCATAAATTATTGTATACATTTCTGGTTTTTCTTCCAATGGACTTTTATTACATATGTAATACATGCCCATGGTAAAACAAAACAAAAGAAAAATATTCATCAGTATAGAGAAGTTTAAAATAAATGTGTTTTTGTGACATCAGTTGCCTGATCTTAATTACGGACATTCCCACCGTTAACAGTTTCTTATGAATCTTTTCAGAATTTTTTAAAAAATGAGGGCTATTTTACATATCTTGTCTCTTGCCTTTTTAAAAAAACAAAATGTCTCAAACTATCTTGGGGTTTTTCATATTTAAACATAAAGAGATAACATTTCTAGTAATGTTTTCATTCTGTTCTATGCATAATCAATGCCATATTATATATTATAATATTTCCTTCAGATAGTCATTTAAGAATTTTTCAGATTTTTTCCTATTAGAATGACACTAAAATATTTTAATCCATGTAACTTTCAGCATGAATACCAATAACTGAAAAATTAAAATTTAAAATATAAGAATCTAGATAAACATTTGAGAGTGTTTAACAGTTTGATCGTTATTTCCAAATTTTATTCCTAAAACATTTTACCAACTTATACCTTTGAAATAAGGTAAAAGAGGGCCTGTTTTCCCACTTCTTAATTTTTACCTTCTGAATAATGTGCTATTTATCTTTTATTTTTCACTGCTTTACTAATGAGCAAAGTTAAACATTTACTTTTGATTTTATTTAGACATTTGCCCTTCTTTTCATCCTTTCTTTTTTTTTTTTTTTTACTTTCTTCTTTGGTGAAACTACTATCCTTTAGTTCAGATAATTTCTAATAATATTCTTTATCCATAAGATCCTTATTAATTTGTACTTTCGTGTGCGTGTGTGCTTAACTACATATAAATTTTAAAATTTCTACACAAAAAATCTATTAATAAGAGGAAGAGTGATTCATTGATATCTATTTTAATAGTTTATGGTACACAGTTTTAAAATTTATATGTAGTCAAAATGGTAGGCTTTTTATTTATAGTATCTGGGTTTTCAGGTCATACTTAGAAAATTCTTTTCTTCAAGATTATTTTTTAGAGTTTATGTTTTCAGTTATGTAAATATTTAGACAAACTCTCTTTCAGGAAAATGATTAAATCTTCTTGTGAAATTATTTTTGAAAATATTCTTAAGAGTATCACACAACAAACACAAGACTAAGAAATAATGAGGCCAGACTCTACGTGGGGGAGGACATTCAGAAGGCGAAGAGGGATGCCGAATCTTTTTCTGTCTCTAGGGTCTTTATGGAACAAGGAGGAGTGTAGAAGGCCTTGTGGGAGGGAAAAGAAAAAACAAAGATTTGGGCTGATTCAATGTGGGCAGTATATTGGAAATTTCTCCTTCCTAAAACAATACTCCAAAGGTTACCTTCTCGATGAAAGCGTGAAGAAAGGGTAAGTTTCTCCGCTCTCACTTCCCCAGTTATGCAAGGGAATTTGATTCAATTCTCAGCAGAGCAGGAAGGAAACTCCACAAGTGTACTAACTAGCTGATTTTTGCAGGGTGTGCAGCGAAAACTTTTATCATGTGGTGGTGCAAAAATATCTCAAGTTCTACATTTAAAGGGATCTCTGGCTAGTAGTGTTTCCAAGGGCCTATAGTAATTAAAGTCAAATTTCCTCTGGAGGAAAAAAAAAATGTATCTTCAACCCAAATAATTTTATAAAATAACTGAGGAGCTCAAAGTAAAAAACAAACAAATAAACACAAAACAAAATAAAATGAAACGAAGAAAGTGCTAAATAAAAAATTCAGTAGAAACAAGAATACTGTAAGTAAAGTTGCAAAACTTTCAGATATGGGAATTACAAACACAGATTACACAGATTATAAAATTACAATGTTTATTGTATTAAATATCCAGGGAATAGGAAACTAAAGTGCTCACTGAAAAATTTGAGAAATAGTCCAACAGAATCTTAGAAATTATAAGAATGAGATAATTGAAATAAAAAAATGTAATGATGCATTTAACAGTGGATTAAATATAGCTAGAGTGTTATGGAATGATGGGTTAGTAGAACCCAAGCAGAATTCAGCACAGGAAAGTAGACCTGATAAATATAAAAGCGGTTAACAAATGAGGAAGCTACAGTGAGATAGTCTAATACTCATCTAATCAGCATTCCAAAGAGGAAAGAAAATGTGGCAGAGATGTATCTGAAAATAGTAACTTAGAATTATCTACACCATATAAACTCAAAAATTCCAACAAACCCAAAGCAAGAATATAAAAAACAATCTACACGTAGACACGTCAAAGTCATACTAAAGAATATAAAAGGCAGAGATGCTGGAAGTAGAGAAGGCAAATTAACTTCAAAAAAGGAAGAGTTAGACAGACTTCTGACTTCTCTACCATCTCAAATTGAAAATAAGTGCCAACCTCAAATTCCACATTAAGCAAAACTATCTTTTAAGAATGAAGATAAAATAAAGATCAGAGTACCAATGCTGAATGAAATTTTGAAGATGTATTTCAGACATAAGAAATATAAACCCAGTAAAAGGTGATAAAGATGTAAACATGTGACATAAACCTAAATAACACTGAATATATAAAATGATAATAATCTGTTGAAAGGCTAAAATAAGATTATATAACAATAACTAATATATAAGTATTCAACAAGAAAATAATAAAATTGTACCCTGGCCATGCAGTATGCTAACAAATCATTTACTGAGGGATTAAAAACATAAATGTGAAGGACAAATTTATTTCATTTTAGGAAATAATTTAGAAAACTAGTTATTTCATCTCATAATGAAATTTCATCTCAGGTTTCTTAAAAATGGAAAATTTGATAAATTCATAACTTTTGTCCATGAAAAATTACCATAAATAAATAGACTGTAACTATAAGCTGAGAAATAGAAGATGCTACTTTCAAAACATGCAATAGAAGAAAACATTGATATTTAGAACAAGTAAAGAACTATGTATATCGAATTATTTTTAAAATGCTACAAACCCAATTTTAAAAAGGCAAATGACTGTACATGCATTTAAAAACAAAAATAATTGGAAAAGATCAACCTTAATGATCACTTTTATAGAAATAAAAAATTTAAACAACAGTGAAATATTATTACAAATTCTTCCTATCAGCATAAATAGATAGATAAACAAACAATAAACAAACAAACAAATAAATAAAAAGAAATCTGATAGTAGCAAATATTGGTGATGCCACAGTGCAACAGTAATCTAGTTGGTGGGAGTGTAAATCAGTATTTCTTTTAAACAACATTTTGGTAATATTTAATAATTTTATTCCTTGCTAGATATCCTGGAGAGAAACTTTTGCCAGTGTATATATACCAGGAGACATGTGCTAGAATGTTTATAGCAGCGTTGTCCATTATAGCCATAACCTAGAAACATTGAAATGTCAACTAAAGTAGGATGAATACCTGATTTGTGGTGCATCCACAGAACATGTTAAATGTGAAGATGAAGAAACTAACGCTTTGCATAACAACTGCAGATGAATTTCACAAACATATGGGGAAAGAGAAACAAGGTACAAATAAATACATTATGTGATACTATTTACATACAGTAAAAAAACCAGTCAAAGTGATGCCATATCTTTCAGGATCTCTGTAGTCACCAACATTGAAAGCCGAAGTGGATCCTGTCACCTTACAAGAGCTGATTGTTATGTTTTTGGGAGTTCATTAACCATTGTAACTTGAAATTTACCATTGTGAGAATATTTACACCATGACAATCAGGAAATCCTACAAATCAGAGCTTTGGGTTATTTTTTTTCCTCTGGAGAACTACTTGTTTAACATTTACCAGCATACTACCAGGGGAAGAGGACTAGGGCTTTGGGAATAATCACAATTGTCTATTTCTACACTGGACGGTGGTTAAATAGGTTTTTACTCTCTAGATAGATTTTAAACGCTCATACTTTTTAATGCATGCGCTCTCTCTCTCTCTCTCTCTCCCCCTCCCTTTATATATATATATATATATATATATATAATATATATAGTAAGATTATATAAAAACAATAAAAGTAAAATATGTTCCCCTTAATAACAATACTGTTAGACTTTATGTATCAATTTTTGACATATTTGGATGTATTTCAGTAATAAGAGTGAGATATGAGATCTAGCCTTATGGTTTAGTCAATAGCCAAATCTGAATTCAAATATAAGATTGTCCAATTCAAAGGCTATGTTTTTGCTCTGCTTGAAGTTGCTTCAATTATATCATGTGCTTTTTATTTAGTTTCTCATTTGTCTCTTGCAGCATCCTGTTTGAGAGTCTCAAAGATGTAGGTTAATGATATGGATTCACTTTTGCGGCACCAGGAGATCAAATAAATGAAATTATTTTGGTATTTACATGGTGGAGTTGATTCTAAGATAATTCCAAGACAGTTGATTCTAAGAGAACAGATTCTTTTCAATTTAAATGACTTTAAACAACCCAATATTATTATAATAGTCAAGAGATTGGGGATGTGGTCAAGTGATCACATGTTTTCAGAACACACAGTCACTGGTTCACATTTTCTAAATGCTTTTGTTAAGATTGTTGGAAAGAATTCTCAGAGGCAGAAGCATCTTAGATTACTATTACTTTTTGATTTAACATGATACATTAGCATTTATAATGTAAATATAAATCATCTTATTTTATTGATAATTTAGTTTCTGTTCAATGTCAAAACATACATCATATTTGTGGTCCCTGAATTTCTTTCTTGATTTTATGCCTGAATAGGTATGTTTTCACCAAAAAGTGCCTTTTGAGTATTGAAAAAGTATATCTTAGTAACAAAACAAAATTAAGACTGCTAATTAAAAACTTTGTATTTGATACCACTCCTGCGACACAATATAATTTACAGCTTTGTGTAATTCCCCTTGATGGAATACAATCTTTGCTTTCTTCTTGGGACAGATCATGCCATATTAAACAGAGTTTTGATACTGTCACGCTCTTATCATATTACAGAAAGCACTAATCCTTAGGCCATTCATCTGACTCCCTATTCCTGAAGTAATCCACGTTGGGTCTTGGGCTGCTCTCTTTAGAGTTTGCCTTTTTGAAGATGCTGAGATCAGCCCTATTGTGCAAAGTTATTTTGGTTTTATAAAAAAAAAAGGGTCTTAGTTCCGGATGTTTAATAAGAGTTTCATTATTTTTCACTCAGAAATGACAACTATGTTCTTAAAAAGTTTTTTTTGTGCTCATTACTTCTTTCTACCAGTGTCCTCTACTGTGGAGCAATCGGTGAGAGGGGAGTTATTTTTTGTGACTTAAAAAGTTGAGTGGAGGTGGTAGGATAAGAAATAACAAGAAAGAAAGAAGAGAAAAAATAAGAAAGATTTTAGATAAACTTGATTTCGTTCATTGGTATTTTATCTATTCAATTAGGATATTCCATATGTTGTCTTTTTTTTTTTTTTTTGTCATCATGAGAAAAATATTTATAGATGAAGAAACAATTCTTTTCTCGGGAATGAATAATTCTAAAAAAAGATACGTTATTCTGGGAAACCAAGTAAATGGAAATTTGAAGGATTTAGATAGAAGAAGATACCTACAAATGTATCCTAATTTTTTTTTGAATGAATGTATACGTTACTGCAAATATGACTTCTGTAATAATATCTTTGGAAGATATTTCCAGGAAATGATATCTATAGCTGTCTGGCTAGGAGCAGTACGAATAGAGGATAGATTTTAAAAGACTAACATGTAAATAAATTGTGTTCCATAGAGTAGCAGCCTCCAAACTTTTTGATACCAAGGACCAGTGCTCCTATGAAAATCTAATGCCTGATGATCAGTGATGGAGCTTAGGTGGTGATGCTAGCACTGGGGAGCAGCTGCAGATCCAGATGAAACTTCCCTTGCTGGCCCGCTGGTCACCTCCTGCTGTGCGGTACCAGTCAGCAGCCCCAGGGGTGGGAACCAGTGCCATAGAGCACTCTGCTCCGCAAGATGTTAAGAGATGTTCCAATCAATCAATCAATCAATCAGTTGATCAATCAATTGATCGATAAATGTCTTTCAATGATTAAATAAATTTCAGAACATGTGGGTAAAATAAGTTATGTTGATTTTATTTTTGTAAGACCTCTGCTAATCCTATCGTAAACAAGTGAGTACACAGAATTTTTCTTTACAATGGACCATAACCAAGAGATTGCATTCTCTCTCTCTCTTTCTCCCTTTCTCTCCATATATATATTTAATCTCTTCTTTAGCTATATATTATACTATTTGTAATCTTGAAATATACCTTATGTAAGAAGGGGTTCTGTGAACAATACTTTGATGAGCATAATCAGATAGATATACTCAGTGGGCAGTTGGGAAGTGTGTCTGGGGATATTTGAAATCAGTGAAGAGACTGGTGAGTTATTAAAGAAAGAAATATAAAGACAAAAAATTCCGAAAACATGACTATAAGCAAACTTTATGCACAGGAGAAAGAAGAATAGTAAAAGAAGTTGAAGAAGTGGAATTAGAAGAATGCACTGGTGTCCAGCAAGAAGAGGGAAAGGCTAGTCACCTCTGTTGTGTGCCATGGCAGGTGAAGCAGGAACATACTGAACTGAATCTCTTGAATTTGGTGATGAGAATGCTCAAACTCCTCTACAAGTGAGCACCTTGGGAGAATGAGGAAAACAGAGACCGGGCAGGTGGGAAATGAGTGGATGTGTGGTTAGAAAATGTTAGCAGCAAATGCTAACTCTTCTTAAGTGAAATTATATTCTGAATGTGACAGCAAAGAGGGGTGAGGGTGTTGTGAACACTATAGTAAATGTAGGAGAATGAACCAGCAAAGTTCAGGAGAAAATTAAAGGAGACAGAAATGGAGCTCAAAGCCAAAAGCAGCACATAGGAAAAAGGAGGCCACCTATTCTTCTAAGACAAAAGAAAGGTAGGAAATGTGGGCTGAAGTGCCTTAGGGACAGTCTGATTTTTCTTTCATAAATTTTTAGCATAGAAACTCATAAATATTTAATTTATAAAATCTCTTAGCTCTAATATTGACTATGAGGCATCACATTTAACTTAAGATTTTTTTTATCATTTATTAGTCTCAGTAGCAGGCTTCGATATTTATTTATTGAGAGGTGAGAGTTATACAAAGTGGTTGATTATATCTTTATCCTCCTTGAAACTAAAATCTAGAATGAAGTTCAAAATAAAATTAAAATATTTCAGATCATTAAAAAATGCAGAAAGGTAAACTTGTCCTTAGACAATCAAGGTTTATTCCCTGATATATAGATATATATATGTGTGTATATATATATATACACACACACACACACACACATCCATTCCTCACCTTTCTTTGTTCTCATATTCAGAATATAATTCACTTGTTATTGACATTTTATAATTATTATAAAAAATTAATATTTTAATATTTTTCAAATTTTAATATTTTTCAAATAGATAAAAATATTAATGAGGCTGGATTTCAAATATTTTATATGAGGCACAAATATATTTATTTTAAATTAATCTATTTAGATTTTAATAACCCATAAACAGGTTATTTCTTGTATTTAAATACATATATGGAATGTATTTCAGTAATATGTCCACAGGTATGTTTAGGTAATTGTCTAAGAATTGATGTCTTAAGTATTTTGATGGAATGATGGACTATTGTTAGTAATAGTGAATACTTTATAAAGTGTCTCTGCAACAACCACTAATTAGCTTCATTATAGCCCACAGTTAATTCCTGTGAATAACTTATGTAAATGATGAAACTCATATTTTTTTCTGAATTTTCTGACAATGAGATTGGAGAGTAATAAGTGTGGCAAATTTCTGACAGCAGGTACATGTCTTTGTTGCATCTTGAGAAAAGAATAATCCAAATACTAGAATTTATTTAGCTGTAGAGGTTTTTCCTTTACCAAAAGCTTTGAAAGTATAAACTGAGAAAAGCAGGCTAAAAAGAGCTTTGAGTTTGATTTGCATCTTAAGAACAAAGAAACAAATGAAAATGTGACTATTGTCTTTATCTTCACAGTGATTGTGTGCAGTATCCTTCTATAATCTTTTCTTGTAATGAGGCTTAATAGCTGCCTTTGAGATATTAATGGAAATTGTCACAGACAAGGGAGATATTACTGCATCTAATGAACTAAAGTAAGACTAAAAGAAAAAAAAAAAAAGGAAGGATAAGTAAAATCTGCACAAATAAAATGAATTTAACTAGTTTCTAAAATTTAACCCCATAGATGACTCTGACATAAAACCTAATGATGAAAATGCATTACTAGTCAGTTTTCTAAGATATCATTTGTCAAGCACAACCTGCAGTTTCTTTTTTTATTATTTTGTTTTTAGTGGTATTTAAAAATCTTGATTCTATTTTATGCAATACTTAAGAAATTTCTAAAAGGGCAAGTTGAATCATTGGGTTTGTTGCAGCAGACCAGAGGACAGATTCCAAGAGAAAAAAAAAATCAAATATAAAAAACAATGTAATACTTGCAATTGGATTAATCTGTATATTGAATAGATATTTGGAAAATTTCAAGTTTGAACCTGTTTTTTTTTTTTTAATTTTATAGTAATTATACTATTTATTGGCTCTGCCATTTTCAATGTTCACCTTTGGGTTAAACTAATTTTTAGTAAAGATGATGCTTTGATATTATAATTTCATGAATGTACACTCTTTCCTTTGTTTTTCGAAGCTGAGTGGTGAGCGGCTTCCATTTAAGCAGTAGTGGATGTATTGCCATCTAATTAAATGAAGGATGTACAATTGAGCTGTCAGGTAGAGAATTATGAGGTTAGTACATAAGTTATGATGGCAACCAGATTTCTTTTTTTAGGGCTTTCCCTGAGGAACAAATTGTAAATAATGCCATCCAAACTTCCTAAGAACAAGATGCATGCCAGGTTTCTGCCAGGATAGCAGTTGATGTCTAATTGAGTCTGGGATTGTTAAAATGTCTCCTTTTTATAGTCCTGAATAATGTAGAGCTAATGAACAGATTCCATTTCAGATCTGAATCATCAACTCTCCCAGCAAAGATTCTTTTATGATTTGGCTTATTAAAAAAATAAAAATAAAAACACAGATGCTGTTTTTAGCACAGCCCTTTTCTACACCTAGGCCTTAAATTTTTATTAAAATTTATATGTAAATTGTTGACTGCACGTATACAGCTATTTTAATAAGAACTGACTGATGAATTGATTGGTCTTGAAAACTGCATTCCATTTTAATCATATATTTTGGTTCAGAGGTGAAAAAAACTGATTTCTAGTTCACTGCTGTCTTCTTTTTCCTCTGATTTCAGACATGTAGAACATTCCCGAAATTTTTAGACAGTTAATACTTATCCCCTGCTTAAAAAGAAATACTTATTTTTTTTCCTTTAACTATGGATATTACAAACAGAGATTAGTGGACTCTCACTTTAGAGCTGACAGTGTTGAAGTGGCATGAGCTATTAACATTCTGTTGTAAGTGGTCAGAGCTTCCTTTGGCATTCCTGTCAAAAGTCCACTAAACCCTCCAGTTTGTGCTGTTTTCACCAAGATAATCCATTCCTGTCCTTTTTGATTGGTCAGTGCCATTCAATATGCAGCATGTACTTTGATCCTATGCAACTACTAAAATCTCTTCTGCTTAAAAAAGAAATAAAAAGTAACTCTTAAATCAGGCTATATAGTCATATTGATCTTCTGATTTGGAGTCCACAGAAATATTTTATTCCAGGAAAAATAAAGTGAAATGCAATAAATAGTTTTTGGACTACCTTTTATTAATCATATAAGATTAATATCATGCTGGTTGGGTATCAGAACAACTATCAAAAATATCAAAACTTTATTCATGTAACCACTATGACAGTTATACATAGTACCAATAGATGTCCAAAAGCGAGATTCCATCCTTTTCTGGCTTTATGCATCCTCTAAATTGTATGCTCGCTGCAGGCTTTATAATAGTCCTAACTTGGCACTTATTTGTTAAAGGAATAAAATAATATTACACACCTGTAAGGAGACTATACATATATCCTTGGCTGCCTTGTCCAGTTAATTTAAAATGTACCATATGTTCTCTTTCAAATGTTCTCAATCTTATTATTTTATCTTGGCTAGGATTCAAAAGATAGAATGAGTTTTCATATTTTGAATATACACCTATCCCATGATATCAGTCTTATGAGACAACCGATGATGTATTTCCTAATTAATTAATTAATTATTTCCTTCGATAACAATTTGCTATGTTTCAATTTTATGACAGGCACTGTGCTGGACATTTGAGTTAGAGCAGTGAATACATTAGGCAAAAAATTCCTACCCTATTGGATTTGCATTGCTGAGAGAAAATAGAACATAAGAAGATAATATAGTACATCAGATAAGGACCGTGCTTTAAAAAAATATAAATTATGAGAAGGGTCCCAAAAAGGGGAGCGGGGCAGTGACAGTGGAATACTAAGGCTCGCACACCTAAAGAATCAATGTTCTGAATTTCTATTTGGGATTTGCCCACATTTTATCAAACTTTTTGATTAGAGTGAAACTGATTAAACAGATATGAGAAATTTAGTTGTGCTATGGGATAACTCAAATTTAATGTTTTTTCTTCACTTTATTTTCTGGCTTATATACTTACTAATTATTTTTTATATATTTACTAATTATTTAAGCTCTGATCTAAATCTTCCACTTTTACATGTTTCTAACATGCTCATGTGAGTTACCAATTGAAATTCTGTAATTTCATTCAGAGAAGGTTTTTGAAAACAGATAAATGATTACCTCAGTTGCATTCATAATTAGTACTCTCTTAAGTCATGTTGATCCTTAAATCTCCCTCAATTCTGTTAGTCTTGATGCATTCTTACTTCCAAATACATAGATACATACGTACATACATACATACATACATACGTACACACATGATAGATAAATGATGATATATTGATAGATGATAAACAGAGCAGAGAGAAAGAGAAAGAAAATGGTGTTTTTACTACTCTGATTATATTCTTTTTAATATTAGAATTCTAATAAAAACTGCAACTGTCCATAAACAAACTTTCCATTTGGTACTGCCTTCACTGCAAGTAATTTTACTGAAATAGATTCCATTTTAAAATTAGTTTTACTGCGAGCAGAAAAGGCTGGTTTTGTGGACTCTGAGGAGCCAGACTAATTGTGACCCAGCTAGAACAGGATGGCTTCGCTTTTATTAAATGATGTCCAAGGTCAATGCCAGAAAGCATAGATCACCCTCTGTCCTCCTCTTGGCTTCAGTGGGAATTGTATGAGTATATAGGGTGTGAATTTGGCCCTACAAATCTAACAGACAGTGTAATAACCTAGATTACTCTTTTAGAACCTAGTGATTATTTTTTAAAAATTGATTAATCTCTTTGACAAATCTCATGTCCCCCCTCTTTTTTTGGAGTGTAACTGACTTTCCCTTGAGGAATAAATAATCTTACAGCAATTCCCATATACATTTCTGTCTACCAATTTTGGCCTTTTTAATAAGATGTACAATTAAAGATTTTTATCCAGAAGAAATAAGGCCTCATTTTGCTGTGATGTGTACCAATTTTTAATTTATATTTCTTGAATTTTAAAAGTCATAATTTATAATTTCAGTGGATTCTTATTTATACTAGAAAAAATTATTTTATTGCTAATTAAATAAGTTGTTAAATAATTATTGAAGTTTATACAATATACATATTTATTTTCCACTTCCATCTTTGGAGGAGTAATTGCTACATACAAATTTTTCTTCTCATTATAACTAATTACATATAAGAAGTTATAAGGTAATAAATAACATGGTACTGAGATTAGGGAACACCATAATTATATTTACTTTACATGTTTGTGTTCTTTTCCACTGAGAGTCAATTTTAAATCTTTGGCAATTTATAAATAGTCTCATCTGAAATATACAACTTTTCTATTATGGAGAAATATTCTGTGGAGAAAAATAAAATAGAATATTTGTAATAAAAAAATTGACTTAAAATATTTAATTAAATATCTGACAGAATTTATTCAAACATTTTCCCCTATAACGTTATATCAAATGAAAATAAGAACAATCATATAATTAAGATAAATATCCTGGAAAATTAAAATAAACTTATTAATGCTGATGCATTGATTTGAATAAGAATAACAACCATATATACTGAAGACATTTTATTAGATGACTGATAGCGTTTATTTTAAATAGCTCTTCTTCCATAGGGTAAATAAAATATATTTTGATATAAAAAGATTTAGTGTAGATGTTTTAACATATTAAGATACAACATTTATTCATTCCTGGATTCAACAAACATTTATGGAAATGTGCTTTGTGCTAGGATGTAGGCTAAAATATGTATGAAGAGTTTTCTAATAATGTGAAAGACATGCAATGACAAAAATAATGAAGATATCATGGAATTGTGCAATAGCAGAAGTTTGTACCACATGGTATAAGAATTTAGGAAATGGAGCAACTTTGCACAGTGGGTGAAAGTAGGTTTGACAGAGGATGTAGTATCTTAGCTGTGCCTTGAAAGATAACTAGAAGTACACCAGGAAAGAGCTAAGTAAATGCTGAGTATGGGAGATATCCCGGGTAATGGGAAAAAATCAGAATCTGAAGGAGTGAGCAAGGATGGCATATACAGGGAGCACAGAGTACTTTGATGTAATTTGAGACATCTTCCCTTTAGTTTAGAGGAATCCGGCTCACACTAGATCACAAAGGGCTTTTCTTCGTATACTGACTCTAAAATGATTGGTAGAGAATCCAAGTGGGTTCCTAAGCACTGTATTCTCTATAATGATTATCTTGTGTCCCTCAAAATCATACCAAAGCATAAAATAATGGTTCCAGAAGTCCCCAGTTTTCAAGTAGAAAAGATGAATGTGTAGATATTATCCTCAAAGAATAAGGAAATCCAGTTGGTTGCATTAAGCATTTGGAAGTAAAAACATGGTATCCCTTGTTTGTTCTCTTATTTTCCTGTGTGGTATTAAATATAGATAAAAGAGATATGTCATCATGTTTATCAACTAACTCAATTTGGCAAAAGCTTTGCCATTGGTCTTTGGGGGAGAGCATCTACCTGGTTCAAATGAATTCAGCAAATACTGCTTGAGTTCCTTCTGAGTGCTAGAGGGCAAGGGTACACAGATGGATAAGATACACTCTTGCCCTTGAGGATTTTATGATCTCCCAAAGTAGACAGAGAAATAAACAGATCATGTCAAAATACTGAAGTAAATTATAAAAAAGAAATAGCACATACAGGATGCCTGGGAGTACAGAACAGGGTCTCCTAGGAATTTAAGCAAGATTTCTTGGAAGATATTGTGCTCAGCTCAGTCTAGAAGACTAAGTATCCTGAAGTAGTAAGAAAGTAAGCAAAAAGCAGGAATTTCTGTGATATTTGCAGGATCACTGAGAGTTTGAAATTTTAACAGTGTTAAGTATGAAGTGAATGGATGAGTTTAGAAAGTTGAAACTATGGAGCAAGACAGACCAGTCAGAACAGAGAAGGTCTTACGTCCATCTTATGGAGTTGGGAATGAATACTCTGAGTAATGGAGACATTAAATGGTTTTCAGCAAGGGTGGGGCATAATCATATGTGAATTTTAAACTGATGTTGAGCTGCAATGTGCTACTGCTTTGCAGGGGTCATGGGGAGAAGATTTCAGGCTCCAGGACTGCAGGAAGAGTTTCTGTCTTATGCACTACTTGTCACAACCACTTGCAAATTAAGCAGGTACTCTATAAACTTTCACTGAACAAGTGAATGAATAAACAAACATTTTGGTTGTCACTGATGACAGAAACAAGCTTGAACCAGGGCAGTGGTGGTAAAGAGTAGAGAAACAGGGAAGGACAAAAATATAGCAAACTTTTCTAAGAGTTAAGATTAACAAAACTTGGTGATTGGTTCTGGGAGGGAGAAAGTAAAATTAGAATAATTCAGAGCTTGGGGAAAAAGAACATTTTTGTCATGTTAATTAAAAAAAAATTTTTTTCCCTATGAAACAGAAAAGTAGAATATACATATTCTTGCTTCTTAAAGGTGAATGTATATTCTTGGTTCTTATACATTCAGAACTAACAGAACTCCAAAGGATTTATTGCTTGTTACTTTTTTTGTGTGAATATGCATAATATATTTACAAAGAGATTGTAAGATTTCTATGGGAAGATATACCTCTTAAATTTCCTATATACAATGTGTAGCACAGGATTTTATTAAGTATCTATCAACTGACTGGCATCATTGTTCCAATTTAAGTCAAAAACTCAAATAGTAAAGTTTTTAGAAAAATAATTTCACTGTAGATATGATGGTACATTCCTAGAATCCATCTAAAATACTATCTTTATTATCCATTCATAGAAATAGATATTCGTAGAAACAAGGTATAGTTGAAATTCTCTCACAATTTGTTTCTTTTCGTGTTTGGGTACCTCAGCCTCATAGATCAATGCTTTGGGTAGATTAGCTTTATAGTAGACTGTGACCTACAGCAATAAAATATATTCCCCTTGCCCTGCATTGTTGATTCTAGTTGATACATAGACTCTAATTCCAACTTAGATCAGCCCTTCCTGTTTATTATTCTGGTTTGTAGTCTCTACCTTCCGACTGTGGCTTGACAGTCACCACTAGTCTCTCTGTCTTATTTCAGGACTTTTTTTTAATGTACATAAAATATATCTTACAGAGTCTGTTGATTTATTTAAGTACATGTGATTACTTAGGCAGTGGTGATATTACAAAAATAATCATTTTCTTTTTTAGAGGATTGAGGAGAAAAAATAATTCAGGAAAAAAGGAATTTTATATTCTTTATAAAGGGTGTATGTTTTTTGGTGTGAAGGGCAAACTTGAACTGAGTTACTCATGTATTGTATAAAGGGATTTGTGCATGCAGATAAGAGGAATTTTTTTATTAAGATTAAAAAAATTAGTTTAAAGTATACAGTACATTGGTTAGACATTTATATAGTTTATAAAATGATTCCCCTGATTGTTCTATCTTCCCCCTGGCTCTACACATAGCCATTACATTACTGCTGACTGCATTCCCTATACTGTGTTCCTCATCCCCGTGACCATCTATCAACTACTAATTTGTACTTCTTTAACCTTTTCCCATTTTCTCTCAGCACCCGCCCCCCAACCTTTTCCCCTCTGGCTGTCATGAGATTGTCCTCTACATTTGTGGGTCTGTTTTAGATTAGTTTGTTCTTACTGTTCCTTAAATTCTGGATATAAATGAAATCATATGGTATTTATCTTTCCCTGCCTATTTCTCTCAGTGTAATAACCTCTAGGTATACCTATGTCATTCCAAATGGTAGGATTTAATTTTTTTTGGATGAATAATATTTCTTTGTATTTATAAACCACGACTCCTTTATCCAACTGTCTGTTGATGGGCATCTTGGTTGCTTCCATATCTTGGCTATTGTGAATAGTGCTGCCATGAACATAGGGATGCATAGGTCTTTATGAATTATTGTTTTGTTTTTCTTTGGATCAACACCCAGAAGTACAATTGCTGGATATAAAGGTAGGTCCATTTTTAATTTTTTTGAGGAAACTCTAGACTGTTTCCATAGTGGCTGTACCAATTTGCAATCCCATCACCAATGTATGAGGGTTCCCTTGTCTCCACATCCTCACCAGCACTTGTTGTTCTTTAATTTATTGATGGCGGCCATTCTGACAGGTGTGAGGTGATATATCATTGTGGTTTTAATATGCATTTCTCTGATGATTTTCATATGTCTATTGGCCATCTGTATTTCTGCTTTGAAAAAATGATGAGGAATTTTAAAGGTGGAAAAAATAAACTTAATTTATAGCCATAAATTAATATTATAATAGTTACATATACTTTGTATTGTTGTTGCAAGAGTGAATAATTAAATGCAGTCTTATTTTTGCTAGTATCCATAGGGAAAAATTCTAGTCGATATAAACTCACCTTAAATAAGAAGCTTCTAAATATCACAAAATCAATAGTAAGTTACAGTCCCATAACAATAACTAATTCAATGTGTTTCACTTGGGTGAATTATTTAAATGTATAATATCTTTTTTGTCTGTTCCATAAAATGGGGAAAATGTACCTATATTTAAATCTTGTTACTAGAGAATGCTAATGAATACATAATTGTTTAATAAATAATTTATTCCTCACTTCTAAAACAGCTTAAGTAAAAATTCAGTGGTGATGGTGGGAAGGATATAAGTTCTAACTACTTTTTGAATAAATAAATCAATAAGGAATTGTTTGATGTGACCAATGCATACTCTAAATATATAAAATATTTTGCTTTTTACTTATTACAAAAGTTGAAAGAATTGGCAATGTATCTTCTAATTTTAGAGATTTACATAGCTATTAGAAAAAAAGCTCCAGTTGTAGTTTGCTCCAAAACTCTGCTTGATTCTAGAAAATTTTCTTTATTAATTGAAATGCACATTGCAAAGTGATTTCAATGATCTACGAACATTGTAAATAAGAAAAAAATATAACTTAGTACAACAAAAAATAATTCATGTGGGCCCTCAAAATCAGTTTTCCTTTCTATATAGCAAGAGGAAAGACAAGTGGATTAAGTATGAGTAGGATCTTTTCAGCCTGGGAAATTGTGTGGCCTTAGAGTCATATATCTCTAATTGTGTAACTTGGCTCTGTATTCAGGAGACTATTACTTAGATGTCCCTGTCCTGAGCATTTTGATTTTCAAAAAATATATGAGTATCCTTTAAAAGCTTTCAGGCCTGAGCCTTGAAGTAGTAAATCAAGTTTACCTGAGTATGCATTATAACTGTCTAATCCATGAAAATGATACCCTATTTGTTTTGTGATATTTGATGCCCTGTTAAATACTTTAAAATGGAGGTTCCTGTCTGGCCATGTGGTGTGAGGGTACTTAATACATAAGAGGATTCAGTTGTCATGAATATATTTAGAGGGTCTTAAAATACTCCTTTCGAGTGGAGTCATTTTGAAGAGTAGTCCATTCATTGACCATCTCTAAAAGGTAAAAGTTGGCAATTATAATGTATCATAGAGGACCATATATTTGTCCTCCTTCTGTCTAATTTAAGTTTGAGAGTGCACCAAAATGGAGCTGGAAAGGATGTCAGAAAAAAAAATAGGCTTATGTATTATCTACTAGCTTTTAGGATGCAACTCAAACTGGGAGTAATTATAATTGACATGCTCATTAGATTTCCTGGAATGCTTTCATTAGGTAGAATGCATTCATTCAAAATTATTCTTTCATATATATGTTATAAAGAGATTTTTCTTCTTCCATTAAGAACTGTCATTTATAGTAAATGGAATACTCATATGGTAAAATAAAATTTACCTATAAATAGAAAATAAAACCTAAAACAACCTTTTAAATATATACACAAAATTTTAAAACATTTACAATTTGTTAGCAATGGTAATATGCCACTATGAATTAAAACTGAGCTTACACATAATAAAAATTTGTCAAATACTCTAATTACACTTGAAAATTAGGTTTGTGACAAATCAGTACTTCTAACTACTTTTATTTTGCACTTTGAATCAAGATTCACGTTTTTATATTCATTTCAGTGTATATACAATATTGGATAATTATAATTATTCAATAGAAATTTATTTATTGCCTCCAAAATTGCCAGTTCTATTCTAGGTACTAGCTATATAGTGTCGAATAAGACATTTATATGTTTAAAAATATTTATGAATCATCTGTTATATGCCTGACATTGTTACAGGGCCTAAGGTTATAGCAGAGGGGGAAAAGTAAAAAATCTCAGCCCTAATGGTTTGTATACAATGAGTGTTGTGGGGAGAGTAGGTAGGAAATGGACAAGATATTAAATTAAAATATAAGGTATTTAGATGGTAATCAATACTAATTTAAAAATAAAAATAAAATAAGGAAGGGGCATAGGGAGTGTGTGGTGGTTGCAGTGATAGGGTTTTGCAAATTTCGATAGGATGTTCAGGGAGGTTTTTTTGGAGAATGTGACATTTGAGGAAAGGCCTGAGAAGAAATGTGGCAGGAAATGAGCCATGAAGATACATAAAGGAAGTGTATTCGGGAAGAGGGAATGGCAAGAGCGAAGGCCTCCGAGGAGGCTGGTATTAGCATAGTGTCAACATGACGAAAGAGAATGAGTATCGCCAAATATCTTAGGGAATGGCCAGAGAAGAATGGCGGGTGAATGGTGGGGTGACTACTGCCTCTGAGCTTCGTAATCATTATGAGAACTTAGTTTTTACTTAGAGGGAAATGGGTAGCCATTGAAAAGCTTTGAGTGGTGAGGAATAGAATATGAGTTTTATTTTGATGGATCGTTTTGGTCGCTGAGCGAAGAATAGATTGAAAAGAGAATAGGGAAAATAGGAAGTCTATTAAGCAGGCTGTTTTAATAATTCATGAAGAGATATTGGTGAAATAGATCAGCAGAGAGAGAAGAGATTGTGTTTAAGATATATTTAGAAGATAAAACAGCATCTGAACTTGACGGTCATTTGGCTGTGGGATTCCAAAGAAACAGAGGAGACAAAGGTGATTCCAAAGATCCTGGTCTATGCAACCAAATACATAAATATATCATTTTCTGAGATAAGGAAAACTACAAAGGGAACATTTTTGGCGTGAAGATCATGAACTCAGTTTTGGCATGTTAACTTTGAATTGAGGGAGCTAGATATGACTCTGGAATTCAGAAAGATTGTCTGAGCTAGAGAATAAAAATTTCCTTATTACAAGCATATGAATAACATTTAATGCCATATGTTTTGATGAGATCACCAAGACTGTGAGAGTAGAGAGAAAATGTTATGCTAATGACATCTATGGCCATGTGTTTTATTGGATCACCAAGACTGTGAGAGTAGATAGAAGATAGTAGAAGTTTACTAACTGTTCCATGGGGAACTCCAACATTTAATTTAATTTAATTTAATTTTTTATTTTAATTAATTTTATTTAAATATAATCATTTAAATAATCATTATGAAGTACTTTTTACAATAACTCTATATAACGATACCTGGCATTTTAGAACACTCTCTGCTTCCTGAGTATTGTGTGGAAAGCATTTTATAAACACCATTTTATTTTCATACTCAACTCTATGTGATAGAGTCACTTTCCTCACTCTACAGATGAAAAAAAACAAAACTTTAGGTAGATATTTTATCTTGCTTAGATGCACACAGTTGGCACATATTAGGGTGGGGTCTCTAGCTTGGTCTGCTCACTCTGGAGCCCTTTTATTGCCTTTCCAAGTAACCATGTTTTATCTTCCACCTGTGGTATCACAATCATCTACATTTCAGGCCTCACAAGAATACTATTAATCAATTCCAGTCTGTTCTTAAGACTTATGAAATCAAAGGGAAGAAAAGTCTTGCCTTCCCTATCACGGACTAGAATATCCCAACAAATGTCTGTACAGATTCATTTTTCCAAGATACTTATCTCCTTTAATCTGACCCAGCCTAGACTCTCCTTTTTGGTTAAAGCCACATTTGCTTTTCTGTGTTAGCCCCGTTGTTTGTGCCACTGTGAGTGGAACAGCAGGGAAGCTATAGTCCACTCCTTTCCATAAATATAAAAGTAGTTTTTCTAAACATAAGCATGAGTCTTTTTCTGCCACTTTTCTCTGGGCTCAATTCCAGAGAATATGTACAGTTTTAGATAAATTATAACACGAGATGCGGGGAAATATTTTATTGTTCAATAAAATATTTTATAGTTTAATCAATTTTTATTTTATGATAGTGTTCTATGAGACTAAATTCTGTACCTTAGAGAAGTGAATGGAGATACTAAGCTGCTGTTCCTCCTTAATTACCACGCATGTTGGAACAGTGACTATTAACGAGAACAAACTCTAATGTGTGGGGAAGAACACTGGATTTGGAGGGAGAAGATCTGGACTCATGATAGTTAAAGGATAACTTGTACTGTACCTAACCAATGATCTGGCATGGAAAGTGCAATTTATGTTCATTAGTTTGTTAGTGGCACTGTCATCATCTCCACTTTACAAATGAGGAGACTAAAGGTTATCGAGAGTAATTATTTTGACGAAGGTCACACATCCAGACTCAGATTTAACCACAGTACTGTACTGCCTGTCCTACTCCCTCCTTCCCATTGGTGTAGTTTTCAAAATCCCCATTCACCAAAAGAAGACTAAGCTTAGTGCCTTGAGTCTCAGATCATGCTTTAGAAAAATTTTTTTCTTCTACAATTTTCCCATCATTGAGAGGCCTGGTCACCTTCAAGCAACAGGATGTCCACAGGACTGCTTCAGTAAACTAGAATTCCCACCTGAACTTGGAAATTAGGGCTCTACAACAATCCTTACTTGTCCCCAAATGAAGGAGATAATATGTAAGGAAAGTGTTTTAATTTGAAAATTACTACACAGATAACTAAAAATTAATGACAATTTAAAAAATTAGTCCTTTTGGCACCATGAGGGCAAGTTTGTCCAATGGCTATTATGTGCACTTATATGAATAGAAAAAGCATAAACGGAGGGTTAGTACTTGTGTTTTCTTGATGTCCAATTCAGTTTCTAAGAAACATTGAAACATTTTTTAATATGTTAATCTGATCTCCCAGTTAGGACTCTGCCACAAGTTCATTCGTAGTAACACAAGTCTTTGCCATCCAGTAATGCTGTCTTTACCGTCAGGGCCTTGGATCAGGGATCATGTTTACTTTCAAAGTGTAGCAAATTGTATTTTAGGAACAGTATTATAAAAGAACTCATCAAAAGTGTTAGATTATGTTACTTTATTAACCTGACACTCTCTGTCTCAGGTTTTGCCCCACTTATGTAGGAGAGTTTCGAGTCTCTAAAATATGGGGTGTAAAAAGTAAAAGCATTCAGAGAGGCTTGTGGTACTTGATAAGTTAATAAGAACTGCCTATTGACCTTGAATTCAATTATTCTAAGGATGCAATGACACTTTGTGGTGGATTGTGGGGAACTAGAGCCTCTGATGGAGAAAACAGCTCTATATAGCGAATGATAAACTTGGATTCATTACTCAAAGAGACACTATTGACTGAAAATAGGATAACTTAAAAACCTTTAGATACATTTATGCCCAATAGGTCCATGTTTAATTATTAGTAAAGGAAATGAAGATGGTTCTTGGAGCCATACAGAATAATTAAGGTTGATTGCAAAAAGAACGAAATCCTTTTCTACAATAAAATTATAGTAGCTACCATGTAATACTGACTGGAAGCCAGACATTGTGAAGTGCTTTATCAGTAAACTTTACGATATAACGAGATGCTTGGCACATAGCAGCACTCAATGAATAATTGTTGCATGAAAAGAAAACTGTGGCTCAGCGAGATGTGTAGTAGGTGGAAGAACTGGCATTCAAACCCAAGATGTCTGATGCCAAAAGGCCAAGATCTTCAATCCTTACTGTTTTCTGTCTCAGCTTCTTGTCAGGGTCAGAACACAGGATGTTGCACGGGTCAACCTTATTGTGCTAAATTATTCGTTTGATTCATATGTGTTTGTAGATGAATGCACCTTAAGATCCAGAAATCTCAAAATACTTTTAAAAGAATATCTTATTCTTAAGTATATTTATTATACTGTATGAAAGAGAAAAATTTAAATTGAAAAACCATGTTCCAAAATTAAAATTCAGAAGTATTTACCATGATGCATTGTATATTGCATAATTTCTTCTACTACTTTTAGCTATGGTCAGTAGAAGTGGGACTAAAACTTCTTAAGTAGCTAATAATTTGCTAATATATGTCTAGCACTAAGTATTTAGGAATTGGAGAAAAGATTAGAAAGTTATCAAAAGCTACGTTAGGTATCAAATTGTTTTGTGCAGAGCTGAGTCTAACAAATTGATTCATAATGTGAATATTGAGGAAAATCTAAAATGCTTTTTATATTATTCAAGATAATTAGTGTCATTATTTGCAGTCATTTAACAACTGAAATCCAAACAGGTATTGATTAGGGTTTCCAGATATGCTTCATTTAATCTTTATTCTCTTTATCTAAAAAAGAGAAAATTATATTTCTCAATAGAAAAAAATAATTTTATCTAAAGGTATTATTAATAAATTCTTACTATACATAGGAGGTATGAAATGAAATTTAGTATTTGTATGAGATGCTTAAATATTCTACCTATACTGAAGAAGGTAAGTAAAAAAAAAAAAACTCTCCATGTCTCCTTATCAACTTCCTAAAAGTACTATTACTAACAAGTTCTTTGCTATCCATATATTCATGCGTACACCTCTTAAAATATTATTACAGATTGGATTATGATATACAATTACAGTATATATTGTTCTCAGTTCACAGGGGAAAGTGTATTTCACATCTGACTATATCATTGATTCTTTATGAAAATCACTTATGTAACATTTTTTATTTATAAATTAATTTGCTTAAATATTCCCAGTTGTAATTGTATGATACTCAACTAATTCCTCTGTTCACAAAATAATAATTATACTTAAAACCAGAAACTTCAAATATAAGTAACTGCTATTGCTAGTAAAATAGTTTTAGAGAAAAAGCTTGTGTTATTATGAGCAATTCTTAGGCATGGTATTAGGCCTTTCAGAGCTAACGATCATCAATATGGGCTATCCTAAAATAGCGTAAGAACTGACAGATGAAACAGAATGATTTCTGTCAGATTCTAATTAGTGATAAACCAACCTTGACTTTGTTCTTCAGGGGGGTTATCTATAAGCACTACTGTACACCTCTAGAATCTATGCGTAAAATATGGACCGTGATTTGTATGTTTAGTGTAGTGTCTGAGAGCTTCCTGGAGTTAGGCCTAGATTTTCAACCAATTCTTTCCAGAGTAATAACTATTAGGTGTTTATTTTCACTTTGCTCTTGAGCTCAGCCGCTCCTAGCTGAAAGTCCCAATTCAAGTCAAAAAGTGGTGAATGTCTAAACTTTTGAAGATTTGTAGATTTTAATAAAAGCCCAGTGAGATCAAAAACTTATTTAAAATTTATACTAACTTGTACGAAGATTGTGTACCTCATTTCACTTAAAGATCAGGAAAAGTCATTAAAAAAAAAAAACATTTAAATTGAAAAGAAGTGAGAAATTTCCCTTACCTTTGGAAGATGGGCAAAATACTACTTCATTGAAATAGATAAATTTACAAAGCTTTAAAGGATTACTTATTTTGTTATGATGATAATTCACTATTTTACCAAAATGCACACTGACTGGTTATATAATATTT
The DNA here is from genome assembly GCF_014176215.1 of Rousettus aegyptiacus. NCBI lineage: Eukaryota > Metazoa > Chordata > Mammalia > Chiroptera > Pteropodidae > Rousettus > Rousettus aegyptiacus. Next base: position 84,706,205 of record NW_023416311.1, on the reverse strand, counting down.
TATTACTTGTATTTATGAAATGACGAATTATCATAAAATGCTTTCTAAAATATAACTAAAATTACTAATTACTATAAAGCAATAATATTTGGAAAGTTTTAGTTATCTGTCTGACAATGAAGAATTACGGCATGTAAGTGTTATGTTTTCCAAGTTTTTGAATGGGAGATTATTGTCACATGCATTGCTGCTTCTTGGCTTTTAAATTGGAACCCCTGTGAGCCATCTAGAAGTGAAAAGGTCTGACAGTAGCCTTATAAAGGAAATCAAGTGAGGTCCCTTGAATGAAGGGCAAAACAACAAATCTAAGAAAGATTGAAATCTCCAGTGGATTTATTATATAGCTATTATTGTACATAATCTGAAGTCTACATGTGAGATCTTACACAATGACCTAAACGCTAACCAGACATTCTAGTTTTTTATAATTTACTCTGAGAGAACGTGTTTAAAGGAAATTTGCTACTTTTTTTTCCCCCTATTTGCACCATTTGGATCTCTGTTCCTGGCAATGGTTCTGACAGTAGGACCACACGCCATTATTGTAATACTACTTCTGTTAATCACAGTTAAAGTCAAATTAAGATATCTCAGAAAAGGTATGTACTTCTTGATATGAAAAACATGTGCAAGTTTAGTTTTGGCCTGGAAGGATTCTATAAATGAAGTATTGATTAGCATAGTGAACATAATATTGTAAATGAAATAGACTGGTGTGCTTTCTTAGTTATGAGGCCACGAGAATGGACTAGAGAGTAAATCAGGAGGTTCCACTAATTGCTATGGAGATGGTTTTAGAATCAAGAAGTTTCAATAGTGATTAAAATAAAACTAATACACTTTTCAGAATCTGTTACTCCTAGTAATGCTTTTCAAGTATTGTACCATATAATAGTGTCTAAGTTACCTAGAACTTTAAAAATAATTTTAAAAATATTTTTTTTTCTACAGTAGTCAAATGGAAATGGTTTGTTTCATTAAACCAGGATTGTTTAAACATTGTTAGGGCATATTTTCACACAGAGAGGGAAAACAAAATGAAACAAAACAAAACTTCTTCCTTGTTACATTTCAATGAATTACAAAATATTCAATATTTCTATTCTGAAACCATGAAAATTCTAATTATAGAAAACTTGTAAACCTTTAGAATGTGGAAGGAATTGAATACAATCTAAGGATATATTTTGACTTTCGATTATTCTAGGACACTGGGTTAAGAAGAACAATGCACAATTTTTAATTTATCATCTCTGCTGATTAAAGTACAAGTGGTATTAAACAATGGGGTTTGATATTCAGAAACTTGGCTATCACAAAGTTTCTGCAAGGAATGACTTGTAATTCCTACCACTCACCTTCTACTCTCCACAATGGCAAAGAGATTCCAGAGACATAGGTCACAACCATGAGCTTAAGAAGTTCTTGGGATAATTAATTTCCTACTGCCTTCTCCCCACTACCCAACCTTTGCCTTACTTTTCACCTATTTTTTTTCCTGACTCCTAGTCTCATGTAGAATATCATGTTACTTTTACTTGTCATGTCTTCTAAGTCTCCTCTAGACTATGACAGTTTTTCAGACTTCATTGTTTTTGATAACCTTGACAGTTTTGAGGAATACTGGTCATATATTTTATAGATCGTCTTCCAGTTTTGATTGATAGTTTTCTTATGATTAGACAGGAGCTACTGGATTTTGGGGGAGGAAGATTACAGAGGTTAAGTGTCATCTCATGAGTATAGATTATTAGCATGACGTCACTGTTGATCACCTAGCTGAGGAAGTGTTTGTTGAGTTTCTTCACTATAAAACCTTTTTTTCTGCTTTCCATTCTGTATTCCTTGGAAGGACATCATTTTGCACAGCCCCCATTTAAAGGGTGGGAATTACACTTAGTCTCTTTGATAAGGAAGTATCTACATAAATTATTTGGAGATTTCTTTTTTCGCACAAGCAGCTTATCTATTTTCTCCCATTTATTTATGTATTCAATCATTTATTTATATCATTGTGAACTCATGAATATTTATTTGACACTTTGGGTTATAATCCAATACTACATTATCTTGTCACTCATATTATCCCAGCTTTACCCATTAGGAACTTTTTTTAGTTAGCACTTGTGGCCCTTCGACATACTCCCATTTTTGGATCTTCTCTTTCTTTTTCTTCCTCAGTACTTTCCTGCCCTGTCTTATATCCAACTCCTCCCAAATCTTGATTCTTTTAATTGGAGAACATTATTTAAAACCAAAATCTGGGTGCTGGGTGTGCTAGTTATGCCTGAGGTATTGTTGCTTACAGGTTTTCTCAGTTGAATTTCATTTCTGTTATAACTAATGACTGCTTTATTTGATATAATATTTGTCACTGGTATATCTTGGTTTATTCAAATCTTTTGCCCATTTTTAAATTGGATTGTTTTTTTATTATAAATTTTGAGAATTCTTTATTTATTTAGAATACAAGTTCTTTGTCAGAAAGGCTTTTTCTATTGTCTTGTAATTTACTCATTCTATGTATACAATTGAATGATTCTCAGTAAATTTCTAGAGTTCTATGATTATCATCATTGGTATTATTACTATTGTTTTGCAGTTCAAAATGTCAAGTTTATTTGAAATGTATTTATAGATACCGATATGAAGCTCTCTGTTTATTAAAAGATAAAAATTTTCCATATTTTTATATCCTCTTCTCTCTTTACTACCTAAAAGACTTTTGGATTTATACCTAAATTATGCATATTACATCTTATAACTTAAAAACTTTTAAATCTCCTTTTTAAGAAATTATTTTTATATTGATCCTATATTGTAGGACATTAAGGATGATTATTTTAATTTAATGTCATTCAACTTATTTCAGTTTACAAAGCTTTGATATTTTTGACTCAGTGAATTTATAAACAAATAACTGTTATTAAACAGCACAGAATAAAGATGAAATAAAAGGAGATTAAATAATGCGTAAAAGTTTAGCTTCTTCCATCTATGATTGAAAATTCAATTCTATCTATATTGAAATGTAGTCTTATGTTAGTGGAAAGATTCCATAGTAAGTTATTAAAAAGCTGATAATAAGCTAAGTCTTCAGCTATTTTAGCCTATTTGAGTGGTTGGAATACTGAGGTGAAGATTCTCACTTCAGTATACATTGACCTGAGGCATGCTGGAGTGCTGGGTTCAGTTTTGTTTGCCATTCTATAAGAGAGACATTGACAAATTAGACTTAATACATAGGGCAACCAAGATAGTAAAAGGGCTAGACATGGTGTCACATAAGGAATGTTTAGAAAAAACTGGAATGTTTAGTCTGCAGAAGAAAAGAGTGATGGGGCTGTGGATTGGCTGGAGGAACATGATAGCTATCTATCTTTAAACATTTACGGGACCAACAAAATAAAGAGGAGTTGTATTTTTTGTGTGTCACAAACAGACTCAATGGTAATGGTAGATTAAGTTCAAAGGAGGCAGGACTTATAAAAATGAAAAGTTCTTTACATTTAGAAATTCTGGGGAAAAGTGGGGCGGGGGCAGGGATGATTCCAAGGTCATCAGCATGCAAGAGTCCTGTTTAAAAATCCTTGAAGTTTGCTAATTAAAATTCTTCATAAACCTATCCTCCAAGCTGTATTTTCTATGATAATTGATAAATATATGATTCTGACAGTAAGCCTTCTGTTGTCCTGGATGTTGAATATAAAGTAGGCTGGAGAGAATGGTTAATGGATGATAAAATAAGAATTTTAAAGATGAAAATCTTTTGAATAGGCAGAAAAGAAACTATTTTATTTGGAGAGTGTATGTCTAACAGTATAGAAAAAAGCATAAGCAAAAACATCATTTTCCTAAGACACTGAATAGGCAACGGTATGACTGAAAAACAACTGTATAGGTAATGTTTATGAAATAATTATTTGGAAAGAGAGATTAGGTTTGTCATAAATGGCTTCCAATGACTTTCATAGTCTAACTTAAATGATCAATTTATAGTTATTATCCTACTTGACCTACCACCAGTCCTTGATACTACTGATCACTCTCCTCCTCTTTGAAAAGAATTCATCACTTGGCTTCCAGGGCACTATGCATGCCTGGTTTTCATTCTTCCTTTTTAGATATTCCTTATTGGTTTACTTTACTGATTCTTTGATACTTATTCCGTAAGTAATATAATTCAGTCACATAGCTTTATATGATATATATAAGCTGATATCTCCAAAACTTATATCTCTACACTCTACTCCCCTAATTTCACATTGTTATAACTGTCTACTTGTCATTACCTCTTGTATATTTAATAAAGCATGCAAAACTAAACATGCTTCAAACTGAACTTCTGCTATTACTCTACCCCCATCACCATTGCTTCCCTCCTGTATAGTATTCCTTATCTCATTAAATTATAGCTGTATTATTATAGTTGCTCAAGAAACTAGATTCATTCTTGATTTCAATTTTCTCTCACTGTCACATTCGGTCTATCAGTAAATCTTGTTAAATCTACTTCAAAATATATTAAGATGAATCATTTCTCATCTCTACAACTACCACCCTGATCTCAGCCGTGGTTATCTCTTTTCTGGATTACTCTAGCCTCCTACCTCATCCTTCTTCTTTCACTTTTTAGTTCATTCTCTACAAAGCACCTTTTAAAATAAAAGTCAGATCATGTCCGAACTCTGCCCAAAATCGTTCAGTGACTTCCATTTCACTCAGAGTAAAAGCTGAATTCTTTATGACCCATGCAGTCTCCACCTCTCTGCCCTTATCTGTTAGTATTTCCCACTCACTCATTCTACTCCAGTAAAACTATTCTTGTTCCTCACCCCCATCGAGCACGAAGACAAGGTTCTTCATCAAGACCTTTGCCATTGCAATTCCCTCTACTTGTAGCACCCTTTCTCCACATATCCATATGACACATGCTCTTATTTCCTTCAGGTTTTCGCTCAGTGGTCACCATTTCAGTCAATCCTACCCTGGATAAGATAACATCCTTTCATCTCAATGTCATTCTCCTTAATTTATTTCCCCCACTTAGAACTTCTCATTATAAATATATAATTTACATACTTTATAAGTTTATTAATTTATTTGACCTGTTGTCTCACCTCCTTACTAGATGTAAGCAATGACTTTGGTTCATATACCTCACTACCTAGAAAAGCTCATGCTATATAGTTGCTCAATAAATAGTCACTGAACACATTTTGGGATGCTTTTTGAAAGCTCTGAGCATTAGGCTAAAGGTGGAGTTCTGTTTGCTCGGCTTTTAAAAACATTTTAAAATGGGAATTTTCTGAGGGCGAAAGTTATGTTAAAGATTAATTACCCAAATTATGGTTTGAGTATACAGAATACTGGAAAGCTGCAAAAATCTAAGGAAAGATGCCCACTCAAGAGTGGTACAGTAATTTATAGCATCTTATGGATAATAGGAAATGGAACACAATAAAGATGAGACTAATTACAAAGAATTAATACACAAGGCCAATTATTGGATAAGAGGGATAAGAAATCAAAATACATTTGAGTGTGATATTAGATATACAGGCGATAGAAGTCCCATTGGAATAAGTAACAATATGAAAAGAAAGAACTCATGTAAGGAGAAAAACAAACACATGAGCTGATATTACTTTTCACGTCAAGTAATAGTAATAGCAAGAAAGGAACACCAGTTTTACCATTAATTAAATAACATTACCTTGCTGTTTTTAAAGTGTCTTAGTGTTTCCTTTGGAGTAATGAAGATATTCATTTAAGTAAAAATATCCAATATATGTTTGGAGATTAAAGAAGCATCTGGAAATTCAGACAAGTTGGTGATGTTGATTTGATGTATTCTACATATACTCTGAGAAATTAAACCACAGGAGGAAAAATATTCTCATAGAAAGAATGAAAAGAGAAAAGAGGATAAGGTAGCAACTGATATAGGGAGAAACCAAGTAACTTTGGAAACCAAGGATGGGGAATTTTTCAAGAACTAGTTGTTCACTTGTATAGACTTAAGAATGTTGAATGTTGAAAAAAGCAATCATCAATGATGGTTGGAAATTTTTTTTTTTTGGTAGTAGAGTAGTCAATAAATAAATTAGGTTACAAAGGTTTAAAATAAAATAATGTAGTGAATGATGGAATATACCACTTCAGTGTCCTTCAGGAGTAAAGTTCTCATTCCTCCCTCTATCGGCAATGTTGGTGGCTGACAGCTCTTAGCTGAGTCACTCTCCCAGAACTTCCCTTAACTAAAGAAATCCTGTTTACCGCGGTCATGTTCCCTCCTCTGGAGTCAGGTTGCATCCCAAACTGGTCAGTGAGGAAGTATAAAGGTCAGCTCCTTGCCTTAAGGTTGGACGACTGTGGGGAATCATCCTAGCTCCAGAGCTACCCCGTAGCATATAATGAGGTCTTTGTTGTGACCACATTGTAAGCCAATTGCTCCTTTTATCCAATCTAACTTTACTTTTCCCCTGGTGTTGCTTGTTCTTAAGGATTGTCTCCATAAACTTCCTATATGTGACTCTCTTTCCAGGAAACCTGAGCCAAGACATCAGGTATCCAAAAAACAATGAGGAAAATGAGTGTGCTAAAAAGTTGGGAACTAATACTCATATTTATGATAAACAAAAAGGTATGTTACTTAAATTCTTACATTCAACTGAAGTTTTTTCAATTCAATATGGATGTATTAAACATTCAGTGTTTATACGCCATACTATTTGCTATCAAGAACATAATAAGAGCAAGATGGCCCCTGACTGTAAACCTCAGGATAAATACAGTAAATTTATGAAAGAGCATTGATTCAAACTGAGGTTGAAATCTTCCCAGATTACAACCAAACTCATGATTAACAGCCTGCAGATGTGCGTCAACTTGTGAAAATGCAATGTGACTGTGAAGGATGTGAGATGATACAAGTCTGTGTTTACAAGACATTCTTCCAAAGATACTCTATGCATCTGTTGACTCTTAGTATTTAGTATTTTAACTGCCTCCTTAGTTCCTTAAACAGGTGTGCCTCTGTAGTCCTAGGAACATAAAAAGAATATAAATTGGCTTATAGCCATATCATCTTATAATATCATCCTTTCTGATCTTAGATTAAGGCAGTATATGGATGGGCAGTTCTTAAGAGCATTCTGAAAATGTTAGCTAATGGTTCAAACGTCTAACTGCCATAACTTTTAAGAAATGTAATCTGTGGATTTTAATGCTAGGAACGTTCACACCATGATATTAACCCAGTCTCAACTTTGAGTATTCTCTATAAAACAGTTCCTTTTTCTCCCTGAGCCATTTAGCAAACCCGGCAAGAACTCAAGGGCTGACCTTTCAGCATTTCCACTCTCTCACACATGGACGTTGCTAGTAACACACGTCACTGCAGAGTTAAGAACTCTGTACATCTGGATTGCAATAAAAAAACACTAGCTGTTGGCTAAGAAGGCCTACAGCAAAAAGAGAAATCATAGAACAATATAATGATAAAGTAGGAAGTGGCATTCATTGGCAAAGATGTTATGAAAATACTAATTACAAACAGATATTCACCATTATCTTAAATAATGTTCAGTAAGGAAATTCCAACTTTCTTCAGAAATTCAGAATTTAATAGTTTTCCCATAAGTCTTAAATAGTCCCTCTATGACGGTCGAAATTCATTTCTTTCTTTAATGTCTTTAATGTTCTCAGTGGTCCATAGAGCAGCCTATGATAAAATGTCATCATTCTGAAAAATCACTGAATCAGCTCTGTTCTCTGTCACCTCACATTTGGTATAGATGTCCTAATTTGATTTTGTCATCCAAAATACATATGAACCATTTTCATCTATATTGTTTTTATAGCTCTTGCCCTGAAAAAATCTTACATCAATGTTGATATTATGACCAGGATTACTGTGTCATTATGAGACAATAGAAGTTATTTTCAAGCTAAAGGCATTTATCCCATAATGTTGCTATATTATTTCACCCCAAAATATTTCCAAATGGCTTCCTACCTACTTTTAAATAAGGAATATGAAGGAAGTGTAAAATATTCTGCATAAAAAAAGCATTCCAAATGACAATGCTTACATTATTCCTGGACTTTTAGCCTAATGTCTCAGCTTTTGTTTTTAATCTATTTGCTCTCCATTGCTTGTGCCTGAAGATAAAAGAGGTGGCTCCTATATCATGCTTGGTTTTCTCATTTTAGTAATGTTTACACAATTTGTAGGAAATGGCCTGTTAACAATTTCTGGATTAAATTTTTATTTACAAAATCCTCCTTTGGGAGTAAGATTGAATCAGAGAGTTTCCTTGGTGAATAAGCTTCCATGGCTTATTTCTACCCATGCTCCCTTTTTAAATGGTACATTATCTTAATAAGTATACACTATTTGTTTGACACTGTAGAGTGGTAGAGAGAAATTCTGCTCTTCCAGGTAGATATTTATTGACCATGACATTTAAACAAGGTAGATGCTTCTTTTAAAAAGAAGGTTAAAAAGTCGTTTTTTCATTACAAGTGTAAATGTTTAGCCCAACTATTAATTAATAACTTTTTCTTGTGCACATCTAGAAAAACAACCTAATTGTGCTGGCAAACACTTAATGGAATATCAAAAATAGTAATTATTTCAACTCTATCTGGGATTCTTTGAAAAATCTCTTTTCCAGAAATATGTGAAGTATGCATAAAAAGATTGAAAATATATTTGGTTAAGCTGAAAACAATATGCATAATACAATCTCTTTATAAATATATATATATATATATATATATATCATATTATACATATAATATTAAAATATCTACATATGGAAAAATGCTCACAGAAATGTTGAGTGATTACTTTTGGACAGAGAAATGCTATAGGACACAGGTTAAAGGTGATATTACTATTAATCATTATAATTCCTTGGTGTTTCAATGCTTTTTCAATAGGTATAAAATTTTTAACAAGTTAAAATTGTTTTTATAATGTATTATATATCTGAGAATGAGGTATATTATTTTGCTGCTCATGAAATGAGAAAACAGTAATTTCTTTCTATGTGGATTTGTTAGGAGTCAAGTTTGAAGAACTACCTTTATATGTAACACATCATTTTGTTCTTTTTTGTTAATACGACTTATAAATTGTTTTCCTAGAATTTTAAAATCAAACTACCTGAATTTATCTTTTTTATTAACTGAAGCAGAAGAGATCACTATCAATTTCTAGCAGTTTTTGGAATTGCTTTTTTTAAGAGAAAGTTTTTACAAAATTCCCAATAAGGAAATTAAAAATAGTCTAAAGCCATTGGAAAACTCATGTGGAAAATAAAATTTTGCTGAATAAAATGTAAATGTCCCCTAAATTATATTGAAACAACAATATAAACAACTCTGAGTCAAAATTATTGAAGCACTGACAGCCACAGCCCATAAAATGCTATGAATTTTTTACAGCACTGGGTGTGAACATTATGAGATGGGGAACAGCTTCATTTAAAATTAACAGTCTGCTGTTAAATAAGCTGCTAAAAAATCTATCTACTATCTCCTCTTTGCTACATTCGCTTTTACTCTGGGTAACATTATTTTTTCCTTTATAAAAATCCTTTCTACATTTCGTTTTTAATTCTGTATATAATTCTTCTATCTTAATGGTAATATGTGGTTGGGAAGATCCTAGTTATGGAACAATGACTTTCTAATGGTAAGTTCAATTATAGACATTCTGAAATTTGGCACAAAGTCTCCATGATTCAGGATAGTTAGGAAAGACATAGTTGGTTTTACTGGAGATGATAATTATTCCATATTCTTGGATCTGTTAACCATTTGTAGAAACCTTTGCACTTGTAACTTGATTCTAAAGTCTCTAAAGAGGATAAATACAAAGTAAAGAGGCAAAATCTTAGTGATTATCACGACTGGGTACTTGGGACACCTCTTCAAATCTCCAGCACAGTGATCCTTAAATGTTTTCAAGTGGTTTATCACATGAAAGACATTGTCATCTTGGTACAATGTCATAAAGAACTAAATATTAATCGTATAATAAAATCATTAAATTATATATAACTATATATCCAGATTCTACTGTAGATAAATGGAAACATAAGAGAAAATATATTAGGTTACAATTCACACTTGAGAAAATCCTTACATTCACATTTTTTTTTTTTTGCTTATTGAATAAAGACTATATTGATTTAATATGTATAATCATAAAGCCTTGGCATTCTATAAAGAATAGTTTGAAAAGCTTCCATAAGGTGTTCCTTTATTAATCATGTATTCTTCAATCTTGATCCCTATATTTTTATATCCAACTGACTGCTCGATAGCTTCATTTAGAAGTTTAAAAGACAGCTAAAATTAAATACAGCAAACGCATAACAAAACAAACCAAAAAGACCTCTTCATTCCAAACACACAGTCCCAAGCCCTTCCTCCTACCCATTCCCATCTCTGTAAATGACACCAAAATACAATCAGTTGCTCAAAACTAAAACCCCACAGTGATCCAAGATTCCTATCTTTTCCTTTTCTGATACATATAGTACATTTCTTTCAAAACACGTGAATCCAACTTCTCTTCATCTCCACCCCAACCTACTGGTATCTCTTGGCTTCATTTTTTCAGGAACTTTTTAACAGACCTTTTAACTTCAGGCTGCTTTAAAAGCTATTTCCCACACAGTAGCCATACTGATCTTAGAAAAATAAAAATCAGATATCTCTTCCTTCTTAAGCCTCTAATGCCTTTCCATTTCCTTTAGAATAATGAAATGCACACTTTTTTTTTCTGACCACAGCACCAACAGGATTGATTTCTGGACTGTCCTATCTTCTGTCAGCTCTGTTTTGTTGTCTCCTTTCCAGCTACAGTGACCTTATTTCTGTCACTTAAACACATCGAACTCATGTCTGGAACATATTTTGTAATGATTATTTTAGGAATTACTAAAGAACTTTTTTGACCTGGGGAACACAAGGATGACTAACACACAAATTTTAATCTCCAGAAATTTTTAGTCTAGTAGAAAGAGATACATCAGTAAACAAACAAAAGCAATAAATAACCTATGTGGTATGAAAAACTAAGTATAGAGGTAATAAGGCTACAAAGAGAAGTCACTGATTTTAATTGAGAAGAGTCTGTTGAATTAGGGTTTGAAAGATAACTTTGGAGTCATTAACCAGGAGGACACAGATTGAGGAGGGCACTGGAGGCAGGTGGCATACTTTCAGAGGTTTACAGAAGGCTGAAACCACTTCACACAGATCACACAGCCTGGCCTGAGCAAAACATTAGACCTAAATAAAGGCCTATTGTTCCGTTTTATTATGAACAATATGGGGGGGGACCCTCTGTGGGCAAAGCAATAACATCAGATTAGAAACGTATTTCTTATGGCCAGTTTATACTCACTGGGTTCATTTGAATAAATTCTTTTAATTATTAAACAAATATTTATATCATCTACACTCTATACTTTGTAGTGTTCTAAGTGCTGGAGATTGAGGATTGAATAAAACAGGCTAAGTACCTGGTCTCATAGTTCTTAAAGCCTATTTTGGGAGACAGATCAAAAACAAGCAAACGAATACTTATCCACTATTTCGGGCAGTGATAGAGCTATGAAGAAAACCAAGGCAGGGCAAAGGAATAGCCAGTGGTGGCAGAAGAGAGCTGCTATTTTACTTGGACTTATCGTGGAAAGGCTTTCTGAGAAGGTGAAAATTTGAGTGAAAACCTGAATAAACTGAGGGAAGAAGATGCAACTATCTGAAGGAAGAGCATTCTTGACTGCAGAAATGACAATGACAGAAGCCTTGAAGCACATGTGTAGTTGTGTTACTGGAGGAAGAGCAAGGTAGGAAGGGTTCCTGGAGCATGGTGAACTAGGAGAATGGTAAAAGCTGAGTCAGAGAGAGAGCCAGCGGCAGATCATATAAATCATTGCAGGATTTTTGCTTTTATTGAGAATGACGTAGGAGCTACCAGAAATTTTTGAATAGAGTGAAGACACTATGAATTATATATATATATATATATAATCATTGCTTAGAGCATGTAGAATGGAGGACAAAGAATTTAGGAGACTGATTGGTTGGTTATAGAAGGGGCCCATACAACAGATAATGGTGGCTTAAACTATGAAGTTACCAATGGAGATGATAAGTGGATGGACAAGGGTTATATTTTCATGGTGGATCACTCAGGGCTGCTTAACTATATATTGAGTGTGAGAAAAAAAGAGGAATCTGGTGTGTGTTTGTCTTTTGTTAGAACAATTGGTTGGATGGTTGTGTAATTTTCTTACGTGGAGAGATATTTGGAGTTTAAAGCCAAAATTTCTATTTTTGCCACATTAGTTTGTGATACCTATTAGATAAGCAAATATATATATCAGACTAGAAGTAAGGAGACAATTTGATGGCATTAAAATGGCCCGAGTTTGAAAGTGCGGAACTTTGATTTTTAACATTTCGATCCAAGTTGATAAGACTAAACATTTTAGTAGCTATTAACCCAATTTATAAGAATGAATTAAAAACTAAAGCTGGAGATGAGTTGTTGGAATCTCCTAGGTTATCGATTTTCAATTAGGAACAATAATTGAATTAGCAATTAAATGACTACACATTGAACCTAGAATTTGAGAAAAGAGAATCTCATGTTTTTATGAGTTTTTTTTTTATTAAGAAAAGCATGAATCTACAACCTGTTTCAGCACCAAATATTCTAAACTTTCCTAGTTGCCAAATATCAAATTTATGATATATATATATATATATATCTTTGAGTTGTACCAGCACAGATTAACCCCAAGTCAAAAGAGATACAATTCACTGCATCCTCTGTAAAATTCACATTTCAGTCTAGCCATTACCCTAGACTATACCCTGAATTGATTAAACTTTGGCAAATCCTTCAGAATCAACAATTACAACAATAAAAAGAATAAATTTCATGGATGTCTATGGACATTTATTGTGTTTAAATTTTACTAATCATTAATTTCACAAATGAATGTTCTAGCTAGACTTCTCAATGGATTCAGTATACTTTTCTTGATATATTTACTTTTATATTCATTCATTTAGAATAATAAAACTGAAATCTGGAAAAAATTCAAATTTGAATGATCTTTATTGCTTACATAATAGATTTAAAATTCACAGCAGTGCAAAAAGAAACATCATAGAAATATAATTAGAAATGGATTTTTGGTGAATTTAAGTGGAATTTTAATTAAAAATAACATCTTAATGCAATCATTTTGCTAGGTAACTATCTCTTCATTCTGTCTAAATTATTGTCTTTGAATTAAAGAGAGAGAAATTGAAGATGATTTCTAAAAATAAAACCATAATAGATATGACCTTGGAATTTTATCCCTTTCTGTTTAATGAATACAATTAATGTTCTGTAGGGGTAATTTATCTGAAACTACTGTACTCATTATGTTAAATTGTCTCTAATTATTATTTTCAGGCAATTTGGCACAAATAGACCAAGTTCAAAATTATAATCCTCATAGAATCTATGGTGTTTGATAAACAGAAACTTATAACTTTATGTATATAATCATAATGTCAAATCAGCAGCCAACTGAGTGGAACTTGATGGAGCTAGTGCTTTCTAGTAGCTGGACTACTGAAAAAGGATTCAGTAGATGTGCATTTTATTTCCACCTGGCCTTCCTTTTGTGATGCACAGAAATGCTCACAAAAGTAGTTATATGAGCCAACTCATATAACTACTAAGATTAGACTCAGTTTTGAACTCATTAGCTGAAAGGAAGCATTTTATTGTTGCAGTATAATGCACTTGTATTCAGAACTAGGGGGAAAAAACAGCCAATGATACAGATATGTTTTGGTATAGATGGATCCCATTAGTAACTCTAGCCACTACTGAACTTTTAAAGAAGGAAATAAATATTCTCCTTGACTATAAAAGCTCTGGTTCACACTTGATTTCATTCCTTTTTCTCAGAAGTTGTGTGCTACTCACACTGACAGTGGGAACAAGGAGCCTGATAAAATTGACCTCCTCAAAGAGGCCTTACTTTCTTAGTGCTGAAGAGGATCCCAGGTCTCAGAAAAGTCTTTTTATAATGGGAGGTAGCCTAACAAATGCTTTCTGCCCTAGGGGCCTGTCTTACAAATAGTGTTCAAAAGAAGTACAAGAAATTGACTGACAGGAGGAGAAAGAAATGTGGTTAGGTTCAAGGGAGGTGATGTTTAATGAAAAAAAAAAACCAAAAAACAAAAAAAAACTGGTTTAAGAAAATCCTAAAATGCTCTAGAATCTCAAAAATGCTGTAATCAAAAGCAATTGTAAAAATTTACTTTGACATTTGTTTTACATTTTGTAATCTTGAGAAAATCACATCTCAACCTTTTATGATTTCTTTTTTATTTGAACATACTTAAAAAAAGTCTTTTGGGAATGAACACATTAAAGACATTGCTATCAAGACAGAAAGTCAGATGGATATAAATATTTTGATCAAATCGCTATGAAATCTATTGTTTTAAATCACTCTGAAACTAGAAAATATGCATCTTTTATGATTTTTTTTATAAAGAATCTAAATAGATATACACCACCATGTAAACATCTAGCAGAATTCTAGTAGTGACATAGATATATGGCCAAATAGAATTCCAATCCAAAATATTTAATGTTATCTCCCAATACAGCTGCAAATGTTGGCATTCACAAGTCCCCATCTTGTGTAAAATGCAGACATAGTTTCATAGTCATTTTGCAAGCCAGACGCGGTCTACTAATCACATTTAAATTGTTAGACTCTGCTCATATCCTGGCTAAACATCCTGAAGATTTAAATTTTTCCTTTGCAAAGTTTCATTCTAGGGCTGCCAGATTTTGGAGAATTCCCAAACTTGGTTTGTAATTTAATACTTCTTGTAAAATCATTTCACTGAAGCGATTGTTTTATCTCCTAAGCGATCTTGAGCTTGGCCACAATTTCAGGAGCGGTTGTGACTGCCACATTGCCCTTGCTCACCTGTTTTAGGTTTCTCCTCCTCCCTTTATCTGCCTTTTACACACAACAAGACAATCCAAAGTGTGTGTCATTTAGGTGTCACCAGGTCTGTGAGATGTGAAAAGCTCTGCCAGTTAACATAAAACAAAATCCCAGAGGTTTCATGGAATCACATTTCCCTACTGCAAAGAAAGTTGAGAAGAGGGGCAAGGTAGCGTTAGAGCGGGAGTTTGAATGAGGACACTTTGTCCATGAATGGAAACTCTACATTCTTTGTTATTTTAACAGGCTGTGTCTGTTCTCCTTGAAAGAAATTGTATGAAGGAAGATTGGATTAAGTAGTTTTTATTTTATTTCAAAGCACTTGTACACTTTTCCAAAGATCAACTTACTTAGCCAAGTAATAAACTCTTGTTTTACAATAATACTAGTGTATATAATATCACTCTAGCTTACTACAAAATACAGAATTAGAGTTGGGAAACAAAACATTTGTTTCTTTGGTGAATGAGGCATATATCATTACCTATTCATTCTGCCAGATATAATGTGAACCTTTTAAGCTATTCAAAGAAATCCCCAACTAGTTAATCTGCTTTAGGAGGAAAGAAAAATAGCTTTGCACCTATCCAGGCTTTCTGTTTTTTTTTTTTTTTTTTAATCAGCCATTTGTAATCCAAATGAAGTCTGAGTTTATATTTTCTTCGCATGTGTATCTTTTGAAAAGTTAAAAAATGTGTTCTGCAAGCTTTCTAATTTCACTTTGCACACTTTATAATGGATTGCAATTTCACAGTAGCTGAATGAGTTCATTGAACCAAATATTTATTTGGCTATTTATTTATCACACAAAAACCAAAGTATGCAGATTTTTAAATCATAAATAGCTTAATTTACAATATTGTTTATTTCTCATATCTCAAGCTATCAAAGCATATGATAATTATTTACCCATTAAAAAAACTTGTTAGTATCACTCTTTTTAGTCTCTTATATGCCTCTTAAGCTTTGCTTTTTGAAAAGTTTCTATCATTATAAACTTAACATTTGTTTAGACAGCACCACATATAGGCAAAACCTATTTTTATAATTTCTGTTTAATTAACTTGAATTTTTCTTAATATCTCACAGGCTGGCCAATTCTTTGATTGTTTACTTTATTTTTAACCACTCTGTATAATAGTCAACTCTGCTGCAAGAAAAAAATTAAGTAATTTGCATGCCTTTTGCTAAGTGTGATGTTAAAAAAAATTCTTATCTTTCTAGTTAATATCATTTTACTGAATTCTGTTAACTTGCTTACTAACTCTACCTCTTGATGGATTTATATTATACTGGCCACCACTGCCTGGTCTACAAAACAATCAGAGAACAAGTTGTGGGTGGTCTCAGCATACCGGAATTAACCACTTGATTTCTATTCTCACTAAATGCTTCAGGTTAAGTGATTGTCTCAGTCAGAATGATGCTTTCAGACATGTTACTACAGATGAATCAACTGAACTAAACATCTTGTTCAGTTGTCTTTGCATGTTGCTTGCTGAATTACCAAGAGACATAACCTGAGTCAAAAATGGTAACGACCTATCTACTTTCCCTGAATGAAAATAGGTAGTGATACAAAAATGTCCTACATCCCAATATTTCTTTTATTAAATCTTTATAAAATTTGGAGTATTCTTATTTTTTGAGGAATGCTGCCTCTCGCAGGTCCAAATAGCTCCACAAAAGAATGTGTTTTCCTGCTTGGTTCCACCAAACAACAACAACAACAAATTGTCATTTTCTCTTTACACTCTGAAATGTCTTTGTGTATCTTTTTTTTTTCTTTACACTTGTAGAATTTAAGAAAAATTGGTGAAAGAAACAAGGCGAGAGCTCTCCCAACTTCTGTATCGAGTCTTATAGCAACCGTATGTAATTGTGTTGTGATCAGTTATTTGGGGGACACATAAGTGTGCACACATGACCACACTTAGGAAAATCTTCACTGGGGAGGGCTCTATCTGTGAACAGTTTCCCTTAGAGTCAGTAAATTTGTAAAAAAAATTTTCATTCAGGGGATCGCAAATCTAGATTGTATATAAGATCTTATAGGAACAGAGAAAGAAAGGTAGAGAAACAAGATGAGAGTGAAATATAAGGAGGTGAAATAAAAAAAAGAGAAGAAAAAATATAGTTATGGAAATTGGTGAAGGAAAAAAAACCAATCAAATCTGCTTTGACATTTGCCCTACCAGTAAGTAGTCTGTGAATTGAAAACAAACAGAAATACAAATCCTATGTATTTTTCCTAAATCTAGGAGGGATGATTGACAAAGATAAGTGGATAAATGATACAATGTTTCTCAGCAACTAGCATTGTGTTTGGCATAGAGTAGATGCTTTTGAAATGGTGGCAGAATTAACGAAGAAGAATATAATGAAATGCCCCTAAGGGATCTGACATCATTCTGAGATGATGAAAGGGAAGGTAGAGGAAGGCCTGCCATGAGCATGTCCAAGGATAAAGTACTTGCTACAGCAAAAGGGGCAATGGCAGTGATGAAGGGTGGAGTCGACTGTCACTAGGTTTCTCCTTTTCTGGAGGTGTGACTTCATGAAACAAAGAATTTAAATAGCAAATAAGTGGTTGAATTTGGTGAAAATTAAAATCCCTTTAAACCGAACACTCTAGATCACTCAAGATATAACTATAATTTGAAGAAAAATTGGGTCAGATTTAGGTGCTGTTAAATTTTAATGCCTTCTGAAATTATTAAAAATGTTTTCTTTGAATTGTTTAAATTTCAGGATGATTATGATTACAAATAATGCAAAGATTTCCATTTTAAGAATTTTGTCTAACTTATATTTCATTAACTCTAAATATCCTTCCAACACCCAAAATAAAATTTGAAAAAAATCACAAGCATTTGAACTTGTAATATAGACTAAAATATTAAAACTCTTCATTAGGGCAACTATAATTTAAAAGTAAAGAATGTTTAAAAAATTTCAGTTGGATAAAGACTTTCTTTTTTATTTTGACAATAATAATATGGACATGTTTGAGGGGCATTATGCAGTCTACTAAAAGGGCTTGCGATGTTTCATTGTTTTTCCACATTAACCAAAGGCTGAGTATTGATAATTTTAACAACAAGAGCTTGCACCCATGTGTCCAAAAGTCCTAAGTACTTTCCACGTGCTCACATTTCTAATTCTCACAATGACACTACAAAGTTTTAGAGATGAAAAAACAGAGAGATTAATTAACTTGCTTATGATAGCAGTGCTATGATTCTAAAGAAAAGCTAGGATACTAAATCTGGTGACCAAATCCCAGCGGCCCTGTTAGCCATGTTTCTCTGGTGTCTCTTGACATGAGTGCTGTTCTTTTCAAGATGTTGAAGTTCTTTATGGAATAGTGGATTAACAATCAGTGTATAATTAAGTAGAATTCTTTCACTAGTGGACTAATGGCAAGTAGTACCTCTAGGCTGAGGCATCTGGATAAAGGGCTTCCCTCTTTATAGGCTGAAACAGGTAAAGCTTGTCTGCAGCCATCACTAACTCTTCTCCACGATACCTTAATCAGCAGAGGTAGTCTGTCATCATTTGATGTAAGGCATTTTCTCAAGGGGCCAGTCTTGAACCTTTCCCTAAGTGTAAACAATAAAACCCAACTTGTGCACCTAACAGCACTCTTTGTTTTGGATATATCTAAAATTTCCTCCACACTCCAGCATTCACAGTTATGTTAGTGATAGAATAGCTCCAGAAGGTTCTGTGAGGGAGAGTTGGCCAAGAATGAGTACTCCAGCTACCTTCAGACTTTTACGGACCTGGATATTTGTTTAAATAAAAGCATTTGTCTTTGTATTTGATGCTATTTCTCCTTTTCTCCTAGATCCCAATCTACCTACATCAGCCTTCAAACACTGGCACAGAATATCTTCAACATATAACTTTGATTACTCCAGAGCAGGTCCTCTGTTCCAGCTGGACCAAACTAGTCTCCATTTCTTACTTCTCTAAGGTTTCTGAACTCATGCCCCTCACTCCCATCTGTAAATCTAGGCTTCCTGAAAAGCCAGTAATTTGACTCTTCTGTTGGCTGTAGATTTCTCTTATTATATCCCTTCCCTGAGAAATGACTTGGAAGCCCCTAGCTGCGTGAGTTCTGGGAAAGGTCATGAAGTACACATAATTACAGGGAAAAATCCTGTTGGCTAATATATCAAAATATTAACCTGCCACAGTGTTTGAATTGCTTTTTGAAGGAAAGATACACGAAGGACTGGCAAAGACATGTGATCTCTAACCCATAAAGTTCTTATCAGTGAAAATGACAAAATCTTCTCATGACATATCCACTGGCAACCAAACAATTGCCTGGGTGATTTCAATTTGGCTAGTCTTATGAGCCATGCATATCCCCTTTATTCAAATCTTGTCTTACAATTATTTGGCAAATACGCATTTTTTATCTGAACTGTCAGGCTATTCATTTCTTGAAGGGAATGAGATACTGCTTTGTCTCCTTTAAACACATAACCCTGTGACAGGTACATGAGGGTTCTCGAAAATAGTTTGTGCATTTTCTCCTACGATTTTTACCCTTAGTGAAGTGACAATACAAATTGAAACAGTTAGGTAGCTATTAATGACAAACGATTCCTATAATTGAAAGAATTTTTCCTGCCAATATAAATAAGTTTTAATGCCAAATTGAAAAAAAAATAAGATATATTTATAAATCAAAAATATCATTGAAGAAATGTTGGACTCATAACCCCTGACTCACTAATAGTGAATTTAATGGAAGCAAATGAGAACTAATTAAACTTGTATTTTTAAATTAATTTTACAACTCATTGAATTTGTAGTAGAAAATAGATCCTAGTAATATTGCATTAGGACCCAAAATAGAGATTCAAGTCATCTGTTAAATTTTATATCTAGTGGAATAGAAAAGCCAATAAAGTACCTAAAAACTTAATCTGTGATTCATATATTAGTGATTAAGTTGAAAATTTAGAGTAGACATTGGAATATAAGAATAAATGCAAGAGACGACAGTCTGCTTTGGCAGCGGCAGAGGAGTGTTTGTTGGCATAGTTGCTCCTGGTGGGGAGGAATATTTTATCACTGAGATTATTTAGAATCATCAGCACATAGAAATAATAAAGACTTTTATTTAGATGCTTTATTATTTGTTTTAAAATTCTCTATAGATAATGCAAGCTCTTAATGGGTAGATACCAGATAGACGAATCCCATCCCTCCTCTTTTGGTATATAACTGTATTTTGATTATCTAATATCTGAGGATATGTTTTCTTAAATTTTGCTCAGTAAATAGGTATGGAATAAACAAATCACAGTTTTGACTGAACTCACACAGGATTAGATGCAGGTCAAGAAAAGGGGAAAATTACTTCTCTCTGAGGTAAAATGCTGAAGTTATGTAATTGAACTGAATTATGAAAGGACCAAATGAGTTTGCCTGATGGAGGAGAATAAAAAAGGGCCTCTGTTTCTGTACTGATTATGTAAGGAGAGAAACAACTGGGTAACTTTTATGCCAAGACTTTCTCTACCTCAGGAATAGTATTTGTTTTGCAAAAGAGGACATTTGGAGGTTGGATTGTGTAAGTCCTGGGATCACCAAATGGTGGGCACTCCAGCAATATAGAAGGCAGCATTTTTATTTGGGTAGTCTTCTGGGATTACTCAATTCTTACCTTTTAGATGATTACCTGTCTCATATGTACGAATGACTGGCTCAAGTTTGGATTCCCCAATTGAGATATTTCAGTAAAAAGGAGACATAGGATCATTTCCATCAAATAAATGATGCATTTCAATAATTGGAAAAACTAATGAACTCAGAGTTGTTTTGAAATGTATGGGCTTAGTTTTTGAAAAAGAAATCACCTGCTTCCCAATAGAGTTGCAAAATACAAGTACTAGAAAGTGTCAACGCAGGTTGTAAAAAATTAAGTAGAATTGGAAATTATCTACGTAATCTTGGTTTGTAGTATTTCCATTTCAGGAAAATACCTATTAAGGTTACTACACTTCGGGTCACTGACATTGCATCATGTTTCTAGAGTGTGGTACAGCCATTGTTCTTGCCAGAACTACTCTGTTCCATATTTCCCCAACAAGTAGTGGTAGCTGGAGTAGCTCAGTCTCTAAAGATAAGAACTATTTTTATCCAAATTGACAGAAAGGTAGCTTTTCGACTTATTTCTCTTTTCAACTAGAAGATTCCAAGTAAGCAAACACAAAGAATCTGCAGAAACGACAGGAGAAAGTGTTCATTCTTACCTTCCTCGTACGTTTTGCTCTGCATTTCCATCTTCTCACCTGACTGTTCATGGCGTATCTGGTTGCTACTTGAGTCAAAACTCACATACCTAATTCAAGAAAGCCTTTGGCAAGAGAAGTAACTGTTTAGACACATCTCTGAACTGCTGGCATTGGCAGATTCTACGCTATGATTGTACCTATGGAGATATTAGTTTTTATTCTCTGCTTGTTTTCTCATCCTCAAATTCAAACTCAGTAAAAACTTGTGGTTCTTGCTGTAAACGAATTGCTCTGTTGATGTAGAAGGGTGTAAAAGACTTTTAAACTTGCAATTCCATCCAGTATGTTTCAAAATACCATTTAATGAATGCTTTTTTTTTTTCCAAGGAAAATGTAAATATTTGCCAATCTAGCTTTATGGAGGAAAGAAAAACCTTTATTCAGAAATAGTTCCACTTCCTATTTTGCTTGCTAGGCTTCAGGTATATACTTCTAGGCAAAGCTGGTTTTTAAGCTTTTCAGAAGACCCTGTCTTAGAAAATAAACCAAATTGTCATTGAACAGGGGGTACATTTTTATTTACTTCAGCACCCTTTTCCTCTTCGGGATTAGTTTCTTTATGTTCGGGTGCAAATGTCTCTGCACAGCTGTGAGGAGCACCCTTCCAAGCCTTATGCAGAAAATGAAAATGAAAATATTTTTCCATTTTGTTATAGGAACAAAAGAAAAAAAAAACAGTCTTGCCTTTTCTGACCATGTGAGTAGCAGTTCCACACTCTCCCCTTAGGGAAGTCTGGCCCTAAACAGCACAGAGCAGGTTGACTGCCAGCCCATTTTATGTAGAAGTAGCATTGGCAGGAGTTCCCTTTGGCAAAGGATCTGTTTCTTTCTCAACCTAAGATTATTACAAGCTTCCTGTTGTATCCACTCTATCCAATGTGTTGCCTATTGTTCTGCTTCGACCAGGGTCACCTGTTAATTTACTTGATACATGAAAGTAATACAACAAATCATTCAATTATTCTATCACAGGTCACTCTTCAGTTTTAAAGTTTATCTTTCAAGGATTGGAGTTAGAAAACCAACAAAAAATCAGTCTGTGTTACTCATCAATATTTAGCCAGCCTGGCAAATGGCCATTCTTGAGTGCCCTTGCCTTTCCTAGATCTGCATGTACCGCTTACAAATGTTCTAAGTGAACACAGATCTTGGAGTTGATTCATTCTGGCCAGAGTATGTTGGCGAAATGCAAGAGCTCGTAAGTTCTTATTTTGGTATTATTTTAGTAAACAAGTTTTATTTGAAAATCAAAGCAATTACACTAATCTCATAGTTCAACGAGATCTCCTCAGTTAATTAATGGTGTAATGGACAAGTTTTTAGACTCTGTAATCAATTATAACTTTGTATAATTCCTGGCTTTGTATATTTCCAAATAATTCTGGGCAAATAACCACTAGTAGTCTCAATTGTGTCATCTCTAAAGATGATGATAAAATAAAATTTACAGCATTTTGTTATTGTAAAGATTGAATTATATGATATAATCCACATACTGTATTTCATATATTGCCTGGCATTTCATGCTTAATGAAGGTGTTGATGAAGATGATGGTGATAATTGATGATGTGACTCCAGTCGATAATAAATCAGCTTTCCTTCAGCTTTTCCTTATGCTTTGGCCACTATGTTACAGCCATAATGAAATGATAGAATATAGCCCTGAATACAATCTTTAGCCATTTATTCATTTATGGATGCAGAAACTAAGATTTAAATCAGTTAAGCAAGAACCACAGATTTCATAATTAGCCACAAATCTAGGAGTAAAACTTTGATTCCTTATGCAGAGTCTCCAAAATTCTTGTTTTTTCCTCTACATTGTGTTGTTTCTCCGACTGACAACATCCTTTGTCCTTTCCTCCAGCAATAAAAAGTCACAAATTTTATAAACAGAATGCAAATACTAAGGCCAGATTTAGAAGAGGAGAAGGTGGGGTAGGGGAAAGAGAGAGAATTCTAAATTCCCCAATCCACAGTAAGCCCACTAAAATCCACCCTTGCTGGGTTTCTAAGAAAGGTAAGCTTGAATAAGGACTAAGAATATCTTGGGTTCCATTACTTGCTACACCTGTACTAGGAAATTAGGCTGGACCATATGTAACCCACAAACACTTCTTGTTTTTATTCTAGAAGCACTCCTAAGTGGACTTCTTCAACTTTATCCCAAAATTCAACTTGTTTTCTGTTTTATCCTGTATGGCAAAACTGTTGGTTCATCAACAGAGAGCCATGCCCACCCAATTTTTTTTTCCTATAGAAACTCAAATAGAAAATGGACAGTCAGATGATCTCTTTCCCAGGCTCTTTGGGAGCAAAGGGTGACCAAGTATTACCAGTGAGGTACTTAACTGGGAAGTTTTTAGGGAGATTTTAGCTACCTTATAAAAAGGAATGGCACAAGAGGAGATCTCATTCCTCATTTCTTAAAAAAAATTTTGAATATAAATATTATGTCCACAGTAAAAACAGTCATTTTACCCCTGTGAAGCAATAATTATGAGGACAATAAACCAACAGCTAAAATAATGGAGTGAAAGAGAAAAAAGCTTAATCATTGAAAATATCATGAAATTGCTGACTTATCTTGAGACCATACATCCCTAGGCTTGTTAACAATAAATTTTATGTTTTAAGTTATTATTAGTTGAGTTCTCTGTTGCATATAGCAGATGCTATTTCTCAATGATAATTTTAGATGAAGAATGCTAGGCATGTGGGCAGCATTTCCACCTAAGTGGAAGAAGGTTCCAGATTCTTTGTTCCATCAGCTTCAGGAAATGGAAAAAAAAAAATGAAAATCTATAAAGCAATCCATGGAGATAATTTAAGACGATTCAAAAAGCAAAGAGATTTTTTGTCTCAGCATAGTTTTGATTTTAATATAGTTAATCCTACCATTAGAATTTTACTTCTCAGCACAGTATATCAATTATCTGCCTTTGAGAGAGCGTCTTGAACAATATTGTAAAGCATATACAAATCTGTGTTCAGAGTTTCAATGAGATTTACAGAAAAAGGAAAATCCTTAATTGTTTATCTTAAAGATATTTCTTAATTGCCTGATACTTCTTTTCAGAAATCATATTTCATTTGTTCAGCTGTATGTTTCACATCACCAATTGACTCTTAATGACCAGTTCAATAGAAAATATTAAATGTCTGAGGGCCATTCAGAAACCTTTAGCTTATTGATGCACATGTCTATTTTGAAAATACACACTAACATTTTTTAAGAAATCGTTTGGTATAAACTTTTTGGAAAGTGATTTAAAATGTGCATACCCTTGACCCTTATACTTTAAGGGAACCTAGATTTCTCACCTTGTTAAATTAAAAATGGCTATATTATTTACTTTTACTGATAGCTAGGTCTAATTCTCCTTCTCTTTAACTTTGGGATGGCTGCAGTGAATTCCTCTACCAGGAGAAACTGGCAACAGTGATGTTACAGAACTTCCAAGGTTAGGTCATAAACACCTTGTAGCTTCCATCTGGGCCTCTTGGAACACTTTTTCTTAAGCTCTGAGTTATGATGTGAGATGCCTGACTACACTAAGGCTTCCATGCTGAAGAGCCTGCATGTAGACACTCCTGTCAACAATTCCAGCTGAGGTTAATTTTCTCATCATCCTCATCAAGATGCCGTTCATAAGAGGAAAGTTGCCTTTCATTCCAGACTAGAGCATCCGACACCTAAATACCATTTAGCGACTTTCATTTATGTCGTGTGAAATAGAAGATTCAACTATAAATTTCTAACACACAAAATCTTGAGATAAAATCAATTATTATTTTGAGATGCTAAATTCTGTGATTGTTTGTTATACAGCAATAGGTTACTATAATACATAAGTGCAAAAAAGACGTACAAGCAAAAATGCCCATTGGAACATTAACTGTAAAATTTAAAAACTGAGAATGATTTAAATTCCATTAATAAGGGACCAGTTAAGAAATTTGTAGCAAACTCATCCATACAAGAAACCACTACTCATCAGGTTATGAAATGAATGGGATATATATATATATATGTATTTATGTCAAACGATGCCCATGATGCCTGAAGTTAATAATATTCCAAGTTGAAAAACATCACTATGTATAATATGGATTCGCACACTCAAATATGTTTGTATAAATAGGTGGTGTGTGTGTGTGCGCGCGCGCACTGTTAATGGTTTCAACATCACGGAAATTAATTTTTCCCCCTTTTACCAGCATTTTTTAGCATTACCATTTACAGATAATTTTGTTATTGGTATTTTTATTTACAATGTTTACATGCATGCATTAAGAAATGTTGGAAATCAGCAAAAATTGGTGGAAAAAGTAGATACTACAATTCTATCCAAAGATAATTTTTGTGCTCTAGGCTTTCCTATGCATGTTTCATTTTAACTAAAGTTCAGTGTTACATTGCTTTACATCTTTTATACATTTGGGTTTTCCAGATTTAAGATCATATCATCTGCAAATAATTATTTGCTTTCACCTTCCAAGTTTCACGAGCTAGACTCAGGACAATGTTCTGTAGTAATGGTGTATTTCTACAGTTTTGGATTAAGTCCCACATTTTGTCTTGGACCAAGCTCGATAGTCTTCATCATGTTGAGGAAACATTTTTATTTCTATATACTAAAAACTCATACTAGTTAATGGTTCTTGGATTTTGTTGTAGCCTTTTTGGTATCCAGTTGGCAAGATTATATTATTTTTCATATTCAACTTGTCTATGTGATAAATTTTATTAATAGATTTCATAATAATGGATAGTTTCATACTTGGATTAAGGACCATCTTGTAGTATCTTTAGGATTTTGCTAGTCTACAGTCATAAAGAGCTGGATACTAAGTTTCTTTCCCATTTATCTTTGTCAGCTTTTATTTTCAGAACAGTTCTTGCTTTATGAAATGAATTTGGCAACTTTCCCTTTTTATCAACTTTTTTAGTAATTTTTGTAGCACAGACATTATCTGTATCTTGAAGACAAAATAAGTCAAGTGTAAAATCATCTGTCTCTGGAAATGTTTTTCTGTTTGTACTAAGTTTTTGACAGTTTCTAATAATTTTGGTTTATTAATATTTTTTTCTGTTGAGTTAGTTTTGGTTATTTTTATATATTTTTCTTTAGAAAATCATCCATTTTCTTGAAATTATTAGTATATTAGTATCAATTGTTTTTAGAAGAATATCACTTTAAAAATGTATTTTCTATTAAAATATCCTCTTTCTCATTTTTAAAATAACTTGATCAGAGTTTTTTCTACAAAATTGTTTGTAAAATCTCATACTTATGATTCCCATTATTTTGTTATGTAATTATTTCTGCTTGAGCTCCATTATTTACTTCCTTCTAAATTATTTATATTTTGCTTAATTTTATTCCTATTGCTTAAGTAAATCCTTAATAGACTATTTCATTTATTTAAAAAATAATAAAAATAACACTTACTCTGAATATAGCTTTGTTTATATCTCGTGAGTCTGATGTGTGTTTTTTTTTACATCCATTCTGTTAATGGTAACACAATTTTCTCCTTGACTAATTGCTATTTACAAAGATGCATGTAAAAATTTTCATGTGTTTGGGTTTTATTAATGTTGTTTTCATTTTTCCTTCTTAAAAATAATATTAGAATATGGTCATTTAGGTAAACATTTATATGTGATTATATTAAAATTATGAAGCTTTTCTAAACCAACTTATTAAAGTTAAGACTAGCACTATGCAAATTTACCCACTTTTTTGAATATAACTTTTTTTCTCCCCTAACCCTTGCTTTTCTTAGAAATTCAACTTGGAGATAAGTCTTGACATTTTTCTTTTTTATTGCTACCTTTTTGGAAGAAAAAAAATTCTAGAGAATGTTCTTGAGGTTTTGTTTTTGCTTTTGCACTTGAATAGATCATATTCTGAGTTTGAACATTTCTGAGAGCATTTTTTCATTGCTTTTATACAGGAATTACAACGGCTGAATACAAAACATATTACTTTAAAAGTTTTATAGATACCATTCTACTTTCTTATTGTATTTAATATGGACCAAAAATTAGAAGCCAACCTGATATTTTCTAAATCTTGTGAGTAACCATTTAATTGTGGATTGAGCTAATTTAATGTTAAGGTCTCTTCTATGTCTAAAATTCTTTGGTGCTGGAAAGAGTACAGACATACTTTATGGTCTTGACTTATCTGACAATTTTGATTACACTGAATAAAGTTAAGAAAACAAATTTAATTTAGTAAGGTAGCCAAAATGAACCCCTAAAGTGAATTCTCTAAGTTTCATATATTTTATTGGGATAGAATAAAAAGAATAGAATAGATAAAGTAGGGAGACTGACTTTCTTTTGTATTTTGTATTTAATTAGCCAGAAATTTCTCTTACAGAATAATTAGCTTGTTTATATGCCAAAAATATGTTTTCTAGTCCCAAGAAAGTTCTTCCAAATCAATAATAGAACAATTAAGGTAATAAATTTCAAGAATCACCTTAGACTCAAATATCTACATTTAAATATGTTCATAAAGGCTATACATCTTGTCACCTTCTTCTCCTCCTCCTCCTTTCTCTCTCTCTTTCCCTCCCTCCCTCCCTCCCTACTATGTTCGCCATTCTCTCTCTCTCTCTCTCTCATAAGCCTGAATATATCAGTTATTTTATGTTTTTGGAAGTACTTATGCTGACAAACACAAATTAAAAAAGTTTATCAAAATTATATTTCTCTGTCTACTTTGTTGAGGAGTAAATGGTTCTATAACTAACAGAAGCAAAATCTGAGATGCATGGCAATTTTTAAAACTGACAGCATTTAAACAGTGTGGTTCCTTCCTTGTGTTTCTAAACATCTCCATAGATGATTGTAAATTCATTGATTTGGTTATGAACCCTGGGGATATTCTTATTTTATCTTAAAAGGTATTGTAAAATTCTCCCTATAAAAATCAATTTA
The DNA here is from genome assembly GCF_014176215.1 of Rousettus aegyptiacus. Taxonomy (NCBI): domain Eukaryota; kingdom Metazoa; phylum Chordata; class Mammalia; order Chiroptera; family Pteropodidae; genus Rousettus; species Rousettus aegyptiacus. The sequence goes on along the minus strand of NW_023416311.1, from coordinate 84,677,867 downwards.
AGTATATATTTTTCCCTGTGGAGTATGTATCCTAATGGTCATTCACAATCAGCGATATTGTCAGAATTTTTTCTTTATTGATGACTTATTTTTTTCAAAAAGCTAAGTTATATTTCTAGACATGAACTATATATTTATACACCTGAGTTAAATATCAAATTCACTATGGCTAAATAATAAAAATGAATGTGTGGATAAATGTACAGATAAAAATTCTCTTATTACTTTGGTTTTATATGTAAATTAGTTTCTTACATTATTTTTCTCTGTGAGACAGTGCAATTCCCAGAACCAGTCTGTTTTAGACTAATGTAGGATCTTGGACATGTTACTTAAACTTTTGAAATTTGCTTTTCTTATTGTGAAGACAAGCACAACCTCATATACCTTTTTATAAGGAATAAATACAATGATTTGTGAAAAATATCTTATACATGGTCCATATTGAATAAATGATGGTTTCTCTGAATAAGTTAGGCATTTTGGCTATTCTAAATGATTGGAAGTTTTTTCCACGAAAAGTAAGAAAGCATAAAAAATATTTTTTCTAAGAATGGTTGTTAACAAACACAAAAATGTTAGATCAAGAATTTTTTCTTACAGAATGCACATTTATGCAAATCTTATTTTGAAAATGGGTTACTGGGAAATACAGAGTCTTGTACTCTACTCTGGACTTGCCAAATAAGAATTTTAAGATGTCTCGTCCAGGGTTATGAGTTTATTTTTTGAGAAAATTGTGTATATCTGGAAGGTCTTAAGATTTGAAAAGTCTAGGGAAAATCGAGTAAAAAATACACCCAAATAATATGGATATAGATAAAAAAATAATTTAAGATATTTAAAAATTTGATGTCAGAAATAGCAAGAACGCTTACTCTAATAAACTTCATTCAATGGGTTAATTCATGCTATTATTTAGGGTTACATTTCAAAGCTTGTGGTATATCAGAAGTCTGTGATATCATTTTAAACCATATATTCTATACAGCATGATTGTGGTTTTCCTGGGTGATGTTGCCAGTACATATACTGAAACAGTCCAAGCTAAAATGACCTCTCCACGCTCAATAGGATGACAATTGGGGTCCATTGGAGTACTTGTATGAGCAGCTGAAAGAAACCTTGATGAAATGGTGACCTTGTCAGCAAGTATAACTGTGAACTTCAAGAAGAATGAGAACAAGAATTAGTCCTTTAAAAATAGTGTTAGCTTCCTCACTTTCCTGTGTTATATCAAGATGGTATGTATACTTCCTTAATGATATAGAATTATAGCACTGCTATTCCTGGGTCAAGAACTGTAACTAATAACAAAATCTCAACCAAACACAGGCAGAAACAATATGTTACATCCACTTCTCTAAGTTTTCATTTTATCTTTATTAATTTTTAAAACTTTTATCAAAGTGTCATTGATGTATAACATCAGATATACAACATAATGATTCAATATTTATGTATATTGCAAAATAATTGCCACGAAAGTCTAGTTAACCTCCATCACCATACATAGCCACAAAATTTTTTTCTTGTGATGAGACATTTTAAGATCTACTCTCTCAGAAACTTTACATGACCAAGACTTTTTTATTTTATAACGAGGAGTTTGTATCTAAGTATTTTCATTCAACAATCTATGATACACATTATTCTAAAATGCTGGTCTCAACTCCACCTGAGAGTAGAACTGGGCCAGGAATGAGAGGATAGTCAGGAAAGGTTTTCTGGAGAGGAGTATTGATTTATGGTGAGGGAATGAGTGGGAATGGTCATTCTCAAGTTAAGGTCAGGTCACTCAGTATGAGAAAAATTCAGAGGCTAGTATTAAACCCAATATTATGCATATGTTTCTGTTTCTTTAATTTATTTTATTCATCTATAAAAATTAGATTATATATGGTATTGGTATATGATGAAATACTGAATTATCGATGCTATTTTATACTTGAGACTTAAAATTTTCTCCAAAGCTGTGACTAACCAAAAATCACTATTATGATCAAAATGGATGTCAAATATCAAAAGTTGAAAATAGTATTCTCTAATTATTAAATTCTAATCATTTGGTAATTTCTTCCATATCATTCATTTCCCATTTTGAAGATATATAATTAAGTCTTCATTGTCTTTTAATTATTTAATTTAATTATCATTCATTGCAATAAATTATAATTTGTATTTATAAATTAATCAAAAAGGAAATAAGCACTATAATTTCTCTACAACTAACATTTATCATTTTATCTTTCTATAACATTATGATTCCCATGGATTTCCATTACCGCCACATAACTCATTCCATATTAATTCTCTTCTTTCTGATGTAGCATCTCTTAATTAACCATCTTTCTGTTAGGGTTATTTTACTAGTTTATTTTTTCCATTGATCACACTATGCTTACTCACATTGCTTTAGACCTTAGACAAAATCATCTTGGGTAAAAAGTGATAAATACATATGCTAATTATTCTTTCTGCAATCCCTGGCTGACATTTACTCTCCATCCTTCTCTGAGTCTTTGCTCTTGAACGTGGTGGGCTTCTAGTTGAGCTCAACCAATGGAGTAAGTTGGGGGGAGTGAGAGCGTTCACAGTACTTCTTCCCTGCTACTTCTTGGCTAGGCACTGCATTTTTGAGACAGGAAGTTGAGAGGATGCCTTCCTCCTCATCTTAAACTCCTTTTGCACTCTTGTAAAACTATTCGAAAACTTTATTCCATCAGCCTGATTGTAGCAGACACTTTATTGCTGCTAGTGTTTGTTATTGTTTTGTTTTGTTCCTAATCTTTTCCTTCATTTAATCTCTTTATATAAACCAGTCAGGGAAAATTCTGCTTTCAACAAAGCCAGAACTGTTAAAAGAAGTTAATTAAAAATAATACTCCTAAAAATTATAATGATGTAATTTTAATTTAAAAAATCTTGAGAATATATGGCCCTTGTTTACATTTTCAAACTAAATGTATGTTATATGTAAATATTTACAAAACCCTTTGTTTCATATTGACTTAAGTTGATAATGTGTACTTTCTCAGATAAAGTACACCTTATGAGAAAGAAACAGCAATGGCAAAGGATTAGTGATTGGTTTCATAGATTTCTGTGTTTCTGTCTCCAACTTGGTTCCATTTTAGATTGTTCTTTTCATAGAAAACAAATTGCTGCTGGTATTAGGAACATTATTTCTATAATTTTTTTTACAATGGATGTTATAGAGTATTCACTCTTCAGCTCACAATTTTTGAGTAAAATTTTTAAAAGTTAAATTGAATTAAAAAAATCAAAATACCAGAAGAAACTTCTTATGTAATATTTTGTATAAAATGTAGCCTTTTGAAGATTGATAACAATTTTATTTGCAATTCATTAAAGATGTTAAGATTCCCTAAATTAAAAACTTAGAGATTAAAGAGGATTAAAGATCTTGCTGAAGTAAGATTAAATAAATCATACATGCAACAATCGTATAAACCAGTGTTAATAGACATTAAGTAAGCCATATGTGTAAATTTCAAATGTATAGATAACAAAAAAAAGGAAAAGGTCAAATGAACTTTAATAACATATTCTATTTAACTCAATAAACCTAAAATATTATTTCAATATATAATAAATATAAGAAATTATTTATAAATACTTCACATTCTTTTTTCATATTAAGGCTTCAGAACCCAGTGGTATTTCACTCTTAAAGTGCATCTCAATTCAGAAAAGCCAGATTTCAAGTTTTCAAGAGCTACATGTGGCTAGAGGCTGTAGTATTTGCCAGCATAGCTATTAATAGCCTGGGACTCAAAAAACTCTAGGATTGGAATAAGGAGATTTGCCTTCTGAGATTTCCCTCACCCTCCATTGCTTCTTCTTCATTTCCTTACCTATTTCATCTAGCCCTGAAGATTCTGTTTCTTCGAAATCCTGATACCCAAGCTCTTCTGTATGTTTCAATGAGAATCGACAGAACAGATCTCTTTGTAAAGACAACAACAAAAGTTCTGTTCACAATACTTTCTAATAAAAAGAGTTAGTAATCAGAGTCTGTAAAGCTCTCCCTATCACTTACTGTTCCTGGCAACAGATGGTAGATGAGCCATTAAACTGCACTTCCTTTCAGACTCCAATATTGAAAGACCAGCCTTGAGCTGGGCTAGAGGTGCTTCCACTGAGACCAACCCCCCACCTTGATCTCATGACACCTTTCTGACACTGGGACAAATAGTTGCATATGGATTATAACTGTTCTCATAGCGTTTGACTCAGGTTTGATTATAATTCTACTACTTCAATGTATCCTTTTTACAACCACCATTAGAGCATCACTTAGGACCTAGTCATCAAGGGACTCATACTGATGTCTTTCTAGCATTAATAAAAAGATACAGCAATTTATATGTTTATTTAATTCTGAATTAAATTTTATGAATAAAATTTTATACCTTAATTTGTCAACTGTGTGAACTGTTTTTGTTTTCACCCCGGCAATTTCGTGGCCAGGCTGTCTAATAATGAATCTAAATAACCAAAGGAAAGAAAGCCACTTACTGTTGCTGAAATAAGGTTGCGTGCACACCTATTCAAGTGTAGTAAGTTCTCATTAAGTAACTGTTTGATTTTGTCAGTATATCCTAAAAATATTGAGAAATTTCTGAAAACAAATGTTTCTGAAATTATACAGACTTCGACCCAAATACTAGCTTCCAAATTTATTAGCTGTGTGATATTAGAAATTTCTTCTAACTCTCTAAATCACAATTTTCTCATATATAACATAGAGATGATAATAGTCTTCTATTTACAGTTTTGAGGGTAAATCAGACAATATATTTAATGTACTTAACACAGTGCCTGCTACACAATGGCAATGAGAAGAGTGTTGATTGTTATTACAATTTTCTACCATTTATCTATCACCTATCTATCTATCAGTCATCTATCTACATAATTTTATCATGGAGTAATCCACAGGAGATTTCTAGGAGAAGGTAAATCCTTCATTCACTCATCCATTCACTTAATATTTACTGAACAGCTACTATATGCTGGGTACCGTACTAAGCAGCGAAGGTACAAAATCGAACCAAACAAACACTGCCTCTGTCATCATGGGTCTTAATCTATTAAAGATACAGACAAACACTTAAATAACCCTAACAAGATGCTTTCTAGAGGATGTACAGGGTGGTATAGTGGAGCATCAAACCTAGATTTGAAGGTGGGAGCAGGAGTCAAAATAGCTCTGTGGTGAAAGTGATATTTAAACTGAAACATGTAAAGTTGGTGACTAGTCAAAGGGCAAAGAGGAAGATGCCAGTATTCTAGACTCAGGAAGCAGCAAATGTCCACAGATAAACAAGTGCAACACATTGTAGGAACAGAAAGGAGTTCAATAAAGCTGAAAGGAAATGCACAGAGGCAGGACAGTCATAGTTTGATTCTAGAAATGTAAACTGCTGCCCATCCGTGTTAAGAAACGCAAGCCGCTGCCCTTCCCCTAGCTGAGGAGTGACTTCCTCTCTTCCTTTTCAGAGGCTTCCATTCTGTGACTTCCTTTTCCCTTCAGGGTCATCACTGATACTCATTTTATCCCAGGTTTTCTCTTCTGAGAGATTTCTTCTCTGTGCCCCTTAGTCTATTCCTCTACTTCCTGGCATGTGGAATAGCTCATGACAACATTAGGGCTTTACGGCACTTGGCTACCTCTCTCTCATTATTTTCTTTTCTTAACCTAAAAGATACTGCTCAATCTCATCTGTCTGAGGCTGATACAACAAATAATGATTTCTCCTGAGCAACTTTGGGTCTGGTGGTTCTGTGTCTTGACTTGAGTGTGAGAAGATCCTGTCCTGGCAGGGAATTTCTGGAAAGCAGCCACTTGGAACCAGTCTGATCAGACATGGAAAGGGAAATCTCACAGGCAGTTTATTGCCATAGTGGAGTGAGCTACCAGAATTTATGATTTAAGGGGACTTTCCACTCTTCTAGGAGTACTTGGAGTGAAATCGCTCTTAAATACAAAAATTCAAACCTCTTAAGTTGAAAAAGATTATGATTTGGGAGTCGGGCAGGTTGGGAATATAAGTGTGATAGTTTTACACATTTTATGCTTACTGTGTCAAAAATTTTTGGCATATTAATCAACTACTTTTAGTAATCTGGACCTTAAAGTTACCTAAAATTATTTTGCCTGAAGATAAAAAATATTAATATATGATATTTGTCTTCCTTTTTAATCCTTTTATTGTTAGGATAAGTAATCATCATTAAGCTGTGCATAAAAGTACTGCCAAAAGATTTTTAGAACTGTGAGTGACTAACAGAATAAAAGCGTGTATAATCTAGTGAAATATGCAACATCTATATGATAAATAGTAGAAAGTTTTATAAAAATGGAAATAGAATATAAAAGATCAGAAGTTAACCTCTCCTCATCATGCAGTTAATTTCATCTCATTTTGTATCATCTTTCTTCACCTTTTTAGAATATTTGCTCATTTAATTTCCTTGGTCTAGAAAACTTTATTATTCTTCTCCCACCCACAATCATTTTCTCCTGCTATAGATATGGAGAGAATCTTCAAAATCATCCTTTCCAAAGAGTCTTTTTTTTTATTCACTTTTGTCTAATAACTCCAAGTCCATTTGTCACATATATATGTACTTTATATTCTTTTATTTGATCGTGTGTATATGTGTATGCATATGTGTATATATGTTGTGTTCCTCTTAGTCCATTGAGAGTGGGAAGTATGGTCTATTTGTTATTCACACATCTTTAGCACAAAGAACATTTCATAAATTTTTGTTGAAGGTATATAAAACCTGGATATTATTCGTAAACATGTTAGATATTTGCTTTGTAAGGTAAGAAATACTAATTAGTTTCTTCACAATTCTGTTTTTGCATCCATAAAAATAATGTTTACTGATTTTTTTTTCTGAGATAAAACTTGATGATTATTATAATAATATGCTTCCTTGGGATATGTGTGGAAAAGTAGAGGTCAGGGAGGGAAATTGAACAGATTCTTCCATTTATAAATTACTTTGAAATAGAGGTGAGTTCTTGGGGAGAAAAATTAAATTTTATAGTCCACATTGGTCCTGTTAGTCTACTTCAGCAATAATTCACTATTTTAAAGAATCTTAGAATTTTAATAGACTTACAAAGGAGCTTAACTTACACAGTGAATAACTTGTTCATGTCCACATATAGGACAATAATTTGCTGTGCTCCTAGTAAGTGCAGCAAAGATCAATGTGTAAACCTTTAGGGAAAAGAATTTTTTTCCAGATGAAGCTAACTCAGTACTTTCTCTCCTACACAGATTTTGACTTTGTATTATTGTGCTATTCAGTTTCAGTTCACTAATTCAGCTCTATACACTGCATACTAGGTGAGAGAGAGGTGTCCATAGTCATGCATACCTGTCTTTAAATCTTGACTCACTCTTTCAATGTGTTCTAGGCCAAGTTAGAAAATTTCCCTAAACTTTTACTTCCTCTTCTATGAATTAAATATAACAATAATACTGACTTGATAGGTCAGTTGTGAGGATTGTAAAATGCTAAGCACAGAGCCTGAAAAATAGAAAATATTTTTGGAAAGTTATGACTACTACTATTACTACTGCTACTATAGTGAGTAGTAATTCTGCTATATTTATTTGTGAAGAAACATGATTTTTCTAGGTTGAAGAGCTCTTAGAGGTCATCTAATTCAATTCTTCTTTTTTCTACTCCATCAAGTATTTAAATTTCTTCTAAAATGTCCCTGACACATGATTATCCAGTATAATTTTTTTTACTTGTCAAGTCTTTCTTGAAATGAGTCCTAACTGGGAACTCTCTAATTCCCATGAAAGTCCATTTTATCTTTTGACAGTTCTGATAGCTAGAAAGTATTCCCCTCGTGTGTGTGTGTGTGTGTGTGTGTGTGTGTGTGTGTTCTGTATATTCACTCTATGTGCCTTTTGTGGCCATCATCTGTTGGGCTCAGTTTGATCAAGTAGGGGCGTCACAGAGCAATTATGTCCTCCTTTCTTGTGACAACCTTTTGTGCAATCATTCTGCTTCTAGATCCAGGAAATAATTTTTAGATATTTTCAAATTTGAATCTGTTTCCATTCCAGTCACTACCACTAGATATGCCCCAGGGTTTCAATGTCTTAAAGAATGTGGTACTAGGACTTACCAACAACTAATTCAGGGTGATTATTTCAAACCAAGGTTTCTTTAGCTATTTTGGAAGTTTTTTTCCATTGTTGATTCATATTAGGGTCATAGCACATTAAAATTCTCATCTTTCTACTTTCAAATCTGTACAGATATTTTTGTTATCTTTTCTAACAATGTTAAAAGCTGTATCAAAAAGCAAAATAAATGCACATTCTTATCTAATCCATTTTTAAGATATTGAATCGAACAAGATGGAGGGTAGAGCCTTGCATAATTTTACCCTTCACAGTAATAAGAACTGTAAATAAACATTCTTTTGGTATGGAATTGCTCTCAACTTATTAAATGTTCTCTCACCCAGGCCACATATATGTCTTCTAACTATTAAAGATGTCATCAGAGATGGTGTCAAATGTTTTGTGAGAATTCTTATACACTAAATCTATAGAAATCTCCTTCTCTACTGAGATAGTAACTCTCCACTGAATGAAATTTACCTCCACCTCACCATTTTATTTGCCTTCTGCTGACTCTCAGCAGTCATAGTTCCTGCTCTATACTCAGAAAAAACATAATTTGAAAATACAGTTCAGAATTTTTCTCAGTATTGATTATGAGGTCACATATCTGTGGTTTAAGAAATGTATTATTTCAAAAATTGAAACTTAAAAAAAAAGTCTCAGGAAACATATGTACCCTATATTCTCTCCATAACTAAAGTGATTCAATAATACTCTCAGTACCATTGGTATGTAAAATCACCTAATTTTTTTTTTTGTTTTACCATCTTCCAATAAATACAACTTTACTTTTTTTCATTAAAAGTCACTTTTTTTTCATAGAAAAAATAGAAAGATGGAAGAGTACATACTTAAAACTGCTTGCATGAATTACTACTTTACTTGACTCTAGCTTTGGCTGTAGGTTAGCATAATTATATTTTGCATTCTTTGACTCTCATTTTGGCTATGATTCTTTTTGTAGATATAATTTGTGTTTTCCCAGAATTGTAAGCATCTAACTTCAGAAGCAAAGGAACACAATCTCTGAAATTCCTTTATATTTATTGAAATGAAAACAAATCAAAATGAGAGAGAGAATGAAAAGCCTTAGACAATGTGTATCAGCCTTTCTGAATAAAATATAAAATCTAGACAGTAATTTACATGTTAATTTATTACAGAAAATGTGATTGGGTTAGGAATAAGGTAGAGTAAATTAAAGACATCTTTAATTGCATTAAAAAAATTGTTTTCTTCTTGATTCATTCCCTGAAGCAACAGACATTTATTGAACAGCTACTATATTGCACACATTATGTTAGGAACATAAAAATACTGAAATATAGTCCTTGGCTGCATATCACTCACAGTTTAATAGGGAAAAAGGCCAATAAAGAGCAGCAGATCTGTTTGGTATTATTTTAAGTGCTATAATAAAGTTAAACATAAAAAATTATAGAAAAACATAGGAGAATCACTAAATCCAATTAGAAATTGGGAATGAGTTAGAAAGCCTGCTTAGAGAATGTGACATTCCAAGTAAGACTCAAAAGATAAATAGAAAATAGACAAAAATTGGTAGAAGGAGCTAGGGACACAGAAGTGGTTAGGAAAAAAAGGTTAGGAAAGGTTAACAAGGTTAGGAAAAAAAGAGATTGAGAAAGGAAAGAAATTCTAGTAATAAGAAACTACATGGTTAGAATATTACTTGGCCATAAAAAAGAATGAAATTTTACTATTTGCAACAACATGGATAAACCTGGAAAGTATAATACTAAGTGAAATAAGTCAGACAGAGAAAGACAAATACCATATGATCTTACTTATATGTGGAATCTAAAGAACAACAAAACAAACAAACAAACAAACAAAACAGAAACAGACTCATAGATATAGGGAACATGCTGATGATTGCCAGATGGGAGGGGCGTTGGAGGGCAGGGTGAAAGAGATGAGATAACTAAGAAAGAAGTACAAATTGGTAGTTACAAAATAGTCATGGGGATGTAAAGTAAAGCATAGGGAATATAGTCAATGATATGGTAATAACTATGTATGGTGCCAAGTGGGTAGTAGACTAGTCAGGAGAATCACTTATATAAATTATATAAATGTCTAACCACTATGCTGTACACCTAGAACTAATATAAAATAATATTGAATGTCAATTGTAATTAATTTTTTAAAAAGATGGAGGAGGGAAGGTGAAAGAGAGTAAGAGGTTCAAATTTCCAGGTATAAAACAAGTTGTGGGGATGTAATATACAGTATAGGGAATATAGTCAATAATATTGTAATAGCGTTGTATAATGTCAGATGGTTATTGGACTTATCATGGTGACCATTTCTTTAGGTATATAAGTGTTGCATAACTATGGTGTACCCCTAAAACTAATATTGTATGTTAACTATATTTTAATGAAAATCTTAAAAAAAATAAATAAAACAGAAAAAAAAGAATTGATGTTAAGAAAAAAATAAATTACCTGTTTAGAGGCATTGACACATAATGATATCAGTGTGTTTGGAGGACTCTGAGCACTTTGATAGGTTGGAGAATAGGGTATTTGACGTTCGTATGGCGGAATGTGGAGGGCGGTTGTGGTGAGGGAGATGGATCTAGATCAAAATCTGTGGCCTAATAATAAAGGAACTTCTCTACTACGTCTCATTTTTCTAAGATTTTAAGAAAGGGAATGACGCAATCAGATGAGTGTTTTAAAAACAACAAATTTGCACTGCATTACTCAGGATGTATGGAATGTGTCCAAGTTGAACACACTGACCTGTTTCAATCACACAAGTTCAGTTTCTGTGATTCAATATGGATCCGACACAAACTTATTCATAGTATGTGCCAAATCCCAAGGTCAGGGGACTTTCTAAGCAGCAGATGTAAACTTTAAAAGCTCAGCAGAATATTATATAATCTATGTGTGCTCCATTGGCAGAGTTTTTAAAGATTTATCTTTTGTTCTATACTATTTTGACAAAGTCAACTGACCTATTGTAAAGAATCACATAAATTACCAAACTCTCTGGGTGATCTCCACATGCTGTAAATTCTTGCCAATTGCTTTCCCCTAGAAAACACTTTGAAAAACATGTCTGTAAGCTGATGTATAAAAATGTTTACAAAACTATTGAGCCTTTTCTACAAATATAACAGGAAAAACTGCTTTAACAATGTTGTATTTTTCAGATAACTTAATAATAATAATTATTATTATTAAACCAGAGCAAGTAGATGTTATAATTCACTTGTCTGGGGTGGGAGATGATTCTTCTATCATATTTGCCTATATGAATATAGCTAAGAACTTACAGATATGGGGAAAAAAATGTCTCTTGAGAAGTCAAATAAATATCCTAACTCTTCAAACCAAAGCTTGTGTAGTTTCCTGAAAGACATCTTCACATCTGTTTATCAAATCTTATAGACTTGTATTTTACCAAAAACCTAGACAAGTTTGGTAATTATCATTTTCTAATCTGTAGCTCATGGATGACATTTATTGTGAATGAGTACATTTATGTCCAGGGGATGTTGTATGTATATTTGGAGTTTTATTGAGTTGTATTTTGGAAGCATAGACTGAACAGTACTTGACAGGTGAGAAGCAAGAATTAGAGATAAGGAAAAAATCCTGAAATCACACCAAAAAAAAAATCTTTCAAATAGCAGTAATCTGTAGCCATTTACCATCATCGTATCTGTCCAAAACAGACATCTAATTCATTACTTTGACTTTTTCCCCAAGAAAACGTGGAAGTTTATAAGAATTTTTCACATTGAATTACCAAAATATATTACAAATATTAAAAGATGACCTTAAGTTATCTGCTAAATCACTCACATTGAATACCTGCTCCCAGATACTGAATGGATAAACAAGATTCTGCATTTTTTGCTTAAATAATAATTTACATTGGATCTGTTCAATATCACTTCTAGCCACACATTTATTAAACATTAATTTAATAAATAGCAGGGAACCCAGAGCCAAATAACACATCAATACTGTTTTCTGAGTATTTATTATGAGCTTTCTGTTTCGCACTATACATATGTAGTTTCATTTAATATTTGTAATAAAGGTAGAAGACAGATATCCTATGATTCCTAATTTACAGTTGTGGAAACTGTGGCTTTAGATTTTTGCCTAAAGTCACAAAGTTAGTAAAGTAACAGCTTACTTCCAAACCCAGGTTTGCATTACTATACACTATGTTGTCTTTTACTGCATGTCATATATCTTCAAGGCTTCTGAATTCCAGTGATTGGCATGGTTGCAGATGATACTTTGAAGCCCTTTAGGAGTTATATATCAGGTTGCAACTGGCTGCTTCTCCCCAGCATCCAGTTATCTACTCAAGTGCCAAGCTGTTCTATCTTTTATCTTTTTAACACTTTCTATTGTCAGAGTGTCTACAATTTGCTACCTGGCACTGGTTGGAATAAGAAATAGTTTTTGGTATTGCTGCCACCAACCCAATTGTAAACCATTTCATTGTGGTTAGACCTGCCATCCCTGTTTCTTATCTCGATGGCTTACCATACCAAATGATTACTTTTCTCCCTCTTGAAACTTCTGTCTACTGTGTAGCTTTTGTACATGAGTTGTACAAAATCACCACATAAAGCAAGGTTCCACATTATTCTATAAGAATTAGTATCAGGATTCATTAAATATAGCCTCTCTTTTTTCCTCCATTTGGAAACTATTTGTAATTGTTTGATGTATATTAGGACCACTTCAACTATCGAAACTCTTCTTAGGTTGTTTCCACGTATGTGCGTGTGGGAGAGTGAGAGAGAGAGAGAGAGACAGAGAGAGACAGAGAGAGACAGAAAGAGACAGAGAGACAGAGACAAAGAATGTGTGAATGCTGTGTGTGTGTCTAGTAAATAAAAGGCATGGCAAAAGAGGAATGAGAAGATTTACATATTTAAGACCAAGATTACTAAGGTTTTAACTAATTAAATTGATTAAATCCCAAAAAACTATTTACCACCGTGTTCATTTAAACACGGTTTATTGCCAATAGTTTATGAAGCAATGCCGTGATTATAAAGCAACATATGTGTAAATGCGGGTTAGTTCATCAGCAAAATCTCAAGCTATTACTGGCTGGGTGGAGTGGTGGATGAGTAGCATTTGAAAGTTTGACACAGTAAATAAACCGACCAATAGGAAAAAATTCTTCTAAGTAGGGGCCAGTTCAGAGAGTATTCTGCTCCTAAGAGCCAAGGCACTCTAAATCTCTCCTAATAAAGAGGGTCAGGCATACATTGTCATATCTTTTTTGCATAATTCTGGGAACTGAAATAGTCACAGCTATAAAAAACAAGTTCAAATCCAAGCATAAGTATTTGCAAACTTAGAGACAAAAATTCATTCCATTGCATGTCTTGCTTCTGACATAAGTTAGGGATCAGAGTACTAGAAACCTACTATGATCTTTCATAAAAGAAAACAAAAAGGAGAATCAGTGTTCAGTGTGAGAGAGGACAGAGAAAAGGCAGCACAGAGACATTCTTGTCATTCATATTTAGCTCAGATTTTCATCATCAATTTAGTGAGAAAATATTGAAAATTAACACCTAAAACCACACTGTGGTCACATTGTCATATTATTTTAGTTTATATACTTATAGTCTGTAGAGAACTTTTCCTCATGTGCTTTTCTGACGATGACTTTCTTTTACTTTAACATTTGTGTAACAGCTTCACTCAAGTTCCACTTTTCCTAAGCATTCTAGGACACAGTGATGCCTGTTGTCCTTAGAGATCTTATGATCTTCACTGCTAATTTTAGTCCTTGATTATATATTGTTTTAAAATATGTGATATTTTTAGAAGTTTAATATAATTTGAGGTAGGATAGCTTTTGATGAAGGAGTAATTGGAAGAAAAGAGACTATTTTAAAACATCTGGTGCTAAATGTCTGATGAACAGAAATGGAAGAAGAAAGAAAAAGAATACTTCTATGAATTGTTGATATTCGTGAAATACAGAATTTAAACCATGCTGGTCACTTCTTTCTGAACTATTAGAATATTTTCCATAGCAAGGTCAAGTCTCTGGAAAAGTCTTTTGTTTTGCATTTTTGTTAAAGTTTAGAACCATCTGCACTGTGATCTAATGCTTAGTTACCCACACCCCAAGTTGCTTTAGATATAATGTGTCTCTTGCAAGATATAGACTTTGCCATCTACTCCTATAATATTATTTTCTAACATGTGTTTCATTGAAATGTTGTTCAACCAGACACTTTTTGAATAAAGCCTCTAAGTCAAATGACTTTGAGAAGTGCTATATCACAGGCTTTGTTTGATCAGCATTTAAAAATATTTGACATTCTCTAATAAGATCATATTTATAATGTAAAATTATAGCAAAACTCTTTAATTAGAGGCTAATTTTCATTGAAAAAGTTAATTCACAATTATATAAGGAATTCTTGTTGTTGCATGCTATTTGTAAATCTTGAAGTCTGTATGACACATCACAAAGAACAATGTATTTTTAAGGAAAGAATTTAGTATCATCACAGCTTTAAATATAACCCATAGAGATAGCCCGTTATCACCACTGCGACCAGCTCCCTACCTTCTATCTCTCTATTTCCTTAATCACTTTGGGAAAGCAAATCCCAATGGTAGCATGCCATTATGACAGAAGGTGATAACAAAACTGCTCAAGCAGAGAATGCTCAAAGTTTAAACTTTTGCTCTAATCATTTCCCACTCGTGCCTAAATGTTACTAAAATAAGGAATTGATTGATTCGAAGACACCATCATGTTAGTTAAAATTTAAAAAAACAACAAAGTGAATGTTTGAGCTCAATATAAATAGCTTAAAAAAGATATTTAGTAGGTCTTGGAGTATACTAAGTTCTCTTCTCTCCTCTCCCCACATAAAATATATTTCCATGAAAAGACATTGCAACTTTTATAATATATTACAGGCAAATAGACAGCCTGGGCATATTTTTCATTTTTGTCTTTGCTTTCAGCTGGTTACGTGAATGCTGTTCTGTCAGTTGATATGGACATGTGTATCACATCCTGAGTGTGGCTATGTAGCTATGAATTTTCAGATTATACACTGAGAAATGCGACAAAAATGAAAAAAGTAGTTTGTAAAGAATATTTAATTTCAAACTATTCAAACCTCGACGTCTAGTTCTTGGTACAATTTTTAGTTTGACATACATTCACTTCCTATACCATCTACTTTTACTTTTACTATATTTTAGTGGTTATTATAATGTTTTATGGTGGTTATTATTTTCTCAACTTCAAGTACAGGGCAACATGATAAAGGGGCAATGTGTCTCTGAGGAGAGCTTTCAAGCTTTTAGGTAGGACAATGCTTAAATGGAAGGGATGGGGATGGAGTATGCTCGAAAAGTATTTGGGAAGAATCTTTATCTTAAACATACAATGCAGGTTTCCTAGGTACTTCCAAGTGTTGTAAAATACAGAAATAAAAAGTATACTGTATCTTAAAGTCTTCTAAGTTTCAAAATAAAATGATTCTCTCTTAAGTACACTTCATTGTTCCTCATGCCTCTTTAATAGTGAGGTCCTGGCTGTGCTGGCAAATGGTACAGTTTTAGCTGCACTTAGAATGGAAGGCCACGTGGTTAAAAGTGTTGATTGTTCTAATTCACTGGTCATTAGAACCATTGGCATGAGTGGATCTCCGAGGAGGTCCATGTGTCTTCCATTCTCAACACTTTCTCTTCAGTTGAGTAAATAGGGTTGACTGTATCATTTGCTGATATCTATATCAACTCTGCCAGATAAACGTTTTATGTTACACATTTTACAAAATATTTAAATATATAAAATAATAATAAATCATTAGCATATTCAACTTTAGTGTGATTCAATCTTTTTAAAATCATCAACTATGATATAATATATCTTTACTCAATAAAATAGATGAAATTACCAAATTTGAAGTTCAGGTTAAGAAAAAGAACTAATTTGCTATAGTTCTACTTTGCTGGTATTTTAAAAGCCAGATGATCTAAGAATACACACATTTACTTATCTCACAAAGACATAATCACACTGTCATCCATTTTTGATCCACAAAAGATGAATAGTATAACATGTGCTTAAAATGGATTCATTAATTATCAGAATAGATAAGTGTTTCATCAGGTATATACAGCAGATACCATTTATCTGTTCTCATAGAAGAGAAAGATTAAAGTAATTCTTCTATATATATTGGGAAGAAAAAACTCTGCTCTACTGAGACTTTCATAATGTGACACTAGATAATATACTTTGCCACAGATGGTAAAGTTACACAAACATAGATACAGATGACTTATTTCATATTCAAGTAGGGGAGCTGATTGCTAGAGGAAAGCCATTCATTACCACCATAAATATTACACATTTATTTTGTTTCTTTATAAACATGTAGTCACCATAAAAATCTCACAATAAATATTAGGGACTTTATTTTTTCTGACATGCCTTTGAGAAATAGCAGAGGTTTCTCCCAAATATAATAGAGTAGGTTGGTCAATAACAATAGTAAGTTTCAACACAGCCAGTCTCACAATGGTGACTATTTTAACAGAGGGAATTAGACTTACAAGGCATGAATTATCAACTGATACCTAGTGATCCTTTCTGTATATTAAGTGATAGATTAAAAAAATTTTAATATGTTTCTGAAAATTTAAATGTGCTTATTAAAATAATCATTTTCTATTTTATTCTTTTCAATTAAAAATTTTGCTTTTTTCTCATAAAGTTTTTAAAACTCTAAAATTCTATACACTTAAGTATGTTTAAATGCATCTGAAAGGAGAAAAATAATATTCTTTAATTGCTGACAATTTCTGTCAGAAATAATTTTGGGTAAAATGAGCCTATAAGTAAAATGGAAACAAAACCTATTTTTCACTGGAAAATAGCCTGCTGTTATTGAACAGAATGTATGATCATAACATATTTCTTATGGATTACTAAAACCACTGATAAAACAGATTCCACAAGTTCGTTCATTCGCTTTTGCATGAGAAGCCTTAAATTGCTCACTTGTTGATAAGTAAATGCCTCTTGATTGTGCTTATTTCATATTTCACATTGTTGTGTTAAGGAGCACTTAGATCACGTGACCAAATGTAGCTCTACCCCCTTTCAAGCGCCTTTACTTTGGGACTGGGAATATGTTGCAATGTTTTCTAACAAGTTAAAAACAAATTTATGTATGAGAATCTTATGTTGCTACTTATACACTTTTGAATTCATTTATCCTTTGTAATATATTGCAAAATATTATATTTTGTTTATTTCTGCCACTTACTAACTGTAAGTGATCTCATTATATAAGCACCTGATAAGAATGCTCTGTGTGAAAGTTGAAAAGAATAATTTCTTATGCCTATTAGTTTTTAAATATCTGATAGATGCAATATTTGTAGGTTTGTGGCATTCAGTTTAACTGCATTATCTCACTGTCAGATTTATACTTATAAAATTCTGTGCAATCGAGTAAGTTTTTTTAAACCTAGTGTGTATTATGATATTGACCTTGCCAAACATTTTGAATTGCAACACCATCCACTGGATAACATACTGTTCTCCACCTATGCAATTCATTGAATAATGTATTACTGCTTAAGGTGGAGACATCTGAAATAATTCAGTTGTTAGCAAACTACTTAAATGCACTTTGCCAACCTGAGTGAAACAAATGTGTAAGGATATTAAAAGGAAAATACCAGAAATGAAAGCAGTCAGATTTGTGTGTTGTTTAATTTTAACTGCACTCTACCAGCAGAATTCAAGTTTGCCCTTTTGCATCATTATCAATTCATTTGAGGACTCAAAATAAACATTGATAAAGGGCTCCAGGGAAACATAAATGGTAAGAATGCTCAGAAGAGGAGTATAGACACAGACCGCTGTTTTGTGAAGACAAAGCTTTTTCTGCAGAGGTTGTGCTGACAGTTTGTTTCTACAAATTCTTAAGAATGTTTTGAAAATAAAAAAAGAATGCTTTAATGGCATAAAAATAAGATAAATTAATTGAAGAAAGGAGAGTTATCCTCTTGCTATTTTGCTAAAGCTGAGTAAATTTCTGAAAACATTTTAAAGTTATTGGACTTTAAGTGCACAATTATTACTGGAACTAGACACACAATTATACAAAAATTTAAGAAGTTTTAAACCATTCTGTGAATAACCAGATCTATTTTGGCTGGTGCCAAACATCTCCCTCTAACTGAAATTACCCATGGCTTACCTACCCAATAGTATTCTTCATATTGGACTAAGTTTAATAAAAAATATTCAGAAGCTATTTTTGTAAAAAGTGTTTGTTAAAAATAAATTTTAAAATACATTTATTTAAATATAAAATGTTATAATAAATTATAAATATAACAATAAATTATAAAAATAAATTCATGTTGAAAATAATCTTTCTGAAGACATTGAAACTTTCTTCTTTTATAACAGCTAGTCATACTAAATACTTTTATCAGATAGCTGAAGAATTTCGACCTAATTCCAGGGATAACGTGCATGAGGCTGTGAAAATTTATGACATGTGGAGAGTTATTTTACTGATTAAAATGTATATTTTTTTCCACAGCAAGTATATCCTTTCACTCTAAAAGTCACTGTAAATAATGACTACTAAATTCACTAATTATGTTAAGAGTTAGCTTGCAGCAGATTGAGTGACAGCCGTTTTTCTGAATCTCTCTCCTCTAGCCTCACTCCAGACTAGAACTGGCACCTTCCCCTATGCAAATGAACATCTAATTAGAGACACCTCCCAGTCAATAAGCCACTTTCTTATCACCAGTTATATTACCTGACAAGCCCTTTCTCTCCAGTCCTGGCCCACCAAGAATCTTCATTCATTTTCTCTTCTTCTTCTCTGCAAAGTGAACTGATCCCGCATAATCCCTGGAATAATGTAGTTTCTCTTGTGGAAGAGCAGCTTCCCTCTCCCCCTTTTACATCAAGCTAATGGAGCCAGTAGGTATCCTATTGATCTTTTCTCTATATGGTTTCCACAGGATTTGACAGACTTCCTTACAGGTTAAACATCCAGGCTTTCTGAAGTGGCTATAAAGCTTTGTTTTTGATTTTTCTAACTTTTTTTTTTTTGAAACCCTTGCTCATCTGTAATCTTTAAAAGCTCAGTTGATGCCATGCAGAGCAAAGCTTTATTTCTTTGCAGAACTAATCTAGACACTGTCTAGTGTTGAGTACAGTTGTCTGATTCAAATCTTCTGTTACAAAGCAGATGACATCTAGCTAGATGTCATGAGAAGAGCCTAACAATGACAATTCACTTATCCCTTAGAAAGAATCAATTCTCCCACAATGCATCTGTCAGAGAACTCTCACTCAGTAAAAGCAATTTTTCTAGCTGTCTGACACTGTAATTGCTCTTAAATTTTCAATGAACGTTTTACAAGGACTCCCCTGAACCATGATGAAAAACTTAACTTTTTTCTAAAAATGAGAGGCTGACAGGATGAAAGAGGTCTTTCTCTTTAAAGCCTTGCTTGCTTGAGTAGGAATTCTTTCATATCATCAACAAGCTGTTGAATAGAGGATAGATTACTTTCCATTTATTTCATCAATCAGATTAAAGGCTCTCCTTCACAATGCCCTTTAAACAAGAGCTGTTTATGATGTCCTCCCAGGTTTGACTTTAATGTTGTATTAAATCACTATGGACAGTGGAGTTGGTAAAGAATATAAATATGACGAATATCTGACAACATTTAAGTATTGCATATATTTCGATCATTATCTTCATTCTTGCCATAAAAGAGAGGTAAACATATGAAAAACAGCTATAGAGTAGCTATTCTTCAGTCTGGAAAACAAATTCAACACAATTTCCTTTTATGGATCAGTAAGCAGAAATGCCAAGCATAGCAGCGATTCTTTTTCTCTCTGAGACTAATCATTTAAAAGAAAAAATAATTTAAGAAGAAAGAAGTCGAGATTTCTTCATTGCCTCTCTCTTCTAAATATGTATTTATAAGCTTTAAAAAATAGAACTCTGAGTTCATGCATCCTTTGTGAATTCAGAGTAAAGAAAGATAGGTGGTATGGATAATTCCCTATTTTAAATTTTTCCAAAAGTAAAACAGAGCCCAAAGGGCTGTTTATGATTTTATCAGCAATATAATAGTCTTTCAGAGAGTGATTTATGTGTCAAATAGGTTAAAATAATTGCTTTAATATGTGTGCATTTGGTGAGTAAATAATTTTAAAAGTTTAAATACATCAAAATTCCTTAATTCAAATGTATAACGTACCTGAATCAAACCTTCTGTCATAGGTGCATGGAGATGTTGCAGCTTATTTAAAAATAAAAATAGATTTTCAAATTTAATCTCTAACAGGAATTAACCAAATGAGAGGAAATTTTTATTGTAAATGTAAAATAAAAAAAAAAAAATGTCAAATTGTGGAAAGGATTTTTATAGCCATCTTGTCCTGTCTTCCACCCTATACATGCAGCTCTTAAACTAAACTCTGGTATTTTCCCATCTTCCGCTGGAAATATTGTCGATAACTGGAATGTCACTACATCCCCTAGTAGTTTATCTATTTTCGTACAATTCTATTTCTAATACTGGCTCCAAATCTTTATTCTGTGATTTATTATCCATCTTCTGTAGGCCATTGTTTGCATATAAACTAAATTTTAAAATACGTAGCACTTGAGACAATAAGTATTCAAGTATTAAGACAATTACTTTTTGAAAACAATTCTCTTGTCCTCTGCACCTTCTCTTTTTGAAGCTAATCATTGTCAGTTCCTACAACAGTTTTTTATATATTCATTGAAACAATTTAAAAGGAAAAATCACCCATGCATTTTATCTATGTAATCTCATCGAATACTCAGTTGGGATACCTATTCTAGATATTTTTTGTTGTTGTTCAGAGAAGATAAATGTGGCACAGAAGATTAAGTAAATTGACCAAGTCACAGGGTTAAGAATTAGAGAGTCAAAATTTGAGCCTACATTGTCAGGGTCCAAAGGCCATCATCTTTACATAATTATACTTGTCGTTAGTCCTTCTTATGCCACCATCCTTTTTCAAACGTTTACCTTCTGAATTCACATTGTTCTAAATTGAGAAATCATAAAAGTGGAAGCAAGAAAATAATTAAGGTGGTTATACTCTGGTTCAGACAAGAAATGTGATGGCTAAAATCAGGATGGTGGCCATGAAACTGAGTGTAAAGATGAGCGGGTAGATGATCTATCTATCTGTCATCTATCATCTATCTGTCTATCTATCTATCAATCATCTATCTATTATCTATCATCTATCGTCTGTCTATATGTCCATCTGTCTATCTTTTTATCCTCTTATCATCTATTTCTACATCTACATCTATATCTATATCTAAACCTCTATCTCTATATCTATCTCTATACATATCATTATCTACTAATACCTTTTCTCTGTATCTGTCTTCCTTCTCTCCTTCCTTTCATCCTTCCCTCTTTCTTTCTTACTCATATACATTTTTGTTAGCTTTCTCTTGTCACCATAACCATGTTACAAATTATGGCATCCTACTCATTTATAAAATGTTTCCAATAGGTGGGGTTGGAAACTGCACTCTTCAGTGTTTCACTTAGTTTGTTAATTGGCAATATTTCCATCAGTTTCCAATTCCCCTGGATAAATCTAATCATTAAGTCCACTTTTCCTCAATTTGTTAATTAGTCTCTATCAAATGTATTTCATATACTTTGTGTATAACATTATCCTATAAGGACAATACTAGGAATTGTGGCGAATTTGGTGTGGTTAGTTTTAGTAATCAGAAAAGAAAAAATCTTTTTTGTTTCTCATTTTAAAAATCTTATTTAACGCATAACTTATGAGCCATTATTTTTGTCTGCTTTTAGTTAACCATGTGGGTTGTACTTTACACAAGCTTCTCTTAAAAATCAGAACTCATTTCAGAGATTATTAGGCATTGATCTGTTCATGAGGGACTGAGGATGGAAGGAATTTTCAGCTCTGGAGTGTGAATTTTTTTGAAAACTTTAATATCTGTAGGAGTCTTTCTGTTTTGTGTCTCATTTATGGATTCATGTGTTCATTTCTTTGTTCTATTTACCCTGTGATTTGGTGAACTACTTGGGGTAAAAAAAACTCATTTGATTTTATTTTCCTTCTATTAATCTGTTCTGTTTCTCATTGCCCCTAATTTCACGAAGAAAACAGTATTTTAGGAGAGAGATCCTTGTTTCCTCCACCAATATCTACCAAGTTATATACATTTACAATCTGAAACTCAGTCTGCCTTTTGCTATGGTCAACATTCCTCTTCATTCTTGAGGTACTTGTTTTATTGATTCTCTTGTTCCTATGTCTGTAAACTCCCCTTGTTACTTTTTATTTCTATTAGCAAATAAACTGGACTAGTCTCTAACGTTAAACATGTATAAAACCTATGCAACAAAATGTCTACTCCCTCTAATTATTCTCATTCTCTTCTCTTCCACATTACAATAGAGATTCTTGAAACAGTAGACCAATCTCAGCACCTCTACTTTTCTTCCCTTCCTTTTAGTTTTCAATCTGTTAAAATTCAGCTTTAGATCTAGTCCACTAAAATCCCCATTTCTGTATTCTTAACTCTTCTCACCTTAGTTAATGTTCCTTTGTATTTGACACTACAACCAAGTGTGTTAACGTTCGAATTGCTAAATGTTCTGTTTATTATCTTATTCTCTTTGAATTTGAAATGTGAGTTTTCCTTAGGGTGTCATTTCCAGTTTTCTACTTTTTTTCTTACACTGTATCTTCTCCCTAGATGATCTAATTGAAATCCAGAGCTTTAACCATTGACTATGAAATCACTGTCTTTTTCTCAAGCCTCTCTTACTGTACACACTATATTATTTCACTGATTTTCTACTGCCTGAATGAATGAATCTGATAGTTCTTTTCCTGTTTGGCTTCTTGTTCCTATTTGTTCTGGGTTTGAACCTTGAAGAGAAGAATTATGACTGACATCTAATTAGCATACCATAAAATTTTCCTGAAATTAAACCAAGGGCTTATATTCATGGCCCAAAGGATCAATAGAAATAATCAAATGGAATTCATCTAGTTTCTCCAACCATACTATACCTACCAACCTACTCAAATTTGCCACATTTGCTGCCTTCCATCCTGTTACAATGGTTAGGTGAATGACTTATGTCCACTCCTATGCAAAGCAACCACTTTCACCATGCTCTGAGTTACCACCTGCTCTCACCTTCCCAAAGACTTTGCTCCTTCACATATTTTCTTTGTTTTATATTGATTTCTTTCTGTCCACACTGGATCATTCCCAACAGTATACCCACTTTCTTTAGTACCTTCTAACCTTAGAAAGTGTTACCCACCTTGACTTCACACCCTTCTTCAATAATGTCTTCAGTTTTTTATTCTTATTCGAAGCTAATTTTGAAAAGCTTTTTTCTACAGTAGCAATCTCTATTTCTCATTTTGAAATTTTTCCTCAACGTACTTCATCTTTTCCATACACCGAGACTAATCCTGTCAAGTCACCAATTACCTCAAATCCACAAGTCACCACTCCATTCCTTGTTTTTAACCTTTCAATAGTTTTTGACAAAGTTAATAATCTCTTGTTCTCACTAAACTATTTTAAATTACAAACTACTTCTTCCATTACTTCTAGCACCGTAAATCCTTATTAACTTTTGAGGATCTTTTCCATGGAAAAAAATCATCTTCTATAATACATTATGATTTTTAAATTTATTATGTTTATTGTTTTTCCAGGTAGAATGTAATCCATAAGAACAGATTTTTATTCTTTGTAATATTCACCGATGTATCCCAAATGCCTAGGACACCGTCACATAGTAGGCGTTCGGTAACTATTTGAATACATGAATGAACTCCTTAGTGGACACTTGTTTCTCTTGGCTTCAGTATATTTTATTGGTTTTGCTTCTACCTTATTGTCCATGCCTTCTTAGTTACCTCTAAATTTTAGAGTGCCCAGGACTGAATTCTTTAACCATAGTTTCTCCTTAAATAATCTATTAAGATATATGGACTTAACTGTCTTTATTTCATGGACTCCTTAATTTATAAATACAGCCCTAACCTTTTCCCTGAACTTAATACTTGACATCTCTATTTAGGTATCTAGAAAGATCTTAATGTTAACATGTCCAAAACAGAACTCTCAATTTATATCCCAAACCTCATTCCACAGTTTTCTCTCTCACAAGTACAATCCCCCCAATTGCTTAAGACCTAAACTTAAGCTACTTTTTTATTCCTCATTAGAAATTTATACCTATTTACTTTGCCCAGTGAACATCAAGTTTCCTTTTTCTACTTTTTCTCCCATAACATTCTTTTTCCCCCAATGATATTTTAAAAGCATAAATTATGACATGACATGTCATTGCCATTTAAAACTCTTCAATGTCTTCCCATTGCACAAAGATAATTCCAAGCTCTTCTCTCTGGCGCACCTTGATCTGGCTTCTGTATCTTCACTTTGTATGAAAGTTGCTTTCACTCATTGCTTTCCAACTACACTTGTTCTTTATTTCTTCAAACATGTAAAACTCCTTTCTACTTTAAAATCTTTATATTAGTTATTTTCTCTTTCTAAATTACTCCATCTCTAAATTCATAGGACGAGCTCTGTCTTACAGATCTCAGTTGAAGTGTCACCTCTTCAGAGAGATCTTCCTGAAATGTTTTTAGAGTAGTAATTGGCTACTCTCCATAATAGCACCTCGTTTTATTTTTTATCAGAGAACTTACTTCTATAAGATATATGATTTAAAATTATGGTTCAGTGTTTGTTTTCCATAGTTAGAATGTAACTTTTATGAAATCAAAAGCGCTGTCTTTCTTGCTCGCCAATGTATCTTCAAAGTCTAGAGTGATGGGACACCATAGGTACTCAACAAATGTTTCTAATAAATGCAAAAAAGACATTTTGTTGACCATTCTAGTGTGTTAATAGAGCTTCTACTTTTCCTTTCTGGTGTATTCTAAGTAATGTTGCTATAATTTGGACTCCATTTCACACTCGTTACATATCCAGATTCAATTTCTTAGATCATTAGGACCTTATTTTCCTTCTCGGTTTTCTACTCTTTCTGTGCTTTCATTTGTATAATCTCTATATAAGTCACTGATTCTTTGCATGTGTGTATACAATCTGCTGCAAAGCCCATATAATGGTTTTTTCAGGTGAGTTATTTTCTGTTCTCAAATTTTCATTTGGTTCTTTTTCACAGCTTCTGTATTTACCCTGAAATTCACTAACTCTTTACCCATTATATTCACCTTGTCCTCTAAATTCTTTAATATATTCATCTTAGTTATTATAAAATCTTATTATCTAATCTGAACATCTTGGTTATTTTGTCTACTAATTCAACATCTTTATTATCTCTGGGTCTGCTCTTCTTTCCACCTCTTACCCCACTGCACTCTGGTCTACGGGCTACTTTTTCTTATTTCTCTTCTATGTCTGGTAGTTTTTGATTATATACCAAACATTGGGGATGGTATATAAAAGAAACTGTGAATTTTATTATCTTTCTTCGAAAAAAGTGAATTTTGTTCTAGGGGGCCATTAAAGTATTGGCAGATTACCTTAATATCATCAAGGCTTTCTTAAGGCTTTAATAGAAAAGGTCCATTTAAACTGTGCCTTTATTCTTAGACTAAATTCCTTAGTCTTAAGGTCTGGTCTTTATTCCTTATTCATGTCTTTTCCAGAATTGACTGTAAAGCCAAATTTATTATGCTCCTCTTATTGAAACCTTAAATCTAAACTCTGTTTTCTCAGCAGCATATGCCATTAAAAAAAAAAAAAAAAAAACCCTTTTCAGATCTTTCAACCCTCCAGCTATTGTTTTGTTTTGTTTTGTTTTGTTTTGTTTTGTTTTGTTTTTCTTTGATGCTTGAAGTTTCACCCCATGCATAGACCATTTACACATCAGCTTTGGATTTGAAGAGAGGTTATTTTTTGTTTTTTTGGATTTTTTTTTGTGAATCTCTTCCCTCTTTGTGCCTGTTTCCTGGCATTACCTTTTTATTTTCTAGTCATCCTGG
Organism: Rousettus aegyptiacus; assembly: GCF_014176215.1. Classification (NCBI taxonomy): domain Eukaryota; kingdom Metazoa; phylum Chordata; class Mammalia; order Chiroptera; family Pteropodidae; genus Rousettus; species Rousettus aegyptiacus. Next base: position 84,651,537 of record NW_023416311.1, on the reverse strand, counting down.
ATACTCCAAGATCCACCTCTGATTCCTCAGACTGTATGCAAATATGAACTAGCAAGTATCTCATGGGATCAAAAAATGTATAATTTTGCATCTTACATACCTGGTTTCTTTCTTTCAAGAGTTCTATTCCCTCTAGTTTCTGTTTATTTTTGGTTGATTTCCAGTGCCTTTGTAGGGTTAAAAAAATAAAAAACATATTTTGTCCAGAGTTTACAATTATTATCAGTGGAACAGTTGCTACAATATAAACTACATTCACATTATTCTATTTTTAATTTGTTAAATTTGTGATTTCAGTAACCATAATTTATTATAAGGAATCACTCTAGTTGATTATTTTTATATTATTAATCCATGATATTTATAATTCTGAAATCTCCAATGTTCTGTAAAACAAATATTTTTAGTTAATTTATTTGGTGACTTGGTTAAGTTGTTTATTCTAGTT